>NC_090926.1:941525173-942748236 GCF_040938575.1 Ambystoma mexicanum | reverse complement strand
GGCCCCCACTCATGTCCCCCTGCACCCCCCACCCCCAGCACTGTGGGGCACCCTCCACCAGGCCCCCACTCATGTCCCCCTGCACCCCCACCGCCCAGCACTGTGGGGCACCCTCCACCAGGACCCCACTCATGTCCCCCTGCACCCCCACCCCCCAGCACTGTGGGGCACCCTCCACCAGGCCCCCACTCATGTCCAACTCATTTCTCTCTGCACCTCTACCCCCCAGCACTGTGGGCCACCCTCCACCAGGCCCCCATTCATGTCCCCCTGCATCCCCACCCCCCAGCACTGTGGGGCACCCTCCACCAGGCCCCCACTCATGTCCCACTGCACCCCCACTCCCCAGCACTGAGGCACCCTCCACCAGGCCCCCACTCATGTCCAACTCATGTCTCCCAGCACCCCCCCCCAGCACTTTGGGCCACCCTCCACCAGGCCCCACTCATGTCCCCCTGCACCCCCAACCCCCAGCACTGTGGGCCACCCTCCACCAGGTCCCCACTCATGTCCCCCTGCACCCCCACCCCCTAGCATGGTGGGGCACCCTCCACCAGGCCCCCACTCATGTCTCCCAGCACCCCCTCCCCCCAGCACTGTGGGGCACACTCCACCAGGCCCCCACTCATGTCCCCCTGCACCCCCACCCCCCAGCACTGTGGGGCACCCTCCACTAGGCCCCCACACATGTCTCCCAGCACCCCCACCTCCCAGCACTGTGGGGCACCCTCCACCAGGCCCCCGCTCATGTCCAACTCATGTCCCCCTGCACCCCCACCCCCCAGCACTGTGGGGCACCCTCCACCAGGCCCCCACTCATGTCCCCCTGCACCCCCACCCCCCAGCACTGTGGGGCACCCTCCACCAGGCCCCCACTCATGTCCCCCTGCACCCCCACCCCCCAGCACTGTGGGGCACCATCCACCAGGCCCCCACTGATGTCACCCTGCACCACCACCCCCCAGCACTGTGGGGCACCCTCCACCAGGCCCCCACTCATGTCCAACTCATGTCTCCCAGCACCCCCACACCCCAGCACTGTGGGCCACCCTCCACCAGGCCCCCACTCATGTCCCCCTGCACCCCCACCCCCCAGCACTGTGGGGCACCCTCCACCAAGCCCCCACTCATGTCCAATTCATGTCTCCCAGCACCCCCACCCCCCAGCACTGTGGGGCACCCTCCACCAGGCCCCCACTCATTTCCCCTGCACCCCCACCCCCAGCACTGTGGGGCACCCTCCACCAGGCACCCACTCATGTCCAACTCATGTCTCCCAGCACCCCCACACCCCAGCACTGTGGGGCACCCTCCACCAGGCCCCCACTCATGTCCCCCTGCAACCCCACCCTCCAGCACTGTGGGCACCCTCCACCAGGCCCCCACTAATGTCCCCCTGCACCCTCACCCCCCAGCACTGTGGGCCACCCTCCACCAGGCCCCCACTCATGTCACCCTGCACCCCCACCCCCCAGCACTGTGGGGCACCCTCCACAAGGCCCCCACTCATGTCCCCCTGCACCCCCACCCGCAGCACTGTGGGGCACCCTCCACCAGGCCCCCACTCATGTCCAACTCATGTCTCCCAGAACCCCCACCCCCCAGCACTGTGGGCCACCCTCCACCAGGGCCCCACTCATGTCCCCCTGCACCCCCACCCCCCAGCACTGTGGGGCACCCTCCACCAGGCCCCCACTCATGTCCCCCAGCACCCCCACCCCCAGCACTGTGGGGCACCCTCCACCAGGCCCCCACTCATGTCCCCCTGCACCCCCACCCCCAGCACTGTGGGCCACCCTCCACCAGGCCCCCACTCATGTCACCCTGCACCCCCACTGCCCAGCACTGTGGGGCACCCTCCACCAGGACCCCACTCATGTCCCCCAGCACCCCCTCCCCCCAGCACTGTGGGGCACACTCCACCAGGCCCCCACTCATGTCCCCCTGCACCCCCACCCCCCAGCACTGTGGGGCACCCTCCACTAGGCCCCCACACATGTCTCCCAGCACCCCCACCTCCCAGCACTGTGGGGCACCCTCCACCAGGCCCCCGCTCATGTCCAACTCATGTCCCCCTGCACCCCCACCCCCCAGCACTGTGGGGCACCCTCCACCAGGCCCCCACTCATGTCCCCCTGCACCCCCACCCCCCAGCACTGTGGGGCACCCTCCACCAGGCCCCCACTCATGTCCCCTGCACCCCCACCCCCCAGCACTGTGGGGCACCATCCACCAGGCCCCCACTGATGTCACCCTGCACCACCACCCCCCAGCACTGTGGGGCACCCTCCACCAGGCCCCCACTCATGTCCAACTCATGTCTCCCAGCACCCCCACACCCCAGCACTGTGGGCCACCCTCCGCCAGGCCCCCACTCATGTCCCCCTGCACCCCCACCCCCCAGCACTGTGGGGCACCCTCCACCAAGCCCCCACTCATGTCCAATTCATGTCTCCCAGCACCCCCACCCCCCAGCACTGTGGGGCACCCTCCACCAGGCCCCCACTCATGTCCCACTGCACCCCCACTCCCCAGCACTGAGGCACCCTCCACCAGGCCCCCACTCATGTCCAACTCATGTCTCCCAGCACCCCCCCCAGCACTTTGGGCCACCCTCCACCAGGCCCCACTCATGTCCCCCTGCACCCCCAACCCCCAGCACTGTGGGCCACCCTCCACCAGGTCCCCACTCATGTCCCCCTGCACCCCCACCCCCTAGCATGGTGGGGCACCCTCCACCAGGCCCCCACTCATGTCTCCCAGCACCCCCTCCCCCCAGCACTGTGGGGCACACTCCACCAGGCCCCCACTCATGTCCCCCTGCACCCCCACCCCCCAGCACTGTGGGGGCACCCTCCACTAGGCCCCCACACATGTCTCCCAGCACCCCCACCTCCCAGCACTGTGGGGCACCCTCCACCAGGCCCCCGCTCATGTCCAACTCATGTCCCCCTGCACCCCCACCCCCCAGCACTGTGGGGCACCCTCCACCAGGCCCCCACTCATGTCCCCCTGCACCCCCACCCCCAGCACTGTGGGGCACCCTCCACCAGGCCCCCACTCATGTCCCCCTGCACCCCCACCCCCCAGCACTGTGGGGCACCATCCACCAGGCCCCCACTGATGTCACCCTGCACCACCACCCCCCAGCACTGTGGGGCACCCTCCACCAGGCCCCCACTCATGTCCAACTCATGTCTCCCAGCACCCCCACACCCCAGCACTGTGGGCCACCCTCCACCAGGCCCCCACTCATGTCCCCCTGCACCCCCAACCCCCAGCACTGTGGGCCACCCTCCACCAGGTCCCCACTCATGTCCCCCTGCACCCCCACCCCCTAGCATGGTGGGGCACCCTCCACCAGGCCCCCACTCATGTCTCCCAGCACCCCCTCCCCCCAGCACTGTGGGGCACACTCCACCAGGCCCCCCACTCATGTCCCCCTGCACCCCCACCCCCCAGCACTGTGGGGCATCCTCCACTAGGCCCCCACACATGTCTCCCAGCACCCCCACCTCCCAGCACTGTGGGGCACCCTCCACCAGGCCCCCGCTCATGTCCAACTCATGTCCCCCTGCACCCCCACCCCCCAGCACTGTGGGGCACCCTCCACCAGGCCCCCACTCATGTCCCCCTGCACCCCCACCCCCCAGCACTGTGGGGCACCCTCCACCAGGCCCCCACTCATGTCCCCCTGCACCCCCACCCCCCAGCACTGTGGGGCACCATCCACCAGGCCCCCACTGATGTCACCCTGCACCACCACCCCCCAGCACTGTGGGGCACCCTCCACCAGGCCCCCACTCATGTCCAACTCATGTCTCCCAGCACCCCCACACCCCAGCACTGTGGGCCACCCTCCACCAGGCCCCCACTCATGTCCCCCTGCACCCCCACCCCCCAGCACTGTGGGGCACCCTCCACCAAGCCCCCACTCATGTCCAATTCATGTCTCCCAGCACCCCCACCCCCCAGCACTGTGGGGCACCCTCCACCAGGCCCCCACTCATTTCCCCCTGCACCCCCACCCCCAGCACTGTGGGGCACCCTCCACCAGGCACCCACTCATGTCCAACTCATGTCTCCCAGCACCCCCACACCCCAGCACTGTGGGGCACCCTCCACCAGGCCCCCACTCATGTCCCCCTGCAACCCCACCCTCCAGCACTGTGGGGCACCCTCCACCAGGCCCCCACTAATGTCCCCCTGCACCCTCACCCCCCAGCACTGTGGGCCACCCTCCACCAGGCCCCCACTCATGTCACCCTGCACCCCCACCCCCCAGCACTGTGGGGCACCCTCCACAAGGCCCCCACTCATGTCCCCCTGCACCCCCACCCGCAGCACTGTGGGGCACCCTCCACCAGGCCCCCACTCATGTCCAACTCATGTCTCCCAGAACCCCCACCCCCCAGCACTGTGGGCCACCCTCCACCAGGGCCCCACTCATGTCCCCCTGCACCCCCACCCCCCAGCACTGTGGGGCACCCTCCACCAGGCCCCCACTCATGTCCCCCAGCACCCCCACCCCCAGCACTGTGGGGCACCCTCCACCAGGCCCCCACTCATGTCCCCCTGCACCCCCCACCCCAGCACTGTGGGCCACCCTCCACCAGGCCCCCACTCATGTCACCCTGCACCCCCACTGCCCAGCACTGTGGGGCACCCTCCACCAGGACCCCACTCATGTCCCCCAGCACCCCCTCCCCCCAGCACTGTGGGGCACACTCCACCAGGCCCCCACTCATGTCCCCCTGCACCCCCACCCCCCAGCACTGTGGGGCACCCTCCACTAGGCCCCCACACATGTCTCCCAGCACCCCCACCTCCCAGCACTGTGGGGCACCCTCCACCAGGCCCCCGCTCATGTCCAACTCATGTCCCCCTGCACCCCCACCCCCCAGCACTGTGGGGCACCCTCCACCAGGCCCCCACTCATGTCCCCCTGCACCCCCACCCCCCAGCACTGTGGGGCACCCTCCACCAGGCCCCCACTCATGTCCCCCTGCACCCCCACCCCCCAGCACTGTGGGGCACCATCCACCAGGCCCCCACTGATGTCACCCTGCACCACCACCCCCCAGCACTGTGGGGCACCCTCCACCAGGCCCCCACTCATGTCCAACTCATGTCTCCCAGCACCCCCACACCCCAGCACTGTGGGCCACCCTCCGCCAGGCCCCCACTCATGTCCCCCTGCACCCCCACCCCCCAGCACTGTGGGGCACCCTCCACCAAGCCCCCACTCATGTCCAATTCATGTCTCCCAGCACCCCCACCCCCCAGCACTGTGGGGCACCCTCCACCAGGCCCCCACTCATGTCCCACTGCACCCCCACTCCCCAGCACTGAGGCACCCTCCACCAGGCCCCCACTCATGTCCAACTCATGTCTCCCAGCACCCCCCCCCAGCACTTTGGGCCACCCTCCACCAGGCCCCACTCATGTCCCCCTGCACCCCCAACCCCCAGCACTGTGGGCCACCCTCCACCAGGTCCCCACTCATGTCCCCCTGCACCCCCACCCCCTAGCATGGTGGGGCACCCTCCACCAGGCCCCCACTCATGTCTCCCAGCACCCCCTCCCCCCAGCACTGTGGGGGCACACTCCACCAGGCCCCCACTCATGTCCCCCTGCACCCCCACCCCCCAGCACTGTGGGGCACCCTCCACTAGGCCCCCACACATGTCTCCCAGCACCCCCACCTCCCAGCACTGTGGGGCACCCTCCACCAGGCCCCCGCTCATGTCCAACTCATGTCCCCCTGCACCCCCACCCCCCAGCACTGTGGGGCACCCTCCACCAGGCCCCCACTCATGTCCCCCTGCACCCCCACCCCCCAGCACTGTGGGGCACCCTCCACCAGGCCCCCACTCATGTCCCCCTGCACCCCCACCCCCCAGCACTGTGGGGCACCATCCACCAGGCCCCCACTGATGTCACCCTGCACCACCACCCCCCAGCACTGTGGGGCACCCTCCACCAGGCCCCCACTCATGTCCAACTCATGTCTCCCAGCACCCCCACACCCCAGCACTGTGGGCCACCCTCCACCAGGCCCCCACTCATGTCCCCCTGCACCCCCACCCCCCAGCACTGTGGGGCACCCTCCACCAAGCCCCCACTCATGTCCAATTCATGTCTCCCAGCACCCCCACCCCCCAGCACTGTGGGGCACCCTCCACCAGGCCCCCACTCATTTCCCCTGCACCCCCACCCCCAGCACTGTGGGGCACCCTCCACCAGGCACCCACTCATGTCCAACTCATGTCTCCCAGCACCCCCACACCCCAGCACTGTGGGCCACCCTCCACCAGGCCCCCACTCATGTCCCCCTGCACCCCCACCCCCAGCACTGTGGGGCACCCTCCACCAGGCCCCCACTCATGTCCCCCTGCACCCCCACCGCCCAGCACTGTGGGGCACCCTCCACCAGGACCCCACTCATGTCCCCCTGCACCCCCACCCCCCAGCACTGTGGGGCACCCTCCACCAGGCCCCCACTCATGTCCAACTCATTTCTCTCTGCACCTCTACCCCCCAGCACTGTGGGCCACCCTCCACCAGGCCCCCATTCATGTCCCCCTGCATCCCCACCCCCCAGCACTGTGGGGCACCCTCCACCAGGCCCCCACTCATGTCCCACTGCACCCCCACTCCCCAGCACTGAGGGGCACCCTCCACCAGGCACCCACTCATGTCCAACTCATGTCTCCCAGCACCCCACACCCCAGCACTGTGGGGCACCCTCCACCAGGCCCCCACTCATGTCCCCCTGCAACCCCACCCTCCAGCACTGTGGGGCACCCTCCACCAGGCCCCCACTAATGTCCCCCTGCACCCTCACCCCCCAGCACTGTGGGCCACCCTCCACCAGGCCCCCACTCATGTCACCCTGCACCCCCACCCCCCAGCACTGTGGGGCACCCTCCACAAGGCCCCCACTCATGTCCCCCTGCACCCCCACCCGCAGCACTGTGGGGCACCCTCCACCAGGCCCCCACTCATGTCCAACTCATGTCTCCCAGAACCCCCACCCCCCAGCACTGTGGGCCACCCTCCACCAGGGCCCCACTCATGTCCCCCTGCACCCCCACCCCCCAGCACTGTGGGGCACCCTCCACCAGGCCCCCACTCATGTCCCCCAGCACCCCCACCCCCAGCACTGTGGGGCACCCTCCACCAGGCCCCCACTCATGTCCCCCTGCACCCCCACCCCCAGCACTGTGGGCCACCCTCCACCAGGCCCCCACTCATGTCACCCTGCACCCCCACTGCCCAGCACTGTGGGGCACCCTCCACCAGGACCCCACTCATGTCCCCCAGCACCCCCTCCCCCCAGCACTGTGGGGCACACTCCACCAGGCCCCCACTCATGTCCCCCTGCACCCCCACCCCCCAGCACTGTGGGGCACCCTCCACTAGGCCCCCACACATGTCTCCCAGCACCCCCACCTCCCAGCACTGTGGGGCACCCTCCACCAGGCCCCCGCTCATGTCCAACTCATGTCCCCCTGCACCCCCACCCCCCAGCACTGTGGGGCACCCTCCACCAGGCCCCCACTCATGTCCCCCTGCACCCCCACCCCCCAGCACTGTGGGGCACCCTCCACCAGGCCCCCACTCATGTCCCCCTGCACCCCCACCCCCCAGCACTGTGGGGCACCATCCACCAGGCCCCCACTGATGTCACCCTGCACCACCACCCCCCAGCACTGTGGGGCACCCTCCACCAGGCCCCCACTCATGTCCAACTCATGTCTCCCAGCACCCCACACCCCAGCACTGTGGGCCACCCTCCGCCAGGCCCCCACTCATGTCCCCCTGCACCCCCACCCCCCAGCACTGTGGGGCACCCTCCACCAAGCCCCCACTCATGTCCAATTCATGTCTCCCAGCACCCCCACCCCCCAGCACTGTGGGGCACCCTCCACCAGGCCCCCACTCATGTCCCACTGCACCCCCACTCCCCAGCACTGAGGCACCCTCCACCAGGCCCCCACTCATGTCCAACTCATGTCTCCCAGCACCCCCCCCCAGCACTTTGGGCCACCCTCCACCAGGCCCCACTCATGTCCCCCTGCACCCCCAACCCCCAGCACTGTGGGCCACCCTCCACCAGGTCCCCACTCATGTCCCCCTGCACCCCCACCCCCTAGCATGGTGGGGCACCCTCCACCAGGCCCCCACTCATGTCTCCCAGCACCCCCTCCCCCCAGCACTGTGGGGCACACTCCACCAGGCCCCCACTCATGTCCCCCTGCACCCCCACCCCCCAGCACTGTGGGGCACCCTCCACTAGGCCCCCACACATGTCTCCCAGCACCCCCACCTCCCAGCACTGTGGGGCACCCTCCACCAGGCCCCCGCTCATGTCCAACTCATGTCCCCCTGCACCCCCACCCCCCAGCACTGTGGGGCACCCTCCACCAGGCCCCCACTCATGTCCCCCTGCACCCCCACCCCCCAGCACTGTGGGGCACCCTCCACCAGGCCCCCACTCATGTCCCCCTGCACCCCCACCCCCCAGCACTGTGGGGCACCATCCACCAGGCCCCCACTGATGTCACCCTGCACCACCACCCCCCAGCACTGTGGGGCACCCTCCACCAGGCCCCCACTCATGTCCAACTCATGTCTCCCAGCACCCCCACACCCCAGCACTGTGGGCCACCCTCCACCAGGCCCCCACTCATGTCCCCCTGCACCCCCACCCCCCAGCACTGTGGGGCACCCTCCACCAAGCCCCCACTCATGTCCAATTCATGTCTCCCAGCACCCCCACCCCCCAGCACTGTGGGGCACCCTCCACCAGGCCCCCACTCATTTCCCCCTGCACCCCCACCCCCAGCACTGTGGGGCACCCTCCACCAGGCACCCACTCATGTCCAACTCATGTCTCCCAGCACCCCCACACCCCAGCACTGTGGGCCACCCTCCACCAGGCCCCCACTCATGTCCCCCTGCACCCCCACCCCCAGCACTGTGGGGCACCCTCCACCAGGCCCCCACTCATGTCCCCCTGCACCCCCACCGCCCAGCACTGTGGGGCACCCTCCACCAGGACCCCACTCATGTCCCCCTGCACCCCCACCCCCCAGCACTGTGGGGCACCCTCCACCAGGCCCCCACTCATGTCCAACTCATTTCTCTCTGCACCTCTACCCCCCAGCACTGTGGGCCACCCTCCACCAGGCCCCCATTCATGTCCCCCTGCATCCCCACCCCCCAGCACTGTGGGGCACCCTCCACCAGGCCCCCACTCATGTCCCACTGCACCCCCACTCCCCAGCACTGAGGCACCCTCCACCAGGCCCCCACTCATGTCCAACTCATGTCTCCCAGCACCCCCCCCCAGCACTTTGGGCCACCCTCCACCAGGCCCCACTCATGTCCCCCTGCACCCCCACCCCCCAGCACTGTGGGGCACCCTCCACCAGGCCCCCACTCATGTCCAACTCATTTCTCTCTGCACCTCTACCCCCCAGCACTGTGGGCCACCCTCCACCAGGCCCCCATTCATGTCCCCCTGCATCCCCACCCCCCAGCACTGTGGGGCACCCTCCACCAGGCCCCCACTCATGTCCCACTGCACCCCCACTCCCCAGCACTGAGGCACCCTCCACCAGGCCCCCACTCATGTCCAACTCATGTCTCCCAGCACCCCCCCCAGCACTTTGGGCCACCCTCCACCAGGCCCCACTCATGTCCCCCTGCACCCCCAACCCCCAGCACTGTGGGCCACCCTCCACCAGGTCCCCACTCATGTCCCCCTGCACCCCCACCCCCTAGCATGGTGGGGCACCCTCCACCAGGCCCCCACTCATGTCTCCCAGCACCCCCTCCCCCCAGCACTGTGGGGCACACTCCACCAGGCCCCCACTCATGTCCCCCTGCACCCCCACCCCCCAGCACTGTGGGGCACCCTTCACTAGGCCCCCACACATGTCTCCCAGCACCCCCACCTCCCAGCACTGTGGGGCACCCTCCACCAGGCCCCCGCTCATGTCCAACTCATGTCCCCCTGCAACCCCCACCCCCAGCACTGTGGGGCACCCTCCACCAGGCCCCCACTCATGTCCCCCTGCACCCCCACCCCCCAGCACTGTGGGGCACCCTCCACCAGGCCCCCACTCATGTCCCCCTGCACCCCCACCCCCCAGCACTGTGGGGCACCATCCACCAGGCCCCCACTGATGTCACCCTGCACCACCACCCCCCAGCACTGTGGGGCACCCTCCACCAGGCCCCCACTCATGTCCAACTCATGTCTCCCAGCACCCCCACACCCCAGCACTGTGGGCCACCCTCCACCAGGCCCCCACTCATGTCCCCCTGCACCCCCACCCCCAGCACTGTGGGGCACCCTCCACCAAGCCCCACTCATGTCCAATTCATGTCTCCCAGCACCCCCACCCCCCAGCACTGTGGGGCACCCTCCACCAGGCCCCCACTCATTTCCCCCTGCACCCCCAACCCCCAGCACTGTGGGGCACCCTCCACCAGGCCCCCACTAATGTCCCCCTGCACCCTCACTCCCCAGCACTGTGGGCCACCCTCCACCAGGCCCCCACTCATGTCCCCCTGCACCCCCACCCCCAGCACTGTGGGGCACCCTCCACCAGGCCCCCACTCATGTCCCCCTGCACCCCCACCCCCCAGCACTGTGGGCCACCCTCCACCAGGCCCCCACTCATGTCACCCTGCACCCCCACTGCCCAGCACTGTGGGGCACCCTCCACCAGGACCCCACTCATGTCCCCCAGCACCCCCTCCCCCCAGCACTGTGGGGCACACTCCACCAGGCCCCCACTCATGTCCCCCTGCACCCCCACCCCCCAGCACTGTGGGGCACCCTCCACTAGGCCCCCACACATGTCTCCCAGCACCCCCACCTCCCAGCACTGTGGGGCACCCTCCACCAGGCCCCCGCTCATGTCCAACTCATGTCCCCCTGCACCCCCACCCCCCAGCACTGTGGGGCACCCTCCACCAGGCCCCCACTCATGTCCCCCTGCACCCCCACCCCCAGCACTGTGGGGCACCCTCCACCAGGCCCCCACTCATGTCCCCCTGCACCCCCACCCCCCAGCACTGTGGGGCACCATCCACCAGGCCCCCACTGATGTCACCCTGCACCACCACCCCCCAGCACTGTGGGGCACCCTCCACCAGGCCCCCACTCATGTCCAACTCATGTCTCCCAGCACCCCCACACCCCAGCACTGTGGGCCACCCTCCACCAGGCCCCCACTCATGTCCCCCTGCACCCCCACCCCCCAGCACTGTGGGGCACCCTCCACCAAGCCCCCACTCATGTCCAATTCATGTCTCCCAGCACCCCCACCCCCCAGCACTGTGGGGCACCCTCCACCAGGCCCCCACTCATGTCCCACTGCACCCCCACTCCCCAGCACTGAGGCACCCTCCACCAGGCCCCACTCATGTCCAACTCATGTCTCCCAGCACCCCCCCCAGCACTTTGGGCCACCCTCCACCAGGCCCCACTCATGTCCCCCTGCACCCCCAACCCCCAGCACTGTGGGCCACCCTCCACCAGGTCCCCACTCATGTCCCCCTGCACCCCCACCCCCTAGCATGGTGGGGCACCCTCCACCAGGCCCCCACTCATGTCTCCCAGCACCCCCTCCCCCCAGCACTGTGGGGCACACTCCACCAGGCCCCCACTCATGTCCCCCTGCACCCCCACCCCCCAGCACTGTGGGGGCACCCTCCACTAGGCCCCCACACATGTCTCCCAGCACCCCCACCTCCCAGCACTGTGGGGCACCCTCCACCAGGCCCCCGCTCATGTCCAACTCATGTCCCCCTGCACCCCCACCCCCCAGCACTGTGGGGCACCCTCCACCAGGCCCCCACTCATGTCCCCCTGCACCCCCACCCCCCAGCACTGTGGGGCACCCTCCACCAGGCCCCCACTCATGTCCCCCTGCACCCCCACCCCCCAGCACTGTGGGGCACCATCCACCAGGCCCCCACTGATGTCACCCTGCACCACCACCACTCCCCAGCACTGTGGGGCACCCTCCACCAGGCCCCCACTCATGTCCAACTCATGTCTCCCAGCACCCCCACACCCCAGCACTGTGGGCCACCCTCCACCAGGCCCCCACTCATGTCCCCCTGCACCCCCACCCCCCAGCACTGTGGGGCACCCTCCACCAAGCCCCCACTCATGTCCAATTCATGTCTCCCAGCACCCCCACCCCCCAGCACTGTGGGGCACCCTCCACCAGGCCCCCACTCATTTCCCCCTGCACCCCCACCCCCAGCACTGTGGGGCACCCTCCACCAGGCACCCACTCATGTCCAACTCATGTCTCCCAGCACCCCCACACCCCAGCACTGTGGGCCACCCTCCACCAGGCCCCCACTCATGTCCCCCTGCACCCCCACCCCCAACACTGTGGGGCACCCTCCACCAGGACCCCACTCATGTCCCCCTGCACCCCCACCGCCCAGCACTGTGGGGCACCCTCCACCAGGACCCCACTCATGTCCCCCTGCACCCCCACCCCCAGCACTGTGGGGCACCCTCCACCAGGCCCCCACTCATGTCCAACTCATTTCTCTCTGCACCTCTACCCCCCAGCACTGTGGGCCACCCTCCACCAGGCCCCCATTCATGTCCCCCTGCATCCCCACCCCCCAGCACTGTGGGGCACCCTCCACCAGGCCCCCACTCATGTCCCACTGCACCCCCACTCCCCAGCACTGAGGCACCCTCCACCAGGCCCCCACTCATGTCCAACTCATGTCTCCCAGCACCCCCCCCAGCACTTTGGGCCACCCTCCACCAGGCCCCACTCATGTCCCCCTGCACCCCCAACCCCCAGCACTGTGGGCCACCCTCCACCAGGTCCCCACTCATGTCCCCCTGCACCCCCACCCCCTAGCATGGTGGGGCCCCCTCCACCAGGCCCCCACTCATGTCTCCCAGCACCCCTCCCCCCAGCACTGTGGGGCACACTCCACCAGGCCCCCACTCATGTCCCCCTGCACCCCCACCCCCCAGCACTGTGGGGCACCCTCCACTAGGCCCCCACACATGTCTCCCAGCACCCCCACCTCCCAGCACTGTGGGGCACCCTCCACCAGGCCCCCGCTCATGTCCAACTCATGTCCCCCTGCACCCCCACCCCCCAGCACTGTGGGGCACCCTCCACCAGGCCCCCACTCATGTCCCCCTGCACCCCCACCCCCCAGCACTGTGGGGCACCCTCCACCAGGCCCCCACTCATGTCCCC
Source organism: Ambystoma mexicanum (assembly GCF_040938575.1). NCBI lineage: Eukaryota > Metazoa > Chordata > Amphibia > Caudata > Ambystomatidae > Ambystoma > Ambystoma mexicanum. The sequence continues at coordinate 942,734,968 of NC_090926.1, read as the reverse complement.
CTGCACCCCCACCCCCCAGCACTGTGGGGCACCATCCACCAGGCCCCCACTCATGTCCAACTCATGTCCCCCTGCACCCCCACCCCCCAGCACTGTGGGGCACCCTCCACCAGGCCCCCACTCATGTCCCCCTGCACCCCCACCCCCCAGCACTGTGGGGCACCCTCCACCAGGCCCCCACTCATGTCCCCCTGCACCCCCACCCCCCAGCACTGTGGGGCACCATCCACCAGGCCCCCACTGATGTCACCCTGCACCACCACCCCCCAGCACTGTGGGGCACCCTCCACCAGGCCCCCACTCATGTCCAACTCATGTCTCCCAGCACCCCCACACCCCAGCACTGTGGGCCACCCTCCACCAGGCCCCCACTCATGTCCCCCTGCACCCCCACCCCCCAGCACTGTGGGGCACCCTCCACCAAGCCCCCACTCATGTCCAATTCATGTCTCCCAGCACCCCCACCCCCCAGCACTGTGGGGCACCCTCCACCAGGCCCCCACTCATGTCCCACTGCACCCCCACTCCCCAGCACTGAGGCACCCTCCACCAGGCCCCCACTCATGTCCAACTCATGTCTCCCAGCACCCCCCCCAGCACTTTGGGCCACCCTCCACCAGGCCCCACTCATGTCCCCCTGCACCCCCAACCCCCAGCACTGTGGGCCACCCTCCACCAGGTCCCCACTCATGTCCCCCTGCACCCCCACCCCCTAGCATGGTGGGGCACCCTCCACCAGGCCCCCACTCATGTCTCCCAGCACCCCCTCCCCCCAGCACTGTGGGGCACACTCCACCAGGCCCCCACTCATGTCCCCCTGCACCCCCACCCCCCAGCACTGTGGGGCACCCTCCACTAGGCCCCCACACATGTCTCCCAGCACCCCCACCTCCCAGCACTGTGGGGCACCCTCCACCAGGCCCCCGCTCATGTCCAACTCATGTCCCCCTGCACCCCCACCCCCCAGCACTGTGGGGCACCCTCCACCAGGCCCCCACTCATGTCCCCCTGCACCCCCACCCCCCAGCACTGTGGGGCACCCTCCACCAGGCCCCCACTCATGTCCCCCTGCACCCCCACCCCCCAGCACTGTGGGGCACCATCCACCAGGCCCCCACTGATGTCACCCTGCACCACCACCACTCCCCAGCACTGTGGGGCACCCTCCACCAGGCCCCCACTCATGTCCAACTCATGTCTCCCAGCACCCCCACACCCCAGCACTGTGGGCCACCCTCCACCAGGCCCCCACTCATGTCCCCCTGCACCCCCACCCCCCAGCACTGTGGGGCACCCTCCACCAAGCCCCCACTCATGTCCAATTCATGTCTCCCAGCACCCCCACCCCCCAGCACTGTGGGGCACCCTCCACCAGGCCCCCACTCATTTCCCCCTGCACCCCCACCCCCAGCACTGTGGGGCACCCTCCACCAGGCACCCACTCATGTCCAACTCATGTCTCCCAGCACCCCCACACCCCAGCACTGTGGGCCACCCTCCACCAGGCCCCCACTCATGTCCCCCTGCACCCCCACCCCCAACACTGTGGGGCACCCTCCACCAGGACCCCACTCATGTCCCCCTGCACCCCCACCGCCCAGCACTGTGGGGCACCCTCCACCAGGACCCCACTCATGTCCCCCTGCACCCCCACCCCCCAGCACTGTGGGGCACCCTCCACCAGGCCCCCACTCATGTCCAACTCATTTCTCTCTGCACCTCTACCCCCCAGCACTGTGGGCCACCCTCCACCAGGCCCCCATTCATGTCCCCCTGCATCCCCACCCCCCAGCACTGTGGGGCACCCTCCACCAGGCCCCCACTCATGTCCCACTGCACCCCCACTCCCCAGCACTGAGGCACCCTCCACCAGGCCCCCACTCATGTCCAACTCATGTCTCCCAGCACCCCCCCCAGCACTTTGGGCCACCCTCCACCAGGCCCCACTCATGTCCCCCTGCACCCCCAACCCCCAGCACTGTGGGCCACCCTCCACCAGGTCCCCACTCATGTCCCCCTGCACCCCCACCCCCTAGCATGGTGGGGCACCCTCCACCAGGCCCCCACTCATGTCTCCCAGCACCCCCTCCCCCCAGCACTGTGGGGCACACTCCACCAGGCCCCCACTCATGTCCCCCTGCACCCCCACCCCCCAGCACTGTGGGGCACCCTCCACTAGGCCCCCACACATGTCTCCCAGCACCCCCACCTCCCAGCACTGTGGGGCACCCTCCACCAGGCCCCCGCTCATGTCCAACTCATGTCCCCCTGCACCCCCACCCCCCAGCACTGTGGGGCACCCTCCACCAGGCCCCCACTCATGTCCCCCTGCACCCCCACCCCCCAGCACTGTGGGGCACCCTCCACCAGGCCCCCACTCATGTCCCCCTGCACCCCCACCCCCCAGCACTGTGGGGCACCATCCACCAGGCCCCCACTGATGTCACCCTGCACCACCACCCCCCAGCACTGTGGGGCACCCTCCACCAGGCCCCCACTCATGTCCAACTCATGTCTCCCAGCACCCCCACACCCCAGCACTGTGGGCCACCCTCCACCAGGCCCCCACTCATGTCCCCCTGCACCCCCACCCCCCAGCACTGTGGGGCACCCTCCACCAAGCCCCCACTCATGTCCAATTCATGTCTCCCAGCACCCCCACCCACCAGCACTGTGGGGCACCCTCCACCAGGCCCCCACTCATTTCCCCCTGCACCCCCACCCCCAGCACTGTGGGGCACCCTCCACCAGGCACCCACTCATGTCCAACTCATGTCTCCCAGCACCCCCACACCCCAGCACTGTGGGGCACCCTCCACCAGGCCCCCACTCATGTCCCCCTGCAACCCCACCCTCCAGCACTGTGGGGGACCCTCCACCAGGCCCCCACTAATGTCCCCCTGCACCCTCACCCCCCAGCACTGTGGGCCACCCTCCACCAGGCCCCCACTCATGTCACCCTGCACCCCCACCCCCCCAGCACTGTGGGGCACCCTCCACAAGGCCCCCACTCATGTCCCCCTGCACCCCCACCCGCAGCACTGTGGGGCACCCTCCACCAGGCCCCCACTCATGTCCAACTCATGTCTCCCAGAACCCCCACCCCCCAGCACTGTGGGCCACCCTCCACCAGGGCCCCACTCATGTCCCCCTGCACCCCCACCCCCCAGCACTGTGGGGCACCCTCCACCAGGCCCCCACTCATGTCCCCCAGCACCCCCACCCCCAGCACTGTGGGGAACCCTCCACCAGGCCCCCACTCATGTCCCCCTGCACCCCCACCCCCCAGCACTGTGGGCCACCCTCCACCAGGCCCCCACTCATGTCACCCTGCACCCCCACCCCCCAGCACTGTGGGGCACCCTCCACCAGGCCCCCACTCATGTCCCCCTGCACCCCCACCCCCCAGCACTGTGGGGCACCATCCACCAGGCCCCCACTGATGTCACCCTGCACCACCACCCCCCAGCACTGTGGGGCACCCTCCACCAGGCCCCCACTCATGTCCAACTCATGTCTCCCAGCACCCCCACACCCCAGCACTGTGGGCCACCCTCCACCAGGCCCCCACTCATGTCCCCCTGCACCCCCACCCCCCAGCACTGTGGGGCACCCTCCACCAAGCCCCCACTCATGTCCAATTCATGTCTCCCAGCACCCCCACCCACCAGCACTGTGGGGCACCCTCCACCAGGCCCCCACTCATGTCCAACTCATGTCTCCCAGCACCCCCACACCCCAGCACTGTGGGCCACCCTCCACCAGGCCCCCACTCATGTCCCCCTGCACCCCCACCCCCCAGCACTGTGGGGCACCCTCCACCAAGCCCCCACTCATGTCCAATTCATGTCTCCCAGAACCCCCACCCCCCAGCACTGTGGGCCACCCTCCACCAGGCCCCCATTCATGTCCCCCTGCACCCCCACCCCCCAGCATGGTGGGGCACCCTCCACCAGGCCCCCACTCATGTCCCCCTGTACCCACACCCCCAGCACTGTGGGGCACCCTCCACCAGGCCCCCACTCATGTCCAACTCAAGTCTCCCAGCACCCTCTGCCCCCAGCACTGTGGGGCACCCTCCACCAGGCCCCCACTCATGTCTCCCTGCACCCCCACCCCCCAGCACTTTGGGGCACCCTCCACCAGGCCACCACTCATGTCCAACTCATGTCTCCCAGCACCCCCACCCCCCAGCACTGTGGAGTACCCTCCACCAGGCCCCCACTCATGTCCCCCTGCACCCCTACCCCCCAGCACTGTGGGCCACCCTCCACCAGGCCCCCACTCATGTCCAACTCATGTCTCCCAGCACCCCTACCCCCCAGCACTGTGGGCCACCCTCCACCAGGCCCCCATTCATGTCCCCCTGCACCCCCACCCCCCAGCACTGTGGGGCACCCTCCACCAGGACCCCACTCATGTCCCCCTGCACCCCCACCCCCAGCACTGTGGGGCACCCTCCAACAGGCCCCCACTCATGTCCAACTCATGTCTCCCAGCACCTCTACCCCCCAGCACTGTGGGCCACCCTCCACCAGGCCCCCACTCATGTCTCCCTGCACCCCCACCCCCCAGCACTGTGGGGCACCCTCCACCAGGCCCCCACACATGTCTCCCAGCACCCCCACCCCCAAGCACTATGGGACACCCTCCACCAGGCCCCCAATCATGTCGAACTCATGTCCCCCTGCACCCCCACCCCCCAGCACTGTGGGGCACCCTCCACCAGGCCCCCACTCATGTCCAACTCATGTCTCCCAGCACCCCCTCCCCCAGCACTGTGGGGCACCCTCCACCAGGCCCCCACTCATGTCCCCCTGTACCCCCACCCCCAGCACTGTGGGGCACCCTCCACCAGGCCCCCACACATGTCTCCCAGCACCCCCACCCCCCAGCACTTTGGGACACCCTCCACCAGGCCCCCACTCATGTCCAACTCATGTCCCCCTGCACCCCCACCCCCCAGCACTGTGGGGCACCCTCCACCAGGCCCCCACACATGTCTCCCAGCACCCCCACCCCCCAGCACTGTGGAGCACCCTCCACCAGGCCCCCACTCATGTCCAACTCATGTCCCCCTGCACCCCCACCCCCCAGCACTGTGGGGCCCCCTCCACCAGGCCCCCACTCATGTCACCCTGCACCCCCACCCCCCAGCACTGTGGGGCACCCTCCACCAGGCCCCCACTCATGTCCAACTCATGTCTCCAGCACCTCTACCCCCCAGCACTGTGGCCCACCCTCCACCAGGCCCCCACTCATGTCCCCCTGCACCCCCACCCCCCAGCACTGTGGGGCACCCTCCACCAAGCCCCCACACATGTCTCCCAGCACCCCCACCCCCCAGCACTGTGGGACACCCTCCACCAGGCCCCAAATCATGTCCAACTCATGTCCCCCTGCACCCCCACCCCCCAGCACTGTGGGGCACCCCCCACCAGGCCCCCACTCATGTCCAACTCATGTCTCCCAGCACCCCCTCCCCCAGCACTGTGGGGCACCCTCTACCAGGCCCCCACTCATATCCCCCTGTACCCCCACCCCCAGCACTGTGGGGCACCCTCCACCAGGCCCCCACACATGTCTCCCAGCACCCCACCCCCCTGCACTGTGGGACACCCTCCACCAGGCCCCCACTCATGTCCAACTCATGTCCCCCTGCACCCCTACCCCCCAGCACTGTGGGGCACCCTCCACCAGGCCCCCGCACATGTCTCCCAGCACCCCCACCCCCCAGCACTGTGGGGCACCCTCCACCAGGCCCCCACTCATGTCCAACTCATGTCCCCCTGCACCCCCACCCCCCAGCACTGTGGGGCACCCTCCACCAGGCCCCCACTCATGTCCCCCTGCACCCCCAACCCCCAGCACTGTGCGGCACCCTCCACCAGGCCCCCACTCATGTCCCCCTGCACCTCCACCCCCCAGCACTGTGGGGCACCCTCCACCAGGCCACCACTCATGTCCCCCTGCACCCCCACCCCCCAGCACTGTGGGGCACCCTCCACCAGGCCACCACTCATGTCCAACTCATGTCTCCCAGCACCCCCACCCCCCAGCACTGTGGGCCACCCTCCACCAGGCCCCCATTCATGTCCCCCTGCACCCCCACCCCCCAGCATGGTGGGGCACCCTCCACCAGGCCCCCACTCATGTCCCCTTGCACCCACACCCCCCAGCACTGTGGGGCATCCTCCACCAGGCCCCCACTCATGTCCAACTCAAGTCTCCCAGCACCCCCTGCCCCCAGCACTGTGGGGCACCCTCCAACAGGCCCCCACTCATGTCCCCCTGCACCCCCACCCCCCAGCACTGTGGGGCACCCTCCACCAGGCCCCCATACATGTCTCCCAGCACCCCCACCCCCAGCACTGTGGGGCACCCTCCACCAGGCGCCCACTCATGTCCAACTCATGTCTCCCAGCAGCCCCACCCCTGGCACTGTGGGCCACCCTCCACCAGGCCCCCACTCATGTCCCCCTGCACCCCCACCCCCTAGCATGGTGGGGCACCCTCCACCAGGCCCCCACTCATGTCGCCCTGCACACTCACCCCCCAGCACTGTGGGGCACCCTCCACCTGGCCCCCACTCATGTCCAACTCATGTCTCCCAGCACCCCCTCCCCCCAGCACTGTGGGGCACCCTCCATCAGGCCCCCACTCATGTCCCCTGCACCCCCACCCCCCAGCACTGTAGGGCACCCTCCACCAGGCCCCCACTCATGTCCCCCTGCACCTCCACCCCCCAGCACTGTGGGGCACCCTCCACCAGGCCACCACTCATGTCCCCATGCACCCCCACCCCCCAGCACTGTGGGGCACCCTCCACCAGGCCACCACTCATGTCCAACTCATGTCTCCCAGCACCCCCACCCCCCAGCACTGTGGGCCACCCTCCACCAGGCCCCCATTCATGTCCCCCTGCACCCTCACTCCCCAGCATGGTGGGGCACCCTCCACCAGGCCCCCATTCATGTCCCCCTGCACCCACACCCCCCAGCACTGTGGGGCACCCTCCACCAGGCCCCCATTCATGTCCAACTCAAGTCTCCCAGCACCCCCTGCCCCCAGCACTGTGGGGCACCCTCCACCAGGCCCCCACTCATGTCCCCCTGCACCCCCACCCCCGAGCACTGTGGGGCACCCTCCACCAGGCCACCACTCATGTCCAACTCATGTCCCCCAGCACCCCCACCCCCCAGCACTGTGGGGCACCCTCCACCAGGCCCCCACTCATGTCCCCCTGCACCCCCACCCCCCAGCACTGTGGGCCACCCTCCACCAGGCCCCCACTCATGTCACCCTGCACCCCCACCCCCCAGCACTGTGGGGCACCCTCCACCAGGACCCCACTCATGTCCCCCTGCACCCCCACCCCCCAGCACTGTGGGCACCCTCCACCAGGCCCCCACTCATGTCAAACTCATGTCTCCCAGCACCTCTACCCCCCAGCACTGTGGGCCACCCTCCACCAGGCCCCCACTCATGTCCCCCTGCACCCCCACCCCCCAGCACTGTGGGGCACCCTCCACCAGGCCCCCAATCATGTCGAACTCATGTCCCCCTGCACCCCCACCCCCCAGCACTATGGGGCACCCTTCACCAGGCCCCCACTCATGTCCAACTCATGTCTCCCAGCACCCCCTCCCCCAGAACTGTGGGGCACCCTCCACCAGGCCCCCACTCATGTCCCCCTGTACTCCCACCCCCAGCACTGTGGGGCACCCTCCACCAGGCCCCCACACATGTCTCCCAGCACCCCCACCCCCCAGCACTGTGGGACATCCTCCACCAGGCCCCCACTCATGTCCAACTCATGTCCCCCTGCACCCCCACCCCCAGCACTGTGGGGCACCCTCCACCAGGCCCCCACACATGTCTCCCAGCACCCCCACCCCCCAGCACTGTGGGGCACCCTCCACCAGGCCCCCACTCATGTCCAACTCATGTCCCCCTGCACCCCCACCCCCCAGCACTGTGGGGCACCCTCCACCAGGCCCCCACTCATGTCACCCTGCACCCCCACCCCCCAGCACTATGGGGCACCCTCCACCAGGACCCCACTCATGTCCCCCTGCACCCCCACCCCCCAGCACTGTGGGGCACCCTCCACAAGGCCCCGACTCATGTCTCCCAGCACCTCTACCCCCCAGCACTGTGGGCCACCCTCCACCAGGCCCCCACTCATGTCCCCCTGCACCCCCACCCCCCAGCACTGTGGGGCACCCTCCACCAGGCCCCCACACATGTCTCCCAGCACCCCACCCCCCCAGCACTGTGGGACACCCTCCACCAGGCCCCCAATCATGTCCAACTCATGTCCCCCTGCACCCCCACCCCCCGGCACTGTGGGGCACCCTCCACCAGGCCCCCACTCATTTCCAACTCATGTCTCCCAGCATCCCCTCCCCCCAGCACTGTGGGGCACCCTCCACCAGGCCCCCACTCATGTCCTCCTGTACCCCCACCCCCAGCACTGTGGGGCACCCTCCACCAGGCCCCCACACATGTCTCCCAGCACCCCCACCCCCCAGCACTGTGGGACACCCTCCACCAGGCCCCCACTCATGTCCAACTCATGTCCCCCTGTACCCCCACCCCCCAGCACTGTGGGGCACCCTCCACCAGGCCCCCACACATGTCTCCCAGCACCCTCACCCCCCAGCACTGTGGGGCACCCTCCACCAGGCCCCCACTCATGTCCAACTCATGTCCCCCTGCACCCCCACCCCCCAGCACTGTGGGGCACCCTCCACCAGGCCCCCACTCATGTCCCCCTGCACCCCCACCCCCCAGCACTGTGGGGCACCCTCCACCAGGCCCCCACTCATGTCCCCCTGCACCTCCACCCCCCAGCACTGTGGGGCACCCTCCACCAGGCCACCACTCATGTCCCCCTGCACCCCCACCCCCCAGCACTGTGGGGCACCCTCCACCAGGCCACCACTCATGTCCAACCCATGTCTCACAGCACCCGCACCCCCCAGCACTGTGGGCCACTCTCCACCAGGCCCCCATTCATGTCCCCCTGCACCCCCACCCCCCAGCATGGTGGGGCACCCTCCACCAGGCCCCCACTCATGTCCCCCTGCACCCACACCCCCCAGCACTGTGGGGCACCCTCCACCAGGCCCCCACTCATGTCCAACTCAAGTCTCCCAGCACCCCCTGCCCCCAGCACTGTGGGGCACCCTCCACCAGGCCCCCACTCATGTCCCCCTGCACCCCCACCCCCCAGCACTGTGGTGCACCCTCCACCAGGCCCCCATACATGTCTCCCAGCACCCCCAGCCCCCAGCACTGTGGGGCACCCTCCAGCAGGCCCCCACCTATGTCCAACTCATGTCTCCCAGCAGCCCCAACCCCCCGGCACTGTGGGGCACCCTCCACCAGGCCCCCACTCATGTCCCCCTGCACCACCACCCCCCAGCACTGTGGGCCACCCTCCACCAGGCCCCCACTCATGTCCCCCTGCACCCCCACCCCCAGCACTGTGGGGCACCCTCCACCAGGCCCCCACTCATGTCCCCCTGCACCCCCACCGCCCAGCACTGTGGGGCACCCTCCACCAGGACCCCACTCATGTCCCCCTGCACCCCCACCCCCCAGCACTGTGGGGCACCCTCCACCAGGCCCCCACTCATGTCCAACTCATTTCTCTCTGCACCTCTACCCCCCAGCACTGTGGGCCACCCTCCACCAGGCCCCCATTCATGTCCCCCTGCATCCCCACCCCCCAGCACTGTGGGGCACCCTCCACCAGGCCCCCACTCATGTCCCACTGCACCCCCACTCCCCAGCACTGAGGCACCCTCCACCAGGCCCCCACTCATGTCCAACTCATGTCTCCCAGCACCCCCCCCCAGCACTTTGGGCCACCCTCCACCAGGCCCCACTCATGTCCCCCTGCACCCCCAACCCCCAGCACTGTGGGCCACCCTCCACCAGGTCCCCACTCATGTCCCCCTGCACCCCCACCCCCTAGCATGGTGGGGCACCCTCCACCAGGCCCCCACTCATGTCTCCCAGCACCCCCTCCCCCCAGCACTGTGGGGCACACTCCACCAGGCCCCCACTCATGTCCCCCTGCACCCCCACCCCCCAGCACTGTGGGGCACCCTCCACTAGGCCCCCACACATGTCTCCCAGCACCCCCACCTCCCAGCACTGTGGGGCACCCTCCACCAGGCCCCCGCTCATGTCCAACTCATGTCCCCCTGCACCCCCACCCCCCAGCACTGTGGGGCACCCTCCACCAGGCCCCCACTCATGTCCCCCTGCACCCCCACCCCCCAGCACTGTGGGGCACCCTCCACCAGGCCCCCACTCATGTCCCCCTGCACCCCCACCCCCAGCACTGTGGGGCACCATCCACCAGGCCCCACTGATGTCACCCTGCACCACCACCCCCCAGCACTGTGGGGCACCCTCCACCAGGCCCCCACTCATGTCCAACTCATGTCTCCCCAGCACCCCCACACCCCAGCACTGTGGGCCACCCTCCACCAGGCCCCACTCATGTCCCCCTGCACCCCACCCCCAGCACTGTGGGGCAACCCTCCACCAAGCCCCCACTCATGTCCAATTCATGTCTCCCAGCACCCCCACCCCCCAGCACTGTGGGGCACCCTCCACCAGGCCCCCACTCATTTCCCCCTGCACCCCCACCCCCAGCACTGTGGGGCACCCTCCACCAGGCACCCACTCATGTCCAACTCATGTCTCCCAGCACCCCCACACCCCAGCACTGTGGGGCACCCTCCACCAGGCCCCCACTCATGTCCCCCTGCAACCCCACCCTCCAGCACTGTGGGGCACCCTCCACCAGGCCCCCACTAATGTCCCCCTGCACCCTCACCCCCAGCACTGTGGGCCACCCTCCACCAGGCCCCCACTCATGTCACCCTGCACCCCCACCCCCAGCACTGTGGGGCACCCTCCACAAGGCCCCCACTCATGTCCCCCTGCACCCCCACCCGCAGCACTGTGGGGCACCCTCCACCAGGCCCCCCACTCATGTCCAACTCATGTCTCCCAGAACCCCCACCCCCCAGCACTGTGGGCCACCCTCCACCAGGGCCCCACTCATGTCCCCCTGCACCCCCACCCCCCAGCACTGTGGGCACCCTCCACCAGGCCCCCACTCATGTCCCCCAGCACCCCCACCCCCAGCACTGTGGGGCACCCTCCACCAGGCCCCCACTCATGTCCCCCTGCACCCCCACCCCCAGCACTGTGGGCCACCCTCCACCAGGCCCCACTCATGTCACCCTGCACCCCCACTGCCCAGCACTGTGGGGCACCCTCCACCAGGACCCCACTCATGTCCCCCAGCACCCCCTCCCCCCAGCACTGTGGGGCACACTCCACCAGGCCCCCACTCATGTCCCCCTGCACCCCCACCCCCCAGCACTGTGGGGCACCCTCCACTAGGCCCCCACACATGTCTCCCAGCACCCCCACCTCCCAGCACTGTGGGGCACCCTCCACCAGGCCCCCGCTCATGTCCAACTCATGTCCCCCTGCACCCCCACCCCCCAGCACTGTGGGGCACCCTCCACCAGGCCCCCACTCATGTCCCCCTGCACCCCACCCCCCAGCACTGTGGGGCACCCTCCACCAGGCCCCCACTCATGTCCCCCTGCACCCCCACCCCCCAGCACTGTGGGGCACCATCCACCAGGGCCCCCACTGATGTCACCCTGCACCACCACCCCCCAGCACTGTGGGGCACCCTCCACCAGGCCCCCACTCATGTCCAACTCATGTCTCCCAGCACCCCCACACCCCAGCACTGTGGCCACCCTCCGCCAGGCCCCCACTCATGTCCCCCTGCACCCCCACCCCCCAGCACTGTGGGGCACCCTCCACCAAGCCCCCACTCATGTCCAATTCATGTCTCCCAGCACCCCCACCCCCCAGCACTGTGGGGCACCCTCCACCAGGCCCCCACTCATGTCCCACTGCACCCCCACTCCCCAGCACTGAGGCACCCTCCACCAGGCCCCCACTCATGTCCAACTCATGTCTCCCAGCACCCCCCCCCCAGCACTTTGGGCCACCCTCCACCAGGCCCCACTCATGTCCCCCTGCACCCCCAACCCCCAGCACTGTGGGCCACCCTCCACCAGGTCCCCACTCATGTCCCCCTGCACCCCCACCCCCTAGCATGGTGGGGCACCCTCCACCAGGCCCCCACTCATGTCTCCCAGCACCCCCTCCCCCAGCACTGTGGGGCACACTCCACCAGGCCCCCACTCATGTCCCCCTGCACCCCCACCCCCCAGCACTGTGGGGCACCCTCCACTAGGCCCCCACACATGTCTCCCAGCACCCCCACCTCCCAGCACTGTGGGGCACCCTCCACCAGGCCCCCGCTCATGTCCAACTCATGTCCCCCTGCACCCCCACCCCCCAGCACTGTGGGGCACCCTCCACCAGGCCCCCACTCATGTCCCCCTGCACCCCCACCCCCCAGCACTGTGGGGCACCCTCCACCAGGCCCCCACTCATGTCCTCCTGCACCCCCACCCCCCAGCACTGTGGGGCACCATCCACCAGGCCCCCACTGATGTCACCCTGCACCACCACCCCCCAGCACTGTGGGGCACCCTCCACCAGGCCCCCACTCATGTCCCAACTCATGTCTCCCAGCACCCCCACACCCCAGCACTGTGGGCCACCCTCCACCAGGCCCCCACTCATGTCCCCCTGCACCCCCACCCCCCAGCACTGTGGGGCACCCTCCACCAAGCCCCCACTCATGTCCAATTCATGTCTCCAAGCACCCCCACCCCCCAGCACTGTGGGGCACCCTCCACCAGGCCCCCACTCATTTCCCCCTGCACCCCCACCCCCAGCACTGTGGGGCACCCTCCACCAGGCACCCACTCATGTCCAACTCATGTCTCCCAGCACCCCCACACCCCAGCACTGTGGGCCACCCTCCACCAGGCCCCCACTCATGTTCCCCTGCACCCCCACCCCCAGCACTGTGGGGCACCCTCCACCAGGCCCCACTCATGTCCCCCTGAACCCCCACAGCCCAGCACTGTGGGGCACCCTCCACCAGGACCCCACTCATGTCCCCCTGCACCCCCACCCCCCAGCACTGTGGGGCACCCTCCACCAGGCCCCCACTCATGTCCAACTCATTTCTCTCTGCACCTCTACCCCCCAGCACTGTGGGCCACCCTCCACCAGGCCCCCATTCATGTCCCCCTGCATCCCCACCCCCCAGCACTGTGGGGCACCCTCCACCAGGCCCCCACTCATGTCCCACTGCACCCCCACTCCCCAGCACTGAGGCACCCTCCACCAGGCCCCCACTCATGTCCAACTCATGTCTCCCAGCACCCCCCCAGCACTTTGGGCCACCCTCCACCAGGCCCCACTCATGTCCCCCTGCACCCCCACCCCCCAGCACTGTGGGGCACCCTCCACCAGGCCCCCACTCATGTCCAACTCATTTCTCTCTTCACCTCTACCCCCCAGCACTGTGGGCCACCCTCCACCAGGCCCCCATTCATGTCCCCCTGCATCCCCACCCCCCAGCACTGTGGGGCACCCTCCACCAGGCCCCCACTCATGTCCCACTGCACCCCCACTCCCCAGCACTGAGGCACCCTCCACCAGGCCCCACTCATGTCCAACTCATGTCTCCCAGCACCCCCCCCCAGCACTTTGGGCCACCCTCCACCAGGCCCCACTCATGTCCCCCTGCACCCCCAACCCCCAGCACTGTGGGCCACCCTCCACCAGGTCCCCACTCATGTCCCCCTGCACCCCCACCCCCTAGCATGGTGGGGCACCCTCCACCAGGCCCCCACTCATGTCTCCCAGCACCCCCTCCCCCCAGCACTGTGGGGCACACTCCACCAGGCCCCCACTCATGTCCCCCTGCACCCCCACCCCCCAGCACTGTGGGGCACCCTTCACTAGGGCCCCCACACATGTCTCCCAGCACCCCCACCTCCCAGCACTGTGGGGCACCCTCCACCAGGCCCCCGCTCATGTCCAACTCATGTCCCCCTGCACCCCACCCCCCAGCACTGTGGGGCACCCTCCACCAGGCCCCCACTCATGTCCCCCTGCACCCCCACCCCCCAGCACTGTGGGGCACCCTCCACCAGGCCCCCACTCATGTCCCCCTGCACCCCCACCCCCCAGCACTGTGGGGCACCATCCACCAGGCCCCCACTGATGTCACCCTGCACCACCACCCCCCAGCACTGTGGGGCACCCTCCACCAGGCCCCCACTCATGTCCAACTCATGTCTCCCAGCACCCCCACCACCCCAGCACTGTGGGCCACCCTCCACCAGGCCCCCACTCATGTCCCCCTGCACCCCCACCCCCCAGCACTGTGGGGCACCCTCCACCAAGCCCCCCACTCATGTCCAATTCATGTCTCCCAGCACCCCCACCAACCAAGCACTGTGGGGCACCCTCCACCAGGCCCCCACTCATTTCCCCCTGCACCCCCACCCCCAGCACTGTGGGGCACCCTCCACCAGGCCCCCACTAATGTCCCCCTGCACCCTCACTCCCCAGCACTGTGGGCCACCCTCCACCAGGCCCCCACTCATGTCCCCCTGCACCCCCACCCCCAGCACTGTGGGGCACCCTCCACCAGGCCCCCACTCATGTCCCCCTGCACCCCCACCCCCCAGCACTGTGGGCCACCCTCCACCAGGCCCCCACTCATGTCACCCTGCACCCCCACTGCCCAGCACTGTGGGGCACCCTCCACCAGGACCCCACTCATGTCCCCCAGCACCCCCTCCCCCCAGCACTGTGGGGCACACTCCACCAGGCCCCCACTCATGTCCCCCTGCACCCCACCCCCACAGCACTGTGGGGCACCCTCCACTAGGCCCCCACACATGTCTCCCAGCACCCCCACCTCCCAGCACTGTGGGGCACCCTCCACCAGGCCCCCGCTCATGTCCAACTCATGTCCCCCTGCACCCCCACCCCCCAGCACTGTGGGGCACCCTCCACCAGGCCCCCACTCATGTCCCCCTGCACCCCCACCCCCCAGCACTGTGGGGCACCCTCCACCAGGCCCCCACTCATGTCCCCCTGCACCCCCACCCCCCAGCACTGTGGGGCACCATCCACCAGGCCCCCACTGATGTCACCCTGCACCACCACCCCCCAGCACTGTGGGGCACCCTCCACCAGGCCCCACTCATGTCCAACTCATGTCTCCCAGCACCCCCACACCCCAGCACTGTGGGCCACCCTCCACCAGGCCCCCACTCATGTCCCCCTGCACCCCCACCCCCCAGCACTGTGGGGCACCCTCCACCAAGCCCCCACTCATGTCCAATTCATGTCTCCCAGCACCCCCACCCCCCAGCACTGTGGGGCACCCTCCACCAGGCCCCCACTCATGTCCCACTGCACCCCCACTCCCCAGCACTGAGGCACCCTCCACCAGGCCCCCACTCATGTCCAACTCATGTCTCCCAGCACCCCCCCCCAGCACTTTGGGCCACCCTCCACCAGGCCCCACTCATGTCCCCCTGCACCCCCCAACCCCCAGCACTGTGGGCCACCCTCCACCAGGTCCCCACTCATGTCCCCCTGCACCCCCACCCCCTAGCATGGTGGGGCACCCTCCACCAGGCCCCCACTCATGTCTCCCAGCACCCCCTCCCCCCAGCACTGTGGGGCACACTCCACCAGGCCCCCACTCATGTCCCCCTGCACCCCACCCCCCAGCACTGTGGGGCACCCTCCACTAGGCCCCCACACATGTCTCCCAGCACCCCCACCTCCCAGCACTGTGGGGCACCCTCCACCAGGCCCCCGCTCATGTCAACTCATGTCCCCCTGCACCCCCACCCCCCAGCACTGTGGGGCACCCTCCACCCGGCCCCCACTCATGTCCCCCTGCACCCCCACCCCCCAGCACTGTGGGGCACCCTCCACCAGGCCCCCACTCATGTCCCCCTGCACCCCCACCCCCCAGCACTGTGGGGCACCATCCACCAGGCCCCCACTGATGTCACCCTGCACCACCACCACTCCCAGCACTGTGGGGCACCCTCCACCAGGCCCCCACTCATGTCCAACTCATGTCTCCCAGCACCCCACACCCCAGCACTGTGGGCCACCCTCCACCAGGCCCCCACTCATGTCCCCCTGCACCCCCACCCCCCAGCACTGTGGGGCACCCTCCACCAAGCCCCCACTCATGTCCAATTCATGTCTCCCAGCACCCCCACCCCCCAGCACTGTGGGGCACCCTCCACCAGGCCCCCACTCATTTCCCCTGCACCCCCACCCCCAGCACTGTGGGGCACCCTCCACCAGGCACCCACTCATGTCCAACTCATGTCTCCCAGCACCCCCACACCCCAGCACTGTGGGCCACCCTCCACCAGGCCCCCACTCATGTCCCCCTGCACCCCCACCCCCAACACTGTGGGGCACCCTCCACCAGGACCCCACTCATGTCCCCCTGCACCCCCACCCGCCCAGCACTGTGGGGCACCCTCCACCAGGACCCCACTCATGTCCCCCTGCACCCCCACCCCCAGCACTGTGGGGCACCCTCCACCAGGCCCCCACTCATGTCCAACTCATTTCTCTCTGCACCCTCTACCCCCCAGCACTGTGGCCACCCTCCACCAGGCCCCCATTCATGTCCCCCTGCATCCCCACCCCCAGCACTGTGGGGCACCCTCCACCAGGCCCCCACTCATGTCCCACTGCACCCCCACTCCCCAGCACTGAGGCACCCTCCACCAGGCCCCCACTCATGTCCAACTCATGTCTCCCAGCACCCCCCCCAGCACTTTGGGCCACCCTCCACCAGGCCCCACTCATGTCCCCCTGCACCCCCAACCCCCAGCACTGTGGGCCACCCTCCACCAGGTCCCCACTCATGTCCCCCTGCACCCCCACCCCCTAGCATGGTGGGGCACCCTCCACCAGGCCCCCACTCATGTCTCCCAGCACCCCCCTCCCCCCAGCACTGTGGGGCACACTCCACCAGGCCCCCACTCATGTCCCCCTGCACCCCCACCCCCCAGCACTGTGGGGCACCCTCCACTAGGCCCCCACACATGTCTCCCAGCACCCCCACCTCCCAGCACTGTGGGGCACCCTCCACCAGGCCCCCACTCATGTCCCCCTGCACCCCCACCCCCCAGCACTGTGGGGCACCCTCCACCAGGCCCCCACTCATGTCCCCCTGCACCCCCACCCCCCAGCACTGTGGGGCACCATCCACCAGGCCCCCACTCATGTCCAACTCATGTCCCCCTGCACCCCCACCCCCCAGCACTGTGGGGCACCCTCCACCAGGCCCCCACTCATGTCCCCCTGCACCCCCACCCCCCAGCACTGGTGGGGCACCCTCCACCAGGCCCCCACTCATGTCCCCCTGCACCCCCCACCCCCCAGCACTGTGGGGCACCATCCACCAGGCCCCCACTCATGTCCAACTCATGTCCCCCTGCACCCCCACCCCCCAGCACTGTGGGGCACCCTCCACCAGGCCCCACTCATGTCCCCCTGCACCCCCACCCCCCAGCACTGTGGGGCACCCTCCACCAGGCCCCCACTCATGTCCCCCTGCACCCCCACCCCCCAGCACTGTGGGGCACCATCCACCAGGCCCCCACTGATGTCACCCTGCACCACCCACCCCCCAGCACTGTGGGGCACCCTCCACCAGGCCCCACTCATGTCCAACTCATGTCTCCCAGCACCCCCCACCCCAGCACTGTGGGCCACCCTCCACCAGGCCCCCACTCATGTCCCCCTGCACCCCCCACCCCCCAGCACTGTGGGGCACCCTCCACCAAGCCCCCACTCATGTCCAATTCATGTCTCCCAGCACCCCCACCCCCCAGCTCTGTGGGCACCCTCCACAGGCCCCCACTCATGTCCCACTGCACCCCCACTCCCCAGCACTGAGGCACCCTCCACCAGGCCCCCACTCATGTCCAACTCTGTCTCCCAGCACCCCCCCCAGCACTTGGGCCACCCTCCACCAGGCCCCACTCATGTCCCCCTGCACCCCCAACCCCCAGCACTGTGGGCCACCCTCCACCAGGTCCCCACTCATGTCCCCCTGCACCCCCACCCCCTAGCATGGTGGGGCACCCTCCACCAGGCCCCCACTCATGTCTCCCAGCACCCCTCCCCACAGCACTGTGGGGAACACTCCACCAGGCCCCCACTCATGTCCCCCTGCACCCCCACCCCCCAGCACTGTGGGGCACCCTCCACTAGGCCCCCACACATGTCTCCCAGCACCCCCACCTCCCAGCACTGTGGGGCACCCTCCACCAGGCCCCCGCTCATGTCCAACTCATGTCCCCCTGCACCCCCACCCCCCAGCACTGTGGGGCACCCCTCCACCAGGCCCCACTCATGTCCCCCTGCACCCCCACCCCCCAGCACTGTGGGGCACCCTCCACCAGGCCCCCACTCATGTCCCCCTGCACCCCCCACCCCCCAGCACTGTGGGGCACCATCCACCAGGCCCCCACTGATGTCACCCTGCACCACCACCACTCCCCAGCACTGTGGGGGCACCCTCCACCAGGCCCCCACTCATGTCCAACTCATGTCGTCTCCCAGCACCCCCACACCCCAGCACTGTGGGCCACCCTCCACCAGGCCCCCACTCATGTCCCCCTGCACCCCCACCCCCCAGCACTGTGGGGCACCCTCCACCAAGCCCCCACTCATGTCCAATTCATGTCTCCCAGCACCCCCACCCCCCAGCACTGTGGGGCACCCTCCACCAGGCCCCCACTCATTTCCCCCTGCACCCCCACCCCCAGCACTGTGGGGCACCCTCCACCAGGCACCCACTCATGTCCAACTCATGTCTCCCAGCACCCCCACACCCCAGCACTGTGGGCCACCCTCCACCAGGCCCCCACTCATGTCCCCCTGCACCCCCACCCCCAACACTGTGGGGCACCCTCCACCAGGACCCCACTCATGTCCCCCTGCACCCCCACCGCCCAGCACTGTGGGGCACCCTCCACCAGGACCCCACTCATGTCCCCCTGCACCCCCACCCCCCAGCACTGTGGGGCACCCTCCACCAGGCCCCCACTCATGTCCAACTCATTTCTCTCTGCACCTCTACCCCCCAGCACTGTGGGCCACCCTCCACCAGGCCCCCATTCATGTCCCCCTGCATCCCCACCCCCCAGCACTGTGGGGCACCCTCCACCAGGCCCCCACTCATGTCCCACTGCACCCCCACTCCCCAGCACTGAGGCACCCTCCACCAGGCCCCCACTCATGTCCAACTCATGTCTCCCAGCACCCCCCCCAGCACTTTGGGCCACCCTCCACCAGGCCCCACTCATGTCCCCCTGCACCCCCAACCCCCAGCACTGTGGGCCACCCTCCACCAGGTCCCCACTCATGTCCCCCTGCACCCCCACCCCCTAGCATGGTGGGGCACCCTCCACCAGGCCCCCACTCATGTCTCCCAGCACCCCCTCCCCCCAGCACTGTGGGGCACACTCCACCAGGCCCCCACTCATGTCCCCCTGCACCCCAACCCCCCAGCACTGTGGGGCACCCTCCACTAGGCCCCACACATGTCTCCCAGCACCCCCACCTCCCAGCACTGTGGGGCACCCTCCACCAGGCCCCCGCTCATGTCCAACTCATGTCCCCCTGCACCCCCACCCCCCAGCACTGTGGGGCACCCTCCACCAGGCCCCCACTCATGTCCCCCTGCACCCCCACCCCCCAGCACTGTGGGGCACCCTCCACCAGGCCCCCACTCATGTCCCCCTGCACCCCCACCCCCCAGCACTGTGGGGCACCATCCACCAGGCCCCCACTGATGTCACCCTGCACCACCACCCCCCAGCACTGTGGGGCACCCTCCACCAGGCCCCCACTCATGTCCAACTCATGTCTCCCAGCACCCCCACACCCCAGCACTGTGGGCCACCCTCCACCAGGCCCCCACTCATGTCCCCCTGCACCCCCACCCCCAGCACTGTGGGGCACCCTCCACCAAGCCCCCACTCATGTCCAATTCATGTCTCCCAGCACCCCCACCCACCAGCACTGTGGGGCACCCTCCACCAGGCCCCCACTCATTTCCCCCTGCACCCCCACCCCCAGCACTGTGGGGCACCCTCCACCAGGCACCCACTCATGTCCAACTCATGTCTCCCAGCACCCCCACACCCCAGCACTGTGGGGCACCCTCCACCAGGCCCCCACTCATGTCCCCCTGCAACCCCACCCTCCAGCACTGTGGGGCACCCTCCACCAGGCCCCCACTAATGTCCCCCTGCACCCTCACCCCCCAGCACTGTGGGCCACCCTCCACCAGGCCCCCACTCATGTCACCCTGCACCCCCACCCCCCCAGCACTGTGGGGCACCCTCCACAAGGCCCCCACTCATGTCCCCCTGCACCCCCACCCGCAGCACTGTGGGGCACCCTCCACCAGGCCCCCACTCATGTCCAACTCATGTCTCCCAGAACCCCCACCCCCCAGCACTGTGGGCCACCCTCCACCAGGGCCCCACTCATGTCCCCCTGCACCCCCACCCCCCAGCACTGTGGGGCACCCTCCACCAGGCCCCCACTCATGTCCCCCAGCACCCCCACCCCCAGCACTGTGGGGCACCCTCCACCAGGCCCCCACTCATGTCCCCCTGCACCCCCACCCCCCAGCACTGTGGGCCACCCTCCACCAGGCCCCCACTCATGTCACCCTGCACCCCCACCCCCCAGCACTGTGGGGCACCCTCCACCAGGCCCCCACTCATGTCCCCCTGCACCCCCACCCCCCAGCACTGTGGGGCACCATCCACCAGGCCCCCACTGATGTCACCCTGCACCACCACCCCCCAGCACTGTTGGGCACCCTCCACCAGGCCCCCACTCATGTCCAACTCATGTCTCCCAGCACCCCCACACCCCAGCACTGTGGGCCACCCTCCACCAGGCCCCCACTCATGTCCCCCTGCACCCCCACCCCCCAGCACTGTGGGGCACCCTCCACCAAGCCCCCACTCATGTCCAATTCATGTCTCCCAGCACCCCCACCCACCAGCACTGTGGGGCACCCTCCACCAGGCCCCCACTCATTTCCCCCTGCACCCCCACCCCCAGCACTGTGGGGCACCCTCCACCAGGCACCCACTCATATCCAACTCATGTCTCCCAGCACCCCCACACCCCAGCACTGTGGGGCACCCTCCACCAGGCCCCCACTCATGTCCCCCTGCAACCCCACCCTCCAGCACTGTGGGGCACCCTCCACCAGGCCCCCACTAATGTCCCCCTGCACCCTCACCCCCCAGCACTGTGGGCCACCCTCCACCAGGCCCCCACTCATGTCACCCTGCACCCCCACCCCCCAGCACTGTGGGGCACCCTCCACAAGGCCCCCACTCATGTCCCCCTGCTCCCCCACCCGCAGCACTGTGGGGCACCCTCCACCAGGCCCCCACTCATGTCCAACTCATGTCTCCCAGAACCCCCACCCCCCAGCACTGTGGGCCACCCTCCACCAGGGCCCCACTCATGTCCCCCTGCACCCCCACCCCCCAGCACTGTGGGGCACCCTCCACCAGGCCCCCACTCATGTCCCCCAGCACCCCCACCCCCAGCACTGTGGGGGCACCCTCCACCAGGCCCCCACTCATGTCCCCCTGCACCCCCACCCCCCAGCACTGTGGGCCACCCTCCACCAGGCCCCCACTCATGTCACCCTGCACCCCCACTGCCCAGCACTGTGGGGCACCCTCCACCAGGACCCCACTCATGTCCCCCTGCACCCCCACCCCCCAGCACTGTGGGGCACCCTCCACCAGGCCCCCACTCATGTCCAACTCATTTCTCTCTGCACCTCCCCCCCAGCACTGTGGGCCACCCTCCACCAGGCCCCCATTCATGTCCCCCTGCATCCCCACCCCCCAGCACTGTGGGGCACCCTCCACCAGGCCCCCACTCATGTCCAACTCATGTCTCCCAGCACCCCCCCCAGCACTTTGGGCCACCTCCACCAGGCCCCACTCATGTCCCCCTGCACCCCCAACCACCAGCACTGTGGGGCCACCCTCCACCAGGCCCCCACTCATGTCCCCCTGCACCCCCACCCCCTAGCATGGTGGGGCACCCTCCACCAGGCCCCCACTCATGTCTCCCAGCACCCCCTCCCCCCAGCACTGTGGGGCACACTCCACCAGGCCCCCACTCATGTCCCCCTGCACCCCCACCCCCCAGCACTGTGGGGCACCCTCCACTAGGCCCCCACACATGTCTCCCAGCACCCCCACCTCCCAGCACTGTGGGCCACCCTCCACCAGGCCCCCACTCATGTCCCCCTGCACCCCCACCCCCCAGCACTGTGGGGCACCCTCCACCAGGCCCCCACTCATGTCCCCCAGCACCCCCCACCCCCAGCACTGTGGGGCACCCTCCACCAGGCCCCCACTCATGTCCCCCTGCACCCCCACCCCCCAGCACTGTGGGCCACCCTCCACCAGGCCCCCACTCATGTCACCCTGCACCCCCACCGCCCAGCACTGTGGGGCACCCTCCACCAGGACCCCACTCATGTCCCCCTGCACCCCCACCCCCCAGCACTGTGGGGCACCCTCCACCAGGCCCCCACTCATGTCCAACTCATTTCTCTCTGCACCTCTACCCCCCAGCACTGTGGGCCACCCTCCACCAGGCCCCCATTCATGTCCCCCTGCATCCCCACCCCCCAGCACTGTGGGGCACCCTCCACCAGGCCCCACTCATGTCCCACTGCACCACCACTCCCCAGCACTGTGAGGCACCCTCCACCAGGCCCCCACTCATGTCCAACTCATGTCTCCCAGCACCACCCCCCAGCACTTTGGGCCACCCTCCATCAGGCCCCACTCATGTCCCCCTGCACCCCCAACCCCCAGCACTGTGGGCCACCCTCCACCAGGCCCCCACTCATGTCCCCCTGCACCCCCACCCCCTAGCATGGTGGGGCACCCCTCCACCAGGCCCCCACTCATGTCTCCCAGCACCCCCTCCCCCCAGCACTGTGGGGCAAACTCCACCAGGCCCCCCACTCATGTCCCCCTGCACCCCCACCCCCCAGCACTGTGGGGCACCCTCCACTAGGCCCCCACACATGTCTCCCAGCACCCCCACCTCCCAGCACTGTGGGGCACCCTCCACCAGGCCCCCACTCATGTCCAGCTCATGTCCCCCTGCACCCCCACCCCCCCCCCAGCACTGTGGGGCAACCTCCACCAGGCCCCCACACATGTCTCCCAGCACCCCCACCTCCCAGCACTGTGGGGCACCCTCCCACCAGGCCCCCGCTCATGTCCAACTCATGTCCCCCTGCACCCCTACCCCCCAGCACTGTGGGGCACCCTCCACCAGGCCCCCACTCATGTCCCCCTGCACCCCCACCCCCCAGCGCTGTGGGGCACCCTCCACCAGGCCCCCACTGATGTCACCCTGCACCACCACCCCCAGCACTGTGGGGCACCCTCCACCAGGCCCCCACTCATGTCCAACTCATGTCTCCCAGCACCCCCCACACCCCAGCACTGTGGGCCACCCTCCACCAGGCCCCCACTCATGTCCCCCTGCATCCCCACCCCCCAGCACTGTGGGGCACCCTCCACCAAGCCCCCACTCATGTCCAATTCATGTCTCCCAGCACCCCCACCCCCCAGCACTGTGGGGCACCCTCCACCAGGCCCCCATTCATTTCCCCCTGCACCCCCACCCCCAGCACTGTGGGGCACCCTCCACCAGGCACCCACTCATGTCCAACTCATGTCTCCCAGCACCCCCACACCCCAGCACTGTTGGGCACCCTCCACCAGGCCCCCACTCATGTCCCCCTGCAACCCCACCCTCCCAGCACTGTGGGGCACCCTCCACCAGGCCCCCACTAATGTCCCCCTGGACCCCCACCCCCCAGCACTGTGGGCCACCCTCCACCAGGCCCCCACTCATGTCCCCCTGCACCCCCACCCCCTAGCATGGTGGGGCACCCTCCACCAGGCCCCCACTCATGTCTCCCAGCACCCCCTCCCCCCAGCACTGTGGGGCACACTCCACCAGGCCCCCACTCATGTCCCCCTGCACCCCCACCCCCCAGCACTGTGGGGCACCCTCCACTAGGCCCCCACACATGTCTCCCAGCACCCCCACCTCCCAGCACTGTGGGCCACCCTCCACCAGGCCCCCACTCATGTCACCCTGCACCCCCACCGCCCAGCACTGTGGGGCACCCTCCACCAGGACCCCACTAATGTCCCCCTGCACCCCCACCCCCCAGCACTGTGGGGCACCCTCCACCAGGCCCCCACTCATGTCAAACTCATTTCTCTCTGCACCTCTACCCCCCAGCACTGTGGGCCACCCTCCACCAGGCCCCCATTCATGTCCCCCTGCATCCCCACCCCCAGCACTGTGGGGCACCCTCCACCAGGCCCCCACTCATGTCCCACTGCACCCCCACTCCCCAGCACTGTGAGGCACCCTCCACCAGGCCCCCACTCATGTCCAACTCATGTCTCCCAGCACCCCCCCAGCACTTTGGGCCACCCTCCACCAGGCCCCACTCATGTCCCCCTGCACCCCCAACCCCCAGCACTGTGGGCCACCCTCCACCAGTCCCCCACTCATGTCCCCCTGCACCCCCACCCCCTAGCATGGTGGGGCACCCTCCACCAGGCCCCCACTCATGTCTCCCAGCACCCCCTCCCCCCAGCACTGTGGGGCACACTCCACCAGGCCCCCACTCATGTCCCCCTGCACCCCCACCCCCCAGCACTGTGGGGCACCCTCCACCATACATGCCAACATTCTGTGACCAAAAATCTGTAGGAATCCTAAAGTTTCAAAAATAGTCAGTCGAGGAGGTAATGATAGGAATAGGGCGCGTCAGCAGCCCATTGTCATTGAATGAGCCCGCCGCTGCGCCTTCTCCCGCTACGCCAGCTCGGGGAAGTCCTTAAAAGACTCCCCCGAGCAACCGTGGTGGGGGGCTAATGGGGCCTTTGGCCAAAGGCACCCGCGGTGGAGGGGCGCTTTTAGCCCACCGCCGTGGGTGCCTTTCACATTAAAAGCCTGCATGATGCGCCTTCTCCCGCTACGCCAGCTCGGGGAAGTCCTTGAAAGACTCCCCCGAGTTGGCGTGGTGGGGGGGCTAATGGCGCCTTTTGCCAAAGGCACCCGCGGCGGAGGGGTGCTTTTAGCCCACCGCCGTGGGTGCCTTTGACATTAAAAGCCTGCATGCTGCGCCTTCTCCTGCTACGCCAGCTCGGGGGAAGTCCTTGAAAGACTCCCCGAGTTGGCGTGGTGGGGGGCTAATGCCGCCTTTTGCCAAAGGCACCCGCGGCGGAAGGGCGCTTTTAGCCCACCGCCGTGGGTGCCTTTGACATTAACAGCCTGCATGCCGTGCCTTCTCCCGCTACACCAGCTTGTGGAAGTCCTTGAAAGACTCCCCGCGTTGGCGTGGTGGGGGGCTAATGGCGCCTTTTGCCAAAGGCACCCGCGGCGGAAGGGCCCTTTTAGCCCACCGCCATGGGTGCCTTTGACATTAAAATCCTGCATGCTGCGCCTTCTCCCGCTACGCCAGCTCGGGGAAGTCCTTGAAAGACTCCCCGAGTTGGCGTGGTGGGGGGCTAATGGCGCCTTTTGCCAAAGGCACCCGCGGCGGAAGGGCGCTTTTAGCCCACCGCCGTGGGTGCCTTTGACATTAAAAGCCTGCATGAGCCTGCATGCCGGGCATTCTCCCGGTACGCCAGCTCGGGGGAGCCCTTGAAAGACTCCCCGAGCTGGCGTGGGCAAAAAAAAAAAATGTAAAAAAAAAAATTTTTTTTTTTTTTTTTTACAAAAAAAAATCGGTATTTGATGTCAAAAAATCGGTAGGCGGTAGGACTGCTTAAAAAGCGGTATCCTACCGCCTAAATCGGTAGGGTTGGCAAGTATGCCTCCACTAGGCCCCCACACATGTCTCCCAGCACCCCCACCTCCCAGCACTGTGGGGCACCCTCCACCAGGCCCCCACTCATGTCCAGCTCATGTCCCCCTGCACACCCACCCCCCCCCAGCACTGTGGGGCAACCTCCACCAGGCCCCCACACATGTCTCCCAGCACCCCCACCTCCCAGCACTGTGGGGCACCCTCCACCAGGCCCCCGCTCATGTCCAACTCATGTCCCCCTGCACCCCCACCCCCCAGCACTGTGGGGCACCCTCCACCAGGCCCCCACTCATGTCCTCCTGCACCCCCACCCCCAGCGCTGTGGGGCACCCTCCACCAGGCCCCCACTGATGTCACCCTGCACCACCATCCCCCAGCACTGTGGGGCACCCTCCACCAGGCCCCAACTCATGTCCAACTCATGTCTCCCAGCACCCCCACACCCCAGCACTGTGGGCCACCCTCCACCAGGCCCCCACTCATGTCCCCCTGCATCCCCACCCCCCAGCACTGTGGGGCACCCTCCACCAAGCCCCCACTCATGTCCAATTCATGTCTCCCAGCACCCCCACCCCCCAGCACTGTGGGGCACCCTCCACCAGGCCCCCATTCATTTCCCCCTGCACCCCCACCCCCAGCACTGTGGGGCACCCTCCACCAGGCACCCACTCATGTCCAACTCATGTCTCCCAGCACCCCCACACCCCAGCACTGTGAGGCACCCTCCACCAGGCCCCCACTCATGTCCCCCTGCAACCCTACCCTCCAGCACTGTGGGGCACCCTCCACCAGGCCCCCACTAATGTCCCCCTGCACCCCCACCCCCCAGCACTGTGGGCCACCCTCCACCAGGCCCCCACTCATGTCACCCTGCACCCCCACCCCCCAGCACTGTGGGGCACCCTCCACCAGGCCCCCACTCATGTCCCCCTGCACCCCCACCCCCAGCACTGTGGGGCACCCTCCACCAGGCCCCCACTCATGTCCAACTCATGTCTCCCAGAACCCCCACCCCCCAGCACTGTGGGCCACCCTCCACCAGGCCCCCACTCATGTCCCCCTGCACCCCCACCCCCCAGCACTGTGGGGCACCCTCCACCAGGCGCCCACTCATGTCCCCCAGCACCCCCTCCCCAGCACTGTGGGGCACCCTCCACCAGGTCCCCACTCATGTCCAACTCATGTCTCCCTGCACCCCCACCCCCCAGCACTGTGGGGCACCCTCCACCAGGCCCCCACTCATGTCCCCCTGCACCCCCACCCCCAGCACTGTGGGGCACCCTCCACCAGGCCCCCACTTATGTGCCCCTGCACCTCCACCCCCCATCACTGTGGGGCACCCTCCAGCAGGCCACCACTCATATCCCCCTGCACCCCCACCCCCCAGCACTGTGGGGCACCCTCCACCAGCTCACCACTCATGTCCAACTCATGTCTCCCAGCACCCCCACCCCCCAGCACTGTGGGCCACCCTCCACCAGGCCCCCATTCATGTCCCCCTGCACCCCCACCCCCCAGCATGGTGGGGCACCCTCCACCAGGCCCCCACTCATGTCCACCTGCACCCACACCCCCCAGCAGTGTGGGGCATCCTCCACCAGGCCCCCACTCATGTCTAACTCAAGTCTCCCAGCACCCCCTGCCCCCAGCACTGTGGGGCACCCTCCACCAGGCCCCTACTCATGTCCCCCTGCACCCCCACCCCCCAGCACTGTGGGGCACCCTCCACCAGGCCACCACTCATGTCCAACTCATGTCTCCCAGCACCCCCACCCCCCAGCACTGTGGGGCACCCTCCACCAGGCCCCCACTCATGTCCCCCTGCACCCCCACCCCCAGCACTGTGGGCCACCCTCCACCAGGCCCCCACTCATGTCACCCTGCACCCCCACCCCCCAGCACTGTGGGGCCCCCTCCACCAGGACCCCACTCATGTCCTCCTGCACCCACACCCCCCAGCACTGTGGGGCACCCTCCACCAGGCCCCCACTCATGTCCAACTCATGTCTCCCAGCACCTCTACCCCCCAGCACTGTGGGCCACCCTCCACCAGGCCCCCACTCATGTCCCCCTGCACCCCCACCCCCCAGCACTGTGGGGCACCCTCCACCAGGCCCCCACACATGTCTCCTAGCACCCCCACCCCCAGCACTGTGGGACACCCTCCACCAGGCCCCCAATCATGTCGAACTCATGTCCCCCTGCACCCCCACCCCCCAGCACTGTGGGGCACCCTCCACCAGGCCGCCACTCATGTCCAACTCATGTCTCCCAGCACCCCCTCCCCCCAGCACTGTGGGGCACCCTCCACCAGGCCCCCACTCATGTCCCCCTGTACCCCCACCCCCAGCACTGTGGGGCACCCTCCACCAGGCCCCCACACATGTCTCCCAGTACCCCTACCCCCCAGCACTGTGGGACACCCTCCACCAGGCCCCCACTCATGTCCAACTCATGTCCCCCTGGACCCCCACCCCCCAGCACTGTGGGGCACCCTCCACCAGGCCCCCACACATGTCTCCCAGCACCCCCACCCCCCAGCACTGTGGGGCACCCTCCACCAGGCCCCCACTCATGTCACCCTGCACCCCACCCCCCAGCACTGTGGGGCACCCTCCACCAGGACCCCACTCATGTCCCCCTGCACCCCCACCCCCCAGCACTGTGGGGCACCCTCCACCAGGCCCCCACTCATGTCCAACTCATGTCCCCCTGCACCCCCACCCCCCAGCACTGTGGGGCACCCTCCACCAGGCCCCCACTCATGTCACCCTGCACCCCACCCCCAGCACTGTGGGGCACCCTCCACCAGGACCCCACTCATGTCCCCCTGCACCCCCACCCCCCAGCACTGTGGGGCACGCTCCACCAGGCCCCCACTCATGTCCAACTCATGTCTCCAGCACCTCTACCCCCCAGCACTGTGGTCCACCCTCCACCAGGCCCCCACTCATGTCCCCCTGCACCCCCACCCCTCAGCACTGTGGGGCACCCTCCAACAGGCCCCCACACATGTCTCCCAGCACCCCCACCCCCCAGCACTGTGGGACACCCTCCACCAGGCCCCCAATCATGTCCAACACATGTCCCCCTGCACCCCCACCCCCAGCACTGTGGGGCACCCTCCACCAGGCCCCCACTCATGTCCAACTCATGTCTCCCAGCACCCCCTCCCCCCAGCACTTTGGGGCACCCTCCACCAGGCCCCCACTCATGTCCCCCTGTACCCCCACCCCCAGCACTGTGGGGCACCCTCCACCAGGCCCCCACACATGTCTCCCAGCACCCCCACCCCCCAGCACTGTGGGACACTCTCCACCAGGCCCCCACTCATGTCCAACTCATGTC
The DNA here is from genome assembly GCF_040938575.1 of Ambystoma mexicanum. NCBI lineage: Eukaryota > Metazoa > Chordata > Amphibia > Caudata > Ambystomatidae > Ambystoma > Ambystoma mexicanum. The sequence goes on along the minus strand of NC_090926.1, from coordinate 942,705,666 downwards.
CCCCTGCACCCCCACCCCCCAGCACTGTGGGGCACCCTCCACCAGGCCCCCACACATGTCTCCCAGCACCCCCACCCCCCTGCACTGTGGGGCACCCTCCACCAGGCCCCCACTCATGTCCAAACCATGTCCCCCTGCACCCCCACCCCCAGCACTGTGGGGCACCCTCCACCAGGCCCCCACTCATGTCCCCCTGCACCCTCACCCCCCCCAGCACTGTGGGGCACCCTCCACCAGGCCCCCACTCATGTCCCCCAGCACTGTGGGGCATCCTCCACCAGGCCACCACTCATGTCCCCCTGCACTCCCACCCCCCAGAACTGTGGAGCACCCTCCACCAGGCCACCACTCATGTCCAACTCATGTCTCCCAGCACCCCCACCCCCCAGCACTGTGGGCCACCCTCCACCAGGCCCCCATTCATGTCCCCCTGCACCCCCACCCCCCAGCATGGTGGGGCACCCTCCACCAGGCCCCCACTCATGTCCCCCTGCACCCACACCCCCCAGCACTGTGGGGCACCCTCCACCAGGCACCCACTCATGTCCAACTCAAGTCTCCCAGCACCCCCTGCCCCCAGCACTGTGGGGCACCCTCCACCAGGCCCCCACTCATGTCCCCCTGCACCCCCACCCCCCAGCACTGTGGGGCACCCTCCAACAGGCCCCCATACATGTCTCCCAGCACCCCCACCCCCAGCACTGTGGGGCACCCTCCACCAGGCCCCCACTCATGTCCAACTCATGTCTCCCAGCAGCCCCACCCCCGGCACTGTGGGCCACCCTCCACCAGGCCCCCACTCATGTCCCCCTGCACCCCCACCCCCTAGCATGGTGGGGCACCCTCCACCAGGCCTCCACTCATGTCGCCCTGCACCCCCACTCCCCAGCACTGTGGGGCACCCTCCACCAGGCCCCCACTCATGTCCAACTCATGTCTCCCAGCACCCCTCCCCCCAGCACTGTGGGGCACCCTCCACCAGGCCCCCACTCATGTCCCCCTGCACTCCCACCCCCCAGCACTGTGGGGCACCGTCCACCAGGCCCCCACTCATGTCCCCCTGCACCTCCACCCCCCAGCACTGTGGGGCAGCCTCCACCAGGCCACCATTCATGTCCCCCTGCACCCCCACCCCCCAGCACTGTGGGGCACCCTCCACCAGGCCACCACTCATGTCCAACTCATGTCTCCCAGCACCCCCACCCCCCAGCACTGTGGGCCACCCTCCACCAGGCCCCCATTCATGTCCTCCTGCACCCCCACCCCCAGCATGGTGGGGCACCCTCCACCAGGCCCCACTCATGTCCCCCTGCACCCACACCCCCCAGCACTGTGGGGCACCCTCAACCAGGCCTCCACTCATGTCCAACTCAAGTCTCCCAGCACCCCCTGCCCCCAGCACTGTGGGGCACCCTCCACCAGGCCCCCACTCATGTCCCCCTGCACCCCCACCCCCAGCCCTGTGGGGCACCCTCCACCAGGCCACCACTCATGTCCAACTCATGTCTCCCAGCACCCCCACCCCCCAGCACTGTGGGGTACCCTCCACCAGGCCCCCACTCATGTCCCCCTGCACCCCCACCACCCAGCACTGTGGGCCACCCTCCACCAGGCCCCCACTCATGTCACCCTGCACACCCACCCCCCAGCACTGTGGGGCACCCTCCACCAGGACCCCACTCATGTCCCCCTGCACCACCACCCCCCAGCACTGTGGGGTACCCTCCACCAGGCCCCCACTCATGTCCAACTCATGTCTCCCAGCACCTCTACCCCCCAGCACTGTGGGCCACCCTCCACCAGGCCCCCACTCATGTCCCCCTGCACCCCCACCCCCCAGCACTGTGGGGCACCCTCCACCAGGCCCCCAATCATGTCAAACTCATGTCCCCCTGCACCCCCACCCCCCAGCACTGTGGGGCACCCTCCACCAGGCCCCCACTCATGTCCAACTCATGTCTCCCAGTACCCCCTCCCCCCAGCACTGTGGGGCACCCTCCACCAGGCCCCCACTCATGTCCCCCTGTACCCACACCCCCAGCACTGTGGGGCACCCTCCACCAGGCCCCCACACATGTCTCCCAGCACCCCCACCCCTCAGCACTGTGGGACACCCTCCACCAGGCCCCCACTCATTTCCAACTCATGTCCCCCTGCACCCCCACCCCCCAGCACTGTGGGGCACCCTCCACCAGGCCCCCACACATGTCTCCCAACACCCCCACCCCCCAGCACTGTGGGGCACCCTCCACCAGGCCCCCACTCATGTCCAACTCATGTCCCCCTGCACCCCCACCCCCCAGCACTGTGGGGCACCCTCCACCAGGCCCCCACTCATGTCACCCTGCACCCCCAACCCCCAGCACTGTGGGGCACCCTCCACCAGGACCCCACTCATGTCCCCCTGCACCCCCACCCCCCAGCACTGTGGGGCACCCTCCACCAGGCCCCCACTCATGTCCAACTCATGTCTCCCAGCACCTCTACCCCCCAGCACTGTGGGCCACCCTCCACCAGGCCCCCACTCATGTCCACCTGCACCCCCACCCCCCAGCACTGTGGGGCACCCTCCACCAGGCCCCCACACATGTCTCCCAGCACCCCCACCCCCAGCACTGTGGGACACCCTCCACCAGGCCCCCAATCATGTCCAACTCATGTCCCCCTGCACCCCCACCCCCCAGCACTGTGGGGCACCCTCCACCAGGCCCCCACTCATGTCCAACTCATGTCTCCCAGCACCCCCTCCCCCCAGCACTGTGGGGCACCCTCCACCAGGCTCCCACTCATGTCCCCCTGTACCCCCACCCCCAGCACTGTGGGGCACCCTCCACCAGGCCCCCACACATGTCTCCCAGCACCCCCACCCCCAGCACTGTGGGACACCCTCCACCAGGCCCCCACTCATGTCCAACTCATGTCCCCCTGCACCCCAACCCCCCAGCACTGTGGGGCACCCTCCACCAGGCCCCCACACATGTCTCCCAGCACGCCCACCCCCCAGCACTGTGGGGCACCCTCCACCAGGCCCCCACTCATGTCCAACTCATGTCCCCCTGCACCCACCCCCACCCCCCAGCACTGTGGGGCACCCTCCACCAGGCCCCCACTCATGTCCCCTTGCACCCCCACCCGCCAGCACTGTGGGGCACCCTCCACCAGGCCCCCACTCATGTCCCGAAGCACCTCACCCCCCAGCACTGTGGGGCACCCTCCACCAGGCCCCCACTCATGTCCCCCTGCACCTCCACCCCCCAGCACTGTGGGGCACCCTCCACCAGGCCAACACTCATGTCCCCCTGCACCCCCACCCCCCAGCACTGTGGGGCACCCTCCACCAGGCCACCACTCATGTCCAACTCATGTCTCCCAGCACCCCCACCCCCCAGCACTGTGGGCCACCCTCCACCAGGCCCCCATTCATGTCCCCCTGCACCCCCAACCCCCAGCATGGTGGGGCACCCTCCACCAGGCCCCCACTCATGTCCCCCTGCACCCACACCCCCCAGCACTGTGGGGCACCCTCCACCAGGCCCCCACTCATGTCCAACTCAAGTCTCCCAGCACCCCCTGCCCCCAGCACTGTGGGGCACCCTCCACCAGGCCCCCACTCATGTCCCCCTGCACCCCCACACCCCAGCACTGTGGGGCACCCTCCACCAGGCCCCCATACATGTTTCCCAGCACCCCTACCCCTCAGCACTGTGGGGCACCCTCCACCAGGCCCCCACTCATGTCCAACTCATGTCTCCCAGCAGCCCCACCCCCCGGCACTGTGGGACGCCCTCCACCAGGCCCCCACTCATGACCCCCTGCACCCCCACCCCCCCAGCACTGTGGGGCACCCTCCACCAGGCCCCCACTCATGTCCGCCTGCACCACCACCCCCCAGCACTGTGGGCCACCCTCCACCAGGCCCCCACTCATGTCCCCCTGCACCCCCACCCCCAGCACTGTTGGGCACCATTCCACCAGGCCCCCACTCATGTCCCCCTGCACCCCCACCCCCCAGCACTGTGGGCCCCCCTCCACCAGGCCCCCACTCATGTCACCCTGCACCCCCACCACCCAGCACTGTGGGGCACCCTCCACCAGGACCCCACTCATGTCCCCCTGCACCCCCACCCCCCAGCACTGTGGGGCACCCTCCACCAGGCCCCCACTCATGTCCAACTCATGTCCCCCTGCACCCCCACCCCCCAGCACTGTGGGGCACCCTCCACCAGGCCCCCACTCATGTCACCCTGCACCCCCAACCCCCAGCACTGTGGGGCACCCTCCACCAGGACCCCACTCATGTCCCCCTGCACCCCCACCCCCCAGCACTGTGGGCCACCCTCCACCAGGCCCCCACTCATGTCCACCTGCACCCCCACCCCCCAGCACTGTGGGGCACCCTCCACCAGGCCCCCACACATGTCTCCCAGCACCCCCACCCCCAGCACTGTGGGACACCCTCCACCAGGCCCCCAATCATGTCCAACTCATGTCCCCCTGCACCCCCACCCCCCAGCACTGTGGGGCACCCTCCACCAGGCCCCCACTCATGTCCAACTCATGTCTCCCAGCACCCCCTCCCCCCAGCACTGTGGGGCACCCTCCACCAGGCTCCCACTCATGTCCCCCTGTACCCCCACCCCCAGCACTGTGGGGCACCCTCCACCAGGCCCCCACACATGTCTCCCAGCACCCCCACCCCCAGCACTGTGGGACACCCTCCACCAGGCCCCCACTCATGTCCAACTCATGTCCCCCTGCACCCCAACCCCCCAGCACTGTGGGGCACCCTCCACCAGGCCCCCACACATGTCTCCCAGCACGCCCACCCCCCAGCACTGTGGGGCACCCTCCACCAGGCCCCCACTCATGTCCAACTCATGTCCCCCTGCACCCCCACCCCCCAGCACTGTGGGGCACCCTCCACCAGGCCCCCACTCATGTCCCCTTGCACCCCCACCCGCCAGCACTGTGGGGCACCCTCCACCAGGCCCCCACTCATGTCCCGAAGCACCCCACCCCCCAGCACTGTGGGGCACCCTCCACCAGGCCCCCACTCATGTCCCCCTGCACCTCCACCCCCCAGCACTGTGGGGCACCCTCCACCAGGCCAACACTCATGTCCCCCTGCACCCCCACCCCCCAGCACTGTGGGGCACCCTCCACCAGGCCACCACTCATGTCCAACTCATGTCTCCCAGCACCCCCACCCCCCAGCACTGTGGGCCACCCTCCACCAGGCCCCCATTCATGTCCCCCTGCACCCCCACCCCCCAGCATGGTGGGGCACCCTCCACCAGGCCCCCACTCATGTCCCCCTGCACCCACACCCCCCAGCACTGTGGGGCACCCTCCACCAGGCCCCCACTCATGTCCAACTCAAGTCTCCCAGCACCCCCTGCCCCCAGCACTGTGGGGCACCCTCCACCAGGCCCCCACTCATGTCCCCCTGCACCCCCACACCCCAGCACTGTGGGGCACCCTCCACCAGGCCCCCAAACATGTTTCCCAGCACCCCTACCCCTCAGCACTGTGGGGCACCCTCCACCAGGCCCCCACTCATGTCCAACTCATGTCTCCCAGCAGCCCCACCCCCCGGCACTGTGGGACGCCCTCCACCAGGCCCCCACTCATGTCCCCCTGCACCCCCACCCCCCCAGCACTGTGGGGCACCCTCCACCAGGCCCCCACTCATGTCCCCCTGCACCCCCACCCCCAGCACTGTCGGGCACCATTCCACCAGGCCCCCACTCATGTCCCCCTGCACCCCCACCCCCCAGCACTGTGGGCCCCCCTCCACCAGGCCCCCACTCATGTCACCCTGCACCCCCACCACCCAGCACTGTGGGGCACCCTCCACCAGGACCCCACTCATGTCCCCCTGCACCCCTACCCCCCAGCACTGTGGGGCACCCTCCACCAGGCCCCCACTCATGTCCAACTCAAGTCTCCCTGCACCTCTACCCTCCAGCACTGTGTGTCACCCTCCACCAGGCCCCCATTCATGTCCCCCTGCACCCCCACCCCCCAGCACTGTGGGGCACCTTCCACCAGGCCCCCACTCATGTCCCCCTGCACCCCCACCCCCCAGCACTGTGGGGCACCCTCCACCAGGCCCCCACTCATGTCCAACTCATGTCTCCCAGGACCCCCCCCCCAGCACTTTGGGCCACCCTCCACCAGGCCCCCACTCATGTCCCCCTGCACCCCCAACCCCCAGCACTGTGGGCCACCCTCCACCAGGCCCCCACTCATGTCCCCCTGCACCCCCACCCCCTAGCATGGTGGGGCACTCTCCACCAGGCCCCCACTCATGTCTCCCAGCACCCCCTCCCCCCAGCACTGTGGGGCACCCTCCACTAGGCCCCCACACATGTCTCCCAGCACCCCCACCTCCCAGCATTGTGGAGCATCCTCCACCAGGCCCCCACTCATGTCCAGCTCATGTCCCCCTGCACCCCCACCCCCCAGCACTGTGGGGCAACCTCCACCAGGCCACCACACATGTCTCCCAGCACCCCCACCTCCCAGCACTGTGGGGAACCCTCCACCAGGCCCCCGCTCATGTCCAACTCATGTCCCCCTGCACCCCCACCCCCAGCACTGTGGGGCACCCTCCACCAGGCCCCCATTCATGTCCCCCTGCACCCCCCACCCCCCAGCACTGTGGGGCACCCTCCACCAGGCCCCCACTGATGTCACCTTGCACCACCAACCCCCAGCACTGTGGGGCACCCTCCACCAGGCCCCCACTCATGTCCAACTCATGTCCCCCTGCACCCCCACCCCCCAGCACTGTGGGGCACCCTCCACCAGGCCCCCACACATGTCTCCCAGCACGCCCACCCCCCAGCACTGTGGGGCACCCTCCACCAGGCCCCCACTCATGTCCAACTCATGTCCCCCTGCACCCCCACCCCCCAGCACTGTGGGGCACCCTCCACCAGGCCCCCACTCATGTCCCCTTGCACCCCCACCCCCCAGCACTGTGGGGCACCCTCCACCAGGCCCCCACTCATGTCCCCCTGCACCCCCATCCCCCAGCACTGTGGGGCACCCTCCACCAGGCCCCCACTCATGTCCCCCTGCACCTCCATCCCCCAGCACTGTGGGGCACCCTCCACCACGCCACCACTCATGTCCCCCCCTGCACCCCCACCCCCCAGCACTCTGGGGCACCCTCCACCAGGCCACCACTCATGTCCAACTCATGTCTCCCAGCACCCCCATCCCCCAGCACTGTGGGCCACCCTCCACCAGGCCCCCATTCATGTCCCCCTGGACCCCCGCCCCCCAGCATGGTGGGGCACCCTCCACCAGGCCCCCACTCATGTCCCCCTGCACCCACACCCCCCAGCACTGTGGGGCACCCTCCACCAGGCCCCCACTCATGTCCAACTCAAGTCTCCCAGCACCCCCTGCCCCCAGCACTGTGGGCACCCTCCACCAGGCCCCCACTCATGTCCCCCTGCATCCCCACCCCCCAGCACTGTGGGGCACCCTCCACCAGGCCCCCACTCATGTCCCCCTGCACCCCCACCCCCCAGCACTGTGGGCACCCTCCACCAGGCCCCTACTCATGTCCAAATCATGTCTCCCAGGACCCCCCCCAGCACTTTGGGCCACCCTCAACCAGGCCCCCACTCATGTCCCCCTGCACCCCCAACCCCCAGCACTGTGGGGCCACCCTCCACCAGGCCCCAACTCATGTCCCCCTGCACCCCCACCCCCTAGCATGGTGGGGCACCCTCCACCAGGCCCCCACTCATGTCTCCCAGCACCCCCTCCCCCCAGCACTGTGGGGCACCCTCCACTAGGCCCCCACACATTTCTCCCAGCACCCCCACCTCCCAGCACTGTGGGGCATCCTCCACCAGGCCCCCACTCATGTCCAGCTCATGTCCCCCTGCACCCCCACCCCCCAGCACTGTGGGGCAACCTCAACCAGGCCCCCACACATGTCTCCCAGCACCCCCACCTCCCAGCACTGTGGAGAACCCTCCACCAGGCCCCCGCTCATGTCCAACTCATGTCCCCCTGCACCCCCACCCCCCAGCACTGTGGGGCACCCTCCACCAGGCCCCCACTCATGTCCCCCTGCACCCCCACCCCCCAGCACTGTGGGGCACCCTCCACCAGGCCCCCACTGATGTCACCCTGCACCACCACCCCCCAGCACTGTGGGGCACCCTCCACCAGGCCCCCACTCATGTCCAACTCATGTCCCCCTGCACCCCCACCCCCCAGCACTGTGGGGCACCCTCAAACAGGCCCCCACACATGTCTCCCAGCACGCCCACCCCCAGCACTGTGGGCACCCTCCACCAGGCCCACACTCATGTCCAACTCATGTCCCCCTGCACCCCCACCCCCCAGCACTGTGGGGCACCCTCCACCAGGCCCCCACTCATGTCCCCTTGCACCCCCACCCCCCAGCACTGTGGGGCACCCTCCACCAGGCCCCCACTCATGTCACCCTGCACCCCCCAACCCCCAGCACTGTGGGGCACCCTCCACCAGGACCCCACTCATGTCCCCCTGCACCCCCACCCCCAGCACTGTGGGGCACCCTCCACCAGGCCCCCACTCATGTCCAACTCATGTCTCCCAGCACCTCTACCCCCCAGCACTGTGGGCCACCCTCCACCAGGCCCCCACTCATGTCCCCCTGCACCCCCACCCCCCAGCACTGTGGGGCAGCCTCCACCAGGCCCCCAATCATGTCCAACTCATGTCCCCCTGCACCCCCACCCCCCAGCACTGTGGGGCACCCTCCACCAGGCCCCCACTCATGTCCAACTCATGTCTCCCAGCACCCCCTCCCCCCCAGCACTGTGGGGCACCCTCCACCAGGCTCCCACTCATGTCCCCCTGTACCCCCACCCCCAGCACTGTGGGGCACCCTCCACCAGGCCCCCACTCATGTCCAACTCATGTCCCCCTGCACCCCCACCCCCCAGCACTGTGGGGCACCCTCCACCAGGCCCCCACTCATGTCCCCTTGCACCCCCACCCGCCAGCACTGTGGGGCACCCTCCACCAGGCCCCCACTCATGTCCCGAAGCACCCCCACCCCCCAGCACTGTGGGGCACCCTCCACCAGGCCCCCACTCATGTCCCCCTGCACCTCCACCCCCCAGCACTATGGGGCACCCTCCACCAGGCCAACACTCAAGTCCCCCTGCACCCCCACCCCCCAGCACTGTGGGGCACCCTCCACCAGGCCCCCACTCATGTCCCCCTGCACCTCCACCCCCCAGCACTGTGGGGCACCCTCCACCAGGCCCCCACTCATGTCCAACTCATGTCTCCCAGCACCTCTACCCCCCAGCACTGTGGGCCACCCTCCACCAGGCCCCCACTCATGTCCCCCTGCACCCCCACCCCCCCAGCACTGTGGGGCACCCTCCACCAGGCCCCCAATCATGTCCAACTCATGTCCCCCTGCAACCCCACCCCCCAGCACTGTGGGGCACCCTCCACCAGGCCCCCACTCATGTCCAACTCATGTCTCCCAGCACCCCCACCCCCCAGCACTGTGGGCCACCCTCCACCAGGCCCCCATTCATGTCCCCCTGCACCCCCACCCCCCAGCATGGTGGGGCACCCTCCACCAGGCCCCCACTCATGTCCCCCTGCACCCACACCCCCCAGCACTGTGGGGCACCCTCCACCAGGCCCCCACTCATGTCCAACTCAAGTCTCCCAGCACCCCCTGCCCCCAGCACTGTGGGGCACCCTCCACCAGGCCCCCACTCATGTCCCCCTGCACCCCCACCCCCCAGCACTGTGGGGCACCCTCCACCAGGCCCCCATACATGTTTCCCAGCACCCCCACCCCTCAGCACTGTGGGGCACCCTCCACCAGGCCCCCACTCATGTCCAACTCATGTCTCCCAGCAGCCCCACCCCCCGGCACTGTGGGACGCCCTCCACCAGGCCCCCACTCATGTCCCCCTGCACCCCCACCCCCCCAGCACTGTGGGGCACCCTCCACCAGGCCCCCACTCATGTCCCCCTGCACCACCACCCCCCAGCACTGTGGGCCACCCTCCACCAGGCCCCCACTCATGTCCCCCTGCACCCCCACCCCCAGCACTGTCGGGCACCATCCACCAGGCCCCCACTCATGTCCCCCTGCACCCCCACCCCCCAGCACTGTGGGCCCCCCTCCACCAGGCCCCCACTCATGTCACCCTGCACCCCCACCACCCAGCACTGTGGGGCACCCTCCACCAGGCCCCCACTCATGTCCCCCTGCACCCCCAACCCCCAGCACTGTGGGCCACCCTCCACCAGGCCCCCACTCATGTCCCCCTGCACCCCCACCCCCTAGCATGGTGGGGCACCCTCCACCAGGCCCCCACTCATGTCTCCCAGCACCCCCTCCCCCCAGCACTGTGGGGCACCCTCCACTAGGCCCCCACACATGTCTCCCAGCACCCCCACCTCCCAGCACTGTGGGGCATCCTCCACCAGGCCCCCACTCATGTCCAGCTCATGTCCCCCTGCACCCCCACCCCCCAGCACTGTGGGGCAACCTCCACCAGGCCCCCACACATGTCTCCCAGCACCCCCACCTCCCAGCACTGTGGAGAACCCTCCACCAGGCCCCCGCTCATGTCCAACTCATGTCCCCCTGCACCCCCACCCCCCAGCACTGTGGGCACCCTCCACCAGGCCCCCACTCATGTCCCCCTGCACCCCCAGCCCCCAGCACTGTGGGGCACCCTCCACCAGGCCCCCACTGATGTCACCCTGCACCACCACCCCCAGCACTGTGGGGCACCCTCCACCAGGCCCCCACTCATGTCCAACTCATGTCCCCCTGCACCCCCACCCCCCAGCACTGTGGGGCACCCTCCACCAGGCCCCCACACATGTCTCCCAGCACGCCCACCCCCCAGCACTGTGGGGCACCCTCCACCAGGCCCCCACTCATGTCCAACTCATGTCCCCCTGCACCCCCACCCCCCAGCACTGTGGGGCACCCTCCACCAGGCCCCCACTCATGTCCCCATGCACCCCCACCCCCCAGCACTGTGGGGCACCCTCCACCAGGCCCCCACTCATGTCACCCTGCACCCCCATCCCCCAGCACTGTGGGGCACCCTCCACCAGGACCCCACTCATGTCCCCCTGCACCCCCACCCCCCAGCACTGTGGGGCACCCTCCACCAGGCCCCCACTCATGTCCAACTCATGTCTCCCAGCACCACTACCCCCCAGCACTGTGGGCCACCCTCCACCAGGCCCCCACACATGTCTCCCAGCACGCCCACCCCCCAGCACTGTGGGGCACCCTCCACCAGGCCCCCACTCATGTCCAACTCATGTCCCCCTGCACCCCCACCCCCCAGCACTGTGGGGCACCCTCCACCAGGCCCCCACTCATGTCCCCTTGCACCCCCACCCCCCAGCACTGTGGGGCACCCTCCACCAGGCCCCCACTCATGTCACCCTGCACCCCCAACCCCCAGCACTGTGGGGCACCCTCCACCAGGACTCCACTCATGTCCCCCTGCACCCCCACCCCCCAGCACTGTGGGGCACCCTCCACCAGGCCCCCACTCATGTCCAACTCATGTCTCCCAGCACCTCTACCCCCCAGCACTGTGGGCCACACTCCACCAGGCCCCCACTCATGTCCCCCTGCACCCCCACCCCCTAGCATGGTGGGGCACCCTCCACCAGGCCCCCACTCATGTCTCCCAGCACCCCCTCCCCCCAGCACTGTGGGGCACCCTCCACTAGGCCCCCACACATGTCTCCCAGCACCCCCACCTCCCAGCACTGTGGGGCATCCTCCACCAGGCCCCCACTCATGTCCAGCTCATGTCCCCCTGCACCCCCACCCCCCAGCACTGTGGGGCAACCTCCACCAGGCCCCCACACATGTCTCCCAGCACCCCCACCTCCCAGCACTGTGGAGAACCCTCCACCAGGCCCCCGCTCATGTCCAACTCATGTCCCCCTGCACCCCCACCCCCCAGCACTGTGGGGCACCCTCCACCAGGCCCCCACTCATGTCCCCCTGCACCCCCACCCCCCAGCACTGTGGGGCACCCTCCACCAGGCCCCCACTGATGTCACCCTGCACCACCACCCCCCAGCACTGTGGGGCACCCTCCACCAGGCCCCCACTCATGTCCAACTCATGTCCCCCTGCACCCCCACCCCCCAGCACTGTGGGGCACCCTCCACCAGGCCCCCACACATGTCTCCCAGCACGCCCACCCCCCAGCACTGTGGGGCACCCTCCACCAGGCCCCCACTCATGTCCAACTCATGTCCCCCTGCACCCCCACCCCCCAGCACTGTGGGGCACCCTCCACCAGGCCCCCACTCATGTCCCCTTGCACCCCCACCCCCCAGCACTGTGGGGCACCCTCCACCAGGCCCCCACTCATGTCTCCCTGCACCCCCAACCCCCAGCACTGTGGGGCACCCTCCACCAGGACCCCACTCATGTCCCCCTGCACCCCCACCCCCCAGCACTGTGGGGCACCCTCCACCAGGCCCCCACTCATGTCCAACTCATGTCTCCCAGCACCTCTACCCCCCAGCACTGTGGGCCACCCTCCACCAGGCCCCCACACATGTCTCCCAGCACGCCCACCCCCCAGCACTGTGGGGCACCCTCCACCAGGCCCCCACTCATGTCCAACTCATGTCCCCCTGCACCCCCACCCCCCAGCACTGTGGGGCACCCTCCACCAGGCCCCCACTCATGTCCCCTTGCACCCCCACCCCCCAGCACTGTGGGGCACCCTCCACCAGGCCCCCACTCATGTCACCCTGCACCCCCAACCCCCAGCACTGTGGGGCAGCCTCCACCAGGACCCCACTCATGTCCCCCTGCACCCCCACCCCCCAGCACTGTGGGGCACCCTCCACCAGGCCCCCACTCATGTCCAACTCATGTCTCCCAGCACCTCTACCCCCCAGCACTGTGGGCCACCCTCCACCAGGCCCCCACTCATGTCCCCCTGCACCCCCACCCCCTAGCATGATGGGGCACCCTCCACCAGGCCCCCACTCATGTCTCCCAGCACCCCCTCCCCCCAGCACTGTGGGGCACCCTCCACTAGGCCCCCACACATGTCTCCCAGCACCCCCACCTCCCAGCACTGTGGGGCATCCTCCACCAGGCCCCCACTCATGTCCAGCTCATGTCCCCCTGCACCCCCACCCCCCAGCACTGTGGGGCAACCTCCACCAGGCCCCCACACATGTCTCCCAGCACCCCCACCTCCCAGCACTGTGGAGAACCCTCCACCAGGCCCGCGCTCATGTCCAACTCATGTCCCCCTGCACCCCCACCCCCCAGCACTGTGAGGCACCCTCCACCAGGCCCCCACTCATGTCCCCCTGCACCCCCACCCCCCAGCACTGTGGGGCACCCTCCACCAGGCCCCCACTGATGTCACCCTGCACCACCACCCCCCAGCACTGTGGGGCACCCTCCACCAGGCCCCCACTCATGTCCAACTCATGTCCCCCTGCACCCCCACCCCCCAGCACTGTGGGGCACCCTCCACCAGGCCCCCACACATGTCTCCCAGCACGCCCACCCCCCAGCACTGTGGGGCACCCTCCACCAGGCCCCCACTCATGTCCAACTCATGTCCCCCTGCACCCCCACCCCCCAGCACTGTGGGGCACCCTCCACCAGGCCCCCACTCATGTCCCCCTGCACCTCCACCCCCCAGCACTGTGGGGCACCCTCCACCAGGCCACCACTCATGTCCCCCTGCACCCCCACCCCCCAGCACTGTGGGGCACCCTCCACCAGGCCCCCACTCATGTCCCCCTGCACCTCCACCCCCCAGCACTGTGGGGCACCCTCCACCAGGCCACCACTCATGTCCCCCTGCACCCCCACCCCCCAGCACTGTGGGGCACCCTCCACCAGGCCCCCACTCATGTCCAACTCATGTCTCCCAGCACCCCCTCCCCCCAGCACTGTGGGGCACCCTCCACCAGGCCCCCACTCATGTCCCCCTGCACCCCCACCCCCCAGCACTGTGGGGCACCGTCCACCAGGCCCCCACTCATGTCCCCCTGCACCTCCACCCCCCAGCACTGTGGGGCACCCTCCACCAGGCCACCACTCATGTCCCCCTGCACCCCCACCCCCCAGCACTGTGGGGCACCCTCCACCAGGCCACCACTCATGTCCAACTCATGTCTCCCACCACCCCCACCCCCCAGCACTGTGGGCCACCCTCCACCAGGCCCCCATTCATGTCCTCCTGCACCCCCACCCCCCAGCATGGTGGGGCACCCTCCACCAGGCCCCCACTCATGTCCCCCTGCACCCACACCCCCCAGCACTGTGGGGCACCCTCAACCAGGCCCCCACTCATGTCCAACTCAAGTCTCCCAGCACCCCCTGCCCCCAGCACTGTGGGGCACCCTCCACCAGGCCCCCACTCATGTCCCCCTGCACCCCCACCCCCAGCCCTGTGGGGCACCCTCCACCAGGCCACCACTCATGTCCAACTCATGTCTCCCAGCACCCCCACCCCCCAGCACTGTGGGGCACCCTACACCAGGCCCCCACTCATGTCCCCCTGCACCCCCACCACCCAGCACTGTGGGCCACCCTCCACCAGGCCCCCACTCATGTCACCCTGCACACCCACCCCCCAGCACTGTGGGGCACCCTCCACCAGGACCCCACTCATGTCCCCCTGCACCCCCACCCCCCAGCACTGTGGGGTACCCTCCACCAGGCCCCCACTCATGTCCAACTCATGTCTCCCAGCACCTCTACCCCCCAGCACTGTGGGCCACCCTCCACCAGGCCCCCACTCATGTCCCCCTGCACCCCCACCCCCCAGCACTGTGGGGCACCCTCCACCAGTCCCCCAATCATGTCGAACTCATGTCCCCCTGCACCCCCACCCCCCAGCACTGTGGGGCACCCTCCACCAGGCCCCCACTCATGTCCAACTCATGTCTCCCAGTACCCCCTCCCCCCAGCACTGTGGGGCACCCTCCACCAGGCCCCCACTCTTGTCCCCCTGTACCCCCACCCCCAGCACTGTGGGGCACCCTCCACCAGGCCCCCACACATGTCTCCCAGCACCCCCACCCCTCAGCACTGTGGGACACCCTCCAGCAGGCCCCCACTCATTTCCAACTCATGTCCCCCTGCACCCCCACCCCCCAGCACTGTGGGGCACCCTCCACCAGGCCCCCACACATGTCTCCCAGCACCCCCACCCCCCAGCACTGTGGGACACCCTCCACCAGGCCCCCAATCATGTCCAACTCATGTCCCCCTGCACCCCCACCCCCCAGCACTGTGGGGCACCCTCCACCAGGCCCCCACTCATGTCCAACTCATGTCTCCCAGCACCCCCTCCCCCCAGCACTGTGGGGCACCCTCCACCAGGCTCCCACTCATGTCCCCCTGTACCCCCACCCCCAGCACTGTGGGGCACCCTCCACCAGGCCCCCACACATGTCTCCCAGCACCCCCACCCCCAGCACTGTGGGACACCCTCCACCAGGCCCCCACTCATGTCCAACTCATGTCCCCCTGCACCCCAACCCCCCAGCACTGTGGGGCACCCTCCACCAGGCCCCCACACATGTCTCCCAGCACGCCCACCCCCCAGCACTGTGGGGCACCCTCCACCAGGCCCCCACTCATGTCCAACTCATGTCCCCCTGCACCCCCACCCCCCAGCACTGTGGGGCACCCTCCACCAGGCCCCCACTCATGTCCCCTTGCACCCCCACCCCCCAGCACTGTTGGGCACCCTCCACCAGGCCCCCACTCATGCCCCCCTGCACCTCCACCCCCCAGCACTGTGGGGCACCCTCCACCAGGCCAACACTCATGTCCCCCTGCACCCCCACCCCCCAGCACTGTGGGGCACCCTCCACCAGGCCACCACTCATGTCCAACTAATGTCTCCCAGCACCCCCACCCCCCAGCACTGTGGGCCACCGTCCACCAGGCCCCCATTCATGTCCCCCTGCACCCCCACCCCCCAGCATGGTGGGGCACCCTCCACCAGGCCCCCACTCATGTCCCCCTGCACCCACACCCCCCAGCACTGTGGGGCACCCTCCACCAGGCCCCCACTCATGTCCAACTCAAGTCTCCCAGCACCCCCTGCCCCCAGCACTGTGGGGCACCCTCCACCAGGCCCCCACTCATGTCCCCCTGCACCCCAACCCCCCAGCACTGTGGGGCACCCTCCACCAGGCCCCCACACATGTCTCCCAGCACGCCCACCCCCCAGCACTGTGGGGCACCCTCCACCAGGCCCCCACTCATGTCCAACTCATGTCCCCCTGCACCCCCACCCCCCAGCACTGTGGGGCACCCTCCACCAGGCCCCCACTCATGTCCCCTTGCACCCCCACCCCCCAGCACTGTGGGGCACCCTCCACCAGGCCCAGACTCATGTCCCGAAGCACCCCCACCCCCCAGCACTGTTGGGCACCCTCCACCAGGCCCCCACTCATGTCCCCCTTCACCTCCACCCCCCAGCACTGTGGGGCACCCTACACCAGGCCAACACTCATGTCCCCCTGCACCCCCACCCCCCAGCACTGTGGGGCACCCTCCACCAGGCCCCCACTCATGTCCAACTCATGTCTCCCAGCAGCCCCACCCCCCGGCACTGTGGGACGCCCTCCACCAGGCCCCCGCTCATGTCCCCCTGCACCCCCACCCCCCCAGCACTGTGGGGCACCCTCCACCAGGCCCCCACTCATGTCCCCCTGCACCACCACCCCCCAGCACTGTGGGCCACCCTCCACCAGGCCCCCACTCATGTCCCCCTGCACCCCCACCCCCAGCACTGTCGGGCACCATCCACCAGGCCCCCACTCATGTCTCCCAGCACCCCCACCTCCCAGCACTGTGGGGAACCCTCCACCAGGCCCCCGCTCATGTCCAACTCATGTCCCCCTGCACCCCCACCCCCCAGCACTGTGGGGCACCCTCCACCAGGCCCCCACTCATGTCCCCCTGCTCCCCCACCCCCCAGCACTGTGGGGCACCCTCCACCAGGCCCCCACTGATGTCACCTTGCACCACCACCCCCCAGCACTGTGGGGCACCCTCCACCAGGCCCCCACTCATGTCCAACTCATGTCCCCCTGCACCCCCACCCCCCAGCACTGTGGGGCACCCTCCACCAGGCCCCCACACATGTCTCCCAGCACGCCCACCCCCCAGCACTGTGGGGCACCCTCCACCAGGCCCCCACTCATGTCCAACTCATGTCCCCCTGCACCCCCACCCCCCAGCACTGTGGGGCACCCTCCACCAGGCCCCCACTCATGTCCCCTTGCACCCCCACCCCCCAGCACTGTGGGGCACCCTCCACCAGGCCCCCACTCATGTCCCCCTGCACCCCCACCCCCCAGCACTGTGGGGCACCCTCCACCAGGCCCCCACTCATGTCCCCCTGCACCTCCACCCCCCAGCACTGTGGGGCACCCTCCACCACACCACCACTCATGTCCCCCTGCACCCCCACCCCCCAGCACTGTGGGGCACCCTGCACCAGGCCACCACTCATGTCCAACTCATGTCTCCCAGCACCCCCATCCCCCAGCACTGTGGGCCACCCTCCACCAGGCCCCCATTCATGTCCCCCTGCACCCCCGCCCCCCAGCATGGTGGGGCACCCTCCACCAGGCCCCCACTCATGTCCCCCTGCACCCACAGCCCCCAGCACTGTGGGGCACCCTCCACCAGGCCCCCACTCATGTCCAACTCAAGTCTCCCAGCACCCCCTGCCCCCAGCACTGTGGGGCACCCTCCACCAGGCCCCCATTCATGTCCCCCTGCACCCCCGCCCCCCAGCATGGTGGGGCACCCTCCACCAGGCCCCCACTCATGTCCCCCTGCACCCCCACCCCCCAGCACTGTGGGCACCCTCCACCAGGCCCCTACTCATGTCCAAATCATGTCTCCCAGGACCCCCCCAGCACTTTGGGCCACCCTCCACCAGGCCCCCACTCATGTCCCCCTGCACCCCCAACCCCCAGCACTGTGGGCCACCCTCCACCAGGCCCCCACTCATGTCCCCCTGCACCCCCACCCCCTAGCATGGTGGGGCACCCTCCACCAGGCCCCCACTCATGTCTCCCAGCACCCCTTCCCCCCAGCACTGTGGGGCACCCTCCACTAGGCCCCCACACATGTCTCCCAGCACCCCCACCTCCCAGCACTGTGGGGCATCCTCCACCAGGCCCCCACTCATGTCCAGCTCATGTCCCCCTGCACCCCCACCCCCCAGCACTGTGGGGCAACCTCCACCAGGCCCCCACACATGTCTCCCAGCACCCCCACCTCCCAGCACTGTGGAGAACCCTCCACCAGGCCCCCGCTCATGTCCAACTCATGTCCCCCTGCACCCCCACCCCCCAGCACTGTGGGGCACCCTCCACCAGGCCCCCACTCATGTCCCCCTGCACCCCCACCCCCCAGCACTGTGGGGCACCCTCCACCAGGCCCCCACTGATGTCACCCTGCACCACCACCCCCCAGCACTGTGGGGCACCCTCCACCAGGCCCCCACTCATGTCCAACTCATGTCCCCCTGCACCCCCACCCCCCAGCACTGTGGGGCACCCTCCACCAGGCCCCCACACATGTCTCCCAGCACGCCCACCCCCCAGCACTGTGGGGCACCCTCCACCAGGCCCCCACTCATGTCCAACTAATGTCCCCCTGCACCCCCACCCCCCAGCACTGTGGGGCACCCTCCACCAGGCCCCCACTCATGTCCCCTTGCACCCCCACCCCCCAGCACTGTGGGGCACCCTCCACCAGGCACCCACTCATGTCCCCCTGCACCCCCACCCCCCAGCACTGTGGGGCACCCTCCACCAGGCCCCCACTCATGTCCCCCTGCACCTCCACCCCCCAGCACTGTGGGGCACCCTCCACCAGGCCACCACTCATGTCCCCCTGCACCCCCACCCCCCAGCACTGTGGGGCACCCTCCACCAGGCCACCACTCATGTCCAACTCATGTCTCCAAGGACCCCCACCCCCCAGCACTGTGGGCCACCCTCCACCAGGCCCCCATTCATGTCCCCCTGCAACCCCACCCCCCAGCATGGTGGGGCACCCTCCACCAGGCCCCCACTCATGTCCCCCTGCACCCACACCCCCCAGCACTGTGGGGCACCCTCCACCAGGCCCCCACTCATGTCCAACTCAAGTCTGCCAGCACCCCCTGCCCCCAGCACTGTGGGGCACCCTCCACCAGGCCCCCACTCATGTCCCCCTGCACCCCCACCCCCAGCACTGTGGGGCACCCTCCACCAGGCCCCCATACATGTTTCCCAGCACCCCCACCCCTCAGCACTGTGGGGCACCCTCCACCAGGCCCCCACTCATGTCCAACTCATGTCTCCCAGCAGCCCCACCCCCCGGCACTGTGGGGCGCCCTCCACCAGGCCCCCACTCATGTCCCCCTGCACCCCCACCCCCCAGCACTGTGGGGCACCCTCCACCAGGCCCCCACTCATGTCCCCCTGCACCACCACCCCCCAGCACTGTGGGCCACCCTCCACCAGGCCCCCACTCATGTCCCCCTGCACCCCCACCCCCAGCACTGTGGGGCACCCTCCACCAGGCCCCCACTCATGTCCCCCTGCACCCCCACCCCCCAGCACTGTGGGCCCCCCTCCACCAGGCCCCCACTCATGTCACCCTGCACCCCCACCACCCAGCACTGTGGGGCACCCTCCACCAGGACCCCACTCATGTCCCCCTGCACCCCCACCCCCCAGCACTGTGGGGCACCCTCCACCAGGCCACCACTCATGTCCAACTCATGTCTCCCAGCACCCCCATCCCCCAGCACTGTGGGCCACCCTCCACCAGGCCCCCATTCATGTCCCCCTGCACCCCCGCCCCCCAGCATGGTGGGGCACCCTCCACCAGGCCCCCACTCATGTCCCCCTGCACCCACACCCCCCAGCACTGTGGGGCACCCTCCACCAGGCCCCCACTCATGTCCAACTCAAGTCTCCCAGCACCCCCTGCCCCCAGCACTGTGGGGCACCCTCCACCAGGCCCCCATTCATGTCCCCCTGCACCCCCGCCCCCCAGCATGGTGGGGCACCCTCCACCAGGCCCCCACTCATGTCCCCCTGCACCCCCACCACCCAGCACTGTGGGCACCCTCCACCAGGCCCCTACTCATGTCCAAATCATGTCTCCCAGGACCCCCCCCAGCACTTTGGGCCACCCTCCACCAGGCCCCCACTCATGTCCCCCTGCACCCCCAACCCCCAGCACTGTGGGCCACCCTCCACCAGGCCCCCACTCATGTCCCCCTGCACCCCCACCCCCTAGCATGGTGGGGCACCCTCCACCAGGCCCCCACTCATGTCTCCCAGCACCCCTTCCCCCCAGCACTGTGGGGCACCCTCCACTAGGCCCCCACACATGTCTCCCAGCACCCCCACCTCCCAGCACTGTGGGGCATCCTCCACCAGGCCCCCACTCATGTCCAGCTCATGTCCCCCTGCACCCCCACCCCCCAGCACTGTGGGGCAACCTCCACCAGGCCCCCACACATGTCTCCCAGCACCCCCACCTCCCAGCACTGTGGAGAACCCTCCACCAGGCCCCCGCTCATGTCCAACTCATGTCCCCCTGCACCCCCACCCCCCAGCACTGTGGGGCACCCTCCACCAGGCCCCCACTCATGTCCCCCTGCACCCCCACCCCCCAGCACTGTGGGGCACCCTCCACCAGGCCCCCACTGATGTCACCCTGCACCACCACCCCCCAGCACTGTGGGGCACCCTCCACCAGGCCCCCACTCATGTCCAACTCATGTCCCCCTGCACCCCCACCCCCCAGCACTGTGGGGCACCCTCCACCAGGCCCCCACACATGTCTCCCAGCACGCCCACCCCCCAGCACTGTGGGGCACCCTCCACCAGGCCCCCACTCATGTCCAACTCATGTCCCCCTGCACCCCCACCCCCCAGCACTGTGGGGCACCCTCCACCAGGTCCCCACTCATGTCCCCTTGCACCCCCACCCCCCAGCACTGTGGGGCACCCTCCACCAGGCACCCACTCATGTCCCCCTGCACCCCCACCCCCCAGCACTGTGGGGCACCCTCCACCAGGCCCCCACTCATGTCCCCCTGCACCTCCACCCCCCAGCACTGTGGGGCACCCTCCACCAGGCCACCACTCATGTCCCCCTGCACCCCCACCCCCCAGCACTGTGGGGCACCCTCCACCAGGCCACCACTCATGTCCAACTCATGTCTCCAAGGACCCCCACCCCCCAGCACTGTGGGCCACCCTCCACCAGGCCCCCATTCATGTCCCCCTGCACCCCCACCCCCCAGCATGGTGGGGCACCCTCCACCAGGCCCCCACTCATGTCCCCCTGCACCCACACCCCCCAGCACTGTGGGGCACCCTCCACCAGGCCCCCACTCATGTCCAACTCAAGTCTGCCAGCACCCCCTGCCCCCAGCACTGTGGGGCACCCTCCACCAGGCCCCCACTCATGTCCCCCTGCACCCCCACCCCCAGCACTGTGGGGCACCCTCCACCAGGCCCCCACTCATGTCCAACTCATGTCTCCCAGCACCTCTACCCCCCAGCACTGTGGGCCACCCTCCACCAGGCCCCCACTCATGTCTCCCTGCACCCCCACCCCCCAGCACTGTGGGGCACCCTCCACCAGGCCCCCACTCATGTCCCCCTGCACCCCCACCCCCCAGCACTGTGCGGCACCCTCCACCAGGCCCCCACTCATGTCCAACTCATGTCTCCCAGCACCCCCCCCCCAGCACTTTGGGCCACCCTCCACCAGGCCCCCACTCATGTCCCCCTGCACCCCCAACCCCCAGCACTGTGGGCCACCCTCCACCAGGCCCCCACTCATGTCCCCCTGCACCCCCACCCCCTAGCATGGTGGGGCACCCTCCACCAGGCCCCCACTCATGTCTCCCAGCACCCCCTCCCCCCAGCACTGTGGGGCACCCTCCACTAGGCCCCCACACATGTCTCCCAGCACCCCCACCTCCCAGCACTGTGGGGCATCCTCCACCAGGCCCCCACTCATGTCCAGCTCATGTCCCCCTGCACCCCCACCCCCCAGCACTGTGGGGCAACCTCCACCAGGCCCCCACACATGTCTCCCAGCACCCCCACCTCCCAGCACTGTGGGGAACCCTCCACCAGGCCCCCGCTCATGTCCAACTCATGTCCCCCTGCACCCTCACCCCCCAGCACTGTGGGGCACCCTCCACCAGGCCCCCACTCATGTCCCCCTGCACCCCCACCCCCCAGCACTGTGGGGCACCCTCCACCAGGCCCCCACTGATGTCACCCTGCACCACCACCCCCCAGCACTGTGGGGCACCCTCCACCAGGCCCCCACTCATGTCCAACTCATGTCTCCCAGCACCCCCACACCCCAGCACTGTGGGCCACCCTCCACCAGGCCCCCTCTCATGTCCCCCTGCACCCCCACCCCCAGCACTGTGGGGCACCCTCCACCAGGCCCCCACTCATGTCCCCCTGCACCCCCACCCCCAGCACTGTGGGGCACCCTCCACCAGGCACCCACTCATGTCCAACTCATGTCTCCCAGCACCCCCACACCCCAGCACTGTGGGGCACCCTCCACCAGGCCCCCACTCATGTCCCCCTGCAACCCCACCCTCCAGCACTGTGGGGCACCCTCCACCAGGCCCCCACTCATGTCCCCCTGCACCCCCACCCCCCAGCCTTGTGGGCCACCCTCCACCAGGCCCCCACTCATGTCACCCTGCACCCCACCCCCCAGCACTGTGGGGCACCCTCCACCAGGCCCCCACTCATTTCCCCCTGCACCCCCACCCCCCAGCACTGTGGGGCACCCTCCACCAGGCCCCCACTCATTTCCAACTCATGTCTCCCAGCACCCCCACCCCACAGCACTGTGGGCCACCCTCCACCAGGCCCCCATTCATGTCCCCCTGCACCCCCACCCCCCAGCATGGTGGGGCACCCTCCACCAGGCCCCCACTCATGTCCCCCTGCAACCCCACCCTCCAGCACTGTGGGGCACCCTCCACCAGGCCCCCACTCATGTCCCCCTGCACCCCCACCCCCCAGCCTTGTGGGCCACCCTCCACCAGGCCCCCACTCATGTCACCCTGCACCCCACCCCCCAGCACTGTGGGGCACCCTCCACCAGGCCCCCACTCATGTCCCCCTGCACCCCAACCCCCCAGCACTGTGGGGCACCCTCCACCAGGCCCCCACTCATTTCCAACTCATGTCTCCCAGCACCCCCACCCCACAGCACTGTGGGCCACCCTCCACCAGGCCCCCATTCATGTCCCCCTGCACCCCCACCCCCCAGCATGGTGGGGCACCCTCCACCAGGCCCCCACTCATGTCCCCCTGCACCCCCACCCCCCAGCACTGTGGGGCACCCTCCACAAGGCACCCACTCATGTCCAACTCATGTCTCCCAGAACCCCCACCCCCCAGCACTGTGGGCCACCCTCCACCAGGCCCCCACTCATGTCCCCCTGCACCCCCACCCCCCAGCATTGTGGGCCACCCTCCACCAGGCCCCCACTCATGTCCCCCTGCACCCCTATCCCCCAGCACTGTGGGGCACCCTCCACCAGGCCCCCACTCATGTCCCCCTGCACCCCCACCCCCCAGCACTGTGGGGCACCCTCCACCAGGCCCCCACTCATGTCCAACTCATGTCTCCCAGCACCCCCACACCCCAGCACTGTGGGGCACCCTCCACCAGGCCCCCACTCATGTCCCCCTGCAACCCCACCCTCCAGCACTGTGGGGCACCCTCCACCAGGCCCCCACTCATGTCCAACTCATGTCCCCCTGCACCCCCACCCCCCAGCACTGTGGGGCACCCTCCACCAGGCCCCCACTCATGTCCCCCTGCACCCCCACCCCCCAGCACTGTGGGGCACCCTCCACCAGGCCCCCACTCATGTTCAACTCATGTCACCCAGTACCCCTACCCCCCAGCACTGTGGGGCACCCTCCACTAGGCCCCCACTCATGTCCCCCTGCACCTCCACCCCCCAGCACTGTGGGGCACCCTCCACCAGGCCCCCACTCATGTCCCCCTGCACCCCCACCCCCCAGCACTGTGGGCCACCCTCCACCAGGCCCCCACTCATGTCCAACTCATGTCTCCCAGCACCCCCACCCCCTAGCACTGTGGGGCACCCTCCACCAGGACCCCACTCATATCCAACTCATGTCTCCCAGCACCCCCACCCTCCAGCACTGTGGGGCACCCTCCACCAAGCCCCCACTCATGTCCCCCTGCACCCCCACCCCCCAGCACTGTGGGCCACCCTCCAGCAGGCCCCCACTCATGTTCCCCTGCACCCCCACCCCCCAGCACTGTGGGGCACCCTCCACCAGGCCCCCACACATGTCTCCCAGCACCCCCACCCCCCAGCACTGTGGGGCACCCTCCACCAGGCCCCCACACATGTCTCCCAGCACCCCCACACCCCAGCACTGTGGGGCACCCTCCACCAGGCCCCCACCCATGTCCAACTCATGTCCCCCTGCACCCCCACCCCCCAGCACTGTGGGGCACCGTCCACAAGGCCCCCACTCATGTCCCCATGCACCCCCACCCCCCAGCACTGTGGGGCACCCTCCACCAGGCCCCCACTCATGTCCCCCTGCACCTCCACCCCCCAGCACTGTGGGGCACCCTCCACCACGCCACCACTATGTCCCCCTGCACCCCCACCCCCCAGCACTGTGGGGCACCCTCCACCAGGCCCGCACTCATGTCCCCCTGCACCCCCACCCCCCAGCACTGTGGGGCACCCTCCACCAGGCCCCCACTCATGTCCCCCTGCACCCCCACCCCCAGCACTGTGGGGCACACTCCACCAGGCCCCCACTCATGTCCAACTCATGTCTCCCAGCACCCCCACCCCCCCCCCCAGTCAGGGGCACCTGCCTGCAGGCCCCCACACATGTCCCCCAGCCAACATGTCATCACAATCTAGATCCCTGGGCCTTATGGGCTACCTCCAAATGCCAAATACCCACCCAAGTATTGCATCCACCCACTTAGAAATGGCAATTACATGATACAACCCCAATGGCAAGTTTGTAAATGAACACATGTCCCTCACATACACACAATGGGTGTCAGTGAATGTCAAAACCCATATCATGATGTGCATGAAACCAATGAGATGAAACTACACATTGAAGTTTGAAGAAAAAATATGTATTAAAAGCAACATAAATTGAATCAAAAATAAACAAACGAAAATGGGAATTAAAAAAAAGAAAGCAGCATGTCCGTAAAATAATGTAAAACCACAAATCATAATCCAAAGGAAAGGTGTCCAAAGTCACAGTTCACAAAAGTAAATCCAATGGAAAATTAAAATCGAAAACCACTGCACCATGGGTAAATTATATAAAAAAATTGAAAATCCAACAGTCAACTATATACAGATAAACAATCCAGGGTCTATTATCCAAACAGAAGAAATGAAACATATCTAATAACACTACCTAATAAAAAAAACTATATACAAAAATGTGGCCCATTGTCCAAAAGGTAAAAAAAAAATGCAAAGCCAAAGGAAACCTAACACTAACTACAGAACTATTTACAAGGGCAGCGGGCCAGTCCGACGGCTCACTTCGCGATGATCCGGGCCAGGGCATCATCGAACTCCTGCTCAATGTCCTGGAGGCGGTCCTCCTCCATGGCCCCGAGGGTCCGCAGGGCCGTCGACATGTTCACCTCCAACTCCCTGTGGATTGCCTCGAGGCACTCGGCCTGCCTCAGGGCCCTCCGCATGGAGTTCTCCGCCCTGACCATCGTGAGCTGTGCCTCTTCTGCCCGCTGCCGCTCTGCATCTATGGCGTGGCCCAACCGCTGCCACACGGAAGACACTTCCCGTCCTGGGTCCTCCTGCCCTCCGGCCGATGCCTGCCCCTCAGATGTCGAAGGCCCCAAGCCATCATGGCTCCCACCTCGTTGCTGCTGCTGCTGTGCCCGTGCCCTGGCTCCTGCTGCCTGCACATCCTCCACCGGCTGGGGTGCAGTCGTTGATGTGGCCACCCCTGCTGGACGTCCGACTCCTGACTGTGGCAGGGATGCCTCCTCCACCAGCCTGGCCCAGCTCCACAGGGCACCCAGGTGACTAATGGGTGGGAAGATGGCACGGAGGACGACTGGCGCATAGGGGGTTCAGTTGAGGAGGGGGTTTGAGCAAGCCCTATCAAACGGAGGAATCCGGCCTGGGTGACCTGTCCCAGTAGGCAGACGCGGTCAACGAGCCATTCGAGATGACGTGCAGTCTCCTCATGAAAAGACTGCAGGTCACCTTACATTGATGCAACGCCACACCAGTCAGGACAGGCTCAACCCGGACCCGGATGGCCACGTCCGCAGGCAGAGGAAGGCCAGTTGTTGTGAGCTCATCCCCTGCCTGAAAACGGTTCTGGACGTAGGCATCCCTGCTGGTGCAAGATGATGCAGTGACAGGATCAGGGACAGGATTGCACACAGGCACCTCCGCGGCGGCCTGTGCTGCCTCCTGTCCCTGGTCCTGCACTGCACCACTAGCACCAGTGGAATCCCCACCTCCAGACCCCATCTTTGTTGCTTGAACGGCCTCCTCCTCCACCAAGCCCCCCACCAACCTGGATGACTCCGTGCCATCTTCCCCCGTTTGGCCCTGTGGAGTTCCAGCTGCCCCTTCTGCTGCCGAGGAGTCCAACTCCGACCTCCGCCTCCTGGACCTCCCCCCGGCAGCTGCGGCCTGGGATGCGGCACCGGACTCCTCACTCCCTGACGAGATCACAACCTGGGAGGGGAGCCGGGCCTTGCGTCTCCGGCTGGCGGTGCGATCCCCGCCGCTGTGCTCCACAGCACCTTCTCCGCCCTCTTCATCAGTTGACGCCGCAGACAGTGAGAAATAAAACACAGGCATCAGGGCACTGTACAATGGACACATACACACATGACAGTTGTACATGAGTGGCATTGGGAAACCTCAGACATGGCATCACAATCGCCAACACACATGTCATTTCAACTTGCACACATGAGCCATACCACAGCCATATCGCAACAGCCAGCACCATCCATACACATACAACAGCATGAGCAGACAAAGGTGAGGCAGACATCACATGCAACACAGGGAGTGCACTACACATGCACACACACCACCACACTTGCATGCATGTGTACACCTCTGCCAACTGTCGCAGTGTTCAGATCGGCATCCATGTCACATCTGCCAATCAGGCTTCCACATCCCGCTGTCACATGCATCCATGTTGCATCACTGTTGCACCCTTGTCAAATACACACACATGCACATGTACACAGTGCTGATACATGCAGCTGAAAACAACATCCATGTGTGACATCACGAACATGCCTACTTACATTAACATTCATCCAAACATGTGTGCCCACACAACTGCATTTGGCATGCAAGCCTACACACACAAGCACCATCCATGTCTCACACATGACAGCCCTCGCATGTGTTAGCCTCACGGCCCTGTACACCTCCACCCATACTTCGCCCCATACAAACACATGTGCAACCTGCACACTACTGGCACATCACCACATGCACAGCTTACAATCATGATGCATGTACACTTATCGCTCGACTCCAGACGGGTCTGCCTCTCAAGGACCTGGACGTGGAGCGCTGGGGATATGAATTCCAGGACCCTCATCTGATCGTCCGACAAGTGGCCCCGGCGCCCCTTAGCATCCGCTGCCTTCAAGAGGCGCCAGGCCTTGTTGAGGGTCCTGGACCTGAAGTCCTCCCAGCGCTTCTTGACATGATGGAATAGTCGGACTGCCACCCCCTCTGCGTTGATGGCAGTCACGATGTCCGTCCAGATCCGAGTCCGTCCTTCCTTGTCGGCACGCAAACTTCCGAAGAGGGCATCATGCTGCCCCAGGACTTGCTCCACCAGGACACCAACTTCGGTGGCAGTGAAGCTGGTGCCCCTCTGACTCTCTGGCCGGGGGTTGTCAGTGGTGCCAGATGTTGCAGTGCCCGACATGACAACCCCAAAGGCAGGAGTGGGTGGGCAACTGGGTCCTGGGGCTGGGCTGTGGAGCGATGAAATCCCAGTCGGGAGTCTTCGGTTCCAGCAGGGGTGGTCACAGCAACAGCACCCCTGGCTGATGTGCAGGCAGCAAATGGCAGGGCACGTGGGCAGCAGGCAATCAGGCAGCAGAAGATGGCAGGTGGGAGCGTGCTCGGGGCTCTGGGGGGCAGTAATAGTAATTTGGCCTTCTGGGCAGGAGCGTGGTCTTCCGTGTGCTTACGCGTGGCCAGCTTGATACGGAGTGATTTGGCACGTGAAAATCCAGAACGTCTGCGTGTAATTCGAGGAAAGGGCCTTAGCGCGTAAGCGCGTCAGCACACGTACGCGAATTCACTGGCCCAAAGGCCACCAGCGCATATGCGCGTCTGTGACGTGCGTGTGCGGGTGTTTCCCTATACACGGGTGCATGTTACACGTCCAATGACTGCACGTCAGAGTGTCAGCTCGTGTAATTGGAGAATGGGGCCTTAGCGCGTACACGCGGAATTGACGCTGGACGTGTGGCATGTTTAAAAGGTACGTGTAGAACGCCATTTCCTTGTGCGTGCTTTTCGTGGAGAGCGAGTGGGTGAAATCTGTACTTCTTGTCGGTTCACACGCAATTTACTTCACGGCTTTCCAAGTTCGTACTCCCTGTTAACTCTGACAGCTTTTTGTCTTCTTGTCTTTTTCCTGGGCCTGTTTACTCAAACAGCGTTCACTTCTCCTGTTGTCCTGTCTCCTCAGACAGCGTACAATTCTTCTTTTGGCGGGGGTGTTGCCAAAGCGCACACGCGCGTATTTTTCACGCGATTTATCCTGGCAGACGGTGAGTTGCGCACGTATTTGACATCTGTGCTTGCCCCTTTTGTTGCCTACCCCTTCAGAGGTCAGTCTAGGCTGCGTGTGACATGCATATGTTCATTTTTGTGTTTCTGGGTGCCACAGCATAGTGCAGGTTTTTTTTTCCACGCACGTGGTCTCGGAGGGGTTGCGTGCACATTATCTCCCTTTTTCGGGGTGCCTGTGCATTGCGTAACTCGCCATCTTCCCCCAGGGGTCACATACAGCCTTGCTAGAGCACTAGGGTACGAATTCCATCTAGTACCCTACCCCTTTCACCCCCAATTGCCCAGGACAATAGTTTACTGCAACTCCCAGACACACAACAACATCAGTGCCATGGTTGGGAGGCGAGCACGCGGTAAGGGTGGCAAAGGTGGGCGAGCCACAAGAGGTGGCCGTGGTGGATACGGTAGGGGACGTGGCCAGGACTTGCAGGGTGCCCCTAGCCCCCCATGTGTGGGTGACCAGTCAGGGACACCCATGCCCCCCCTGGTTGAGGGTAACGTGGCTGACACCATCCCTGCTCAGCCCTTGTTGGGCCAGCCCATTGTGGCACCAGACCTGGCACTGGGTGACTCCATGGCTGACTTCCAGGTCAGCAGGTCTAGGCCAAGTGTGGCGGTGCACGTTGGTGTCACCAGCCCACGTGGATCAGGGGCAGCTATGTCATCTGCTGCCCCGAGTAGGCCGGGTGGGGAGGCTACAGGGGCAGCTGCGGCTCCATCCACCCCAGCTCTGAGTTTCCCAGCAAGGACAGTGTCGGTCCTAGTCCATCCTGCTGACGTTCCCCCTGACTACATCACACTTCAGCTAATGCCTGCACCAAGTCCCATGGTGAGTGTTCATTCCCACACTCCTAGTCCACGGTCCACCGGGGCTCCTGCCCCTAGTGTCCAGAGCGGCGTAGGACACTCAGTATCACCACCACCTTCCAAGCGGAAGAGGAAGAGTGCTCGTCCAGTACAGGCTGATGCCCCAGACATGGCTACACAGTCCGGCCCACCAAGGAAGCCCAGCTTCAATCAGGCCGAACTTGATGCACTTGTGGAGTATGTGTCCGCACATGACAGCGCAATGGTGATTACTGCAAGATGCAAGACTATACCTGCACAACATCAGGCACACTGGCAGACCATTGCTGAACTCATAAGTGCCCTTGGATTCGTGAGGCACACAGCTAATGATTGCTACAAGCGCTGGAATGACCTTAAGCGCAGGGCAAAGAAAAAGCTGGCCTCAAGTCATGCCGCAACTCTAGTGACTGGAGGTGGGTCTCCGGTGTTAGGGAGAATTCTCTGTTTAGGCTGAATTTCCTAACCTAGTGAGTCCCCCAGCAGCTTTGCTGGATATTCTTGAGTTTGTTTTTTCCATCCTGCCAAGAGTGAGACTCTTTTTCTCCCACTCTTGGACATGAATGTGTGTAATTCCTTTGAATGTCAATGTGTTCTATGGGCTATAGGGTCTTTTACTCCATAGGGTCTCATATGTTTTGCTATGTGTGTTACACTGCACCCTCCGTGCCGTAGCACTGGTGCGTCCTAGCGGACCTCCATCATAGACTCCATACCCGGGGACTGACTACTGTCTCCCCGGGTATGTAAAGTCACCATTGGCTTTACTAGACCTAAATTTACTAACAGAACTAGTACAAATCATCCTATTGTGGACGTACTAGTAGGGGTAATTCGATTACTCCTGGGTCTGTTATTCGAGGGGGCACTGTCCCGTCCCCCCTCGTCGAGTTTTGGCTGGAGGCAGTGGAAACTACTTGTTATATTCGAACCCGAATATAACCCTATGGTATTCTTCCCATTGTTGGAGAATGATACTTTTCCTCGTTAATCTCTAACATACAAGTCTATCGGATGGTATTTTCTGCCAGAAATCGGTTTTTAAAATGGCGTCTGTGTTCGTCTCTGTGACTCTTAAACCAAAGGTTGAGCCCTTTGTTCCACTTTTGGCGGGCTTCTGTACAGAGACCCTCCAAAGTGGTGCCATTCTGTCTGGGTTACCACAGGGGTGTGGGAGGGGGTTTAGGCACCCTGGACTGAGTTGCCTTGCCAACTCCAGTCGCACTCTGGTGTGATTGGCCCAAGTGGTGAGCCACCCCGCTCACCACTTAGCGTGTTTTGATTGACAGCTAGGCTGAATGAATGGGGGTTTTCTGCATAAAAGCAGGGCTTTTGGGACTGGATCTTAAGAAGTCGCCACAGGACCTAAGAATCCGACGAGGGTAACGCTGAGCCGACCTGCAACGATGACACCTCCGGTGGAGCCCTGCGGAACCGACTCACCACTTCCCGACGACAGAGGAGATCTCCCTGCCAGAGAGTCTCTTCCCCTGACTGGTGGGAACAACCAGTCCCCTTGGCTTTTTCTTCGCTCCAGGACGCAGTGGTCGAATTGCCTGTGCAGAGCACCTCAGCAACCGGATAGCCACTACCCCTGTACCGCGACCAAAAGGTGGTGCCTTGTGACGGAGCACTCCGCGGCTGGTCTCTTCCCTGGTGGTGCACCGGACTTCACTTTTCTTCGACGACGAGATCATCTCTACTCTTGGCAAAGACCCGACGTGCATCCACCACCAGGAACAACTGCCCCCGCCGGAGTTGCCCTCCACAACAAGGTACCGTGTCCGTCTGGCTTCCCTTTCGATCGGATTGAGTGAGGTGTCTTAATCCTCTCCTTTCCGTTGGGTCGCCTCCAAGCTTTTCTCATTTATTGTCCTGAACTGGTTCAATCTGCCGATAGCAATTTGCTACAAAGACTTGAATGCATCTCCGCTAGAGACTTTTTGGGACATCGCGCCTGGCCTCTCTCCGAGTGGGCCTGGCCTCTGAACTTTATGCTCTATTGTGATTCTTGCCTTCTTGCCGTGCATTTTACCCGCGAAGTATTGAACTGCGTTGATTTCGTAACCTGCCTATCTTTTTCTCTCCCGTCCTAACTAATATTCGAGTGTCATCTAGGTTGAGGTGTACACCTCTGTCTGAAAATAAGTGGTACCAGTAGAACCTAGAGTTGTCGAGATATTGCTAGGGGGATTGATCGTTTTCTTTTTCGTAGAGTAATTGTGTTTGATTTGTTTGCCGTGATAGTGCCATAGTGTTTTTTTTCATAGATGTTCTGTTATAAATAAATACCTTAATATCTTTACACTAAGCCTCGTTGCGTGTTTGCTTGTCTTGCTGTGAAGAATTGCCCTATTTTGTATACTCCACATACTGCTCAACTTTTCTTGAGAGAAGTCTGACTGCTCAGCCACAGCTACCATGTGAATCTGTGTGGTGCAGACTGCTACCAAGTGGGTTCACCGCCAACGCCTGTAGTCCTAAATCTTTTGAAGTGGTCCCAGAGGGAACTGCACAGGTTTCCGCCTAACACACCTACACTCTTGTGTGGCGCTAACACTGTATAGTTGAAAGTGTTCGAAGTGCTGGCATTATCAGGTAGTGAGGCTACCAATTTTTTAAGTCCGTACTGTCATGTTTATGGTAGGTTGGAGGTTGTGTAGGTGATTGGTATTATTGGTAAGTATTTGGTAATGTGTGTTGTTGGTCCTGCATTACTGTGAGCATTTCATGTGTGGCCAGTTTCCATTAGGGACACTGTAGTTGGTGACACTTGGGGCATGTTGTGGGGATTAATGTGTTTGCTCTCACATTGCATGACATGCCATGGTGTGTTGTGTGGCCGTGCCGGGGAGGGGTTGGGTGACATGGCACTGTTCTCATGTTGTATTTTGCAAGTGGGTATTCATTTTTGCTGCATGGAAGTGTGTCTTTTGATGACACTGCATTGGTGGTGTTTGTGTAGGTAGGGATGCACACATTGTGACACTTCCAGATGAACAATCTCAGGCTGCTATGGTTCTGACAGTTGACTGTACCTTAATTCATCAGAATTGTCAGATTGAGTCATCATTGATTGTCAGATGGTATGTGCCAGGGCTGTGTGCACTCCACAGGGGTGTGCTTTCTATGTGAAGTAATTAGCCATCAGCTGCGTACGGGCTGCCTCTCCCCGTGCCCTTTCCCCTCCCATGCGCAGCGGGCATGCATGTGGTTGGGGATGTGGGGGCACCACCATGTCCACAGCCAGCCCCGGCGTGTTGCAACATTGTGCAGGGCACATGCTCCCACTATGATCCTGCACACTACTTGGGGAGCGTATAACAGCTGCCCACCAGAACGGTCAAGGGAGCGAAAGCGTGGCTTGAGCACTCCGAATGTGCGCTCCACTATGCCCCGTGTTGCAATATGGGCTGTGTTGTATCTTACCTCGGGAGGCGTGATGGGGTTCCAAATTGGCGTCATCATGTGTGTGCTCAGAGGGTAGGCACTGTCCCCTGGGGAGGTGGTGATGGGGATCATTAATGGGGTATTGGCATTACTCTGTATCTGTCATGCATGCGTGTGCTGTGGCATGTCTTCACCAAGCAGCCATACATCGCCATGCTGCCCAGCTTCTAGGTCCCGGTTTAGGGTTGACATCCTGTAAATGAAGCTGTCGTGGGTGGACCCTGGATAGTTGGCATATACTGAGGTGATGATTCCCTTGGCATCACATACTACCTGGACGTTGATGGAATGCCAGTGCTTGTGGTTTCTATAGATGTGCTCAGATGCCCTGGGGGGACGTAGAGCCACATGGGTGCAATCAATGGCACCTAGCACTTTGGGGAATTGTGCCACCCTGTAGAAATCCTGGCTGACAGCCTGCCTTTCTGCAGGTGTTCTGGGCAGGTATATGTGCCTGCGGACTGATGGGCGTGCAGAGATGATGGCCAACACCTGGTGTAGGCACCGTGACTGCGTGGCCTGTGACACCCCCCCACTATGGCACTTGTCCGCTGAAATGATCCGGTAGCCAAGAAGTGCAGTAGATTGAGGACCTTCTCCAGGGGGCTGAGTGCTTGGGAGCACAGGGTGGGTGATTTGAGGTCATCCTCCCACTCACTGACCAGGTCGAGTATTATGTGTGGTGGAAACCTGTACCTCCCATACACCTGGTCATCAGGCATACCAAATAGGCGGGTTCTGGGTGTGAAGATTCTGGCCCTGACTATCCTTCTCCTCCTCCTGCGGTATCCCACGGCCACTGCTGCTAGGAACGGTATATTCATCCTGGCGTCTGAGCTTGTTTGTTGTTTGCGCACTCTTTTATGCTGCGCGGGACGTGCGCCTGCTTCATGCTGGCGTACGTGTTTCAGGATTGGACCTTTTATTTTTTGGCGCGTTGTAGGCGACCGTGTAAATCTTCCCGCCCACCCCAGGAATACACGTAACACGCTCTCCCAGGCCCAGTCGCGAGTATATATTCCCGCCCACCCCTGGAATACACGTACCCCACTCTCACAGGCCCAGTCGCGTGTGGAACTTCACGCGCACACCGAAATACACGTACCCTGCAAATTCGTGTGTGGAACTTCCCGCATACCCCAAAATACACGTACCCTGCTGGTATCGCGTGTGGAAGTTCACGCTGACCCATAATACACGTACCCTGATGGAATCGCGTGTGAGACTACCCACGCACCCCTGGAATACACGTACCCAGGCAAATCGCATGGCTGGGGGGTGGGGGTGCAGGGAGACAGGAGTGGGGGCCTGGTGGAGGGTGCCCTACAGTGCTGGGGGTGGGGGTGCAGGGGACATGAGTGGGGGCCTGGTGGAGGGTGCCCCTGGATGCAGGGGGGTGGGGGTGCTGGGAGACATGTGTGGGGCCTGGTGGAGGGTGCCCCACAGTGCTGGCGGGTGGGGGTGCAGGGAGACAGGAGTGGGGGCCTGGTGGAGGGTGCCCCACAGTGCTGGGGGGTGGGGGTGCAGGGGGACAGGAGTGGGGGCCTGGTGGAGGGTGCCCCTGGATGCAGGGGGGTGGGGGTGCAGGGAGACAGGAGTGGGGGCCTGGTGGAGGGTGCCCCTGGATGCAGGGGGGTGGGGGTGCTGGGAGGCATGAGTGGGGGCCGAGTGGAGGGTGCCCCTGGATACTGGGGGGTGGGGGTGCTGGGAGACATGTGTGGGGGCCTGGTGGAGTGTGCCCCACAGTGCTGGGGGGTGGGGGTGCAGGGGGACAGGAGTGGGGGCCTGGTGGAGGGTGCCCTACAGTGCTGGGGGGTGAGGGTGCTGGGAGACATGAGTGGGGGCCTGGTGGAGGGTGCCCCTGGATGCAGGGGGGCAGGGATGCAGGGGGACAGGAGTGGGGGCCTGGTGGAGGGTGCCCCTGGATGCAGGGGGGTGGGGGTGCAGGGGGGCATGAGTGGGGGCCTGGTGGAGGGTGCCCCTGGATGTAGGGGGGTGGGGGTGCAGGGGGACAGGAGTGGGGGCCTGGTGGAGGGTGCCCCTGGATGCATGGGGGTGGGGGTGCAGGGAGACAGGAGTGGGGGCCTGGTGGAGGTTGCCCCTGGATGCCTGGGGGTGGGGGTGCTGGGAGACATGAGTGGGGGCCTGGTGGAGGGTGCCCCTGGATGCTGGGGGGTGGGGTGCTGGGAGACATGTGTGGGGGCCTGGTGGAGGGTGCCCCACAGTGCTGGGGGGTGGGGGTGCAGGGGGACAGGAGTGGGGGCCTGGTGGAGGGTGCCCTACAGTGCTGGGGGGTGAGCGTGCTGGGAGACATGAGTGGGGGTCTGGTGGAGGGTGCCCCTGGATGCAGGGGGTGCGGGTGCAAGGGGACAGGAGTGGGGGCCTGGTGGAGTGTGCCCTACAGTGCTGGGGGGTGGGGGTGCTGGGAGACATGAGTGGGGGCCTGGTGGTGGGTGCCCTACAGTGCTGGGGGGTGGGGGTGCAGGTGGACAGGAGTGGGGGCCTGGTGGAGGGTGCCCTACAGTGCTGGGGTGTGGGGGTGCAGGGAGACAGGAGTGGGGGCCTGGTGGAGGGAGCCCCTGGATGCAGGGGGGTGCAGGGAGACAGGAATGGGGGCCTGGTGGAGGGTGCACCTGGATGCTGGGAGACATGTGTTGGTGGGCAGTAGTGCAAGGTGACATGTGGGTTGGCTGGAGGGCATGGTCATGGTGGATGGGCTGCCTGCGGGACATGTGCAGGGGTGCAGGGTAGTCCCCTGTGGTGTGGGCCGCCTGCAGGGGACGTGGAGGGGGTAGACGGAACAGCTGGGAGGACCCACACGGCCAATTCACGTGTGGGACTCCCTGGCACACCCGAAATACACGTAGGCTGCTGGATTTGCGTGTGGAATTTCCTGCGCACCCGGAGTACACGTACCCTGCTGAAATTGCATGTGGAACTTCACGCGCACACCGAAATACACGTACCCTGCAAATTTGCGTGTGAAACTTCCCGCGCACCCCGGAATACACGTGCCCAGGCCAATCACGCATGGAACTTCCCGCGAACCCCGTAATACACACACACGCTATTTTTCACACAGCGGGTGTCCGTGTTTGTCGGTACCCCTTTGCACCTCATTTGTCCTAGAGGGCCACTGTATGGATCATTCATCATAGCTGTATATGGGTGCTTTTTGTTAGCGCACATTTTGGCGCACATTTATTTCAGGCGCAGGGACGCTACCGCCTGCTTTCTTGTGGCGTACTTGTTTGGCCCTGTGCGCGTCTTTGCCCGTGCGCTGGTTTGCCCTATTCGATTCCATGAATACGAGTTGTAGGCGAGCGTGTGGGCGTTCCGCGCACTTGCCTCCTGTACTTCCCCGTGACGCCCATATTTTCACGCGTTGTTCCCCATTCCGAGTGTTACGCCCCGTGTTCTGCCTACTTTTGTAATGTGCGCCGCGCTATGTGCGATTTCGCAGTGGCCGTGGCGCACGCCGTTGGATGACCTGTGCGCCGGCGTGCGCCGCACACTTTTTCAGCGCACATCCAATATTTTTCTCACGCACGGACTTCCATGAATCGATGTGCCCTGGTTTCCCTGCGATTTTCGCAGTTGCACTGCGATTTTCGCACTTTTACTGCGAATCGCACGTTTTGGCACCTCTGTGCGGGAATTTTCGGCACAAATTAATTCCATGAATCGGCTTATATATCTGTCCGTAATGTTCTCATGCAAGTTGAAAATGTTCTAAGAACACTCGTAGTGTCCTGAAATGTTCGTAAAAAAAACGAATATGGAGGTGTCCTTAAGAACACTATGCCTGTTCGTAGTGTTCGCTAGCAAGTTGAAACTGTTCTAAGAACACTCGTGGTGTCCTGAATTGTTCGTAAATAAACGAAAATGGAGGTGTGCTTGAACGCTATGTCTGTACGTATTGAGCACAAGTAAATCAAACTGTGATAAGAACAAACGGCTGTCCGTAACTGTTCGTTTTACGTGTGACGCACTTTTAATTAGTTCAGGACCCGAACACTGTTCGTAGAACATCAACACGCATGCGCTAAACAATGTCCGTACATTGGGTGTCCTGCGGATGGCTGCTACCTTAGCGAACATGCTCATGAAACAATCATGTGACCGTGCCCACGCTGATTGCGTGTTCTGAATGCGGACACTGTTCGTGTCCCCGAACACTTTAAAAGTACATTTCCAAGTAATCCACAATATTTCTCATTAAAAACTCAACATACCACAAATCCCACATACTAATCCTAAGTTTCCACATAGTTTTTGTGACTTTTTGAACCTTTTTTGGTGTTTGATCTGTCTAGCGGACGGCGCGCATGTCCGCGAACCGCGCACAAGCACCCCTATAAAAGACCACACCTTAGAGCTCATTCTCATTGTGTTTCTGGCTATTCTACAGAGCACAGAGATTTATGCTGCAACCTGCAGATTTCCATCTTCAACCTGATGGCTTCTGTGGCTCCACTGCTGCCACCTGGTGCTGTATCTGCCTCAGCACCACCCCCACCCCCTCCACCACCACCACCTTCCCAAGGGCCTGAAGAGGGGAACAGGAGTGAGGATACAGAGGAGGAAGAAGAGGATGACGAGAATGAGGTAGAGGAAAACCCTACTACCCGCCCTCGGCGTGATTCTTGGGTGTGGCGATTGTTTACCGTTCATGGGAATGGTCCTAAGGTCATTCACCTGCAATGAGTGCAAAATGGTACTCAGTCGCGGGAGGCATGGTTCGTATAGCTTTGGGACTACGACCATAAAGCGACACCTGAACTCATTCCACACTGGGGCCATTCGCAAGGTTGTACCTTGCGAAGAGTGTAGTAGGATGATTGCCTCTGCTTCATCCTCAGTTTCTGATCCTGTCACCACAAGGAACACCTCTCTGGGACAGCGTCTTCCTCAAGCTGCCTCACAGGCCATACAGAATTCTGATGACCCTTACCTTTCGAGGGTCACAGTTGTATGTATGTACTGTGACACAGTACTCTGCAGGGGGGAGCGACTTTGCAGTGCTTTTGAGACTATCGTCTCAGAGCACGAGAAGACCTGCTCACTACGCAAATAAAACCCACTCTACATCTTCCTCTCTCAGCTCGCCCTTTCTTATCCCTGTGGTTGGTTTCCCCCCCTTTACCCTCCTTTCCCCTCCTCTCCTAGTGTGTCGTGTGTAAAAAACCAAAAAAAATACAAAATAACAAAAATCAAAAAAAAAATAAGGCTCTTTTCAGAGCCGCCTTTCACAGTTAAAAAACAAAAGTAAAGATAAATAACGCAGGGCCCTTTCTATTTTTTGAAAGCCCGCGGACAGTTCACGGACATAAAAAAAATTGGGATGCTACCCTATTGTAACCATTGCATTTTTCTCTGGGAGGAAGTGGTAGCTCTGAAAAGAGCCTTTGGGAGGTGTTTGTATGTCAAAAATTATAAATACTTAACACCTACTTCAAAATGCATGCTGCATTTCTAAAAAAGGTCGCAATGCATTTTGTACATTTCTCAGAAAAATCTGATTGCCAGCATAGGTAAGATGGACACCATCTCTGCGAAAAATGTATGTACTATGAAACATAATATTTTCATTGTGAAAAAAGGACATGCCAACATCTTTTAGGAAGGCACAAACAGCCTTGTTGACATTACGCCTTGCTTTCTCCGTTTGTGGACCACATAAGAAAGAACGAAGCCACATTTGTCTCTGTGCAATCCGTGAAAAAATTACTTTGGAAGTCCTTCTTTCATTGCAAATTGCAAAGAAATTCCAGACACATGTCCGAAACGGTTCCCTCCACAATGAATTACAATTATGTCTGGATGTTCCTCTATCTTCAAAGTTGCACAGAGAGGTAGCAAGTCCAGCCACTTCATTCCACAGACTCCATTCCAGTGCACTTCCACATGTGGCAATCCAAGATCTATAGATACTCCACAGCTTTCTGCATGCACTTTCAACCAATGTATCCACGAGTCTCCCAAAATCCACACAATCTGTTTTTTAAAACACTCAGCCATAGCTATCTGTTCTTCTCTCAGCAAAAAGAATATCTGAGAAAACCTCTCCTAGCACAACACACTCACTAAACTTTACTGACCAATCCCTTGCTACATTCAATCTCATTTGCATGCCTCCCCACCCCAAATTCCCCGGATGTAATACGCGATGTCCTAGAACTACCGCCACGTCTGCAAACATATCGTAACATGGCCAGCCCTTCTACCATTTCCACTTCACTCTCTGTGCCATTCCCTCATTGGATGTAGCTAAGAAATCACATGACCATCCACCAATCAAATCCAAGACCTCTACATGTAACTGCATCATCATAGATCAGCACTGCAAATGTACGGTGAATCTCCCGGACTACAAGTCTCATACCATTGACAAGCACGATCTACGAGAAATACTAGACAAGTCTCCAAGATTTCTACTTGCAGCTTCGTCCATATCCATATGCATGAACACAAACTACAGGTATGCATATTTTCTATACAGTACATGAACACATTTTCTAACTGACTTTTACCTTGTATAATCTGTAAAATGAATCTACGATCATTTTTTCATTCTCCTAAAATGAACTGTGACTTACAAACCTTTATACCATTTAATTTCTTCGCACACACACACACACGCAAATAATGTTAAACCAACATTTTTGAAATAAAATATATAGACTACATATGATCAAACAAAATTACATGCACACTCTATCATCAAATCTCAAAGAATAATATTTGTACAAACACATACTTGGTTTTAATTTTTTTAGTTTATGTAATAACATACATTTATATAGGACAAGCAGGCTATGACATAGCCTGCTTTTCCACGTAATAGTGAGTCCATGTCATAGCCTGCTTTTTCACGTAAGAGGGAGTCAATCACATGGACTCACTATTACGTGGAAAAGCTTAGTTACAGGAATAGTGGTATACAGTGGTACATTATGATTTTGACAAGCCACAGTAAAGATATTTTCTTTCCTACAGTTAGTCATAAGATAGTTTAATGGTTTTGAGGAAGGCGCTGAGCATTTCAATTTAAAAAATCTATGTCTAAATTAAAAACAGTGCTATATACAAACCGAATTACTAATTTCTTTCTTTTACAATTGCAGTGAAGACCATTCTCCTGAAAATAAGCAGCCAAATTTGAATTACAAAGAACAACTAAGAAGCAAACTGCTCATTTTAGAAGAAAGTCAGTAGATTGTTACCATAATATTTGAATTATTACTCAAACACACTATAATGTTAATTCATGCTACTTCTGTGCCTAAAAATAGAGATTCTGCACCATTCTGACCAAAAATCCTCCCGTCTTAAACAGTGATTTACTGGCAGAATGACCCACAAATTCCTATTTTTTGCCACACAAATTACCGCAGAAAGGAACACAGAAGTAGAGCAAATGAAAAGAAAAGTCTCCAACATAAACATCCATCTTCAGCAGAATTTGTAAAAAAAAGTTGAAACACAACAGCTAATACAGACATGTAGTGAAACAGAAGAAGTTTCTAGTACAAAAACGTTGCCTCCTCTATCACTACAAATAAAACTTCTTCTATAAATCTTGATATAGTACAAAGTAAGCATACCAAGAAAAGTATTTTAGCCAAAATGTTCCGTCACAAAGTCCTTCAAAATCTTATAAAAACAGGAGAGGAACCAGGTTAAACACTTCAAACCTATCATAGGAAAGTAATCTTAGAAGCGTTGATAGACAGTGCACTTCTTCTCAAAAGAAAGTTATTTATTTTAGTGTTAAACAGAATAAAACCACTATCAAAATGAATAACTAAATTACAAAATAGACTTCTCAATAAACAAAATGTCAACAGAAATAACTTCTTAAATATCTGTGGAGGTGAATGGAGTCACACTACAAGCACAGAACCATACTTTAATGAAGAAGCATACAAACAAAAGCAAACAAATACAATTGCCATACATAGCAGTGGTCGAGGTTATGAAAAAGTTAATAATACCATAATGGAACAAGAAGTACTCCTTACAAAAATATGCCCTGAAAACGTAGATTTACCCCTCCATTCAACTGAATCACAACATCTAGTGTACAAATGGCCATGCACGTCAATGTGTAACATTCCCAAAAAAAGTTCAAGTCTTTACCCCAATTCCTCAATCAATATGTGAAAAGCAAAGACAAAATCAAAATTAAACTACTGCAAAATATGGATGCTTGTCCAGTACGCAAGTACACAGGACTGCAAGGACATTCATTGGCCTGCATTACAGGACCTACTTGCAAAACACCCTTCCATGATATCAAAAGGATATCAACACATCATGCAAGTATAAGAAATCTAGTTTATAAACTGTACTATGCTAAAAGTCCTGCTTTAGCACTAGCCAATTTAAATAACATTCTTCTACATGGTACAGCAAAAAACCTACTAGAAGAAATCGACTATATCCAGACAAAATATTTTGGGAGTGAAACCCACTTACAAGATGAATTAGCTGTAAACCAACTTCGAAACAAATCTGCACATGGCAACCTTTCACTACACACATACAAAAAAGAAATACTAAAATTTGAAAGTACTTCAGCTGAAGTACCAAACCACGTGTGTGTATGTTGCCGCAGAACTTTTTATAAAAGTAACACAAAAACTGTAGACCTATCATACAAATCGAAGACAATGAAGATTCTAAATGGTTTGAATTAGCTCTCTACCTTATTGCAGAAAACAAATACGAAATAACTGACACCATAATACTTTGCAGTTACTGCACTACAAAATTTTACAACAACCAAACTCCTTCACGTGCTATCACAAATAACTTGGAATTATATGCACTTCCAAAACCCCTTCAACAACTTAATTTATATGAGAGCATCATAATTCAAACAGTGCACCCATTTCAAGCAATACTATGCCTTCAACCAAAAACTGCAAATTACCTCCCTCTGAATTAGTAAAAGGTATTTGTGGAAAAGTAGTGTATTTACCATTAGATCTAAAAGAAAATGTGCACACTCTAGGAGTGCAACATCCAATGCAGCAATCTTTAATTATCTTGGTAAATGGAGTACCTACAAAAGACAAAAAAATTTGGCAACAACTGGTAGATTTACATAAAGTTAGAGAAGCCCTGCAATATCTTAAAGAGAATAATGAATATTACAAAGAAATTAATATTGAAGAAAACTTGAAAGTTACAACTGAAATAATTCAAGAGACTCAAGAAGCTGGTCAATTTGAGCTTCTAGATCCTGCAACAATATCAAACACTTTAGACCATTATACAATTCATCCATTGCACTCTAATGATACCATAGAAGATGCACTGGAAACGTACCAAATGCGTCAAACAAAAGGATCACCAATCAGCATATGGGAAAAAAGTATAGCAGCACGCGCTTTTCTTCTACTCTTTCCTACTGCCAAAGGAGGAAGATAATATGATAGACCTATTCAAATATCAGCATCAGAATATCGCTCATTACTAATGTATTCTGAAGATCCCAGATTTCGACAAATGTGGAATACATATCCCACCTACTCTTTGAAAGTGAACTAGCAACTTTATGTTACGGAGTTGCACACATATTAAAATCAGGATCACACTTTCAAAATATGACAGCTACACAATTATTACAAAACGTTCAACAAAAAGATGAGGTTTTGCAAGCAAATCGTACAAATCTATTAGCAAATATGCGTGGTACTAAAGAGTACTGGTTTCGACATCATGGAGATGTACGTTGTATGATCAGAAACCTTGGCCCACCCACTTGGTTTGTTACATTAAGTTGTGCAGAATATGCATGGGAAGATTTACATGCTTTCCTATGCATATCAAACGAAAACAAAACAAACATAGATATACTAACACCTGGAGAACTTTGTTCACAGGATACTGTTAATGTTTCAAGATATTTTCACCATCACTTCATTGCTATGCTACATTTTATTTGTAACAAAACTGTTCCTCCCCTTGGAGAAGTGCAACACTTCTTTTGGAGACAAAAATACCAAGCCAGAGGAGCACCACATGTCCACATGCTTTTATGGATTAAAGATGCTCCTAAATTTGGTCAAGACAGTGATGCCACTGTTTTACAGTTTATTGAAAAAATGTCACTTGTGAAATTCCATCAGAATCCGCAAAAGTGATCTTCATGCAAACATTTTATAATTCCAAAGACACACATGTGACAAATATT
This sequence comes from Ambystoma mexicanum, assembly GCF_040938575.1. Taxonomy (NCBI): domain Eukaryota; kingdom Metazoa; phylum Chordata; class Amphibia; order Caudata; family Ambystomatidae; genus Ambystoma; species Ambystoma mexicanum. Next base: position 942,662,211 of record NC_090926.1, on the reverse strand, counting down.
GTTGTCGCAAATACAAAAACAAAGGGAAATACTACACCAAATGCCGATTTGGTTTCCTTAGACCAGTTACAAATACAGGTCAAGTGAACAACCTCATGTCTTCAGTTAGACATAGTGTTAACGGTAAGTCACCTAAAAATACATATTGCATAAAAAGAAAAGAAGAAGAAAAATATATCAATGATTAAAATGCAATCATTTCCCACTTATAGAATGCAAACATAGACATGCAGACAATTCTACTGCAGTTGCACGATATGTCACAGCATACTTAACCAAATCAGAAAAGACAGAGCTCCAAGACCTCTGGAATGACCTGTCATCAGATAAAACAGTGTCTCAGAAATTATACAGCTTGGGCATAAAAATGTTGTCCCATAGAGAATGTGGATCCTATGAAGCAGCTGATCGATTAACTGGTACTACATTGTATGGTAAATCTGCAAATATAGTATGGCTAAGTCTTGGTCCAGCTAAATCTAGAAAAAAATCTAAAATCATACGAAGATATAGAAACAATAGCCAAACAAGATCCCAACAGCCAAGACATTTTAAAAAACAATTTATAGGACACATACTACCCAAACAGGAGTACCACTTTGGAGACCATGAGCCTATACCACATAGCCCAAAACTACACATACAAAAATAATATAAAACCTGATGAACAAAACCATAAATACAAAGTGACAAACTGTGAAGGCTGCTTAGTAAAACTCACCAAACCACATTTAATTAATCATATCAAATTGTCATTAAAGACTCCTCAACATAAAGAAGTATATTACATGTCCCTGCTACAAATCTTTAAACCATGGAGTAAAGAAGAAGAAATACTAGATAACTATGACTCATATGAAGACGCTTTCAAAGCAAATGAAAGCAGTATAACTGATGTAAACTTTGCACAGTACAAAACAATGTTGCACAATGAACAGCAACACGAAGAAGAACTCCAGGCCCAACTAGATAAGGACACTCCTGACAGTAGTCAACCTTCTATCACAGGAAGCCAAGAACCGCTGGGAGACCCACTAATAACAAATGAGGCAGAAATAGTTATGATAGAAGTAGAAAGGACCAGAACTTCTGTCGGCACTGTAATGACAAAGGACAATGTGAAACATTACAACATCTTATAATTGAATGCCCCGCTCTACATGACATCAGAGTGAAATGCTTTGGAAGTAAATTGTTGGTTCAGAGCGGTACTAGTTCTAGGCAAATATGGAATCTATTGTTTTCTAATCCAAGATTAACTATACAGCTCGCAATTGTGCAATTTCTTAATATAATATTCCCTGTTGCGAAGACTGTCTGTATCAATTCGAAGTGAAGGGTAGTCTGATGGTTGTAACATAATTATTCATTCTACTCTGCTTTATTTTGCCTCATAATTATTCTTAATGAGAAACAAATAATTATTTACTTATCTTTTATTGTTGTAAGTGTGGATGTGCAAATTTAAAAAAAAAAAATGATAATGAGTGTAAATATTTGAAAAGTTGGTTTACCAGCTATATCAAATTAATAATAAAAAAAAAAGTAGAATACACCATGTGTCAGTATGAAGAAAAAGAAGACTTAACTATACTACAATCAAAGCTAAACAATGAGCAACATAGCATTTTTCAAGAAGTAACAAAAGAAATTGCACATGGTGTACAACATGAAAACAAAGAATGCACCTGTCAAAATTACAAACCTATACTATTGTATGTCAGTGGTGAAGCTGGTTCTCGCAAGACATTCCTAATCAAAATCATTAGTAAGTTCCTTCAACAATTGGTAAACAACAAACTGTCAGCTGTTGTCACTGCCCCCACAGGTTTAGCTGCCTACAACATAGGTGGTGTCACTTTACACCGATTACTACTCCTGCCAGTAGAACACCAAAATAAATTAGATTATTACAAACTTTCTGCAGAAGCTGCACTGGAACTACGCAGAGTATTGAAACAAATGAAAATGCTACTAATAGAGTGAGCATGGTGTCCAATCTAATGTTGGCTTTGATTCACCTCAGATTACAAGAAGTACTCAAAACAAACTATGAAGAGCTCTTTGCAGGAAAACACATTATTGTTTTCGGAGATCTTCTTCAATTGACACAAGTAAAAGGTGAGCCTATTTTTAAAACATTAGGACACAAACTCTGCCGTAAAACTGTTGGCAGCATTGGAAATGTCAACCTTTGGCAACATTTCCAATACAGAGAATTAACAGAAAACATGCACCAATCTGCAGACCTCACTTACGCCAACATTTTAAAAAGTATTAGAGTTGGTATACTTTCTAAAGAAGCAGAAGCAATATTGAAAACCCGGCACATTCATGCACTTTATGGTGATAATGCATGTGCTGCAGATGTTATGGAACAATTAGCCCACAAAAATGTCAATTGTATGGCCTTAATGCCAACTCTTGCAAGCTGTTTCAAATTCAATGAAATAATGTTAAGTAAAGAAATGCAACCAATAATGGAAATTAGCGCCACAGACAAACTAGATGTACATGGAATGACATTACCCATGTGTGACCAAGCCACAACAAGACTAAATAGTTTAGAAAAATCAATCTCAAGCACAGCAGGCTTGGAAAAGATATTAAAATTATCCGTAAATTGCAGAGTAATGCTGAAACGTAACCTTGACGTGGACCAAGGGCTAGTTAATGGAGCACTGGGTACAGTTGTTGGTCTTTCAAACATACCCATGTGACAACAAAATTCAGTTTGTCAATATTCTCTTTGACAAACTTACAGAAGTAAAAAGAATAGGACGCTCAACAGCTCGATTCCTTCTCTTCAAAGACATGTATGTACGCAGAGAACAATTTTCTCTAACTCTTGCATACGCAGTCACCATTCATAAATCACAAGGCCTTACCCTAGACAAAGCAATGATAGAAATTGGTAACACAGTCTTTAAAGAAGGCATGAGCTACATAGCACTATCATGCTTATGTACACTTGAGGGTCTATTTCTAATCAACATTGACGCAAGTAAAATAAACGCTGATATTCCTTGCATTTTAGAATACAATAGACTTCGTTCACTACACGCTCCCCATCTAAACACATATTCTGTTCCTCAAAAAGTAAAACATTATAAAAGAAAAATAAATCAAACAGAAAAGCAACAGGATGTCACTGCAAATCCTCCAAAGAGAGTAAAAGAAAGTAATACTTCATCAAGTGCCACAAGCAAAAAAGAATCAATTAGGGAAAGTAAACCAGGTACTTCTTGAAAGAAGGAAGACACACTCCAAAAAAGCCGTCAGATACAGAACTACCTGGTCCATTTAAACTCTCAAATATAGTTGGTGTAAGTTGCTACGCAAATGTAGCAATACATATTCTATTTCAATTACCACCAATTGTTGAGAACATTTACTTACACAGTACAGACCCATTGTGTTTGCAAATGTTAGTACTTCACAGAAATGCAGCAAACAATCCTGACAACACGTATATTGTTTATGGAATAAGACAACCATTGGACTACTGTGCTGGAATGGTGAAATTCACTATAAACTCACAGGAAGATCCACAAGAATTTCTAATATACTTACTATTAGTACTGGAAAACAAAAACATACCTATAAATGAAATCTTCCAGATTTCATACATGTGGAAACATACATGCACTCTGCAACAATGTGACACAAGAACAAATCCCCAATGAGCGCTTTGTGTATATATCAATACCTAATTGTGAATCCGTTTGATTTCAGCAACTTGTACAAAATGCAAACCACTGTAGATTATGTTCGACCTTCAATTCAGATAATCGCTCCACGTTAGTAATACAAACACATAGTAAATACGTAATACTAATGCTTCTACGTTACAATGCAAATGGTACCACAAAGAACTGCAAGCTGACTGGATTCACACATGGTCAAATATCACTTGGTAGGAAAACCTTCACAACAATAGGTATAATCTACCACGCAGGAGCCACAACCAACTCAGGGCACTACACTGCATATATAAAAAAGAAATGTGGATGGTTTGAATGTAATTATAGTACCGTTACTCTAAAGCAGAGATTACCAGCAAATCTTACAAACACTTATTTAATGTTCTTAAAACCAAATTTGATAACTAAACTGTACTTAAACCTTAAGTACACTTGTAGTAAAAAAATATAAACTGTCACAATATTCCAAAAGCTATCTAACTGCCCAAAGATGCTACAACAACTAATCAGATAAATTAATACCACTCAAATAGAGCAAAAAATAGACAGTTAGAATACGCCAATTGGTATCTAACTGTCCCAAACTTTAGAAATATCCAAATAAGAGCAAAAAATAGAAAGTTAGAATACGCCAATTGGTATCTAACTGTCCCAAAATTTAGAAATATCCAAATAGATAAAGCAATACCACGAAAATTATATAAAAAAATAAACAGTTAGAATACGCCTACTGGTATCTAAATGCTCCAGAATTTTACAATATCCAAACAAATACCTAATATCTTACTGCTCCCAAAAATTGGAACAATCCAATGTATAAAGCATTAGCCAGAAACAACAAGTAAACACTGAAAACAAACAAACAAACTGTAGCATAACAGAAAAAGTTTTTTTTTTAATCCAACATGGATTTTTTTCTCCCACAGACCCAATGATTTTAGCAACAAACACAGAGGGGGTAATTCATAGAATTTAGCGCACAAGTGGCGCACGCGGCTGGTGCACTTTGTGCGCATGCAAATGTCTGCGCCAGCCGCGTGCGCTAAAATTGATTTCCAGGCACAGCGTATTCATGGGTTTTAGCCTCCAAAACCAGCCGTGGCGCAGAATGGCGCAGTGACCCTGCAGCAGTGCCAGTTACGCCCCCAAGAACGCCCTCACGCAAGGAAAAGCCATCAAAATTCCCAATTCAGCGCAAAGGGCTGCGCTAACCCTGGACCAGTATACAGGGCTGCCAAACAGCAAACGCCAAGCGGGGAACGTGTATTACTGTGGTGCGCGGGAAGTTCCACACGCGATTTCAGCAGGGTACGTGTATTTCTGTGGTGCGGGGAAGTTTAACACACGATTTCAGCAGGGTACGTGTATTACTGGGGTGCGCGGGAAGTTCCACACGCGATTGCAGCAGGGTACGTGTATTTCTGGGGTGCGGGGATGTTTAACTCGTGATTTCAGCAGGGTACGTGTATTACTGGGGTGCAGGGGAGTCCTACGCATGAATTGCCAGCGTGGTCCTCCCAGGTGTTCCCTCTACACCCTCCACGGCCCCTGCAGGCAGCCCACACCACAGGGGACTGCCCTGCACCCCTGGTCATGTCCCGCAGGCATCCCATCCACCATGGGCATGCCCCCCCAGCCAAGCCACATGTCACCTTGCACTAGTGATCACCAACGCATTACCCCCTTACACCCCCACCCCCCAGCAGTGCAGGGCACCTGCCAGAAGGCCCCCACTCATGTCCCCTTGCACCCCCACCCCCTGCACTGAGGGGCTCCTGCCAGCGGGGCCCCACTCATGTCCCCCAGCACCCCCACCCCCCAGCAGTCAGGGGCACCTGCCAGCAGGCCCCCACTCATGTCCCACTCATGTACCCTTGCACCCCCACCCCCCAGCACTGAGGGGCACCTGCCAGCAGGCCCCTACTCATGTCCCCTTGCACCCCCACCCCCTAGCAGTGCAGGGCACCTGCCAGCAGGCCCCCACTCATGTCCCACTCATGTCCCCTTGCACCCCCACCCACAAGCAGTGCAGGGCACCTGCCAGCAGGCCCCCACTCATGCCCCAATCATGTCCCCTTGCACCCCTACCCCCCAGCAGTGCAGGGCACCTGCCAGCAGGCCCCTGCTCAGTCCCCTTGCACCCCCACCCCCCAAGCAGTGCAGGGCACCTGCCAGCAGGCCCCCACTCATGTCCCCTTGCACCACCACCCCCCAAGCAGTGCAGGGCACCTGCCAGCAGGCCCCCACTCATGTCCCCCTAAAAACCCACCCCCCAGCAGTCTGGGGCACCTGCCAGCAGGCCCCCACTCATGTCCCACTCATGTCCCCTTGCACCCCCACCCCCCAGCACTGAGGGGCACCTGCCAGCAGACCCCCACTCATGTCCCCTTGCACCCCCACTCCCCAGCAGTGCAGGGCACCTGCCAGCAGGCCCCCACTCATGTACCACTCATGTCCCCTTGCACCCCCACCCCCAAGCAGTGCAGGGCACCTGTCAGCAGGCCCTCACTCATGTCCCACTCATGTCCCCTTGCACCCCCACCCCCCAGCAGTACAGGGCACCTGCCAGCTGGCCCCCACACATGTCCCCTTGCACCCCAACCCCCCAAGCAGTGCAGAGCACCTGCCAGCAGGCCCCCACTCATGTACCACTCATGTCCCCTTGCACCCCCACCCCCAAGCAGTGCAGGGCACCGGCCAGCAGGCCCCCACTCAGTCCCCTTGCACCCCCACCACCCAAATAGTGCAGGGCACCTGCCAGCAGGCCCCCACTCATGTCCCCTTGCACCACCACCCCCCAAGCAGTGCAGGGTACCTACCAGCAGGCCCCTACTCATGTCCCCCAGCACCGCCACTCCCCAGCAGTCAGGGTCACCTGCCAGCAGGCCCCCACTCATGTCCCCTTGCACCCCCACCCCCCAGCACTGAGGGGCACCTGCCAGCAGGCCCCCACTCATGTACCACTCATGTCCCCTTGCACCCCCACCCCCCAAGCAGTGCAGGGCACCTGCCAGCAGGCCCCCACGCATGTACCACTAAGGTCCCCTTGCACCCCCACCCCCAAGCAGTGCAGGGCACCTGCCAGCAGGCCCCCACTCATGTCCCACTCATGTCCCCTTGCACACCCACCCCACAGCAGTGCAGGGCACCTTCCAGCAGGCCCCCACTAATGTTCCCTTGCACCCCCACCCCCCAAGCAGTGCAGGGCACCTGCCAGCAGGCCCGACACATGTCCCCCAGCCAACAAGTCATCACAATCTAGATCCCTGGCCCTTATGGCCAGCCTCCACAGGCCAAAGACCCACCCAAGTATTGCATCCACCCACATAGAAATGCCAAGTACATGATACAACCACAATGGCAAGTATGTAATTGAACACATGTCGTCACACACACACAATGGGTACAAGTGAATGTCAAAACCCATATCATGACATGCATGAAACCAATGAGATAATACCACAAATGGAAGTATGAAAAAATATATATTAAAGATTACATGAATGTAAATCAAATTAAACACAGAACAATGGGAATAACAAAACAAATGGTCCATGTCCGATAGATGAAGAAAATCAAGAAAACATAAGCAAAAGAAATCCAAAAAGAAATGTTGTCCAAAGTCACATTCCAAAAAATCAAATCAAGGGAAAATAAAAACCATTGCTCCATGGTGAACACAAAAAAAATATTAAAAAAAGATGAATCCAATGTAGAACTATGTACAATTGAAGAATCCAGGGTCCATGAGCCCAACTTAACAAATGAAACCTACAAAGAACTACTACCAAATAAAAAAACAAAAATGTGGTGCATTGTCCAAGTGGTCCAAAATAAAGAAAAAACGAAAGGAAACCAAATACTAACTAACTAACTATTTACAAGGGCAGCGGCCAAGCCCAACGGCTCACTTGTTTGTCGGGGGGGAAATTCTGCCGGGGTCGGCCGGGCCGTCCGTAGACCTCCGGGCAGGGAGGCCCCAACTCCTCCCGTATATCCCAAAAGAGATAGAGTATGAGACACACGCAAGAAGCAAGGTGACTCTGCTGTTTATTAGACAAAACGGCAGGGATGGGTCAAGGATCGCACGCGTCCGTCCTGACACACACACAATCGTGGGGCTCGCAGGCCCTTTTTACCTTAGTATGACGCGCTACTTGCGTCACCTTAGAAAGTTTAGCAAAAAACCTATTTCCACTCTGGATTGGTTACTCGAGTGGTAGGGTTAGTATAGCATACATATAGAGCGCATTATTAGTGGTTAAGGGTTAGTCAGGTGGTATACTTGGGTTGTCCCTTCAAATTGATACATGAAAATTGTTACATGGAAACCTCTGAGGATTGGTCAATGTTAATGGCGTCAGTGATAAGAGCCCCATGTTCTGATTGGTCCAAACACGAGCCTCCCAATCAGGGACCATCGCTGTTCCCAGCTCGCGGTGCACCTGTCATTTGCAACAATGTTTCACTATGGGTAGGTGTAAACAATGTGAGGATTTATTCATATGTTGGGAGGTCGACTACTCCCACTGCTGCAGATGTCCAATGAGTCTTTTAATTGTATCTGCCTGTGTCTTGAAACGTGGGATTCAGGCGTCTCCTTCCTCCTGGGCTTGGCATCCTGTCAGGTTTGGCTTTGTCACGTGAGGTGGGACCGTGTTTGAGGCAAAATTCATCACAATTAATATTGTTTTTCCCACTGTGTGCCTGGTTTATCTTGCAGGTGCGACCTTGGCGTCGGCTTGCGGCGTGCGAGATTGCAACATCGTGCCCTTGGCGGTGTGCTTTCGCCGGGCTCATTCTGCAGGGTTAGCAACCGAGCTCTTGCTCATTCAATGTTCATGCAAGCTTTTGCTTGCAGCCTACTTGGGCCTGGTGCATAGGTGGAACCGTTTGATGCAGAGCGCTTTAGATTACAGTATCATATTGCTCTATCCTCAGTATCGTGTCTCCATTATATTCTTCATTATGGTACATGGTTCTTAGAAGAAGCGTGAGCAAGCCTTTTTAGATAAGTTCATTATGCGTCTTGCGTTTCTGCATTTTCAGAGCCTATGTGGAAAATAATAAAGATGCACGTCCGTGGGTATGTCTGTCGCCTACGTCATAGCACTGAGTATGTTCTTCGTGTGGATTGGTGTGGGAGTGTCCGGTGTGCATGTTTGCACAGGTGTGCTGACCGTTGGCTAGGTCGTCATGGCATCTCTAACGACGTGTAGGTTTAGTCGAGTTGATCCATGCCGCAGGTGTCGGCATGGACAGGGCGGGCTGCTGGGCAGGTAGGTGGGCACATCCATATGTTCCTGTACCAGGGTATTTGGTCGTCTGGTAGATAGGCAAACTCCTCTCGTGGCGGGTGTCTAGGCCGTGATCCTCTAGGCCAAGCGCGAGAGGGGAAGGGCGGGAGCCTGTTCTTCCATTCTCCCACTTCATGTTGATGTCCCGGGCCAGGGCATCATCGAACTCCTGCTCAATGTCCCGGAGGCGGTCCTCTTCCATGGCCCCAAGGGTTCGCAGGGACGATGACATCTGGATCTCCAGGTCCCTGCGAATGGCCTCGAGGCACTCGGCCCGCCGCAGGGCCCTACGAATGGAGTTCTCCGCCCTGACCATCGTGAGCCGTGCCTCTTCCACCCGCTGCCGCTCCGCATCTATCGCATGGCCCAACCGCTGCCACACGGAAGACACTTCCCGTCCAGGGTCCTCCTGCCCTCCGGCTGATGCCTGCCCCTCCGATGATGAAGGCCCCGAGCCATCATGGCTCCCACCTTGTTGCTGCTGCTGCTGCTGTGCCGCTGCCTGTGCCCTGGCTCCTGCTGCCTGCACATCCTCCTCCAGCTGGGGTGCAGTTGTTGAGGTGGCCACCCCTGCTGGACGTCCGACTCCCGACTGTGGCAGGGATGTGTCCTCCACCAGCCTGGCCGCAGGGTCAGAGGCAGCTCCACAGGGCACCCAGGTGACACATGGGTGGTAAGATGGCACGGAGGACGACTGGCATATAGGGGGTTCAGTTGAGGAGGGGGTCGGAACAAGGTCCAGAAAACGGAGGAGTCCGGCCCTGGTGAGCTGTCCCAGTGGGTCAATGTGGTCAACGAGCCATGCGAGAAGATGTGCAGTCTCCTCATGAAAAGACTGCAGGTGAGCTCGCATGGCACATTGACGCAACGCCACCCCACCCTGGACAGGCTCAACCCGGTGCCGGATAGCCACATCCGCAGGGAGAGGAAAGCCAGTTGGTGTAAGCTGATCCCCTCCCTGAGAACGGGTCTGGACGTAGGTATCCCTGCTGGTGCAAGATGATGCAGTGACAGGATAGGGACAGGATTACACAGAGGCACCTCCACGGCATCCTGTGCTGCCTCCTGTCCCTGCCCCTGCACTGCACCACTAGCACCACTAGCACCAGTGGAATCCCCACCTCCAGACCCCGTCTCTGTCCCTTGCATGGCCTCTTCCTCCACCAAACCCCCCACCAACCTGGATGACTCCATGCCATCTTCCTCTGTCGGGCCCTGTGGGGTCTCAGCTGCCCCTTCGGCTGCCGAGGAGTCCAACTCCAACCTCCGCCTCTTGGACCTCCCCTCGGCAGCTGCGACCTGGGACGCGGCACCGGACTCCTCACTCCCCGACAAGATGACATCCTGGGAAGGGAGCCGGGCCTTGCGTCTCCGGCTGGCGGTGCGATCCCTGCCGCTGTGCTCCACAGCACCCTCTCCGCCCTCATCAGTCGACGCTGCAGACAGGGAGAGATGGACTCATACACACATGACAGTTGCACACGAGTGTCATTGTCAAACTTCAGGCATGGCATCACAATTCCCAACACACATGTCATTTCAAATCACACACATGAGCTATTCCACAGCCATATCGCAACAGCCAGCACCATCCATACACATACAACAGCATGAGCAGGCAAAGGTGAGCCAGACATCACATGAGACACAGGGAGTGCACTAGACATGCACACACGCCACCACACTTACATGCATGTGTACACCTCCATCAAGTGTCGCAGTGATGAGATCGGCATTAATGCCACATCTGGCAATCAGTCTTATACATATCAGTCTCAGATGCATCCATGTTGCATAACAGTTGCACACTTGTCAGATACACATACATGCACATGTACACAGTGCAGATACATGCAGCTGGAACCAACATTCATGTGTGCCACCACAACCTTGACAACTGACATACACAGTCATTCAAACATGTGTGCTCACACATCTGCATTTGGCCTACATGCTTACCCTCAAATACACCATCCATGTGTCTCACACATGAAAGGACTCGCATGTGTCAGCCTCACGGCCCTGTACATACACATCCATACATGGCCCTACAAAACCACATGTGCAAACTGCACACTACTGGCACACCACCACACGCACAGCTTCCAATCAGTATGCATGTACACTTACCGCTCGACTCCAGGCGGGTCTGCCTCTCAAGGACCTGGACGTGGAGCGCTGGGCATACGCGTTCCAGGACCCTCATTTGGTCTTCTGACAGGTGGCCCCTTAGCATCCGCTGCCTTCAAGAGGCGCCGGGCCTTGTTGAGGGTCCTGGACCTGAAGTCCTCCCAGCGCTTCTTGATATAATGGAATTTGCGGACTGCCACCCCCTCCGCGTTCATGGAAGTCACGATGTCCGTCCAGATCCTGGTCCGTCCTTCCTTGTCAGCGTGCAACCTTCCGAAGAGGGCATCATACTGCCCCAGGACTTGCTCCACCAGGACACCAACTTCGCTGGCAGTGAAGCTGGTGGCCCTCTGCCTCTCTGGCTGGGGGTTGCCAGTGGTCTCAGATGGTGGTGTGCCAGACATGGCAACCCCAGAGGCAGGAGTGGGTGGGCAACTGGGTCCTGGGGCTGGGCTGTGGAGCCATGGAATCCCAGTCGGGAGTCTTCGGTTCCAGCAGGGGTGGTCACAGCAACAGCACCCCTGGCTGAAGTGCAGGCAACAAATGGCAGGGCACGTGGGCAGCAGGCAATCAGGCAGCAGCAGATGGCAGGTGGGTGTGTGCTCAGGGCTCTGGGGGGCAGTAATCTGGCCTTCTGGGCAGGAGCATGGTCTTTCGTTTGTGAATGCATGGCCAGCTTGATACGGATGGTTTGGCACGTGAACATCTTGCACAGCGCATGAGCACGTCAGCGATTTCATTGGACCAAAGGCCCTTTGCATGTTAGCGCTTCTGTGACGTGAGGCGCGGGGGCGTGTGCAGGCGTTTCCCCTGTGACGTGGGCATAGTGGATTAGCACGCGCATGAAAAAAATGCACGTCCCTGTGTGAATGCGTGTAATCCAAGGAAAGGGCCTACGCGCGTAAGTGATGTGACACGCGCGGGCTTTTCCCTCAGCATGGGTTAAAGGTGAGCGGGGCCAGCAGTTCGCTGTACGTGCCTTTCGTGGAGACCGAAGTGTGTTGCTGCTTCCTGTTGTTTCGCGCACCATCAGAACTTCACAGATATCAAGGACGTATCTCTTCTTTTTGCGGGGGATTGGCTACGCGTGTTTTTCTACATCGCGCTAGTCAGACGGTGAGTCACACAACCTATTTTTCCCACTGCGTGTGCCCCTGTGTATGTCATAGTAGCCTGTGTGTCCCAGGCGTACGCGATTTTCGTGTTACTGGGTGCCAACACATACTGCGGGAGGTTGATTCCACGCACGTAGGCTGCAGGGTTGCGTGCACGGTATTCCAGCAGTTTTGGGGTGCCTGAGCGTTGCGTGACCCGTCACTACATCACCGGGGTCACATACAGCCTTGCAGGTGCAGGGGGGCTGTTAACATCTTGCTTCCCACCCCCTTCACCCCAATTGCCCAGGTCAATTGTGGTGTACACCTCCCATTGGCACAACTCCATCTGTGCCAGCACTACTACATCTGTGCCATGGTTGGAAGGCCACCAAAGGTGAGGGGCGCCTAAGCTGGGCGTACTCCTCGTGGTGGGCGTGGTCAGGGACGTGGCTGGGGTGACCAGGGAGTGGGGGTACTCCAGGTTGTCCAGGGCAGCCGCAGAGGGGGAAGAGGCAGGGGTGCGCCACTTGAGCACAATGTCGTGCCATGTGTCGGTGCAGTCATGCCACCACCCCCTGTGGTTCTGGGAGATGCAGCTTCTGCATCTGGCACTGGCGCCCGTGTGACCCGGCAGTCCGTTCCATCGACTGCCACGGGCCCAAGGGTAGTGGTAGCTGCAGGTGCAGCTGTGGACACCGCCACCCAGGCTCAGGGTCTGCCAGCGCAGCCTGCGTTGGCACTGGAGGAGCCCTTGGAGGATTTCCAACAGGCCAGGAGGGAAACCGTAGGGGCACGCAGGGCTGCCCTGACCAAGACACATGTCCCTGGGGCAGTTATGTCATCTGCTGCCCCAAACAGCTGGGTGTTGGCAAGTGCAGGGGCAGATGCACCCAACAACACCCCGGTTGTGAGTCTGCCAACCAGGACAGTTGTGGTCAATGACCCTGCCACAGCGGATGTTGCTGTGCAGGGTCCATTAGAGGGCACCCAGCTGCCACTGACAGAAGTCAGGCCTTTGGTAATCCCTCCACCTGTCACTCCCTTGGCTCAATCCACCGAACCCACTCGCCATACTGGTCAGGGCGGCATTAGCCTGCCAGGGTCTGAGCCACATTCCAAGAGGAGGAAGGTTGTACCTGCAGCACAGGCTGGGACCTCACACACAGCCACGACCTCCTGCACGTCGAGGAAGAAGCCTTTCTGCAACCAGGAACTGGACTTCCTCGTGGGCTACGTGCGGGGCCACAGCCGTGACATGCTAGTGGGTGCCAATATTCAGACTACGGCTGCTCAACGTGATACTCACTGGAAGCATGTTGCGGACAATGTCAGTGCATTTCGGCCATGAGGTACGCACAGGGCAAGAGTGCAAAAAGCATTGGAATGACATCAAACGCAGTGCTAAGGCTAAGCGTGCCTCTAATTACAACTTGACTCTGGTGACTGGCGGTGGGCCTGCACCAGAGGAGGAAGTCCTCACTCCGCATGAGTCACTTGTTGCGGAGTTCATACCATCTGAATCGGTCGAAGGAGTGGGAGAGATGCCGGACTTTGATGCCCAGTCCAGTGAGTGTTGAAGCGTGTTTGTTGAGGACGTGCGTGTTTTACTTGTGGGATGTGTTGTGCATGATTGCCACTACATGTGAGGTGTACATGGTTCGGATGTGCAAGTAATGCAATGCTTCCGTGATGCATGTCTGCTCTGCTGGATGGTGGACATGTGGAGCAGACGGGGACTGTCGGCATCAACACTATTGCATCCTACTCACATGCTGGTTACCAGGATGCCCCTCTGGTCCATGTCCCAGCTCACTGGCCCTTCTGCATGTAGCGTGGGGTGACCTTCCTCTCAGTCCAGGCACAATGTCATAGCATGACTGATGTGCATGTGTCCTCTGCCTGCATGCGGGTACTCCATGTAGGCATGCTCCCTTGCCCCTCCACCCCCCGCTCTGCACCCCAATTCCACCTTTGCACTGGTCTGCTTCAATATTGCCGTTGGGTACTTCCCTGTTAATGCTTCCTGTGTACATGCTAACTTCCCGCAACCAATCTGCCAGACATATGCTGTGTGGTACAGCCTTAGTTCTTGATGCAGGGTATCTCACTTGTACTGTGCAGATGTCAGATGCCCCGCAGGGACATGAGTGTCCATTCATGCTCCATGTGCATTGCACGCATTCCCATATGTGTCCTTGACTGGATGATCACTGTAATACAAGTCCTGGGTGACATACATTGCATGGCATTTCATCAGCCTTCCCATGTCTACTGTGGCTCAGTACTGCGTTGCACACATTTTTAGGGTCTGACAATCTGGGTGGATCACAGGCCTCAGCCTGTTTCATGGCCAATGACTCTGTCCAACTGGTGTAGTGTCCTCTTCACACGTTGGTGGCCTCAGACGTTTCATTATGTGTCCTGCTTACTGTCCCATCATCATTTGCAGTGTTGTCACTTGACTCACATGAAGCTGTTGATGCTAGTCAACACTGTCTGTCAATACACAGGTCTATGGTCAGCCTTTTGATACCATGCTAGGCATCCCTGCTTTTGCACTTGGGTGGAGGGGTGCTTTGCTTGTAGATATGCTACCCATTGAATGCACATTGCACGTGATGCCTGAAGTTGACCTTGCACTGCCTTCACATTTTCTGACACACACCATGGAGTCCTTGTACATGTAGGTAGTGAGGAACATACATATTTGCTGCACTGCATAGACCCACTTCAATGCAGACTGCCACCTTTCAACAGGTCTGATCACAGAAGCAATTCCAAGTTGACCCAGCATGCATGCCAGGTTCTATTTTGTGTGTCACATGTCTGCCTGATGTCGGTGTGTGTGTGTGTGTGTTGTGTGCTTCTGACATGTGTAGTGACCTTTTTTCTCTCTATATTTCAGATGATGATGCAATGGAGCTGGAGGATGGTGTTGTCATGCCAGGCACAGGGTTGGTATCACTACATCAACCCGGCACAAGTGGGGGTCGTGGGGTGGCAGGCCATGAAAACCCCCAAGTTTTACAGGCCATCTTGTCTCTGGCTGCCTATGAGGCCAGCCTGATGATGACTCTGACGTCCATGTCGAGTTGGATGAGCATCAGATCCATGTGTCAGGGGTGAGTGATTCTGATGTGGACACTCCTCTGTCCGCGACACCTGCACTGAGGGGTCAGACAGTCTTGGAACCTCCACCCGTGGTGGATCGGGACGCAGGGTCACCCTCCACACCAGTCACTGATGTGCCTGGGACATCACGCCGACAGGGGCATGTAGTCGTGCAGCCGCGGGCGGTGCCAACACGACGAGGACAACCGGTCCTTGGGTCCCGCACGGGTCAAGCCCAGCAACGCGGTCGCTGCGCGCAACAGCTGTATACTGAGTGGGAGCAAGAAATGACTGCC
This sequence comes from Ambystoma mexicanum, assembly GCF_040938575.1. Classification (NCBI taxonomy): domain Eukaryota; kingdom Metazoa; phylum Chordata; class Amphibia; order Caudata; family Ambystomatidae; genus Ambystoma; species Ambystoma mexicanum. Next base: position 942,646,576 of record NC_090926.1, on the reverse strand, counting down.
AATTCAGAACGGCAGGGGGCAGCAATGGAGAACATCGCTGAGAGCATCGAGCGTGTGGCCCGATCCGTGCTCCCCCCTGCTAGACAGGTGCTTCTCCAGCAGCAGGCGGCACGGACCACGGCCCGCTCGCTCAGGCTGGGCATGGCGGCCTCAGACAGGGCACGCCAGGCTGAAATGTCGTCTCTGCGTCAAGCAATTGCTCCCTGAGGGAGGAGTATGCTTCCCTCAGATCCACTCTGGTGTCCTTCTGATGTCCCAGAGGGAGCAGTCAGAGGAGAGGTTTGCACTCCTTGAGCGTACCATCTCGGCTGAGCTACAGGCTTGCCGGGAGGTGCAGTGGTTGTCAAGCCAGGCCTTGCAGGAGGAACTCTGTGTTACACGTGCTACCTTGCAAGAGGAAGCACGTGTATCACGAGAGGTTCTGCATGCAGACCTACGTGTCATCGCCACACAGAACCAAGCTCACCCATCCGGCAGACTTGCTGCTGACGAGGGGCAAGCTGCGGCTAGGCGTGGCCAGGCTACTGTGCCATGTCCTCCTTTCCAGGATGAGCCAGACTCAGACGACCATCTATCTCCCACATAGGTCGGGCTGTGCAGGCGTTGAGCCCATGGAGGTTTTTTTTTGGCTCAGCATCAAAAAATTCTCTCGTACATAAAGAAAATGGGGGTGTCCTGATGACGCTGTCCGTATCGTCCTCTGGCAAGTTGAATGTGTTCTAGGAACTTCCTTGTGTCCGCGGACATTGAATGGTTCAAATGCTTGAATCTATGGGTGTGATATGCTGCGGTGGTTGTGGCCAGGGTATAGAATGTTCGGTGCATGGCCACTTGGCCATGCACCCAAGACTCTATGCCCTGGCCACAACCACCGCAGCATATCACACTCATATGCCATGCACCCAAGAGTCTATGCCCTGGCCACAAGCACCGCAGCATATCACACTCAAAGTGGCTTATAACTTTGGGTCAAATTTTTTTTTATAAGGAACAATGTTATAAGCCAGTATGGGTGTGAAATGCTGCGATGGTTGTATTTATCATGTTATACTTACCATTTGGTTTAGTAACGGGAGTCCATGTTTTTCTTGTGCATTTCTGTGATAAAAGAAAATAGCATGTTAGTATTAGTATTTTATAAAGACTTATTACATTGTACAATCACAATTGTTTCTTTTTTTTTACCCTCATATTTAGTAGATGACAACCCAGAGTACTGTGCAATTTGCTCAGTTTCTGTGTTTGTTGCTAAAATCATTGGGTCTGTGGGAGAAAAAAAATCCATGTTGGATTAAAAAAAAAACTTTTTCTGTTATGCTACAGGTTATTTGTTTGTTTGTTTTCAGTGTTTACTTGTTGTTTCTGGCTAATGCTTTATACATTGGATTGTTCCAGTTTTTGGGAGCAGTAAGATATTAGGTATTTGTTTGGATATAACTGTTTATATTTTTATATAATTTCGTGGTATTGCTTTATCTATTTGGATATTTCTAAATTTTGGGACAGTTAGATACCAATTGGCGTATTCTAACTGTCTATTTTTTGCTCTTATTTGGATATTTCTAAAGTTTGGGACAGTTAGATACCAATTGGCGTATTCTAACTGTCTATTTTTTGCTCTATTTGAGTGGTATTAATTTATCTGATTAGTTGTTGTAGCATCTTTGGGCAGTTAGATAGCTTTTGGAATATTGTGACAGTTTATATTTTTTTACTACAAGTGTACTTAAGGTTTAAGTACAGTTTAGTTACCAAATTTTGGTTTAAGAACATTAAATAAGCGTTTGTAAGATTTGCTGTAATCTCTGCTTATAGAGTAACAGTACTATCATTACATTCAAACCATCCACATTTCTTTTTTATATATGCAGTGTAGTGCCCTGAGTTGGTTGTGGCTCCTGCGTGGTAGATTATACCTATTGTTGTGAAGGTTGTCCTACCAAGTTATATTTGACCATGTGTGAATCCAGTCAGCTTGCAGTTCTTTTTGGTACCATCGGCATTGTAACGTGGAAGCATTAGTATTACGTATTTACTATGTGTTTGTATTACTAACGTGGAGCGATTATCTGAATTGCAGGTCGAACATAATATACCATGGTTTGCATTTTGTACAAGTTGCTGAAATGGAACGGATTCACAATTAGGTATTGATATATACACAAAGCGCTCATTGGGGATTTGTTCTTGTGTCACATTGTTGCAGAGAGTGCATGCATGTTTCCACATGTATGAAATCTGGAAGATTTCATTTATAGGTATGTTTTTGTTTTCCAGTACTAATAGTAAGTACATTAGAAATTCTTGGGGATCTTCCTGTGAGTTTATAGTGAATTTCACCATTCCAGCACAGTAGACAAATTGTTGTCTTATTCCATAAACATTATACGTGTTGTCAGGATTGTTTGCTGCATTTATGTGAAGTACTAACATTTGCAAACACAATGGGTCTGTACTGTGTAAGTAAATGTTCTCAACAATTGGTGGTAATTGAAATAGAATATTCATTGCTACATTTGCGTAGCAACTTACACCAACTATATTTGAGAGTTTAAATGGACCAGGTAGTTCTGTATCTGACGGCTTTTTTTGGAGTGTGTTTTCATTCTTTGAAGAAGTACCTGGTTTACTTTCCCTAATTGATTCTTTTTTGCTTGTGGCACTTGATGAAGTATTACTTTCTTTTACTCTCTTTGGAGGATTTGTAGTGACATCCTGTTGCTTTTCTGTTTGATTTATTTTTCTTTTATAATGTTTTACTTTTTGTGGAACAGAATATGTGTTTAGATGGGGAGTGTATAGTGAACGAAGTCTATTGTATTCTAAAATGCAAGGAATATCAGCGTTTATTTTACTTGCATCAAAGTTGATTAGAAATGGACCCTCAAGTGTACGGAAGCGTGATAGTGCTACGTAGCTCATGCCTTCTTTAAAGACTGTGGGCCTCATTCCGAGGTTCGCGTTAAATCACTGACTTTACCGGCATGGCGGAAATACCGTATCCGCGTTGGTAGCAGGGCGTAAATAGCACCATATTCCGACCTCGCGGACACGAGCTTTCCGCCATGCCGGTAAACCCCCTAGCGCCATACCGGAAAAGGGCGCGTCAAACCCCTTACCGACAACAACCGAGACGTAACTAACACCATCGCCCTCCACCTAGTGCGTAAATAGCGGTGCCCGTAATTAACGATGACCGTAAATTACGGGCACCGGTAAAAACCGCAAGCGGAAATTACGTCATCGAACAGGAACGGGAAACATCATGGCGGCCATCATTAAAATCACAATCCATTGCAATCCTCCCCATACAGGACTCGTGGGCATATTGTGATAGGCAAAATAGACTCCAGAGACCAGCATCATGCCAAAAGCATTAAAAAAGGGTGCTGCGCGCATCAGGAAGGAGAAATTCTCCCAGGATGAGCTCCAGGTACTTGTCGATACTCTGCATGAACATGCAGAGATTGTTTTCAGCAGCGACATGCGCAGGCCCACCATCCTCAGGAAGAAGGAGATATGGGAGCTGGTCTCGCAGAGGGTGAGCGCTGTCGGAAACACCCCCCGCAGCACGACGCATTGCCGCAAACGCTGGGATGACCTCCGTCTGAGGGTGCGGGCCATCCTCTCAGCAAACCGCAATCTGGCCCTAGAGACAGGAGGAGGCCCAGGCTCACCCATAAAAATGATGCCCTGAGAGGAAACATGTGCAGAGATGATGGGCACAGAAGCCATCGAAGGCGTTGGCGATATGGATTGCGGTGATCCTTCATCAGCTGACGCAGGTGAGTGCAATGAGTGTAAACAGTACATGCATCCCTAATGCAAGTCATCGCCAAGGGCAGGTCAATCAGTCACATCATGTTTGGGTAAACCCCCCCCCAATGATGCCGTAACAACTGGGACCCAGGATGATGTCAGGTGCAAGGCTGACACCCATATTGGGCATGCCACCCAAAAAGCTGGTCAATGTCAGTCACCACAGTACTCCGCCAACATGAGTGACCCTGCCGACAGTATGCTTTTCCCATCCAAGCAAAGCTCACAGTCCCACTCAGCACCCAAATGTCACCAAAACGCTGCTATCCCATCGTAATACCATTGTCTGGAAGTAATTCTGACCCCTAGATCATTGCTCATGCTGTCTCTCTCTTGCCCCCCACAGGCACCGGTCATGAAAGTGAGGACCAGGAAGGCCCCCGGACAAGTACCTCCCGGGGCACAGGCAGGGGACAGCACACACCTGCAAGCAGGAAGAGGGCACATGCCACACCACCTGCCCCAGCAACCCCCATGGAGGGTACACAACCCACATCCGCGGCCCTGGACATGCCTGCAGTTCTGCGGGACACATGCCCCACGTTGCACCATGAGGAATCGAGTGCGTCAGGGGAGAATGCTGCCATGTGCATCCTCGATGTGCCAGGCAGCACATCACCAAACACCATCGACAACGTGGAGGAGCCCAATGTCTATCTACAGAGCCCAGACACTCCCTCGTACAGCCAGTTTGCCCATAGCGACCCTGGGTCGAGTGACGGCCCAGGGCTCACAGGCGAAGCGGATACACCTGTCTGTCATGTGCCCACTTCCCCTGCAGGAAGTCCTGTAAGTCCTGCAGGAACGACAACACGGAGCCTGCCAACCACATCGCCCACATCGGCTGCAGAAACAGTGCGCTGCCAGCACCTCACGGGCATGATAGAGGAGTTCCTCCGGGACAACCGGGAATCAGGGTCGGTGCTACATAATGACCTTCAGGCCCTGGGCGAGGTCATCAGTACCAGCACAAACCGCATCTGTGAGATGCTTGGCAGGATTGCTGATGCCCTGGAGGCAGCACCCCCAGACCACAGCCCCAGCAGGAGGACCCACCCTCCCAGAGCTCCTCCACGCAGACCAGCCCGGTCCGTAGGTCACTGCGCACGATGCGCCGGAATGGAAGGGATGCCCCAGGCTCTGGCAGTGCCCATTGACCGTGCAGCCACACACATGTGGCCAATGCTGCACTGATGGGAACATTGTGGGGTTGTTGTGGGGGGAGGGTGCGGGGTTGAGGGTGTGTGTGGGAGTTGGGGGGAGGGTGAGGGGGTTGAGGGTGTGTGTGGGAGTTGGGGGAGGGGGAGGGGGTTGAGGGTGTGTGTGGGAGTTGGGGGGGAGGGTGAGGGGGGTGAGGGTGAAGGATCTGTTGTACACGTTTGGACATCATCATGCAATACACAGTTTGGTCTATCCTACAATACAGAGTGGACATTCATTATTGTGCATGTGTCTTTTAATGTCTCACAGTGCATGTAGTACATGTATCCCCACACCCAGTGCCCAATGCCCTGTCATCCTCACCCCCTTAGCTGACTTGTGAATCAGAAATATTGCTCGATCAATGCTTGTCGCACGGTACGTCCCTCCCGTGCATCGGCACCATGTTGCTGTTCTGCCATTCCTTCCTCCACCTCCTCCTCCTCCTCCTCATCTGGTGGTAGCAGTCCCACGTCAGGGGGCAGTGGCACGTTGCGACGGATGCACATGTTGTGCACCATTACACATGCCATGGTGATCTTGGACACCTTCTCGTGGCTGTAGATGAGGGCCCCACCTGACCGGCTGAGGCAACGGAATCGTGCCTTCAGAAGGCCCAAGGCCTGCTCTATGACCACCCTTGTACGGGTATGAGATCTATTATAGTCCTCCTCGTGCCTGTTTTGGGGGTTGCGGACCGGGGTCATGAGCCACGGTTTCAAAGGGTAGCCAGCATCACCTGCATGAGAGTGGAATGAAGGTAAGTGTTGGTACATTCATGGTGGAGAACTGTGCTAGTCTTACATTGCAGCGGGTGATGACTGGCCATGCACACATGTCCCTGGATACAATCCACCCATTACTGGTCCGGCCATGTGTGCTGGCCAATGGAATGATGGAGAGGGTAGCTTCTCCCTGATGGGTCATGGTGCGCACTCATGTCTTGTTGCATGTGCATCATTTATGCATGCAGCAGTGTTGGACTGCATTAATTGATGACTTTCATGAGACCTGCTGTAAGGGTGTGTTGGTAGTAGTTGGTAGCATAGCCTTCATTCAGCACTGATCCCTATCATGGTGATTGGCAGCTATCCTATGGAGGTGCCGAACCAGTCACACGCAGTAGGATCCCTGTCAGACTAACCTCTATGCACTCCCATGGATGACTGTCCTTTGTGTTGAGATGCAGGAGTCAGCGACATGGTGCTATTGCACTGCATGGTGCACGATGGCCTTACGGTGTGTAAGGTCCACCGATGTGTGGTGCATGTGTCGTGGTCTTAGGCCAGGGTAACTGTTTGTCAGGTACCATTAGGTGTTGGCTCGTATTCACTACTGTGTGGTTAGGTGGTAATGTGGCGTGCCACTTGTCATGGGGCACAGTGTTCTGTGAGGTGCACAACGTACAATAGCGTTGTCATTCCCTCCCAGGTGGAGTATGCACCCCCCCCCTTTCCCTCCCGGGTGGAGTATGAATCTCCCCCACCCCCTTTCACAATGGGGTATGCTGACAACCTACTCAGAGACCCAATGCACTGCCATGGCCCATTATGGTTACTCACCAAGCAGCCAGGTACGTTGTCCGGCATGTCGGTCCATGTAGCCTGGTAGTGTTGAGTTCCGCAGGACCAAGGAGTCATGAGTTGATCCGGGGTACCGAGCATTGCATTGTGTGATGGCTTTACTGGCATTGCACACCATCTGGACGTTGATGGAGTGGTATTGCTTGCGGTTGCGATACAGCACCTCCATGGCATGGGGAACCACCAATTCTACGTGGGTGCAGTCGAGGGCACCTATGCAATTTGGCATGCCTGCAAGTGCATGTAAGGCAGCTTTGGTATCATATATCTCCTGTGGAGTCCGGGGGAGGCATATGTAGTCCCTTCTCTGCTTGAGGAGGGCATCCAGCACTTGGTTGAGTATCCGGGAAAATATTGGCTGTGAAATGCCATGCATGTGCCCCACTGTATGCTGGTAGGTGCCTGTGGCAAGGAAGTGGAGCACGGACACTACCTTTAGTAGAGGGGGGATGGCAATGCTGATTTCTATGAGGCTCACTATGTCGGTATGTATCAGGGCCACTATGGTGGTTATGGTGTCCCAGTCAAGCCGGTACAGGGTGTGGATCTGCTCTGGTGTGAGGTTGAAGGGGGTGGCTCTGATGCGGGGTATTGGGGGCTGCCGGCGTGGTAATGGTGGCTGCACTGGTAGGGCATGCTGGCCCTGTCTCACCCTCCTTCTCCTCCTGTGTATCCTCTGTGGTGGTTGCTGTGGTTGCTGTTGTTGCTGTTGTCGTAGTTGCTGCCTTGCAAGCAGGGCCTCCAGCTCCAGGAATGCTGCTACAATTGGTATCATCCTGGTGTGGGTGGGGGTGTGGTGTGTGGGTGTGCTCCTTTTGTGCTGTGCCAGACTCTATTGCCTCCACCTGTGCTGATTGGGTGCACCTGTTCCTCTTCCAAACACTGATCAGGGTTGTTAACACCTTCCCCGCGATGCCGGTATTAACGCCATGGCGGTAAGGTACTTTGCGCCCATGTGGAGGTCGTTATTTCCGTGTTCGCTATGCTTGGAATCGGAGATGGTTTACGCCTTCCCGTTATTTACGCGATGGTGTGTCGGGCGCGCGACACTGGTCCGCTATTTACGCAATCATAGTTTACGGTGGCGTAAATAACGGTGTGGCGGGTCAGAATGGACCGTAACGGTAAAGGAAGTCGTTATTCCTTTACCGGCCTCGTTTTTCCCTTAACGCGGGACTCGGAATGACCCCCAGTGTTACCAATGTCTATCATTGCTTTGTCTAGGGTAAGGCCTTGTGATTTATGAATGGTGACTACGTATGCAAGAGTTAGAGAAAATATTTCTCTGCGTACATACATGTCTTTGAAGAGAAGGAATCGAGCTGTTGAGCGTCCTATTTTTTTTACTTCTGAAAGTTTGTCAAAGAGAATATTGACAAACTGAATTTTGTTGTCACGTGGGTATGTTTGAAAGCCAACAACTGTACCCAGTGCTCCATTAACTAGCCCTTGGTCCACGTCAAGGTTACATTTCAGCATTACTCTGCAATTTAAGGATAATTTTAGTATTTTTTCCAAGCCTGCTGTGTTTGAGATTGATTTTTCTAAACTATTTAGTCTTGTTGTGGCTTGGTCACACATGGGTAGTGTCATTCCATGTACATCTAGTTTGTCTGTGGCGCTAATTTCCATTATTGGTTGAATTTCTTCACTTAACATTATTTCATTGAATTTGAAACAGCTTGCAAGAGTTGGCATTAAGGCCATACAATTGACATTTGTGTGGGCTAATTGTTCCATAACATCTGTAGCACATGCATTATCACCATAAAGTGCATGAATGTGCAGGTTTTCAATATTGCTTCTGTTTCTTTAGAAACTATACCAACTCTGATACTTTTTAAGATGTTGGCATAAGTGAGATTTGCAGATTGCCGCATGTTTTCTGTCAATTCTCTGTATTGGAAATGTTGCCAAAGGTTGACATTTCCAATGCTGCCAACAGTTTTACGGCAGAGTTTGTGTCCTAATGTTTTAAAAATAGGCTCACCTTTTACTGGTGTCAATTGAAGAAGATCTCCGAAAACAATAATGTGTTTTCCTGCAAAGAGCTCTTCATAGTTTGTTTTGAGTACTTTTTGTAATCTGAGGTGAATCAAAGCCAACATTAGGTTGGACATCATGCTCACTTCATCTATTAGTAGCATTTTCATTTGTTTCAATACTCTGCGTAGTTCCATTGCAGCTTCTGCAGAAAGTTTGTAATAATCTAATTTGTATTGGTGTTCTACTAGCAGGAGTAGTAATCGGTGTAAAGTTACACCACCTATGTTGTAGGCAGCTAAACATGTGGGGGCAGTGACAACAGCTGACAGTTTTTTGTTTGTCAATTGTTGAAGGAACTTACTGATGATTTTGATTAGGAATGTCTTGCCAGAACCAGCTTCACCACTGACATACAATAGTATAGGTTTGTAATTTTGACAGGTGCATTCTTTGTTTTCATGTTGTACACCATGTGCAATTTCTTTTGTTACTTCTTGAAAAATGCTACGTTGCTCATTGTTTAGCTTTGATTGTAGTATAGTTAAGTCTTCTTTTTCTTCATACTGACACATGGTGTTTTCTACTTCTATCATAGCTATTTCTGCCTCATTTGTTATTAGTGGGTCTCCCAGTGGTTCTTGGCTTCCTGTGATAGAAGGTTGACTACTGTCAGGAGTGCCCTTATCTAGTTGGCCCTGGAGTTCTTCTTCGTGTTGCTGTTCATTGTGCAACATTGTTTTGTACTGTGCAAAGTTTACATCAGTTATAGTGCTTTCATTTGCTTTGAAAGTGTCGTCATATGAGTCATAGTTATCTAGTATTTCTTCTTCTTTTCTCTATGGTTTAAAGAGTTGTAGCAGGGAAATGTAATATACTTCTTTATGTTGAGGAGTCTTTAATGACAATTTGATATGATTAATTAAATTTGGTTTGGTGAGTTTTAATAAGCTGCCTTCACAGTTTGTCACTTTGTATTTATGGTTTTGTTCATCAGGTTTTATATTATTTTTGTATGTGTAGTTTTGGGCTATGTGGTATAGGCTCATGGTTTCCAAAGTGGTACTCCTGTTTGGGTAGTATGTGTCCAATAAATTGTTTTTTAAAATGTCTTGGCTGTTGGGATCTTGTTTGGCTATTGTTTCTATATCTTCGTATGATTTTAGAACTCTTTTTCTAGATTTAGCAAGACCAAGACTTAGCCATACTATATTTGCAGATTTACCATACAATGCAATACCAGTTAATCGATCTGCTTCATAGGATCCACATTCTCTATGGGACAGCATTTTTATGCCCAAGCTGTATAATTTCTGAGACACTGTTTTATCTGATGACAGGTCATTCCAGAGGTCTTGGAGCTCTGTCTTTTCTGATTTGGTTAAGTATGCTGTGACATATCGTGCAACTGCAGTAGAATTGTCTGCAATGTACTGCATGTCTATGTTTGCATTCTATAAGTGGGAAATGATTGCATTTTAATCATTGATATATTTTTCTTCTTCTTTTCTTTTTATGCAATATGTATTTTTAGGTGACTTACCTTTAACACTATGTCTAACTGAAGACATGAGGTTGTTCACTTGACCTGTATTTGTAACTGGTCTAAGGAAACCAAATCGGCATTTGGTGTAGTATTTCCCTTTGTTTTTGTATTTGCGACAACAATATTTGTCACATTTGTGTCTTTGGAATTGTAAAATTTTTGCATGAAGATCACTTTTTGCGGATTCTGATGGAATTTCACAAGTGACATTTTTTCAATAAACTGTAAAACAGTGGCATCACTGTCTTGACCAAATTTAGGAGCATCTTTAATCCATAAAAGCATGTGGCATGTGGTGCTCCTCTGGCTTGGTATTTTTGTCTCCAAAAGAAGTGTTGCACTTCTCCAAGGGGAGGAACAGTTTTGTTACAAATAAAATGTAGCATAGCAATGAAGTGATGGTGAAAATATCTTGAAACATTAACAGGATCCTGTGAACAAAGTTCTCCAGGTGTTAGTATATCTATGTTTGTTTTGTTTTCGTTTGATATGCGTAGGAAAGCATGTAAATCTTCCCATGCATATTCTGCACAACTTAGTGGGTGGGTCAAGGTTTCTGATCATACAACGTACATCTCCATGATGTCGAAACCAGTACTCTTTAGTACCACGCATATTTGCTAATAGATTTGTAAGATTTGCTTGAAAAACCTCATCTTTTTGTTGAACGTTTTGTAATAATTGTGTAGCTGTCATATTTTGAAAGTGTGATCCTGATTTTAATATGTGTGTAACTCCGTAACATAAAGTTGCTAGTTCACTTTCAAAGAGTAGGTGGGATATGTATTCCACATTTGTCGAAATCTGGGATCTTCAGAATACATTCGTAATGAGCGATATTCTGATGCTGATATTTGAATAGGTTTATCATATTATCTTCCTCCTTTGCCAGTAGGAAATACTAGAAGAAAAGCACGTGCTGCTATACTTTTTTCCCATATGCTGATTGGTGATCCTTTTGTTTGACGCATTTGGTACGTTTCCAGTGCATATTCTATGGTATCATTAGAGTGCAATGGATGAATTGCATAATGGTCTAAAGTGTTTGATATTGTTGCAGGATCTAGGAGCTCAAATTGACCAGCTTCTTGAGTCTCTTGAATTATTTCAGTTGTAACTTTCAAGTTTTCTTCAATATTAATTTCTTTGTAATATTCATTATTCTCTTTAAGATATTGCAGGGCTTCTCTAACTTTATGTCAATCTACCAGTTGTTGGCAAATTTTTTTGTCTTTTGTAGGTACTCAATTTACCAAGATAATTAAAGATTGCTGCATTGGATGTTGCACTCTTAGAGTGTGCACATTTTCTTTTAGATCTAATGGTAAATACACTACTTTTCCACAAATACCTTTTACTAATTCAGAGGGAGGTAATTTTGCAGTTTTTGGTTGAAGGCGTAGTATTGCTTGAAATGGGTGCACTGTTTGAATTATGATGCTCTCATATAAATTAAGTTGTTGAAGGGGTTTTGGTAGTGCATATAATTCCAAGTTATTTGTGATAGCACGTGAAGGAGTTTGGTTGTTGTAAAATTTTGTAGTGCAGTAACTGCAAAGTATTATGGTGTCAGTTATTTCGTATTTGTTTTCTGCAATAAGGTAGAGAGCTAATTCAAACCATTTAGAATCTTCATTGTCTTCGATTTTGTATGATAGGTCTACAGTTTTTGTGTTACTTTTATAAAAAGTTCTGCTGCAACATACACACACGTGGTTTGGTACTTCAGCTGAAGTACTTTCAAATTTTAGTATTTCTTTTTTGTATGCGTGTAGTGAAAGGTTGCCATGTGCAGATTTGTTTCGAAGTTGGTTTACAGCTAATTCATCTTGTAAGTGGGTTTCACTCCCAAAATATTTTGTCTGGATATAGTCGATTTCTTCTAGTAGGTTTTTTGCTGTACCATGTAGAAGAATGTTATTTAAATTGGCTAGTGCTAAAGCAGGACTTTTAGCATAGTACAGTTTATAAACTAGATTTCTTATACTTGCATGATGTGTTGATATCCTTTTGATATCATGGAAGGGTGTTTTGCAAGTAGGTCCTGTAATGCAGGCCAATGAATGTCCTTGCAGTCCTGTGTACTTGCGTACTGGACAAGCATCCATATTTTGCAGTAGTTTAATTTTGATTTTGTCTTTGCTTTTCACATATTGATTGAGGAATTGGGGTAAAGACTTGAACTTTTTTTGGGAATGTTACACATTGACGTGCATGGCCATTTGTACACTAGATGTTGTGATTCAGTTGAATGGAGGGGTAAATCTATGTTTTCAGGGCATATTTTTGGGAGTACTTCTTGTTCCATTATGGTATTATTAACTTTTTCATAACCTCGACCACTGCTATGTATGGCAATTGTATTTGTTTGCTTTTGTTTGGATGCTTCTTCATTAAAGTATGGTTCTGTGCTTGTAGTGTGACTCCATTCACCTCCACAGATATTTAAGAAGTTATTTCTGTTGACATTTCGTTTATTGAGAAGTCTATTTTGTAATTTAGTTATTCATTTTGATAGTGGTTTTATTCTATTTAACACTAAAATAAATAACTTCCTTTTGAGAAGAAGTGCACTGTCTATCAACACTTCTAAGATTACTTTCCTACGATAGGTTTGAAGTGTTGAACCTGGTTCCTCTCCTGTTTTTATAAGATTTTGAAGGACTTTGTGATGGAACATTTTGGCTAAAATACTTTTCTTGGTATGCTTACTTTGTACTATATCAAGATTTATAGAAGAAGTTTTATTTGTAGTGATAGAGGAGGCAACGTTTTTGTACTAGAAACTTCTTCTGTTTCACTACATGACTGTATTAGCTGTTGTGTTTCAACTTTTTTTTACAAATTCTGCTGTAGATGGATGTTTATGTTGGAGACTTTTCTTTTCATTTGCTCTACTTCTGTGTTCCTTTCCACGGTAATTTGTGTGGCGAAAAATAGGAATTTGTGGGTCATTCTGCCAGTAAATCACTGTTTAAGACGGGAGGATTTTTGGTCAGAATGGTGCAGAATCTCTATTTTTAGGCACAGAAGTAGCATGAATTAACATTATATTGTGTTTGAGTAATAATTCAAATATTATGGTAACAATCTACTGACTTTCTTCTAAAATGAGCAGTTTGTTTCTTAGTTGTTCTTTGTAATTCAAATTTGGCTGCTTATTTTTAGAAGAATGGTCTTCACTGCAATTGTAAAAGAAAGAAATTAGTAATTCGGTTTGTATATAGCACTGTTTTTAATTTAGACATAGATTTTTTAAATTGAAATGCTCAACGCCTTCCTTAAAACCATTAAAACTATCTCATGACTAACTGTAGGAAAGAAAATGGGCCTCATTACGAGGCCGGCGGTAACCGTGGCGGTAAAACCGCCTGGTTACCGCCGGACTCGTATTACCATTCCGCCTCCGTGATTCCCGGAATTACCCGGGCATTACAACCCCGGTTTTCCGGGAATCACGGAGGCGGAATGGTGTAAATCCCCATTCCCATTGAGTCCTATGGGACTCAATGGGAATCGGGATCATGGAAACACCGGCAGCATCTCGTAATGCTGCCGGTGTTTCCTCGTCCGCCTGCATGCGGGAGGTGTTAAACCCGCCAGGTCAGACCTGGCGGGAACATCACGTCCCGCCTGCAGGGGTCGGGATCAGGCGGTCCGGAAACAACGGTGGCGGCGGGTTTACCGCCACCGTTATTTCCGGACCGCCAGCGTCGTAATGAGGCCCAATATATTTACTATGGCTTGTCAAAATCATAATGTACCACTGTATACCACTATTCCTGTAACTAAGCTTTTCCACGTAATAGTGAGTCCATGTATATCCTGCTTTTTCACGTAAGAGGGAGTCAATGTCATAGCCTGCTTGTCCTATATAAATGTAAGTAATTATATAAACTAAAAAAATTAAAACCAAGTATGTGTTTGTACAAATATTATTCTTTGAGATTTGATGATAGAGTGTGCATGTAATTTTGTTTGATCATATGTAGTCTATATATTTTATTTCAAAAATGTTAGTTTAACATTATTTGCGTGTGTGTGTGTGTGCGAAGAAATTAAATGGTATAAAGGTTTGTAAGTCACAGTTCATTTTAGGAGAATGAAAAAATGATCGTAGATTCATTTTACAGATTATACAAGGTAAAAGTCAGTCAGAAAATGTGTTCATGTACTGTATAGAAAATATGCATACCTGTAGTTTGTGTTCATGCATATGGATATGGACGAAGCTGCAAGTAGAAATCTTGGAGACTTGTCTAGTATTTCTCGTAGATCGTGCTTGTCAATGGTATGAGACTTGTAGTCCGGGAGATTCACCGTACATTTGCAGTGGTGATCTATGATGATGCAGTTACATGTAGAGGTCTTGGATTTGATTGGTGGATGGTCATGTGATTTGTTAGCTACATCCAATGAGGGAATGGCACAGAGAGTGAAGTGGAAATGGTAGAAGGGCTGTCCATGTTACGATATGTTTGCGGACGTGGCGGTAGTTCTAGGACACCGCTTATTACATCCGGGGAATTTGGGGTGGGGAGGCATGCAAATGAGATTGAATGTAGCAAGGGATTGGTCAGTAAAGTTTAGTGAGTGTGTTGTGCTAGGAGAGGTTTTCTCAGAAATTCTTTTTGCTGAGAGAAGAACAGATAGCTATGGCTGAGTGTTTTAAAAAACAGATTGTGTGGATTTTGGGAGACTCGTGGATACATTGGTTGAAAGTGCATGCAGAAAGCTGTGGAGTATCTATAGATCTTGGATTCCCACATGTGGAAGTGCACTGGCATGGAGTCTGTGGAATGAAGTGGCTGGACTTGCTACCTCTCTGTGCAACTTTGAAGATAGAGGAACATCCAGACATAATTGTAATTCATTGTGGAGGGAACAGTTTCAGACATGTGTCTGGAATTTCTTTGCAATTTGCAATGAAAGAAGGACTTCAGAAGATCATGGACATGTTTCCAAACTCCAAAGTAATTTTTTCACGGATTGCACAGAGACAAATGTGGCTTCGTTCTTTCTTGTGTGGTCCACAAACGGAGAAAGCAAGGCGTAATGTCAATAAGGCTGTTTGTGCCTTCCTAAGAGATTTTGGCATGTCCTTTTTTCACAATGAAAATATTATGTTTCATAGTACATACATTTTTCGCAGAGATGGTGTCCATCTTACCTATGCTGGCAATCAGATTTTTCTGAGAAATGTACAAAATGCATTGCGACCTTTTTTAGAAATGCAGCATGCATTTTGAAGTAGTTGTTAAGTATTTATAATTTTTGACATACAAACACCTCCCAAAGGCTCTTTTCAGAGCTACCACTTCCTCCCAGAGAAAAATGCAATAGTTACAATAGGGTAGCATCCAAATTTTTTTTATGTTCGTGAACTGTCCGCGGGCTTTCAAAAAATAGAAAGGGCCCTGCGTTATTTATCTTTACTTTTGTTTTTTAACTGTGAAAGGCGGCTCTGAAAAGAGCCTTATTTCTTTTTTTGATTTTTGTTATTTTGTATTTTTTTTGGTTTTTTTACACACAACACACTAGGAGAGGAGGGGAAAGGAGGGTAAAGGGGGGGACACCAACCACAGGGATAAGAAAGGGCGAGCTGATAGAGAAAGATGTATAGTGGGTTTTATTTGCGTAGTGAGCAGGTCTTCTAGTGCTCTGAGACGATAGTCTCAAAAGCACTGCAAAGTTGCTCCCCCCTGCAGAGTACTGTGTAAGAGTACATACATACAACTGTGACCCTCGAAAGGTAAGGGTCATCAGAATTCTGTATGGCCTGTGAAGCAGTTTGAGGAAGACGCTGTCCCAGAGAGGTGTTCCTTGTGGTGACAGGATCAGAAACTGAGGATGAAGTAGAGGCAATCAACCTACTACACTCTTCGCAAGGTACAACCTTGCGAATGGCCCCAGTGTGGAATGAGTTCAGGTGTCGCTTCATGGTCGTAGTCCCAAAGCTATACGAACCATGCCTCCCACGACTGAGTACCATTTTGCACTCATTGCAGGTGACACAGTTCGCACGAGCCTTAGGACCATTCCCATGAACGGTAAACACTCGCCACACCCAAGAATCACGCCGAGGGCGGGTAGTAGGGTTTTCCTCTACCTCATTCTCGTCATCCTCTCTTCCTCCTCTGTATCCTCACTCCTGTTCCCCTCTTCAGGCCCTTGGGAAGGTAGTGGTGGTGGAGGGGGTGTGGGTGGTGCTGAGGCAGATACAGCACCAGGTGGCAGCAGTGGAGCCACAGAAACCATCAGGTTGAAGATGGAAATCTGCAGGTTGCAGCATAAATCTCTGTGCTCTGTAGAATAGCAAGAAACACAATGAGAATGAGCTCTAGGGTGTGGTCTTTTATAGGGGTGCTTGTGCGCGGTTCGCTGACATGCGCGCCGTCCGCTAGACAGATCAAACACCAAAAAAGGTTCAAAAAGTCACAAAAACTATGTGGAAACTTAGGATTAGGATGTGGGATTTGTGGTATGTTGAGTTTTTAATGAGAAATATTGTGGATTACTTGGAAAAGTACTTTTAAAGTGTTCGGGGACACGAACAGTGTCCGCATTCAGAACACGCAATCAGCGTGGGCACCGTCACATGATTGTTTCATGAGCATGTTCGCCAAGGTAGCAGCCGTCCGCAGGACACCCAATGTACGGACATTGTTTTGCGCATTCGTGTTGATGTTCTACGAACAGTGTTCGGGTCCTGAACTAATTAAAAGTGCGTCACACGTAAAACGAACAGTTACGGACAGCCGTTTGTTCTTATCACAGTTTGATTTACTTGTGCTCAATACGTACAGACATAGCGTTCAAGCACACCTCCATTTTCGTTTATTTACGAACAATTCAGGACACCACGAGTGTTCTTAGAACAGTTTCAACTTGCTAGCGAACACTACGAACAGGCATAGTGTTCTTAAGGACACCTCCATATTCGTTTATTTACGAACATTTCAGGACACTACGAGTGTTCTTAGAACATTTTCAACTTGCATGAGAACATTACGGACAGATATATAAGCCGATTCATGGAATTAATTTGTGCCGAAAATTCCCGCGCAGAGGTGCCAAAACGTGTGATTCGCAGTAAAAGTGCGAAAATCGCAGTGCAACTGCGAAAATCGCAGGTAAACCAGGGCACATCGATTCATGGAAGTCCGTGCGTGAGAGAAATATTGGATGTGCGCTGAAAAAGTGTGCCACGCACGCCGGCGCACAGGTCATCCGACGGCGTGCACCACGGCCACTGCGAAATCGCACATAGCGCGGCGCACATTACAAAAGTAGGCGGAACACGGGGCGTAACACTCGGAATGGGGAACAACGCGTGAAAATATGGGCATCACGGGGGAAGTACAGGAGGCAAGTGCGCGGAACGCCCACACGCTCGCCTACAACTCGTATTCATGGAATCGAATAGGGCAAACCAGCGCACGGGCAAAGACGCGCACAGGGCCAAACAAGTACGCCACAAGAAAGCAGACGGTAGCGTCCCTGCGCCTGAAATAAATGTGCGCCAAAATGTGCGCTAAGAAAAAGCACCCATATACAGCTATGATGAATGATCCATACAGTGGCCCTCTAGGACAAATGAGGTGCAAAGGGGTACCGACAAACACGGACACCCGCTGTGTGAAAAATAGCGCGTGTGTGTATTACGGGGTTCGTGGGAAGTTCCATACGCGATTGGCCTGGGCACGTGTATTCAAAGTTAAATAACATCCTTCTACATGGTGCAGCAAAAGACCTACTTGAAGAAATGAACTATATCCAGAAAAAATATTTTGGAAGTGAAAGCCACTTACAGAAGGAAATAGCTTTAAAGCAAATTAGCAACAATTCTATGTATGACAACCTTCTACTACACACATACAAAAAAGAAAAACTGAAATTTTAAATGTACATCTGCTGAAGTACCAAACCATGTGTGTGTATGTTGCCGTAGAACTTTTTATAAAAGTAACACAAAAACTATAAACCTAACATACAAAATAGAAGACAATGCAGATTCTAAATGGTTTGAATTAGCTCTCTACCTTATAGCAGAAAACAAATACAAACTAACTGACTCCTTAATACTTTGCAGTTACTGCACTACAAAACTTGACAACAACCAAACTCCTTCATGTGCTATCACAATTATTTCCACTACCAAAACCCCTACAACAACTCAATTTATATGAGAGCATCATAATTCAAACAGTGCACCCCTGTCAAGCAATAATACACCTTCATCCGAAAACAGCAAAATGACCTTCTCTGAGCGGTATTTGAGGAAAAGTAGTGTATTTACCATTAGATCTAAAACAAATGTGCACACTCTAGGAGTGCAACGTCCAATGGAGCAATCTTTAATTATCTTAGTAAATGGTGTACATACAAAAGACAAAAAAAATGGCAACAACTGGTATATTTACATAAAGTTAGACAAGCCTTGCAATATCTAAAAGACAAAAATGAATACTACAAAAAAATTAATATTGAAGAAAACTTGAAGGATACCACTGAAATAATTCAAGAGACACAAGAAGCTGGTCAATTTGAGCTCCTAGATCCTGCTACAATATCCAGTACTTTAGACAATTATACACCCATTGCACTCTAATGACACCGTAGAAGAT
This sequence comes from Ambystoma mexicanum, assembly GCF_040938575.1. Lineage (NCBI taxonomy): Eukaryota > Metazoa > Chordata > Amphibia > Caudata > Ambystomatidae > Ambystoma > Ambystoma mexicanum. Next base: position 942,627,818 of record NC_090926.1, on the reverse strand, counting down.
GCACTAGAAACGTACCAAATGTATCAAACAAAAGGATCACCAATCAGCACATGGGTAAAAAGTATAAAAGCACGTGCTTTTCCTCTACTCTTTCCTACTGGCAAAGGAGGATGGTACGATGATAGACCTATTCAAATAACAGAATCAGAATATCGCTCATTACAGATGTATTCTGAAGATCCCAGATTTAGACAAAATGTGGAATATATATTCCGCCTACTCTTTGAAAGTGAATTAGCAACTTTATGTTACGGAGTTGCACACACATTAAAATCAGGATCCAACTTTCAAAATATGTCAGCTACACAATTATTACAAAAAGTGCAACAAAATGATGAGGTTTTACAATCAAATATTACAAATCTATTAGCAAACATGCGTGGTACTTAAGAGTACTGGTTTCGACGTCATGGAGATGTACGTTGTATGATAAGAAACCTTGACCCACCCACTTGGTTCGTTACATTAAGTTGTGCAGAATATGCATGGGAAGATGTACATGATTTCCTACGCATATCAAACAAAAACAAAACAAACATAGATATACTAACACCTGGAGAACTTTGTTCTCTAGATCCTGTTAAATTTCCAAGATTGTTCAGCATTGCTTCATTGCTATGCTACACTTTATTTGTAATAAAACTGTTCCTCCCCTCGGAGAAGTGCAACACTTCTTTTGGAGAAAAGAATACCAAGCCAGAGGAGCACTACATATTCACATGCTTTTATGGATTAAAGATGCTCCTAAATTTGGTCAAGACAATGACCCCACTGTGTTACAGTTTATTGAAAAATATGTCACTTGTGAAATTCTATCAGTAGCAACAAATAGTGATCTTCATGCACAATTTCGAAGACACAAATGTGGCAAATATTGTTGTTGCAAATACAAAAACAAAGGGAAATACTACACCAAATGACGCTTTAGTTTCCCTAGACCGGTTACAAAAACAGGTCAAGTGAACAACTTCATGTCTTCAGTTAGACATAGTGTTAAAGGTAATTAACCTAAAAATATATATTACATAAAAGGAACAGAAGAACAAAAATATATCAATGATTACAATGCAATCATTGCCCACTTATGGAATGCAAACATAGATGTGCAGTACATTGCAGACAATTCCACTGCAGTTGCAAGATATGTTACAGCATACTTAACCAAAGCAGAAAAAACAGAGCTACAAGACCTCTGGAATGACCTGTCATCAGACAAAACACTGTCTCAGAAATTCTACAGCTTGGGCATAAAAATGCTTTCCCATAGAGAATGTGGCTCCTATGAAGCAGCAGATTGTTCAACTGGTACTGCTTTGTATGGAAAATCTGAAAATATAGTATGGCTAAGTCTTTAGAGTTCTAAAATCATACAAATATATAGAAACAATAGGCAAACATGATCTCAACAGCCAAGACATTTTAAAAAATGATTTACTGAACACATACTACTCAAACAGAAGTAACACTTTGGAAACCATGTGTCTCTACAACATAGCCCAAAACTTGACATACAAAAATAATATAAAACCAGATGAAAAAAAAGGTAAATACAGAGTGACAAATTGTGAAGGCAGTTTAGTAAAACTCACCAAACCAAATTTAATTAATCATATCAAATTGTCATTAAAGACTACTCAACATAAAGAACTATATTACATGTCTCAGCTACAACTCTTTAAACCATGGAGAAAAGAAGAAGAAATACTAGATAACTATGACTCCTATAGACACTCCCGACAGTAGTCAACCTTCTGTAACAGGAAGCCATGAACTACTGGGAGAGCCACTAATAACAAATGAGGCAGGAATAGCTATGACAGAAGTAGAAACCACCATGTGTCAGTATGAAGATACAGAAGACTTAACTATACTACAATCAAAACTAAACAATGAGCAACGTAGCATTTTTGAATAAGTAACAAAAGAAATTGCACATGGTATACAACATGAAAACAAAGAATAAACCTAACAAAATTACAAACCTATACTACTGTACATCAGTGGTGAAGCTGGTTCTGGCAAAACATTCTTAATCAAAATCATCAGTAAATTCCTTCAACAATTGACAAACAACAAACTGTCAGCTGTTGTCACGGCCCCCACAGGTTTAGCTGCCTACAACATAGGCATGTCACTTTACACCGATTACTACTCCTGCCAGTAGAACACTAAAACGAATTAGACTATTACAAACTTTCTACAGAAGCTGCAATGGAACTACGCAGAGTATTAAAACAAATGAAAATGCTACTAATAGATGAAGTGAGCATGGTCTCCAACCTAATGTTGGCTTTGATTCACCAAAGATTACAAGAAGTACTCAAAATAAACTACGAAGAGCTCTTTGGAAGAAAACACATTATTGTTTTCGGAGATCACCTTCAATTGACACCAGTGAAAGGTAAGCCTATTTTTAAAACCTTAGTACACAAACTCTGCCGTAAAACTGTTGGCAGCATTGGAGATATCAACCTTTGGCAACATTTCCAATACAGAGAATTAACAGAAAACGTGCGGCAATCTGCAGATCTCGCTTATACCAACATCTTAAAAAGTATTAGAGTTGGTATACTATCTCAAGGAACACAAGCAATATTGAAAACCCGGCACATTCATGCACTTTATGGTGATAATGCATGTGCTACAGATGTTATGCAACAATTAGCCCACAAAAATGTCAATTGTATGGCCTCAATGCAAACTCTTGCAAGTTGTTTTAAATTCAATGAAACAATGTTAAAAAAAGAAATGCAACCAATAATTGAAATTAGCGCCACAGACAAACTAGACATACATGGTATGACACTACCCATGTGTGAAAAAGCAACAACAGGACTAAATAGTTTAGAAAATTCAGAGGCCGATTCATGGAATGAATGTGCGCTGAAAATTCCCGCGCAAGCGTGCGAAAGAGTGCGAATCGTAGCGCAAGTGCGAAAATCGCAGCGAAACCCGCGCACAGCGATTCATGGAAGTCCGTGCCCGTGTAAATCCATGGATGTGCGCTAAAATCCTGTGTGGCGCACGCTGGAGCACACGTCTTCAAACAGTGTGCGCTACGCGCACAGCGAAAGCGCACATAGCGAAGCACGCACAACAAAAGTAGGCGTAACACGGGGCGTAACATGCGGAATGGGGAACAACGCGTGAAAATGTGGGCATCACGGGGGAAGTACAGGAGGCAAATGCGCGGAACGCCCACACGCGCACCTACAACACGTATACATGGAATCGAACAGGGCTAACGCGTGCGCCAAATAAGATGCGCTAATCCGGAAACACGTACGCCTGCAGGAAGCAGGCGTTCGTGGACCCGCGCAGCATAAAAGGGCACGCAAACCACAAACAAGCTCAGACACCAAGATGAATATACCATTCCTCGCAGCAGTGGTCGTGGGATACCACAGGAGGAGGAGGAGGATAGTCAGGCCCAGAATTTTTACACCCAGAACCAGCCTTTTTGGGATGCCTGATGACCAGGTGTATGGGAGGTAAAGGTTTCCACATCACATACTACTCGCCCTGGTGAGTGTGTGGGAGGATGACCTTACATCATGCACCCTGTGTTCCCAAGCACCGAGCCCCTTGGAAAAGGTGCTCAATGTACTGCACTTCTTGACCACTGGTTCATTTCAGTGGACTACTGCCGTAGTGGGGGGGTCTCACAGGCCACGCAGTCATGCTGCCTGCACCAGGTGTTGGCCATCATGACTGCACGCCCATCAGTCCGCAGGCACATATACCTGCCCAGAACTACTGCAGAAAGGCAGGCTGTCGTCCAGGATTTTTACGGGGCGGCACACTTCCCCAAAGTGCTAGGTGCCATTGACTGCACCCATGTGGCTCTACGCCCTCCCAGAGCAACTGAGCACATCTACAGAAACCGCAAGCACTGGCATTCCATCAACATGCAGGTAGTATGTGATGCCAAGGGAATCATCACCTCAGTATATGTCAACTATACAGGGTCCACCCATGACAGTTTCATTTACAGAATGTCAACCCTAAACCGGGACCTAGAAGCTGGGCGGCATGGCGCTACATGGCTGCTTGGTGAGTATAAATGCCCCTGCACATGCATGCATGTCAGATACTGAGTAATGTCACAACCCCACTAATGATACCCATCATCACCTCCCCAGGGGACAGTGCCTACCCACTGAGCACCCACATGATGACGCCAATTCGGAACCCCACCACACCACCCGAGGTAAGATACAGCACAGCCCATATTGCAACTCGGGGCATAGTGGAGCGCACATCCGGAGTGCTCACGTCTCGCTTTCGCTCCCTTGACCGCTCTGGTGGGCAGCTGCTATACGCGCCCCCAGTAGAGTGCATGATCATAGTGGCAGCATGTGTCCTGCACAACATTGCAACACGCCGGGGCCTGTCCGTGGACTTGGTGGTGCCCCAACATCCCCAACCACAAGCACGGCTGCTGCGCATGGGAGGGGAAAGGGCACGTGGTGAGGCAGCCTGTACGCAGCTGGTGGCTAATTACTTCACCTAAAATCACACCCCTGTGGAGTGCACACAGCCCTGGCACATACCAGCTGACAATCAATGATGATGACATAAGGGACAGTCAACTGTCACAACCATACCAGCCTGAGATTGGTCAACTGGAATTGTTACATTGTGTGCATCCCTACCTGCCGAAAGACAACCACTGCTGTGTCACAATAAAACACACATTTATGCTGCATGAATGACTACCCCCTTGCAAAATACAACATGAAAATAGCGCCATGTCACACAGCCCCTCCCCAGCTCCGCCACCCAACACACAATGGCATATCATGCAATGTGAAAGCAAACAAAGCAATGCACAAGACCTGACACAAGTGTCACAAAGTGCACTGTCCCAAATGGAAACTGCCCACAGACAATATGCTCCCAATAATCAATAACAAACAGCACACATGAACAAATACTTACCATCAACACAATACAGCAACACACAATGAAACATTGCAAAAACATGACAGTACTAAGTCAAAGTAGTGGTAGTCTTACAACCTGATTAAGCCAACATATCGACCCCTTCCAACTGTAGAGTGTTGCTGCCACGCAAATGTATCAGGGTACTGAATACAACATGAACTCCATCTGCAAAGGAGACGGTCTTGTGAAGACATGAGGAAGGAACCTGCAAATTAGGAGGAAGACATGGATGCACAAGCACATATCAATACACCATGCAGTGTACAATACAACAACAATACCCACTAGGGATTTACACACAGTATTGACTACAGACTGCCCACACAGCTCATGGATGCCCAATGTCACTGTGTAAGTCACTGTCACTTGGTCACACCCTTTGCAAGCCCATGGAAACGGGAAGCAGGAGGGGTGTGTGTGTCACGAACCCAAGCATCCAACCCAAACTCAGGACAAGCATGCATGTGCCCAGCCGGAATACAGTGGATGCCCACGGGAGCCACACAAGGCAACACACTGTAAAACAAAATAAAATAAAAAAAAATGGCCATGTGGGGGCAGGGGGCAGGCCACCCAGGAGGTTCGAGGACAGGGTGCACACCAACAACCACCTGCGTGGATGTTGCGAGAAAAAAAATACCTCCATGGGCTCATGGCCTGCACAGCTATGCCATTGTGGGAGAACTGCTGTCACTCTCTTCACCCTGTGCTGCTGCATCAGGAGGTGGTGGCACTATGGGAGGCAGCCCACGCAAAGCCCTGGTATGGTCCTCCATGGCAGCAAGCATGCGGGTCTGGAAGGTCTGATTCTGGAGGATTAAAGTGCAGAGATCCCCATGCAGCATGTCACGGGTTGCCTGCACTTCTGCACGCATGGCCTCGCTGGATGCCCGGATCTCCTCATGTGTTGCCTGCAGATCAGCTGAGAGCATGCGTGTGAGCTGCTCCAGCTGCTGTTCTGCCCTAACATTTCGGGAAGCCTCAAGTTCAAGCAGACTCTGCCTGAGGTTATGGAGTTCCACCCTCAGGGCTTCCCTGTGGCCCTGTGACTCTTTTGATATGGATTCGCGCAGAGTCCCCAGTGCTGCCCGTCGGTCCCTGTTGGACGCCAACATATGTTCCCTGGGTGATTGGCAAATGGAGTCTGTTGCCTGCTGTTGTTGCTGAATCTGCCTTTCAGGGGGGATAATGGAAGTGGCCACCCTCTCCATTGTCTGAGCCATCATTTCTACTGATGCTGCCTGATGAGTTGCCATACCGTACACGGGAGTTTTCCCATACAGTATTGCCTGGTGGCGCATGGCGACCGCGTCGGCGGGCACCACACCTGTTTGGGGCAAGGCGATCTGCACCTTGCTGTGCTGGCACTGCCTGAGGCTGCAGGACTGCATTCCCCATCTGATCTGCTGGACCAGGAACAGGATCAGATGCTGTGGAGTGTGACCGTGCATCCGTAACCGCCAAAGGCAGACCTACCAACACTGACATCACCATAAAGGGTTCTACCCCTGGTCCAGGCGGGTTGGACAGAACAGAATCCCTGCCAGAAGCACTGACCTGCGACAGCACATAAGTCTCATCATCCGACTCAGCACCTGAATAGAGGTCTGGGGAGCTGCACCCAGAGGCACCCCTCGACAGTATGGTCTGCAGTACCAAAGTGTTTTCACCCACCACCACACCACGTCCCCTACTGGTGCTTGGTCGTGGCTGAGAATCCTCCTGGGTCTGCACCATCTCCTGAACCTCACCAGCATCAAGTGCGTTGTCACCTGCAACAACATGAAACACAAGAAATTGAAACAGGCATGAGCACCATAGCACACACATAGGCCTGACAAGACAGAGATCCTGTACATGGTTAACACATGTCCCACATGACGATAACCCTGGCATGCATGCACTGTCAATGATTCTGAAGGGGAGTCAAAAAGGCAGACAATAATGACACCAAGATGGAAAAGCAACACATTCGCAGCATGTTGTGTAGCACTGGCATCACACATCAGCCTGTGAGTGGCATGTCCAATATACATACATGACACATGCCAGCACACAGATGTCATGTAGCATAGCCATGGTAAATTAGACAACTACAACGATATGTCAGTGAATGAGTGTACTGTCACACATCCATGTCACATGGACATGATGAGAAGATTAATGCAGAATAGTGTTGCAAAATATGCATGTGCCGCACACTCCAACACATCCAGTGTACAATTAGACAGTGATTGTAGGCAGAAGTACACATCAATGGTTGGTCACTTCAACATGACAGGAAACAACTATCATGTTCCACATGCAAACAGTCCCTAAAAATAAATTTCAGCAGGCCAATACTCCCTCGCCCTGAATGGTTTAAACATTCACATAACCAGGTAACTAAAGTGGCACAATGTGGGGTGTAAACAATGACAGAAGCATGTCACATATGTGGCATTAGGGATGAAAAAAGCATATGAAAAATGGGATAATCTAAACAATCAGCCTGAATGAACACAGAAAAAATCAGAATAATGTTGTTGCAAGATGATAGTTCAAGTGCAACAGCAGTAATGTGGGGCTAATTGGCTACTGTGGGCAGAAGGGATACTGTCATACCCAAATCAAAGGCACATGAATGTATTGGAGGAAGCACATGGGTGACCCATAACACTCAGGAGTACACACCCTCACCTGGCACTCAATCAGAACCTGTCACCCAAACAACATACACATGGATTACACACACATGCATGGGCACTCACCGGACAATGCCTCGTAATCAGGTAGCTCTCCCATGCCTTGGATCTGTTCCTCTGTGACGAAGGTCCCAGCAACAGACTCATGTTCAGTGAGTTTGTTGTCTTCTGGTGGAGACCCACCGCTAGTCACCAGAGTAGCGGCATAATTTGAGGCCTGCTTGTTCTTTGCTCTACGTTTCAGGTCATTCCACCACTTGTAGCAATCATCAGCTGTGCGCCTCACAAATCCAAGGGCACTTATGCGGTCCGCGATGGTCTGCCAGTGTGCCCTACGTTGACCAGGTGTGGTCTTGCACACTGCAGTCACCACCATTTCGCGGCTATATGCCGACACATAGGTCACAAGTGCATCAAGTTTGGGGTCATTAAAGCTAGGCTTCCTTGACGTGCCGGAATGTGTAGCCGTGTCTGGGGTCTCAGCCTGTAGTGCCAGAGCACCCTTCTTCCTCTTTTTCAAAGGTGGAGCAGTGCCTGAGTGGCTTGCGCCGCTCTGGTCAGTAGGGGCAGAAGCTCAGGTGCACTGGGTACTGGGAGTGTGCGAAGGCACAATGACCATAGGTCTTGGTGCAGGCATTGGCTGAAGTGTGATGTTGGCAGGGGCAATGTCAGTTTGATGGACCAGGACCGACACTGTCCCGGCTGGGAGCCTCAGAGGTGGGGTGGATAGAGCTGCAGCTGCCCCTGCAGCCTCCCCACCCTGCCTTCTTTGGGGCAGCAGTTGACATCGCTGCCCCAGATCCACGTGGCCTGGTGACACCAACTTGCACCGGCACACGTGGCTTAGACTTGCTAACCTGGAAGTCAGCCTGGGAGTCATCCTGTGCCGGGTCAGGTGCCACAATGGGCTGGTCCAACAAGGGCTGAGCTGGGATGGTGTCAGCCACGTTTCCCTCAACCATGGGGGGGAGCATGGGTGTCCCTGATTGGTCCTCCACACATGGGGGTCTAGGGGCAGCCTGCAAATCCTGGCCACGTCTCCTACCGCGCCCACCACGCCCACCTTTTGGAGGTCTGCCACCTTTGCTTCCCTTACCGCTTGGTCGCCTCACAACCATGTCACTGATGTTGTTGTGCGTATGGGAGTTGCAGTAAACAATTGTCCTGGGCAACTGGGGGTGAAAGGGGTAGGGTACTAGATGGAATTCGTACCCTAGTGCTCTAGCAAGGCTGTCTGTGACCCCTGGGGGAAGATGATGGGTCACGCAACACACAGGCACCCCGAAAACAAAAAGTAACGTGCACGCAACCCCTCATAGACCACATGCGTGGAAAAATGAACCCGCACTATGCTGTGGCACCCAGAAACACAAAAATAAGCATACGCATATTACACGCAGCCTACAATGACCTCTGAAGGGGTACGCGACACACGGGGCAAGCACAGTTGGTAAATGCGTGCACGACTCACAGTCTGCCTGGAAAAAGAATATGAAAAAAATGCGCGTGTGCGCGTTGTCAACACCCCTGCCAAAAGCAGATTTGTACGCTGTCTGAGGAGACAGGACAAAAGAAGAAGTGAATGCTGTTTGAGGAAACAGGCCCCAAAAAAAAATGAACGCTGTCAGAGGTAACAGGGAGTACGAACTTGAAACCCTGTGAAGTAATCGCCTGTGAACCGACAAGAAGTACAGAATTCACCCACTCGCTCTCCATGAAAAGCACGTACAAGGAAATGGGGTCCTACACGTACCTTTTAAAGCGGCCCACACGTACAGCGTCACTTACGCGTGTATGCGCTAAGGCCCTTTCCTCCAATTACACGAGCTGACACTCGGACGTGCAGTTTTTGGATGTGTACGATGAACATGCACCCGTGTTGATGGAAATGCCCGCGCGTGACACGTCACTTACGCGCGTAGGCCCTTTCCTCGGATTACACGCATTCACACGCGGACGTGCAGTTTTTCACGCGCGCTGAACCACTATGCCCACGTCACCAGGGAAACGCCCACGTGAGTCACGTCACAGAAGCGCTTACGCACTAAGGGCCTTTTGCCCAATGAAACCGTGTCTGTGTGCTGACACGCTTACGTGCAAAGGGCCTTTCCTTGAATTACACACAGACGTGCTAGGTTTTCACGTGCCAAATCACTCTGTATCAAGCTGGCCACACAACAACACACGGAAGACCACGCCCATGCCTAGAAGGCCGAATTACTGCCCCCCATAGCCCCAAGCATGCCCCCACCTGCCATCTGCTGCTGCCTGCCTGCCTGCTGCCCACGTGCCCCGCTATTTGCTGCCTGCACATCATCCATCTGCAAGGGTGCAGTTGTTGTGACCACCCCTGCTGGAACTGAAGACTCCTGACTGGGATACCGTCACACTGTTGTGTACTCCCCGTGTTTCATGTGACGTCAGGCTCACCTTGGGATGCTGATGCTGTTGTATGTGTATGGATGGTGCTGCCTGGTGCAATATTGCTGTGGAATAGCTCATGTGTGTGAGTAGAAATGACATGTGTGTCACAGAGTGTGATGCCATGTCTGAAGTTTGACACTGCCACTCATGTACAACTGTCATGTGTGTATCAGTCCATTGTACAGTGCCCTGATACCTGTGTTCTATCTCTCCCTGTCTGCAGCGTCAACTGATGAAGAGGGCGGAGAGGGTGCTGTGGAACAAAGCGGCAGGGATCGCACCACCAGCCGGAGATGCAAGGCCCGGCTCCCAGTCCCAGGCTGCAGCTGTCGAGGGTAGGTCCAAAAGGCAGAAGTTGGAGATGGACTCCTCAGAAGCAGAAGGGGAAGCTGAGACCCCACAGGGTCCGATGGAGGAAGATGGCATGGAGTCATCCAGGTTGGTGGGGGTTTGGAGGAGGAGGAGGCCTTGGAAGGGACACACACAGGGTCTGGAGGTGGGGATTCCACTGGTGCCAGTGGTGCAGTGCAGGGGCAGGGACAGGAGGCAGGGACAGGAGGCAGCACAGGCCGCCGCAGAGGGAGGTGCCTGTGTGTAATCCTGTCCCTGATCCTGTGACTGCATCATCCGGCACCAGCAGGGATGCCTACGTCCAGACCCGTTTTCAGGGAGGGGATGGGCGCACAACAGCTGGCCTTCCTCTCCCTGCAGACGTGGCTATCCGGGACCGTGTTGAGCCTCTCCTGGCTGGGATGGTGTTGCGTCAACGGGGCATGTGAGTTGACCTGCAGTGTTTTCGTGAAGACACTGCACGTCATCTCGGATGCCTCTTTGACCGTGTTGACCTACTGGGACGGGTCACCAGTGCTGGATTCCTCCGTGTGCTGGACATTCTTGCGACCCCCTCCTCACCTGAACCCCCTACACACCAGTCGTCCTCCATGCCATCTTCCCACCCATGTATCACCTGGGTACCCTGTGGAGCTGCCTCTGACCCAGCGGCCAGGCTGGTGGAGGACACATCCCTGCCACAGTCATGAGTCGGACATCCAGCAGGGGTGGACACCACGACAACTGCACCCCAGCCGGAGGATGATGTGCAGGCAGCAAGAGCCAGGGCGCAGGCACAGGCACAGCAGCAGCAGCAACATGGTGGGAGCAGTGATGGCTCGGGGCCTTCAACATCGGAGGGGCAGGCATCGACCAGAGGGCAGGAGGACCCAGGATTGGAAGTGTCTTCCATGTGGCAGCGGTTGGGCCACGCCATAGATGCGGAGCGGCAGCGGGCGGAAGAGGCACGGCTCACAATGGTCAAGGTGGAGAACTCCATGCAGAGGGCACTGAGGCAGGCCGAGTGCCTCGAGGCAATTCGCAGGGAGTTGGAGGCCAACATGTCATCGTCCCTGCGAAGCCTCGGGGCCATGGAAGAGGACCACCTCCAGGACATTGAGCGGGAGTTCGATGATGCCCTGGCCCGGGACATCCAAAAGTGAGCCGTCGGACTAGCCCGCTGCCATTGTAAAAAGTTAGTTAGTTAGATAGTGTTAGGTTTCATTTTGGTTTGCTTTTTTTTGGGGGCGCTTGGACAATACCCCAATACACATTACACATTTTTGTATATAGTTCTTCATTAGTTAGTGTATTTTTGTAGGTTTCATGTGGACAGTTGGGCTCATGGACCCAGGATTTAATCCTTGCAAATAGTTGGAGTGTGGATTTGTCGGCATTTTCTTTTTTGATTTTTCAATGGAGCAATGGATTTTACTTATTCATTTCTGTTTGGATTTGCTTTGTTGGAAGGAGACTTTGGAGACATTTTTGATTTCATATATTTTGGATTATGATTTCCTTTTTTTATCATTATGTGACATTCTACATTGTTTTCCTTATGTCCATTGTTTGGTATTTGATTTTCTTTCACCACATTTTTTGTTCAATACATTTGTTCCCGTACTTCAATGTGTGGTATTCTCTCATTGGTTCATGCATGTCACGATGTGGGTTTTCACATTCACTCTCACCCATTGTTTGTGTGTGACGGACATGTGTTGATGTACACACATGCCATTTGGGTTGTTTTCATGTAATGGGCATTTCAATGTGGGGTGTATGTTATGCTTGGTTGGTTATTTGGGCAGGGGTGGCGTTCCGTGGGATTTTGGTGGCCATGAGGGCCATGGTTGTGGGTCATTTTGAAATGTTGGATGGGAAATGAGTGGGTGCCTGCATGTCCCACTCATGTCCCCCAGCACCCCCACCCCCCAGCAGTGAGGGGCACCTGCCAGCAGGCCCCCACTCATGTCCCCCAGCACCCCCACCCCTCAGCAGTGAAGGGTACCTGCCAGCAGGCCTCCACTCATGTCCTGGGGGTGCTGGGGGACATGAGTGGGGGCCTGCTGGGAGGTGCCCCTCACTGCTGGGGGGCGGGGGTGCTGGGGGACATGAGTGGGGCCCTGCTGGCAGGTGCCCCTCACTGCTGGGGGGTGGGGGTGCTGGGGGACATGAGTGGGACATGAGTGGGAGCCTGCTGGCAGGTGCCCCTCACTACTGGGGGTGGGGGTGCTGGGGGACATGGGTGGGGGCCTGCTGGCAGGTGCCCCTCACTGCTGGGGGGTGGGGGTGCTGGGGGACAAGAGTGGGGGCCTGCTGGCAGGTGCCCCTCACTGCTGGGGGTGGGGGTGCTGGGGGACATGGGTGGGGGCCTGCTGGCAAGTGTCCCTCACTGCTGCGGGGTGGGGGTGCTGGGGGACATGAGTCAGACATGAGTGGGGGCCTGCTGGCATGTGCCCCTCACTGCTGGGGTGTGGGGGTGCTGGGGGACATGAGTGGGACATGAGTGGGGGCCTGCTGGCAGGTGCCTGGGGGGGCTGGGGGACATGAGTGGAGGCCTGCTGGCAGGTACCCTTCACTGCTGAGGGGTGGGGGTGCTGGGGGACATGAGTGGGGGCCTGCTGGCAGGTGCCTGGGGGGGCTGGGGGACATGAGTGGAGGCCTGCTGGCAGGTACCCCTCACTGCTGAGGGGTGGGGGGGCTGGGGGACATGAGTGGGGGGGTGCTGGCAGGTGCCCCTCACTGCTGAGGGGTGGGGGTGCTGGAGGACATGAGTGGGGGCCTGCTGGCAGGTGCCCCTCACTGCTGGGGGGTGGGGGTGCTGGGGGACATGAGTGGGGGCCTGCTGGCAGGTGCCCCTCACTGCTGGGGGGTGGGGGTGCAGGGGACATGAGTGGGACATGAGTGGGGGCCTGCTCGGGGGTGGGGGTGCTGGGGGACATGAGTGGGGGCCTGCTGGCAGGTGCCCCTCACTGCTGGGGGGTGGGGTTGCTGGGGGACATGAGTGGGACATGAGTGGGGGCCTGCTGGCAGGTGCCCCTCACTGCTGGGGGGTGGGGGTGCTGGGGGACATGAGTGGGGGCCTGCTGGCAGGTGCCCCTCACTGCTGAGGGGTGGGGGGCTGGGGGACATGAGTGGGGGCAAGCTGGCAGGTACCCAGCACTGCTGAGGGGTGGGGATGCTGGGGGACATGAGTGGGGGCCTGCTGGCAGGTGCCCTTTCACTGCTGGGGGGTGGGGGTGCTGGGGGACATGAGTGGGGGCCTGCTGGCAGGTGCCCCTTCATGCTGGGGGGTGGGGGTGCAGGGGACATGCGTGGGGGCATGCTGGCAGGTGCCCCTCAGTGATGGGGTTGGGGGTGCTGGGGGACATGATTGGGGGCCTGCTGGCAGGTGCCCCTCACTGCTGGGGGGTGGGGGTGCTGGGGGACATGAGTGGGGGCCTCCTGGAAGGTACCCATCACTGCTGGGGGTTGGGGGTGCTGGGGGACATGAGTGGGGGCCTGCTGGCAGGTGCCCCTCACTGCTGGGGGGGTGGGGGTGCTGAGGGACATGAGTGGGGGCCTGCTATGAGTGGGGGCCTGCTGGCAGGTGCCCCTCACTGCTGGGGGGTGGGGTTGCTGGGGGACATGATTGGGGGCCTGCTGGCAGATGCCCCTCACTGCTGGGGGGTGGGGGTGCTGGGGGACATGAGTGGGACATGAGTGGGGGCCTGCTGGCAGGTGCCTGGGGGGCTGGGGGACATGAGTGGAGGCCTGCTGGCAGGTACCCCTCACTGCTGAGGGGTGGGGGTGCTGGGGGACATGAGTGGGGGCCTGCTGGCAGGTGCCCCTCACTGCTGGGGGTGGGGGTGCTGGGGGACATGAGTGGGACATGAGTGGGGGCCTGCTGGCAGGTGCCCCCCACTGCTGAGGGGTAGGGGGGCTGGGGGACATGAGTGGGGGCCTGCTGGCAGGTGCCCCTCACTGCTGGGGGGTGGGGGGCTGGGGGACATGTGGGGGCCTGCTGGCAGGTGCCCCTCACTGCTGGGGGTGGGGGTGCAGGGGACATGAGTGGGACACGAGTGGGGGCCTGCTGGCAGGTGCCGCTCACTGCTGGGGGTGGGGGTGCTGGGGGACATGAGAGGGGGCCTGCTGGCAGGTGCCCCTCACTGCTGGGGGGTGGGGGTGCTGGGGGACATGAGTGGGACATGAGTGGGGGCCTGCAGGCAGGTGCCCCTCACTGCTGGGGGGTGGGGGTGCTGGGGGACATGAGTGGGACATGAGTGGGGGCCTGCTGGCAGATGCCCCTCACTGCTGAGGGGTGGGGGGGCTGGGGGACATGAGTGGGGGCATGCTGGCAGGTGCTCCACACTGCTGAGGGGTGGGGATGATGGGGACATGAGTGGGGGCCTGCTGGCAGGTGCCCCTCACTGCTGGGGGGTGGGGGTGCTGGGGGACATGAGTGGGGGCCTGCTGGCTGGTGCCCCTCACTGCTGGGGGGTGGGAGTGCAGGGGACATGAGGTGGGCCTGCTGGCAGGTGCCCCTCAGTGATGGGGGTGGGGGTGCTGGAGGACATGAGTGGGGGGCAGCTGGCAGGTGCCCCTCACTGCTGGGGGGTGGGGGTGCTGGGGGACATGCGTGGGGGCCTGCTGGAAGGTGCCCCTCACTGCTGGGGGGTTGGGGTGCTGGGGGACATGAGTGGGGGCCTGCTGGCAGGTGCCCCTCGCTGCTGGGGGGTGGGGGTGCTGGGGGACATGAGTGGGACATGAGTGGGGGCCTGCTGGCCAGTGCCCCTCACTGCTGGGGGGTGGGGGCGCTGGGGGACATGAGTGGGGGCCTGCTGGCAGGTGCCCCTCACTGCTGGGGGGTGGGGGTCCTGGGGGACATGAGTGGGGGCCTGCTGGCAGGTGCCCCTCACTGCTGGAGGGTGGGAGTGCAGGGGACATGAGTGGGGCCTGCTGGCAGGTGCCCCTCAGTGATGGGGGTGGGGGTGCTGGAGGACATGAGTGGGGGCCAGCTGGCAGGTGCCCCTCACTGCTGGGGGGTGGGGGTGCTGGGGGACATGCGTGGGGGCCTGCTGGAAGGTGCCCCTCACTGCTGGGGGGTGGGGGCGCTGGGGGACATGAGTGGGGGCCTGCTGGCAGGTGCCCCTCACTGCTGGGGGGTGGGGGTGCTGGGGGACATGAGTGGGGGCCTGCTGGCAGGTACCCCTCACTGCTGGGGCGTGGGGGTGCTGGGGGACATGAGTGGACATGAGTGGGGCCTGCTGGCAGGTGCCCCTCACTGCTTGGGGGTGGGGTTGCTGGGGGACATGAGTGGGGGCCTGCTGGCAGGTGCCCCTCACTGCTGGGGGGTTGGGGTGCTGGGGGACATGAGTGGGGGCCTGCTGGCAGGTGCCCCTCGCTGCTGGGGGGTGGGGGTGCTGGGGGACATGAGTGGGACATGAGTGGGGGCCTGCTGGCCAGTGCCCCTCACTGCTGGGGGGTGGGGGCGCTGGGGGACATGAGTGGGGGCCTGCTGGCAGGTGCCCCTCACTGCTGGGGGGTGGGGGTGCTGGGGGACATGAGTGGGGGCCTGCTGGTAGGTGCCCCTCACTGCTGGGGGGGTGGGGGTACTGGGGGACATGAGTTGGTGATCACTAGTGCAACGTGACACGTTGCCTGGCCGGGGGGCATGGCCATGGCGGATGGGCTGCCTGCGGGACATGTCCAGGGGTGCAGGGTAGTCCCCTGTGGTGTGGGCTGCCTGCAGGGGCCGTGGAGGGGGTAGAGGGGACACCTGGGAGGAACCACACTGCCAATTCATGTGTAGGATTTCCCTGCGCACCACACTGGATACACAAAACCAACTCTGACAGCAAATTTGCGTGTGAAAGTTCCTGCATACACCAGTAACACACGTACCCCGCTCGCACAGGGACAATCGCGTGTGAAAGTTCCCGCGCACCCCAGTAACACACGTACCCTGCTCACACAGGGCCAATCACCTGGGAAAGTACCCGCGCACCCCAGTAACACACATACCACGCTCGCACAGGGCCAATCGCGTGTGAAAGTACCCACGCACCCCAGTAATACATGTACCCCGCTCGCACAGGGCCAATCGTGTGTGAAAGTTCCAGCGCACACCAGTAAAACACGTACCCTGCTCGCACAGGGCCAATCGCGTGTGAAAGTACCCGCGCACCCCAGTAACACACGTACCCCACTCGCACAGGGCCAATCGCGTGGGAAATGTTTTCGTGGTTCGAGGCCTGTGCGCCATGTATGGGATTTGTGCGCTGTGCATGGCACATGGGGAGGGGTTGGGGGCGTAACTGGCGCTGCTGCAGGGTCGCTGCGCCGCTATGGCTGGTTTTGGAGGCTAAAATCTATGAATACGCTGTGCACGGAAATGGATTTTAGCGCACGCGGCTGGCGCAGAAAGTCGCACGCGCACACTGTGTGCCAGCCCCATGCGCCACTTGTGCGCTGAATTCTATGAATTACCCTGTTAATCTCCAACACAGCTGGATTGGAAAAATATTAAAATTATCCTTAAATTGCAGAGTAATGCTTAAATGTAACCTTGATGTGGATCAAGCACTAGTTAATGGAGCACTGGGTACAGTTGTTGGCTTTCAAACATACACACGTGACAACAACATTCAGTTTGTCAATATTCTCTTTGACAAACTTTCAGAAGTGAAAAGGATAGGAAGCTCAACAGCTCGATTCCTTCTCTTCAAAGACATGCATGTACGCGGACAACAATTTTCTCTAACTCTTGCATACGCAGTCACAATTCATAAATCACAAGGTCTTACCCTAGACAAAGCATTGATAGACATTGGTAACACAGTCTTTAAAGAAGGCATGAGCTACGAAGCACTATCACACTCACATACACTTGACGGTCTATTTCTAATCAACTTTGATGCAAGTAAAGTAAACACTGATATTCCTTGCATTTTAGAATACAATAGACTTTGTTCACTATACAACCCCCATCTAAAAACATATCCTGTTCCACAAAAAGTAAAATGTTCTAAAACAAAAACTAAATCAAACAGAAATGCAACAGGATGGCTCTGCAAATCCTCCAAAGAGAGTAAAAGAAACTACGACTTCATCAAGTACCACAAGCAAAAAAGAACCTATTAGGGAAAGTAAACCAGGTACTTCTTCAAAGAAGGAAGACAAACTCGAAAAAAAGCACTCAGATATAGAACTACCTGGTCCATTTAAACTCTCAAATGTAGTTGGTGTAAATTGCTATGCAAATGTAGCAATGAATATTCTATATCAATTAACACCAATGGTTGACAACATTTACTTACACAGTTCAGACCAATTGTGTTTGCAAATGTTAGTACTTCATAGAAATGCAACAAACAATCCTGACAACACGTATAGTGTTTATGGAATAAGACAACAATTGGACTACTGTGCTGGAATGATGAAATTCACTATAAACTCACAGGAAGATCCACAAGAATTTCTAATGTACTTACTACAAGTACTGGAAAACAAAAACATACCTATAAATGAAATCTTCCAGATTTCATGCATGTGGAAACATACATGCACTCAATGCAACAATGTAACACTAGAACAAATCCCCAATGAGTGCTTTGTTTATGTATCAATACCTAATTGTGAATCCGTTCCATTTCAGCAAATTGTACAAAATGCAAACCCTGGTAGATTACCTGGTAGATACCTGCCATTCAGATAATCGCCCCACCTTACTAATACAAACACATAGTAAATACGTAATACTAATGCTTCTACGTTACAATGCAGATGGTACCAAAAACAACTGCAAGCTGACTGGATTCACACACGGTCAAGTATGACTTGGTAAAAAAACCTTCACAACAATAGGTATAATCTACCACACAGGAGCCACAACCAATGCAGGTCACTATACTGCATATATAAAAAAGAATTGTGGATGGTTCAAATGTAATTTTAGTACCATTACTCTAAAGCAGAGATTACCGGCAAATCTTACAAACGCTTATTTAATCTTCTTAAAACCAACATTTATTAACTAAACTGTACTTAAACATTAACTAAAACTTCTATTAGAAAACTATAAACTGGTACAATATGCCAACAGCTATATAACTGCCCCAAGATTCTACAACAACTAAACAGATAAATGAATACCACTAAATTATATAAAAAAATAAACAGTTAGAATATGCCAACTGGTATCTAACTACCCCAACATTTTCAATAACCAAACAGATTAATCAATACCACTACATTATAACAAAAATAGACAATTAGAATACACCAAATGGTATCTATCTAACCCAACATTTTACAGTATCCAAATAGATAAATCAATACCACTTCATTATAACAAAAAATAGACTGTTAGAATATGTCAACAGGTATCTAACTGCTCCAAAGATCTGCAACAAGCCAATATATAGAGCATTAGACAGAAACGACAAGTGAACACTGAAAACAAACAAAAAAATGGACAGTAGCATAACAATCCAACATGGATTTTTTTTTCTCCCACAGACCCAATGATTTTAGCAGCAAACACAGAAACTGAGTAAATTGCATAGTACCCTGGTTTGTAATCTAATAAATATGAGGGTCAAAAAAAGAATGTTGATTATTCAATGTTATAAATTGTTACAAAATACCAATACTAAAATGATCTTTTCTTTTGTCACAGAAATAAACAAGAAATACATGTACTCCAGTTACTAAACCAAACAGTAAGTATATTATATTAAGTACAACCATCACAGCAAAACACACCCATAGTGGCTTATAACTTTGTTGCTTATAAATGTGTTCTTGGATCCAAAAGTTATAAGCCACTATGGGTATGATATGCTGCGGTGGTTGTGGCCGGGGCATAGAGTCTTGGGTGCATGGCCATATGGCCATGCTCCCAAGACTCTATGCCCCGGCCACAACCACCGCAGCATATCACACCCATAGAGTCAAACATTTTAACCATGCCATATGGACACTTTTAATGTCCGCGGACATCATGAGTGTTCTTAGAACAGTTTCAACTTTGCTGCCTATAAATTTGATCTTGTCTATGCACCCAAGACTATAGGCCTTGCCCCCAACCTCCACAGCATATCACACCCATAGTAGCCTATAACTTTGTTGCTTATAAATTTGTTCTTGGATCCCAAAGTTATAAACCAACCACTATGGGTGTGATATGCTGCAGTAGTTGTGGCCAGGGCATAGAGTCTTGGGTGCATGATGGCCATATGGCCATGCTCCCAAGACTCTATGCCCTAGCCACAACCATCGCAGCATATCACACCCATAGAATCAAACATTTCAACTATGCCATATGGACACTTTTAATGTCCGCGGACATCCTGCGTGTCCTTAGAACAGTTTCAACTTGCCTACGAACAGTACGGACACCCTCATTTTGTTTATTTACGAATATCCCAGGACAAATAATGTGTTCTAAGAACACTTTGAACATGCTTGCGAACATGTGTCCTTAGAACAATTTGAAATTGCTTGCAAACAGAACAGACAGGCATAACGTCCTCAGGACTCTCCCATTTTATTTATTGACAAACATCCCAGGACACATGATGTGTTCTTAGAACAGATTCAACTTGCCTGCGAACAAAACGAACAGGCTTACCAACCTGAGAACACACCCATTTTGTTTATTTTCGAACATTTCAGGACACCGCCAGTGTTCTTAGAACACTTTCAGCTTGCTCGCGAACAATACGGACAGGCGTAGTGTCCTCAGAACACCCCCATTTCGTTTATTTAGAACGTTTTAGAACATCTGCGTTGTCCGCGGACAAAGCAAACACAACAGGGGGGTCTACCACCTAAATAAATGAAACATTTAACCCATTTCTTACTCCCCCACCCTCCCCAAACACTTTCACACAACAACACACTGTACTAAATAGTATTTTTCAACAAAGTTTCAGTGCGCTGTCCGCGTCGTCCGCGAATCCAAGATGGCGGGCGTTCCTGAAAATCTGACGCGCTTCACGCTCTTCACCGTGCAATCAACGAACACGTTGCATGTCCGCGGACATGACGCAAGCCGATTCGCCAATCAGGACACTGTCCATGGAGCGAACAGAGAAGTGTGTCCGGGGTTCGAACATAGATATCACTAATTTTTTTTACCTATTTTTTGCTCATTTTAAAACTACTGGACGGATTTTCACCACATTAGTTATGGTTAAGTTGTTCAACTCGGTATCCAGTTAATATGTCGATAATAAAATTTCGAATGACAAAAATGTCGAAAATAAAATACAGAACAAAAAAAATTGAATGTATTATTTTTTTATTTACATGTTTTTGTTTTGTTTCGCGAGTAAAATAAAAAGGGTTTAAATAAAGGGGGGTTGGGAGGGAACCCCCCCATTTCAAACAAAAAATAACAAAAAAAAGACATTCAACCTTTTTTTCCGGTAATATTTTTTCGACATTTTTGCATTTGAAATAATGAAATTCGAAATATTAACTATGAACCATTCAACTCATAGGAAAAGCACTTTTTGGGTGGCTTATAACTTTGCTTGCACTGGACAAAAAAAGTGGATGGCTCTCTCTGAACTATTTTGGTAAGTGTGGTGAGGTTTCGTCATGGGGGGCAAAGTTATAGGGTGTTACAAAATGTTTTTTTCCCATAGACGCAATGGAAAAAAAATGTTGCTCACGCGTACGGCCTAAACCGCTGGATGGCTTTTCTCCAAATGTGCGACAGAAGCGGCGGCTTGGTACTGAAAGCGGGATTTTGTAAATTTGGTGTAAATTCGTCCAGCTGATTTTTTTAAACGGGGTAAAAGCAGGTAAAAGAAATTGTGATATTTGGGTTCGATCCGCGACCCCACTTAACTGTTTCAATGTGCCCACTGATTGGATGGTGAAAAGTGTGAAGTCCGTCAGATTTTTAGAAACACCCATAATGTTGGATCCGTGGACAGCCGGTGGTGTCCGCGAACATCGCGGTAATAACATATTAAAAACACAACATTGCACTTGTCAAACTTATCAAACAATCTCTGGGAACGAGAGGGGTGATGAGGATGGGATGGGATATGGCTGTAAGAAGCCAAAAAACTGGTGTTTTTCACTTCTGCAGACCGCAAACAGTCCGAATGTTCGATACAGTCCTGTGATGCTCGCAAACACTCAAGATGTTCGGGGCCATCTAAGGCTATTTCTGCATTACTGGGTTCGTGAGAAGCATTTTTTGGGTGGCTTATACCTTTGGCGCCACTCAAGGAAACTGCATGAATTCTATTCTACACCTGATTCTCAATGGTTCTGCAAGGTTTGGTGGGATTCTGTCAAGAGGGGGCAAAATTAGAAGGGGTGTCCAAATATTTTAAAGGCTTATAAATGTGGTGCAATGTGACAAATCTTCACACAAGTATTAGATCTAGATATAAATGTTTTTATAAAGTTTGGTGGGATTTTGTCAAGAGGGGGCTAAATTAGAGGGGGGTCTTTTTATCGGACTATTGTATGTACATACATTTTGACACTTTTGAAAAAATAAAACAGGGGCGTATTTCCAGCAAACTCATATAAGGAGCATTGGCAAGGAACTTAAACCCTGGTTTTGCAAATGTGCACGTGTTTTATTTTTTGACAAGTTTCATAATGTAGGTACAAAAAATAGTGATATACTTTTGGTGACAGAGGCATAGCCTGTGGCCATGTGAAGGATGACAAATAGGGATAAAGTAGCTATCTCCACCTCGGACCAGCTATGTGGTAAAGTGGGCTAGGTTTGAAAGGGAAAAAAAATGTGCTTGTGGTAACATGGTCATAGGGTTCTCTCTTCGCCTTCTGCAGGCTGCCATGGAAAGGGAAGAGGGGTTCTGTACGGAGCCCTGTCCTCGTTTTCCATGATGGCCATCTTTTAAACCCTGGGTTACCGCTTTGCCAACCCGGGGTGCTAATGGCCTTCATCACCCACTGCAGGGGCTGGAACAGGGGATAACGGTCCGGAGCCCTCGTTTTCCACACTCACTTTGCTTGGGCCGATAACTTGGCTGGTGGGCCTTTATCCCCCGTTCGAGTAAATGGAATGGGGGATTAACACCACATTATTCCCATTAACATAGCACAAAATGCTAATGGAAATGTTGGAAAATCCTACTTAACTGTGAAATATCATGTAGATGCTGTCTGTAAGAATGTTCTTTTTAGTTATTTGTTTTAACTGTGAACAGTGGTTCCTAATGGAACCTTTTTTGTTGTTGTTTTTTATTATTTTTTTATGCAAAAGAGATTAGAACATAAGGTGAGGAAAGAAATGAGGGAAGAGGCACCATGCACTAATATGGAGGGCAGGTGGACAAGGGAAGATGCTGTGTATGAGTTACTTCTATGGTATGTGCAGTGTTTTCCATGCTCCTTGATTTCCAAAGCACTTCAAAATTGATTCACAATGCAGAGTGTTGTGTTGCAGTATATACAGAGGACTGTTGTCTTTGAAAGATATGGATCAACAGCCTCTTTTATTGCTTGCAAGGTAGCTGCAGGGATTTTGTGACCCACAGAAGTAGTCTGTGTGGTTAAAGTATTGGTTGAGGAAAATGAGTTAGAGGAAGATAGCCTACTACTTGCTAAGAAAGGAACTACCATTCTGAGTGCATTGCAGTGATTGGATTTGGTGTGAAGGAAGGAAAAACCACAAACCACAAAGGAGTTTGGTGACATGGAAATCCTGTCAACCTCTGAGAATGGCCAATGCACAAATAGTAAATATGAAGACTGAAATTATAGCAGGCCTCGCACAACACAAAGAATAAAAACTCTATCGCAAACTGCCTCCCCCTTGCTGAAGAGGATAGAGCCTAACAAACAGGAACATGTCCCATACAAACATTCTCAGCTTCTCCCACAGGCTTTGTCAACAAACTCCCTTAAAGAGCCAGTAATGGTCTTCCCTGATCCACCGATGGCGACCGCCCTCCAGGGCAATAAACTGGAGATCCAGCAACTGGATGCTCAACCAATGAAGAAACCGGACTTTGAAAATCCTGTTATGGTGGACATAGCGGAACATTCCGCTTCCCCACAGATAACCAAAGCACAACAGAAAACTAACAATGACCCAGATGACAATGCAGAAAGCTGCCAGCTGACATGACCACACCCCCTTTAATGGAAACTGCAACCCCGTCCAACTATGGAACCCAGAATAGACCCCATAATGACTCAATATTCACTGAAAAGCAACACAGAGAAGTTGCTAGCAACCACACACCAAACCCCGCGAAGGATCAGCATTCCATCCACGACATGCCGACATTCTCACCACAGATCACAAGTCGGGACTACAAAGATGAGTTGCAGATTTACCATTCAGATTTCCAAGACACATCATCACAAAGTATCTCACAAAAAGACAAAGCACGATTAGCAAAACGAAGATGGCAATCGTTGTATGAAAGAAGGAGGCAATTGCAAGAACTGATTCATTCAACAACTGACTCAGCAAAACCCTCAGATGGCACGCATATCCTTAGACATACTCAAGATAGAAGCCTCAATGCAAAATCAGGAAAACAGAAAAGAGGTTTTTAGGAAAACCAATCAGGCAAAAAACATCAACAACTGCCCCCTGCATCCAGCACAGCCCCCCAACCCGATATTTCCCTCCAAAAATCTATCTGTTTAGTCTCCCCCAGGCGACTTACACCAGCCCGCCTATAGAGAGACAGAGAATATAAGCAGAATGGGGCACCAAAATAGAGACGAGTGACCGACAAGAAGAAATGGACGATCAGAAATGCAGATGCAATGGCCTCATTCCGGGTTTGGAGCTAACCATGGAGTAATTAGCTCCATGGTTGCCTCCGAAACCGTCCCAAATCTGGCATGGTGAATGGATTAATTACTGGTCCATTCCAGGGTTGGAGGGACCGGTAATTCCCCATTCACCTTTCTGCCCCATAGGGATCAATGGGAATGGGGAAGGAGGTAATTACGGCACCGTAAATTACCGTGCCGTAATTACCTCCGAAGTACCTTTGCGGGTCCCGTACTTAACTCCTGCTAAAAGCAGGAGGTAAGGAAGGACCCGCAAAGGGACCTCAGAATACGGAGGTAAGGGATTACCGACATCGGCACCCTTACCAGTGCCGGTAATTCCTTACCTCCAACCTCGGAATGACCCCCAATGCCTTACCTTCAATCCCATCTAGCCCCTATTCTTACCATGATGTTAGATCTGCAAAACATGTTCATTGCCATAACTTCTCAGTCACTGATCCCCTACACAAAAATGCAAGAAGCGAATTTCGACTGCATTAAAGACCAAATGACACTACTGGCCCTAATACACTCCAAACAGATATATCTGGAGGCCTTTATGGTGAAAATACAGGACCGCTTGACATAGAAGTGGAAGCAAGTAAACTGTGGCAAGCCCGACACTTTGTCATTACTCGTAATTACAGGTCTGACAAAACCCAACTGACCTCAGCGTTAATTACCAGAATGACTACCTTCAACGCCGAAGCAACTCACCCAAAACTCCTGACACCAGATCTAGGCAATGGAAACCAGGAGCCTCTAACTGTTAACAGCCCAGCACTTCCTCAGAACAAAGACACTCACCCCCCCCCTCCAAATATGCCAAATCTAGCCTCAACACCCGTTGGAAACCTCATTGATCTTGGCGGTGAAATAAACCCAACGCCACGACCTGTAACACCGCCAACACCTCCAAAAGTGGCGACAGACCAAATCAATTCTACAAAAGACCCCAACGCTCTAGCGAACTGCAACATATTCGCACAGCCATGTAAGAACTATATAACCAAAACAAACATAGACACTGCAAACAAACCAAAAAAAAGACAAAACGGATCGCAAGCTTTTTTGAGAAATGTTACCACCCCCAGACCCGGTACCAAAAAAACTCAATCAAATAGAGACAAGCATCCTCAGGAATTACACAGGAACCACTACTCTGACAGGAACCAGCACCCCGACATATAATTGGTGCTCGCTCAAGAGACCTCCCACAGACCTAAACAAATGAGGAACAAATCCACCTCCAAATAATGCTAAACCTGACGCAAGAAGAAATCAAAATCTATGAAGAAGCGCAACTCCGCAAATGCAAAAACAACTAAGAGCACAGCGGTCAGACTTCGTATCGGGCGAGGCCCTAACATTGCCACTATTTGTCGACCCCCGAAGACCTCCAAGCAGAATCGGATTGAAACTCGTAGGAATTGTTCCTCCGCAGACGGACTAATACTTAACAGAACAAATGTACTCCGGCTTTTCAAGGCTATACCCAACCTAAAACGTATAACCTCACAAGACCTCCAGACGGTCAAATTCATAGAGGAGCCAAGCCTACACAGAGTGCAGTTACAACTCACTTCACTACCGACAATGAACCTGATTATTGATAACAAGACCCAATTGAAGCACCTGGGATTCGACATATTAACATCTGATGAAAACAACAGAAACCACGCTAAAACAAAGAACGAACAGACTAACAAATCAGAAAACCCCTCCTCTCCACCAAAAACAACTTGCGACAACTCAATAAGGAGGCACACTAGAAGTCGCTATGAGGATAGAAGAGTCTATAGACAACGCACGGCCTACACCAGCCTACACCAAACATCTCATCTGGAGAGATATGGAAATGACCGGAGCCAGCCAGCAAGAGATAGAAAATGTACACTCATAATCACTAAACAAATCAAAAAATTCCCCCTTATCGTTATGTTCATGGAATACCCAGGGACACACTCACCTATTCACTGCAGAAAGCTCTGATCTGGCCAGATTCCACATAATCTGCTTACAAGAATCACAGATCTCCAAACAACTGATCTGTATGGTTACACCACTCAGATGAATCCAGAAAAAAAGAGGACAAAAGGACGCCCATCGGCAGGACTACTGACGCTAATCAAAGCCGGTTTGAATCTGGAACTACTCGAATCAACCAACATACATGCTTGGATACAAATAACTGTAGTACGACAGATACAGTCACAAAAGCAAGGGATAACCCAGAAAGACTAAACACATACAAAGGAGATACTCGGTATAGTAAATCTCTACTGGAACCCTGCCGCAATCACAGACAAAGCCTTCATAGATTGTGTTACTTGAACAATAAATAGAGCCACCGAAAAATACATATGTATAAAATGTATAGTATGCAGTGACCTAAACATACATATGTTTGACTGAGCCGGGTCCCTACTGAAAGATTCCATGCTCTCCCCAAGAGCCCTATACTGGAACAAAGAAATGGCAGCCAGAGCCCTATAGAGAGTCAGCACCAAACACAGAAACACAGACCTTCCAACGCTGACATGGGATGGGCAAGCGGCTCCAGTACAACAACCATTGATTACATCTTCATTTCAGACCGAAACCACTAAAAATACTGAACAGTGAACATTTTAATCCATAAACAGCAACCTCTATATCATGACGATATCCTGGATGACAGAAAATCCCCAGAACGAAAAACTCAATATTCCGGTGCTGGAAATCAACAATGGGGTGAACAGGCTCAGAATAAGTCAAAGGGAATTGGTAAAACTGCCAGAAAGATTTAAAGCAAGAAAACTTGATGATCTGAAGAAACTGAATTATCAATGACTGCTCTGCCCTTTTAGACAAACCATGAAACAACAAAAAAACATCAACCAGATACGCACCCATGCCGACAACCCACAAATGGATGCAAAAATGAAAGAACTACGAAGGACCCTAAGGTACATAAAACAGACTGCCCGGCATAACTACTAGATGATAAGACAGGCTAAACAACATCACAAAAACTGACTGAAATACACCAGACTGATACAAAACCAATATGATGTGGAAATGATGCTACAAACGCTAAATAAACACTACACAAGAGACATGTGGAAGCTCCTAAATCCCCAAACCTCAAGAAAACAGATGATGATCACAGACGCACTCGAGGCGAGCTGGACGGCTCACTTCACTGAGTTATACAAATTCAGACCAGGTACTGATCAGCAAATAGAAGCATCCCACACTAAAAGCTGGGTGTTTCCCTAGGACATCGAAGACATTGAGAGAGCAATCTAGAAACTCAACCACTCAAGGGCCCCCTGCTCTGACGGCCTGTCCAATGACCTCATCAAACGTAATACCGAGATCTGGACAGAAATATGTGGCAAAATCTTCAAACTAACCGCCAGGACAACGACCATCCCTTCCTGGCAACAGCCCATTCATATCCCGATTTTCAAACAGGGATCACCGAAAGAACCATGGCACTACAGACCAATGGCCCTCCTCGGCCCTCTATGCAAGATCTTCGCCACTTTTCTCCTAGGCAAACTAAACAGCTGGCCAAAAAAACAAAATAGACATTCCACTAGACAAACTGGCTTTGTGAAACAACTTGGAATGAATATCAACCTACTCTTACTTAACCTTGTAAAACAAGATGCAATAAAGATCAAAACGCAAATCTATGTAGCATTTGTCGACCTCCAGCTAGCATTTCACCTGGTAAACAGAAATATGCTATGGAAAAAGCTGGAATTGTGGGGC
Source organism: Ambystoma mexicanum (assembly GCF_040938575.1). Classification (NCBI taxonomy): domain Eukaryota; kingdom Metazoa; phylum Chordata; class Amphibia; order Caudata; family Ambystomatidae; genus Ambystoma; species Ambystoma mexicanum. The sequence continues at coordinate 942,599,898 of NC_090926.1, read as the reverse complement.
TGCCCTAATGACATACTGGAACCCATAAAGCAGCTTTACGCAAAAACTATGATCAGAATCAGTATGTCAAAGGAAGGGGCACTAACGGACCTTATTAGAACATGGAACGGTCTGAAACAGGGCTGCCCTCTAGCTGCAACCCTTTTCATCCTTTTCACGGCAGATTTCAAGAAAAAGATCTACATCCCCCAGATAAATCTACCAAAATTGAATGCAACAATCTTGCCTTGCCTAATGTATGACAACAACATCGTCCTACTAACGAAAACTCCAATATGTCTTCAGATCGCACTCTGTAAACTTGAAATATACATGGAAACAAACCAGCTCAAAATCAACACTCAAAAAACAAAAGTCATGCTCCTCATACAGCAACCTATGAAAAAGCAGAACAGTGACGCTTTCTTCCTGCACCATCAAAAACTGACGCAAGTGAAAACAATAAAGTACCTGGGCATATGGCTGAATCAATCCCCAGTAGAAAAAGACTGGCAGCACAACTTAAAATCAAAGGCTCTTTCCCTATCCCGCCAAGGGCGCATACTCCACCACAGATATGGGAATTTCTCGGTGCAACCACTGATAACTTTCTACAGACAGCAGGCCGTAGCTATTCCTACATACAGCGGAGAAACACTGATTAACATCGACCAGAGAATGTGGCAAAAATTAGAGGGGATATTCTGGAGGAAGGCATTATCCTTTCCTACTTCATTCCCGATGACCCGCTTACGATTTGAACTGGCTCGCCAATCCCTTGAATCGCTCATTATGTGGAAACAGCTAGACCTAAACAGGAAAATAATCTCAGAAGAACAGATCCCGGCACTCAAAATCCTCCAGACAAAACTAATCACATCCAACGCCTCAGCACTAGTCGAATGGAAAGATTATGTTGTAACCAAAAGAATAGCAGCTAAGATTACACTAGAAATGCTATTGCACTGCCTCAAAAAAGCAAAAAGAAATAATTGCACTTAATGACTGGATCAATACAATTGAACTGAAATCTCGATACCAGCTGAACTTACACTTGAATATGACAGAAGACTGCTAAACAACCTGCCAGCTTATTTACAGATTTTCCTAGAACGCCAGGCAAGAGACACCTTCATTTGTATTTGGATTTGAATTTATTTTATTTGTCTAGCGCACCGGGCCCAAGGGCATCAGGGCGCATGTCTTATTAGTACCAGGCGAGGGCGCAATCAGAATGAAAGAGCCATTCTGATTGGCCCTCGCCGAGTCGTTACCAGGCCGGGAATCCCTCTGTCCGGATTCCATGGCCTTTGTCCCTGAAGAGGGGCGTGGCAGCCCCTCAGCCAATGAGGAGGCTCGAAGCGGGGCCACCCCCGCTCAGAGCCTCCCCAAGGCTGAGAGGCTACCTTCGCCCCCTGCCGGGGACAGAGGTAAGGCTTTTTTTTTCCTTCCCTCCCTGCCCTCCCCACCCCACTTACCTTCTATGCCTTGGTCTCCGGCGGGGGATGATGAAAGCCTCCAGCCGTGTGAAGATTTGGAGCGGGGCCATCCCTGCTCCGAGTCTCCACACGGCTGGAGACTTCCATCATCCCTGCCGGGCACCCAGGTATGTTTGTTTTTTTTTCTTTTTGTTTCCCTTTCCTCTCCCTTGCGCCCTCTCAACCCCACTTACCTATTTTTTTTTGGGAGCGGACGCGCTGGAAACGCTTCTGTTTTCCCTTTCCATGGCAGCCATTTTCTTTGCTGTCTTTCTTTTTCCCCCGAAATGCTGCAGTGTTTCGGGAAAAAAATTAAGCTTTTAGTGCCCCGTTCACGCAGTTTTTGCAGGCCGGGGTACTAATAGCTATATGCCCCTCGAGGCGGGGGCGTTAGCAACTCTGGTAACACCCCGGAGCCTTCGTTAAGGCCCTCGCTTAGCTCAGGGCCTATAACTATGGGCCCCGGGGCATTACCTGAGTCGGTAATGCCCCCGCCGCTCGGGGCATATTGCTTAAGTACAATTAAGCAGTGATACTGATAAGAACAGTTACAAAGTGAAGTTACATATGGTCATGCAGAGCAGTGTGTTCATAGGCAAAGATGTAGATTAGAATTACAGGGACGTAGAAGGGTTTGAAGGCAAGCTATACACTATATACACACAATACATAATATACTCAGTATACACAATATACATCATTATATACAATCTGCATAGAGGAGTTATCTACGGACGCAAAAGAGATTAGAGTACTGTAATACTGAAGTAGTGGTGGTGAAGAGTTTAATCTTGTAAGGTGATTATCCAGTGTTTGGCTTTTTGTTTAATTAAGGAAGGAGAGGATTCAGACCAAATAGCTAATGGTAGCGAGTTCCAGAGATTGGAAGCAAGGACTGGAAAACGTGCACCACCTGCTTTCTGCTGTTTGTATCTGGGGATGGACAGGCAGTGTGCTTGGGCTGATCTGAGTAATCGGGTAGGCATGTAATTAGAGAATCGGGAGGCTAGGTAGATGGGGGCCTGAGTGTTCAAACATTTGTGAGTGAGGGCGAGAGATTTCAGTGAGATTCTTTGTGCTACTGAAAGCCAGTGTAAACTTCTCCTTGTTTCAGAGATGTGTGAGGATCTGGAAATGTTAAGGGCAGCTCTGATGGCTTTATTCTGGAAAACCTGGAGTTTATTTATGTTACATTGGTTGGTCCCTAGATATAACGTGATGCAGTAGTCGAGTTTGGACATAACCAATGTCCTGGCCAGAGTAATGCAGTTCATGGGGGTTAGAAAGGGGTGGCATGCTGTAATAAGCTTACATGTGCAAGCAGATGCAGAAATTACAGCATTAGTTTGTCTATTGAGCGATAATGTGGAGTCAAGATAGATTCCTAATGTTTTGGTATCGCTAGAGACCTTAATGGAGTTGCCATCAATGTTGAAGGTTTTGAAAGAAGGGTCAAGGCTATTTAGTCGATGTTGGGAGCCTAGGATGAGAAGCTCTGTCTTGTCATCATTGAGACAGAGCTCATGTTGGGCCATCCAGGCTTGGATGACTTGATAAACATCATTAAGGGCTTTAGAATCCACCATGAAGTCCCCCGTGAAGGGGATGAGTATCTGGTTGTCATCAGCGTAGTTGGTGTAAGTAACACCCACATAGTCAAGAATGTCAAACAGAGGTTTAGTGAATACATTATAAAGCGTTGGCGAGACGCACACACCTTGTGCACCCCACATGGCACCAGTGAAGGCTCCGCTGAGGCAGTAGGGGAAAAGACCCTCATGTGTCTGTTGTCCAGGAAGGAACTAATCCATTCGGTGGCTTTCTCAGAGAAGTGGGCAGCTAATTTAAGGTGACAACAGAGGATTTGGTGGTTTACCAAGTCAAATGCTGCCGATAAGTCAAGGAGTAATTGGGCCATTTTAACGTTGTCTTTTAGGTCCTCGATTTGTGTTTTGAGGTCTATCAAGACTGTTTCCGTCCCATGCTTAGGTCGGAAACCGGATTGTCTCTTGCCAAGTAATTTTTTGGTTTCCAGATACTTCTGAATCTGGAGGTACGCTGCCCGATCCAAGATTTTCAGCAAGAATGGGACTGTAGTAATGTGTCTGTAATTGATAGGTATGCTTGGGTCTAGAGTAGGTTTTTTTAGTAGCAGAATGACCCAAGCATCCTTGGGGTTGTAAGGGACAGTACCCGAGTGAAATGAGGAGTTGATGAAGGCAGTGATGAAAGGGGCAAGTTCATGCACAGATTCCTTGATGATAGGGGCAGGGCAGGAGTCGCCCTGAGACTTAGAAGGTTTCAGTTTACTAATAATGCTTTATACCTCTGGGATGGCGAGAGGAGCAAAGCTGAACAGTGCATGAGTGAATGTGGTAGGCAGGGTGTTGCTAGTGGGGAATTTGTCATGGAAGATGGTTTGAAGGCAATTTTGTTTAGCATTGATTTTAGACTGTAAGGTGGATATTTTAGTAAGGAGAGCTTTTTGAATGTTGTCACACCACGTACTGTCTTTACTACAAGTATCGGGTGGAGAGGAGGGGGATTCTAGTTCTTTAAGAATTTTGAATAGCTCCTTCGTATTAGATTCTGCTTGTGGGATGCACAGGTTGTACGTCTCTTTTTTGGTGTGTAATATGGCTTCAATGTAGTTAAGTGACAATATGGTGAGGTTATCTTTATTGGCGTCACAAAGGAGACTTTTCCAGAGTGCTTCAGCATTTGAGCATTACGTTTTTCTTTGCGTAATACTCTTAGTTGTGGGGTGTACCACAAGCTGAGGCGGGCATGCTGTTTAGGTTTCCTGGATTTAAGGGGTGCGATGGTGTTGATAGCTTTGAGCAAAGTTTTATTAAGGTGTCACCTAAGACCGATGGGTCATCATGTGTAAAGGCGCAATTATTGAGTATAGGCAGAATGAGGGGGAGCAGTTTGTCCTTTTTGTTTCTTGTGGGGATGGAGGGTGCAATAATATGTTTGGTGCGTGGGTCATAGGCGGGTATGTTAAAGATGATGATGTGATGGTCAGGCCAGGCACAAGGGAGGTTGGAGCAAATCTGCGTGTTGCAGTTTAGGTATGCGATGAGAGAATCCTAAGTTAGACATATTGCTTGCAATCTCTCCTGCATGGTGGTCATTAGGGTCTAGTAGTCTGAGATTGAGGTCACTTAATAGTAGGACTTGGGAGTTGAGTTTAGTGTTGTCTGTAAGGATGGTAGTGATGTCATCCGAGAATGTAGAGAGAGGACCTGGGGGTCTGTATATAAGGTGCAGAGTGGCTGTGTTGTTATGGGATAGAGATAGTTTGACTGATAAAGACTCAGCAGAGCTGAGCTGTTTTTTAGGCATAATTCTCATATTACTATCGTTTTATGAATAAATGCAACACCGCCTCCTTTGCATAGGTTAGAGTTGCAATCACGTCTAATAATGGAGTATCTGTCAGGAAAGGCATATGCCAATAGAGACCTGAGGCTGCATGTAGCCAGGTCTCCGTAATGGCGATGAAGTCAAGGTGTTGTGTAATAATGAGATCTGCGATGTCAAGAGCGTGGTTAGGGAGAGATCTAGCATTAATGAGATAACCTGTTACCTCATTTTTTAAGGGGTTCTTGTGGTTGTTGGAGTGTACCTGAGAGGTATTAGGTGGGGTGATTTTTAACATCGAGTATGGGTTATGAGAGTGTCATGGTGTGCGATGAAATCTGAATCCCAGTCTGTAGTTTCTCAGGTGGAGTAAGCAGGGTTGATTGGGTGTTGGTTTTGTTGCAAAGTGCTGTAGCCAGAGGGCTGGAGAGTTAATGTAGGGATTGGGTCTTTGTGGTGAGTAGGAGTTAAGGGTGCTTAGGTGGGAGGGTTAGTAGGTGTGAAGGGTGTAACAGGCATGATGCAGGTAGTAATGTGGTGAAGGTTCAAGGCAGGTGGAAAGGTAATAGGATAGAGGTGGGTCTCTGAGGTGGTGGTGCACAACAGGCATCGTGAGCAGGCCGGCAGGGATGTCGATACCCAGAATGCAAGGAGGTGACACTCAATGAGGTGCAGCAGCATAGCGAAATGTGGTAAACAATGTGGTCTGGCTAGTTGTGAGCAATGCTGATATTGCAGGAGGCAGTAGTTCTAAAATCGCTAACACAATCACTAACACAAGAGTAGGCTCTAGGTCTGGCTAGTTGTGAGCAATGCTGATATTGCAGGAGGCAGTAGTTCTAAAATAGCTAGCACAATCACTAACACACGAGTAGGCTCTAGGTCTGGCTAGTTGTGAGCAATGCTGATATTGAAGGAGGCAGTATTTCAAAATCACTAACACAAGAGTGGGCTCTAGGATTTGTCAGGGCACTGCCGTTGCATAGGCATTGGGTTTGCATGGGACAAAGTCAATGGTACAGTACATTGGGACATTGGGACATTGGGCATCGATACAGTGGTAAGTGGGGGGCCCTAGTGCAAGACGCGTAGGAGGTACTGTTACAGAGGCAGAATCAGGATAACAGTTGCGTAAGAGTTTGCTAACAAGGTGGCTGAGGCAATAAGGTGAGCAGCACAAAAGACACAACGTATTTAGTGCGCGTACACAGATGCTATGGGGATGAGGCATGACATATGGTGAGACGGTTAGTTACGAATAAGAGCATTGAGTGGATAAGGAAAGTAATCATGCACAACAATACAATGGTCAGATCAACAGCGGTACAAACGGCAATAGCGTTAATTTCCAAACATTGAGCAGATGGAAGGCTCGGCAAGGTAATGAGATTATTTGTGCTTCGAGCATGTGTTAGGATTGCAATGGGTCTTTCTTCATAGTGGGGAGCGAAGTCGCGAAGGGCCTGTTGGTGCGCAGCAGTGGCAGCATAAGTTAGTTATGAGTGGGAAGTCTCTTACCGGTGGTATGAAGGGTGGCACAGCACAGAAGGCGGGGTGCAAAGTGGCAGAGTTTTGGATCCTGGTGTCTGGCAGTTCTGGACAGGTTCAGGACAGGAAGGAGCCTTATTCTCGGGGGCCTTACTGGAGAGGGGCTGGCTTCGCCTGTCGGTTTGTGATTGGACAATAAATGCAATGCGGCATCCAATCATGAATCAGGCTGAGGTTACTGCAGGTTCGAACTGCTGATGTCGGTGCACAGGATACATCTTATAATGGTGTCGTCCTCGTGGCCATCATCATCAATCGCCGGGTGTTCCGTATCAATGGGGAAAAGCCTTGTAGCTTTTCATGAAATTACGCCTGACTCTACTGCCAACACGTGAGATCCTGACAAAAGAAAAAAGCTCTCAAAGGTCCTGGGGAACTGTTGATTCTGCAGACAAAAAGATGTACAGGAAACATTACATCACATAATAATGACATGCCCAGCTCTAGCAGACAAAATAAGCAAATTCAGAGACATGTTTGTCAATTCCTCAACACAGCTAGAACCAGCAGAGCGATGGGCTCAAATACTTTTGGGACAAAACAAAAAAATGATCTTTACCATTGTCAAATTTTGGCCAGCACCAGCATGTTTATGAAAAGAAACACAAAATCACAAAATCAAAGACTGAGACAGAGACTAAAAGATGAACTGCCTGATTCATGGAATTATTTGCGTGAAAGACGCAGATTTGCGTGCCTTTCTGCCCAAAAATCCCCATACTTCAAATAGGGATTTTCGGGCAGAAAGGCACGCAAATCTGTGTTTTTCACAAAAATAATTCCATGAATCAGGCTGGAAAGGTTCACCAAATAAACCAAACCATCAAAAAAAAAGAACATGTGGAGATGGTCTGATCTTTTGAGATTTTGCTGAATAATCCTTCACTGATGAAGCTCCTTCCATTATTCAAGCATACTCAGGTGAGCACAAGCTCCTCCCCCTCAATTAACTAAATGGCTAAAAACAAATGTTGGCTCTTTTTTTAAGGTCCGTTAGACTTTGTCCAGAATCTGGATTGTCTGGGTTCACGGGACGCAATGTTTCTTCTGACTATGGACTGGTGTAAAATGTCAGGGTGTTCCCTTCCGGTGTGGACTGCCGGTTAAAAGCAGGAGGAAGGTGGATTTTCAAGAATGGAGAAGGATTCCCATCACCAGTTTGTTCTCCTTCAGAGATTACTGTGATGTCTGGGACCTGGTTATTCATGAAATTAAATTCTACTTTCTCAGACCGTTGTTCGATTAAATGACAGATACCATTCATGCTTACATAGTTGGTACTCATTTTTAATTGTATTTGCCGGATGGTCTGGGTCCATAGTGATAACCTCCTCAGGAGATTGTTCCCAGTAAACATGGTGTGTTCTCTTGAGTAATTACTAACACCGGATGTTTTAATCAATGTCACACAATTTATTTCCAGATCTGCAGCCCTTTGACAGAAATATTATTCCTGTTGAAATGTTGGAGTTGTCCGGGAAGTAGTGTAAAGGGAATTAGGCGACTCTCTTCCCGTCCTGAGTTTAGTTGGTCAAAGGGCTTTTTGGACATGAGAATGGTTAGGGATCCAGTGTCCACCAGACCTGATGATTCACACTAACCCAGCACACTGACGGGTGCATAGAACCATCCTTACTTCTCCTCCAGGGTGCAAATAATCTGTGAATAATATTGAACTCCAGCACTGTGTGATCTTGGGCCATTTTTCATGTCAGAGTTCAGGAATCTGTAAGGACAATTTTACAACTAACAATGGTCTGATATGGGGATTCCACATTCTCTTTCTCCCCCTATTCTTTGATCTCCCCCTTTATCTGGAGCCAGTTCTCAGAACCTGCCTGAGGAAAGGTCACCTCCATTTCTATTCTGTCTGTCTCACTTTTTTGTGTTTGAAGAATTTCCTGAGCTGGGTCAGTCTCCGTACCTTGGGACCCATTTTGCATGGGGAGGGATACCCCCATTTCTGAAAGTAAAGGTTTGCTTACCTGAATCATCTGGGGGCTTATCCTGAGCTCCTCCACAAAGTGGGTTCATGATTGGCCTCTCCTACTTACCTTTTGTTCTTTTGGGATCTAACTTTCCGTGGGTAAAATATGTTTCTAGGGTTTCTGTCTGGGTGGGAAATTATGCTTCCTCTAGGGTTTGGCATCTCCCCTCCACCAGGGCCGCCTCTGTCGGATGTTTCCTCCTGTCATTTTCCCCATCGAGGCATCACCCCTGGGTGTTGTGGAATTCTGGGAAGCAGAGTTAGGTTGAGGGTTTGACTGAGCCCTCAGAATGCGCCCCAGGTTGTCTGTCAGTTGCTGGACCTATCTCTCAAGCTGCAAGACTTTGTCTGGTTTGTTGAGAGGTCTTGAGGCATACATCTGCTGATCCCAAAAAGTGTAACTGTCCCTTCTCCCGGAGCATCTCGCATACTAGACATTTCCCCCATCATTTTACATCCTGAATCTCCCTTCTACTGAGTTCAGGGAGAGAGAGCAAGATTATTTTGAAAGTTCTGTTTTGGCAGGGTATCTCGGGAAAAAGTTCAGGTTGGCAGTTCAAGTGATACTTCTCTCATGAGGGAAGTTTGGATGAAAGTTTCCCAGGGCAGAACTTACCTGATTGGTCCTCCCGCCTTGGACCGGGGGAGTGTATACATACCCCAGGTTTGGCTTGGTACCCTTGTATCTAGGGCTCCCTTAGGGGGCAAGGTCAGAGGGATCATTGTTCTGGGCCCCTGCCAGACTACCATTCGATTGGGCCGGGGTGGGTGGGGGTCCCAGGTGGATGGGTCCCTTCTGTCTTCCATATTGCTTGTTTGCAGGAGGGTTACTTTTAGGCCCTTCGTCTCCAGATCCAAGGGAGGGGTAGTTCTCCCCTCTGCCACCTTCCCAGCTTCTTAGGGATGGATTAGAGATAATGGGGGTATTTTTATTCTCAGTGGGCTTCTTCACCTCATAGATCATTGTGGCTTGTTCAATTACCCAACCCAGGGTCCTGTGCTCCTGGAAATTGCTTATCAGCTGAGTTATGTATTTGGGGAGCGCATGGAAACTGGTGTCATGAACTCAGTAGTATATGTGTTCACCCGCCGGGAAGTAAATACATGCTTTATTTCCTGCACAAATTCCCTAGGTGCATGATTCTCCCCAAATTCCAAATTAGATGTAGCCCCATGACCTCTTCTTGGGTTAAGTGTGAGGAGAAATGTTTTAAAATCGCTGCCTTATGGGTGGACCATTCATAATGATCATGGCCATCCAGTCCTGCAAAGAAATTGGAGTACTCAAGTGAGAATGTCCATTGTGCAATTCACCTCATTTCTGATCTGGAATGATGCCATCATCTACTCCTGTGCCCCCATACAGAATACTTGGCATTCTTGTGGTATGGGGTCAGGAAGCTCTTTATGGCGTTGATTTGTCTTACTGTGTTTTTCACAAAACCCTTGCTCTGTGAGATCATGAATATCTCCCGGAGTCACAGGATCTGGATTCCTATTGCCTGGACCACAGTGTACTCTCAGGGTCACTTTCCCTGTAGTTGCTTTTAGGCCCAGGATAGAACACTGTTTCATCATCCCTTCTTGCAGGGAGTCTGGACGATCCCCCGTTCCCCTGAATGTATGGGAAAAACACTTGCCTGAGAATAGTGCAAACTCAATGATAACGCAGTACCCAGAGAATTTCAACATTTAAATGATTCAGCATGTGCCATCAATGCACTAGAAGACGCACATCAGCACCTATTTGAGCTGTTCTCACATAAAGAGGAACTACATGAACTACATACAGCAAAGCTAGATGCTTTAGGAATATCTTGTCATGTCATAAGCATAAACAATGCATTCATTCAGAAAAGCACTGTCCCCAAACACGGTGAAAATAGTAAAGAGAAACGCATCAACTTTAGAGACGCTCTCAGATGGATTTCTAATACGTTCCGTTTCCCCCATGGAGATCCATGACACAAATAAGCAGTAATCCCCATCCATTCAGAAACAGGTTTTAAAAATAATGGCTAAATGCCTGCAAGAAGAATACATTAAAAGGACATAGGGGCTCATTAGGAGTATGCCGGTCCTGTAATAACTGTGCCGGTAAGCTACCGGCACCGTTGTTACCGAACCGGCATACTCCGAGTTCTGCGAGCGGGTGCCTTTACGCCAACCAGGTCTGACATGGCGGGCGGAATGGCACCCGCTTGCAGACCTTGTCAAATGCACCGGCACTGTTGCACACAGCGCTGGTGCATCCATCCTCCTAATTCCCATTGAGTCCTGATGGACTCAATGGGAACGGGGAGTCATTTTTTCCAGCTCCTGGCTATGGGGAATTACCGGGACCACCGGGGCTGTAATGCCCTGGTATTTCCCCTTTGCAGGTGGCGGAAAACCCTGGCGGCCACCATGCCATTTTTACAAGCATGGCTACAGCCAGGGTCATAATGAGATCCATTATGTTGTACAGCAGATGTTATGAAAATATATAAGCACACTTTCACAAATGACACTGCAGTTACTTATCTGTCTCTCGACTTAGCTTTACTGCTCAACAATAGGATTGCTAGGCCACCACTCAGATTTCCATGAGAGAGGTGCCTCCGAAACGTATCCCACAAATAGAGGAGCCAGCCAATGGTGATGTGCCTGCTAGGACAGTGCTGCACACTATATTGAACACTATATTGAACAATTTATATATGTCCCCTTTTCCAGACAATTAAGCTATCCATCCCAGACATAAGGAAGAACCCCAACGGGTTCTATAAAGAAGTACAGTCAGTCTTAGCTTCTTCAGTTTTTACCTTTAAAGATATGGATTTGTTTTTTTCCTGTCATTTCACCTTCCGATTTATGGAAGCAAATCATGAACATAGATTATAATGGGGCATTGGGGGGATCATGGCTGTAACTCATGGCTGTCGAAATGAGGAGAAAAGCAGGTGAAAACCTACAGAGAAAATAGTAGCATTACCTAACGCCATCCTTGCTAAATTTAACACTTTAGTACAAGAGAAAAGCATTATATGGTACAAATTAACTGCCTGCATGCAAGTGAAGCTATCACTAGATATTATCCCCACCAAAAATGTCAGTGTATATATCTGGAATGACCATAGGCGATTTTTTGGAGGGGGATCATTTTTGGGGTTCCTGGGAGGAGGGGTTGCGGGGGTGTCCCCCGCTCCTTTAAAAATAATGCAGGGGTTGTGTCCCCCGCAGGTCCCATGCCTTAATATTGCTGCAGAAATATGGCAATATTTTTGTATGGCAATATTTTTGCGGGGATATTAGCACATGGAACCGAGAAAACCTAGGGGGCAACCAAGTATTTCAATAGATTTAGCAGGTATTTGCTGACTACAGAAGACAGAATTTGAGCACTGAATCTGGAAAGAGATTGTTTGTTGACAAGTTTGTACGTGCTCTCATGCCTGAGATTCCGTCTCAAATTATGGCTGCAGAGAGTGCCTGGCAAACAAAGACACCTTCTGAAATACTGCTGATGGCTCCATATTATGACAACAGAGTTAACACTGAGAAGGAAAAGGATAGAAAAAATAAAGTAGAACTGAAGGCTATGGTGTTGTTACAGCAGGTAGTTAAGGGACCGCAAGGATATTCCCCAAATAGGGGACAGGTTATGCCACACACTGGGATAGGGAATGAGAACCAGTGCGCCTACTGTAAACAGGAGAGGAACAATATGTACGCAAGACAAGGAAGAGGACGTAGTAATGGCATGCAGGAACCAAATACAAGCCAGTTTTCTCAGCCACCACAGTTCAGCAATAATACTGTAAATGCAGCCATTTAACACCCAACTTAACCCACCAACATTTTCGATAACACTCCCTCACAGAAATATTTTTCCGATGACTACACATCGACAACATATTCTTTGGCTAGGACAGCCTGAAACAGAGGCTGGAACCTACCCCTAACCCGCTCAATCAAAAAGGACCCCATGTTACAATGAAAGTTGAGGATAGGCCACACACATTTCTAGTTGATACTGGTGCACAGAAATGCTCCATTGATCACATATCGGTTCGAGATATTCCTCTGTCAGGGCAACACAATGTTTCTGTAGTTTTCACTAAACCAAAGAGAAGGTAGAACTGCTACTCCGAAGGTTCACACCAATGTTTGTCAATGAATGAAACGAAACATATAAATTGTATTGGGGAACCTTTCACACTTGTACTAATGGACCAAATCCCTAAATTCGTAGCCCATGAAATTTTCCAGAAGGGAAAAAGAAACTCACGCACATCAGGGGCTGTGAATATACATTATTTGTATTAAGACAAACAGAAAATCACTTGTGATAACTTACATATAGCAAAATTCAACGTTATAAACAAAGACATATGGTGAAGTCAAAACTTAAAACAGTCTTCAATGCATAATTATCTACAAATGCACAACATAACCCATAAGGTAAACTTATGAAAGTGTCAGTAACTCAGCGCTCTTTTGGACCTGTAGCAATCTAAGTCCTAAAGCAGGTGTACAGATTTATAGAGTATCTGGTATATGAAAAAAAACATCTTATCTTTCAGGTGCCTAAAGCAAGTGTACAGATTTATAAAGTATCTGGTGTATGAAAAACAACTTATCTTTCAGGTGCCAATGTGGCAGGGGTAAAGTGTTTGGTTTTACCCAACAAAGCTGTTGAAATTATTTTAACAATATATGAAAACAGAACCCTTAGAAAATGGGTTCATGCATCCCCCTTGCATTCAATAAATGTTTCGGCGGCAATATCATCCATCTTGAGAATACATCAGAGGGATATGTGGTTTTGTATGGTAGCCGCCTTCATCAGGGCAATTGAGCAGCCCCACATGGCATTTATAATGAATCTCTCAATGGGGCAGGCTCCCCGATCGGGCCTAGCCAGTAACACTAGACTCTTGTTCCGGTGGAGGAATGTGTGGACGTGCCAAGCCAAGCGTGGAGGGCACGGAAAAAGACTCTGGGCTTGGCTAGGGTGGCTCTGTGAGTCCTGAAGATTGTAGCAAGCTGTAAGGTCTGGGCAAAGCTCGACTGGTGAAATCACAGTGGAGGAAATTGAATCTCTGAATTGTGGAGGGGTGGTGCCTGACAACTGCCGTGGGGTAGTCGAGTAACAAGTTCTGAATCCTCACGTCCAGAAGCTTAATAAGTAAGGACGTAACGCTGCTCGTAACCTCCCTGGACTAGCATTTGTTCGTCTGAGCAGCGGGAAACAAATCAGGGCTCTGACGCCAAGTCCGAGGCAAACGCGCTGCTGCAGGCTGAGGAAAGGTTCACTGGCAGTCCGGTATCCAAACCGGTACCTATTTCTCTGTGACCATTCACAGATGCATGTCCTTTTCTATTGACAACTTACTGTTGTGAAAACCTGCGAGGTTTGAATTTACTGACGAAATGATATGCTATTATTTACCACTCACCCGATGGTGTATATTTGACTTTCACTGTGGCACAATTCTATATCTCAGTTGTTAACACTCCCACAACTCAGTGAATGGTAGTTACCAGATTTTCGTTTTTAGAAAGAAATGAAAGGTTCAGTACTTTTTACATAACATATTTCCCTGGAAGATAGAATATTGCATGCAAGAGAACAAATTTACATAGAAATATATGTAACATTTCAGAACATCAACATAACACATTTTTTCTTAACATTTCCAAAGAATATTAACTACTCACCTGTTATAAGTCTCCATCTGGGGTTTTCAACTTTTCCTTTCACTTCCTCGGACAGTTCTTCTGCTCGACTATCATTTGTCGCCTCAATCAGTCATAAAGTGTCTTGGGAATGACAGCTTTTTAACTGATTGATATGGACCCATTGTTCTTCTGTCTCTTTTCCTTTTTTTTCCTCTACAATTTCCAAGGCACCACTCCAAGATGGAAGACCTTTCTGCTCATTAGTCTGATTCCTTTGAAAATTGTAAAGGTAAATCTTGTCACCTACCTCGTACACCTTCTTGGTGGTCTTAAGATCATAATATATTTTTATCCCTTCAGCCAACTTTTCTAAATTACGCTGAGGAGAAGCAAAAGCATGCTGAAGGTGCTTCATTTCATTTTTAATTACTAATGAGTTGTGAACGTATTGATCAGGGTCTGCTCCTGAGTTCTGTAGAGCAGATGCTGAGGTAACATCATTTTTCATCCATGAGCTCAAATTGAGAGATATTAGTTGCAGAAGATGTTGTAGACCTAATATATATCAGCACAAGTGGTAACCGAATGTCCGAGCTGGGTCCAGAGTCTGCCAGAAACTACTATAAGATGTTCATAATTCTCTTGTTGTATCTCTACACCCCACTCGAGGCTGGGCGGTAGGGAATGTGGAGTTTTCTTTTTACCCTTAGAAACTCCCACATCTTTGCCATCACCTCATTGCTAAAATTACTTCCTCCAGCTGACTTACTAATTTGCGGGATGCTGAAACCAGAGAAGACGTGGTTGATCATTAGTGCAGAAGATGCCTCTGCCTTACAATTCGGGGCTGGAAAGCACTCTACCCACTTTGTGAAGAAGCATGTTACAGTCAACATGTACTTGTTTCCTCACTGGCCTGATGAAATTAACTTGCAAATCTGATCAAGTCAGTGCCATTACCCTCTGTGTTTGAGTGAAATGGGTTGGAATTTAGCACACACAAGCAATCCCTTTAGGTAAATATTGTAATCCTGGCCCATGTGTGGACAATAGACATCCTCAGGCAAGATTTCTAATGTCATATGAAACCCCCTATGACTGGCAGTGGCCGCGCCATGGGCATTTTTCAACATCCAGATAGTGTGCTCCGTACCAACAAACCATCTTGGATCCGGAACATCTTGTTTAACTTCATGAACATCTGGAGATATTCACAGGGTCTTCAATGGTCTTCAATGTGTTCATAAACGTTTCCAATGATAAGGTCCTCTTTCTGTGCAGTGATCAAATCTGCATCTGTAGTATCTTTACTCCACTGGGCAGTTGAGAGTTCACTGGTGGCAAGTGTTTGTTATCTGGTGACATTGGTCACTTGGATTTCATCCGGCAGGGATATTGTTTCTATGAAATTCCCCTGCAGAGCTTCAAATGTGGCCAGCTGGTCAGAAGAAGACAGTTTTCTTGAGCAAAATCATGCAAGCACACCAACCCTTGCGCTAGGCGACTCTTCTTGTCTTGTCCATCTCTGACCACCACAGGAAAGCTTTGCCTGGACAGAATCCAGGAAGACATTCTGGAATTACTGATGTTCCCCACCCAAATTCTGCCTCTTTGCAAGAATTGGTGAGGAGTCTGGACAATGATGTGCTCCCCTTGGATGAATGCACAGTAATATTTCAATGCACACACCATTGCCAGAAGTGCCCTTTCAAAGTCATTGTTTTTTTCCTCCACAGAGACGTTCATAAACTTGTGCGTTTGGTACAACAGTGCTGTTAGACAATTATCTGAGAACCCTGTCTCCAAGAAGAACTCATTGTTCTTTATGGGGTAAGCCAAACAAGGAGCCTGGCAAAGGCTTCTTTTCAGTTGTTTAACTGCCTCAGATTGTTCCTGACCCTACTCCCACTTGACCACAGCCTTTAATAAATGGACCAAAGGAACAAGTAACCTCTGTGTTGTCTTCAAAGAACCTTCAACTAACTATAGGCCCATCACCACTGTTCCCTACATCCTCAAGATCTTGGACAGAGTGGCCTATTTACAAATCCAGCAACATCTGGAAGATAACAACCTCCTGGGCCTTCGACAATCAGGATTTAGGCCAAGGCACAGAACAGAAACTGCCCTCCTAGACCTCAAAATCCAGATGGACGAGGCGAAGGACAATGACAAACTAGCCATTATTCTGCTGCTTGACCTTGTCGACCACCAAATCCTTACTGGGCATCTGGCATCTGCAGCTGCCTTCTCAAGCGAGGCCACCGCCTGTGTGCAATCCTTCCTCTCCAACCACGCCACAAGGGTATTCTCACCGTCAGCCTCAGCTGAACCCATCCCATTCTACTACAGAATATCTCAAGGCTCATGCGTATCTCCAACCGTATATAATATCTTTACAAAGCTCCTGTTCAACCGTCTTGACAACTTGGGTGTCACATACACAAACTATGCTGATGACACCCAAGTTCTCATTATATTATGAGGTTGCTACAAAAAGGACTACAAGCTGATTAACGACCTATACTTCAGGCGTGGATAGCTGATCATGGCTTATGCCTCAATGATAAGAAAACAGAGCTATTTTTTGTCAGCGCCAAACCCTGTTTAAACAAATTGTATCCTCGCTACACCTCGATCAACATAGATGGAAACCTGATCAAAGTGGCAAAAGAGATCAAAACCACTCCCTCAAAAAAAAACAATTGAATGCCACAGCATCCTCCATGGCCTACACAAACAAGCTTATCAATGCCTGTAAACCATTTCTCTCACCGGCTAGCTGGCTCACCCTAGCCAGGGCACTTGTGCTATCAAAAATCGACTACTGCAAGACCCTCTTCCTAGGCACCTCTGAGCACAACTTGAACAAACTTCAGGTTTTACAAAACAATGCGCTCAGAGTGGCACTAAGTATCCCTTGGCATGCCCACATTTCCAACTTCAGACAGGATGCCAACTGGCTCCCAGTATGAGACAGAATTACCCTCAGATCACTTGTCATCATCTACAAATGCCTCTCGAATACCGCCCCCAAGTATTTGATAGACAAATTCAACAAACGACTAGCAACTGGACTGACCGGAACAGCGTATCTGCACTGCCTCACCATTCCCAAATTCAACCTAAAAAAGCAGGCGGCTCAAGCTTCCAAGCCCTAGCGGCCAAACAATGGAATGCTATACCCCTCAATCTTAGAAGGGAACTATTGTTCTGGACCTTTAGAGCAAAAACGAAATCATGGCTTGCTAGCAAGTGTGGCACACATGTTTGACTATACTCTGTACTTCTGTTTTGTATGTCATCATGTATTCTCTTTGTGACCATCCTGTAACCCTGGTCACTTGCACTTATCGCTATTATCATTGACTGTACAGAATGTCAAATGCATGTAACCATTAAGTCAAATTGAACTGTACACAAGCAAAAACATTCCATAAAATACAATACAATGCAAATCCATTAAATCATACAATTCATTTCAGATGTAATTTCACAAAATGTACAAAATCTAATTTGAACATTAAAACCTTGCTAAAATAATAAAAACAGTTCATTGTTTTTTACAATTCATTTAGAAACATCAAACTTGGTTGAGTTAAATGGTTGAGTTAAATTCAGTTAGATTCAATATTGCTGCAGCCATCTGTTCACTCATAATTTGTTACAGGCCCTTTAGTATTTTCAAAATAACTTAGCTCCCCTTTTCGATTCCACATACTGAACTAATTACCTTATCGGGCAGCTGTGGCAGTAATAATAATTTCTTCACCTGTAACCAAACCCTAAATAAGGCAATTTACCAAGAAATGTTGACTATATTTAGGCAATAGTCCCAAAAAGGTTCAGATACAATAGCCTCATACCTGCGAACGAGGCTCCCAAGAAATACAGATATATATGACCAAGCGCTCAGGGAAGCGCGAAACGCGTCGTTAAGGACACTGCCTAGGCGTCCTGTATCGCTTGCTGTGTGGTTTTGCCATTTATTTTGTATTTCTTACCATTCATTAAACTCGACTTTTCCACTTATCTGGATTCGAGTTTTTTTTCATTTGTTGGGATTCACTGACCTCCTGCATGGAGTGCAGGTTTTTTCTATCCTCCATGTGTTTACATATATATATATATATATATATATATATATATATATATATATATATATATATATATATATGAGAAGAATGCCTTTTAAAAAAAGACAGCAGGTGGAATGCACTCCAGAGAGCAGCTGCAATCAAGAACCAGTATCCTTGCAGCAAAAGAAAGTGGAAAGAAACTCCTCAGCACTCCTGGCAACACATTTTCTTTATTGGTGTGAGTACATCAGGAAGGAAAACAAAGAACGACGCGTTTCGCGGTGCACAGACCGCTTGATCACGTGGGTTTGCCAACAACACAGAGAATGGACTGCAATTTATCCCCAGGCTGACTCTCTGATTTCACATAGAGAGTGTCCTCCTGCTATGGACTGTTCGTTCATCATGTTTTGTAAGGCAGCCATATTGGAACGATTCAACAGTATGTGATTACTCATGGAGGAGTTCTAACTTTGTCCTCTAATATGTGCCACATGAATTACTTTCATAGTTTGTAAGCGCATAATAGACACACAGTATGTGATATAAAAAAAAAATGCATTATTTTCACAAACCAATCATGTATTTTTCAATTTCAGCAATATGCCATAGTTTTTAGACATAATTTATATGTCTAAGAATGCGTTTGTCAATGCATCAAAAAAGGCGGAATTAGTCAGATGTGACTCCTAGCTACATGATCATAAATTAGCAATGGTAACCTATGCAAAGTAGAATCTAGCGTACTCAAATAAACCTCGGACTAGGTGCATACAGACGGTATATGATATGTGCAAAATTGCCAAGTATAAAACATTTGGATGTCTGTGCAAAAATAGCATTCCAGCAGCGAAATTACATGCATAGCAGCAATGAAATAAAGTGCATAGTGCTCTCCGTCCATGCACATACCTCTCTTATTCATATAAGCCTCTCAGCTTTATGCTTTACTAAATGGATACATTATCCAATATATGTCAAATGAAGCGAATCTCTATAAGTTTAGATTTTTTCACATTCTGAGGTATGTGCATGGACGTCTGCTCTGTTCATCATTCCGCAAAAATTTCCTTTTTTATAAAGTGCAAAGTGCGTGCAAACAATTGCTAGATCATAAAGTGCATAGTGCATAAAACATCCAAATTCATAATACTAAAAAGAGAACCATATTGGTCGTATAAAAGGTAAAGAATGTGTCTCTTTCATATAAATCTATATATTTGCACCAAAGATTTTATAGAGGTAAGAATGTATCGGCAATAGAGTATAGATAAAACCCTTCTATTATAGAGTCCGCATAGGATTATCATCGATATGACGCCACAAAACAGGTACAGTCAAGTTAAAAAATCTCTGTGTTATAGCAACCTCTAAAGATAAAAACCTATGTGGTTACCTATTAAAAACCAATGTTTAAAAACTGCATCACAGCTATGAAAGCAAAGTACCAACCCAATATTTCGTAAATAAACATATGATAGTTCCATTTTTACTAGTAGCATCAGGAGTCCACTATGGGACATGTACCGAATGATAAGAGCAGGTTAGAGACATTATAAACTTAAGATTCATGTTCCCAGGAAGGTATACAATTCCTCATCTAAATTGTGACCCCTGGGTTTCTAAGTCTCTAGGTCCAAAATGCACCTGGTTTCCAGCTGTCGTAATGCTAACTCGCGATTACCTCCCCTGAGTGGTTTAGTAATTGTGTGTATGCCGAAAAAAGTAAAACCCTCTAGTTGGCCCCCATGTTGATGCTTAAAATGTAGAGCCATAGGGTAAGTTGGATCGGCATGCTTTATTGCCCTGATATGTTGTAGTACCCTTAATTTGAGTTGTCCTTTGGTGCTACCAACATACCATTTGTTACATGGGCAATTCAACACATATACCACGTATTCGGTTTCACAAGTTATTCTGGACACAATCTTAATGTTCTTCCCTAGAATAGGATGTAAGTAACAGCTAGTATTGACTGCGTAGGTGCATGCTTTACATTTGGAACATTTTTGGAAGCCCGGTCTCTTGATGTTCATCCAACTGGCTCCTGTTTGATTAATCAGAGGGCTCATAAAATTAGGCACCAGGGTATCTTTCATTGAGGGTGATCTACGAAATGTAATGTTGACTTTGGGTGTCAGAATCTCGCCCAAGTGTTCATCTAATATTAGAACATGCCAGTGCTTTTGTAATACTTGGCGAATTTTACGCGCCCCGTTACCAAAGGTCAAAATTAAACGTGTATCTGTGTTCTCTGTATTTTTCGTTTGCACAGAATTAGAAGTCAGTAAGAGGGAGCGATCCATGTCTCTAACTTTTAAAAATGCTCTTTCCAATATTTTGATTGGGTAGCCACGATTTTTAAATCTCTGGGCCATCCAGGCGCATTCACTGTCAAAGGTGTTGATGTTTGAGCAATTTCTACGTATACGTATAAATTCGCCATACGGAATGCTCCATTTTAGGGCTGTGGGATGGCTACTCTTTGCGTGTAGTGGTATGTTTGAGCTGGTTGGTTTTCTGTGTAGTCTGCTAGTGAGTTCTCCATTAACTACTTTAATTGCAATATCCAAGAAAACTACCTCCGTCTTGCTATGGTTCTCAGTTAATTGGAGGTTTAAATTATTAATGTTTAGCATCCTCACAAAGTCTAGCCATTCTTGATCATTGCCATCCCAGATCACAAACAGATCATCAATATATCGCAGCCATAAGATTATTTTGTCTGTGTTTAAAGTGTTGCCTGAATGCCAGACAACAAACTTCTCCCACCACCCCATGGTTAGATTAGCATATGAGGGAGCAAACGTGGTGCCCATGGCAGTGCCTTGAAGTTGGATAAAATACTCCTTGTTAAACAAAAAACAATTATTGGTTAAGCAAAATCTGATCATCTCCAATATCATGGTGCCATGTTGCATATAGTTCATAGACCTGGTGTACAAAAAATGCTCGCAAGCTTTGAGGCCATCTTCGTGTCGAATTGAAGTGTAGAGAGAGACCACATCTAGAGTTGTTAACAAGTAGGAAGTTTCCCATGGGATACCCTCTATTCTGCTCAAAAAATCCTTAGTGTCCCTTAAGTAGGAGGGCAAGGTGGTAACAAAAGTAATCAGTGTTTCATCCACAAACCGCGATAGGTTTTCCAACAGTGCCCCGCATAGTGTGACAATAGGTCTGCCTGGAGGTCTTGTCAAGCTTTTGTGTACTTTGGGCAGAAAATAAATCGTTGGAATAGTGGGAAATTTCGGTTGTAAATATGTACACATGTCTTCGTCTAGCAGGTCTCTCTCCTTCCAAGTCTGTAAAAGGTCTGATAGTAACACTCTCATGGTTTCAGAAGGGTCAGCTTGTAATTTTGAGTAACAGTTTTTGTCTGTTAGTTGCCTATGAGCTTCCTTGATGTAATCAGTCCGGTTCATCATGACTATATTAGTCCCCTTATCTGATGGTTTGATGATATACTCTTTCATAGCCCCAAGTTGTTTAAGTGTGCGTTGTTGGGCTGGGGTCAAGTTTGTTCTCACAGGTTGCCGTGACTTCCGAATTTTTTTAAGGTCATTAATGACCAGGTCCTGAAATGCCTCAACATGGCCTCCCGGATTGAACATGGGGTTAAATTTAGATTTTATTTTGAGCGCTGTTTTGCCTGGCCAACTTGTATCTGCATTAGTAAGTTCCAAATCTGTGTTAGTCATCAAATCTGTGTTTTCAAATTCCAAATCTTCAAGGATGCGCAGGGTAAGAGTGTCCTGTATGGAAACATCAGTACGTCCTGGGTGACAGACTTTGGTCTTAGGTTTTGGCGGAAACATGGCAAAGAATTTTTTAAGTCTGATTTTCCGCATAAATTTATCAAAATCTATGCAGGTTTCAGCATAATCGTATACAGAGGTAGGACAAAAGTTTAGTCCCAGTCTTAAGACTTGATTTTCAGCCGCAGTCAGCTCATGGGAGGAGAGGTTAATTATGGACATATCGGGTAGTTCTGTCATGGATGAGTTCATTTCTTTGTTCCAGAGCGTGTTAAGCGCTCCGGTTTTTCCATGTTTGTTAAAGATCCCGCGTCTTCCCCTCCTTGTCTTTTTCTTCCTCTTTGATTCGAAGTCTTGCCTCGGCCTCTGCCTCTTGTTTTTTTGCCACTGTTTAGTCTGCCATCCATACCCAACAGCTTCATTTCCTCTAAAAAATTTAATTTTCTCAAAGGTTGTTCACTCTCACTCTCAGTAGTATCGATATCTGAGGATGATGGTTCTATCGAACTGGTGTTTGTAGACATTGGGGCTTGTAGAGGAAGTTTTTTCCTTAGTGTGTCAAAGCGTTTGGCAAAGGTCAATACTCTTCCTTGTTCGTAATCATTTCTATCACGTATGAATTTCCTTTGCTTACGTAATTTGATATCGTCCTCAAACATTTTGTATCCTTTTTCCATGTTGATGCGTAGATTTTTCCCCTCTTCACTTTCCTCTTGACTCTGCAATTGTTCTGTAACTTCTTTTATTTTATCCAGTATTTTGTGTCTGTCCATTCTGGCATATTTGATCAAGATGTTAAGGAAGTTAACTGAGCAAGCATTACTGGACTCTCCCCATTCTTGTAACATAGCAGGGTCTTGATCTTCGAACGAGGGTGTGGTAAGGATACGTAAACCTCTTGGAATGCGTCCTACATCAATGTAATTTTGTAGAGAGAATTCTTCCCACCATTTACTGATCTCTCTTTTACGTAGCTTCTCCAGTTCTCTTAGAAGTTTTACCTCATTACTAGACTGTGTCTCTGACATCTGCTCCTTGGGTGCATCTTTATTGGGTATGGGTTGCTTTTCACAAAAGAGTGACGCAGCTTGTATTTTTCGAATGTTTTCCCTTTCCTGTTGTGTTGCCATAATCAATACAATGTATTGTTGTTGAGGTGTTTGACCACTTTATAGCTTGAACAAATGTTCGCTCTCAGGCCAACAGCAAACCACAGTGTGGAAATGCTGTAATTACTTTAACGGACTGTCCACGGACCATACGAGACTAAAATAGATAGAAGAAACAGAAAAGAGTGGAACGTTAACAGACCTGCTGCAACTGATGCGGGCTCCACGTGTCCTCCGACGCGCCGAACTCGTCATCCGCAATACAGCAGGTAACCGGCCCGCTCCTCCTCTCTGTGTCCTCACGATGCGTGGTTACTGTGGACAGACCGGAGCACTCAAAACAGCTCCAAAGACGGATCAAATGGACGGAGTTGTGCGCTTCTGTGAGATGGGCGGGTGCAGATTCCAGCGCCGTTGAGCCTTCGGCGCGATAATATGAGAAGAATGCCTTTTAAAAAAAGACAGCAGGTGGAATGCACTCCAGAGAGCAGCTGCAATCAAGAACCAGTATCCTTGCAGCAAAAGAAAGTGGAAAGAAACTCCTCAGCACTCCTGGCAACACATTTTCTTTATTGGTGTGAGTACATCAGGAAGGAAAACAAAGAACGACGCGTTTCGCGGTGCACAGACCGCTTGATCACGTGGGTTTGCCAACAACACAGAGAATGGACTGCAATTTATCCCCAGGCTGACTCTCTGATTTCACATAGAGAGTGTCCTCCTGCTATGGACTGTTCGTTCATCATGTTTTGTAAGGCAGCCATATTGGAACGATTCAACAGTATGTGATTACTCATGGAGGAGTTCTAACTTTGTCCTCTAATATGTGCCACATGAATTACTTTCATAGTTTGTAAGCGCATAATAGACACACAGTATGTGATATAAAAAAAAAAAAATTGCATTATTTTCACAAACCAATCATGTATTTTTCAATTTCAGCAATATGCCATAGTTTTTAGACATAATTTATATGTCTAAGAATGCGTTTGTCAATGCATCAAAAAAGGCGGAATTAGTCAGATGTGACTCCTAGCTACATGATCATAAATTAGCAATGGTAACCTATGCAAAGTAGAATCTAGCGTACTCAAATAAACCTCGGACTAGGTGCATACAGACGGTATATGATATGTGCAAAATTGCCAAGTATAAAACATTTGGATGTCTGTGCAAAAATAGCATTCCAGCAGCGAAATTACATGCATAGCAGCAATGAAATAAATATTTATATATAGACCCCATATAGACCCCAATTCCAGACACTGGGTAAGCACATGGCGAGCAGTTTCGGCATCGTCAGGCATCCCACAGATACGACAGAAGTGGTCCTTAGCAGATATGCCCATCTGCAGTCTGCAAGCAGTCTGCAAACAGCCAATACTGGTAATTGATTAGTCAATAGCTGCAGTATAAATTGCCTTATTGCAGGATCTGGGCACAGTAACAAGTACAGCTGGGTCCTCCTACAAGGATGCACCACATGGGGCACAGCGTCATATTTGTTTAGTTTCGAAAGGAGGATATAGTTATTACATCAGTCCCACTTGTTAAATTGCCTCTCAAAAGACTTTTTCAAATACATGTAAGGCATGCCTTTGCTGAAATCTGGGATCCAATTAACATCAATGAAAATATCTTAGTTCAGGGACTTATAATTGGAACACCTAAATATGGCTTCTTCATCATAACTCTGACCCAGACCTGAAAATAACATAGAGTCATCGCAAGATGTAGATTTTTTGTACAGACAGCCTCTAGCGTGAAGCACCATTCCCCTCAATGAAGTCAGTCCAAGTTCGGGGCGTATATATTCAATAGAGCACAAAGGGCCCAAACGAAGGACTGCACGCCAAAAGGAGCCCTCTAGTTTATTCAACCAAGCGTAGTCCTGCATGGCAAATGCCTCAAGGCCATATAGTGCTGCAGATACAAAACACTGCCTATACAGCATGATAATACCAGTTATAAAACAATCCAGCACGACTTTTTGCAAACTTGCTAGCCTGGTGGGTCAATTGCTTAGCTCTTCTACTTTTGTTGTTAATTATGTGGCTATAATCAGATGTGTTCATCATGGTCCCGTTGACCTTTTTCCTTGATACCAATATTATGCTAGTCTTTTCCAGATTTGTGATTGGGTCATGTTGTCGGGCATAAACTGCGTTATTTAGCATGTTCTTCATGCCGGTATAAGTATGGTCAAAAAGGACCAAGTCATCTGTGTTCAACATACCTTCCATGGATTGCTCACCTATCTTAGGGGGACAATTTGCTTGCAAGCAAGCAAAACAGGAGGTTGGCTAGATACAAATTAAACAACAGGGAGCCACTACACACCCGTGTTTAACTCCCCTGATTAGGGATATGGGTGTAGTGATCGTTCCTTCATTGTCCAACCTCACTCTTTCCCTATTATCACAGTGGAGAAGAATCAGAATATGTACAAGCCAATCTGGGCATCCCAGTTTCCTAAGCTTAGACCACAGTATATTCCTATTCACCTGCTTGAAAGCATTTCTGCAGTCCACACAAGCGACATACAGTTACAGTGTAGTATCCATCTTGTTATGAGTAGTCTGTATTGGTAATCAATGGCTCTGATGGTATGGTTAGTTCTGGATCCAGGCCCGAAGTCAGTCTGAACTGGCTGGGGTATGTTGTTAGTGTCCGCCCAGTTCTGTAGTTCTCTTAATACTAAAGTTGCAAAGATTTTACCTGTGACATCCAGCATGGACAGCAGTCTGTAGTTCTTAAAATTTAACCACTACCCTTTCTTGTGGATGGGTATTAGGACAGACTGCTGTCATGGGGACGGCATCCTTCTTTCTCTGCATACTCTGGAAAAAAGTATTGGCAGCAGATGTGATCAATTTTCTGGGTCCCTTTTTAAAACAGTGTTTGTTAGGCCACTCGGGACTGATGCTCTTTATGGCTTAAGTTTTATGATGGCAGCCGCCAGAATCTTCCTACTCATCGGCAGTGGCCAGGACAATACTGAACTGGCATTCCCTGGAGGAACTGCAGGGTCCAAAAATGTAGAGATGATGTAACCTCTCCATTCAGCTCCGGATATTGGGTTTATGATCTTATTAAGCTTTACCCCCCCCCACCCCTGAGCAATGGCCAGGGTCTTCCATATTTCACCAGTATCTCGTGACTTTAACACCATTCAGCCTTCAAGATAGATAACTGATGATGTTTTAACCAGGCTCAGTATTCTCCTTTTATGGTTGCGCGCTGCACCAGCAACAAGGGACCATGCGTCTTGCCCTGCACTATTAAAGCCATAATGGCCCTATGTTTCTTATGCTTACAATCACAAATCTCTATATAAAATGATTTGCTTATCTTGTTTTTTCTGATTAATGTAGATTTTCTACTGCAGGCCCCTGCAGTGTATGCCAATTGACAGACCCATTCTTCTATTTATTCAGCATTGTTGCCTCTGAGACTTCTCTAATCAAATCGCCCCTGTGAAAAGATGGTGCGCACAGTTTTGTTATTTTAATCAGATTCTAACTAACGTGATTTCCAGAATGGTTAAGAATCATATTATCACACATAGGAATCTCTGTATAACTGCTGTTCGAGTCAACAACCAGGGCGAAGCATTGTGTGGTCACTAAATTCGTTAAAGCTATCTTCAGACAAATTACTGGTTACAACAGTTATTACCAACAAAACAATCCAAGTTGGCCTTCTTTACACCTGCAGACCAGGTTGGCCCACCAGGGCAGTACCCCGTTGTCCATCCATTTAAAAAGGTCAGGCTGCAATTGTGGAGATATCAAAGCCAATGCTTACCCTTTGTATTAGAGATTTGGTGCATCATATTACAATACTTGGCCACCTTTTAATACATCGCACCACCAAACCTGTCCACACATCTCTCATTCCAGTTGCCACAAATAATTATGGGGTTAGTAGCTGCTAAGCCCCCCCTCTGTTTCAAAATCTGGTCAAGATTATCAAACATAACTTCTGTGGTGCTAGTACCAGGTGGGTCATAGATGTTCACAATTAACATACCCTGCTGTTACAGACCACTACTGTTACCACACACCTCTAATGCCAGGATGTTTGGAATATGACATATACGTCCACCTCAATGTTGAATGTAACCCATGTCTCTTGTAGCGGTCGTGTGTAGCCAGTGGTTGAAGACACTGGTGTTCCAGCTTAAAACTGCACAGCATCACTGATTGAACCTTGTTTTTGGGATCACTCGCTTCAGCCATTACCACCCCTTAGGGTCATCAAACCTTACTGCAGCATCTGGCATAATGTTTGTGTTAGAAACTCTGCTGTCAGTTTGAAAGCTTTTACATTGGGTGCAGCAAGTAGACAGTTCCACCTTTGATGTTTTTGTTGGCCAACACAAATCCCAGGTGGAGAAGATGGAGAAGGGAAGCCTGATGTTGGTGGATTAATGAGGCTGTCTTGGGCAAACAACAGTGAATCCTTGTTACCTTCCCTCGAAGGAGGTGAAGGGGTTCTATAAAGTCAAAATATCCTAAATTTAGGATCCTCAGCGATGGTACTTTATTGAACAATACTATAAGGGCAGAGCAGTTTAAATTTCGGGACCCTTTAACTTCATTTGCCGGGCCAATCGTGAGAACTTTGGAATCCAAATAAGCTAGTTTTACGCTACTTGCAATCAGTTGTTGATCTGCTTCAGGGAGTAGCGTGGTATTAATGGTTGCATTTCCATTAGGTGGATTCTTATTCCTGGTAAGCCTGTTGTTTCCACTGCTTGAAGATACTGGCTGTTCAATAGAAGTAATTTGTTTGGGAAGATTGCCCCTTGCTAGCCAGCTAGTTAAGGTTCCAACAGTCTGAGAGGACCTCATCTTACATTGTGTGCTGCTCATTTCCACTCTCTATTTGATTTTGTGTTGGCGACCTAACTGTCGAATTAAGAGGCTGTTTTTCAGAGGATACTGACTGGGAGGGGGGATCTGGACTTTGTAGACTAGTCAGCCCTCACCTGGAGAATTAATTTGTGATTCATCTTTGTTTTGGGGATCAGTATTAATAATCAAGACATAGGACCCAGGCGGTAAGGGGTTTACGGCGGCGTAAACAGCGCCGACCCTTACCGCCTGATTCTGAGGTCCCTTAGCGCCATGGAGGATTTAACACCTGCTTTTAGCAGGTGTTAAAATCCATGGCGCTAAGGGACCATGTTGTTAATTACGCCACCGTAATTTACGGTGGCGTAATTAACGCCTTCCCCACTCCCATTATGCCCTATGGGGCAAAAATAGGAATGGGGAAGGGTAAATGGGGATTGGGGACTTACCGCCCCGCCAACCTCGGAATGGGGCGGTAAGTCCGCCAACCACCATGGCGTAAAAGTAGTTTACGCCATGGTGGTAAAGGTACGACCCAGGCGGTAACTTACCGCCTGGGTCGTAATGAGGCCCATTGTCGGGGGTTGTGAAGCTGGTGATGTGTTGATAAGGTCAATCAAAGGAGGGGGGCATGGACAGCACCACATTATTGCGCAATCGTCAGTTTGTGTAATTGAGAGATGGAATCCCCTGCTTTTTTAGGTCCTCATGTATTGACCCACAGAGTTTCAACAGTAACGTTATGGCAAATTACAGCACTCCATTACTAGAAACACAGTCAGATGTCTCATGTATGGTGTAATCGTCAGTAAGATCAGACAGTGTGGTGTCATTTTCCATGTCGTAGTGCAAATTAGGACTGCCTGACAGTCTCTGTTGGGCTGCTGTATTAGAGGCAGCGTCCCCAGCCCTCCCTTCTATAGTCTCCGCTAAATGCTCTTAACATCCTTCCTCATCCACACCCTCAGCAGGTAAAGCCATTGCTTGGTTTTCAGGGACTGTAGGTGCAAGCGGTGTACTGCCCTGTAGTGCACAGCACATTTTCAGGAGAAAGTCGTTGTCAACATTATGGGTGGAAACACTTGTGCTCCCCTCTGATGTGCCGATAACCTCTGCGACTGTGGTTATTGGTGCCAGTTGGGCAGGGCCATTCATTTTTACAGGGAAATATGCCTCCATTTTGCCTCTGCAACTGTCAATAGCCGCTGTTGCAATAGCTATGCAGCTTCTTTGCTCAGCGACTACTTGCTCACTCGCTTGCTCGCCCGCTGCAGCATTTAAGCTGATTAATGGTTTTTCTGAACGTAGACCATAAGGTTTTTTAGAGCAACTGCCAAGGCTTTAGGGCGACTTTGTACTTTACCAGGCATCGCACAGATGGCTGTACCAAGGAAAAAGTGGTCTGGGGGGGAAGAGGTGAGGGAGAAGTGGGGGCAAAATTGACAGATGTCACAGTACAAAGATTCAAATATAAGCTTTCAAGAGTTCAACTGTCAGAATGCCTGCCTGCATTCAGCTCACCTCAGAAAGCAGAGATGTGGATTAACAGTTGTCTTGCTGAAGGTGCACGTGAACAGCTACCAAAGTTGAAGTGCCTCTTCGAAGCGGACCGCAAGATGATCGCTTGCTTTCACCCCCTTTCATTCAGCTGATAAGAGGCAGTAGTCGGTTGTGAGGGAAAGTGCAAAAAGTTGGTATCCAAGCAGCCAAAAACGTGAACCCGCTCTCTGGCAACTCCAGCGAAACACAGTACATTAGTCCTGCCTCACTCTGCGTCCCTCCTCGAGTGAGCACGGTTTTTAACTCTTTGCTCCTCCAGCACAGCAAACAGTAGGTAGGAAAGGGCGACTCTGCTTCCAAGAACTCGAGGGTCTGACACAGCGCAACACTCCTGCCTCACTCTGCATCGCTCCGCGAGTGAGCAGGGTTTTTAACTATTTGCTCCTCCCTAGCACACCAAACAGTAGGTAGGAAAGAGAGACTCTGCTTCCAAGAACTCAAGGGTCCAAAACAGCACTCCTGCCTCACTTTTCCAGTTATGTTAAGCTTTGTAACCATAACTTGTGCCACAGCCATGCACTGCTACTAACACCCACATCAAAGATGGCATCACAAATGGCATCACCAATGACATCACTGATGATATCACATATGGCAGTTCTGCTCTGCTAACTCCTGAATAAAAGTACCCATAAGGGGTCATGTTTGGAGTCTTACTAACAACATTTGAAGGGTGACTGATAGGCCTAAATGAACTACTCCATACATCACAACGTGTACTTATTTGAAACAGAAACGTTCTGATGAAGTTTTGTTGTTAATATAGCAATCTAATAATACATAAACATAGACAGGGGTTGCAACATGGGCCATAGAAGTAGAGTATTCTTAACTGGTATGTTTAACCAGTAGAATCATAAGTCCAAGACTATAAGAATATTGACAATGTTAAACTTGAAATAAACATTGAACAATCCAAAAATGACTACACGCATGTTACTGTACAGAGTATATGTAGAGCACCAATGCATACAAATCTGAGGCACGTATAAGGAAACTCTTGGAACGGAGAAACACAAACAATGACCAGAAAAATATTAGAATCCATCATCATGTATAACAATTGTATTATCTGACAGGGGCCTCATTACTGTTTCATGTATGTGCACCATGAGCTCAGGGCAAACCTAAAGATTATAGCACAAGGTTAAGGTCTATATATACAGAACATCAGAACCTTTCAGTATGTTTATAATGTTTTCAATGCACTGTGTCCAGATCAACTCCTCAGCTTAAAATTCCTACTGTCACTGAAGGAAAACAACTTCCCAGTAAATGTTCCAGGCTGAGGCTCCAGGAAACTGGATATAAGATTATTTTAATTATTTTCAGGAACAAGCACTTCAAAATGATGCATGTTTATGTAACTGATAAATACCACAAAGACATGAAATATCAATAAGAAACATCATTAGTACCCGGCGTGCCGATGATATGGGAAACACTGAATGTATATTGGCTCAATTGCGAGCCTTACCACAGTGTAATCCCGTTTACGCAACGGCATGCATCTTGCGCCGGGTCTCAAAGCCTCCTAACTGACCGACGTACACAGCCATTTCTGTGAAAAAATGTGCATAACCTGAGAGCCCGCCACAGTGCGCTGCAGCTTCCACAATAGCCCGTGCTAACTCTCAAAAGCGTTATCGCCCTCCGTACCAACCATTAACAAGCTGTCTAGCTACCTGGAAATGTGTCGGTCGACAGTACCGTCATCAACTTCTGTATTACCGGTGATCTTTCCATAAAGGAGTGGCTTCATGACAGCTCCATGGAAACTGAAGAAGGACCAACCAGCTCTGCAACCTTACAAACTAACATGAATACATTTCCCAAATCTAACTTTTCAGGCAGACTCTTTCAGTAGCAAATGAAGACCTTGATTTATTGGAAATGAATCGATGTGAGCAAAATACACAATGTGCAACCAAATGGGCAGCTGAGACATTCAAAGGCTGGCTTACACAAAAAAAGATACTCAGCTTGGCCCAAAATGGCACCCTGTTGATCTGTAGTAATAAAGTAGTACGCATGTTCTAGTATCTCTAGAACTAACGGGTACTGCAACGGCCGCCTTTTGAAACGGCACAAACAAATGCTGATTCAAAAATATAACAACACCATTAGTATCCCGGGGCTTAAAACCCTGGAATACTAACACCAATAAGCCCCTTGCCTGAGGGCCATTACCGGGTTGTGGACCTGCTCCTAAAACCCCCAAAAATTGCTCCACTGCACAGTCAGATAAATATTTATTGTATTTCTTTGTTTTACTTATTGTTTGCTTGTTAGGCACTTATACAGGAAATACATGGTGTTTCAAAGCATCCACAGGGCAGCAGGGAGTGAACATGGGATAAAAGTACAATTAAAAACAAGAAATACAGAGGAGAAGGGATGGCTGAACCTACTATGCCTTCTTGGTATTCCGAAAGTGCAACTGCAGGAAGGAAGAGGGCCGTGGGGTAGGTACTTTGGTGTCCTTGCCCTAGATGAGCCTCCGATGATGTGCAAGGTATGGCAAGTGCTATGCGGTCAGGTGCACAGTTGAATTGAAAGTGCAAATATCCAGTGCAGAGTGTGTGCCGAGGCAAGTGCTGAGGAAGACAGATGCTGGGGAGATTGGGTGTGAATGGTCAGAGGCCCAGAAGATCCCTAAGGGTCCAATACACCAATCACAGCAACTGTGGGATTAGCAGAGGTAGGAAGAAGGGAGGAAGGAGGGAAAGAGAAGAGTCTTGAGGAGCTTTTGGAACTTCAGAAGCTCCTGCTCAAGACACAAGGGGAGGGAGGGGCTGCTTCAGAGGAGGTCTCCAGCTGAGGAAAGCAAGTGGCCTCCTGCTCTCTGTTAAGCAAAACGCTTTACACACAGGGAATTGGTGGCAGAGGTGCATAGAGGACCATAAGGAGAGTATTTGGTAAGAGAGATTTGCAGATAGTGTGGTCCCTGGCCCTAGACAGCCTGGTAGATGATGCAGAGGGAATTGAATTTGATCCGTGCAGCAACCGTGAGCAAGTGGAGGCTTTTTTAGGGCAGGAGAAATGCAGTCTCTGGGTTTAAGTCTTTCTGCTCTATTCTGGATTAGTTGAAGGGGTCGCAGAGTGGAAGAAGGTAGATTGAGGAGGAGGCTGTTACAATAGTCAAGCCTAGAGAGAAGTAGGGCTCGGGAAACCTAGAGCTTCTGGTGGAAGGTGAGAAAAGGGAGAATTCCTTTGAGAAGGAAAGCTTGAAAGTGGGACTTTGAGAACATAACACTGTCCTACCTTTAAGCAAGATCTGCCACAGAACTAGCAAAGGTGTCCTAGGTGATGTTGTGGGGATGAGGTTCAGGATTTGCCTGGACATGCCTGGTCATATCAACCTCCCATCCAGCACTCTTCAGTTTGTCATTAGTTACTCTGAATAATAATAATAATTCTTTAATGTGGTACAGAATGAAAATAAATTCAAACTTTACACATGCAATTTTTTTACATATTTCAAATCACAAAACATTATACTCAATTCAAGAATATACATAAACATACAATTAAAATCATGAATGAATATCAATATTAAAAACTACAACTGAAAAGAACCATTGCATAAACTACGTAGCTAACTAATTTCCATCTCCACTGAGGAACTCTATATGTTCTCTTGTACTCCTCAATCTTGGGATAATTCCACCCCACCCTTCAGTCCAAGTTCCACTTGTTGCCAGATGTTATAGAGTGCAATAAATAAGTGCATGTTGCTGGTATTGGTGCAATAGAGCCAAAAAGACATATCACGTATTGTTGCACAATCATGTACAAAGTCGCCCAAATGGCGAAAAATTGTGTCTCTCAATGTCTGGCATTCAGTGAGAAGGTGTCTAGCTATCTCTAAACAATCTGGTGATTTACAGAGACGACATATGCGCTTATCCACCGGGATTTTCTCCCAAGCCCAACTGCTATACAAGGTGGGCAATTGCTCTAATCTAAACAGGATGATGAAGCGTCTAAGTCTTCTGGAGGGGCAGAGAGATAAGTAAGCTTGAGGCTTCATAAAGTTATACAATCGATATTTAACAAAGTGATATGTCTCAAGATTACTTATGTGGGCGAAATTCTCTAGCCAGTCCCATATGTCTACTTTTTTACCTAATGCATGTAAGGTTTCCTTTGTTACCATAGTCCATCTATGTATCCATCCAATGTCAATGAAAAATTTAACCATATCTTTATAGAGGGGTGAGGTAGAATATTTTTTGGTCACCTCCTGGTGGATCACGGATAGTAGGGGGTTGGCAGAGTCACCTATCATCTTAAGGTGAAAGCCAGCTCTTTTCCTCAGTATCATAGCTTTGAAAGAGGGAAGACCCAGTTCTAGTCTGATCAGAGCCATCGGTACCCCCTCCAGCACTTGTAACCACCCTAGATCCATAGTATGCAGTGACTCGAGACCATATACAATCATGGGTGCAAACACTTGGATATAAAGATGACGCGTCCCCCACAAGGTGAAACCGCCCTGCTTATTTGTAAATGAGAAAATAAGTGAGGTGACTTGCATAGCTCTTGTGATTCGCCCCTGTCTACAGAGTAAATAATCGCCTAGGGGCTCAATGTCAACTCCCAAATAACGGTAGGATGGAGCATAGGGTATAGAATTTCCATGTACCAGCAGATTCACACGTGTTGCTCTTCTTCTCGTGAATCTTAGTACTTTTGTCTTGTCCAGGTTGATGGGTAAGCCATTTATTCTGGCATAATCCCATAGAGAGGTAGCGGAGCGCCTTAAACCACCTATGGCATTATCAAATCATCCGCATATGCCAATACTGTACATGATGCTTCGCCAACTTTAGGAGGGCAATTGTCAACCTCGGCCAGGGCTGCAGGGATGTCGTACACATAAAGATTGTAAATGAGGGGTGCTGTGACGCATCCCTGCTTTACCCCAGTGTCTTGAATCACATTGCGAGTTAAATTTCCTTCCTGATTCAATCTAAGGCACGCCGTAGTATTGTGATGGAGTAGTTTTAGATAATATAACAAGCCTGTAGGGCATCCCAATTTCTCTAGCTTGGTCCATAGTGTCCCTCGGGGGATGGAGTCAAGTGCGGCCTTGAAGTTGATATATAAAGCGTACAACGGGGCTGCCCCTTGCTAAGTGCCCGTGTACAAAGTATATCCATAACCAGAAGGTTATGTGAGGTGGACAAATCCCGCCTAAACCCGCATTGAAATCTGCTGAGTATTTTGGAATTGTCTACCCATTTCTGCAACTCACTGAGTAACAGTGAGGCAAACAGCTTACCAGAGATATCTAACATGGATAAAAGCCTGTAATTATTAGGATCCAAGCGGCTACCTTTTTTAAATACAGGAATAAGAATGGCAGTTTGCCATGAGCGGGGAATTACCCCCTGCTCTAAGATTTTATTGAAAAGTAAGGAGAACAGATCGGCCCAGAATAGAGGATAGCTCTTAATCACTATATTGGCTAACCCGTTAGGTCCAGGGGATCTGGAAGACTTGAGGGCAACTATTTTGTTCAATATTGCCTCTGCTGAGACATCAAAAGGCAGCTGAGAGGGAGCCTTCACCCGAAAACTATTCAAGGTTTCTATACCTCCTGAGTTCCGGTCTAATAGGAATTTTTCCCATGCCTCCTTACATATTTGATTAATTAAGGGTTCTTTAACCTTCTCTCTGTTCTCATTAAGGAGAGACCAAATACAGAGAGAATTTTTAGTGCAGATAGTTTGTACTAGCTTCTGATACCTGGCATTTTTTTCAGTGCTCTTAATGTTCTTAATATCTGTTCTGTATCGATTTTTGATTTTCCTTAGTTTCTCACGGTATAAGACTCCAGGTAAATTCATCGGTTTCAGACCTTGAATAGCCGCTCTTCGACCTCTCTTAGCATCCCTAATTTCCTTGTTAAACGGGAGTATGCACCCCCCTATTTTTAACATACGTCCCTTGTTGGCCATGGCATGCTGGCCTGAGAATCTAGATATCCAATCCTCAATCTCATTTATCGACATGTGTTCGAACTCATGGAAATCTACGACTGCAATAGATTTAAGTGCTTCCATAGCTGAGCTTGTATTTCTCTCAGACCACACAATTCTGGATCCTGCACAGTTGGTTTGGATACTACCTATATTAGGAGGTATCGATGTAGGAATAGGGATGCATAGAGTGCACTGTAGCGACGCATGGTCGCTCCATTTGTTAAGCTTCACGGCCATATCAACTACTCTTGTCTGCAGCTCGGGACACATAAATATATAGTCTAATGTGCTGGTAGAATCTCCATTAGACCAGGTATGTTTCCCCGGCCGATCTCCCATGGTGCGGCCATTGATCATAGCCATGTCCCAAGCTCCAAACAATTGTAGCCAGCCTAGCCCTTCAGCTTCCCTCTTTCCATGGGTCATTACGCACCTTGTACTAAGGTCAGGATTAGAGGATGTGAGTGTTTCATCAGTCATATGGTAATTTAAATTGCCCATGACCACCACAGCAACATTTCCGACTCTCAGCCACCAGGAAGACAACAGGTCCTGTATCGCCTCCTGTAAAGAATCACGAGCCAATTCTCCTGGGGGCTTATAAAGATTGATTACTAGGCACCTTCCCAAACCTCTTTCATCATGAAGTTCGACTTCTACTGCCAGAAGCTGCTCCTCAGCTTTACACTGTATCTTACGAGACATAATCGAATTCATTACCCCAGTTAGTAATCCCCCATAGGGACGACCCTTACTGCCACGTTTGGCCACCGCTTGATGTATAACAAAACCGTCTAGTAATAGTGGGTCAAGAGACCATGTCTCTTGAAGACAGATACAGCTGTATTGTGACAGTAGGTCTACAGAACCCTCAGATCTCAGAAGGTGGGAAAAGCCTCTGCAGTTCCAGGAAAGTAATGATAAGCATCAATGGTTCTTTAACATTTTCGGGATGGATTCTAGCAGTGACTTCAGGGCTTGCTGTATTTCAGCCAGAGCAGGGTTATCCCCCCCCCAGCTTTAAGCACAGTATCCACCGGAACTGTAGGCATAATGTCTTCTGGTTTAGGCAATGGGCCCTTCTCCATAGGGTCCACGTCAATCTCAATGTCCACTGTGATCAGATCCTCTTTGTAATTCCTGATTAATTGCGCCGTAGTCGGGAAGATACAATGTATGGCCGAGACATTGGGATTAGGGCACCCAAGTGGTTCAATGAAAAGAAAGTCCTCAGATTTTAAAACATGCAATTGAGGTATGTGATATAGTCTTGCGAGCAGCTCTGAGCGTGCTATCCAGGGATTTTTGCCACTGGGGTACAAGTTCTTAATGAAGCAAGTGCGATTAGTAGTTGTATCATTCACTGCTCTCTTCTGATCCAGTGATGGAGACTCACCAGGTTCCTCTAACGCCTGTATCTCGGGAACATACTCAGAATGTGTATATATACTGGTTTCCTGGTCAGGCTCATCGCACAGCACAGATACTTCATTTTCGTCCACTTCAGTTGCCTTCTCTTCAGGTATCAGCCAATCTGACAGAGGACCCTTTGCCCTAGCCGCCCGTTGAGCTGCTCTCACCATTCTTTTCCTGGCCTTTTTTGACCGTGACTCAGGTGCTAATATAGGTCCCGATATAGGAGGTTGGGCACCTATTGCCGCTGGCTTATTCTTCAGTGCCTTTTTTGCCAATCTGCGCTGTTTACGTGTAAGGGGGGACTGGGGACTATGCTCCTGCTCCTGTTCGTCCACCTCCTCAGGAGATATGTCAATTATACTGTTGCTATTGGGTGCGTGTGGCCCCTCACTCTCTTCCATCTCCACTTCCTGCTCGTTGATCTCATCTGCTGTAAGTAATGCAGCTGATAGATTAATTTCTGCCTCTTCTCGAGGAAGGCCTTTAGAGCCTAATGCCATAGTAATAGAATTGGTATTGGCCAGGATACGTCCCGACATCTGTAAAAGTATCTTGAGGGCAAATTGCAGGGCCGCCACCGACGATTGGAGCTCAGTTATCTTTGATAAGCTAGAGTGTAGATCGATGTATTCTTCCATCACATTGTCTGGATCGTCCTCCATCGACGTCATTACTAAATTAGGAGAAGCAGACAATCGTCCGCTCCTTTCCGGAGCATTATACTCCCCTGTGGCACTATTCATGCTGTTTTCTTTAGGGGGCGTTATGCCACTGTTTGGCCTCATAGGAGTTTGTGCCTGCATCCCTCTCTGTATAGTCAGACATAGATCTAGGAGGGAGTTATTATCTATGTCGTCAAAGTTAGAGGTATTTAAGGAGATGCCACCATTATGTATCGGTGCTGACGTATCCTCGTTTACTGTAGAGTTGATGGCAGGGGGAGGATTCACCGGAAAAAACTCAGTTATAACCCCTTGCACCACCGGTAGGGCATATTTGGCATTCTTTTTAATTATTCCCCCTTTCTTTGGGCACTCTTTAGATTCCTTAATGGATGGACGCTTATTTTTGCGTAGATTGTATATCGAGTGGGGGGCTCTTCTACCCCGCTGCATGTCTATGTTATAGCTCACTTCGCTTTACAGTCTAGTGAGTGTAGAGAGGGCTGATGTTTACGTGGCAAGATGATTCCCCTCATTCCACGCTGGTAAGCAAAATTGATTTCCCGCCTTTTCCTGTGATCCCCCCTGTCGGTCAACCAGGGGGCTATGAAGCCCGGATCCCAGGCCAAGGCCCACAGTCTCTGGGTGATATTGGCAAGTTCCCCTTCTTCACAGGTGCGGCTCTAGCTTCCTTCCGAGGATAATCAGGCCAGGGTAGAGTATACTTATTCTCTGCTCCACTGCACCACTTATAGGTGACTCACCGTCTCCTCTAAACCCTGCCCCCCCTCCTATCAAGGGGAGAGGTCTGTCAGGGTAGAGGGACTGACGTGTACACTCCCTCAGACTTATTCCTGCGGGAGTGCTGCAGGAGCCGCACCACCTCTTTCAGGAAGGCTCCTTTTAATGAAGGGGCCAATCACCCGGTACCACAACTGGCTTTATGCCGAGACCAGTTGGGCCGTGGGGACCGAGCACTGCTGGGAGCCTCAGGGGGCCGCCGCGCCGTGCCGTGCAATATTTAGCACAATTCCGGAGCCAACCCGGAACTCGGTGCGGCGCGGCTAGCCAGCCAGCCTCCAAGATTTCCCTGCTAGACTCTCACCTGCAATCTTGCCTGTGTTACTCCTCACGGCCGGGGCCTCTCCCTCTTCTTCTCCTTCTCCCTCTCTTTCGCCCGCGTTGTTGTCCTCGCTGCCTCGCTCCCACGCCCGCACATTCGAGCGAAACGGGATATAGGATTCGAGGAAAGGACCCTCCTATGCGTCAAACGTGTCAAGCCGCACCTCTGACAATAGCACTTCTCACAGAGGCTGCCTCCGACACAGCACCAACTGGAATAGTGACTATTATGAATAATAGCGGAATGCACAGATGTGAGTTCTAAGCTTCCTCTGTTTAAAGACCCTGGCTACACCGAACTGATTGCACTCAGTAACGTCAAAAATGTCCGGCTTTACTAGTGGGCTTATGGAAAAAGGTATGTGGCCTAGCAGTTTGAAGTAGACTGCCATGTTTGTAAAAGTAATGAGCCTTATTTGCATATGGTCTTTTATTTCCTGTATTGGCATGGCAGACTAAACATGGATGGTTTAGTGGATTTCCCCAAGCAATACCAATGGTTATAATGTATTCAAAATCTTCCACCTCGCCATCTACATTTGGAATTGCCCATGAACACATAAAAGAGGGGCGTTTATTCACTGCTGATCCCGCGAATATCCAGCTGAGACAAAAAACAGTAACTACACTTTGGCGTCAAAAGGTGAGAGGGAACAGCTATTTCTGTGTTCGGAAATGTATACTTTGCACTGTTTCAATGTGCTTGGGGGTTCATGAGCAAATACTTGGAGGGTGTCGATGCTATAGTATCACCTCCTCTTGCAAAGGTGTAAACGTACAGGTGCCCTCCGCCAAATTATGAGGAGACTTCAAAATGAGCTCCAAAGTGGCATTAGTGTGCCCTCATTTTGATGCTAGACAGCTTTCTCTCACAAACTTCCGCGAATGCTCAAAGTGGAGGACGCTTAGGAGCTCATTTTAGAGTTTCCTCATAATTCGATGGCAGGGACCTGTTTGTTCAAACTTTTGTGTGAACGTGTCCCTGCATCGGAATGCCCTTGTTTTTACAGCAGATTTCAAATGGTGAGGGTAAAAAGGTGACGTACGTGCTTGAGAGCTGCCCTTTTTTACCCTGCTGTACAAATTAAATAAACGCTGCCTGATATATATGCATGGCAGATAGTGCTTAAAATGGATTCTGATAGAGTCTGTCTGCTTTTCTTCTGGTGCACCGCACCCACAGCATTTGTAGTATTGTATGGCGGAGAGGAAGGGGTTGCGATCCACCCTTCCTCTACGCCATAGAAATTCATGAAAATGGGGTGTGACATAAAAGGCGTCAAAGCCTAATGCAAGGCTTGTACGCCTTTCATTCACCTTATACCCTATTGCAAACTGAGCTCCTGTGTATTCTCTTAGCACTATTATCAAACCAAATATGTACATATACAGATCTTCACTTCCCCCTGTGCAAGCTAACCAGCTGCTCACACTAGAACAACTTACCTTATTTTGAATATCTCCTTTTAATATTTAGCTCTGTTTTGTCCACTGGGAAAAAGCGGTCTGTGAGGTGTTCCATGTCTGCGAGAAATTATTTGTTACGAGCAACAACAGAGACAGACAAAGCACTTCCGGGAGACAAACAAAACACTTCCGCGAATGACAGGGAAGGATTAAGCCGTACTTGGAGTGCACCACCTGTATCCTCCCATTGCCAAAAATAGCTGCCCAGAGTGCACCAATAAAAATATGAATAACAAATAGCTATGTCATCAGTATCTGTCCAGAACACAACTCTTCCATGCCAGATGTCCAGATGTTTTGTAAAGGGCGCTGCATTGTTTGCAATAGGCCTGAGTGCTCACACATGCTCACACATGGCAGTGTGACTATACACAGTTGTAAACGGTTTCAGAGGAAAGACAGGTGTTTCACAGTTTTACGTCTACGAGTAAAATACTTTGCACTGTGCGTTCAATAAATAAATGCATCAAGCAATTAATTCATGGGTGAATTTCCACTCACTGAATCATTAACACTTTCACAGCCTGAACGTCAACGTTTTCCTAGGGGAGTAACGATGCACATATATGCTCTGAGGGCGATGTAAGGTCAGGGTGTGGACCTCAGAAGTCCAGATCCGTTGGCTAAATGTATCAAGGGTCTGGTGGAGAGATCCAGAAGTCAAGCGGCTTGCAGAAATTGCACATGTGAATCTTGACAAGGAGGAAAGCATGAACATCAGCATGCTCAGCCAACAAAGGCTAATCGAACTGCATGTAAGAGACATTCCCTGAAGAGTTTGCAACACTTCCAGTCGGTGTTGGAGGATTTTACACACTCAGTGCATGGTACCTTCATGTACCTCTTCAGTCAGGCCCA
The DNA here is from genome assembly GCF_040938575.1 of Ambystoma mexicanum. Lineage (NCBI taxonomy): Eukaryota > Metazoa > Chordata > Amphibia > Caudata > Ambystomatidae > Ambystoma > Ambystoma mexicanum. Next base: position 942,558,999 of record NC_090926.1, on the reverse strand, counting down.
CAGAGAGGTTCTCATCGCCATGTATGTCATGCTCGGGCATATAACATCAAGTCACACATTTGGCAATTCAACTTCCTGCTGATGTGGCACTCTTGTTCCTTTGCTCTTGATCTATCAGCTTCAGTGGCTTTAATATGAATTAGAAAATATGATGTATCAACTAAATACATTTGATCATGGATTTGATGTTGCACAGCTTTATGTGGACTTGAAGTTGAGACTATGCTTCTGAAATGAATGTGTTAATGTGCAAAGTTTTTTTCTGTCACACAACATGTTTCGGTTTACAGCGACTTCATCTGATGCATTAATACACAGAGAATGCAGTCGTTATCTAAAAAAAAGGCTGATTCTGTTCCAATCACGGACCCACGTTGTCCACACAATAAACCATCTGGAGAACACTTAAGGGATTTGGCACGAGCATCTCCAAATCCAACTCTGCACAGCCACCAACACCCTTATCAACATCTTCATATACAGCCAAGATGTGCAGGTGAACAAAATAATACAGCACATGCGTACTGAGAAAAGCAGCATCTCATTAGATGCCACATAGGCTTAATTGATCACCAACAACAATGGCAACCACATTGCTTAGCCCCCAGGCAAAGATCCAAACGTATAACAAAACTGAAGTGTGAAGTATTGAAGGTTTTCAAGTCATCCAGACTATTGTTTTTTTTCATCCAGATTTGCCATTGCAGAAGGGGACAGACCATATGCAAATCAAACCAGATGTGGCCCCATGATAAAAAGTCAGTCCAGCCCGAACTGCTAGATCACATCCGTTTTGCACAATAGCACACGCTCAAGAGCCCCAGAAGATTCCGCCCCATCAGGCATTGTCAGCAAGGCTTCCCTTGGGTCTCCATGTGTAGCAAGCTCAGCATCCTTTGCCACCCCTGGCAATGGACTTGTGAGTCTGGGCAGGACTTATGCAGGAAACAGGTCTTATGAGTAGAATGTTTATGTTATGTACCTCCCAGCCCTTCTCCTCTCAGCCTTCAATCAGAGACTGCTGAGGGAATAAGGGTGAAACTAAAGACAGAAACTGGTCATTGTAAACAGTCATATTTACACCTCGTCTTAATGTGTGCATTGAATTCGCTCTTTTGCGTCGCCAGCATCTAACGTCCTGGCCCATGCTATTTTACTATGTTCAGCCCTTGCCATTTTATCAGCATGACTGCACAGGTGGCATGATTGAATATGTTACTCCATTCTCATTGACTCGGGATGTTCATTTGTAGTTGAAGTTTTTAAAACCTTTAAATAGGGTGTACATTATGCGTTTGTATCATGTTTGTCACGGCATCACCTTTTTTTGTGTTTTTCAGGCAGGGATTGACCAGGTAAGCGTTTATGTTTTTTTACAATCACTTCGAAGTGTTACACCTCGGCACATTCAGTGCTCGTCCTTCGATGTTCGTCATTGCTCCCTTAAACACGTTTCCCACTTTTCACTTTTGTGTGTAGAATAGGCTTTGTATGAGTTGCTCTCTAGCCTTACATGCACTCGTATTAGCTGCTGCTCATCTGTAGATTCGGTATTTAATGCTGATTGTTCAGCTGCACATACGATTGTAAGTTTTGACTTGACCATCATCTCCCTCTTGTACAGTTTTATGAGTCACTTTCCCTCGGGGGAATTGGAATATACATATTACTTTGGGGCTCAAATCAGGTAGTTATTATCTGACCTCTTCCATGCAGTGGCATCTCTACTTTAGGGCCGGTGGGTGGAGAATAGGGGAGTGGCACGTGCCTCCCATACAAAATATCGTGCCTCCTCTTGTGCCCTTCCAGGTGGCAAGTGTGGGCCTTGGCTGCTGTTCTGGTTGACTCTCTGGCTGACTCTCTATGGAGAAAGCCAACACAGAACAGAAGGGGAATGCACTTCTGGGCTGATGCCTCGGGGCCAACATCATGAGGCTGATCAGCCAGAGCTGCCCACCACCACTTTAAGTGGTTTGTTTGGAGGTGGGGGCTAGCCTGGATGTGTGGTTTTTCTGTCGTGGGAAGTGTTAGGCAGGGGACAGACATGGGGCGTCTGTCCTGTCTGTTGGGGGGGGCAGGATGCCAGGTATGGGCTTGGCAATCTTGGTGTTGGGGGGCAGGATGCCTGGTATGGGGCTTGGGTTCCAGGGGTGAAGGACAGGATGCCAGGTATGGGGCTTGTGCTCTGGGTAGTGGGTTTGGGGGTGGGGGGGTTAGAATGCCAGCTCTGGGACTCATGCTCTGGGTAGTGGGGGGATGGATGCCACGTTTGGGGCTGGTGGGTACGGGGGGCAGGATGCCATGTATGGGGCTTGTGCTCCGGGTGGTGGGGGACTTGATGCGAGGTATGGGGCTTGTGCTCTGGCTAGTGGGGGGCAGGATGAGAGCTATGATAGTTATGAGTCATTTATAATGCGCCTGTACACAAGTGTTTCTAGACGCGACAAGACATGATAGGGAAGACAGAGGGAGGACAAAACAAACAATCTTACTAGGCCTTGTGTCATTCATATCAAGACACGTGTGGGGGAGAGAGGATGGGGAGCCAAGGGGAGGGAAGGGGAAGTGCAACCAGGGCAGTAGTGCTTTAAGTAAGTGCAGCCAGAGCATGCGGCTCTGGATAAGTCCAAGGAGGCAGGGGACTGTAGGGTTCCAAATACAGCCTCTAAGTGGACAGTAGGCCCAGAGGCAGTGCAGCAGCTGCTGGTCGTGGAGGAGCCTGGTGCCAATTTAGGTTCAGAGGGTAGTCGGACAGACAGTCAGCACAGCAGATAAGTACATCTGCAGGGGGGAGAGAGAGAGAGAAAGCATAAACTAAAAGAAAGGTCTTGTGCTGCTTCCGGAACCTCTGGTGGTCATGAACAAGTTTGAGAGGGGCAGGGAGGCCATTCCAGAGCGAGGCACCTGCAGAGGGGAGATATCCACCCCCCACTCTCTTACTAGAGAAGCGTCTGACCCTCAGAGAGTTGGAGGTGGCAGAACAAAGGGCTCAAGAAGGAAGGTGTTTGGGAAGAGAGAGTTGGATGTGGTGTGAGCTCTGGCCCCAGAAATCCTTGTGGACGATGCAGTTGAACTTGATTCTTACAGCCACTGATAGCCAGTGGAGAGATTTCTGGGCTGGAGAGATACGATCCCCGGGCGTGAGGCCAATGACAAGTCTAGCAGTCCTGTTATGGATTAGTTGCAGAGGGCGGAGAGTAGAGGAAGGCAGACTGAGAAAGAGGCTGTTGCAGTAGTCCAGCCTGGAGAGAACCATGGCGCTGGAGATAGTGAGCTTCTGGGGGAAAGTGAGAAAAGGAAGAATAACACTGAGGAGGTGCACCTGGTAGTGGACCTTCTTAGTGAGGTCCTAGATTGGAGGACAGAAGGAGAGAGTGGAGTCAAAGATGACACCAAGGTTTTGTGACTCAAAGGAGGGCACAGGGAGAGGGTCCAGGGAGGGAGGCCAGAGTAAAAGAGGGAAAGCAGGAGCAGGGATCCCAATGAGAAGGATCTCAGTCTTACTGGCATTAAGGCATAGCTCGTTGGAGGTGCACCACTCCTGAATCGCTATGGGCTTTTTCTCTGGGTCGTGGGGAGGACAGGATGCATGTGATTGGGCTTGTGCTCTAGGTAGTGTGGGCGCAAGTTACCAGTGATGGGGCTTGTGCTCTGGGTGGTGGGGGACATGATGTTAGCTATATGGCTTGTGCTCTGGGTAGTGAGTGGCACAATGCCAGTTCTGGCACTTGTGCTGTGTGTGGGGGGTATGATGCCAAGTGTGGGGCTTGTACCATGGCTAGTGGGGGGCAGGATGCCAAGTATGGAGCTTCTGTTTTGGGTGACTGCGGGCAGAATGGCAGGTATGGGGCTTGTGCTCTGGGTAGTGGGGACAGGTTGTCAAGCATGGAGCTTGTGTTCTGGGTGGTGGGGACAGGATGCCAGGTATAGAGCTTGTGGTCTGATTGGTGTGGGTGCAGAACAAAGGAATGGAGCCTGTGCTCCAGCTGGGTGGGGTGGTAGGAAGGATCACAGGTACATGGTTTGTGCTCTGGGTGGTGGTGGGGAGGATGTGAGTTATAGGGCTTGGATTTGGTTGGGAGAGGCAGGATGCAGCTTATAGGGCTTGTGCTCTGGGTGTCGACGGCAGAATGCCAGACATGGGGCTTGCAGTCCTGGTGGTGGGTGCAGGACGGCATGTATATGGCCTATGCTTTGTGTGGTGAGGGGTCTGGATGCCACATACAGGGCTTGAAATCTTGGTGGTGGGTGCAGTATGCCAGGTATAGGGCCTGTGCTATGAGTGGTGGGGGCAGGATGCCAGGTATGGGGCTTGTGCTCTGGATGGATGGTGGGGGACAGCATGTTATGTATAGGGCTTGTGTGGGGCAGGGTGCAAGGTATAGGTGTTATGCTCTGGGTGTTGTTGGCAGTGTGCCAAGTATGGGGCTAACAATCCTGGTGAGGGCCAGAATACCAGGTATGTGGCTTGTGCTCTAGGTCATGGTTGTCATGATACCAGCTAAAGCATTTATGTTTGGGGGGTAGGATACCAGGTTTGGGGTTTGCATCCTGGGCGGTGTGGGCAGGATCCCAGGTATGGGGCTTCCGCTCTGGGTAGTGGTAGTTTTGGGTCATTTGAGTTTGGACTTATGTTGCTCTGAAATAAATACGGTGACTCTCCCAACCTTAAACTATTAAGCATTATTGGGGCAATTGAAGCTGCACATATTATGGTAGCCCTGGAAGGCTATACATTACATATGGTGGCTGACTAGGCATATGTTTGCAATAAACATTTCATACAGGGGCAGGCTTCGGCAAAGGTGGCATGGCACTGTTGGAACTGCCATTGCTGACAGTGATTAAGCAGAGTTGTTTGAAACTGGCCAGGCTATGCTTAACTGGCAGCTGACACATTGTATGGAACATTGCATTGTTTAAGATAACTATGGTGTATTTAAACAGTGCCCAAGGCAGGTTTGCACTTTTATTAGCAGATCGGGTCACCCTGAATTGATAGCACCCTGCACCATTTGGGCAACACTAAGATATGCAACACATTATATTATACGCTGGCAGTTTCGGGCTCAACACTGTGTACTGCATGATATCCCGGCACACTGTTAAAACTGGTGTCACTGATCTATGATGCCTAGGTGGCATTCTACTTACTTTTGAAGTCCTGGTATCAGATGTATTTGAATATTTCATTTTCCCTAAAGAATTGCTTGGAAATACTCGTTCTACCTCCACTGGGCACTTTGGGCTAATTTGACCACATCTATTTAGGAAAGGCATGCACATCAGCCATTTATAGGTAGGCCCGTACCTTTCCCTGTGGCCCCTATTTTGGTACTCACATACACTGCTTGCATGCCCATGGATCTGGCTGCTGCCATCATACCTTTCAGATTCAATGGATTTAGTGGGATCTGGAATGGAAATCTCGGCAGATTGTGGATTCATATCTCAGTCACCATTGTATAGGTTAAATCTGCATTAGTAGCCACATCAAAATGATAGCATATGCACTGTGCCTGTTTTGTTTTTTTTTTGTCTCAGAATAAGCAAACACACTCTATAAGAATCTAGTCGATTCTTGGGGATCAGATTATTGATCTCTGAAGACAGGCTTCAGATGCCCCTCATGGAGCCGCCAACCACGAAGTACAACTTGCTTTGATTTTCCTTGCAGGGTTGCCACTCCACACCTGGAATCCTTGCAGAAGGGAACAGATTTGGGAAATCCATAGAAACACTATTTGCATCCACTTCTAGGAGTGAATGTCCATTCACATTTGCATTTGATCAACTGGTGGTCATCAAAAAACGGGAGATGAGGCAAACCATCTGAACCGCAAAAATGATCCCACAAGAAAGCTCAAGGAGTCCGATCAAAAGTGTAAAATCCAAATCCATACAGTGGCTCATTAATCATAAGCATGCTCTGACCCAACAGGATGACAAAAGGATTTTGAGAGCACTAGCGAAAAAATCAACAGTGGAAATATGGGCCATGATTAGATCTCTGAACCAGCCCCAACAGTACCACCAACTAAATGGGTTGACCGAGAAAAATTGGGACTCCTTCTTTGGGTCCTTGTTTAAAGACATGTCCCCCATTTGGACCCCTACAAAAAAGCACTAACACAACCTGGACTTTGCCATATGACCGTGAGGACCTACTGAACAATATTAAACATCTAAATCCATCATGTGCACCGGGCCCGCGTGGGCTATCCAACATGATACTGAAAGAAAATCGAGAGCAATGGGTGACCTTACTGGAAATGGTATTTAAGAATGTCTTAACAACTGAATCATTACCACCGTCATGGAAAACAGTAACCCCAGTCTTTAAAAACGGAAACAGTAGCAAACCAAATTACTACCTCCCCATTGCGCTAATGGACATAATAGGGAAACTATCCCTGCTTCTCAAAAGCTGAATGAATGGTCTGCAGTGAACGGCCAAATAAACAAATTCCAGGCAGGCTTTGCTAAGGGATTGATATCTCACCCCTGCTTTCATATCAGTCTTATTAAAAGCATACACCTTGCAAGCAAAGTCTAAGATCCAACTGGCTTTTGTCGATTTCTCCAAAGCCTTCAACAGTATCAATAGACATTGCCTATGGAAGAAGCTTGAGGCCTGGAACTGACCCCCAGGCCTGCTTGAACAACTGCATGGGCTGTACACAAACACCTCAATTAAAATCCGCCTAATTCAGGAGGGCTCCTGAGTGAGAAGATCCCGACAGACATGGGTGTAAAACAGGGCTGCTCCCTCTCCCAAGCCATGTTCAACCTTTACAAATCGGACATTGGCAAATATATGGAAAACATCAGAATCTTCCCACTGAAAATTGGTAAAACTAGGATCACTCACCTGCTGTATGCAGACAACCTGGTCCTGATGGACTTCACTGCAATCAGCCTCCAAAGGCAATTGAACAGACTGGCAGACTACACAGTGATGAAGAACCTGGAAAGGAACACCAATAAAACAAAGGTTTTCACCCTTAAAAGGAGTCCGGGGCCCAGAAAAAAGAAAGTTAAATGGCGATTAAATCAAACAGAAATTTAATCAGTGGAGTCATTCAAATACCTGGGGATCCAGATCTGGAACAGTATAGTGGAAGTTCATTCAATCTTCTTCCTAGGAGTAAAAGTTATGGCCCTAGCCAATCAAGCTACGATCCTGAGGAGTACATTCTGTAAATACTCATTGCTTCCGCTCATCGAGTTGTACAATGTGAAAGTAGTTTCAACACTTACTTATGGTGCTGACACCCTACTTTCAAGCCCACTAAAGCACTGGGCAATTCTCAATGAGATTTTTGGAAGAAAGAGCTTAGCATGCCGAGATCTCTCACAATACAGATCGTCAGGAAGGAACTGGGCTGATATTGATGAAGACAGTCGGCCAAAGGAAAACATTAAGTCTGTTTGGAAAATGCATGTACACAGACAACTCTCCAATGATAACTTGGATAAAAAACGAAGTTGTGAGGAATAAGAACGCTGCATTGACTAAATGAGGAGAAGAATGTCGAAGATTATTACTATTTGTGGAAAGCACAGTGGAGGATCTCCTGACTAACCCTGAGAAGGTAAAGAAAAAGCTGTGGGCACCAGACTGGATCAACACCATGGAAAATGTCAGCAAATATAAGTTGCATAAGGCCCTGGCACAAGAAACAAGAAGATAAGGAGAGATACAACCTTACCAGAGCCGGCTTCAAGATCCAAATTCATGCAGTTCTGATTCAATCTCTGCAGAACTAGGGAAGTGCCATACCGCAGAACACCTGCAAAAATGGAAAATGTGAAGAAAACCTGCAGATACTGTGGGGATGAAGACACGTGGGGAACTTTATCTATACCACCTGTACAACACTAACTCAGGAAAGGACACTGTACTTTGGGAAATATCTGGAAAAATACGGTGTTATGCCTCCAGACGTTTGGTGGCATCAATGGCTGAGTGGGACCCAAACCACCTTGATAATAGCACTGTTAAAAATAATTAAGAGCTGCCTGTACACTAGACTACAGTAACAAAAATCCCAGTGCCATGATGTTGACCCCTGCACCAAGAGACGGGCATTAAGGCTTAAAGACTGTTGACAGTGTCATTTGGTCTGGAAAGCTGGATGTTTTGCTAAAAGTTTCTGTTTAAACTAAATGTGCAAATAAATAAATAAATGAAATATCCATTTACTTGTTTTCTTTTTCATGTTCATTAAAGATTGTAATTGGTTTCCGCAATCTATCAAAACAAATAATAACACTGATCAATAAATTTATGCAATAGAATGGCTGGAGGTACACTGTGACAAAATAGTAATTTCCTGATTTTAAAAGTAAAATAGACTGTGAGTTACAAGAATGTATTTTCGCTGAATAGGATATACTGTCCAGCATCTGAAAATAAAGGGTGTCTTTATAAGAAAGCATCTCGATCATAGAATATTGAACTATATTTTCTACCTGTGGGGGTTTTATGAGTAATACAAAGGTCCCTCAGATGCCTGCATTATACTCAATACTGAAGGTAAACGATTTTTTATTCCTCAATTATTTGATCTTAAAGTTACCCAATTTAAAATATCACCAAGTCAATTTGTCTGTTGATACAAGTCAATAAGAACGTGAAAAAACATTTCCTTTCCCAATTTAAGAGCCCCGTCTTTGTGTGATGAGAGCGTTTCAAATCCACATATGTTTGTACAGAGTGGTGAAGTTTGAAGCTACAAATCTTCAAATTCATACAAGAAAGATTGTAACGAAATGTGTCAAATTAATGCAATCACATTTTCATTTAAATTGCTTTTATTCAACTCAGCGTCATTAGGCTTATTGAACATAATAAAAGAAACATCAGGTAAAATAAATACAAGTAAGTTTGTACTTTGTTTTGGGGGGAGATGATACAAGGTCAATTATGTCCCATCCCGTGTCTTCCTCATGAAGCAGGCCTTTTAAAGTGCCTATTCCTATGTCCCCTTCTATCGTTATTGCCTCAATTCTATTGTTAGTAGTAATGTTATATTTCACCTCCTTAGTCATTTTGCCAACACTACCCTGAGTGTTGGCTTTTGACTCCTGGACTTCTATGGGAATCACCTCGTTTTTCCCCTCAGGAGAATGCCTTTGCCCTTTCCCTCAGGCTTTCCCTCGGGCTTTGGCGAGGGCTTGAATTGTCATTCTAGTTAAAGGCAGGAAGGCAGTGCCTCAGCACGCCACAACAACACTTCCGGTGTTTCAATACTCCTCTGGTCAGACTGCAGGAGACTGTCCTCACCCTTTGGCTGTGATAAAGCAGCCCCAGATTTCTAGAAAGACACATTTCTCATCCACTCACTGATACATTAAAAACTCATATTCAGCAGTTTTAGTTAATTCTCTTAACCAATCTATTTAGGATTGCTGGTTTCTTACAACATCTAAGAAATAATAATTTATCGGCTATGATAGGTGTCCCCAGGCATGTCCACCACAGCTTTGCCTATATTTGTAAAGTGATGTAGAATGAAGATTACCCCTGCTAGCTGTGTAGGGAGTATTAATTCTATTAAAGACTAGGAGGCGAGCATTATGCTTCAACTTATTTTATTACTACTCCTCAGCAATTTCAACAAACCAACAACACAACACTGAAAAAATGTCCAAAGTGACTTTTCCGTTTTTTAAACTACAATCCCCATAGTCTCTGTAGTCCATCTCCTTCCATACTCAGCTATGACCACTTACTGTCCCTGAGCTCCTCTTCTCTTTTACGTGCTCTCAAATGTCACTCGTAAACTCCACACTCTGTCCTGCCAACTGAGCGAAGACGTAAACCATGCAGAACTTAAACGTCGATCCTGCTCGACTTCAATCGACCTCTGTCGCTATCTCGCCTCTCAATTGTTCTTCTGCTCCTCTCCTAAGGATGATACAAAGCAGGAGAGTCAGGGTGGCGTCCATGTATTAACAACATTATGAGCAATCTTATCATCAATAATACATCAATGGGAGGGAAATTAATGCTCGCCTCCTAGTCTTTAATAGAATGAATACTCCCTGCACAGCTAGCAGGTGTAATCCTCATTCTATACAAGACTGAATGCGAGCATTATGCTTGTTCAAAGCATCCCCAACACAGTAACTGCTAGACTTTCTGTTGGCTTAAAGTTAAATTCCTTAAAGGTACGATCACTAGCCCAATCTGCCGCTACCATAATCTCTTTCAATGACGCTCCTGTCATGAAAGCCTTGGATGCCATTGCACCGCGCACTGAATGTGCTCCGTACCGCCTTAAATCAATATTCGCTAACTTCCTTAACCCATCTAGCAATCGTGGCCATGGATACGGCATGAAAAGGCTTTTTACGAGCTATGAGCAATTGCCTGGTATGGGCTGCTCTATATTCTGTTGTCCTGCTCCCATATTCTTTGATTCAGTTTGCTACACAACATTTGGGCCTATTTGGGAAATATGGATAGTAGACTGAGAGGGTCCCTGTTTTAGTCCTCTTAGCTATCGAGAAGGTTTCTCCTTCTGGTCCAAATGACCTCCGATTTATTTCTAGTGCTCTGACATCTGACACTCGTTTGCAAGACACAAGGCACAAAAGCATTGCTAGTTTACCAGACACCTGCTTAAGCGACAAGTACTTGTTCGATGGCCAGCTTTCTAACAGATGAAGGACTGTTGTCACGTCCCAAATTGTATTATAACAAGGCTCCTGAGGTACTCTAAATTTGGCCCCTCGAATGAGCCTCCCCACTGCTGGATGTTCACCTGCTGGCACACCTTCAATCGGTAAATGCCCCGCCAATATCGCCGACCTGTACACTCCTATAGTGTGGAATGCCCGTCCATCCTGCAATAGCTGCGCTAGGAAGGACAGTATCACTACTACAGGAGCCGCAATGGGATGAACACCTCTCCCTTTGCACCAGGTAGTCCACTTGGCCCAAGCCGCGTCATAGCTCCTTCTAGTGGACGGGGCCCAGGATTCTGCGATAAACTCTGCAGCTTGTGTCAAAATGCCCGGCAGCGCCCAGCATCTCCTGATATCCTGCAAGCGATGATCAGGAGTACACCTCTCACACTCAGAGGATGTCACAACCCAGCTGGGTCCATGAGTAGTCGGTGTCCTGCAGGAAGAATCCTCAGCAGGTCCACCGTCAGCTCCATCAGAGTCGGGAACCATACTTGTGATTTCCACAGAGGTGTGACCAACAGCAACTCTGCGCTCTCCCTCCGACAGTTCGCTAGTACTCTGTTCAGCATCATGAAGGAGGGAAATGCATAGCGTTGTACGCCTGTCCATTCTTGCAGGAAGGCGTCCGTTCCTCACGCTCCCGGATCTAGCCTCCAGCTGAAGTATTCGGCTGTCTGTCCATTGAGGCGCGATGCAAAGAGGTCTATGTGAAATGGGCCCCACTTCTGATTCATCATCTGAAACACTGTTGGATCCAGTTTCCAATCGCTGGAGTCTGTGAGGTAACGTGAATTCCAGTTGGCTACTACACTCAGCGCTCTGGGCAGGTACTCTGCCGTCACTGACGTCCCCGACTGTAGGCAAAAGTGCCAAAAATCCTTTGCTAGCTCGGCTAACATTCTGCACTTTGTCCCTCCTAGATGGTTTATGTATCGGACTGCTGAAATGTTGTCAATTTTCAGCAAAACGCACAATTTCATCCTCCCCTTCATGAAGGCTTTGATCGCGAAAGATCCTGCTAACGGGTCTAGACAGTTTATGTGTAGGTGAAGTTCCTTTTTGTTCCATTTCCCTCCTGTCTGCAGGTCCCCACATCGTGCTCCCCAGCCCAGATGACTGGAGTCTGACTCTATGACTAGGTCCGGCCGATCTCTGAAAGTAGCCCGCCCATTCAAGGTGTCCATATTCTTCAACCACCATTCCAGTTTTGTGAAGGATTCTTGATCCAAAGGCACTAATAGATGATACCGCAAGCCCTGCTGCAAGTGTCTTATCTTCAATCTCTGCAGTGCACGATACTGCAAGGGTCCTGGGAATATGGCTTGGATGGAAGCTGCTAAAAGCCCCACGATCCTTGCTAGTACTCTGAGGGACACTATTTTCTTCTGTAGACATCCTCGGATGTCTCATTTGATGTCTCATATCTTTCGAACCGGCAGCTTTATTGTGGCTTTCCTGGCATCCAGTATAAAGCCTATAAAATCTAATCTCTGCACTGAGGTGGTATCTGATTTCTCTGCATTCACCAGGAACTGCAGGGACAGGAGCTGATTCTGCACCCATCTCATCTGATAGACCAGCGTCTCTCGGTCCCCGGCCAGAAGCAGCAGATCGTCTACGTATATGATTAGCCTTATAGCTTTCTCGCGAATCGCAGCTGCCACTGGCTTCATCAGCTTGGTAAAAGCCCAGGGCGCTGATGGAAGACTGAAGGGCATTGTCTTGAATAGCCAGGAACGTCCTGTACTCTTCTAGTACTGGGACCGTCAGGTATGCGTCCTTCAGGTCCAGTCTCATCAACCAGTCTCCTTCTCTGAGGAAATCTCAGAGCTGGTGGATGCCCTCCATCTTGAAGTGGCAGTAGACTACGCAGCCATTCACTTCCTTCAGGTTTATCACCGGTCTGACTTTCTCCTTTCTCTGTACTAGGAGCATGCTGCTCATGAAACTGTTAGACGCCGGACATCACTCTATGGCATTCTTCTGGGTGAGCAGGGACAGCTCATGGTATAAGCAATTCTGTACTGTGCCTGCTAGATGGAGTTGCTGTGGCCTGCGCACTTGTACTGGAGGCTCTATAAATTCCAGTTGCAGACGCTTTACGGTTTTCAATATCCAAACATCACTGGAAAGCATGCACCAGTTTCCCCAGAACATACCAGTCCCCCACACCACTGTAACCATCTTCTATGAATCCTTGGCCTCGGCCGGTTCCTCTGCCTCTGCATCCCCAGGGAAAGTGTCGCCTGGCCAGGAAGAAGGAATCCTGCTGTCTGTTCTCCCAGTATTGTGCCCTGGGATTGGGGGGTCTTCTGCCTCCATGGTTTCAACCAGCCGCATGACCCCTGGAGCGACCGGTCCCGGCAAAAACTCTTTTTAGGAACATTTTGCGGATCGAAGCTTGGCTTTATCCAATGATGCTTAGGTGCTGACGAACCGGCCCATTTCCTTCCCAAAGGTCTCCTCGAAAAAGAGACTCTGTGTTGCTTCTCCTGCCTCATACGAAGCAAGGTCGTTGAGCTTGGGATCGATCTTCAGCAGCAAGCTTCTTCTCGTCTCTGAGGCAATGGCGCCGTTGGCATTTCCTAATAAGGAGACGGCCCTCTGAGCCCAGCCTGCTACAGTGTTGGGGTCTACTTCCTCCCCCGTATCCTTAGCTCTCTCTGCTAAGTCCATGATTTTGACTAGCAGACCCGCTAAGTCTAGTACCTTCTCTTGGCAACTCTTCCAAGACCTGTCAATGCCTTTCCGGGGATCTTGCTGGTCTTGGACACAAAGGTTAGCATCTTGGGATCTAACTCAGGTGTCTCTGCCACCTTTCCTGGTAGGTCTGGGCTTAGGCATTCTGCTCGGAGGCACTGCCTGACTTCTTTATCAAGGGCTTTCCTTAGTCTCACGGTCATGTACTCTGCCACTCTGGGGGATGGTTGCCAATCCGAAAATCTTGGGTTCCGGATATTATCCGGGTCAAACATGTCCTCTTGGTCCTCCTCATGGTGTTTCTCCTTGCGGGTTCCCTTTCCCCTGCTGGGCTTAACCGAATCCCATTCCACTGCCTCTTCCTCATAATGGAAGGACAGGTAATCTTTTCCTGGCTCCTATTCCAAGCCTGGGTCATCTTCTCCACCAATGTCTTCCCTTGGAGTTGGGGTCGTGAGGTTCGGCACTGCCTGGCGCTGCAAGTACGCTTCCTTGAGCTTTGCGAAGGCATCGGCAACCTCCGGGGCCTTTTGTTTCCCCCTTCCAAAGGGCCCTGGGGGTCATCAGAGGCTTTTCTCTTTCAGGCCCTAGTACTCCCCTTAGACCCTTTCTCAGAGGTTTCGGTGTGTGTGCGCTCTGTCCTTTCGGTGCTCTCCTTGGGCTGGTTTAGCATCGCTTCTTGGGTCCCCAACCTTTCTTGAAGGGGTCTCACCACTTGAGCCACAGCATTGACTAGGGAATTTCCCAGCACCTCCTTGAACCTGGCGGCCAGGTCTACTGACTGCTCCTCTTCACTCCATTCAAATTGTGACATTGTAGGAGGCTGCAGTGTGCCTGGATACCTGATGCAGGTGTCTTAGCACGCCCACTGCTCTAGCCTGATGCTTTTACTGCAGGTAACTGTGAGTCACTCACAGTGATCAATACTCTTTTTTTCTGTGGCAATTGTCTTATTATTAAATACATTTTTTTTGTTCTGGAGTATGTGTGGTTGCACCAGACTTGTTTTGTTTCAAAAGCCTGTGATGGGCTATATATCTTCAGCTCACCCTTAGAGGCTCTGTGTCTCTTTGCGGTAGATGAGCCTCTAGTCCTGCTCATGGAGCTCTTCTGCTCCCATGCACATGCCCTGCTCGAGTGCTGTTTATTGCTGTGAGCACCGAGCCATGTGCGCTATACTTATATTTCCTCGTATTATTCAACGAGATTTACTTTCTCCTTGGAACGCTACTTTCATAGCGAGCACACGCTAGCCACCGGGTCTGGCTTCTTCTTCTCTCCGTGTCACAATGTAACTGCGATGTGGAGCCTCAGCATCATGCGCTCCGCCTCCGTGAAGTTGGGGTCCGTAGCGCTCTGGCGCTTCGCTTCCCTTCTCTGAGGGGCTCTGAGGCTTCTGTGCCGCCCGACAAAACCCCTGATGTGCCGGTCATGCGGCACGGGGCGTATGGGCTGCGGAAGCTTGTCTCACTATAAAATGATATGATTCCTTATAAACTGACCAAACTTGTGTAAACAAATAGGTGAACTTGCTCGCGGCTGTGACACTGTGCGCGTTCTGAGTGTATTACGAACTGTAACTATAGTTATAAACATATAAATCTATTGAAAATCTCGAACTCCCTTGCTATTATCCTCTATTGGCATGACAATCGAGATATAGCATCTTATATAGGGAGATGACAAAACGTATAGATTATTATACAGTGAGATGAGAAAAACATGTACTTATCTGCTTGAAGAGCAGTAAAAGAAGAGGAGGAGCTCAGGGACAGGAAGTGGGCATAGCTGAGCATGGAAGGAGATGGACTACAGAGACTATGGGGATTGTAGTTTAAAAAAGGGAAAAGTCACTTTGGACATTTTTTCAGTGTTGTGTTGTAGGTTTGTTGAAATTGCTGAGGAGTAGTAATAAAAGAAGTTGAAGCATAATGCTCGCCTCCAGTCTTGTCATAGAATGACCAATTCATGAGTTGCTTTCAGTGATTTACTGGTTATGCTGTTGAGCTCAGCAAAGGTATCAGACCAGTATTCGCCTAGATCGTGGCAGAAACATACAATATGTGAGATGTTTCATTCAAAGATATCATCTTGAGTCCTATGCGGTTTGACTGATGTCCATTGCCAATGTTAGAGAACTTTCATGTGTGCATGTTTTCAAACATGTTTCAACTCTGGAACAATGAGAGAGTCGGCCTGCATGTTTTAATATGAATTTGTGCAAAATAGCTCTTTCTCCCATTTTTCTTTTAACTATGTCTTTTGTATATTCTCATTTTGATATTAAAATTGCAAGTGGAGATCTAGCTATCGGCCATTTCCTCGCGCTGTTGCCATTTGTAAACTACTTTCTAGCTGTACATATTGCTATTCAGGTTGAAATTGGAAATGATTCTGCCACGTAAAGAAAGGTATAACTGCAAAACCGTTCCTAGCCATGTGTGATATGTCACATGAAGTCCAACATTACACTTGGTATTTTACAAACATGGCTAAACTAGAAACCAATCATGCATTCTCTTCTGATTAGGATTGTTTGGAGAATAAGCAAGTCATATGTGAATCCAACGTATACTATATGTTTCATAAAGCCAACACTTGGTATTCGAGAAAATGAATGGAAATGCATGCTGTGATGCTTATGTCTGGTGAGAGCGTTTGTTGATCGGTAATATTTCTCTAGTCACTATATCCTGAATAGAGGCAACACCTTTAGAAGCCCAACCTGGCCAGCAAACCATGCACCAAGAAATGTGCATCTCATGATTATGAGATCAATAGGCTTCAATACGTAGATTTTCAGTAACGTATGATTTTTTTCCTAGCTATAAGCGGCACACATTTATATTGGACTACAATACATATTTAATTTTTCAAATACACTAGCCACTATGTGATGTGAGCAAAGCCAACTTGTCTATATCAACAGTAAGCCACAGCAGTTTTATACTTAGACCTGGGGAACATGGTTATACATGGAGCTACATGGAAAGATAGGCTGCAAAACTCAACACTGCGTAATGCTAACCCCATAAAGTTGGCCCACCCACACATTTCCTGACATCCTTCACAGCCAAAAACAGAAAACATGTTTCAATTGTTAATGGTAGCATGCTAAATATGTGGTTCACATTAGGCACTGTGGACATTTTTCCATATGGACCTCTATGGGAAACACTACAGTAAGACTGCTTCAGTCCTTCCCAATGCTCAAGGTCTGTCAGAATATTGTTATGCAATAATAATAATTTAGCATTTATATAGCGCTACAAACCCTCAGGTATCTGAGCGCTGCGTATATATTACTCACGGTGTGTGGTGCTCATTTATAGACTTCAGATGGATGAACGGCTGAGTTTGGCACTGCCGGGATTTGTGAAGAATTGGTATATCAGCTGGAAAGACTAATTAGATGTGAAATAAGTCAAAGACTGCAGGCTACAACATTGTCACACTATTATAAATCCCAGCGCATCCCCCGAGGTCTATGGATTGACTTGGAATCAACCCTGTGGAAGGGAAATCCCAAATTTATAAAGAGATGGAGACTGATCTTGAATAAATGTTCATTAGACTTAATAATTCTAACTATTGAAGAATTATCTAAGTCCTTGACCTCAGTAGAAGTGGACCTGGAAAATACAAAAACACTATCCTCATTCATGACAAAAGAAGAACTTACCTCACTTCTAGTGGAAGTGGAAACTAGACATTGTATACATGTGGAAGGAGTACTACCAACAGAAAGACACTCAAAGGATTAACAGACCATTCTGGAACAAGAACAAGAAAACACCAAATTCAGTACCAACATCATCAAATGGCTCTAGTGGTGAAATTGATAATACAGAAGCCATAATGGAAACAGAACCAGAAGATAGGAGTGAAACAAGAGGAAGTAGCCAGACTCCTAGTACCTTGAAAAAGCAACAGAAACTTCAACTACTTCTTATTCATTTTTAGACAGAATAAGACACGAAGAGAGAAAAAGAAAAAACCCAACAAGGAAAGTAAACTACCCCCCCCAAAGAAAACCTAGTAGTCAACATTTCCAATTATAGACTGTCGAAATTTGAATGTCAAACATTACAGAAAGAGATTTAATTTGTTCCACAATATAACTGTACCTTACTGATGGAGAAAATAGCATTCTTTAAACTCACAGGGAAAATGAAATTGAAACTCTTTTTTGACACAATGGACATACCTGAATGGCCACAACCAACTGGAAACCTGGAGATGAAACCTAAAAGTACATTTTGTCCACCTATCCAGAAAGCCGTGTTAGAAGCATTCCAAAAATTGGTCCTCAAGGATTTACAGAAAATCAAATTTCAAAATAGAACACGAGGCAATTTGACACATAGAGAAAAACAAACTATTTAGTGACTGTGGCAGAATCCAGAGATAATTCTGAAGCCTGCAGACAAAGGAGGAGCCCTAGTGATAATTGACACTGTGAAATACAAGCAGGAGATAATAAGGCAATTGAGTGACCAAAACACATTTTAGGAAATCTTTCAAGATCTTACAGAACAAGTACGAATGGTCATCAAACAGACATTAGATGAAGCAGAAGAAGATGAAATTATCACTCAGAAAACAAAATTATGTTTGACAAACCTGCACCCATTAATGCAGGTCATTTATGTATTACCCAAGATTCATAAGAATATGACGGAAGCACCTGGCCGCCCCATAATTGCAGCCAATAACAGTCTTTTGGAACCATTAGCACAGTACATAGATAAAATGATCCAACCATTAACACGTAAATGTACAACATGTTGACAAGACACAAAGGATTTTTTGAGAAGATTGGAAAACATCACTTACAACCCGAAAACCGACTTCCTGTTCACCATGGATGTCACAAATCTGTATACAAACATCACCCATGAAGCAGGTCTAGAGGCCATGGAATGGATGTGTTGAATACTGAGAAAAATGTCAATAGTGTCATCTCTTTATTATGAAACTACTGAGCATTGTTTTGAAAAACAATTTCTTTGCCTTCAAAGATCAATTTTTTGTTCAAACATTGGGTACATCGATGGGAGCAGCCATGGCCCCTAGTTATGCCAACATATACATGGCGTACTTAGAAGAAACCAACATCATCCTAAATCCAAGATGGAACAACAAACTCAAATGCTTTACAAGATTTATTGATGACCTTTTTGGAGTCTGGGAAGGGACTGAGGAAGAGCTGAAAGAATTCTTTGAGTATATGAGTATATTGAGTATAGTATAGTATAGTAAAGTAATACAATTCTTTGAGTATATGAGTATATGAATAACACAATTAAATAACGCATTACATTTACACGTACATACAGCAAAATGAGCATTGAAATCCTGGATGTTCAGATATATTGGAAGTCAGACAAAATAGCAACAATGATTTTCACAAAAGAGACCGACAAGAACAGCTTGCTGCTTGTGACAAGTTTCCAACCAAGAAAAACCATTACAAGTATTCCTCTGAGTCAATTTTTAAGACACAGACGGATAATCTCAGAGGAAGGGGAATATGAGGTGAAGGTGACAGAACTCAAGTAGAAAGTTCTCAAGAGGGGATACAGGCTGTCGTGGGTGAATTGTGACAGTGACAGTCACCCATAGAGTCATTGGGACAATTTTCATAGAAACATTTAAAAATTATGGCTTATGAAAGAAAAGTGTTTTGTTGTAACTAATATAAAAGTACTTCAATTCAGTTTTTCCAAAAGGAAATGGAGTTATGTTATTTTTTTATGTGTTTATAAATAATATGTTTTCATCACTATTGGAAAAATATACCGATGCAAAATGGGAAAATGATTTGTACTTTATTTCTTACTTTCCTAAACTGTAAAGTTTGAATGAATATAATTCAAAAGGTTTGCAAAAAAGGTGATTTTTTTTGCTTATTGTCATGCCCCAGTTTGTTCCCTGTTTTGTCCATACGGTGAACCTTTCAGTTGCATTTCAAGTCTTGTAAAGGTCGCACTTACTAACTGGGAGCACCTTTAATTGAACAGAAAGTGACTTACAACTTCATTAATACGTTGTTAGAACAGTTTGATCATAATCATTGTGCACCTCCACAACCAGCCCTCAGTGCCGGGATTAGGAACCTGCACTAGCAGGCTCTGCACAGATGTCAAAGTGAGCACTCTACTCACTGTGCTATCAAACCAGCATAAGGGGTTTGATTATCCAGAACCATAATGCACAAATCTTGGTTCAACTTAGTTTCTAAGTTTCACATGCCTGTGTAAGTCTGTTTTAGATGATGAAGGTGTAAGTCTGTTTTAGATGATGAAGGTGTACGTCTGTTTTAGATGATGAAGGTGTATGTCTGTTTTAGTTGTGCTGCTTAGGATGGGCATGGCTTTACTCTTTTGCCAATTGTTTTTTGTATCCTGAGAAAGTGGAAAAATAATCAATGGTCTGCATTAACACTGGTACTGAATTTGATGGATGGTGCTTTTCTGAAATAAATGATCATTTATCTAACAATGCAGATCTTTAATGTTAGTGTTATGTACAATGGACACAGAAAGAGGTAATAGTGACAGGAAGCATGTATCTTGTATTTCGATTACTTCTTCAAATATAACACAGAAAGCCTTGGCACAGGGTTCAATCTAAATTAATAATGTAATTTAACTATATTTTAAAAATCTTATCTTAGGGAAAAGTTCAACAGCTTTTTCAATAAATACCCCACTGACCCTGTCAAAAGACTTTTCCGCATCCAGTAGCGATTCCTGGGAACAAATTTGTTGGGAACAAAGTGGGCCAATTAATGCCATGAGGTGTGGTTAAATCCTATTGGCCAGGTATTTAGCCATTATGTTTATATCTATAATAATGAAATATATTGTTCTTCACTTCTCACATTTAGTGCTACCCCTCCCTGGTTTGGAATAACTCAAATGAAATAATTATTAACATTTTTTGATAATATGTCCTTGTTAGCTGCCTCATTATAAAATGTAGTCAAAGAGGCACTACCAGTGTTTCACAAGATGTGTAGAATTCTAAGGGAAAGCTGTCATCATGTGGTGATTTTCCAAGTGCTAACTCACATAAGGACTTTGCCCCTATCCTGTTCCATAAATTGAGCCACCAATCCAAACTGCATTTTCAGGACAGTGGTAGAGTCGAGGCTGGTGCTTCTGAACACTTAAGGAGTGCATCAAGCAAGTGCTGTGTCGCTGTGTCTTGCTGTGACCTGCTGTCAACCGTTTTTGTGAGCATTGTAAGTAAATTTCTAAACCTGCTGTGTACAAGGTTTTCCATATTGCCACCAAGCTTATTCATTCCATTGTCGGCATTGTTAAGCTCCTCCTGATACTACAAGCTTAATTCATGCCATTGGTGCCTAAAGCAAGACCCGCCCTACTGAAGCTGGAAACTACAAAAACTATGAGCCCCGCGCATTTGGCACGCACGTAACTGCTTGAGTGCTTTGTGTGAGTGCTGTCTCACTGAGTCTTGCTGTGACTGGCTGTCTACCATTTTTGATAGCATAGGAAGTAAATTATTGAACCTGCTGTGAATGAGGTTTTCGTTTTTCCATATTGTCACAATACTTATTAATTCAATTGGCAACAGTCTTTAAGAGAGTGCTGTCTCAGACTCCAAGATGGCCGCCATCCAGTGAGGACGCACATCTCTGCTCCTCCGCCCAGGCGAGAAACGAAAGGCGAAAACTTAAGCTACACATAAGCAAACTTCATGATCCTTTGTACACCCCGATGATACATCCACCCGTGCAACCTTCAAAACGAACGGATTTGGAAGTCCCTGCCTTTCGCAACACAACGGACGGACAATGATCCCTGCGCGGCAACTTCCCAAACGGAGCCGGGAGCTGATCGCAACCGAGAACGGGGGAGAGCCTGGTGATTTCCTCCGGGGCAAGGCGAGTGCCAAAAACGGCGGGCGAAGAACAGCGGTCCCGCAAGCCCTGCGGAGAGTCAGCACACCTCCCCTCCCCCTGGAGAATCTGCTCCGAGACAGGAGAACCCTGCTCCGGACGGACATTGGGTGCCCCCCTCTGAAGCCAGATCACTGTAAGGTATGTGAGTGGCCTCGCAGAGGAGCCCCTAAACCATGGGGAGAACACCATAGACCCCCCCCCACTGCGGCCTTACATCAGAGACCTGACAGCCCGACAACCCTGGGGTGGGAAAGTGGCGGCCACTACAGCACACAGCAACAAGCGCCCACGCGCCGGTCCTGACCTGCTGCGGACCTGCACGGCCAGCGTGATCCACTGGAGCAGCTGAAGCCAAGCCAAGGCCCGGCAGGCTGAATTCTCCCAGCGACCTGCACTGGAAATACAAACGCCACACCATCATTGCCCACAACAGAATGGCTGCCAAACACACGAACAAAGGGACAGAGAAAAGGGGGCAGGCAGGGTTTGCATCTGGGGGCAACAGAGAAGCTTACCGGACCCACTAGCAATGCCAAAATTTAGGCCCCGGAAGGGAGGGGTCCAACTTAAAAATATTAGCACGACATCAGCCACGGCAGAAGTGGGCAAAATGGACAGGGACCCCAGAGGGGCTCAGCTGTGGACAACAACGGGTTATATCGCAACCCACACATCGATAGCACGACAGATGCCAGGCACAAAACAAAAGAACTCCCCTGCAAGAACCAGATCTACGGTAAAGGTGCGAAGCAGACAGCTGGAACTATACTGGGGGCAACCCTAGGAGAGGAATCAACATAAGAACAACACAAAAGACCCAAGCACTGAAACACACATAGTGGATACCAACACAATGGTGTTAAATAAGGAGGACCTACAGGAATGCCTGAGAAGCATGGAGAATAGAATGATGGACTCCCTCCAGCGCCAACTGGGCACAATTCGGGAACATCTAAAATCCTCCATGCAGGAGGTGAAGAAAGACATTGTGGAGCTGGGGAAAAGAGTGGATATCACGGAGAGGGGCCTATCAGAGACAACAGAAGATGTAAAACAGAATAGCATCCTCCTAGAACAGATCTCCAGAGCAGTACATAACTTAGAATTGCAAGCGGAGGACCTCGAGAATTGCTCACGAAGGTCCAACATACGAGTCAAAGGCCTGGATGAGACGGTTGAGGACAAAGACCTTAAAGACACAATCCAGCAGTGCTTCATGCTGCTCAATGGTACCCTACCAGTACATAAAAAAGTGACCAAACTCTGCCTGCCAATTACAGATTGTTGTCTATGTTAGACGTAACTGGAAAATGGTTTGTGTCATACCTATTGGAGGAGCTTCAGAAATGGTCTAAGGAGTGTGACATCCTTGATAGTTTTCAAACTAGTTTTAGGCCTTCTGGAAACAAATGTAAGGCCTCCCACAGTGCATACCCATGGAGATACTGCAAATTGAATTGGGTCTTATCTCTATGGTGGCTTTTGTAATAAAGAAGTGTGGTCTTTTGTTTATATAATCTCTGACTGAACCAGAATGATACATGAACATGTTAACCAAATGCACAATGTTGTTTAGGTCGTATATGGAGTCTTTCAGTATTATTACATATTTTTTAAATAATTTTGTAAAAGAAATTAAATGCATTTAGATTGGAGCTGTTGTATGATGTTTACTAATCATGTAATTTTATGAAATATTGTATGAAGTTTTATGAGCGATTGTTTTATGTATGTTTTCTATGTTTATGCTCAAAATACAGAACAATTTTAACATATTTGTAGATTTTACCTATTTGCTTGAATGGTTTCTGAGGGGGATCGTCTGGTTTTTGGTCTTGCATCCTGTTGCTCGAATTTCCCCTTTCTGATGTTTAGTCTGCCTAATTTGTTTCTGTTTTTATGGTGATTCTTCTCGCCTAATATTCTTCTCCTGTTCTATTCTGTTGCTTAGTGGCTATTATATAATTTATTGTATCAATTAATTAATTTTGCATGGCACTTTGGCAAAAGGCACTCCAGAGATAAATAATATATATATATATATATATATATATAATATATATATATATATTACATGGCCACGGTAGTGGCCATGTAGTTATGGTTAAGTTGCTGTTTCCATAGGAAGAGCACTTTTTGGGTGGCTTATAACTTCGCTCTCCCTGGACGGATCCTCACCAAACTTTGCAAAAAAAGTATTTGGGTCACTCTGAATTTGTTTGATGAGGATTCGTCCAGGGGGGGCAAAGTTATAGGGGGGGTCCCATAGACGGAATGGGAAAAAAAACATGTGCTCGCACCTACAGTCGAAACCGCTGAACGGATTTCCACCAAATTTGGACCAGGAGCAGCGGCTTGGTCCCGAAAGCGTGCTTTTGCTAATTTGGTGAAATTCCGTCCAGTAGTTTTTTTTAAAATGACCAAAAAGTAGGTAAACACTTCCCTGTTCGCTCCGCGGACAGTGTCCTGATTGGCCAATCGTCTTGCGTGATGTTCGCGGACATGCAACGTGTTCCCTGATTGGACGGCGTGGAGCGTGAAGCGCGTCTGATTTTTCGGTAGCACCCGCCATCTTGGATTCGCGGACGTCTGCGGACAGCGGGGTGAAACTTTGTTCAAAATGTGTATTTAGTAGAGTGTGTTGGTGTGTAGGAGTGTTTGGGGAGGGTGGGAGTGTATGAGATAGGATGAAAGTTGTGTTTTTTATGTGTTAGACATTCTTTTTGTGTTCGATTTGTTTGCGGACATCACAGGTGTTCTGAAATGTTCTAAATAAACTGACTGGGGGGTGTTCTAAGGACTCAATATGTGTCCGTTTTGTTCACAAGCAAAGTGAAACTGTTCTAAGAACACTCGCGGTGTCCGGGGAGTGTTCGTAGGGGGTGTCCTGAGGACGCTGTCCGTATTGTTCTCTGTCAAGTTGAATGTGTTCTAAGAACACCCGCGGTGTCCTGAAATGTTCGCAAATAAACAAAATGGGGGTGTTCTGAAGACGTTTTTGAGAACACTCCCGGTGTCCTGAAATGTTCGTAGGGGGTGTCCTGAGGACGCTGTCCGTATTGTTCTCTGTCAAGTTGAATGTGTTCTAAGAACACCCATGGTGTCCTGAAATGTTTGCAAATAAACAAAATGGGGGTGTTCTGAAGACGCTTCTAAGAACACTCGCGGTGTCCGGGGAGTGTTCGTAAGGGGTGTCCTGAGGACGCTGTCCGTATTGTTCTCTGTCAAGTTGAATGTGACCTAAGAACACTTGCAGTGTCCTGAAATGTTCGCAAATAAACAAAATGGGGGTGTTCTGGAGACGCTTCTAAGAACACTCGCCGTGTCCGCGGAGTGTTCGTAGGGGGTGTCCTGAGGACGCTGTCCGTATTGTTCTCTGTCAAGTTGAATGTGACCTAAGAACACTCGCGGTGTCCTGAAATGTTCGCAAAATAAACAAGATGGTGGTGTTCTGAAGACGCTTCTAAGAACACTCGTGGTGTCCGGGGAATGTTCGTAGGGGGTATCCTGAGGACGCTGTCCGTATTGTTCTCTGTCAAGTTGAATGTGTTCTAAGAACACCTGCGGTGTCCTGAAATGTTTGCAAATAAACAAAATGGGGGTGTTCTGAAGACGTTTTTGAGAACACTCCCGGTGTCCTGGAATGTTCGTAGGGGGTGTCCTTAGGATGCTGTCCGTATTGTTCGTTGTTAAGTTGAAAGTGTTCTAAGAACTATCGCGTTGTTCTGAAATGTTCGTAGGGGGTGTCCTGAAAACAGTCTCCGTATTGTTCGCTGGCAAGTTCAAAGTGTTCTAAGAACACTCACATTGTTCGCGGACATTAAAAGTTTCCTATAGATCATAGTTGAAATGTTTGACTCTATGGATGTGATATGCTGCGGTGGTTGTTGCCAGGGCATACAGTCTTGGGTGCATGGCCAAATGGCCATGCACCCAAGACTGTATGCCCTGGCAACAACCACCGCAGCATATCACGTTCATATTTGCTTATAACTTTGGGTGAAAAACAAATGTATGGTTCTCTGTCAAGTTGAATGTGTCCTAAGAACACTCGCGGTGTCCTGAAATGTTCGCAAATAAACAAGATGGTGGTGTTCTGAAGACACTTTTAAGAACACTCGCGGTGTCCGGGGAGTGTTCGTAAGGGGTGTCCTGAGGACGCTGTCCGTATTGTTCTCTGTCAAGTTGAATGTGACCTAAGAACACTTGCAGTGTCCTGAAATGTTCGCAAATAAACAAAATGGGGGTGTTCTGGAGACGCTTCTAAGAACACTCGCCGTGTCCGCGGAGTGTTCGTAGGGGGTGTCCTGAGGACGCTGTCCGTATTGTTCTCTGTCAAGTTGAATGTGACCTAAGAACACTCGCGGTGTCCTGAAATGTTCGCAAAATAAACAAGATGGTGGTGTTCTGAAGACGCTTCTAAGAACACTCGTGGTGTCCGGGGAATGTTCGTAGGGGGTATCCTGAGGACGCTGTCCGTATTGTTCTCTGTCAAGTTGAATGTGTTCTAAGAACACCTGCGGTGTCCTGAAATGTTTGCAAATAAACAAAATGGGGGTGTTCTGAAGACGTTTTTGAGAACACTCCCGGTGTCCTGGAATGTTCGTAGGGGGTGTCCTTAGGATGCTGTCCGTATTGTTCGTTGTTAAGTTGAAAGTGTTCTAAGAACTATCGCGTTGTTCTGAAATGTTCGTAGGGGGTGTCCTGAAAACAGTCTCCATATTGTTCGCTGGCAAGTTCAAAGTGTTCTAAGAACACTCACATTGTTCGCGGACATTAAAAGTTTCCCATAGATCATAGTTGAAATGTTTGACTCTATGGATGTGATATGCTGCGGTGGTTGTTGCCAGGGCATACAGTCTTGGGTGCATGGCCAAATGGCCATGCACCCAAGACTGTATGCCCTGGCAACAACCACCGCAGCATATCACGTTCATATTTGCTTATTACTTTGGGTGAAAAACAAATGTATGGTTCTCTGTCAAGTTGAATGTGTCCTAAGAACACTCGCGGTGTCCTGAAATGTTCGCAAATAAACAAGATGGTGGTGTTCTGAAGACACTTTTAAGAACACTCGCGGTGTCCGGGGAGTGTTCGTAGGGGGTGTCCTGAGGACGCTGTCCGTATTGTTCTCTGTCAAGTTGAATGTGTCCTAAGAACACTTGCGGTGTCCTGAAATGTTCGCAAATAAACAAGATGGTGGTGTTCTGAAGAAGCTTCTAAGAACACTCACGGTGTCCGGGGAGTGTTCGTAGGGGGTGTCCTGAAAACGGTGTCTGTATTGTTCGCTGGCAAGTTCAAAGTGTTCTAAGAACATTCACATTGTTCGCGGACATTAAAAGTTTCCCATAGATCATAGTTGAAATGTTTGACTCTATGGATGTGATATGCTGCGGTGGTTGTTGCCAGGGCATAGAGTCTTGGGTGCATGGCCATTTGGCCATGCACCCAAGACTCTATGCCCTGGCAACAACCACCGCAGCATATCACATTCATATTTGCTTATAACTTTGGGTGAAAAACAAATGTATAAGGAACAAAGGTATTAGATACTATGGATGTGATATGCTGCTATGGTTGTCCTTATTATTGTATACTTACTGTTTGGTCTTGTAATGGGAGTCCATGTTTTTCTTCTTCATTTCTGTGATAAAAGAAAATAACATGTTAGTATTAGTATTTTGTAGTGACTTATTACATTGTATAAGCAATATACTTTTATTTTTTTTCAACCCTCATATTTAGTAGAGTACAAATCAGAGTACTGTGCAATTTGCTCAGTTTCTGTATTTGTTGCTAAAATCATTGGGTCTGTGGGAGGAAAAAAAATCCATGTTGGATTAAAAAAAACCCCTTTTTCTGTTTTTGTTTGTTTTCAGTGTTAACTTGTTGTTTCTGGCTAATGCTTTATACGTTACTTTGTTGTAATTTTTTTTGGAGCAGTAACAGATTCTTCAATTGTTTTGATATTATAAAATTTTTGAGCAGTTAGACACCAATTGGCGTATTCTAACTGTCTACTTTTTTTATATATTTTAGTGGTTTTGATTTATCTATTTGGATATTGTTAAATTTTGGGACAGTGAGATACCAATTGGCGTATTCTAACTGTATTTTTTGGCCTAATTTAGTGGTATTCATTTATCTGATTAGTTGTTGTAGAATCTTTGAGCTGTTAGATAGCTTTTGGAGTATTCTAACAGTGTATATTATTTTAACACAAATTTATAATTTTGGGACAGTTAGATACCAATTGGCGTATTCTAACTGTGTATTTTTTGGTCTAATTTAGTGGTATTCATTTATCTGATTAGTTGTTGTAGAATCTTTGAGCAGTTAGATAGCTTTTGGAGTATTCTAACAGTTTATATTTTTTTAACACAAATTTACTTAAAGGTTTAAATACAGTTTATTTATCAAATTTTGGTTTTAAGAACATCAAGTAAGCATTTGTAAGATTTGCTGGTAATCTCTGCTTTAGAGTAATGGTACTATCATTACATTCAAACCATCCACATTTCTTTTTTATATATGCCGTGTAGTGCCCTGAATTGGTTGTGGCTCCTGCGTGGTAGATTATACCTATTGTTGTGAAGGTTTTCTTACCAAGTGATATTTGACTATGTGTATATCCAGTCAGCTTGCAGTTGTTTTTGGTACCATCTGCATTGTAATGTAGAAGCATTAGTATTACGTATTTACTATGTGTTTGTATTACTAACGTGGAGCGAATATCTGAATTGCAGGTAGAGCATAATCTACCATGGTTTGCATTTTGTACAAGTTGCTGAAATGGAATGGATTCACAATGTGGTATTGATATATATATGAAGAGTTCATTGGGAATTTCTTCTTGTGTCACATTGTTGCACAGAGTGCATGTATGTTTCCACATGTATGAAATCTGGAAGATTTCCTTTAAAGGTATGTTTTTGTTTTCCAGTACTTGTAGTAAGTACATTAAAAATTCTTGTGGATCTTCCTGTGAGTGTATAGTGAATTTCACCATTCCAGCACAGTAGTCCAATTGTTGCCTTATTCCATAAACACTATATGTGTTGTCAGGATTGTTTTTTGCGTTTCTATGAAGTACTAACATTTGCATACACAATGGGTCTCTAAAGTGTAAGTAAATGTTGTCAACAATTGGTGGTAATTGAAATAGAATATTCATTGCTACATTTGCATAGCAATTTACACCAACTATATTTGAGAATTTAAATGGTCCAGGTAGTTCTGTATCTAACTGCTTTTTTGGAGTTTGTCTTCCTTCTTTAAAGAAGTACCTGGTTTACTTTCTCTAATTGATTCTTTTTTGTTTGTGGTACTTGATGAAGTATTAGTTTCTTTTACTCTCTTTGGAGGATTTGCAGTGAAGTCCTGTTGCATTTCTGTTTGATTTAGTTTTCTTTTACAACATTTTAGTTTTTGTGGAACAGAATATGTGTTTAGATGGGGAGTGTATAGTGAGCGAAGTCTATTATATTCTAAAATGCAAGGAATATCAGCGTTTACTTTACTTGCATCAAAGTTGATTAGAAATAGACCGTCAAGTGTACGTAAGCGTGATAGTGCTACGTAGCTCATGCCTTCTTTAAAGACTGTGTTACCAATATCTATCATTGCTTTGTCTAGGGTAAGACCTTGTGATTTATGAATCGTGACTGCGTATGCAAGAGTTAGAGAAAATTGTTCTCTGCGTACATACATATCTTTGAAGAGAAGGAATCTAGCTGTTGAGCGTCCTATCCGTTTTACTTCTGAAAGTTTGTCAAAGAGTATATTGACAAACTGAATTTTGTTGTCACGTGGGTATGTTTGAAAGCCAACAACTGTACCCAGTGCTCCATTAACTAGTCCTCGGTCCACGTCAAGGTTACGTTTAAGCATTACTCTGCAATTTAAGGATAATTTTAACATCTTTTCTAAGCCTGCTGTGTTTGAGATTGATATTTCTAAATTATTTAGTATTGTTGTGGCTTGGTCTGTATCGCTAATTTCCATTATTGGTTGCATTTCTTTACTTAACATTATTTCATTGAATTTGAGACAGCTTGCAAGAGTTGGCATTAAGGCCATACAATTGACATTTTTGTGGGATAATTGTTCCATAACATCTGTAGCACATGCATTATCGCCATAAAGTGCATTAATGTGCCGGGTTTTCAATGTTGCTTCTGCTCCTTTAGAAAGTATACCAACTCTCAAACGTTTTAAAATGTTGGCATAAGTTAGATCTGCAGATTGGCGCATGTTTTCTGTTAATTCTCTGTATTGGAAATGTTGCCAAAGATTAACATTTCCAATGCTGCCAACAGTTTTACGGCAGAGTTTGTGCCCTAATGTTTTAAAAATAGGTTCACCTTTTACTGGTGTTAATTGAAGCAGATCTCCAAAAACAATAATGTGTTTTTCTGCAAAGAGCTCTTCATAGTCTGCTTTGAGTACTTCTTGTAATCTGAGATGAATCAAAGCTAACATCAGGTTGGAGACCATGCCCACTTCATCTATTAGTAGCATTTTCATTTGTTTCAATACTTTGCGTAATTCCATTGCAGCTTCTGCAGAAAGTTTTTAATAGTCTAATTTGTTCTGGTGTTCTACTGGTAATAGTAGTAATCTGTGTAATGTAACACCACCTATGTTGTAGGCAGCTAAACCTGTGGGGGCAGTGACAACAGCTGACAGTTTGTTGTTTGTCAATTGTTGAAGGAACTTACTAATGATTTTGATTAGGAATGTTTTGCCAGAACCAGCTTCACCACTGACGTACAGTAGTATAGGTTTATAATTATGGCAGGAACATTCTTTATTTTCATGTTTTACACCATGTGCAATTTGTTTTGTTACTTCTTGAAAAATGCTACTTTGCTCATTGTTTAGTTTTGATTGTAGTATAGTTAAGTCTTCCTTATCTTCATATTGACACATGGTGTTTTCTACTTCTATCATAGCTAATTCTGCCTCAGTTGTTATTAGTGGTTGTCCCAGTGGTTCTTGGCTTCCTGTTACAGAAGGTTGACTACTGTCAGGAGTATCCTTATCTAGTTGGGCTTGGAGTTCTTCTTCATGTTGCTGTTCATTGTGCAACATTGTTTTGTACTGTGTAAAGTTTACATCAGTTATAGTGCTTTCATTTGCTTTGAAAGCATCCTCATATGAGTCATAGTTATCTAGTAATTGTTCTTCTTTTCTCCATGGTTTGAAGAGTTGTAGCAGGGACATGTAATATACTTCTTTATGTTGAGGAGTCTTCAATGACAATTTCATATGATTAATTAAATTTGGTTTAGTGAGTTTAACTAAGCTGCCTTCACAGTCTGTCACTCCATATTTACCTTTTTTTTCATCAGGTTTCATATTATTTTTGTATGTGTAGTTTTGGGCTATTTGGTATAGACACATGTTTTCCAAAGTATTACTTCTGTTTGGATAGTATGTGTCCAATAAATTGTTTTTTAAAATGTCTTGGCTGTTGGGATCATGTTTGGCTATTGTTTCTATATCTTCTTATGATTTTAGAACTCTTTTTTCTAGATTTAGCTGGACCAAGACTTACCCATACTATATTTTCAGATTTACCATACAATGAAGTACCAGTTAAACGATCAGCTGCTTCATAAGATCCACATTCTCTATGGGTGAGCATTTTTATGCCCAAGCTGTATAATTTCTGAGATACTGTTTTATCTGATGACAGGTCATTCCAGAGGTCTTGGAGCTCTGTCTTTTCTGCTTTAGTTAAGTATGCTGTGACATATCATGCAACTGCAGTAGAATTGTCTGCAATGTACTGCACATTTATGTTTGCATTCCATAAGTGGGCAATGATTGCATTATAATCATTGATATATTTTTCTTCTTCTTTTCCTTTTATGTAATATGTATTTTTAGGTGACTTACCTTTAACACTATGTATAACTGAAGAAATGAGGTTGTTTACTTGACCTGTATTTGTAACTGGTCTAGGGAAACCAAATCGGCATTTGGTGTAGTATTTGCCTTTGTTTTTGTATTTGCGACGACAATATTTTCCACATTTGTGTCTTTGAAATTGTAAAATTTGTGCATGAAGATCACTATTTGTGGCTTCTGATGGAATTTCACAAGTGACATATTTTTCAATAAACTGTAAAACAGTGGCATCACTGTCTTGACAAATTTAGGAGCATCTTTAATCCATAAAAGCATGTGGATATGTGGTGCTCCTCTGGCTTGGTATTCTTTTCTCCAAAAGAAGTGTTGCACTTCTCCAAGGGGAGGAACAGTTTTATTACAAATAAAATGTAGCATAGCAATGACGTGATTGTGAAAATATCTTGAAACATTAACAGGATCCAAAGAACAAAGTTCTCCAGGTGTTAGAATATCTATGTTTGTTTTGTTGTTATTTGATATGCATAGGAAATCATGTAAATCTTCCCATGCATGTTCTGCACAACTTAAAGTAACAAACCAAGTGGGTGGGCCAAGGTTTCTGATCATACAACGTACATCTCCATGACGTCGAAACCAGTACTCTTTAGTACCACGCATATTTGCTAATAGATTTGTAATATTTGATTGTAAAACCTCATCCTTTTGTTGCACTTTCTTTAATAATTGTGTAGCTGTCATATTTTGAAAGTGTGATCCTGATTTTAATATGTGTGCAACTCCGTAACATAAAGTTGCTAGTTCACTTTCAAAGAGTAGGTGGAATATGTATTCCACATTTTGTCTAAATCTGGGATCTTCAGAATACATCCGTAATGAGCGGTATTCTGAAGCTGATATTTGAATAGGTCTATCATCATACCTTCCTCCTTTGCCAGTAGGAAAGAGTAGAGGAAAAGCACGTGCTGCTATACTTTTTTCCCATATGCTGATTGGCGATCCTTTTGTTTGACACATTTGGTAAGTTTCCAGTACATCTTGTACAGTGTCATTACAGTGCCAAGGATGAATTGTATAATGGTCTAAAGTATTTGATATTGTAGCAGGATCTAGTAGCTCAAATTGACCAGCTTCTTGTGTTTCTTGAATTATTTCAGTTGTATCTTTCAAGTTTTCTTCAGTATTAATTTCTTTGTAATATTCATTATTCTCTTTAAGATATTGGAAGGCTTGTCTAACTTTATATAAATCTACCAGCTGTTGCCATATTTTTTTGTCTTTTGTAGGTACTCCATTTACTAATATAATTAAAGATTGCTGCATTGGACGTTGCACTCCTAGAGTATGCACATTTTCTTTTAGATTTAATGGTAAATAAACTACTTTTCCACGAATGCCTTTTACCAATTCAGAGGGAGGTAATTTTGCTGTTTTTGGTTGAAGGCGTATTATTGCTTGAAATGGGTGTACTGTTTGAATTATGATGCTCTCATATAAATTAGGTTGTTGTAGAGGTTTTGGTACTGGGTATAATTCCAAATTATTTGTGATAGAACGTGAAGGAGATTGGTTGTTGTCAAGTTTTGTAGTGCAATAACTGCAAAGTATTAAGGGCTCAGTTATTCCATATTTGTTTTCTGCTACAAGGTAGAGAGCTAATTCAAACCATTTAGAATCTTCATTGTCTTCTATTTTGTATGATAGGTCCACAGTGTTACTTTTATAAAAAATTCTACGGCAACATACACATACATGGTTTGGTACTTCAGCTGATGTTCTTTTAAATTTGAGTATTTCTTTTTTGTATGTGTTTAGCAAAAGGTTGCCATGTGTAGAATTGTTGCTTAATTGGTTTAAAGCTATTTCATTCTGTAAATGGCTTTCACTTCCAAAATATTTTTTCTGGATATAGTGAATTTCTTCAAGTAGGTCTTTTGCTGTACTATGTAGAAGGATGTTATTTAACTTTGCTAGTGCTAAAGCAGTACAGTTTATAGACTAGATTTCTTATAGTTGAATGATGTGTTGATATCCTTTTGATATCATGGAAAGTGGTTTTACAAGTAGGTCCTGTAATGCAGGCCAATGAATGTCCTTGTAGTCCTGTGTACTTGCGCACTGGACAGGTATCTATATTTTGCAGTAATTTAATTTTGATTTTGTCTTTGCTTTTTACATATTTATTGAGGAATTGGCGTAAAGATTTGAAACATTGTTTGGGAATGTTACACATTGACGTGCATGGCCATTTGTACACTAGACGTTCTGATTCAGTTGAATGAAGGGGTAATTCTAAGTTTTCAGGGCATATTTTTGTAAGAAGTACTTCTTGTTCCATTATGTTATTATTCACTTTTTCATAACCTCGACCACTGCTATGTATGGCAATTGTATTTGTTTGCTTTTGTTTGTATGCTTCTTCATTAAAATATGGTTCTGTGCTTGTAGTGTGATTCCATTCACCTCCGCTGATACTTAAGACGTTCTTTCTGTTGATATTTCGCTTATTGAGAAGTCTTTTTTGTAATTTAGTTATTAGTTTTGTTAGTGGTTTCATTTTGTTTAACAGTAAAATAAATACATTTCTTTTGAGAAGAATTGCACTGTCCATCAATGCTTCTAAGATTAATTTCCTACGATAGGTTTTAAGCTTTGAACCTGATTTCTCTCCTGTTTTTATAAGATTTTGAAGGACTTTATGACGGTATATTTTGGCTAAAATACTTTTCTTGGTATGCTTACTTTGCACTATATTAAAATTTGAAGAAGTAGTTTTATCTGTACTGATAGCTGATTTTCTGTTAATTGTTTTTTGGTTTGTTTTACATTTTGATAAAGGAAGCGAAGTTGTTGTACTTGAAACTTCTTGTGTTTCACTAAATGATTGTATTAGCTGTTTTGTTTCAACTTTTTTTACAAATTCTGCTAGAGATGGATGCTTATGTTGGACACCTTTATTTTCATTTGCTCTACTTTTGCGTTGCTTTCTACGGACTTGACTTTGGTAGGCATTCTTTAGGGTCTGTTGAAAAAAATAAAGAAGATATGGGTTGGGGTGTTCTGGAATGTATGTGTGCTGTGTGCATGAGTGTTTGAGTAAGATGATAAAGATGTATGTAATGGTGTGTGATTGTGCATTGGGAACTAAAACTAGGAGGGATAGGTATTCTTGAATTTATGTGTTACTAAACTGGGGTTCAGATGACAAAAAAAAAGTAAGCTAGTGGTGTGGAAAAGTACAAATAGTAAATCTAATGTATACAATTAAAACAGTTGTTTGTTCTATAATATGAACATTTTAGTGGTTCAGTTGGGTAATTTGTGTGTCCAAAAATAGAAATTTGTGGGCCATTCTTGCTGTAAATCGCTGTTTAAGACATGGACATTTTTGGACAAAATGGTACAAAATCTCTATTTTTAGAAACCGAAATAGCTCATATTAACGTTATAGTATATTTGATTAAAAATACAAATATTATGGTGATATTTAACTTACTTTTTTTTTTTAAATTAACAGGTAACTTCTTAGTTTTTCTTTCTTCTTCGACTTCGGCTGCTTCTTTTCAGGAAACTGGTCTTCACTTCAATTGTAAAAGCTTCAAATTAGTAACTTTGTTTGTATATAGCACTGTTTTTAATTTAGATATTGTTTTTTTAATTGAAATCCTCAGTGCCTTCTTTAAAACCATTAAACTAATGTATTTACATAAGATACATTGCATCAGTTCAGTACATATGATATGTTCTTAATGAACAAATTGTATTGAATAACTAACTGTAGCAAAAAAAATATATCTTTACTATGTCTTGTGAAATTTATAATATATAAGTGAATACCAGTATTTCTGTAAGTAAACTGTTCTAGGTAATAGCGCCTCAATGTCATGTCTAATTTAAAG
Organism: Ambystoma mexicanum; assembly: GCF_040938575.1. NCBI lineage: Eukaryota > Metazoa > Chordata > Amphibia > Caudata > Ambystomatidae > Ambystoma > Ambystoma mexicanum. Next base: position 942,523,893 of record NC_090926.1, on the reverse strand, counting down.
TAATTGAGTAAATACATAAATAAAAACAAAAAATATGAAATTGTATAAGTATTTTTATAAAGTTTTAAACATAGATTGTGTTTGCATGCAATTTTGTTTGAATATATGAAGTCTATATATTTCATTTAAAAAATGTTAGTTTAACATGATTTGAGTGTGTGTGTATAAAGAAAGTAAATAGTATAAAGGTTTATAAGTGATAGTTGATTTTAGGAAATTGAAAAAAGTACAGTAAATTCATTTTACAGATTTTACAAGGTAAAAGTTTGTTTGAAAATGTGTTCATCTACTATACAGAAAATATGCATACCTGAAGTTTGTGTTCATGCATATGGATATGCATGGAGCTGGAAGTAGAAATCTTGAAGACTTGTACAGTATTTCTGGTAGATGCTGCTTGCCAATGATATGTGTCATGATGCCCGCTCCCGGGGAGCTGGTTCAAGCCCTGCGTCCCTGAAAGCGGACATCCGGTCCCCAAGGAAGGACCCAGCAACCCCATATAGGGGCCCTTTGGACAGTGTCCTGGCGCCTATGGCGCCAGGCTCATAAAAGACATCAGTCCTGGCGCCATAGGCGCCAGGCTCATTATGGAAGTGCTTGGGTGCACTTACCTGATGCAGACCATGCTGCAGGATCCCGGCCTCCTTAAGGCCTGAAAGGAACTACTTTACCTGTGGGACTAATTTACCATCCGGGCGTGGTCAGGGAAGGATACATATCTGATTGGAGGAAGGATACATACCTGGAACTTCTTCCAAGGCTATTTAAACCGCACCCGAACAGCCACACGTGCTTCGCGTTGTTCTGCATCTAGCAGCTGGACGCTCACCGTGTCTGCTCCTGCATCCTGACTTCTGCCACGCCTGCCAGCATCCTGGATCACCTGCAAAGGAAGAGAAGAAGAGAACAGAAGAAGGAAAAGTCCTTACCTGCTAAATCCGCATCCCGGAGACATCTCGCCGACAATCCTGAAAAGGAAGACTTTTATTTAAAAGCTCTTCGCGTCGATCGCTGCAGCGCTGCATTCCACTCACCTTTACAGGGCGCCTCCATGTTCAGCAGCGATCATCCGTATTCGCAGTCACGCCCCAGCGCCTAGGGAGAAAAAGACCAGAACAAAAGGTGAGAGAGAGAAGGGAATAAGGAAAGCTAAATCTCCATGTTAAGACTTACCTGTTGATTTCATTCCCTCTTCATTTCGGGTCCGCGCCGCATCCTGGCATTTCCGGACCCCGGCCCCCAAGGGGAAAAAGAGACATCAGCGTTAATGAGCGAATGAAAAGGACATTACCAAAAAATGCTCATTAAAGACTTACCTGATTTCTACAAGGATTTCACCTCTCATCTCGGGTCGGTGCCTGTTCCCCGGCATTCCGTACCCCCGCCCCTATGGGGAAAAAGACACTAGCATTAGTACAGTAATGCATGGACACAAGGGGAACCTCTTATCAAAAAAACTTACCTGGAAGCCAAGCAAGTTTGGTTCTCACCAATCGGAAAATCCATTAAAGTAACTGGATACCAACACGCCCCTGCATCAGAAGCAGGATGGAGAGCTCGTCCTTCCAGACCCTAAGGTGAGACGCTACGAGGAATCTCAGAAGGGTTTCGAGGAGGGTGAGAGGGGAAAGTGGGAGGCTGATTGCATTACCCCGCAGACAGTTAATCCCCTATTTTCGCCTACAGAAGGATACTTCTGTGAGCCAGACAAGCCAGATTTGGGGGCCCAGTCCAGTCCGTCTTCCGAACCTTGCGTATCACCTTAGAAGAGGTCACAGCAGCGCGAACCAGGCCAGCGCCTCCGTGGGAGTCAGGTGAGCATTACAATATGACACTTGTACTCAGAGAGATTCAGAGTACATTTGCAGTGCTGATCTATGATGATGCAGTTAGATGTAGAGGTCTTGAATGTGATTGGTGCATGGTCATGTGATTTTTGAGGTACATCCAATGAGGGAATGGCAGAGAGAGTGTAGTGGAAATGGTAGAAGGGCTGTTCATGTTACGATATGTCTGCGGACATGGCGGTAGTTCGCGGACATCGGGAGTTACATCCGGGGATTTTTGGGTTCAGAAGTCATGCAAATGAGAATAAGTACTGAAAGGGATTGGTCAGGAAAGTTTGGTGGGTGTGTTGTGCCAGGAGTGATTTTCTCAGATACTCTTTTTGCTGAGAGAACAAAAGATAGCTTTGGCTGTGTGTTTCAGAAAACAGATTGTTTGGATTTTAGGAGATTCGTGGATACAATGGTTGAAGGTGCATGCAGAAAGCTGTGAAGTAGCTGTAGATCTTGGATTCCCACATGTGGAAGTACACTGGCATGGAGTACGTGGAATGAAGTGGTTGGACTTGCTACCTCTCTGTGCTACTTTGGAGACAGAGCAACATTCAGACATAATTGTAATTCATTGTGGAGGGAACAGTTTAGGACATGTGACTGGATTTTTTTTGCAATTTGCTACGAAAGAAGGACTTAGGAAAGTTATGGACATGTTTCCTAATTCTCAAGTGATATTTTCACGTATTGCGCAGAGACAAATGTGGCTTTGTTCTTCTTCATTTGGTCCACAAATGGAAAAAGCAAGGCGCAATGTTAATAAGGCTGTTTGTGCCTTTCTAAGAGATTTTGGCATGTCTTCTTTTCACAATGAAAATATTATGTTTTGTAGTACATACATTTTTCGCAGAGATGGAGTCCATCTTACTTATGCTGGCAATCAGATTTTTCTGAGAAATGTACAAAATGCATTGCGACCTTTTTTGGAATTACAGCAACGATTTTGAAGTAGATGTTAAGCATTTACAATTTTTGATTTACAAACACCACCCAAAGGCTCTTTTCAGAGCCACCACTTCTTTCCAGAGAAGATTACAATGTTTGTGATGGAGTAGCAACCCAATTTTCTTAATGTTCGCGAACTGTCCGCGGACTTCTAAAAAATACAAAGAGCCCTGCTTCATTTATTTTCACTTCTATTTTTTTTAACTGGGAAAGGCGGCTCTGAAAAGAGCCTTATTTTTTTTGATTTTTGTAATTTTGTATTTTTTTTGGTTTTTCAGACACGACACACTAGGAGAGGAGGGTAAAGGAGGGTAAAGGGGGGGACACCAACCACAGGGATAAGAAAGGGCGAGCTGAGAGAGGAAGATGTAGAGTGGGTTTTATTTGGGTAGTGAGCAGGTCTTCTCGTGCTCTGAGACGATAGTCTCAAAAGCACTTCGAAGTCGCTCCCCCCTGCCGAGTACTGTGTCACAGTACATACATACAACTGTGACCCTCGAAAGGTAAGGGTAATCAGCATTCTGTATGGCCTGTGAGGCAGCTTGAGAAAGACGCTGTCCCACAGAGGTGGTCCTTGTGGTGACAGGATCAGAAACAGAGGATGAAGTAGAGGAAATCAACCTGCTACGTTCTTCGCAAGGTACAACCCTGCGAATAGCCCCAGAGTGAAATGACCTCAGGTGTCGCTTCATAGTAGTGGTCCCAAAGCTGTACTTACCGTGCTTCCCGCGACTGAGTATCATTTTTCACTCATTGCAGGTAACACGGTTCACACGAGCCTTAGGAACATTACCATGAATGGTAAATAACTGCCACACCCAAGACTCACGCCTAGTGCGGGTAGTAGGGTTTTCCTCTACCTCATTCTCATCATCCTCTTCTTCCTCCTCCGCATCCTCACTCCTGTTCCCCTCTTCAGGCCCTTGGGGAGGTGGTGGTGGTGGAGGGGGTGGGCGTGGTGCTGAAGCAGGTGCAGCACCAAGTGGCAGTTCAGCAGCCAAGGATGCCATCTTGATGATGGTGTAGTCTGCAGGTGGCAGCAGAAATCACTGTGTTCTGAAGAATAGCCAGAAACACAATGGGAATAAGCTCTTGGGCGTGGTCTTTTATAGGGGTGCTTGTGCGCGGTTCACGGACATGCGCACTGTCCACGGACAGATCGAACACAAAAAAAGGATCAGAAAGTTTCAAAAGGTATATAGAATCTCAAGATTGCTATGTGGGACTTGTGCCATGGTGAGATTTTATTGAAAAATATTATGGATTAACTGAAAATGTACTTTTAAATTGTTCGGGGACACGAACAGTGTCCGCATTTCAGGACACACGATGAGCGCGGGCGCGGTCATATGATCCGTTTGCGAACTAGTCTGTGAAGGAAGCACCTGTCCGCAGAACACCAAGTGCACGGAGATTGGTTAGCGCATGCGCATTGATGTCCTATGGACACTGTTCGGGTTCTGAAGTAATTAAAAGTGCGTAACACGTGAAACGAACATTTCAGGACACCGATTGTGTTCTTAGAACAGTTTAAACTTGGTAGCGAACAGTAAGGACAGATATAGTGTTCTTCAGGACACATGTAATTTCGTTTATGTACGAACATTTCAGGACACCAATTGTGTTCTTAGAACAGTTTCAATTGGGTAGCGAACACTACGAACAGGTATAGTGTTCTTCAGGACACCTCCATTTTCGTTTACGTACGAACATTTCAGGACACCAATAGCGTTCTTAGAACAGTTTGAACTTGCTAGCGAACAGTACCGGACGGGTATAGTGTTCTTGAGGACACTTTAATTTTTGTTTGTTTATGAACAATTCAGGACACCGCGTGTGTTCTTAGTACAGTTTCATGTTGCTAGCGAACACTACGAACAGTTGTACTGTTGTTCAGGACACATCATTTTCGTTTATTTACGAACATTTCAGGACACCAATTGTGTTCTTAGAACAGTTTTAAGTTGATAGCGAACATTACGGACAGATATAGTGTTCTTTAGAACACTTTAATTTTTGTTTCTTTACGAACATTTCAGGACACCACGTGTGTTCTTAGAACTGTTTCAACTTGCTAGCGAACAGTACGAACAGGTGTGGTGTTCTTCAGGACACCTCCATTTTCGTTTATGTACGAACATTTCAGAACACTCGCACTGTCCGCGGACACTTTTATTGTTTTGAAAAAAAAACGGAAACTATTCACAATGCAATATAAAAATTAAACTTTATTTAACATATATTAATAATTTATGACAGAGAAGGTGAGGCAGAAACAGAAACAAAAAGGAGAATTTGGGGTTTCAAGATGATTGGTATTAGGTGAAGAAGGGATGGAAGTCACATCAAAACGTTTTGGATTATGGAGAGGGTTTGGGGATAATAGACTGGGATATGGTGAGGAGGGACAAGTACTCTTCCTTCATGATGCGGTTTGTAGCTAAAGCATTCGTTCCATTGATTGTCTTTGTTGTCCATAAAGCCCAGGCATCTGCATTTAAAGACCTCTTGTTGGGTGCTGACACATCCATTGATTTTTTTTCTATAGAGTCTTGGAACACCTTTGAATAATCTGGTTCAGTGTATTCGTGGTCTTGTTATCTTCACAAAGGATCATCAGTACTGGAAATAGTAAACCATACTTAAGATCCCATCTCTTCGGAGAAGGTTGCTGCTGCAGGAAATCGTTTGTCTTTCTCAATGCTGGTCTGATTTATTCCATCAAAATGTATATCTCGTGGCCCTCATAAATGAAGCTGGTCATTCCTTTTAGCGACTTGTAGGATTAGTCTAGTATGTTTATAATGAGAGAGGAATGCGATGAGTGATAGACCCTCTTTTCTGCTGTTTGGGGCTACCAAGTTGATCCTGTACCCTTGTTAAATTTCTAATGGTAACCTTTGCTCACCAAGTTTCCTAGAAAGAGTCTGGATCCTTTTCCTCCACCCTAATGGAAGAAGTGGATGTTATCCCTCATGTTACAGTCTTCCAGATAGGTAATTGCTGCTTCCTGTTCAAAGACTTGTGTTTGCATATGATCCAGAACATGTACTCAAATTTACATTTCTTCAATTCTATTCTCTATGTGCACTAGTCGGTCTTCCAAGGACTAGAGCTTTGCACAAACTAGTGAGAGTTCTTCATGGGTTACTGCTGTACGTGAATCAATCCTGGTGCAGAGTAAAGATGTTTGAAAAAGCAACGCAGACAGTGCTGATTGCACACCCAGTGCACCCCTTGCATGTTTGATCTATCCTTCCCCAGGTCTTGATGTCCCAGCCCTGTGATCTTATTTATGTTTTAGAAACAGATCCTGAATGATTTCCAATGAGAAGCAGGAGGAGATGCGCACTTAAGTGCTAAATTATTCTGCAGTCTAAATCTAGATACATACATTTGGAAAGTATTTATGGAAGTGCTGATATTATACTAATTCATGCCACAAATCTCTGTAATTTAAACTACGTATTTACGATGGAACAGAAATGCGTTGTCATCCTAGGTTTCAACTGATGGCCTGCATAAACCACTGCCTTGTAAGTGGTATTTGGAATGTGAAGATACAAACGGGAGTTCTCATTAACAATGACAGTCCCCTTTCTTTAATTATGAATACAGACCTGGGTTCTCTCGTTGCAGATCTACAATGCCAAAACAGGAGATTTCCACTAACACACCGATCCTCCCTATGTTCATTTTTCCAGCCACACCCTACGCTGTGTTCGTCCTGGGACATGCTTCCTTCTCTCCCACCTCTGTTCCTTCACTGTGTCACAAAATGCAGTGGGATGTCCTAGTTTCCTCAGTGTCCCACTGGAAGGCCCAAATCGTTTATGTTAAACCCTTTTTGATTATTGGGTCCATGAAGAGGTGATGGGCTGGAGCTTCAGAGATGTGCCGCCATCATGGGTGACCGGAAAATACACTCCCCAAATGCTCATTTACGAAAATGCATAGTGCTTCTACTTTAATGGCTACACTCACTTTTCACTCAAACAATGAAGATTTTTCGAAGGTTTAAGCACCCCGCTGCTGAGATATTTGTGGCATTTAGGCAAGGGCGAATCAGCTTCTGATCCTACCAAGGTCAAATAAGCATTGGCAATGACAACAGTTTAGGCTTTTGTGTGGGCTTGGAAAGGGCACTTGTCAGGCACTGCCATAGCATTATTACCCGGCCATTGATGGTAACAGGTGAAATATGGTGTGAGTACCTGTGCATCTAATAGCAGTGCCTGTCAAATGCCTAGTACTTATGCACATGCCAAAAACTATTGGCTTTGCTAATGTTTGTTTTTAATCAGACTTTAGTGAAGGACCTAGATAGTGCTTATAAATCGAGTGGCTAACGCATACCTGGTTAAGACACTTCTATTACACCAGAAGTGCATTAACAGCTCCAAATAGGTCATTAACTATCAGGAAACTGCTTTGATAGCATGTTGGCAGACACTTTGAGTGCAAGGTTTAATGGTAAGGTTTAATTAAAGTGAGATCAATGAGTTCCCATGAGGAGGTGTTTTGGAAGAAGAGGGGTAGGAACTGGGTGGGAAAGGCCATAGACTTTAGAATGCTCATGGACAGTCAATGGGTGGGCAAATAACCAACCAACACCTACAAGCTGTGTGTCCCTCCCATATGCCATTGCTGCCAATCTGTGCTCCATGCAAACGTTTTGGCTTATATGGTCACAGGCGACCCCTAATAGCCAAAACTAAAGCTGAGTACCAAATTTGATTGGGTAATATTATGTGTATATACAAATATGCTGTGTAAAACACTTTGGATAGAAACATTATATAACTGTGAACACGATGCATTACTTAATTAAATTCTATTTTTTTTAAAAAAAAGCCTTTTGTCAATCAGACCATGAATATGCCCCACCCCTTAATGTGTTCCTTATTCAGTGACCACACACTACATTCTACCCAACAAGAGCATGTTCTTATTTCTTTACATTAATACACGTTTCATTGGTTTCATATCGTGCAATGCTCTGGGAGATTAACATTTTTTGGAAACTGATATTGGCACCCTCCTAATGGTGAATATCGGTGCTTAGAAACATCTTAGAAAACAAGCTTTCCTGTTTATACTGTCATCTGCCTCTTCGGCTGGGTGTGAAATTGCTTCCTACGTGGTTTCATGCAATACCGGTGGAACACAACATACAACGTATTCCACCTTCTAGAAGCACGTCACGCATTCTGATGATACAGAAATACATGTGCACGAAATATGTTCCCTGGAATAGACACGTACTACGCCGTCAGAAGTATCATACATGGGATCAGTGCAGATGTGGCAGTTACAGGAGGCCACGGTTTCCATCAGCCGTTGCTAACGTGTCTCTTTACATGGCGCACATGTCTCTGGCTTACACCAGTCACAAAGAATATTGGGATTCAACAAATGCGCCCGTATCCTTCAGCATTCACTGCATACATCATACCTGCTGATTTCTAGGAGTGGTTGCCCGGGCTGCGGGTCCTTATCAGAGCAGTCCAGATTGTGCTTGACTTACTTCCAGAAGCAGTATCAGCTGCCTAAATATCTGCGGAATTACCACATTGAGAAGAATGTGTTCTGCACTTTGGAGTCCTGTATTTTCTCATCAATGTTTTTGAGCTGAAATTATTGTATCCCTCTATTGCCATCCTATATCAATGCAGGACGAAAAAATCAAATAAAACATCTTGTCAATTGCTGGCTGCTCCACTCAACCCATTGGAGGTCCCCCAATCTCCTACTCCCACTATCCTCTCACCTCTGTTACCTCCATTTACCCTACCTGTAACCTCATGGATGTGCCCACTACATAAATTGCTCCATTGTTTCCTAACTGGCTTTGGCTCTATATATCTCATGCATGTGTAGATGCAAAGACCTATGAAGTATTCCTGTATTTGACAATATGTCCAAGCATAAGTCGGCGTGGTGGGATTAACACACTCTGGCAGAAGTAGAGTACAGTCATGAAAAAGAAAGTGTCCCAAATTGGTGGCCACTTGCATCCCCTGCACATCTTATGTACTGACAGTATAGTCAGGCAAATCTTATTGAAGTTTAACGATGGTTGTCCTCCATTGTAAGCAATTAAGTAGTGTGTGTTCAAATTCATGAAATCAACTTGTATCAACTTAACAATATTCAATCATCACATCTCCATATCAAAGAAATTCAGACAATATTGGGAGAAACATGTATGTATTAAATCCATGTGTGGATACAAATTGACCTCTAAGCGTTTCAGGATAAATTATCCCATCATCAGGAGCAAATAATTCATGAAGATCATGTTTTTCAAACTTTGACTCATATCTACAAAATAAGCCAACAAATTCCTGTAAGTGTGTCAGTTATAACATAAAAATCAATAAATCATTTAGGAGAAATGTTGTCCAATTTAATATGGTCAATAAGAGTAACCTGATTTAAAAAATCAAAAGATCAATCTCAGGCAGGTAACATGTTTCTTTAGACATATGTTGCGTCAGGAGGAAGTCTTCGAAGTTTTCAATTCTATGGGACAACATTAATATATGATATTTGGGAATGATGTATATCCTATATCTTACAGTGGGTTCACAGCGTGAACATACCTCTGCAAGTGAGATAAAGTTCAATCCTGCAGGATTTTAGAACTTCTCGAGACGGAGGCCAGCAGCCAATGCCTAATATAAGAATGTCAAATGAGATTCTAAGAATGGCTCATGGGAACCATCGTTAATAATTGGGTTCTGATGCAAGTCAATGTCATACCTCTTAAAGGTATGTGGGGGTACTGGATGCCGCAAGACAGCAACTGAAAGATAAGTAGATGCATCCGCTATGTGGCTATATAGTAGGCAATGGATTTCTAAAGAAAGAATTTAAAAAGGCGTCTGCCCAAGGACAGATAATACTGACTTACCAAAGAGCTGAGGCCATAATTGTAGTCCTCTGTATGAGAGCTGTGAGGGCTCTAACATTCAAAATGGTTGTCTATGTATGACGTTTGGTGCGTGCAGAAACGTGCCGATGTCATATGTAAACAACGGTTGAATCATGTTTGGGTGTCCATCAAGGTGCCTGTCAAAAATGGCAGGGGAACCAATAATCGTGTTGTTCAATCAGTGCAATACACTGTGTGCGATAATGAACCTGAACTGGAGGTCACTTGTCCCACAATCAAATGGATGCTCTTAAATAGAATACTGTATGCACAAACGAACATGGTAACAGGACAAACATCTTATATATTGAATATCATACTTCTACATTGCACAAAGAATGATTAAATGTTGCTAGTCATTACATTAACCTTGTATTTATGTGTGTTAGTCTTAGTGACATAAACTAGTTTGTGTGCTGATCCAACAATTTGTGCAATAAATCGTGTTTTCCCTTGCAGAGGGTGCAGTGTTTATTTGGCCTTTTGGATTATTTTTTGCCGTTCGCATTTTGGGTTGCTTTTCTCATTGTACATCTTGCAAGCTCAAGTTTGTACAAATATATGTTAAAGTTTGGTTCTGAATACCTAAAATAATACGTAATTGTATACAATTACTTTAAAAAGACACATGATAAACCAACCTGACAACGTATATATCATTTTAAAAACGTGTTGATGAAAAAGAGTAAAAGAGTTATTTTGTTTTGAAACCTTTATTGCACTGGGGGGATCACTACAGTTTGCAGTTTTATTAAAAGAGTACCTACATGCAATTGTTATTATTTCTACCAAGTACTGCCAAAGTTTAGCGTAAAACAATGGTTTCTTTTGGAATCTGCCTGCTTTTTCCAGGGTGTAAAAATCAGGCGAATTCCATAGGAATCCATTGGTTTTCCACAAACATAAAAATACTTGCTGGTTGAAACCCAATTGGATTCGGCAGTGGAACTTGTAAGGGCAAGCAAACCTACTAAGTCAGATCTGTTCTCCAATTTGGCCTGCCAAATCATTCAAAATCCTGAAGCGCATAAAAGTGTTGATACATGCGTTTAGCAGCATTTTGAACTCCTATGATTGTAGATTTATTCTACCCATCTTGAATGGAAGTGTACAAGCTCCAGCATAGAAATTAATCTGATAGCACAAAGTGAATTGTGTGACAAGGTAATTGTTTCACACAGCTTGTTCTACATCCCCCTGATTTCTAATCACCCAACAATCACAACTTATATAATTTTAATAAAAACTGCTGCAGCAATAGTCACTGCCAGTTACCTTTTTGCAACTCTAATCACTTCATGTTATAAATAATCTCCCTCTCAGACACATTAAAAAGAGAAGTCCTCAATGGGAGTACCTGTGCATGTCTGGCTGTTTGTATTTGAAGGGAGAGAGGCAGAGCAATGTTAGGGAGAATTTTCATAAAAATGCTACTTTCTCTTACCTTTTGAGACCCCAGCAACTTTGCTGGATTTTTAGGACTTTAATTTTTTACCAGGAAAGAGTGTGAGCCTTTTTTCCCACTCTTTCATGTATGTTGGTGTGTGTTTTACTTTTGTGTTCTTTTAGACAACTCCATAGGCATTATCTTTTCTTGTGTGCCACACAACATCCTAAGTGCCATGGTTTAAATACCTTCTCTGGGACTGACTACTGTCTCCCAGTGAATGTTAAGTTAAATTGACTTTGCTAGTCTCTTTAAATTGCTAGACCCAGCACACACTGCCTTACACCAGAGTGCTGGATGGAATACCTAGTATTCCCTATGCCTAGAAAATGCATGTAGCACTCAAATGCTACCGTTTCTTCTCAGAATGGCTGGTGGCAGTGGCATGACCATGTTTTTCCTCCCCATGACCCGCTTAAATGCTCCGGCAGCTAAAATCCAGCAGAGCCATGTTTTTCAAGATGGCGTCTGAGCCCCCTCTGTAAAAACAGGCTCCAATTGACTTTTTTATGCCATTTCCTTTTGGAAAGGTCCTTCGAGTGTCTACATGCCAAACCAGGTTTGGTCTCTTTGTTCGTGTACCTTTGGCAGGCTTCAGGACTGAAGTCAGCTCTTGGCGTCTGAGTGTTTGGGGTGGGCAGGAAGTGAGGGGAGTGCCCGAAACTCCCTGTGCTTAATCTCCTAGGAGACCCGAATGCACTCTGGTGTGATTGGCTGACTGACTGTCCGGCAAGGACAGCCACCCTGCTGGGTGACTGGCAGCTAGGCTGGAATGAATGGGAGCAAAATGTTTAAAAGCAGGTCTCTGGGAGTTGGAAGGCTGAGTCGACCACTGGAATGAAAGTACAGAAGACGAGCTGAAGGAAGACGATTGCTGCAACTCCTGGACCGTTGGTTTGCCCGTGAAGCCCTGATGCAGGTACGAATTGCCAGAAACTCCCTCGATAGAGAAACCCCTTCAAGGACGAATTCTTCCCTTGAGCTGGTGGAAACAACCAACTTGCAAGCTACCTGTAAACCATCTCTATATTGGTTGAATGTTCGTCAGAGTGCTGTTGAAAACCGAATAGCCAGTGAGAAGGCTACCAGATTGTGGACATAAGGCACTCACACCTTAAACCGATGTTTTGCCAAGCTTGTGGATCCATCCCCGTGCAGTGCAGGAACCTCCCGACGTCCTCCCTCTTGTCCCCACGACTGATGCCCAGGAACAGCGAGATCTGCAGGAACTGCCAGGAACATTTGACCCTGCTACAGCCTTTCTGCATTACTAAGGTACTGTGCAAACACGGTTGAGAACTCTCTCTGCCACAGTGAAAGTTTGTGAAACTTTCCCAACTTTGGAGTCATGTTCGCTCCTAATCCGATTAATAACTCTTTTTTCGTGCAAACTACTTCTGAGAACAACCGTTTTACTACCAGAACTGTGCTATCCTATCCAAGACACTGGTCCATTGACTTTGGCCCATGCCTGTTGAATTGAATTGCCTCTATTAGTGAAGTGAACTGAAACTATTTGCCCTGCCTAAGAAAGTATTCGTGTTTGATTCTTATAACTTATGTCTTTTACTCCCATTTAAAGTTACTGAAGTGTCATTCTGCTCTCACCTCTGGGGAGCCTAACTTGTTCAGACACTTATTGGTTTAGTACTGGAGTGTATTATAGTGTGATATTGAGCTGCTTATTGCTAGTGGAATGTTTTCTAAGTGACTGTATAAATAAATTAATATTGTTTTACCGAGAAACCTTGAGTAAGTGTTTGTTTGAACTACTGTGATTGCAAGTCCTTTGTGTAACATCTTGCACTGCTCACATCCCTCTTGAGATAAGCCTGGCTGCTCAGCCCTGCTACCACAAAACAGTGTAGTACAGACTTATACCAAAGGTGAGATTGTGCTTACACCTGTAGTCTTAATTGTGTGTAGTGTTCCCAAAGGGTACTGCATGTAATTCTGCCTAACAAGCAGGCTGTAGTGGACAGGGGCATTTGTCTCTTGTCCAAATGTTAAATCCACCTCTGATTGCACTCTTTAGGAAATATTTAAATACTGTTTTTTTTTGTTTTAAAAGGTGTACATCTTTTATACTTATCTCCCCAAAAAAAGAAAACACTCTTCTCTTGTGTTATTTTCCAGATGGTCATAATAAATCTTCTGAGAGGCAAATGTTTATTAGGGGGTGGGAACAATCCTTTCAACTTGCTACCCTCTCCATCACTGGTGAGGTCCCAGAGCAAATAATGTCAATTTTCGGCATTGCCTACACACCCAGGTCCCAGGATTTACATCATGCTTGCCAAGCAAGACCCACAACAAACAAGATGTATTATGTTTGCATTCAAACTTTGTTAAGTTACTCAAACAGTATGAGATTATCACTTGAGTTCTTATAAGTTTGAATCATGAAAGGTTTTGGCTGTTCAGGCTAGGCTTCTACACAGACAAACAAACATTCTAGTTAGGTCAGATCCCCACTGGCAAGTGTTGCGATGAACAGGAAAGGTCCCAATGATGAAGAAGGATTAATGTTGCACATGCTATATTTGTGAACTAGGGGGGGCCGCGAATAGGGTGCAATGTTCCAATTTCATATGTGCCCAGTGTAGTTAAATGTAAATGGGTTATATTACTTTAAGTGTTATTTTGTGTTCAAACTGATACATATTAGATTTGCACGTGTGTAGAAAGGTATATGCCAAAACCGTCAAACGAGATATAAAACACGATCCAGAAATGGGACGCGATGTAGTGCCTAGAGGCTGGGCTGCAAGGAGTTTTATAATGCGCATGCGAGAAAGGCGACTGGTCATGGAGTACCCACTTTAAAGGAGAGACAATACTTAGTAAACATGCATGCACATCGACATACATATACAGGGAATTTTTAAATCTATACAGAGTGGGCTTTTATGAATTTATTAAAACTCATAGTAAACAGTTCTATTTCTGCAGGGTTAGAGGTCGGGGGAGCAGTAATGATTAACCGAGCAGATGGGCAGCTAGAAACTTTCCATGGTTTTATGGTCTGGTAATTTCACTGAAAGTGGATGTAATATCGTTTAGGTTCATAGGAGCTTGATAGGGCGCTAGAGGGCCAACCAAGATGGTGGATCCTCTGTGGGCTCTGGCGGGGCTCCCGAATAAATCCTGCTCAATATACTTTCCAGTGTGTGAATCAGCTCAAGTCGATGAATAACTGCGTCTAAGCACTGGCAGAGCGTACCTTGCGGTCGAGAGGAGCGGAAAGCGTCTACGGAGCCCTAGCTCGAAAAGATATGCAGTGAGTGGAGCAGGACACTTGGTGGTTCCAGGCCTGGTGCAGAGTGATGCAGCAATACACATCTCATGCATTGTGACCCTGGTGAGGCCCTGGGGGGTGGCCTCCGAGGAGTTCCGGCAAATCCCAGCTGGTCAGACTGGCGGGTCCCCACAGCGGCAACCCTACGCATCCAGCACTACCCGCGGCAATCGATGTGACAGTGACGGCTCAGACTCGGCAGAAATCCCCTGCCTCCGAGCAGCCAGATAACGACCAGTGGGGGCAGACTGATCCAGATCTGTGGAGACACCCGTGATAGGAATGTCATCACCGGGCCTGTTCACCTCCTTCCAGGCTACACTGCACCCTGCGGGGTGAACTTCAGCAGCGAGCTGGGGGCGTGGAGGTCCGGAGAAGAGTGATATGCCATTTCAATCCTGGGCGAATTGCATGGCGGCGACCACGGGCAAGGAGGGTGAGACCAGAAGGCGCCAGACCCGTGGACCGCAGCGGTCGCTGCCTCTGCTACAACTGAAGCACAGCGCAAGTGACACGTGAGCTGAAAACCACCTCTCGACAGCACGCCCTCCTCCCTTCCCTCTCCAATGGAACATCAATGGTGGCCGACTGACTGCCGGCCCCTGAGGCTGGGATGTGGCTGCTCGCCTGACAAGGTAATACACACAAATTCGCCGGTGGGCGTACTGTAGGGCCCTTCTGGGACTTCCCCCCAGATTGGGGCAAAGGACTTGCTGATCCCAATGCCCCAACACACTCCAGGAGATTGGGCCTCCAGAGATTGCCCAAGCTGCGCCTTGTGTCCTAGCATGCTGAAAGCCCCAAACAGCCGGGCGGCTCCTCCATCATCCACATCCTCAGAAATCCAGTGGAGACCGGCATCACTCAGATGAGGAACTGTATCCGCGCCCCAAGACCGGAAACTAGCGGCCCTGCATAGGAGGTGCGCCACTGGAGACCCGGCACCCTCAGACCGCAATAGGGGCCTCCGGGAGCGGAAAACTGTGAGTTGGGAACACTCTGCACAGTGATCGGCTAGCGGGCACCGGCACACGACAATACAGCTCTAAATATCACCTAAAACAGTATCCCACTATACCTGGGCTGCAATTCAGTGCTCGCCAGATTAACAGCAGCCACTTTTCCAAAAGGCGCATAAGCGGCTCGGACCGCATGGAGGAGCGGCCTTGCCTCACTCTCCAGACTCAGCAGGCAACTGTCAGCAGCAGCCCATTCCCAGTCCATATTACCTCAACCCCAACCGACAACGGCAACACTCCCCACACAGAGATTACATTTCAACACCAGCAGACCGGCTCTCTCCTCCCAGGTGCACCCGCTGTTGCTTCAGTTACCCTGCCTCGTCTGGAACACCATGATGTGCTAGTGTCATTCCGCCTCCACCAAGCTACCTTGTCACCAATCTAGTGACCATTTACCACCTCCCTTGTGCTGTCTCAGCAGCACAACCCAGCTAAAGTGCAGCCCACAGTCAGCAACTATTGTCACGACCCATACTACCAGCCCCATGCCTCAAAGCATACCCCTTCAAGTCGCTGCCCCTATAAACTAGCCCCCAACGGGACATCACATCATCACTGACATTCCCGATGCAAACACAGACCGCCAAACATGGGCAAAACCGAAAAATCCAAGTGGAAGCTGAACTCCAAGGAGGGGGCAAGAGCCAAGACCCCCAAAGCCATCGACCGGTCAGAGTCCCCGCCAGTGTAGCAGAGAATGATGAACAGCCGTCCCCAAACACAGACATAAGAGATATCCTGCTTGAACTGAAAGCAGGCATTGGCAACCTTGATAACAAATTAGATACGCTGTCCTCCAGGGTCGACCAATTGCAGCATCACTTAGATAAGCACAGAGATAGACTGGACACAGTGGAGCAGCCTGTCTCAGACCTTGATGACAGCTCAGTTTCACGTACAGTGAGAGCCGCTGCACTGGAGGGATAGGTGAAGGCCATCACTGCCAAAAACTAAGATGTCGAGGGGCACTCTCGCCGTAACAACATCAGGTTGGTCGGGGTCAGGGAACAACAAAACACAAAAAAGATGTAAGATCTTGTAGAAAATATTTGCAAAGAACTATTCGGAGCACCAACTCAATTGCAGTTATTTGTGGTTGAAAGAGCCCACAGGATCCCCACCACCCGGCCCATCCCTGGAGCCGTACCGAGGCCAATCATTGCCAGGCTCCCAAATACAATGTCTGTGACACCATCTTATGTCTGGCCAGGGATAAAGGCGAGTTTCAATATGACGCCAAC
Source organism: Ambystoma mexicanum (assembly GCF_040938575.1). NCBI lineage: Eukaryota > Metazoa > Chordata > Amphibia > Caudata > Ambystomatidae > Ambystoma > Ambystoma mexicanum. The sequence goes on along the minus strand of NC_090926.1, from coordinate 942,507,162 downwards.
AACATTCTGCTTCAAGCTCAAAGAAGATGCTTCTCAGGAGTGAAACACAGGTTGCGAGATAACCAACTGCTTTACTCCATGCTGTTTCCGGCTAAACCACGCATTCAGTACGACAGAAAAGCAGAATTATTTACTTCACCAGAAGAAGCAAACTCCTTTTTAAATGGGATCGGTTGCAGACCCGTAGACAACAACCCATGACCACCCAGGAGAGACCGCGCGAGGAGGAACCCACCATGATAACACAGTGTACCCAGACTCGCTCCGCTCCTCAAGATCCGCCATCACACACCGGAACCTTGAATAGTGAGGCTGTAAAAGTAGCCTCAACTCTTGGGAAAACACTAGCGCCCCAAGCGCAGCAAAGTTAACTACACCGTTCCAAGGGAGGGATACAAATACGGGCAAGTTGGGGGTTGCCTGTGTGACAGGGGAAGAACAAGGGCAAGTTGAGGTTGCCCAGGTATAGGAAGCTCACAGTTTTGGGAATGCACCGGTTGTGGATCCATCAACCTTCGTCCGATCCCGCCATCAACCAGACATTGCGTCCTACAGCGGTTTAACTAATCGACAGCAACCTACAAACAACGAGATGACTCCACAATTCAACCACAATCACAGAGAATACCGGAAACACCGACAGAGAGATAAGCCTCAAATGTCGCGTTCAATTTTGCTACATGGAACATTAGGAGAGGCAATCAGCCGACTAAAACTCATAAAATATCCCAATATCTACAGAGACACAAGATAGACATAGCCCTGATTCAGGAGACATACCTTCTGGGCCCGAGAGTGGGGCTGCCATTGATATTTCTCTTCATACTCCTCCTTCGCCAGAGGGGTTGCCATCTTGATTGACAAAAGAGCAAAGTTCAGACTAATATCGACCAAAAAAGACTTGGAGGGCAGAACACTCCTTGTACGAGGGATCCTGGAAGGAAAATACATCATCCTGGTGAACTCCTATGGCCAGAACACCGACAGGCCAAATACTTTTGACTGGGTGATGACACACCTGGAGGGCGCAGGATCAGCCACGATCATCTGGGGAGGAGAACTAAACACAGCGCTGGAACCCAAAAAAGACAAATCTCAAGGCCTGATGGCCTCCCCCTCTAAGGCTAGTCTTCAGATTACTGAAATGTGTAATGCCTATAACCTCATAGACATTTGGAGGCACAACCATTAGGAGACCCGGGAATACTCCTTTCACTCATGGGATCATAACACAAGTTTGTGACTCGACTACCTGCAGGTGTCCTCCCAAAACCATTTCCCCTGGGGGCAGAGCCAAATCCTGCTCAGGACCCTTTCTGACCAACCCACAGTGACTCTCAAATGCACTGCACTAGGCAACAAGAAGGGCAGTCCGCACTGGAAAATTAAACACGGAGGACCAGGTCTTTGCAGACGAACTTCAAGCTGAGATAACATCTTTTATTGAATTAAATCAGGGCTCTGTTTCGTTGGCTGACATCCATTGGGAAAGGCTGAAATGCTACGTCAGGGGAGTGTGCTTGGCGAAAGAGAACCGGATACTGAAGCTGATCAGGAGAGAACTAAGCACCAGCAAATCTTGGCTGAAAGAGCTTGAGCATGAATGCACAATATTGCAAGACTCTCAATCCCAGGCGGCGCTCAAGGTAGACCTGGAGAACTTCTGGTCCGCAGCCGAACGGGAAGTGAAATTTCTGACCAGAGGCCACAAAGTAGGTCAATATGGCGAAGGTCAGAGACCCAGAGCCCTCCTGGCACAACTAGTGGCAGCAGAAAGAAAACCAACCCTGGTGGAAAGGATCAACATGACAAGTTGGTACATACCGAAGTGTTTACTACCAAAAATTGTACAACACTAGCTACACCGCCGATCCAACGGACCTGTCCCAATACCTCGAAAACATTGAACTTTACTTGGTAAGCACCGAGCTGCGAGAACCGCTCAACAGCCCCATCACCCTGGAAGACATTCTCAAAGCAATTAAAGAACTCTAACACCAAAGCCCCTGGCCTGACAGCCTGATAGGCGAGTTCTATAAAACCTTCGCCCACCTATTGGCCCCACTCCTACTGCACATATACAAGGGAGCACTGAATACTGGAGTACTACTACCAACCCTCCGCAAGGTAAATGTCATGCTTCTTCATAAACCCGGTAAACCACAAGAAGACTGTGCCTCTTGCAGACCAATTTCCCCAATAAATCTGGACAACAAGATAGTGACAAAAATCCTGACTTCAAGGCTACTTTCCCTAATGCCCGGCCTGGTACTAACTGACCAAGCAGGCTTCATACCAGTCCACAACACAACATTTGGCATAAGAAGGATGTTCGGTGTTATGGAAGCACTCGACCCCGAGTGCCAAGCGACGTCAGTCCTGCTTGCATCCGAAAAGGCCTTTGACTCAGTCGAATGGCCTTTCCTCTTCACCATCCTGAGGCACATGGGCCTGGGTAACTACTGCATCAAACTGACCGCCCTCCTGTACAAGCACCCGACATCCAACATCATCTTGGGAAACACCAAGTCGTCTGACATAGAACTACAGAGAGGTACCAGACAAGGATGCCATCTGTCAGCCGTACTGTTTGCACTGGTAATGGAACCTCTAGCCTCCGATCTTCGATCTTGTCACCTGGAGAAATGCCTCTCTCTCGGACCCCACAAATTGATAATATCCTTATATTCAGAATATGTGGCTCTTTGTTTCCGTAATCCTGCAGAGAATCTGAACCCAATTATCCGAGAGGTGATCAAATTCAGCAATTTTCCAGGTTTAAATATGAATTACTCGAAATCTGTCAATTTTCACCTGACTGCAAGTACCAAATAATTCACCAATTAATTTGGGTTTTGTTGGCAACATTTGAAAGTCAGATACCTGGGTATTCTCCAGTCCATATCCCACCGGGACATCATGCAAGATAACTACAAAAAAACAGTAGAAACATTAAAGAGCAAAGTAAATAGATGGAAACTCCTCATGCTCACATTGTGGGGGTGAGTCTCCCTGGTCAAAACGGTCATTCTACCAAAATTCCTCTACCTATTTGCAAACATCCCTCTGATGTTGTCACAGCAATTCCTCCATCGTATCTGGAGTCGGATACTCGACTTGCTATGGGCAGGCAAGGTGGCAAGAGTAGCCTACACTACACTCATTCAATCCGTGGCGAAAGGTTGCCTCACATTCCTGGACCTGGAACGCTATTACTGGAACGCCCAAGCCTAATTCCTTGGCCACTGGTACACTACACACGTTGTTAGGCCCCATGTCCAGGTCGAGAGGACCCTAGCGACCCCATATCTCCTTAGAGCAATCATCTTCGGTAAGATACAAGTACCTCACACCACAGTAAACATACTTCTAACCACTTATGCCATTTGGAAGAGAATTGCACAAAAAAGTGGCATTCAGACCAGGTTCTCCCCTCTCATCCCAGCAAGGTTCATACCTGGAAAACCCATAACCACCGAGAGGATATACCTACAATTGACAGACATAATGCTAAATAAATCACTAAGCGACCTTTTCATCAAGGGCACATTTATAACTTTTCAACAAGCCCGAGACAAAAGGAGCAGTAACGCCCTGCACATGTGTATCTATTTTTGGCTACGCCACGCTCTTCAAACCAGCCTCGCCACTTTCCCGCAACAACCACCCACATGGCAACGTCTCCAAGATATACAAGATGCTCCTGGCTGACACAACACCCAAATCCCAAAAAGAGATGGGAGAAAGCCGTGAGGGCCACGATTGCAGATGAGGACTGGACCTATATATTGCGACAAACCCATAAGGTGTCACTTAACATGAGATATAAACAAATACACTTCAATTACCTGCACCAGGTGTACCACACTAGAATAACTTCACTCACAGCGTACAACAATCTTCATGCATCTAGCCTGGTCAAAATGTACCTGGTCTCCCTCAATCTCTCAGTACTCCTCGCCACTCCTGTCTCTACCCACCACCTCATTCTCCCAATCTCGATCATCACCACCCAACCCCCCTGCCTCGCCCTGCCTGAAACCCCTCTCTCTCGAATTATCCCCAACCACAACTGAAACTCCCAACCCCCACAACCCACCTTCAAATCCCTGACCCAAATCCTACCAACCTGACCCACCAGTCCAACCCCTCCTCCCCCAAACCCACCACCTCAACTGCCATCCTACTCTTCCCATCGACCACCAACCACCCCCACTCTCTCCCACTCCAGTCTCCACTATCTCCCCTCACCCCCCTCTAGCCCCCCATCTCTGCCACTCCCTCACCATCCTCCTGTACCGAAGTAGATTGCATCCTTTTTAATGCCCGATCTGTAGCAAAAAACAGACACAGCATCTTTGACCTCCTCGCCTCTGACAAACCGGACCTGGTCTTTAACACAGAAACCTGGTTTTCTGATGACTTTGCCCCTATTGCCAATGAAGCCTTCAACCCATACTACTCCCTCATTCCACTGAACCGACCCTCTAGAGGAGGAGGACTAGCAATCACCTTCAAGTCACACTTCTCTGCCTCATTCATCGACAACCAGCTAACCATTCCTTCCTGCGAATCACTCCTCGTAAAACTATCCCTCCCTCCTCCGTTGTTCCACAGCTTCCTAATCATCTACAGACCCCCTGGCTATGACAGACAATTCTAAAACAACCTCTACGACTCAATTGCCACCCTCCAATTAAACCATCCCACCCTCACCCTTATAGGAGATTTCAGTATATGGCTTGACATCCCCACCAACCCTATGACCCACTCTCTGGTCGACTGCCTAGATGCGATTAACCTCCATACCCACATAAACGGGACAAATCACTATAATGGACACACCCTTGATGCTGTCTTCAGCTCCCACAAACTGATACACCTAAACCCCCCACCCCTATAATCTGTCTCTTTCATCATTCACTCACCCAAGTCTCTTCCCGTACCTGAACCAGAACCTCCAAATCTACGCAAATGCTGGAAGAAACTAAAAATCCTTCCCGACCCAGCCAAGGCACTCCTTCAGTCTCCTCCGCCTAACCGTCCACCCAATGAACACCCAACCTCTGACACCTTTGACTCATGGCTCAACACCTCATTAATCTCGCTCACCCCCTCTGGCAATCCATGCTCGCCATGGCCCTTTTCCTAGATGGTTCACACCTGAACTGAAGACCTCTAAACAACTATACAAATCCCTAGAACACAAATGGCGGAAAGACAAAACCGTCCTGAGCAGATCCACCTTGGCCCAGCACCATCGCCACTACAAAGCTGAAATCCGGAAAGCTAAAAAAGCCCATTACAACTCCCGAATCCTAAACTGTAAAAACTCCAGCAAAGAACTCCACAAAAACATCTCCGAATTCACCAAACCATCATGTACCACCACCCAACCAACCTCCTCACAATCACCCTGTGACTCACTCTCTCTCCACTTTTACACCACTGCTCTCGAAAGAACAAACTCTCTAACCAACAAACTAGCTCTGCTACACCAACCACGCACTCCACTAACCCTACCTGCCAGCCCACTGCCTGCTACCGCTACCAACCCGACTTTCGACTTCTTCACTCCAATATCAACTGACCAAATTCTCAAACTTCTCTCTGCCCGCAAACCATTCAGCTCCCCGCTTGACCCCTGCCCAGCCACAACCCTCAAAGAAACATTTGCATCTACCTGCACAGGAGAACATGCAAGAACCATCATAAGCGACTCACTCTCCTCTGGAATTTTTTCTGATGCGTTCAAAACTGCTCATGTCAAGTCTCTTCTAAAAAAACCTTCCCTCAACCCTCTCAAGCCCAAAAACGACCACCCATCTCAAACACCAGGTTCCTTGCCAAACTCATTGACCAAACCGCCTACTCCCAACTAAATGCCTTTGTCGAAGCCAACAATCTTCAACACCCCGCTCAGTCAGGTTTCACAGCTTGACACAGAAACAAAACCACCCTAACCTCAATCTGGGATGACCTTAAAAACAATGTAGATTCTGCGAGATGTGCTGCATTAATCCTTCTTGACCTATCTGCCGCCTTCAACACAATCAACCACTCAATCCTTCTTGCCCGCCTCCACTCCCTGGGAATCCGTGGAAACGCCCTCAAATGGATAGCATCCTTCCTCAGCAACAGGAACCAAATAACCCTACTCTCCGCCTACGCTTCCCATGCCCGACCTGTCAATACCAGAGTTCCACATGGGGCATGCCTATCAGCCCTCCTGTTCAACCTTTATATTTCCACCCTCCCATGAATAATCCGCTCGCACAATATCCTGTGCTACAACTACGCCGATGACACACAACTAATCCTAAAACTCTTTAATTCAAAACCCAACTTCCAACCCAACCTCGCCGCCTGCCTCCTTGACATAGATGATTGGATGACCACAAACTACCTCTTGCTAAACCCCTCCAAAATCGAAATCATGGAATGCGGCAACACCGAACTTCTTCCGCACCCGCTACCCTGGCCATCTGCCATGGGCAATTCCCTGACACCCTCAATCTCAGTAAAAAACCTTGGATGCACCCTAGACTCTGACCTAACCCTCTCGCTCCTAACGTCTCTAAGTCCTGCCAAAATCTTAGGTGCATTTTTCCATACCTCTCCTTTCCCAACAGACTCTCCGCTTCCAATCAGTTGTTATGTCAAGACTGGACTATGCTAACCCCCTCTACCTCGGAGTCCATGCGTACCACCTGACTAAACTACAAAGAGCACAAAACGCTGCAGCCAAACTGCTACTAGCACTTGGCCCAAGAGATCACATCTCCCCAGCTTTCAAAACTCTGCACTGGCTTCTGGTTGCCCGAAGGGTGACTGTCATGATGCCTACCTCCGGGGAACCAGACCAGGTCCAGCAACCCCGGAAGCAGGCATCAGGTTATTTTGGTCAAGCCCAAAAACCCCTGCTAGGGGCTGTTTGGGTGCGGTCCTGGCGCCTATGGCGCCAGGTTCATATGGAGAATCAGTCCTGGCACCATAGGCATCAGGCTCATAGAGTAGAATTTACCTGATGCAAACCATGCTGCAAGCTTACCTGATGTAGACCATGCTGCAAGAGCTCCAAGCCAAATGAGGCTTGGAAGGGACTATTTTACCTAGGGACTATTTTTTACTTGGGCGGGGCTGGGGAGGAATACTTACTACTTTGGAAGGCTATTTACACCTCGCCCAAAGAGCAGCACATTCTTCGTGTTATTCTGCATCCAGCAGCGTAACACTCACCGTGCCTGCAAGTCTGCATCCAGCCTTCTGCCACGCCCGCCTCGAGTTTGGAGCTCCTAGAACAAGGGAGAAAGAAGGAGAAAAGGTTAGATGCCCCAAGGCTGCCGTGCGCTCTACAAATCTGAATAAATAAGAGCAATACCTTTGATCCTTACCTGAATTCCTGATCCATCGCGCCTTCGAGCTGGAAGAAAGAAGTTATTTTATGCGGGTCGCCTCGCCTGCTGCAGCGCCGCACTGAACTCACCGGCTTTTGCAGCATCTTCACATTCCACCGCATCCTCCTGCATGTTGCCGCCGCATTCCGGCACCTAAGGAGTAGACAAGAACAGCAAGGTGAGCCAAGGGAATACACAGAGGAATATTAGTAACCCCCCCATAGACTTACATGATTTTACCACCGGGGGTACTATTCCTCTTCACGGGTCGGCGCAGCTTCTACTGCATCTTCGCCGAACCCCGGCCCCTAAGGGGAAACAAAAGGACAGCAAGGTGAAACAAAGGGACTATCAAGGGGAACCCTCCTCACCACATTAGACTTACCTGATTTTACCGCCAGAGGTATTATTCTCCGAGACTTCATACTTTCTCTCAGTGCCTGAATAAGGGAGAAAGCAACAGGTTACATATTGACATTATTTATCGAACTGTGTTGGAAATACAAATCCTTACCAAAATATTACCGGTTGCCACGAGGAACTCTTCACTAGGGTCAAGCTGCAATCTGCAAGGAATCGGACAAGAGTGAAAGTCAGGCATTTGAACTCTTACGAACTACATACTTTTCGGAGTCAATATTGTTCTGGAACTCACCAATTCCTTCGAGCCAGTGAAGCAACTGGTTATCAGCACGCCCCTGCGCTCAATGCAGGACGGAGAGCTCATTTTTTCAAACCATCAGAAGAATATTCCTACAGGCCAAGCAAACGAAGCTAGGTGGGCCAGTCTAGTCCGTCATCTCAGCCCTACGCGTCACATTGGTGGAGACCGCAGCTGTCCAGTTCAGATCGACACCTCTGTGGGAGCCAGGTGAGCGTAACAGAACACGAAGCCTACCCACAAATTCCCCCCCAGGCGTTATGGATACCTTAGAGACTGACCGATTGGCCAATTACTAGGGGAATTGAGGGCTGAAGTGCATTCCACCCGTCAAGAAACCAGTGCTCTTAGGAGAGAACTGATTTTGTCAAAGGAGCGAACTGATGACCTTGCTAGGCACCTATTGCAAAGCCAGGCTTGACAAGCACCCCTACCTGGTTCTGGGGGAAATCCAGCTCCTGTGTTATCGGGTAACCCTGTGCAAATAAACCTACCAGGAAATATTCCATTAGCTTGACCCGAACGCTTTGCCGGAGATCCCAAAAGGTTTGCCGTGTTTATGAACCAATGCCGCTTGCACTTTTTATGCAGACATGGAGCCTTCCCAAATGATCAAGCCAAGGTAGCCTTTGTATTGTCATAGCTCAGCGGCAGTGCAGATGATTGGTCAATTCCACAAGACTATTTTCCAGGCACTCCCAAGGACAGGCCCTGGATAACGAACTTTTGTCCCTACGACAGGGTAACCAGGACCTTCTATCCTACATCGCGACTTTTAATAGGTTGATAGTGGAAATTGGATGGCCGGAGGTAAAACAAATCACGTTATTTCATCGAGGGCTTCGAGGAGAACTCAAGGATGTCTTGGCTCAAGTCGTGAACCCACTTCAAGACTGCGCTGAACATATTGACTTAGTGGTCCAGTTAGATTACAGACTTCTGAACAGAAATGCTGATCGAGCCAAGTTTGAGAATCTGGTGTTGGTTAAAAACCCACGCTAACCCCAAAGGAGCAGATGCTTCAGAACCCATGCAAATCGGAGGGGTTAAAGGACCCTTAACCCAGAAGGAAAGAGAAAGGAGACGTCAAATGCAATTGTGTCTATATTGTGGAACTTCTGGGCATTTTCTACGGGATTGCCCTGTAAAACCACCCAAGAAGGTGGTAGGAGCTGCTGATAAAAGTTATATAGAGTCAGACTCGGGAAACGACCACGCCCGACAAGCGTAGCGGTCCGCTTGCCGAGCTTGAAGAAGGATACTCAGACCTCGCATTTCATCATACCAATGGTCCTCGTAGATCCAGGACAGCCATCGCGTATGCACGCAGTGAGGGCATACATTGATAGCGGGGCCATAGGTAACTATGTGGACTATGAATTGACTTCCAGGATGACTCTACCTCTCTGCCGAAAAACCACCTCAGATGTCATCACCACAGTCGATGGAACTGAAATTGCCTCTGGGCCTGTAACTCATTCCACCGCAGAGATTACACTATTGGGTCAGGGTGGGCATCAAGAGACTATTGTGTTTGATCTAATCAAAGCCCCACAGTTCCAAACAATACTGGGGATACCTTGGTTGGAAACACATAATCCTTCTATTTATTGGTGAGAGAAGAGAATAACCTTCCCGGATTGTGCACAAACCTGTTACCCAAAGAAAAATCAGAACGCAGGCTTGGCCACAGTAACCACAGCAGTCATGCAACTACCTCCAGAATACCAAGAATTCCAGGATGTCTTCCAAAACGAACAGGCAAACACCTTACCTCCTCAAAGATCGTACGATTGTCAAATCGATCTCATACCCGGTGCACAACCCCCTTGTAGCAGGATTTATGCCCTTACGGAACCTGAGAACCTTCACCTACGACAATACTTAGACCAGTACCCTGCCAATGGCTTTATTCACCCATCCAAGTCCCCTGCATCTTCAGCTTTGTTCTTCGTGCCCAAAAAGGAAGGTGACCACAGAACATGCATAGACTACCGCGCCTTGAACCAGATAACTGTTAAGAACCGATAACCATTGCCTCTGATCCCTGAACTACTAGACCAAGTGAAGGACGCTTGTATATACACTAAATTAGATCTCCGGGGGGCATACCATCTGGTACGTGTAAAAGAGGGCGATGAATGGAAGACTGCTTTTCACACTAAGTATGGGTTATTCGAATACCAGGTGATGCCTTTCGGGTTGTGCAATGCATCAGCAGCCTTCCAATACTTCATGAACGATGTCCTTCGTGAACACATTAACGTTTGTGTTGTCGTATATATCGATGATATTCTAGTATACTCCTCTTCAGAATCTGACCATGTGAAGCACGTCTGAGCAGTCCTTGAGAAATTGTGCCATCACAAACTATATGCAAAACTAGAAAAATGTGTTTTTCATGCCACAGAAGTTGAATTCCTTGGGTTTATCCTGACCCCAAAGGGAGTTTGAATGGACTCACGAAAGGTGGACGCAATCCTTAAGTGGCCATCACCAAGTTCAGTTAAAGGAGTACAAAGCATGCTCGGCTGTGCCAATTTCTACCGCAGATTCATCCCAGATTTTTCACATGTCGTACATCCCATCACAGCACTCTTGCGAAAAAATAAACGCTATATGTGGACTGAAGAAGCTGAAAATGCCTTCCAAGAGCTGAAAGCGAAATTCACGTCTGCACCTGTATTAAAGCAACCGCGCCCTGACCTTCCATACATAGTGGAAACTGATGCATCCAGTCTAGCCATGGGAGATGTCCTGTCTCAAAAGGACCCTGAAACTGGCCAGCTTCACCTAGTAGCATTTTGGTCCAGAAAGTTCTCGGCACCCGAGTTAAACTATGCGGTTACCGACAAGGAGTTATTAGCCATTAAATCCGCCTTCAAGGCTTGGCGGCACTATCTTCTCGGTGCCAGGCATACCATTACTGTGATCACCGATCACCGGAACTTACAGTATTTAAAAACAGCCAAGGCCCAATCGTCACGTCAACTCCGATGGGCATTGTTGTTTGCCGAGTTCGATTTCGTGATAACCTATCGACCAGCTTGTAAGAATGGTAAAGCAGACGCCTTATCCCGAATAGGGATGGGAGAGGCAGAAGTGAACCCAGAACCAGTACCTATAATTTCCGAACAAAGGATTCTTGGCATGACTACTCTACAGACACTAGAGGACATTCAGGTAAAGATCCAGCAACTCTTTGATCCTACAGCCCTGCAGGACTGGGTAAAGAAAGGCCCAGACTACTCTGTCACCAATGATCTGCCTTATTACCAAGTACGGCTATTTCTGCCACACAAGGAACTACAAGAGCTAGTCATTTCCCGTTATCATGATACCCTAATGGAGGGGCACCCAGGTATTGCAAAAACTGAAGCTAAAATTAAAAGACAATTCTGGTGGCCCACCTGGCGAAAGGATATTAAATCATTTCTGATGTCTTGTGGCATTTGCACCCAAAACAAAAGTCAAAAGAAAAAACCAGCTGGACTCTTACAACCTTTAGACATTCCGTCTACACCATGGCACACCTTATCTTTAGACTTTATTACTGATCTACCTCCTTGTAATGGATTTAACACCATTCTAGTTATTGTGGATCTTTTTTCCAAGATGGCCCACTTCATTCCTTTAAAAGGATTACCTTCACCCTCAATCCTGGCCAAAGAATTCCTCGAAAACATTGTTCGCATACATGGATTTACATCCGTGTTGGTCTCTGACCGGGGCAGTCAATTCATTTCACATTTTTGGAAGAAATGTTGTCAATTGGCGCAAATCGACGTGAGATTATCGACCAGTCACCACCCCCAGACCGATGGTCAAACGGAGAGGACCAACCAGACTCTTGAACAATACCTGTGTTGTATGTTACATCAAACTGAGAGTAATCGGAAGGACAATATTTGGATCGCAGAATATGCATACAATAATTCAGTACATTCTGGAACTGGACAAAGCCCCTGTTATACCCTATATGGGCACCATCCTCGAACCTCAGACCTTGACTCACCCCAACACTTAGAAATGCCCGCAGTGGACCATCTATATGCTACGATTGCACAAGCCTTTAAGGAGGCAACTGCACATTTAAAACAAGCGAAGGAGAAATATAAGAAAGATGCTGATCGGCATAGAAGTGATACTCCACAGTACCAGATAGGGGATCAAGTATGGTTGGCCACAAAACACATACCTCTCAAGGGAACGCAGACCTTTAACCCTAGATATTTGGGACCTTACTCTATTAAGGCCATTATCAACCCGGTGGCCATCAAGTTGGACTTACCTGCTAATATGTGAATTCACCCCGTCTTTCATGTGTCACTTTTGAAGCCAGTGCAACCAGGGACAAGACTAACCAAGCCACCAGACCCCATCCTTATGGACGGGGAACCCGAATTTGAGGTTAAAGACATCCTGGACTCCAAGATGGTGAAGTCAAAACTTTTTTATTTAATCGACTGGAAAGGTTACAGACCACAGGAAAGGTCTTGGGAACCTAGTGACCACGATCATGCACCTCAATTGGTGAAAAGATTCCACTGAAATTTCCCAGACAAACCAAAACCACGGGGAAGAACAACTTTAGGAGGGGCCTTTGGGGGGAGTGCTGTCATGATGCCTACCCCCGGGGATCCAGACCAGGTCCAGCAACCCCGGAAGCAGGCATCAAGTTATTTTGGGCAAGCCCAAAAACCCCTGTTAGGGGCTGTTTGGGTGCAGTCCTGGCGCCTATGGTAAAAACAAAGAAGTGATGGCTGGAAGGTTTAGAATTAATCTTAACCACTGGCAATGCTCTGGGCAACCCTCCAGACCACCGTTCTTCGCCTGCCAAGCCATTACAGAAGGGAAAGACCATATGCAAATCAGGCTTGGCCCCACCCTAAAAGGGGCGGTCCAGCCTGAACCGCTAGGCCACATCCCCTCTGCACGAGACCACAAGCATCCCCAAACATGTTTCGCCCTTGTTGGGGCTCATCAGTGAGGAGTAGCTTGGGTCTCTAGGCCCAGCAGGCACGGGACCCACGTCTGGGCATACCCGTCCCACTCGGGGTGACATAGCAAAAACAAAGAAGTGATGGCTGGAAGGTTTAGAATTAATCTTAACCACTGGCAATGCTCTGGGCAACCCTCCAGACCACCGTTCTTCGCCTGCCAAGCCATTACAGAAGGGAAAGACCATATGCAAATCAGGCTTGGCCCCACCCTAAAAGGGGCGGTCCAGCCTGAACCGCTAGGCCACATCCCCTCTGCACGAGACCACAAGCATCCCCAAACATGTTTCGCCCTTGTTGGGGCTCATCAGTGAGGAGTAGCTTGGGTCTCTAGGCCCAGCAGGCACGGGACCCACGTCTGGGCATACCCGTCCCACTCGGGGTGACATAGCAAAAACAAAGAAGTGATGGCTGGAAGGTTTAGAATTAATCTTAACCACTGGCAATGCTCTGGGCAACCCTCCAGACCACCGTTCTTCGCCTGCCAAGCCATTACAGAAGGGAAAGACCATATGCAAATCAGGCTTGGCCCCACCCTAAAAGGGGCGGTCCAGCCTGAACCGCTAGGCCACATCCCCTCTGCACGAGACCACAAGCATCCCCAAACATGTTTCGCCCTTGTTGGGGCTCATCAGTGAGGAGTAGCTTGGGTCTCTAGGCCCAGCAGGCACGGGACCCACGTCTGGGCATACCCGTCCCACTCGGGGTGACATAGCAAAAACAAAGAAGTGATGGCTGGAAGGTTTAGAATTAATCTTAACCACTGGCAATGCTCTGGGCAACCCTCCAGACCACCGTTCTTCGCCTGCCAAGCCATTACAGAAGGGAAAGACCATATGCAAATCAGGCTTGGCCCCACCCTAAAAGGGGCGGTCCAGCCTGAACCGCTAGGCCACATCCCCTCTGCACGAGACCACAAGCATCCCCAAACATGTTTCGCCCTTGTTGGGGCTCATCAGTGAGGAGTAGCTTGGGTCTCTAGGCCCAGCAGGCACGGGACCCACGTCTGGGCATACCCGTCCCACTCGGGGTGACATAGCAAAAACAAAGAAGTGATGGCTGGAAGGTTTAGAATTAATCTTAACCACTGGCAATGCTCTGGGCAACCCTCCAGACCACCGTTCTTCGCCTGCCAAGCCATTACAGAAGGGAAAGACCATATGCAAATCAGGCTTGGCCCCACCCTAAAAGGGGCGGTCCAGCCTGAACCGCTAGGCCACATCCCCTCTGCACGAGACCACAAGCATCCCCAAACATGTTTCGCCCTTGTTGGGGCTCATCAGTGAGGAGTAGCTTGGGTCTCTAGGCCCAGCAGGCACGGGACCCACGTCTGGGCATACCCGTCCCACTCGGGGTGACATAGCAAAAACAAAGAAGTGATGGCTGGAAGGTTTAGAATTAATCTTAACCACTGGCAATGCTCTGGGCAACCCTCCAGACCACCGTTCTTCGCCTGCCAAGCCATTACAGAAGGGAAAGACCATATGCAAATCAGGCTTGGCCCCACCCTAAAAGGGGCGGTCCAGCCTGAACCGCTAGGCCACATCCCCTCTGCACGAGACCACAAGCATCCCCAAACATGTTTCGCCCTTGTTGGGGCTCATCAGTGAGGAGTAGCTTGGGTCTCTAGGCCCAGCAGGCACGGGACCCACGTCTGGGCATACCCGTCCCACTCGGGGTGACATAGCAAAAACAAAGAAGTGATGGCTGGAAGGTTTAGAATTAATCTTAACCACTGGCAATGCTCTGGGCAACCCTCCAGACCACCGTTCTTCGCCTGCCAAGCCATTACAGAAGGGAAAGACCATATGCAAATCAGGCTTGGCCCCACCCTAAAAGGGGCGGTCCAGCCTGAACCGCTAGGCCACATCCCCTCTGCACGAGACCACAAGCATCCCCAAACATGTTTCGCCCTTGTTGGGGCTCATCAGTGAGGAGTAGCTTGGGTCTCTAGGCCCAGCAGGCACGGGACCCACGTCTGGGCATACCCGTCCCACTCGGGGTGACATAGCAAAAACAAAGAAGTGATGGCTGGAAGGTTTAGAATTAATCTTAACCACTGGCAATGCTCTGGGCAACCCTCCAGACCACCGTTCTTCGCCTGCCAAGCCATTACAGAAGGGAAAGACCATATGCAAATCAGGCTTGGCCCCACCCTAAAAGGGGCGGTCCAGCCTGAACCGCTAGGCCACATCCCCTCTGCACGAGACCACAAGCATCCCCAAACATGTTTCGCCCTTGTTGGGGCTCATCAGTGAGGAGTAGCTTGGGTCTCTAGGCCCAGCAGGCACGGGACCCACGTCTGGGCATACCCGTCCCACTCGGGGTGACATAGCAAAAACAAAGAAGTGATGGCTGGAAGGTTTAGAATTAATCTTAACCACTGGCAATGCTCTGGGCAACCCTCCAGACCACCGTTCTTCGCCTGCCAAGCCATTACAGAAGGGAAAGACCATATGCAAATCAGGCTTGGCCCCACCCTAAAAGGGGCGGTCCAGCCTGAACCGCTAGGCCACATCCCCTCTGCACGAGACCACAAGCATCCCCAAACATGTTTCGCCCTTGTTGGGGCTCATCAGTGAGGAGTAGCTTGGGTCTCTAGGCCCAGCAGGCACGGGACCCACGTCTGGGCATACCCGTCCCACTCGGGGTGACATAGCAAAAACAAAGAAGTGATGGCTGGAAGGTTTAGAATTAATCTTAACCACTGGCAATGCTCTGGGCAACCCTCCAGACCACCGTTCTTCGCCTGCCAAGCCATTACAGAAGGGACTGCCCCTTTTGGGGTGGGGCCAAGCCTGATTTGCATATGGTCTTTCCCTTCTGTAATGGCTTGGCAGGCGAAGAACGGTGGTCTGGAGGGCTGCCCAGAGCATTGCCAGTGGTTAAGATTCATTCTAAACCTTCCAGCCATCACCTCTTTGTTTTTGCTATGTCACCCCGAGTGGGACGGGTATGCCCAGACGTGGGTCCCGTGCCTGCTGGGCCTAGAGACCCAAGCTACTCCTCACTGATGAGCCCCAACAAGGGTGAAACATGTTTGGGGATGCTTGTGGTCTCGTGCAGAAGGGATGTGGCCTAGCAGTTCGGGCTGGACTGCCCCTTTTGGGGTGGGGCCAAGCCTGATTTGCATATGGTCTTTCCCTTCTGTAATGGCTTGGCAGGCGAAGAACGGTGGTCTGGAGGGTTGCCCAGAGCATTGCCAGTGGTTAAGATTCATTCTAAACCTTCCAGCCATCACCTCTTTGTTTTTGCTATGTCACCCCGAGTGGGACGGGTATGCCCAGACGTGGGTCCCGTGCCTGCTGGGCCTAGAGACCCAAGCTACTCCTCACTGATGAGCCCCAACAAGGGTGAAACATGTTTGGGGATGCTTGTGGTCTCGTGCAGAAGGGATGTGGCCTAGCAGTTCGGGCTGGACTGCCCCTTTTGGGGTGGGGCCAAGCCTGATTTGCATATGGTCTTTCCCTTCTGTAATGGCTTGGCAGGCGAAGAACGGTGGTCTGGAGGGTTGCCCAGAGCATTGCCAGTGGTTAAGATTCATTCTAAACCTTCCAGCCATCACCTCTTTGTTTTTGCTATGTCACCCCGAGTGGGACGGGTATGCCCAGACGTGGGTCCCGTGCCTGCTGGGCCTAGAGACCCAAGCTACTCCTCACTGATGAGCCCCAACAAGGGTGAAACATGTTTGGGGATGCTTGTGGTCTCGTGCAGAAGGGATGTGGCCTAGCAGTTCGGGCTGGACTGCCCCTTTGGGGTGGGGCCAAGCCTGATTTGCATATGGTCTTTCCCTTCTGTAATGGCTTGGCAGGCGAAGAACGGTGGTCTGGAGGGTTGCCCAGAGCATTGCCAGTGGTTAAGATTCATTCTAAACCTTCCAGCCATCACCTCTTTGTTTTTGCTATGTCACCCCGAGTGGGACGGGTATGCCCAGACGTGGGTCCCGTGCCTGCTGGGCCTAGAGACCCAAGCTACTCCTCACTGATGAGCCCCAACAAGGGTGAAACATGTTTGGGGATGCTTGTGGTCTCGTGCAGAAGGGATGTGGCCTAGCAGTTCGGGCTGGACTGCCCCTTTTGGGGTGGGGCCAAGCCTGATTTGCATATGGTCTTTCCCTTCTGTAATGGCTTGGCAGGCGAAGAACGGTGGTCTGGAGGGTTGCCCAGAGCATTGCCAGTGGTTAAGATTCATTCTAAACCTTCCAGCCATCACCTCTTTGTTTTTGCTATGTCACCCCGAGTGGGACGGGTATGCCCAGACGTGGGTCCCGTGCCTGCTGGGCCTAGAGACCCAAGCTACTCCTCACTGATGAGCCCCAACAAGGGTGAAACATGTTTGGGGATGCTTGTGGTCTCGTGCAGAAGGGATGTGGCCTAGCAGTTCGGGCTGGACTGCCCCTTTTGGGGTGGGGCCAAGCCTGATTTGCATATGGTCTTTCCCTTCTGTAATGGCTTGGCAGGCAAAGAACGGTGGTCTGGAGGGTTGCCCAGAGCATTGCCAGTGGTTAAGATTCATTCTAAACCTTCCAGCCATCACCTCTTTGTTTTTGCTATGTCACCCCGAGTGGGACGGGTATGCCCAGACGTGGGTCCCGTGCCTGCTGGGCCTAGAGACCCAAGCTACTCCTCACTGATGAGCCCCAACAAGGGTGAAACATGTTTGGGGATGCTTGTGGTCTCGTGCAGAAGGGATGTGGCCTAGCAGTTCGGGCTGGACTGCCCCTTTTGGGGTGGGGCCAAGCCTGATTTGCATATGGTCTTTCCCTTCTGTAATGGCTTGGCAGGCGAAGAACGGTGGTCTGGAGGGTTGCCCAGAGCATTGCCAGTGGTTAAGATTCATTCTAAACCTTCCAGCCATCACCTCTTTGTTTTTGCTATGTCACCCCGAGTGGGACGGGTATGCCCAGACGTGGGTCCCGTGCCTGCTGGGCCTAGAGACCCAAGCTACTCCTCACTGATGAGCCCCAACAAGGGTGAAACATGTTTGGGGATGCTTGTGGTCTCGTGCAGAAGGGATGTGGCCTAGCAGTTCGGGCTGGACTGCCCCTTTTGGGGTGGGGCCAAGCCTGATTTGCATATGGTCTTTCCCTTCTGTAATGGCTTGGCAGGCGAAGAACGGTGGTCTGGAGGGTTGCCCAGAGCATTGCCAGTGGTTAAGATTCATTCTAAACCTTCCAGCCATCACCTCTTTGTTTTTGCTATGTCACCCCGAGTGGGACGGGTATGCCCAGACGTGGGTCCCGTGCCTGCTGGGCCTAGAGACCCAAGCTACTCCTCACTGATGAGCCCCAACAAGGGTGAAACATGTTTGGGGATGCTTGTGGTCTCGTGCAGAAGGGATGTGGCCTAGCAGTTCGGGCTGGACTGCCCCTTTTGGGGTGGGGCCAAGCCTGATTTGCATATGGTCTTTCCCTTCTGTAATGGCTTGGCAGGCGAAGAACGGTGGTCTGGAGGGTTGCCCAGAGCATTGCCAGTGGTTAAGATTCATTCTAAACCTTCCAGCCATCACCTCTTTGTTTTTGCTGGCGCCTATGGTGCCAGGTTCATATGGATAGTCAGTCCTGGTGCCATAGGCGCCAGGCTCATAGAGTTGAATTTACCTGATGCAGACCATGCTGCAAGCTTACCTGATGCAGACCATGCTGCAAGAGCTCCAAGCCAAATAAGGCTTGGAAGGGCCTATTTTACCTAGGGACTATTTTTTACTCGGGCGGGGCTGGGGAGGAATACTTACCTGGGACTACTTTGGAGGCTATTTAATCCACGCCCAAAGAGCAGCACATGCCTCGTGTTATTCTGCATCCAGCAGCGTAACGCTCACCGTGCCTGCAAGTCTGCATCCAGCCTTCTGCCATGCCCGCCTCGAGTTTGGAGCTCCTAGAAAAAGGGAGAAAGAAGGAGAAAAGGTTAGAACAAGAGCAATACCTTTGATCCTTACCTGAATTCCCGATCCATCGCGCTTTCGAGCTGGAAGAAAGAAGTTATTTTATGCTCGTCGCCTCGCCTGCTGCAGCGCCGCGCTGAACTCACCGACCTTCGCAGCATCTTCACATTCCACCGCATCCTCCTGCATGTTCCCGCTGCATTCCGGCACCTAAGGAGTAGACAAGAACAGCAAGGTGAGCCAAGGGAATGCACAGAGGAATATTAGTAACCCCCCCATAGACTTACCTGATTTTACCACCGTGGGTACTATTCCTCTTCATGGGTCGGCGCAGCTTCCACTGCATCTTCGCCGAATCCCGGCCGATAAGGGGAAACAAAAGGACAGCAAGGTGACCCCCCCATAGACTTACCTGATTTTACCACCGGGGTTACTATTCCTCTTCATGGGTCGGCGCAGCTTCCACTGCATCTTCGCCGAATCCCGGCCGATAAGGGGAAACAAAAGGACAGCAAGGTGAAACAAAGGGACTATCAAGGGGAACCCTCCTCACCACATTAGACTTACCTGATTTTACCGCCGGAGGTATTATTCCCCGAGACTTCATACTTTCTCTCAGTGCCTGAATAAGGGAGAAAGCAACAGGTTACATATTGACATTATTTATCGAACTGTGTTGGAAATACAAATCCTTACCAAAATATTACCGGTTGCCACGAGGAACTCTTCACTAGGGTCAAGCTGCAATCTGCGAGTGAAAGTCAGGCATTTGAACTCTTACGAACTACATACTTTTCGGAGTCAATATTGTTCTGGAACTCACCAATTCCTTCGAGCCAGTGAAGCAACTGGTTATCAACGCGCCCCTGCACTCAATGCAGGAAGGAGAGCTCATCTTTTCAAACCATCAGAAGAATATTCCTACAGGCCAAGCAAATGAAGCTAGGTGGGCCAGTCCAGTCCGTCATCTCAGCCCTTCGCATCACATTGGTGGAGACCGCAGCTGTCCAGTTCAGATCGACGCCTCTGTGGGAGGCAGGTGAGCGTAACAGTGACCTTCAAAACCTTATGCATCTCTCCCTGAGAAATGCATAAAACCGGACCTCATTATCTTCAAAACAAACTAAAACCCTACCATCCTCCACACACTCTAGATAAAGCTCTGCCGGCCTCCTAGTTATACCAAAAACCAACTCAGTCAGGTTAGGTGGATCATCATTCTCAGCCCTGGCCCCCACTCTGTGGAACACTGTTCCACCCCACATCTGACTCACTGCGGACCTCATATCTTTCCGCAAATTGCTGAAAACTTGGCTCTTCCCTAAAATCGACTCTTAAACTAAACAGGATAACGGCAACAAAGACTTTAGCCCAAGGTTGCTATATCAAAAATAACAATCCAGCTTCGAGGCCCGAGCGAGAAAAATCTAAAACCAAAACTACTAATGTGAATTAAAATGGATAAACTGAATAGAACGAGTGAAGTGGACGAATTAAATGGGTGAAAGTAATTAAATGGATGAAAGGAATGAAGTGGATGAGAGGAATGAAGTAGATGCAGTGGGTGAAATGGATGCTGCGGAAGAAACAGATGAAATTGATGCAGCGGATGAAACGGATGTAGCGGACAAATCAGAGGCAGTAGGTGTAACGGATGAAGTGGTTGGAAGAGATGGAACAGATGGAATGGATAAAGTGGACGGAACGGTTGTAGTGGATGGAACGGATGAAGTGGATGGAACGGATGAAGTGGACGGATCGGATGATGTGGATGGATCGGGCGGAGCGGATGGATCAAATGGAATGGACGGATTGGATGGAATGGCTAAATCGGACGGAGTGCATCGATCAAATGGAACATATAGAATGGATAGAATGGATGGAACGGATAGTGTTGATGGAACGGATAGAGTTGATGGAATGGATAGAGTTGACGGAATAGATAGAGTTGATGGAACAGAAAGAGTGGATGGAACAGATAGAGTGGATGGAACGGATAGAGTGGATGGAATGGATGAAATGCATGGATCTGATGTAGTGCTTGCAGAGGATAGAACGGATGATGTGGATGGAAAGGCTGGAGTGGATGGAAAGAATGGAGTACATGAAATGGATGATGTACATGAAATGGATGGAGTACATCAAACGGATGCAGTGCATGGAACGTATAGAGTGCATGGAACGGATAGAGTGCATGGAGCGAATAGAGGGCATGGAATGGATAGACTGCATGGAACAGATAGAGTGCATGGAATGATAGAGTGCATGGAATGGATTGAACTAATGCAGTTCACGGGACAGATATAGTGCACAAGACGGATGGAATGCATAGGACAGATGGTGTGCACGGGATGGACAAGGTGCGTGGGACGGATGGAGTGTGTGGGACAGATGGAGTGCGTAGGACAGATGAAATGCGTATAACGGATGAAGTGTGTGGGACGGATGAAGCGCGCAGGATGGATGAAGTGGATGGAATGGATGAAGTGGGTGGAACGGATGAAATGGGTGGAACGGATGAAGTGGGTGGAACGGATGAAGTAGACAGATCAGATGGAGAGGTTGGATCAGACGGAGTGGATGAATCAAATGGAACGCATGGAGCGTATAGAACGCATGAAGTGGATAGAACAGATAGAGTAGTTGGAAGAGATAGAGTCATTGGAACGGATAGAGTGGATGTAATGAATAGAGTGGATGGAATGGATAGAGCAGATGGAACGCATTGAGTAGACAGAACAGGCGGAGTGGATGGAACAGACAGAGTGGATGGAACTGACGGAGTGGATGGGATGGTTGGAGTGGATGAAACGGACAAAGTGCATGGAGCAGAGGGAATGCATGGAACAAATGGAACGGATGGAGTGCATGGGATGGGTGGAGTGCATGGGACGGATGGAGTGCGTGGGGCAGATGAAGTGGGTGGAACGGATGAAGTGGGTGGAACAGATGGAGTCAACTTAACGGCTGGAGTAGATGGAACGGACGAAGTGCATCGATCAGATGGAATGCATGACACTGATAGAACTGAGGTAGTACATGCAACGGATTGAGTGCATGGAACAGATAAAGTGCATGGAACAGATAGAGTGCATGGAATGGTTGGAGTGCATGGAATGGATGGGGTGCATGGAATGGTTGGAGTGCATGGAATGGTTGGAGTGCATGGAATGGTGGGAGTGCATGCAATGGCGGAGTGCATGGAATCGCTGGAGTGCATGAAATGGTTGGAGTGGACATAACGGATGGAGTGGACGTAGCAGACGGAGTGGACGTAGCAGATGGAGTGGACGTAACAGATGGAGTGGACGTAACGGATGGAGTGGACGCAACAGACAGAGCAGAGGGAACAAATGGAATGGACGGAACGGTTACAGCGGATGGAACAGATGAAGTGGATGGAACAGATGAAGTGGATGGAACGGATGGAGTGCATGGAACAGATGGAGTGCATGGAATGGATGGAGTTTTGCAAATAAATAAGGGATGAGTTTTAAACACAGGCAAATTACTTTAATGTGGTTTGCAAGCAAGTGAAAAGGTGCTAAAATTGCTTTTAATTCCCTCTAGAGGTTCAGGGTGAGTGAGAGATGCTTGTTGGTATTAGTTCAGGCTCACTTTAGCAATGCTCTATGAGTTATTACCAGGTTGCAAACAGATTTTAACAAAGGAAAGAATGGAGCTGCTATTTTGACAAGTGGAGAAATTGAGCCAAATTGCAAATCGTGGTAAATTTCGCGAGTGCGTAAATCACGATTGCGGTAAAAGTATAGGAGTAGGATTCTAAGCTTTCAGAGGAAAGTTAAACCACGTTCCTAGGACAAACGGTTCCGGAGATACAGACGATTTAATAAAGGTAGATTTTCGGATTTAAAGTAAAACTCAAAATGACAGGTGACAGCTTGCAGCTTCAGAATTGACAGGTGACGGTTGTGCATCTTAACAAATGACAGATGACACAATTTCTAGGAGGCTGTTCTAATTAGGTTAAAATAGTTTGGATTAGATTATTTTAACTAAGAGACTGGTTCTGCACAGTTCTGCTAGGTACCCACAATATAAATTTGAAATAGGCCTCGTCACGGATCTGGTCAACACGTCCGGCGGCGGTTCTCTCTGCTCGGTGGGTTAATCAGGCACTGGTTATGCTCACAGCGATCCGGATTTCTGGTTCTGCTCACAGCGGTCTGGGTCTGGTCTGCAGGGATGGGATGGTGGAATAGTTTGCAGATGATTTTAAGGATGTTGAGGCCTGCTGAGAAGAGCCTAGCTAAGCCTGCCCCTCTCTACTTGTCATTGGCCCAATTCTCTCCTCTCCCATGATTGGGGGAAGGGGGAAGGAAATGGATTGTCATCATGATGAGGTCTGCTTATGGGTCAGAGGATCCTCCCCTGGTCAATTTGCCCACAAATCTATACCTGATCCAAATACATATTTCCCAGGTACACAGTTGTTTGACATCACATACACACATCATATATTACTAAAGGTAGTCCCTGTCCCGACTCTGGCGTTTCTAGGAGCTTGCATTCAAAAATGCAACTTAGCAACTTATTTTCGATTTTAGTGGGTTTTGCAACATTGGTTTTTCATCAAAAATTATACAAAGGTACATTTCCCTTCCACATATATCCCAGTAACTTTCCATGTCTCTAGCTGCAATACATTGTCTACAATATTCATAATTAGCGGGGTTTTGCCCCAGAACATGGTACAAATCAGAGTTTGGACTCAAATCGTGAGGGCATTTTCCATACTAAGACTCTCAAAGTTGTACATTCCTGTCATTTGGTTACAATAAGTTATCACTGTTTCTATAAAATATATATTTGTTGCAATTCAACTCCCCGAAGTGTTTGGGTCTGCCTCCAGAAGTCTGGGTGGGTCAGTGATCACATGTCTCTCCTTGCTGGCAGAGGGCTGTCGACAGGAAACACTCAAAATTAACATACCCCATTCAACAGAAAGAGCCTTTTGTGTGGGCTCCAGCAGGCTGCCTGGAAGTCTCTCCTCAATCAATCAACAGGGTCATGTGATATCCTGCCTCCTGGTGTGGGAATCTCTGAGGTGTTAAGGTTTCCCAGCCTCTTGGCCTCTGGGAACAGCAGGTGGCTACGATTTTCAATTAACCAACAAGCTTTGAAGTCCCTGCCCCTCTTGCAACTCCTAAATACAGTTTCCCTGTCAGAGTTTAGACCGCTAGCGCCGCCTTGGGGAATTTGTCAGTACTGCATCCATTTTTTAGTTGTCTTGAATTACTGCATTTCAATAGAGTGGTCTTTTGCTTGATAGTATAGGGCCCTTGCTTAACATTGTTTTGATGGCATCCTTACAGTAGAGTGGTGATTTGGAACCCCCCACAAGAAGGTTTAATCTTTAGAGTGGTCTTGTGCCAACTGCGCAGTTCTCCTATTCTGGCGTCAATGTGGGCGGCGATAGCTCATCCCCACATCCACCCAGTCTATTGATTTAGTTTGTCCTGGGATAGAATAATGGGTGGCGACAGCTCATCCCCACATCTACCCAGTCTATTGATTCAACATGGGTCAAAACCCTTCACAAAACCCCCCCACCCGACTACGCTTTGATTCAAGTCGGGGGGAAGTCGGGTGCAAAGGAGGTTTTGAGCCCTTGCGCTGGTATGTCCCCATTATCTTCTTCCAATTCTGTGGATGGCACAGTTCAGCATCTTTTCCTTCACCCAGTTGGATCGATCGGTTCTCCTTGCCGGTCCTGATGGGAATATTGGGCGGTACCCCGGGCCCCTCGGGTCTCTGCTCCCGGTCTTCCTCCTTGGTCTGTCTCCATGGTTTCCTCTCTCCTAGGATGATAAAGCAAAAGCGGCAATACACATTCCTAGACATTATTCCACCACTATTAATGGTGTGGCGAACATGTGCATTTTATACATCCAAATGCATTTTGCAGTCTGATTTTAAAAACAATATATAACAGGGAACATTTGCATTACGTTACTATATTTTTGATATGTGGAATATTTTAGAGTTTGAACTGACTTACTCTGGAGCGGCCCCCTCTGGTATTGCAGAGGACTCCTCCAGTTGCTGCAGGGTGTGCCTGGGATGGCAACACTTTAGCTGATTTATATGTAGCCACTTGTCTTCCTCCTCTGCCAAACTGCCTTTGGGATGCAGATCTTATAGGCAACAGGGGAGATCTTGTCTATAATTTCAAACGGTCCCTTCCATGTAGGCAAGAATTTTCGCTGTTTGGCCTGGTTCCTTTGGAAATTGTATAGATAGACCCGATCACCCACCTTATATTCCTTTCGGGTAGTTTTCAAATCATTGTGGGTCTTCATGCTCTCGGCTGATCTTTCTAGATTCCGCTGAGCATAGGCAAAAGCATGTTGAAGGTGTTTCCTTAAATTCTCCACATACTCATGAGTTGTGGAGGCATTTATCAGTGTCTGCTCTTGGGTCCTGTAGAGCAAATGCTGGGGAAGCACCATCTTGCGTCCGGTCATCAACTCAAATGGTGACATTTTAGTTGCAGATGAAGGGGTAGATCTGATGGCCATTAGGACCAGAGGTAATCGGATATCCCAACTTGGCCCAGAATCTGCCACAAACTTTTTTAAGATGCTCACAATGTGTAGCTTCCTTTTCACCCCCAGTATCTCCCACATCTTTGTCATTACTTCACTGGTGAAGTGGCTACCCCTGTCTGACTCAATCCTTTGAGGTAGACCAAACCGAGAGAAGATATGGTTAATCATCAGGGCAGCTGCTGTTTCTGCCTTGCAGTTTGGGGCCAGGAGACATTCCACCCACTTGGTAAACAAGCATGTAACGGTCAACATGTACTTGTTTCCTCTAGACGAGCGAATTACAGGGCCTACAAAGTCGATTTGCAAATCTGACCATGGCAGTGTCATCCCCCTCTTTTGGATAGGCGCACGGGTCGGCGAGGGATCATGGCTGAAATTGTGCACACACAAGACACCCCTTCAAGTATTGGTCGAGGTCCTGCCCCATGTGTGGCCAGTATGCAACCTCTCTTAAGATTTCCAGTGTTGTGTGAAACCCCCTATGACCGGCTGTGGCCGCATCATGGGCGTGACTTAACATCAGGCTTCGGAATGAGGTAAGAACCACCCACTGATCATGGCCAGCTTGGTATTTCCTTACCAACAAACCGTCTTGGATTCGGAACATCTTTGGACATTTCATCAACACTCTTAGGTCCTCTTTCCCAATGTAATCGGTATCCATCAGGGGGAAGTTCTCAGGGTCCTCAAGGTGTTGGTAAAACGTACCAATAATTGTATCCCCCTTCTGAGCTGTAATTAAATCAGCATCAGGGGTCTCCTTACTCCATTGTGCAGTTGAAAGATCATTGTGAGCATTTGTCTGGGACCTAGTGATAGCAGTGACCTGGATTTCCCCCAACAGAGACTCTATTTCTATTAGATCCCCTTGGATGGCCCCGGTTTTGGCCAGCTGATCAGCTAAGTCATTTCCAGTTTTGTCTGATCCCTCTACTTTGGAATGACCCTTGATCTTTTTCCAGTAGATGGTCATCCCATTCAAGGTGACCAGATCATAAATGTTTTGGATTAACTTCCCATGTTTCAAGGGTTTGTTATTAGCACATAACATGCCTCTGGTTTTCCAATTAACCAGGTGCTCCACGAACCCGTTCCGTAATTAATCCGAGTCTGTGATAATGACCAGTTCGTGGAGTTGATATTGGACAGCAGTGAGGATGGCCTGATGCACAGCCATCAATTCTGCCACCTGACTACTTCGGGGACCAATTCTGTATCCAGCGGAGGGTTCTGGGGACTCATTCACCCATGCATTCCCTACGCCGGCCACCAGTTTTTTCTCCCCGTGGTTGTCAACATGGTAAGAGCATCCATCCACATAGGCAGTGGGCATTCCCTCACACTTGTCCTCTTCAAAGACTTTGTGTGGGGAATTGAGGTATGCCTCCATGTTGTCCTTGATTTTTAGACTTTCGTCCTCGAGACCGTTTTCTCTGGCACAATCATGCAAGTCAGCCAGACCTTGCGCAAGGGGACTCTTCTTGTTTTGGCCATATCTGACCTCTACAGGAAAGCCTTGCATTGACAGAATCCAGGAAGTAATTCGGGAATTACTCACATTTCCGGCCCGGATTCTGTCACTTTGGAAATATTGCAGAGGCTGGTGTGGAGTCTCCACTATGATGTGTTCCCCCTGGATAAACGGGCAGTAATTCTTCAATGCCCACACCGTTGCCAGGAGTGCCTTCTCACAATCGTTGAATTTTTCCTCCAAAGAGGATAAAGTTTTGCTCGCATAGGAGATGACTTTATTGACCTTGTCATGCTTTTGGTATAATACTGCCGTCAAGCACGTATTAGAGAACCCTGTCTCCAGGAAGAACTCCTTGTTTCTGACAGGGTAAGCTAGGCAAGGCGCTTGTGAGAGGCTTCTTTTGAGTTGTCTTATTGCCTCAGATTGTTCTGGACCCCATTCCCACTTGACCCCCCCTTCAAGAGATGAATCAGGGGTCTGGTGATTTCTGCATAGCCCTCAATGAACTTTCTGCTGTAATTAGTCAGTCCAAGGAGTCTCCTTAGTTCCCGCAGAGTTGTGGGATCCTTCGGTTTCTGAAGTGCTTCCACTTTCTTTTCTTGGGGACAGAGACCCTGAGGAGTAATCTCATGCCCCAAGAAATTAACACGTGTTCTACACCACTGTGCTTTCTGAAAGGAAAGTTTTGCTCCGGCGGCCCTCAACTGCGTCAGAACATAACGGATCTCCGCTATGTGTTCCTCCACAGATGAACTTTTGTTGAGGACATCATCTGCATAAGCCAGGTTACCCCTCGCACCCAGGTCGGGCATGGCCTTATGTAAGAAAATGTTGAATTCATTGCTGGAGTTGAGGTTTCCGAAGGGAGCCCGGGTCCAGGTGTACTGCTGGCCCCTGAAGGTAAAAGCCAGTTTGTATTGGTCCTCCCTACTGACAGGCACGGTCCAGTATCCATTGTTCAGGTCTATTGCAGTGAATACTTGTGACCCTTGAATCTGGGCCAGCCCTTGCTCAATGTAGGGCAGAGGCCATCGGGAAGTATGGACCCGTTTGTTGAGCTCCCTAAGGTCGGCGCAGAGTCTCCACTGGCCGTTTGGCTTCAATATTCCCAGCACCGGATTATTGAAAGTGCTGTGGACTGGACGGATTATTCCCCGGGACTCAAGGTTCGTAATTATTTCTGTAAGGGACGCGAGAGGCAAACGATATTGCTGCACAAACACTGGAGTCATTCCAGGGTCTGTGGGAATTATTGTGGTGTGGATGTCGGTGCGACCACAGTCATATGTGTCTACCGCAAAGAGATCTTGAAAATCCAAGAAAACTTGTTTCAACTTTTGCTTCTGTTCTAGAGTCACACAGGCATCAGCTAGGTTGACTCTCTCTTCCACCATCTGCCTGAAGCCTGGAAAGACTTCTGGTTTAGCTATCTCAGCGGCCTCCTCCAGCTGGGTTCGAGAAGTCCCTTGTCAGAGTGCTGATTTGGACTGGCGGCTTCAGGTGGGGAAGGCAGCCCTCATGGACCTGGAAAATCACCTCATCCCTCCTGAAGTCACAAGTCACATCTTCCTTACCATAAGGGCAAGAAGTGTACACCAGGAAGTTCCCCCCATGCCGGGTGAAAATCCTATCTGGTGTTGTATTGTCCTCACTGTCACTGTCAAAACAGTCCTTGGGAATTGGTCCTAACAGTTCATTTCCTAAATCAATGGAGAATTGTCGGTCATCAACTGCCATTCCAATAATGGTGCCTGCGGCTAGAGTAATACTCTTTAAGTCGCTGTTATCCACCTCTATTGGAAAGGTGTCATGTTCTATGTTGACTAATGAAGTTGGGTTTACCCCCAACCCTTGCTATTGGAGGGAAGCATTTAGATGTATGTAAGCATCAGGGTTTTTCAATTGTTGTCCTCTTTTAACTTTCACTTCCAGGGAGGATTGTCGGGTCCTTTCTGGGATGGTGACTTCCTCTTTAATCTGAATTTCAACTGCATATGGTAGCAATTGAGCTGACCTAAATGCTTTTTCTTGATCATCAAAGCCCATGGGATTATCTGCTAATTGGGACCAAGCTTTGAAGTTTATTAGGTCCAAACTAATGGCACAGCGATTGAGAATGTCACTGCCTAAGTAAAAGGCAGCAGTGACGTCTCGCACGACCCAACAATTATGGACTATGCTCTTGTTGCCAATGGAGATTTTGAGCATACACCTGCTTGGCAGGAGATGTTTGGAATTAGGTGCTTCCAGGTCCATTTCCCATTTGTCTATCAGTTTGAATGTGGGAATGGCTGGATCTTGTGGGAGTTGGCGAAACATGGCTTCGCTGATGAAGCTCTTACCGTTGTTCACACACACTCGAGCGAGAACAGAGTCCTTCCCATCATTTAACTGAACAGGGATGAACAACTGCTCTCCAATTTGCTGAATATCATCCAGGCTCTGAGCTGATTTCACATCTTTCTGGACTATAGGAGTGGGAGTTTCTGATTGTGGATTAGTAAAGAATTTCAGGGTGTTTCCTTCCAGTGTGGAATACCACCTTAAACTGGAAGGAAGGTTGATTTTCAGAAATAGAGAGGATGCCCCATCACCAGTCTGTTGTCCTACTGCTATTACTGTCACGTCTGGAATTTGGTTGTTCTGGAAGTGAAATTCTACTTGGTCAGATGTTTGTTCAACCATGTGGCAGGTGCCGTTTAAACTAACATGGTTGACACTCTGTTTTAATTTGATTGGTCGGCTAGTCTGGGTCCAGAGGACCTTGTTTACACAATCTATTAGGTGTGACAACCTTCTCAGGAGGTCATTCTCTAGTAAACAAGGGGTGCCCTCTGGAGTCACTACTATGACCGGGTGTTTCACCTTGTGTCGCCCAATTTTAATGTCCAAATCTGCCGTCCCCTCGACGGGAATTTCCTTCCTGTCAAAGTTCTGCAGTTGTCCCGGAAGAGAGGTGAGAGGAATACGGTAATTCTCCCCCCTTACTTCATTTAGTTCATCAAAGGCCCTTTTGGACAGAAGGGTAGCTTGGGATCCAGTGTCCACCAGTGCCGAAATTGTCCCCTGCCCCTGTACTTATACCGGGGCATAGCATCTTCCCTCCTTCTCCTCAAGGGGGCACAGATAATGCACATGGTGGGCTAACTTTCTGGTTTTGGACATTGCTAGCGAAGAGATTTGGGCAGAACTCTGTGGAGAGCCTGGGAATCTGAAAGAAAAAGTTGGCAACTGGAGATCAGAGCCATTGTTGGTTCCCCTGGTTCCGGTTCTGGGCCGCCCCCCCTTTTTGGAGGCAGTCACCAGGTTGGGTTTGAACCAGGGGATTTCGGTATTGTGGGTTCTGGGATGAGATGATGGGCGGCGGTAGCTCAGTCTCCACATCTCCCCAGTCTGAATCGGCATCCCTTGGGACCCATTTTTCCTTGGGAGGAGTTCCCCCATCTCTGAAGGAGAAGATCCTTTTCCCAGGATCTTCTGAGGATCCCTCTCCCTCAAATTGGAAGACCTGTACCTCCTGCACAAAGTGGGTCTGTTTGGGTCCTTTGTTTCTCCTATCCCCCTCTGCTCCTTGGGAGGCAGGCTTTCAGGGGCAGGAGATTTTGTTTCCGGTTCCTGGTTTTCCAGGGGCTGTTTACAAGTTGGGAAGGAAGCTTCCTCCAAGGCTTTACACCCCCCTTACCCTTGTGCCTCCTCCCTGGGAACCGGTGGGATATCGGGGTGCTGCCCCCGTCATTGTTCTGGAGCACCAGGTCCAGAGTTTGGGGCATTCTGCGGTGGCATGCTCATCTGAGGGTTCTGTTGAGCCCTCAGTATGTGTCCCAGATCCCGTGCCATATTTTGGACCTGGCGCTCAAGTTGTGAAACCCGCTCAGGCTGATACGGGGCTCTATTTTCTCCCCTGGGCTGATCCCGGGAAGGGTAGCTATCCCTTCTCTGGTAGTACCCCTGGTTGGGAAGATTTTCGTACCCCTCCACCCTTGGCCTCCCCTCTCCCAGATTAGGTTGTCTGGGCTCAGGGCTCAGGGAATTGGGGAAAGAAGGATGGATGGTTTTGGGGCTGGAAATTGGGTGGATACCTGGGGAAAAAGTTCTGCCCAGGATTTGGTGAATTTCTGCCCTCCTGGGGGAAGTTAGGAGGGAAGTTCCCCGGGTCAGGTGCTTGGCTAGATCCCCCCCTTGGGCTGGAGGAGTCCACACATAACCCAGGATTGGTTGGTTTCCCTTGTAGCAGGGACTTACATAGTCATGGGAGCGGGGGACCCCATTTGTGGGACTACCTCCTCGACTCCCTGTCTGTGACTGGCCCGAGGGCCTTCTGGGCTGTGAATTATTTGGTGCAGGCAGGTTTTTAGGCCCCCCATCTCCAAATCTAAAACGGGGGCCACCTTTACCTCTGCCACCTTGGCAGCAGCAGGGGTGCTGTTGGTTTTGAGGTTTTTCGGCGCATTATTTTTATTTTCGATGGGCTTCTGCACCTCATAGATCTGGGTGGCTTGCTCAATGACCCAGTCTAAAGATCTTTTCTCATGAAAATATCTCACTAGCTGGATCATGATGTATTTGGGCAAGGCATGAAAAAAAGTATTGACAAATTCTCTGCTGTCCGTGCGCACCCTTCTGGTGGTCTGCGCAAAGGCACGCTTCAATTATTGTATGAATTCTTGTGGGGCCTGATCCTCCCCACATTGCAAATTGTAGGCTTCCTTGCGAGCCTCTTGAGGATTTCTGTGCACAGAAAAATGTTTCAAGATGGCTGCCCTGTATGTGGACCACCTTGAATGGTTTTGATCCTCCAGCCCTGCAAAGAAACTGGAGTATTCTGGTGAGAAGGTCCATTTGACGTACTGGATGCAGCTACTACTGTCCTTCAAATGGAAAGTCTCCATTATTTGCTCATAGAGCTCCAAGTGTTCCCAAACAGAATACTTGGCGTTCTTATGATAAGGCGTGATGACACTCCTTATTGCCTTTATTTGTTTCAATGGGTCCTTAAGCAAGGCCCTTTGTGCCTTATTGGCCTTTTTGGTTCGGGTAACCCTGGTCCATTCATCCTCTGACTCAGAAGCACTGCTCCCAGAGGTGCCCGTCTGATCTTCCAGGTTTTCCCAGATTCTGCAAGCCTAGGAATGGCTGGCAGAATGTGGGACCTGGTCTCCTCTGTCCTGTAATGCTCAGAGGAGTCTTCAGATCCCTCCTTGCTGCCAGGATTTGATGGGTACCCCCCCACTGACCTAACTGGGTAGAGGTTTTCAGGATGCCCTTAATGGGCCTACTCTCCTGGGGTTCCCCACTAAATTGTACTGTGCTTGTGTGCCCATACCCGGCTGCCCGCCCATCGATTCCTGGGAGGTACTGGCCTATGAGCCCCATACTTCTAGCTGGATAGTAATCTGCCATCCCCGTGGCCCTGGGCTCATGTGCGCGAGGGGACATGGGGGTGGCAGAGTCCAGGGACTGGGAGAGATGAAGGCCTCTGGAGCTAGGGCTCCTGAGGTTATGCTCAGGAGTTTCTCTTTCCCAGCGAACCTCATCTCTATCCGCCCCTGTTCCCTGTTGCAATGCAAGAGCCTGCGCTTTCAGTTCCTCAGTTAAGGCCTTACTAGACTCTATCAGTCTCTCCTGCATGGCTACCTGTTGCTGGAGCCTATCATTGTGCTGACAGAGAGCCTCATTTTCTCTCTGTGCCTCCTGATTGGTCCTGAGTACTGGGCCAGTCTCTGCTGCAGGAGGGTTACCTCCTCAGTCCCATCCCTACTGGCCTGCTCCAAATTTCTTGCCAGAGCCTCCTCCACCCTCCTGGTGTTATCTAGCAAGCCCTGATGCTCTTTTTGGAGGTCACCCATCCCCTGGAGGGCCAAGTGATTTTCTTCAATTTTTCTTTTTAAATGGCAGACTTCCTGGCCTAAGGTATCCCTTTCCTGACCAAGAGCCTGCATTTGTGACGCCAGGTCATCCCTCTGCCTTTGAAAGGCACCAGCTTTCTGGCGTTCTTCATCAAACTCTGCCTGGGTAGCCAGGTCTTTCAAAATCAATTTATTGCTTTCCTCTTTCTCTCTGTCTGGTTGGATTTGCAGGGTGGCTACCTGCTCTGTGCATGCCCTGTTGAAATTGATCTGTTGCTCCAGCTTTTTCTGGCTCTGCAGTAGGGAGTCCAAACTGTCTTGGTGCTCCTTCTGCAAAGCCAGAATTCTGGTATCCTGGTCTGTCTTTTCCTGTTGCAGTATATCCATGTCCTCTTTTATTTTAATGATATACTGCCTACTATCATTGCCTGACTCCTGGCTCCTCTGCAGCCTCTGCTCAGAAGAGACCAGGTCAGATTGGGCCTTTTCTAACGCCATCTGTTGCCTATTTGCCAGATCTTGGCCTTCAGCACATTTGGCCTGCATGGCTCCCATATATAGATACAAATATGCCGCTATCCTGGCAATCTTTTTGTGTTCATCTTTGGCCTTAGAAGCCATATATAATTAACTCAGGGCCACATGTAATGGACCCTGATCTCTCCATTTATCTGACCCTGTTTCAGTGACCTGTTGCGCGATTGCCTGCAACCAGACCGTTTGGTCCTGATGAGTCCACTCACCTCTCACAAATAGCTTATGTCATTCTGGAATTTGAGTTCCTTCCTGACTTACAGAAGTTTGTATTTTATTTTGCAAAACAGACCGTTTCCTTAGAGCGTTCCTTTGAGGGATGCTTTCACAGTGTAAAACTGCGTGGTGATCTAACCGGATATGTGTATCTGGTCAGTTGGCACACTGTATTAATCTGCACAAGTGGTAAATCTAACCCAGAATATCCCGGCTCCGAGCCCCCACTTTTGTAAGCAATATTCAATCAACACTACCGCTAAGTCATTGCCTAGTCTGGGATGCTGAGGAAAACCCTTATTGATGTATTTTTATGTCCAGTTCAGTACTCTGGATGACAACCCTTGTATAACACCCCCCTCTTAGAATCCCCCTGACCCCACTGAGCCAAGAAGTAGGTTTGTTTTGCAAATAAAAACCGTTTATTTGGACAATTCAACAATATATATCTATCACACTTTGGCCCTCATTACGACCCTGGCGGAAATCGGAAAACGATGGCGGAAATGCAATACCGCCATCGAATAGCGCTCGGTGCGACTATGACCCGTCACCGCAAAGTACGAAGCCATTAGCGACACCGTAGTGAACGCCAACGCTAACTGCACCAAGCACGCGCGCGCGCGCCATGCGAAACCGCAAACACCACCATGGCGCAAGGGTACGCCAATTCCGACCCTAGTGGACATGTACCTAACGCCATCATGCATGGCGTAATGTACCATTCCGCCATGGTGAGAAGTACGGCATTGCGAATCAACCGTAAACGGCCCCACTGAGTGCCTGTACACCGCTCCCTGCCCACAAAGTACAACTCCCCGTAGGTGCAATGAAGTCACAATGCAACCATTGAAATGTACAAGTCACCCATGCATGGCAACGAACAAAAGAAACACAACAGGGGCCAATGGGAGCTGCAGGGCACAGATGGCACGAATACAGAAGCCATCCCAATGGACATGACCACAGTCCCCCACCAAGAAACGCACGCAAACACAGGCACCTGTGACCAGCAATATTCCGAGAATCACATCATTCCACCAGTCCACCTGGCTGACCGACATCTGTTACACAAAACCCAATCCCCCGCCCCTGAGCATGACAACATTCAAACTGTCATATTGGCAGCCCCCATCCCTGACCTCACGGGCTTAGTAGGCAAACGCGCCCAGTACAGTACCACGCAACTAAACTCCGAAGCTGGAACCCAATGCAGATCTCCTCACAATACATCGCCCCCCAAATAGGCATATGCCACATCACTTGCAAAGAATAACGCTACACGGGCCAAATCAGAATAGAAATTTAATGCACATCAAAGTCACCAAGCCCATACAGCCATCAGGCCATGAACTCCAAAACACCAATCACCATTGTGGGCTGCATCCGCAAGAAATGACCAGCCACTACTTGTGTGTCGCCCTGTTCCCCCATGGTACACAGAGCCACATCCACGTACGAAAAGGCAACATGGAAGCGCACAGAACCGCAGGGCCGTCCCAATGGGGAGGCACTAGTCCAGCTGAAAGGCCGAAATGTTGCTCCGAGCCACCAGTACTGCGTAAGGGCATGTGGGCCATTGGCGA
Source organism: Ambystoma mexicanum (assembly GCF_040938575.1). Taxonomy (NCBI): domain Eukaryota; kingdom Metazoa; phylum Chordata; class Amphibia; order Caudata; family Ambystomatidae; genus Ambystoma; species Ambystoma mexicanum. The sequence continues at coordinate 942,471,993 of NC_090926.1, read as the reverse complement.
TCGTCCCATAAGATCGTAATGCTGCTCCACTGATTAACACGAAGCAGCAGGTGTCGGGAGTAAAACCCATCTGCAGGAGTGGCATACAGATGGCAGTGGCAAAAGGGGAGGAGATACCTGTCAACCAAAAGAAAAGAAAAAGAACAGAATGGCCATCAGAACTACATTCCAACAACTCACTTCAATGATCACACGAAATCCACAGCCATATGCATGCTAGCCCACTCCAAAGGATCATCACCACCCCAAAACCACTGGCGACTCATAACCATCTATATCGAGTTGCAAACACCATCACAAACGAGTGTACCAGTGCATGCGACTGTCAAAACAGAATCCATCAGATGGGAATGTTAACGTGCATGGACACAAGTGTCTGAGGGCGCGTCGAGACAGGGAGGGCTCAACAAGGCCAGATAGACGATGGTCCCACTATGGCAGCCCTGCATCACATAGCGTAGGGGAGGCGGATAGATCCCAAGAAGCCCTGTACATGGCAAACTCTGTATCAAATCACCTGCCCATGCATCCATTCATCATTCCCTCATCCCGGGATCAAAACGCCTGAATAATTACTCACATAACATTAGAAACATCCATTGAGTCTGTGCGTTATGCAGCCTGCAAAATCCACAGCGCCCCAGCCCGTAATTCCAGTGTTGTGAAGTAACATGTATTTGGGAACGGCCGGCCTCATCGCCCACGTAGCTATTGCGCATCCCAAACTATTCATATCAATCATTGCTTCCTCGCCATGGGCCCTGTCTCAAGGACATTGAACAATAGAACGTTATATTTGCAGTCAGACCTGTGGGCATCTCCTCGCCGCTAGCTGGAAACCGAAAGCGCCGCACTTCGAATTCCTCATTTGCAACATCACGTCGAAAAGGCATCTGTGGCCGTTTGAAATCACTAATTATTCCATCGAGTGCGGCTGTGTGTGAAAATGGCAACTGCCTTCACCCACAAATGGGACGCCCCGCCCGTCGTTGCAACTCGGTACAGTGATGCATGAGGGCCCACCGTTACTCGAGTACTACGTTCCACTGACCCTTCACAAGTCTGTTCGCGACTGCAATGATATTATGTGAAACAATGGGACCACAGCAGAATGAACATATCAACCAATCTTACACGGCCATCGGGTACAAATACATGATTGCAATAGCAAGATGCCATTCCCCGAATTGCAGCGTTGTGCGCGGGACGTGCTCGGCCAAAGGGGAGAGCAGTTTGCACAGGTGGAATTAATCACCACAGGTGGAGGCCATACAGCCTGAAAACACATAAATTGCACAGCCAGTCTCCTCCCACAACCACACCGAAATGCTACCGGCAGGACTCGCGATTTTGGCCCTGGGGGACCTGATAGCACTGCAAGTGCTCCAACTCCAAGAAGAAGACGAACACCAACTACAACCAGCCGCACGGAGGAGACGCAGGAGGAGGAGGAGGCCAAGGCAGGGCCAGCAAGGCCCACCAGCACAGCCACTACCACCACGCAGGCAGCCCGCAATCCCACGCCTCCGAGCACATCCGTTCAACCTCACTGATGAGCAGATCCACACCCTCTACCGTCTGGACCGGGACACCATAGCCGCCATTGTGGACATGACACAGGCTGACCTTGTCAGCATGATAGATAGCCCAACCGCCATCCCACCCCTACTGAAGGTGGTGTCTGTACTCCACTTCCTGGCCACAGGCACCTACCAGCACACAGTCGGACAGTTGCATGGCATTTCTCAGCCACTGTTCTCACGGACACTATTGCAAGTGCTCGATGCCCTCCTGCAGCACGCAGACGACTACATCTCTCTACCACGCTCGGAGCAGGAAATTACCAACACAAAAGTGGGATTCCATGCACTTGCCGGCATACCGGGTTGCATTGGTGCCATCGACTGCACCCATGTGGAATTGGTCGTCCCACATGCCATGGAGGCCCAGTACCGCAACCGAAAACAATTTCATTCCCTGAATGTACAAATGGTGTGTGACTCCAACAGGATCATTACACATTGTTGTGCCCGATTCCCTGGATCAACCCATGATTCTATGGTCTTGAGGAACTCTACAATACCACGCTACATGGAGCGACACGCAGGGAACAGATCCTGGCTACTCGGTGAGTCTCATTACATGCATGATTATGTGGGGTATGTGAATTGGCAATGACCTGGCAGGAAGGGGGGGGTGTGCGTACGTATCAATGGCATTCCACATCATACGTTTATCGTCCACATACAGGTGATGCTGGATATCCACTGAAGAGATGGCTCCTCACACCAGTCCGGAACCCACGGGACCAGCATGAGGAGGACTACAACCATGCCCACTCACGTACCCGTGTAGTCATTGAACAGGCATTCGGCCTACTGAAGACTCGTTTCCGCTGCCTCAGCAGGTCTGGCGGGGCACTCCTGTACCGCCATGAGAAGGTTGCAAAGATGGTCATGGCATGTGTCATGCTCCACAACATGTGCGTACGTAGAAATGTGCCCATGCCCCCTGACGCAGAACTGCAAGCACCTGATGATGGTCATGATGAGGGTGGGGATGTGGCAGCACCTCATGGAGTCTGCGAGGCACCGGAGGCCCGTGACATTCGTCAGCATCTCATTGATGTATGCTTCTAGCACTCACGCCTGGTGGCTGATACATGGACACGGGACTCGTGGCACTGCGTGTGTCTGGGACATGCACAATATGGACTGTACGCCTATGATGGCCTAGTACACAAAGATCAATGTCCACACATCTCATTGGTTGATCGTGCACTTTATATGGCATATGTGATGTCATGTTTAACACCCTATCGACCCGCCACCCAAGTGAGCCCAACACACCCCCTCCACCCTCCTACCTCCCCCCCGAACACCAGTGTCCAGAGATGCTCATTGTCAGTGGGCTGTCGCTATTGCAAGCCCCCTCTGCGGGTATCAGGGGCACCCCTGCCTGTGGAGCGCAGGTTCCTTCCAGATCTACGTTGGGGGCTGCCCTGGACGGAACTTGCAACGGATGATGTGTCTGCCTGCTCACGTCCATGCATGTCCCTAAGGGTTTGCGAGAGCTCATTGAGCACACGGCGCACTGCGGCAAGTTCGGCACATACGTCTTTGGACGTCGCATGCAGTTCCCCCCTCAGGCTCTCGGTGCTTCTCTCCATTTGGACTCTCAGGCTCTCGGTGCTACTCTCCATTTGTGCCCTTAGCGTCTCTGTACCTCTCTCCATTTCTGCCCTAAGTGTCTCAGTTGATGTTTCTATGTCTGCCTTAGTGCCCCCACATTCATCGGCATGGTCCTTGAGGAGTGTGGCCAGTTGCTGCTGTTGTACGATTAACTGGTCGAGGGACTGTTGCCTCTGCTGGACCATGGCCATTTGCGGGGGTGCCACAGAGGGGCTGTTGTCCTCATGTTGCCTTGCCACAGGGCTTGTGGGGGATGGCCAGTCGTCGTCTTGTGGGTGCCCCTGCGTGGTATCCTCATGTTGTACGGGATGGGACAGACAGGGGGATTGGGACAGGTCATGGATGGATCTGACTTCGACATCCCCGTTTTCTGTGTCCGAGCATGCTGCCATCAATGGGGTGTCACCTATGGTGCTGCTGCCACCAGAGGCAGTGCCTTCTGTGGCATCCATTGGGGGGACCTGTGGTGGTGGTGTAGTGGGCATGCTGGCTGCTGGGGTGCCTGTTGATGTTCCCTCCTCTGTGCTGCCACCTGATTTGTGCTGCTGCCGTGTCTTGATGCGTGCAGCTGAGGTGGAGGGTCTTTGGCCGTTGGTCTTGGCCCTCTTTGCAGGTGTGCTGGTAGGGGTGTCCTGTAGCTCGTCGTTTGGATCGGACCCTGTGGTGGAGTAAAGGAGGGCGAGGGTTATTGATGGGTCTGTGGGAATTGGAATGGCATTGTATCACATGCTTTGGGGTGGTACCTGAGGGTGATTTGGGTCGGGGCCTTGGAGGTGCTTTGATTAGTGTGTGGAGTGAGGGTGCAGTTGTTTGGCAGCCTGCAGTTAGGGTGTGCCTGCTGCACGTGTAGTGCGTGTATTAGGGGTTTTTAATTATTTATGTATTTATTGTGGGTTTTAACGTGCGCTATCAGGCCGATGTGTGTGGACGTTCTCCTGGACATGTGTTTCTGTTGCACTATGTGGACGCATGGTACTTCACATGGATGGACTGTGTGGATTTGGCATTGTTTTATCGGGCCCACCTACCTGAATCTTCGGATGTCTGCACTCCTTTCTCCATCCCTCCGACTCCCTCTATGCTCTCCATTCCGATGGTGGAGGCACAGATTTCTTCCCAGGGGGTCAACTTGATGGGTGATTCAGGACCTCCCCCGGTGGCTGTGGCAATGTTGCGGTTGGCAGAGAGTATCCTGCGGACGCGTATCCGCAGGTCGTCCCATCGCTTGCGGCATTGCTGTGGGGTGCGGGGTGCGGTCCCCACCGCACTTACCCGCTGTGCCACCAGAGCCCATATGGTCTTCTTGTTTGCAAGTGCCGTTCTGGTCATTTGCGTGGAGAAGACGACGGCAGCATTCTCCTGGAGGGTCTCTGTTAGCACGGTGAGTTCCTCACGGGAGAAGTGGACCTGCCGCTTGCGGTCGCACGCTTTCTTCGCTACTTTTCCCATTTTTCTTGGTTTCGCTAGGGTGGGTGACGGGTTGGGGTGTGTTTCAGGGTAGTGATTTTAGTGGTTGTGTGGTTTTAGTGGTTTTATAGGTGTACGGCGGGATGTTTCCCATTCCGGGCCCATGTTTTTACTTCCGTTTCCGTATATTTCCGGTCACCGTACTTTCCGGTAGGCGCACACTGCGGTGACCGCTAAGAGGGGTGGCGGTATTGCACCTAGGGCGCCGTACGGCGGCGGTGTGGGCCGTTTTGGGGTCATTTCCGCCATCGCGGACTTTGCACTTCCGCCGTGGCGTGGTGCTCGTGCCCGATGGGTCGGAATGGGCCGCACTTTGCTCCTTCGTGCAATGGCGGAAACGCTATTTACGCTGTGGCGGTCCGGTCAGTCACTTTCCGCCAGGGTCGTAATGAGGGCCTTTATAAATAAATTGATAACTGATATCACACTTCAGAATATGACCGTGATCAAAATTGGATAATGTTACAGGGATACACTGATTTTATTACTTAGGAGTAGTGTAGAGGATGAGGTAGCTGAAAATGCTTGATTGTTTCAAGGAAATGCAAGGAGGAATAAAATGCAGTACAGAAATAACGTGTTATGATTTTAGCAAAAGGTAATATGATCACTTTTTCTTTTGACAATTCACTCCCCCCCTATGCAATACAAGAAATGGAAGGAGAGCACACAGTCTTCAAGAATCCCAACAAATCACACTTTATAATGCAATACACAGTTCCAGTTCCCCCAGCAAGCTTAGAGAAAACAGGGATGAGTTATAAACACAGGCAAATTACTTTAATGTGGTTTGCAAGGAAGTGAAAAGGTGCTAAAATTGCTTTTAATTCCCTCTAGAGGTTCAGGGTGAGTGAGAGATGCTTGTTGGTATTAGTTCAGGCTCACTTTAGCAATGCTCTATGAGTTATTACCAGGTTGCAAACGGATTTTAACAAAGGAAAGAATGGAGCTGCTATTTTGACAATTGGAGAAATTGAGCCAAATCGCAAATCGCGGTAAATTTCGCGAGTGCGTAAATCGCGATTGCGGTAAAAGTATAAGGAGTAGGAAGTCTAGGCTTGTTGGAAAGCGTAGATTCTAAGCTTTCAGAGGAAAGTTAAACCACGTTCCTAGGACAAACGGTTCCGGAGATACAGACGATTTAATAAAGGTAGATTTTCGGATTTAAAGTAAAACTCAAAATGACAGGTGACAGCTTGCAGCTTCAGAATTGACAGGTGACAGTTGTGCAGCTTTACAAATGACAGATGACACGATTTCTAGGAGGCTGTTCTAATTAGGTTAAAATAGTTTGGATTAGATTATCTTAACTAAGAGATTGGTTCTGCACAGTTCTGCTAGGTACTCACAATATACATTTGAAATAGGCCTCGTCACGGATCTGGTCAACACGTCCGGTGGTGGTTCTCTCTGCTCGGCGGGTCAAACAGGCACCGGTTCTGCTCACAGCGATCCGGATCTCTGGTTCTGCTCACAGCAGTCTGGGTCTGGTCTGCGGTTCCGGTAAAAGTTCTTGGCACAGAATTCAAACAGCTCGCCCGGCTGTGGAATAGTTTGCAGATGATTTTAAGGATGCTGAGGCCTGCTGAGAAGAGTTCTCAGTTTGTGGGTTTAGGCCCTTGCTTTAAGTTCTGAAGTAAAGTTCTGGTCTTTGGAAATTGATGGATGTGAAGTCTGGAGTCTCCCAGCAGAGCGTCCCGCAGATAATGGAATTGAATTTCTCTACCTGTCCCAACAGTCTCTTTTTATGTGTTTTAAAAATGGGTGTGTGTCTGGGCCTAGCTAAGCCTGCCCCTCTCTACTTGTCATTGGCCCAATTCTCCCCTCTCCCATGATTGGGGGAAGGAAATGGATTGTCATCATGATGAGGTCTGTTTATGGGTCAGAGGATCCTCCCCTGGTCAATTTGCCCACAAATCTATACCTGATCCAAATACATATTTCCCAGATACACAGTTGTTTGACATCACATACACACATCATATATTACTAAAGATAGTCTCTGTCCCGACTCTGGCGTTTCTAGGAGCAAAAATGGCAACTTATTTTCGATTTTAGTGGGTTTTGCAACATTGGTTTTTCATCAAAAATTATACAAAGGTACATTTCCCTTCCACATATATCCCAGTAACTTTCCATGTCTCTAGCTGAAATACATTGTCTACAATATTCATAATTAGCAGGGTTTTGCCCCAGAACATGGTACAAATTGGAGTTTGGACTCAAATCGTGAGGGCATTTTCCATACTAAGACTCTCAAAGTTGTACATTCCTGTCATTTGGTTACAATAAGTTATCACTGTTTCTATAAAATATATTTTTGTTGCAATTCAACTCCCCAAAGTGTTTGGGTCCGCCTCCAGAAGTCTGGGTGGGTCAGTGATCACATGTCTCTCCTTGCTGGCAGAGGGCTGTTGACAGGAAACACTCAAAATTAACATACCCCATTCAACAGAAAGAGCCTTTTGTGTGGGCTCCAGCAGGTTGCCTGGAAGTCGCTCCTCAATCAATCAACAGGGTCATGTGATATCCTGCCTCCTGGTGTGGGAATCTCTGAGGTGTTAATTTTTCCCAGCCTCTTGGCCTCTGGGAACAGCAGGTGGCTAAGATTTTCAATTAACCAACAAGCTTTGAAGTCCCTGCCCCTCTTGCAACTCCTAAACACAGTTTCCCTGTCAGAGTTTAGACCGCTAGCGCCGCCTTGGGGAATTTGTCGGTACTGCATCCATTTTTGAGTTGTCTTGAATTACTGCATTTCAATAGAGTGGTCTTTTGCTTGATAGTATAGGGCCCTTGCTTAACATTGTTTTGATGGCATCCTTACAGTAGAGTGGTGATGTGGAACCCCCCACAAAAAGGTTGTATCTTTAGTGTGGTCTTGTGCCAACTGCGCAGTTCTCCTATTCTGCCGTGAATGTGGGCAGCGATAGCTCATCCCCACATCCACCCAGTCTATTGATTTAGTTTGTCCTGCGATAGAATAATGGGCGGCGACAGCTCATCCCCACATCTACCCAGTCTATTGATTCAACATGGGTCAAAACCCTTCACAAACTGATAAAGTGCATGGAACCGATGGAGTGCATAGAACCGATGAAGTGCATGGGACGGATGGGGTGCATGGGACAGATGGAGTAGATGGAACGTATAGAGTGGATGGAACGAGTAAAGTGGATGGAATTGATGGAGTGGATAGAATGGATGGAGTGGAATGAATGGATGGATTGAAAGGAACGGATGGAGTGAATGGAATGAATTGAGATGGCAGAATGGATAGAATGGGCAGAATCGAATGGAGATGGCGGAACAGTTTATGTAGATGAACAATCAAATGATGGAATGAATGGAATGACTAGTAAACCAAATGAAGAACCAGGCGAAATATATGAATGGACAGAGTGAATAAAATTGATAGAATAAATGGTTCAGATGTGCGCTCGATCTCAAGCACCTTACTGAAAACCACCATATCACATCACCATGCCTACTCTCCTATACACCACCACTCAACTAGAACACAGTGATACTATGACACATTCGGTATAGCTATTCTCATACTAACACCCGCCACATACTCCTCATCATCCTAAATAAACACGCTGGCTCTGCACACCTATGCGTCTCCTCAGGCCTAACGCAGCCAGAAATCAGTCTGGGTATCGCCCCACCTGAACACATACTCCTGATCTCCCAACCACGACACCTACCGCTAAGAAGCAGCTATCATACGAGTGCCACACCAGCTGCACACATATCCGGTGCTCCCACGCACCTTATGACTCTCTCCCTCTGTCTCTCTACTGACTTGAACTATGATTCCCGAGGGCATTCAACATACCAGCACCTTGAGATCATACCAATAATACATAATGTGCTATATAAATGCAAAGTAACATAACATAACATAATATGCCCACGTATCTTTCAATTCTGGAGCCTCGTACTTGAAAAAACCTTAGCAATCATCGGTGTACAATTGGACACTGACCCTACTCTGACACTTCTTGGCTTAACCAGGCACCTGCCATCCTCTGGGCATAGATTAGCAGGCCTACTGCTGGCCTACTGCTGGTGCTGGCACGGAGAAGGATCACAATCAACTGGGGGCACGGCCCCATCCAAACCTGCAAAGATGGCTAAATGATGTGACTTACTGCCAAGAAGTAAGAAAAAAACTTTATAAAGACTCTGCCTCTTCATGCTTGACCCCGAGACATCTGGGGCCCCTACATCTCATATCTGATCTCCGCTCTGGACACAACCTCTTCACAGACTTTGTGCCCAGTTGCAGACCCTTAGTGTCATCCATGTCAAGTAAACACCATCTGCAATACATAAACTGTTTGATGCTCATACGATTTTGTATCTGTTGAACTGTGAGGAGGTGGGGTGGCAGGTGCATGGCTTGTTTGTTACCTTGGTTAAAGACCAAAAATAAAGTTTAAAAAGGGGTCGGCCATTTGGTTTTGACCTACAATAAAAGTGGGATGAGGTGACACTCGAGGCCAGAGTGACCAATACTCCTTGTTTTTCAATTATCTTCTCAGGCTGTGGCTAGAGGCCATGAGTGTTGAATTGGTAGTCGTACACATTAGAATGTTCCAATGACGCCAGTAAGCTGGGGTGGATGAGATGGCTATCAACAGTTCAAAGGAATCCTGGTTATTCTGTGCTCTCTCTCTCATGTTGTTTGAAGTATCCAATCAAACTATGTGTAACTACGTTCAGGGTGAAAGGGCTCAGGCTATTTGGACTTATAATGACTTTTAATGAATTATTAAAAATGTGCGATGATGTCACAACCTACCATGGACAAATCCCAACAAGGGGTGTGCTATGATACGATTTGAAGAAGATGGAAGTTAAGATATTGGTGACCAATGAGAATGGGAGAATTGGAGAAAGATGGGATTTCTTTGTATAGGTTTTGTATAGGTATGATCAATCTCATGTGGGGAGTGGATTGTGATAAAATATATGGGAGTATGTTAACTGTTGCAAACATGTATATAATGTGTCAAATGATGTGATTCAGTGAGATTCAGGTTAGTTTGACTTGTTAGGGTCATCTAGCTCCTCTCCAGATCATTTCACAATAAATTTGCTTTGCGTACAATCAGGCACTCGTTCCTTAAGTGGTGGCCTGCTTGGTTAAAGTGATTAGGGGGCCATCCATACACAAGTATGCATGATAATACGATCTGAAACTGGTCCATACTTGCCATCATGGCCATGCCATTTTCAGGCAGGGTCTTGTTGGATCAACTCAGTGAGGTGCAGCTTCATTACCAAGGCAGAGCAAACAAGGCACCCACATCTGGGCATATACACTTTCACTAAGGGAGACAAACTGAAACCAACTTGCATTGTCAATTCCAACAGCTTCAGCTTTTGATTAGACATGGATAGGTATTTGTCAGGTACTCCCACAGGGTCCCACCTGGCCATAAAATAGCAACAGCTCAGAAACTGTGTGAGTACCTGGGCATATGATGTCACTGCCTGGAAAATGCATGTTTAATACCTATAAACAAGCAAACACTGCTGGCTTGTTTTAGACAGGACTCCAGTGCAAGGAACAGAGGCATTGACACAGATATTGCTTACTAAATCAACTGGCTGAAGACACACCTTAAGAGATATTTAGCACACCAGGAGCTCATTTACAAAGTATTTGAACACTCAAAAGAGTGCTTAGATACGACACTGGCAGATCCTATACAGCAGAATGATTGGTGTTATATTGTGATAGAGCTTGCTCAAAGAGTACCCAAAGGGTACATTTTGGTGGTGAGAGGCAGGTAGTTTGTACTAATGCCATAGGTTTTCATAAAGCCATAGCTAGTCATTGGGTAGGTAAATGACCAAACATGCCCATAGGCAGTGTGTTTCTTCTCACATCCTGTCTCCATCCTATCTGTGCTCTACTGCAAGAGTTCTGGCTTACACTGAGTAGGCAAAATTAAAAATGGATGGATCTAAGTCTCTGAATCAGTCATAATTGTTATGACTGATTTTCTATACTCTGACCTGGTGAATAGATGTATTGAAGGCCAACCTATATTGTGACAGGGACAACTCTGGGAAGCAGTAGACAAACCAGTTTAGGTAGCAGTGACAGGCGGTCTAGGCTAAGTTCTTCAGAGGATAGTGAGCTTTTAAAGGGTCCAAAATGAGGTCACACAATGGGAGTCACAGATTGCATTTAGACAGGATGTATAAAAATACAGTTATTTAATTATGACCAAAATATACTATAAGAAAATGAATACAAGCAGGTAGACTTATTACACAATACTATCAAACTAAATACCTCTATAAATTCACCAGGTTATAATGCACACTACAAATCAAATAGTCCAGCAAAGGAATGAATAGACAAGTTATATACACAAAAACGTCCACAGAGAGGATCCCTAGCTAAAATTGTCCAGCCCCAAGTTGCCAAGGGTCTTGTGCCCTATTGTTCAGGGTACAGTTCCACAGAACATAGGATGCTGGAAAACATTCAGGTAGGGTCTCTGGGGTCCACTGAAGGGTTTTTAGAGTTAGGGTTCAATGTAGACAAGTGCCCAGAACTATCCCCACAGTCAGAAGTCTTGCCTAAGCAAGTATTGGCAAAGCCAAAAGTATTAGAAATAGGTTTATTATAAGCCCCTTGACTTATAATGGGAGTATAGGGGTAGGTTTAAAATATCTGTAACTTACCCACTTACTTAAAATCTTCCCCAGACTTTTCAGAACAAAGGAAGGGTGTTCTAGGTTGATTTTTACGTTGAAATCAGCGGTCCTCGATTTTCAGCCATTGCAGGTTCGAGCTTCACTCCAGTTGGTGTCTTTTGCTGGTGCAAGGACTCTCAGTCAAGGAATGCAAAAAGAAATGATGCAACACTCCTCTCAGTCCTGGACTCGTGTCAGGTAAGCAGGTAAGCAGGCTTTGGACAGTGCACGCCACACACAGCAAGGCAACAGGACTCAGTAGCCACAATCTGACTTTCCGGTTTTTTTCAGGTCCCCTTTGTGCTCGGACGCTGAAATTTCAGGCGGAAACTCAGAACGGAGACGAAGTTAGCACGGTAGCCGAAAAACAAAGCGGGTCAGTCACAGGACAGTTCCAGGGCACATCGGAAGGTGGTTTTTGTGCTGGGCACTGAGCAGACATCGAGATTGGATGGTCCCTCCACTCCAAGGGTTGTAGCACCTTTGCCGGCCGACTGAAGATCACAAGCAAGACAGGGCTCCACCAGGGCTGCAGCAGAAGTTGGTTGCCAGGCCTTCTTCAGTCAGGTTTCTAGTTTATTTGCAGATCTTGCAGCTGAACTGGATACTTGGCTCCTTCAGGTTTCTTCAGGATCTCTTCAGGTTTCTTCAGGATCTCTGGAGAATGGATGCAGGGGTCCCCTTGTTATCCTAAAAGTCAGGTAGGAGCTGCAACTCCGACTAGCCAATCAGGACCACTGGCGGGAACACTCATGCATACCACTCAGACACACAGAAACCAGGATGTGGATTCGGTTCAGACTGACCCATTCCACATCCTGCCTGCAAACACACATAGCCCTCTAGTAGCCTGCCAAAAGCTCCTGCTTTCCCGGGGAATGGGAGTCCTTATAAGGATTTGCCTGGACTCTGAGATCAGGAAGAAGCCTAAACAAAAAGATGGCAAAAAGAACAGGTGAAAATCTTGTGGTACGGCCATGTTTGACAGGTAGACACAGTCAGTAGCCAAACACGTTAAATGCAATAAAGCTAAAACTATATTTCCCAAAAAGTGGGAATACGTCACTTCTGCCACCAGCCCATCTTGTAAGCACATCTAAAGTATTCACAAATCCTCTGAGTGTTAGTCTAGGGAAAAACAAAAGTGCACCCCATTGCACTGCAGTGTAAGCCGCTTTGTGCAATGATAAAAGGTTACCACAATTGATACAAAAGTAACCACAAGTTGCAACATAGTAACTAGACTAAGGCAAACAATGTTTCCCAGTACTGATAGCCTGAAGGACATATCAGTTTCCCCATATCATGTGAGCAAAGGCCAGTGCAGTGTTGCTTAAGGCTTCACTGTACTGCAAAAAGTACAGGTCAGATTCAAAAATGAAAGCAAAAAGTTTAGGGGTTCCCAAAAGATGGAAGGAAAGGTGCAGCAAAGAGAATCTTTCCTAACAATAAACACTGGCATTGCTCTGGTCAGGCTTCCATAGCATTGTCCGAAGATCGCACTTGGCCTTGCCTCTAATGTGAGCAGCCCTTTCCAAACTGCTAGACTGCTAGACCACAAGACCTAAACATTCCTGCTTGTGTCCCAGTGCAGAGGGTACATGGCCTAGCAATTGAGACTGAACTGTATATTTAGGTGGCAGCACCAAGAGTTGTTTGCTAATGGCTTCTCCCTTTCTTTAATGGCACATACATACTAAAGAATTATGGCATGGAATGATGTGCAGAACAATAATAGTGGTAATGTTTAATTGAAATCCTTGCATCTATCACTTCATGACTTACTACGCTCCAGTCCAGAATTACATTTTTGTTACTACCAACCTTATTTTTTCACTTATACGTAAACTGTTCATGCAGCAGAATATATATTTTCAATGCAATTTGTAAGGGCCCTCAGTCAATTGATGTACCTTCTGCAGAAATCTGTGCAAGTAACATCATGTGTCATTTATGGATTGACATAGAAAAGCATTTTAATAAGCATGATTTACAAACAGCGTATATTCCCACCAACAAAAGGAAAACATATGTTAAATTAAAGAAACCGACTTTGTGATTTAGGTTTGAGAAAATAGTATAGGCAGCCTGCTTGAGCGTTTTGAGCTGTGAATGGCACTTCATCTCCCTGGTCATTTGTGCTTTCATGGCTGTGGGGCATAGATCATTGTCCAGGGCAAGCAAACACGTCTTGGCCTCGGCCGCCTTCAATGGGGCCTCTCAGAATGCAAATCTCTCTGAGGTTCCTGCTGCAGACTTAGAGTGAAATGACCCCCCAACCACCCGACTCCCACAAACCCCAATGCCGCCACTCTATCAGGTACTTTATTCAAGGCCTCCTTTCCAAAGTGATCTAGGGGCTGCCATTGTTAGCACTGACCCTCCTCCTGGAGCAGGGCCTTGACTCCAGCCTATCCCAGACATTACTCTCCTAGAAGCCAAAATGAAAGTAATGCACAGGCTTTATTTTTAGAACCTATACACGTTTTTTAAGACATAACCTCTTCATACTCTCTTCTCCAACGTTGCTTTTGGAGAGTGGGCTCGTAGGGCAGCCAGGCTGGAAAGATCCCGGAATTCCACTGCCCAAATGAGCAAGCTAGGAGAAATTGGAGAAGAGAGCAGGGATATCCCCAAGCTACAAATACCCCAGAGACTGCTTCCACTTCAGTCTGCAGCCTGGACTTAAATAAGAGGACACTCAAGATGGAATAGATCTATAAGTAGGCCTGTCAGATGGGAACTCGTGTTGTGAACTCCCTGCTCTGGTTTTCCCGTCCTTCCAAGTTCACTTTCACTCATCAATAGTGTTTTCTACTCTTCGTTACTGTATTGGAATTGACACCATTCTAAGAAATATTCCAAAACCAAATTTAGAGAAAATAAATCTGGAGAAAATGTTTTTTTATTGCACACCGCTTATCCAGGGTTTCTCAGGGATGCCATGATATGTCTACAAGATCATTTACTAAACTGGCCGCTTGCATCTGCTCAATACACAGTATTGCCCCTCAAATTGAACCCGCCCCCCCCCACGCCGCCCCATTACACTAGATTAATAAAAAACTTGAGAGAACACTTTCTTCAGCAATCGTATCAAATTATTTGCATTGTATGTTATGCCACTCGTTTTTAAAAGTAAACACGCTCCTAAAAGTAAAGGAAGGAAAAATAGCTGCACAGGCTCTTCAACCACTATGATGAATAGTCACTTTGCAAGCTTGCACCATTAACTGTCTCATAGTCGCTTAAGGACAGGGGGTTGATGGGCAGTTCATGGATTGATGGCGTGACATAAGAAAACCTTTGTCGGCCCCTCTTTGCACCTTTCCTCAAGACTAACCACAATTTAACTCTGAATCCACTGCTGAAATAAGCAATGCAGGAGAAACAAGGCAAGCGACGGGCATACTCCAAGTCTAAATATAACACGCACAGCTTCCTTGCTATATGTCATTCTGACCAAAACAAGAAGGCGTTCAACATAGAGCACATCCAAAATGGGAATATGTCACACAGTGTTTCTCACTGTCAACAACCTGCTGTGACTCAATTCACCTCTGCACTCGGTGGACATTTTCGCTGATCAATAGTGTTTTCCGTCATGCCTTGAAGCGCTGACAAACAATCGTGCTAGAATCCTAGAACAAACTGTACAGAGAGCAACTATTAATGAATGCGCCTTAACTGTTTCCCGCTCAATCGGGGCTCTGCAAGGAAGATGCTAGCTAGTTAAGAGATGAATAGCTGTAATGTAGTTGCAGCTCAGAACAGTACATGCGTGTTGTTCTGCTTTCATGTAAACAACATGATGCTCAGAGGATGCCTATGAGCAAAGATCATAATGGTAACGGCGAATGCACGGTCAATTCACCAAAGGTGCATTCTTGCCAAACTCTTAGAGCAAAAAGTCTGTAGGTGAACTCTCGTTTAAAATAGTGATACTAAAAGGGTGATTTAGGGAAGGAAGGGCGAGGCACCAGAGAATGCTCTTAATGTGAATAGGCTCGGATTGGCCTACAGTGATATAGGGTAAGGCCATAACCAAAACGCAAAATTGTAGTGTGAGCCCGTTTTTTTGGGCCATTTTTTTAGATAAAGGTTGGGCACTTTGATAAGTTACTTCAACATGCGGGTAGTAGTTTTTATCATTCTTACTGAATAGTGTTGTAAATGTACAATATTATCACATTTTACCAAAAATAACTCCCCCCTACTACTCAAAATGTCTGTCACAAAAGGAATGATTTGCCATTTGCAACGGTGGCCCACTTTTTCATTGGGGCCTGAGACAATGTTATGCCCTAGTCCGACCCTGAATGCGATTCACGCTTCTCATTTAGGTTTGTGCTATGGAAATCCACAACACACTCAGAGTCAAACTATAGCAGGAGGCGCTGTACAAATGGAAGCTAACATAGCATAGCATGCACACTCAAACACTCGCACACTCTTTTTATCTATCTCGCCTACTTTTCTCTCTTTCCCAAGACAGTGTACAAGGTGCATGGCAAGGATAAGGAAATTCCATTTATGGGTAAGAGTGAGCAGACTGTCTCTGTTGAACTCCACTCATTTCCCTCAGAAGTAATAATTGCAACATGTATTATGTGCATACTGCTTCAGTGAAGAAAGTATTGCTAGAAGCATGAGGTATTTTAGGTTTGAAGGGCAGTCTTATTATCAGTTGGAATTTTTTATGAATATGTATGCAAATGAAATAAGAATAAAATAATTAGATTTTGTCTAAGCATAGTGAAGAAGATGAAACTTTCATAAAATTCGAAAAGAACAAGCGACTCCGATTTGGCTTTGCGTACTCCATTGGCACAGGACAGGTTCATGGTGCAGGTGCCCGCTTCATAGCCAAAGTCACTGCATCACAGGGGCTGCATTTAAAATATGCACTCCTCTTCTAAAAAACGACATAACTATAAGAATGCTATCCTGGGACCGGATTATCAAAGCTTTGCACATTGTGCAAAAAAGAAGAACAAACTAATTTCGCACCAATGTTCCTGCTTGCGTAATATGGAATGGAGCAAACAGGTTCAGCACCAATAAATATTATCAAAAAAAGTTTCACCATGGGAAAATTGAAGCAGGCTGCTTTCCTTACTACATTAGATGAATAACATGAAAAGAAATGTAAAAAATGCATTTTGTTTCACGTTTTGCAGCAAACATAGTGCGCACAAGAGTCAGATTCATTTGTAGCCTAGTGCAAACGTTTTTCGATAATATGGTATGCTCCAGGCACATCAAACAGTAAATATAAGCCACCCCTTAGTCTAAAGTATGGTGGATATCCTATCTCATAGTTATCTAAGCCACATCAATTTGATATCACCCATGTCAGCCCCGTGAGCCCAGTTCAGCTGTAGCAGGGTTATGTGCATTCGCCCCAGCCAGTCCATCCATGCTGCTGCCTGTTGACTTGAGGGGAGGTAACACCCTTCCCAGAGAAACAGACACTCCAAAGGAAGCTGCCCTGGTAAAAGGACACACCCATTCACAAAAGGAGTAGCATAGCATGCATTGTACTGAGAAGAGAAGGAGGCAGGGTTAGTGTAGACAGAGGGAGTGCCTTACTGCTGGAGGAAAGTTCTGCACTCTTGTTGCTCTGGGACTCTATCTTTTTTTTTCCTCTCCCCTCCTCATCCTGTAGCACAAAACAGGTTGGTTGTGATGTCAGAAGGCAAAGTCCACTTATTCCAAGGATAAAGATTGGACCCTTACAAAACTGACTTTTGCCTTTAAAAGAAGGGGTCTCCCATCAATTCCTGGAATCATCTCTGGGCTTCAAACCTTCAAGAACATTTTGTTTAACCTTGTTGAGAGAACTTTCCTTTCTAATATCTTCAAGTTGTTAGGTGAATGCAGGTGTTCAAATGTAGAGGCAAGCTCTATCGCATTACCTTCCCCAAGGAACATTTGGGGTTATTTGGTTCTGGAATAAGATCTGCATCTCTTCCAGTCACACTGCTGACTAGGACCTCACCATACTGAAGGGCACCTGAAGGTATGACAGCATCCCCTGTTCTTGGGAGCCAGAGAAAAGGACTCATCACCAATGAGTGTAACTTGCAGCTCCTGAGATCCAAGGCAGTCAAGATATCTGCTTTTTTATTGTCAAACGGCTCTGAGACATGATTTGAGCCAGTTGACGAGTTTGAACCAACATGACCCCATGAAGCTGCCTTTGGCACTCCCAACTTTCGAATTGCATTCCACCCGTTCAAACCAGTTCTCTGCCACACCACCCCAAGTCAAGTGTGCCATTGCCTTAGCTCGAAATCAGAAGCACTGCTGCACCTGCACTGCTGAAACCACAGCTTGAACCTCCAGCCTCTTGATTGCCAATCAAGTCGAAAATCAAACCGATGCTGATGTTGTTCCCAAACGACATTCTACAAGCCTGCATGTATCTTAATCAACTGCAAATCCCATCATCAGCCCATCTGCTGTTGAACCTCAATTGTCGAACTGAACCTGGTGACATCTACGATCCACATCACTTGAGCATCACTTCGTACCACTACTGAACAGCACTGAGAAGCCTGCTTCACCATTCTCGAACAGCCAAGACGCTGCACAGATATTATAGCCCAATAACTGGCCGCCTGGTCTATTTAGAGACAGGCTAGGTCACAAAAATACCTTTTGGCAACTCAAGAACCTATCACATGTTCAACATTGTGTTTTGTATTGCCTTGTTTCTCCCTTTGTCATTACCCAGAGTTCTGCATTTTGCTATCTTGCATATTCTGTGTTCTTTCTACCGGGGTGAGTTTTTGTAGTGTTGGCTATTTAATTATTATTGTATATGGTGTGTTTAATTAAAGTATAGATAGTTTTGTATAAACTTGATTGTGCATTCCTTAATTCTGGACTGTTATACTTCACTGTTTAGGTTGTTGATGTTTCGCATTTACACCCCTCTTGAAAGTATAGCCCTTCCTCAGCCTGCATTACCACAAAGGGTGAAGGAGCTATAATTCTTATCTGTCCCTCTTTTACATTTATTTTTGGGTTCACTCTTGGTTTGTAAAGGTGTTATGGAGTAGAAGACACATTAAATGAGAGGCCAAGCCCCCTTGCACTGCATTGGCACAAAGGAGAAAGGGGATGAGCCCTGCCACAAAGAGGTGCATTGGAGTGTGGAGGTGATGGCAGTGTCCCCATAGCGATAAGGTGGACTCCAGAAAAGCAAATGTGCAGAGGGATGTGGCGGTGATTGAGGTGCCCCCCCAACCCACCAGGGAATGGTGCTGCCACAAAGAATGATGAATGTACCATGACGTGCAGCAGAGATTTGGTGGATAGGGGCACCAATGAAGATCTTTCGGCTGCGGGCTACGCAATGTTGACTCTGGCACCCCCTAACAACAAAACTGTAGTGTGGCCCATGCAGCAGTGGCAGGGTGGCCTCACTTGAAGAGGGAACATGTGTGGATCCCATGTAAGTGCCTGCTGAATGGCGAAAAGCATGAGGTGCGTCGTATTTGTTGGAAACACCCGCTATATTGGATTTGAGGACAGCGCCCGTTGTCCGCATACATTGCAGTAAAAACATATTAAAAAACACAACATTGCACTTGTCAAACTAATGAAACAATCAGGGGGGAGGTGAGGGTTTAATAATGATGCCGATACAAACCGTAGACTTTATTAATCAGATTTCCGCCCTTGTAGGTGCTGCTTCTAATATTACCTTGCTGGCTCCTTTGATGACCACAATATTAGATCAGCAATCAAAAAATAAACAACCCTAGACAGAGGATTGTGCTCTGATTTCGTGGAACTGGTGGTATTCAAAACTTTAGAGGATGGCTGGCAGATACTGATAGTCTTGGAACCATTTCAATACTTTTACTACAGGAGACCATGTGCATCAACGACGTGGTGGTAGAGGGTTATTCATGTTATTGTGTCCCTGCAGTTCAGAGTTCGGTTGGCCGTCCTGCGGGAGGCCTGGCTGTTTTAATAAGTAATGCCCATCGGCATAAGTCTCACATTGTTGGTGCTACAAATGCTCTTCTGATTGTCGAATAAAAGCCTGATAGCTTATTGTCCTTTTCTTACATTTTGATAAATGTGTATTTTAATCCTGCAAGCACTACGCTTGATCTGATTTTTGACCAGTTGGATTTGATTTTCGAATATACAATGTTAAATAACCTCGATATCGTATTTATTATAGGGGTTGATTTTTATTCAGACTGTATGGAACAAAAAGCTGTTATAGATAAAAATGGCACACGATCCAAGACCAGGGCTAGAGGTTGTCAATAGAATGCTTATTTTAACAAATGTAACATCCAATGTATGGAATATAAAGATGCTATGCATACTGGTACTTGGAATAGAGGTAATGTAGACTCCTATATTGACTATTTCTTTGTCTGAGAGTCTTTATTGGGAAATATCGATAAGGTGTTGATCCTTGAGACTCCCTTTAGTGACCATGCCCCTATACAGACGTTCCTATGACATAGGATTGTGCCACTTGATGTTAATTCCACCCTAACACTTACAGAAGTTGACCGAATGTATAGATCCATTAGATGGCATCCTAGATCATGCAGGGAGTTGACGTATTTGGTCCATTGGGATGTGCTTTGAGAACAAATGATTCAGATGGTAACTGGAGGGAGGATTGGAATTGTAAGATAATAAAGAAACACATTCTCACAATCTTAAAAAATGTAGTACCACAAAATAATGTAACAATAGCCACGTTTAATTCAAAAATTGCTTATATTAAACAGGAAACAAATCGTGCTTTCAGAGCTTTCAAGCAATTAAATCTTAATGCAGTTGAGTATGTGCAAATGAATTTCCAAATTTGCCTAAAATTCAGGAATCTGCTGAAATCTACTCGTTACAACTATGCCTGGAGGGAAATCAAAGGCTGATAGATTTAATAGTTAAAAGAGATACCCGCACTATATGGTCGTTATTGAACAACAGATGCCTCTCCCAATGTCAGTTTCTAGTTAATCCAATCTATGCAGAGGTGTGGGAAAACTATATTTGTAATAAATTCAAAATCCCAGAAGCCTTTAGTAAAATCCACTCAGGCATCCGTGTGTTGTGTTGTATGATAAGATGTCCTTTTACGTGGATGAAATTATTCAAGCAATTCAGGTACTTAAACCATCGAGAGCGGCCGGACCGGATGGGCATCCTGCATGTTTATTGAAGGACGACCCTAAGTTTTGGGCTGCAATTTTGCAAACAAAATTTGAGTATTTCTTATCCACTAACAAGATTCCAAAATCATGGCAAAATGCTATAATTATTGTCATATTTAAAAAAGGGGGCATTAATAATCTGGCCAGCTATCAGCCTATTGCATTGATGGATTCATCAGCAAAGGTGTTTGTGATACTACTATTAAAACACATTCAGGATTACATCCAGGAACATGACATCTTCTCAAAATATCAAACAGGATTCCGTAAATATATGGGGACTTCGCTAAATGCCATCATTATAGCTCATATTGTTACCAAATATAGAATGCATACCAGCAGACCCATATATGTAGCAGCGCTATACTTAACTAGTGCGTTTGACTCCATAATTAGAGAACTATTATGGACGAAAATGCTCAATCTGGGGTTTTCTTCACGACTTGTGCAGTTGCTTGCGCTGTTGCATCTTGACACCTCGTTTCAGTTTAGAGTTACCAAAGCTGAGGCTCTTACTTCTCCAATTGCCACTGCAACAGGAGTGAAGCAAGGATGCAATCTTTTTGCAACCTTATTCAATCTTTATCTTTGCGATATGGAGCGAATATGGGATGACTCCAAAATATACCCTGCAAAATTGGCTGGCTTGAAAATACATGGGCTATGCTTTGCGGATGACATTGTCCTGTTTGATACCACCCCGTATGGCCTACAAAACAAGATAAATGCATTTATTGAATATGCAAGGGAGCATAACTTGGTCGCAAACTCTGTGAAGTCGCAGATTATAATATTCCACAACACTAAACAACTACAATATTATAGTTGTAATATTGTAGGTGATAAAGTAGAGCGTCTGGAAAGAATTCGATACCTTGGGTATCACTTGGCAGAGGATAATACCTTAAAATCATGGGAAACGTGGATAAATACCAATGTCAGATCCTTAGCATCAATGATGAAGATAATTTTAAGAAAATACTGTAAATTCTCCTTGATACCGCTTATAGAGTTTTACACACTTAAAGTGCTTGCGTGCTGGCGTGACACTGTCGGGAAAAGTCTGCAATTACGTCAGATGTTCGCGAACGTCGACAAACAGAAAAATTGTAGAAAAAGTTGGAAAAAGTGTATAGAAGTGTTAAAAATGGAGCTAGAAGTTGGAGAATGACAGCATTTTAAGTTGAAACATTCTAAATTGGACATAAATGTTTTTAAATTGGGGTAAGTATGATATGACTTTACATCATTTTTTGTTTTCCTGGTCTTACACTGTAAAACGCTTGCATCGAGCAACACAACAAATTGCAGGTTTTCATTTTTGAAAATATCCTGTGCTGCAAAGCACCATGGGAGATATAGGCATATTTCTGGCAGCAGGGGGCAGCCCCTTCCCTGTTGAATATTTAAAAAACTCTTGGACAGACTAACACCAAACCTGTACCAGGACTTGCATTAACGCGTTGTACCCAAGTTGTTTAATATTTGGTTAGCTTTACCAAATGTTGTCTTTGTCTCTTTTGGGGAAATGAATGAGAGCTGGTCAAACATTGCGTTGTTTTGCTTTCTTAATAACAATCTCTCCCAAAATGTTTGTGACAATATGTTTCTCTGGAACAGAGCAGCCATATCATCATGCAAGTAAAAAGTTATAAGCAATATAATTTTTGGATTTCCTATGACTCAGTATATATATTATAGTCCAGCAAAGGTTATTGCCCAAGTAATACTGGTTGAATGCAAAAACGAAAAGTGGAAAAAAAGCTATTTGGAGGAGTAGGTTGAAATCACATCAGGCTAGAGGCGAGGGGAAAGATGACATCATTTGATGCTGGGAAGTTGTGGGTGGTCTAGGGAGCCAGTTACATTTTGGACATGTTCACATTACCGGGGAATTTTGGGGAAATCTCGCAAGATTACTGCAGTATTAACAGGAGATGATCTCGGAAATAAAAATGCGTCCCACGAAGCAAAGAGAGAAAGGGTGGTCCAGGGGAGTCAAAATCAACTGAGGCGGGTGGGGGGACCTACGCACATGGAAGGAGACACATGTGGAGCTCCTGTGAGGGCTTATTAATTTCCATGTGTAATTTCAGTAATTGCTGCAATATTACCGAGGTAATTAGCAGGGGATTATCGGGTGAATGGAAATTGAGGAAAAAAAATAATTGGGGGGACACATGTGATCTCATCTACTAGACAAGGGGAAATGGGCCTTTGTGTCAGAGGCCCTGGTCTGTGGGCCCCAATGGCCATATAGAAGAGCCAGCCTGGCCCTGCTTCAGAAGGTGCTTGGATCCTAAATCCACTGCAGGCCAGGACCGCTGCAGTGTAGAAAGACCCACGGCTCCTTGTGGTGCTGGGAATCACCAGGACGCTCATGCTATCTGGGTCCTTTTATTGATGGCTGACACCATTTCCCTTCACCAGGTTACTTTGAGCCAATTGGTATTCCCCTGGCGAGGCCTCCACCTTCTCATTGGCTGATGCCGGCTACATCTGAGGCTGTGGCTTCCTGCCTGCAGGCAGAGCTGGCCTATCTCCAAGGTCATACAGAAGACCTGTCTGGCCCTGCTGGGCCCTGTCCGGCTGTGGCCACCAGTTCGCCCTGCTCCCTGGAGCCTACTTCATTTATTTCCAAATCTTAGTCTGGGAAATATGGCCTATTGCAACAACTTTGCCTGCAGTGCTCCACGATTTACAAGCCCTGCCTGTGGATCCTAAGTTAAGGCTTCCCACGCTGCTCGGCTTGTGCAACATTAACCCGTGGCACGAGAGCCCACATGGCAGTCCGGCACTGCTAACTCATCTGTTCCACTATGTTCTGTTTTCCATCTTCTCACCTTCCCACCATTTCCACCATCCACCATGCCTCAGCTCATACTAGACTGCCATTTCATGGACTAAACGTTATTAGACTTATTCCATCCTGTAATATGCTGCTACCAAACCCCTTTTCCAACCTTACTGCTCCTTAAATCCACCATCCTTATGCTTTACACAGGCTGCAACTTCCATTGGCCGATGTTGCTTTGCCTGATTACCCACACACATGAGTTTTTTCACTCTCACCTGTCTTGACTTGGGAAGCCTAGTGCTGTAACTTCAATCAATCTCTAAACATTTTTCATGACCAGTAGATCTTGTATCGTATTTTGCATTTATTGCAGCACACATAACCCATAGGTATCTAGGCGCTAGTTTCATTGTGGAAGGGCAGGTTATTTATAAAACGTTAGGTTTTTGTTTTTTTTGTTTCAAGCGCGGATCCTCTGCGTGGGCTTGCTTCCAAGACCTGCGTGTTGCCATAGAGCTTCTCACCCATCCCAGTTTATTTGTTAAGGCTGATAATTGCAACTTGCAAGTATCACCGGATAACATCTTGTAACACTATCTCCATTGCAACCAGTCTAGCTCCACAACACCTCTGGATCTGTACCATGTTGCAATTCACCTATATGTATCTGTACACTTGGTGCAGCCCCCTGCGCCATGAGGTTAGGCATTCCAAATTGCCCACCTATACTAATGCTGATTTTTACCTACCTGTATTTGTAAACTTGATGTAGCCCCTGTGAGAAACCTGAAGGTGTCTCACTTGCTAGTCCCCGGGGATCTGTCATCCAGGTGGCCAGGACATGGCCATCACTATTGGATCCAGTTCCTGGGGTGGACAATTCGGGGAGGATCACCTGGATGAATGGTCTATGGGGAGTGGAAGTGGGACACCGAAAGGTGAGACGCGGTATCCCCTTCCTTATGACACCTTTTCACTATCCTTCCCAGCAGGATATTTAGAAACTCTACCCCCCCCTTTTTCCGACACAAACATGTTCTCACTACATGAGCGAAAATGGATTAACACCAGAGCCGTTTACCTGACATGTCCCAAAACAATAGTCAGGCAATTTGCGATAACTACACATACCTGACTGTCCTTTCATTTCCCCACAGGGATAAAAATGTGCAGCATGAGAGCACACTTTGAGCAAGGCCAAACACATGAGGAAGCAGTTATTCTGAGACAGGAGTTCAAATGGAGGAGAAAGGTGGGGTGATCGGAAAGGACAACCAGGAGGGAATTGTCCTTTCCCTTTTCAAACCAGACCCGAAAAACCTATGAGTAAGGAATAGTAAGACCGGTAGTCACTGCCAAAAAATGTTGTGACAGATGTCAGGCCCTCTCACACTGATAGCCAGGGAGGGGAGAAGCAATTGCCGGTGTGGTACCGTCCATGACTCCAGCGGCAAAAGGGAAGCCAACGAGTTCAGCACAGCCGGTGAAACGGATGACACTGATAGCAGAACGAACTGTGTTAAGCTCAGGGATGCAGAGACAACATTGTATGAAGAAAAGAAGATTAAGACACAAAAGTCTTTATATGAATGAACTTGGTACCAGAGACAGAGATGTCCGGTGCTACAAGGGTGTTCATTCAAAGGTCTCTGGCTGGTACACCTCTCCTGAATAAAGAGAATGTATTGAATTTTGATTTGTTGAAACTACAAGTACCAAGATGACCTAGGGTAGGCAGACGTTAGGTGTAAAGTGATCCTACAACAGTCAAGCCAAACCCCTTGTACAGTCAAAAGTTTTTGACACGTTGTGGAAGCAAAGTGAACTGTTACTGGGGCAAGCGTGATCCCAACTGAGTGATGCCTATGAGATGGGGTGAATAGTAACACACCTGACAACCTTGTGAGGCTATAACCATGTGAAGCCTGATTGAGCCTTAAAGGAAGGCTAGACTGGGGGCTGAGACCCAGACATAGGTAAGGGAAGATCCTAAGTGGTCTAGATTAATTCTCTTTGAACTGTGTTAGATGGTAATGCGAACCCGACAGAGGAATGCCAGGAGAAAGCTAAGAGAAGTGAATCCTGCATTGGGTTAAAGCTAAGTGAACTGTGGTATATAGCCAAATGGGAACCCATTTGAGGGATTCCTGGGAATTAGGGTGGACAGGCATACACCTGTGAACATTGTGTCAATACACGTGGACCCGACTGAGGGATGTCCACATTGAATGGTTGGTCTGAGCGCGAATGAGGGAGGCTATTGTTCAGAGAAGGATTGCAGCCTGGCCGAGGGAGATCCAATGGCTAAGAGTAATCACCCAACATGAAGATTAACCTAAGAAACTTTTGTTTTTTGTTCACGATCCATGAGGCCCTCTGAAGCAAGAGACTTTTGCATGATAGCGACTTGGGCAGACAAGGCTCTGATATTGGCAAGGAACTGTAAGCCCATGCTAGACAGTGTGCTGTGCTCAAGAGTCCCACCTTGTCCCGTGCTAAAAACATGGGCCTTAATATCATGACTTATCATTTTGTGAACACTCTTTCTTTCATTGTGAACATTATCTTTTTTTTATTAGTTTATTACAAACTTTATCTTACATTTCCTTATCACATATCTCTCTCATATCCTCACATACATAAAAGAGAGACTAAAACATCTAGAACATCAATACATTAGTTGATATCACTAAACCGAAACTGATCTTATTATTGACAACTGGAAACCACAAAAGCATATCAAATCACATGATGTGCTTCAAAATGTTGTCAAGATTGTCAATTGTTGCACAAGTTAACATAACATTCTTGCCAGACAAATGTGTCAGCCACCACTCTTACATATTGCCATTTTTTGGAGCATTACGCCCCATAAATATACTCCTTTGAGATGTTATCACTCGATATTCAATGACCAAAGGTTTCGCAGTCTCCACAACATTCACACAGAAGTGACAGTTGTTCTCCAGGACCTCATCATAGTGGCGCATAAACAACAATTCCTTGGTTAGATACATATGTTAACGTAGCTGCAGAAATTGGTCTCTATGGTATCTACATGGGAACTTTTGAGGTATTTAGGAGTAGAATTAACTGCCCTTGCTTCACCACCCAGATCTAATGAGGTGGCAAAATTGGATCTTTTTATTAAAGCGTTTCAATCCAATCACAATATACCAGCTTCTTCTTTGCAGCACAGGGATTGTTGCAGAGAGTATCCATTTCATTGTCTGCATGGGCTAGTTATACTTGGACCTTCCTGTCCCATTCTTTCAGCAATCCCGTGTAGGACTTTCCTGGAGAAGGATTCAGTATGTGATAAAGTCTGGCCGAAGACACAATTGCGATTTTTCGCAAATGAGCCACAGATTTCCAAAGGACCGTTGCGTATAAAGACGGCAGCCCTAATTCATATTGAATAGCAGTGATCGGCACACATCTAGGAAGGTGGAGTACCTTGCACCAAAAATGGCCCTCCAACACTTCCCATGTAGCCCGACTTATATTTAAGCCACTTCGCTTCCGAAGTTTATGGCAGCATTCACCTTTTGCCTGTAAAACATGATGACCAGTTTTAACATACATTTTCCGTAAACTGCTTGCAATTGTGTGCCTTGCGGCGTCAAAATTTTCATTTGCATTTTTAAGTCTTGGGTCCACTGCTATTCTCTTATGGATATATTAAAGAGGATTGTACCTGATGGAGGCTGTCTTTTCCAGTTGTTCACGAGCAGTGTTTTCCTCTCTTTCCAACTATCGGACCGTATGACATTATTTTGGACTTCTTAACATTTATTTGCAAATCATTAATTAGCAAATACGCTTCCAAACTTTTGAGCAGTCGTTGTAATCCTATTTGCATTGAATCTAGAAGCACCAAACCATCGGCGTAGAGTGCCCATGATATCTGCTGACCATAAATCCTTGCAGAAAAAGTGTTGCTTTCTCTTAAGACTGCTGGAAGATCTGCCAGATGGAGCTTAAAAAGCCAAGCGGCAAGCGGACATCCTTGCTTTACACCTTTTTCAGTTGATATTTTGTCCTCAGCATTGAATCTGATTCAAATTGACTTTCCAGAATGCAGCGCCTTAATAGCTTCTAAGAGATCTGGCGGGGAATTCCACTTCAATGTCCTACACATTGTTCTCTGTTAACACTGACAAATGCTTGACGTAAGTCAATACATGACAGAAACAGATTTGTTTTCCCTTTCAACGTTTCAAGCTTTAACAGGTTTAGCAAGATAAGGTTTAGCTCAGTCCCCACTCCTTTGGTAAAGCCGGTTTTTCTGATATCTAGGATTCCAGCAGCTTTGGCCCAATTAGACAGCATTTATTGCAGAAAACCTGCAACTATCTTGCCGATGACATCTAAAAACACAACCATCCGGTAGTTGTTGGGATCAGCTCAATCTCCTTTTTTGAAGAACTACAACCGATTGCCATGAAGCTGGAATTGTCATTTCTTCTGAAATATGTCTGAACAATGTCTCAATAAATCCAGCCCACAACGCTTTATTTTGTTTCAGAGTGATGTTGAACAACCCATCGGGGCCGGCTGTACACGATTTTTTCAGTTTTGAAATTGCTGCTACAATATGCACTTTTTGCATTTGGATATTCCAGTGAACTTTTTTCTCGACCCTTGGTTCAACCTCAAGGGATGAAGAGGATTTAAAAACAATGGAGTAGTGCTTCACCCATTCATCTGCATTCACGCTAATACTTAGATTAGCTTTCTGGGTGAGTGAGCCTTCATTTATGATAGTCCAGGTATCTCTCCCATGATACACAAGTATGGATTTTAACATGACCTCTGCTCGCTCTTGATCTCAGCTCAGCTTGAATGAAATTAGCCAATTTTGGTATCTTTGGCAGCGCTACTTTATAGCCAGATTCTGGTTCAGACTATAACAAGACTTTAGGGCTTTAATATTGTTAATCATCTTTCTCTTTTTCTTCGCCACTTTTAAGCTCAATGGATATTTACTTTTCTTATGCTCAAATCTAAAGCCTGTTTTTAATGATTTAAATTGTGATAGGAGAGGTGCATAGTTAAGGAATGCAGACTCTTGCTGATTGGCAGATGTAAGTGTCTTTGCCAGATGCACAATGTCATTCCAGTTTATCCGTAGGCGATTTCGGCCATGAATTATTTTCAAATCACACACATGATGGTCACTGTCTGGTTTGTTTTCTGTCATCCAGATCAAAATTAAAGTGTTGTGATCGCTCCTTCTCACCTCCATTACTTTTAAGATTTTGATTGCTTGTGTAAAATAGCTTGAGGCCCAAATGTAGTCCAACGTCTTATGACAACCATTCCTGTGACATGTTTAACTCGCTGGGATATCCCCTCTAGTATGGCCATTCAGCATGATGCAATTCCTAATTGCCAGTTCCTGCATCCAGCGTCTTGCTTACACATTCTTTTTTTCGTTATCATTAAAAATCGCCTCCTTAGCAGTGCCATTGATATCCAACCATGGGGTATTCAAATGACTGCTCACAATCATGTGTGGGTTACGGACGCACTCATCTATCATTGTCGTTACTGTTGAGATGAATTTCCCAGACAAAATCATGGCCGGGTTCCAATATACATTGATTATCATCAAATGTTCCATCTTGGTGTTAGTTTGGCATGTGGTCTGTAAAGATGTTCCTTGAACAGATAGATTAGAGTTTGTTGTTTTGATTATTTTCCGGTCCACATTGTTTTTGACCATTGTCAACAATCTTGAAATAGGACGACCAGTCTTATTTTTTCCAGCTTTGTTGAGAAAGATTGCATAGCCATCACAAACAGGAATCTCACGCAGCCAGGTCTCTTGCAGGCATATTACTGAATGACTTTCCTTATTTAACCCACCCTAGTGAAGCAAATTCATCCAGCCTCGGGTGTTCCAAGATATTAAGGAGCATGTGTCCTGCAATGTGGACTTTGTTTGCTAATTTTGGGCCGATTGTCTGCTCTTCGAACCTGTCATTCTTCTGGATTGAGTCTCTTTGTTTCTACTGTCCTCACTACTATCCACTCTACATTCAAACCTATTCTTGAGGATTTCTTGATGTGCCCCCCCCACACCATGAGGTGAAGCATTCCAAATTGAGCACCTATACTAATGCTGCTTTTTACCTACCTATATGTGTACACTAGATGTAGCCACTACACCATGAGGTGAGCCATTCAAAATTGTGCACCTATACTATTGTTGTTTTTTTTACTCCGTAACTACAGACTTGACGCAGACCTCCTGCACCAATTATTGAGGTTGTGCTAGTCTGTGCCCTCACCTATTGTGTCTTACATGCTTGTCTACTCGCCTGATGTAGTCCCTGTTACCTTGAGTGAGGCTTTCCTAGTCTGTTGCTTGCATCTATTATGTCTCATTTGCTTTTATACTTGCCAGATGTAGCCCTCGTACTATGAGTGAGACTTTCCCAGTCTGTATGCCCGCACTGATTATGTCCAATTTGCTTGTATATTTGCTTGATGTAGCCTCCAGGAACATGAGGTGAGGCTTTCCCAATCTGTGTGCTTTGCACCTATTATGTCCCATGTGCTTGTATACTTGCCTGATGTATCCTTCTGTACCATGAGGCAAGGCCGTTCCAGTGTGCATATACATAACAATTTTGTCTGTAACCATATGCTCATTCTTGCACCTCACTTTTGTACTATGCACTTTCATTAACTAGCACCTCGATGCCCCAGGGCTGGGTGCGCTGAAATAAATGTAAAAAAATGTAAATTCAAATTTAAATAAAATAAAGAAACCTTTTGGTGCAACATGTGCTGTGGCCAGAGCCAAAGGCCATGCTCACGGGCCAGGGCCAAAGGCCATGGCTAGTGGGCCCCGAGGAAACCTATAGGCGGAACATGAACATTGGCCACTGTCGAATGTCATGGCTAGTGGGCCCTATTTAAACCTTTTGGTACAACATGTGCACAGGCCATGGCTAAAGGCCATGGATAGTGGCCCTTGAATAAACTATAGTATAACAAATCCCTTGAAATGAATTGACAACACTTTATTACGGGACAGTTAATGGACAGTTAAAGTCATCAGATTGAACACAACAAAAGCCTTGAAATTTAGTGGATTTGGGAACTGATGATCATCTTAACTCGATGTCCCCCCAGTTGCAAAGCCCATGAGCATATACATAACAGATGAGATTGACAATGCTAAACAAAATTAGAGGTAGGCAAGATAGCTCAGTGGTTGAGGGCTCGCTACTGCGATCTGTGTAGGATCTGCAGATCGCAGGTGAATCTCGGCAAGCACAACTCAGCTTTTCATCCTTCTGAGATCGATAAATGAGTCCCAACTCCGGTTAGGTGATATTGTACGTATATGTGTTATATGTAAACCGTTTAGGTGAATGTGCATATATATAACACATCCCATGGGTCATCAAGGGGAGGACGTCAAAGTTAAGATGATCATCACTTTCCGCTGATTTTCAAGGGTAGAGTTTTGTTCCAATAATTATGATCAGCTTAATTGTCCCTTAACTAAAAAATGGGTAATAAATATATACTACACGACCTGTGGGAGAGGCTGTGTAGCTATGGTTAAGTTGCTCAACCTATAGGAAGATCACTTTTTGGGTAGGTTATAGCTTCACCCCTTCAGGACTAATCCTTGCAAAACCTTGCTAAGCAAGTATATGGCCCTGCCAGATTGATTCTGCGAAGATTGGTGAGGTTTCATCCAGGGGGCAAAATTATAAGGAGAGTCCTAAAATGTGTGGTTTATCCCATAGACACTGTGAAAAAAAAAAATGTGTGCTCACGCCTACAGCCCAAACCACTGGATGTATTTTCACCAAACATGTGCCAGGAGTGGCGGGTTGGTCCCGAAAACGTGCTTTTGTAAATTTGGTGTAACATTCAGTAGTTTTTTTAAACAGTCACAAAGTAGGTCAAACAAAAATAGTGATATCTGGGTTTGGTCCGAGGACTCACTTCCCTGTTCGGTCCGCAGACAGGCCTCTAATTGGTCAGAGTGCGACGCGATGTCCACAGACATCAGACGTGCCCACTGATTGGGTGGTGAAAAGCGTGAGGTGCATCATGTTTTTGGGAAACAGTGGCCATGTTGGCTTTGAGGACAGCCGCTGTTGTCCGCGAACAGCACTGTAAAAACAAATTAAAAAATACAACATTGCACTTGTCAAACAAATGAAACAATATCTAGGGAGGTAAGGGTAATGAAGATGGGATGGGATATGACCACAAAAGCCAAAAAACAGGTGTTTTTTCATCTCCGATGTCCAAGAACAGTTTGGGGACAGACTTGTGATGTTCGCGAACATCTCAGATATCCGGGGGCATCCATACATATTTTTGCATTACAGGGTTGGTGAAAAGTTGTTTTTAGATGACTTATAGCTTTGGTGCCACTCATTGGAAATGTATGACATCTGTTGCTATTATTCTCGACGTGACCTTGAATGGTTCTATACCATTTGGTGCTGTTTTGCCAAGAGGCAACACAATTAGAAGGGGGGTCCCAAAATATTTGAAAGGTTTAACAATTTGGTGCCATTTCAACAAAAGATAGATTTTAATGTTTTTGCAAAGTTTGGTGGGATTTTGAGAAGAGGTGGGAGGCAAAATTAGAGGGGGTTTTAACATTTTAGATGGGCTATAACTTTATTGCTGTTTGATAAATGTGCACAAACGATTTTAAAATGAATATAGACCCAAACTTTAATTTTTCTTTAAAGTCTGAATGGATTTTGTCAACTGGGAACTAGGTTATGTTGACTATTTTATGTATGTAAATTTTGACACTTTTCAAAAATAAAACATAGATGATTTTGAGGAAGGATGTGCACAGAGCATTGGAAAGGACATGAATGCATGGTTTTGCACATGTTTCTGTGCCTTATTTTCTGAAAAGTGTCAAAATGTAGGTACAAAAATAGTGATATACCATTGGTGACTGAGGTATAGCCGGTGGCCATGGGCAGTGGCCAGATTGTCCGAGACATGGCCTGTGGCCATGGGCAGTGGCCAAATGCCATGACTCGGATAATATGGCTACTGGCCATGACCATGAGAGAATGGCAATGGGGTTAAAGTGGGCATGGCCACCAGGGACTGGCTATATGGTGAAGTTTTTGAAAATCGTGGTAGGTTTGAATGGGGAAATAAATTCTGCCAGTGGCTAAAATTCTGTCCGTGGCTACAGCCCGAAGTGCTGCAGAATATTGCATCAACAGATCACAGTGACTATTGCTGAATATACTCAGAGACAAAGATAATCAACAGATAATTACCAATCAAGCTGAACCAGGTACCCACGGATTGACCAGGCAACCCCTTCAAATCATTACCCACTCTTATTTGTGACCATAGTGGGACAAGATATTGGGATTGGATGCTGGACTCATTTTCACAACCTCGCAGCAATGACTGGCCCACAATCCATATGCCTTAAGAAAGTTGAATTACGTGTTCGCTGAGTTCTAACAATAAATATAGCATCAAGATAGGTTTTGAAGACTGCTTCATTACGACAACAGTTTCTTCTTGAATAACCCAGTGCTGAGGTGAACATGGCTCACTCTCCTATTCCAACCCTACCTCTTGAAGAAGGAAGGGCACCTTCACAAAAGAACGCCGCCAGCAGTAGGGAAATCTGTTTAAAGTACAAGTTGAAGCACAGTGATCTACCTATTCTACCGCCCTGCAATTACTTCATAATCATGTACTCTGATTTGATTATTGGGGCATGCTGCATGGCCGAACCCTAGGTTTGAATGGGAAGTGCTACAGCCTGAAGTGCTGTACTGAATGACAACAAACCTGCATGAGGAGCATCAGCAAGGACCTGAAAGCATGGTTTTGCAAATCTGTTTTGCGTTTTATTATTCCAGTGTCCAAATTTGACCAAAAGAATTGTGATGTAAATTAGGTGCAAGGACAATGGGCATGGCCCTCGGCAAGGACAAATTCCTACTCTCAGTTACTTATTGGAGCATGCGGCATGGCTGAATCTCTAGGTTGAAATGGGAAAAGAAAATTCTGATTGCGTCTGCAGCCCGGAGTACTGGACGGATTGCAGCAAATGTGATTTAGCTTTTCTGCCGTGGGCAGAGGGCCTGGACTTCGGCAAGGACAAATGTCTATTCTGATCTGCCTATTGGGGTATGCTCTGCTGATAATGGCTCACATAAGTATGCATTGGAAAAAAAAGTCTGTTAAAGGAGGTTTATACTTCTTTCATACATGTTAAAAGAGGAATTATTAATGACTTATATTCAGTGATGTAACATTATGAAACATTTCCACTTATAACAGCCTATTCAATTGACAGAAAATACTGTTAAAGGAATGTTACGGTTAATTTGTGCCCCACCCTTGGGATTACTCTGCACCAGCAGCTAGCTAGTGGCCTCCCATCTTGGGATTATTTGGCACTTCCCTCCTGGGCTCCCATGAGCACTTGTCCATCAGTTCTGCCTATTTTATTTATGCACTTCTGTCATTGCACAATGCATATGTGCATTTATAGGAGCACTATGTACACGTTTTTGCTATACATATTGGAACTGTAGATGCAAAAGAGTTGTAGAACATTATTAAGTGGAAGTTGGTGGGCGGAAGTTTAATATGTTGATAGGCTATATATAGAGTGTTTTAAGTGATTGTGGATATATGTGCGAATGGTTTAAAGCAAGTAATGAGGGAGTGGAAAGTCTGTTTTGTGTGATGGTGTGCATGTACAATCCGGGTTTTCTAATAAAACATGGGCCAGACAGGGGAATGCAGAAAATGTGGATAGTTATATACGCCAATGGATGATGGTGTTTATTGAATACTAGAGAGAAGAATTTCAGACAAAAATCTTTCTGTGCTTTTTTCTTTTTTTCTAGTATACAATTGTCCATTATTTCCAATAGCAGATTAGAAAATGCTAATAGAAATGTTGGAGAATATTATTGAATCTAACTACTTTACTGAAAAATGTAAAGTACATGGAGTCTATAAGCTTATTTTTTTAATTCTATTTTTTAACTTTGAAAGGTGATTCCTAAATGAGCGTTCTTATTTTTATTTATTTTTTATTTTCGGAGGAGATGCCAGAAAGTAAGTTGCGGCGGGAAGGGGCACCAACCACACATATGGAGGGCAGGTGGACAGGGGAAGATGGTGCACGTCTGTTAAATGTAAGGTAGAGGGTAGTGTTTCTCATGCTCCTTGACTACAGCTTCAAAAGCACTTCGAAAGTGCTGCCCCTGCACAGTGGTGAGTTGCAGTATATACAGAGAACGGTTGTTTTTGAAAAGATGTGGATAAGAAGCATCTTGTATCACTTGCAAGATAGCTGGATGGATTTTGTGTCTATGAATGTTGTAAAGAACGAATGAATAGTGTTTAATTCTTTGAGGTAAAAGCGAATGTGATAGAGCAGAGAGTTAAGGCTTTATCAGTGCTTGTTTTTAGCAGTACATCACTGCAATGACAAAATATCAATCAAGGGGCTGCAGGCACACTTGGTTAAGACATTTTATTACACCAGTAGTGCATTTTACAGATGCCATAAGCCATTACCTCTCATTAGACAGCTTAGAAACAATACAGGCAGGCCAAAGTGTGATGTTATTGCTTGATAAAGGTATCTCATAGAGATATCAGGGGTAGGTGTTTTGGACAGGAAAGGGCAGGTGTGGGATGACAATGGCTAGAAAAATAAGCATGGAATTAGCATGGCCATGGGCATTGAATGGGTGGGTAAATAGCCAACCACTATAAACTGTATATCCCTCTCATATGCCATCTCCTTTCTAGCTGTACTCCAATGCAATAGTTTTGGATTATAAGTGGCACTGAAGCACCACCTTATAGCCAAAACAAAAGGAATTGGGCCTCATTACACGGATGGCGGTGAACCATGGTGCTATTAGCTATTAGCGCCATGGTTCAAGCCGGTAAAATACCGGCACCGCCTTGGTGGGAAGGGGAATTACCGCCCTATTCCAAGGTTGGCGGGGCGGTAATTCCCCCTTCCACCATTGCCCTTCCCCATTCCCATTTGTGCCCCATAGGGCTCTATGGGAATGGGGAAGGCGCTAATTACGGTACCTCAAATTGCGGTACCGTAATTAGCTCCCTGGTCCCTTTGCGGGTTGGTTTTTAATACCTGCGAATAGCAGGCGTTAAATTCCCCAACCCGCAAAGGGACCTCGTAGTAAGGCGGTAAGGATTTACCGGTACCGGTAAAATACCGGTACCGGTAAACCCTTACCTCCATCCGTGTAATGAGGCCCATTGTCTCTTACGTGTCCATTTTTCATATATTGCATGGCAGATGATGCAAGTTAAATCTCACTGTGCCAGTTACATTAGTCCAAATTACCAGCTGCATTCTGAGATCAATCATCAAAATAGAACACATTGGGCCTCATTACGAGGTTGGAGGTAATCATGGCGCTGTTAGCGCCACGACTACCTCCAATACCAGAACCGTGGCCGGTCCCGTTCAATGGGGACTTACCGGTCTATTCCGACCTTTGCAGGACCGGTATGTCCCCATTGAAAAAGCTGTTCCGCTTTCCCATTTCAGCCCCCATAGGGCTCAATGGGAAGGTGCTAATAATGGTACCGCAATTTGCGGTAGCGTTATTAGCTCTGAAGTCTCTTAATGGGTCCCTTCCATAAAGGCTGGTAAATCCAGGTGTTAAGGAAGGGACCCGCTAAAGGACCTCGTAGTAGGGCGGGAAGGGAATACCGCACCGGTGCCCTTACCGGTGCCGGTAATCCCTTACCGCCCCCCTCGTAATGAGGCCCATTGACTATACACTTTTTGAAACTTTTTCCAGTGTTTTTGTGTTCGTCAGCGATCAATTTTCAGACAGTGTCACGTGATCACGTGCTTATGTTTGGCATGATGACTTGTTCACAAACTCGTCCGCACTTCACGAACAGTTCGTAACTGCATTATTGTTGATCTAGGAACTTTGAAAATCAAACTGTATTGTTGCACAGCTCCTACACCTATTCAAACTCATTATCCATCAACAATCTAGCACACAGCACATATTTGGAAGAATATTCGGAAAACTGCTAGTGCCATCCTTACTACTCAAGAGCCACCACCACCATCACCATCACCACCATCTGGAGGCCCTACAGAACTAAAGAAGCGCAATACTTCAAAAGACAATCAATTACACCAGGAAGATGAGGGACAAGAAGTGCCTACCTCTAACGCCCAGAGAGAATCATGGGTTTGGCAGTTCTTTACCACTGTTGGAAATGTACCAAAGGCTAACGCTACCAAAGTGAAATGCACTGTGTGCAATGTTGTACTGAGTCGCTGACAACCTGAAGAATACTCCTACGGGACCACCTCGATGTAAGGCCACACCAAATCCAACCACCACAATGCTCTCAAAAAAGTTAGTCCTTTCTCTGGAAGTAGTAGGCTATCTTCCTCTACCTCATATTCCTCAACCAATGCTGTCACCACACAACCTACTTCTGTGGGACACAAAATCCCACCAGCTACCTTGCAAGTGATAAACTAGGCTTTGAGGAGATAAATCAACTATCCTCTTTGTGCACCAATGACTGTTTGTCAATCATGTGTGTCACATATGTGCATATGTCCAATGGCAAATGCAAGAAAAGGACTTGTAGTTAAATCTGTGTCCATCTATTAAGTGGTGCTGGCTAATGTCATGGTCTCAGTGTTATGCAATAGAGTGTCTGCTAATGGCAGAGATCTGGATTGTGATATTAAACACAAAGCAATCTGGAATGTTTATCCGGCAAAGTGGGAGAATGATATGCTTCTCTCTCAGAACAAGAACATGGAACCAAAAAACTACAACTGTGTCATGCTGTAACAACATATATATATTTTAAAGATCTGCACAGCATCAACTAAAAGACACGTATGGAAGAGATTGTGAATTGTTTGATATGTGCACTGTATCAGTGTTCACTCTACTGGCTCAAGAAGATCAGAAGGAGCCCATATGCCATGTAAGTTCAATTCTTGGACTTTATGCTGCAAATTAAAAAAGGTGCCTGTGATGCACTACCAAAAGTAAAGTAGCTCTTCAGAGTAGAGCTGCTGCATGAAATTGTCCATGACATATATAGCAATCATGCTGAGAAGTCCTTCTTGTGTCCTTGTTGGAGTGTAACACAGCCATTTGAAAAGTGGAGCAGTGCCCTATAGAAAGCACAGCAGTCCTGGTGAAAAATGCTGACCAGTCCTAGAGGAATAGGTGGTACTCCATATAGTTTAGTGGAACGCTATATAAGGGGCATACTGACACTCTTGGTGATCCCATATCCACTGCACATAATAATCCAGGTGCTCCAGCTAGTCTGATTAGTCCAAATATCCTACAGATGGTGACACTGATCAATATGATTGGCTCAAAAGCCATTGTCACGTGCAAGCAAATACATAAAGTGATGCTTTACATTTGGTAACTGAGGGAAACGGGGATGTGGAGTGCTATGTCCTGACAGCATGGGCTGTATAATCCTATTGTCCTAAGAAGAACATTGCAAACATGCAGTCATGCTAATAAGTGCCAGTACGATCTGATTAAAAGTATATCCATTTTGATGAGACTCTGTACAATCCATTTTAATTGTATACTAGTCCAGAAGAAAAGTACATTATTGTCCCATTAAACCTATAGCAGCCCCACAGAGAAGTGTGGCTCGGCTGCATTAGAAATCTAGCTGTACAGTTGATAAATGTAAGGCTTAGTCAATTCAGCTGCAATTCAAACCCATGACCTGCATTTTCAGCATATATTTGTGCAGCAGACACATTAATTCACATAGCAAATTTACCAGGATTGGAACCTTGGAACTACAGGTTATGTCTAAGTCTCTGCAGAAGAGCATTAACTGAATGAGATATGCTTCACAGCAGGCTGGAGACTACAAAACATGTGCCATGTAGTAACATGCAACACCTGCCTACTTTGTGACCAGTACTGCTTGAGCCCTATAAAAAAGATGAAAGGTTGGTCCTTTATGCAAATAAGGAGAATTTTCAGTTAGTTGGAGCCGCTGAAAGGCTGGTAGGTCAGGCACATGTTTCGTTGTATTTCAGTAATTTGAGATGTAGAGGCACTGTAGAGGCCATGAAAGATGTTGCATTGAACCCAATATGCAGTGTGTCGCCTATTTCAATTGAAGTCTATCACACTGCATGCAGCTTATAACACTTGCTTATGAAGAGGGAAAAATTAGTTCAAACATTGTTTCTATTCAGTCCTTTGGCTATCAACTGTGACAGCCAACAAATGTCAGTATGATGCTGTGAGCAGTATAGCAACACCTCTGAGAAGTGCACACACTGTCTCAATAAAAAAAAAGTATATAAGACCTACTGAGAAATGCTGGCACTGTTCCTATATATATATATATATATATATATATATATATATATATATATATATATATATATATATATATATATATATATATATCAGTGAACAATCTTTGTTAAAGGGACAATATGGTTAAGTTGCGCTACTAAAAACTTATGAAATTCAGTGAAAAAAACTTTGTTAAAGGGACGTTATGGTTCGAAGTAAAACCGAAAAACCCCTGAAATTCGGCAGTTATGGTAAGATAAGCAACCATAACTCGCGCCACCGTGCACTGCTAACACTAGCACCCAGGACATCAAAGATGACATCACAAATGTCATTGATGACATCAGTGATGACATCACATGTCTGGGTCCCCTTTTTTTTTCCTTTACTGACATATCTAGGCCACATGGTTTTGCTCAGTAACAGTCAAGGGGCCTCACTACGATCCTGGTGCTAAGGGATTACCGGTACCGGTACCGGTAATCCCTTAGTGCCTGATAACAAGGTCCCTTTGCGGGTTCCCACCTTAGCGGCTGGTTTTACCAGCCGTTAAGGATTGGACCCGCAAAGGGACCTTGGTGCTAATTACGGTACCTTCACAGTACGTAAAACTCAAATAAGAAAGCAGTTATCATCACTATTCAACATGGCAAGATTATGAATATTACACCTTCATCATGTATGCTGCACACACTGCCTATGTTTCTGCATAAGTAGCTTAGTATACTGGATAGAACTTCATAATAGAATGCTATTTATATCAATGCATTGCTTAATGCACTAATTAGCTCATATTTATCCCAATGATCCTTGACAGTTTTTGGTCAGCATTATAAGAATCCCTTGTACAGATTGTTCATGAAAAGTAAATGCACATGTAATGTCATCAGTGATGTCATCAATGACATTTGTGATGTCATCTTTGATGTCCTGGGTGTTAGTGTTAGCAGTGCACAGTGGCGCGAGTTATGGTTGCTTATCTTACCATAACTGCCGAATTTTAGGGGTTTTTTGGTTTTACTTTGAACCATAACGTCCATTTAACAAAGTTTTTTCACTGAATTTCATAAGTTTTTAGTAGCGCAACTTAACCATAACGTCCCTTTAACAAAGTTTTTTCACTGAATTTCATATGTTTTTAATAGCGCAACTTAACCATAACGTCCCTTTAACAACGTTTTTTCACTGAATTTCATAGGTTTTTCGTAGCGCAACTTAACCATAACGACCCTTTAACAATGTTTTTTCACTGAATTTCATAGGTTTTTAGTAGCACAACTTAACCATAATATCCCTGGCTTCATATACATGTAACATAGAACATACTGAACCCCCACGTAGTGATTTTGATGTCCGCGGACTACCGCCATGTCTGCGGACATATCGAGAATCTGAGCGTGGTGAATGTAAATTTAAATAGTGTGCCCCAATTCCCCTTTGAAGTTGGCTCTGAAAAGAGCTGTTTTTTTTTGTTTTTTTTACAGATGCTTGACAGACACCTGTTATTTTGTATTTTTTTTCTTGTTGTTTTTTTTTCTTACTTTACTCCTAAAATCTTCACATAACCTTCTCCAAAGCAACCCTTACATTCCAAAATAGAAAGGCATTTCTCGTAAAAGATAAAGAGATGCCATCTTCTTTAAAATTAACAATATTACTGGCATCAATATTCTCATTATTACAGAAGAACATACCAGCTCTAAGCATGAAGGCACACATGCCTCGGTTGATGACACACCTAGCAATGTTTTGCTGAGGACAAAAAACTGAACTATTTTCCCATATTGCCCTAGGTAGTAATCCAGAAAAAATTACTTTCGCATTTGGAAGGATCTTCATTACGGCTTGAACCAAGCGTTCCAAATCAGCCAACAAAGTAGGGGCACTGACGTTGTCCAAATGGAAAGCACCATAGTGCAAAACTACCACATGCGGACTGTTCATCGTGGCCATATCCTCACAAACTTGTACAATTCCCTGTACATTGCAATCAGGCACAGTGCTCCACACCACCTCCACTCCTTTCACATCAAAGTTCTTTTCAACATGCCTGCATCGAGCGTACTGTTGTAAACCATGCACAAACATATCTCCAAGCACCAACACCCTGACTTTCTCTACTTCTGCCATCTTCACCACACACAGTCTCTTTCAACACAAATCCACAACCTCGACATCTGATTGGCTAATCCGTACAGTCTTCTTTCCATGTTGGATTTGCTGGAAAACCCCGTATGTAGCTCGCCCTGTCCACGGACAGCCGCGGTGTCCGTAGACTGCGCAACTCTTCGACACCCCTTCTACCATTTCCACTTTACTCTCTGTGCCATTCCCTCATTGCATAAAGCTAAGCATCCACACAATACGAAGAACGTCCTCAGAACACCCCCATTTTGTTTATTTTCGAACATTTCAGCACAATTATCATTTCATTATTCAACATATTAACATTACAAATATTATACTTTCATCTTGTACGCTGCACACAATGCTAAGTTTCACCATTAGTAGCTCAGTATACTAGATAGAACCCCATAATACAATGCTATTTATATCAATGCATCGTTCAAAGCACCAATTACGGTATGATATTTATTGCAATGATCCTTGACACTTTTTTCGCAACATTATAATAAAAATCCCTAGTACACAAATTTCATGAAAATTAAATGCACATGTGATGTCATCAGTGATGTCATCAATGACATTTGCAATGTCATCTTTGATGTCCTGGGTGATAGTCTTAGCAGTGCACGGTGGTGGTGCGAGTTATGGTTGCTTAGCTTACCATAACTAGCGAATTTCAGGGGTT
This sequence comes from Ambystoma mexicanum, assembly GCF_040938575.1. Lineage (NCBI taxonomy): Eukaryota > Metazoa > Chordata > Amphibia > Caudata > Ambystomatidae > Ambystoma > Ambystoma mexicanum. Next base: position 942,430,438 of record NC_090926.1, on the reverse strand, counting down.
TTTCGGCTTTACTTGGAACCATAACGTCCCTTAAACAAACTTTTTTTATTAGCATGCAAACAATATACAAAGATGTAGTGTAAACAGCAAGTTCTCACAGATGGCTTTACACAGAATGTTGCAAAGTAAGCATTTATGCTCGTTCACAGTGAAGGTCAGCTGCTTCCATTTTTTTCTCACGGCCCGGAGAGGCCCACGACTCCCAGTATAAGGTTCTATTTTATTTTTACCTTGGCAGACAGAGATTGTGCTGAAAGACTTCTTTTGAAGAAGTGTAACAAAAACATAAGACACGATAAAGATGAAATTTCTGAAACGAAACCACTTTTGTATATTATATCACTTTGAGAAAGATTGTTGGCACACGCGGAGTCGTATTTTGGGACTGCACTAAACCTGGACAATGGAAAATGCAATTATAATGTAAGTAACCCTTTAGATTATTTTCTACCGGAATATAATAACAATAGCGTGGCATTAAAGCCTGGTCAAGTTGTACTTGTTCGTTCAATGTGGCATATTGTTTTCTACCGCGCACTATCACCGCCAAATTGATCCCCTGTCGTTTAGAGGGCTCTGAAAAAGGCAAACGACACAGGGTGGGTTAATAGAAATAATTTAACCGGTCAGTAGCCGGTCAAGTGCTCTACTCGCTGTGCCACTTGACCGGCTACAGTGAAGTGGCACAGCGAGTAGAGCGCTCGCTTTGACATCCGTGCACAGCTTGCTAACGCAGGTTTGAATCCCGCACGGCCAAACTCAGCCTTTCATCCTTCAGTGGTCGATAAATGAGCACCACACACCGTGGGTAATAATAAGCAGCGCTGAGATACCTGGCAGTTCTTAGCGCTATATAAATGCAAAAATATTATTTTATTATTAACATACTCCGTTGCACTATCTTTGCTAGCAAATAGTTTCACGCCCTAATAAATAAAATGAATATTTTTAATAAAGATTGGCTGGTGAGACTAATTTATGTTTTTTAAAACAGGTATGTTGCCCCATTTTGCCAATGTCACGATTTTCAGACTCCAGCTGATGGATTTTTCAACTGCCAGGTGCAGCTCCATGTAAGCAACTTCATGACCCTCACCATTTTATGGGACAATCGCCAAGGACCAATATGCCCTTACGTAGTACTAGCGGCTAGAAGCAACATACCAACCGTTATGGTGGTCTAATGCCTCGTTGTTGGAGCAACCTTTCGATTATCAGTGCGACCATTTACTGCTTTTATCATAAACCAACAGCCTATCTACCGCAAAGGAACAGCGCATGGCTCAAAATAAACTTTTGTTGATCGACACCAGAGACAATTGCAAATCGCTAAATATTCACTAAACATTTCATGTGAAATAAATGTACTTTACCAAATGTACAATCCTGTTGTTTACTTTTAAACCACAGTTTCATATTCCGAATTGTGGCGCACTGTGTTCTAAGCTGATCTAACACCCTCTGTACCGCAAAGGAACATCGCGTGGCTCAACATGAACTTTTGCAGATCGACAACAAAGACAAATGCAAATCGCTGAATATTCTCTAAACATTTGATGTCAAATAAATGTACTTTACAAAATGTACAATCTTGCTGTTTGCTTTTAAATCACAGTTTCATATTCCGAATTGTGGCGCGCTGTGTTGTGACATAATGTGTGTTGTCTGCCGGGTTCTGTGTAAAGTCGCGTAGGACTGGAGACGACTTGGCGTGTTTGATGACGCACCCTGTAATGTCACGGAGAGAGGCGGGGAATATTAATGCTTTCATAATGTCAGGCTTAGGGGTGGGAGATATGATTTAGTGTCGCAAAAGCAAGTCAGCCAGGTCAATAGCGCCAGTCATAGGATTATCACATAATGTCAGCGCACACCAGCCTGATTTATCGTTTCTTTAGTGGACAAAAAGTCGGGTGAGGCCCATAGGAAATTGTACTATCAGCGGACAAAAGGAGGGTTCGTAGAACACTTTCAACCTGACAACGAACAATACAAACAACGTTCTCAGAACACCCCCATTTTGTGTAATTGCAACCATTTCGGGATACCGCGAGTATTCTTAGAACACATTCAACTTGACAGATTACAATACGGACAGCGTCGTCAGGACACCTCCAGTTTGTGTATTTACGGACATTTAGATACACCGCAAGTGTTTTTAGCTCAATTTTACCTTCCTTGCGAACAAAAAGGACACATACTCCATCCTCTCAACACCGCACCATTTAGTTTATTTAACAAATGTCAGAACAGCCGTGTTCTCCGCGGACAAATCGAACACAAAAAAAGCGTATAGCACATAAAAAAATAAAACATTGAACCTATCTCATACTCCCCCACCCTCCCCAAACACTCTTACACACCAACACACTCCACTAAATACAATTTTTAATCCAAGTTTCACTGCGCTGTACGCGGTCGACAGCGAATACAAGATGGCGGGTGCCACAGAAAATCTGACACGCTCCACGCCCCACGCCATCCAATCAGCCAACAGGTTGCATGTCCGCGGACATGACGCAAACCCATGGGCCAATCGGGGTGCTGTTCGCTGAGCGAATAGGGAAGTCACTAATTTTTTTGCCTTACATTTTGGTCATTTTTTAAAAAACTACTGGACGGATTTACACCAAATTTGCAAAAGCACGCTTTCGGGACCAAGCCTCCGCTCCTGCCGCAAATTTGGTGTAAATCCATCCAGCGGTTCGGGCTGTAGCCGCGCGCACATTTTTTCCCATTATGTCTATAGGAAAAAACAAAAGTTTTGGGACCCCCCCCTATAACTTTCGCCCCGCTGGACCAAACCTCTCCAAAATTCAGACTGGGCCATATACTTTTTTTGCAAAGTTTGGTGAGGATTCGTCCAGAGGGAGCGAAGTTATAAGCCACCCAAAAAGTGCTCTTCCTATGGAAACAAAAACTTAACCATAACTACATGGACGCTATATATATCCCAAAGAAGGGGAAAAGGGGGTTCTTCAGACTGCATGCTCGGTCCATCTTTACACTCTGTCAAACTCAAAACAACTTCTTGTACCCTTTTACAAATGAAGGGACTGCCACTGGGCCATAGGAGATAATGCTCACCGAACCTGGGGTACTAAGCCAATTAATCTGCTGCAAGCAGCAACGGTATCACCACAGAAACTAGACAATCAGTAAACCAAGAGAAGGATATAGCAACCCAATATGAAAGCCTGATAAATAAAATAAACTACAGGGATTATGAGACATACAACCCACTAATCAAAACCCCAAACTTCTGCATACTTAATTCACACAAAAACCCACACAATCACCTCTCTCACAGCAAACCGCACAGACTTCACCACGAAGCAACAACAAACAACACATAGATCGCATCAACAGCACGCAAGGACCGGCTTCGTTCCTTTATGCATAACCAAGCTCAGTGCATGGTGAAAACCAAACTGAAGCTGCCAACAGTACACCACCTCTCACTTTCCTACGCCCTCTTCACCCACTACCCCACCTCCCCCTTTTGTTTACAGAGCCGCCTGAGTGCCTGGAGACCAACTCCATTGGTTACGGTGCGCTATATAAATAACTTTAACATTAACATTAACATTGTGTGCCACTTCAATGTGTTGCATTTGAGAGTCAATGGGCCTCATCACAAGAATCCCGCTAAAAACAGAGTCATTACCAGCATGGAGGTAATAGCGCGTCCATGCACCCTTGACGCCGCTAATAGCGGCTGATTACGAGTGCGCGAGCCTGCGCGAACCCTCATGCCGGTAATGGCTGCACCGCCATGCTGGTAAAGGCCCTCCAACCCCCCAATAGCGCCATCATAGGACACGGTGATACCACCTCCACCAAGGAGCAACTCCTTAACACCGACCCGGTAATAACATCATGCTAATACCGGGCTTGTAATACGGGACCCGGAAGTAACGTCATTGCGTCGGAACGGGAAATGCGCCGGCAGCCATTTCTAAAAACAAAATCCATTGCAATCCTCTCATCATTCCAGCAGTGCTACAGAGTAGAGAGCAGGGCCATACCATCCAGCATGTCCAAGGCTACCCGCAAAACTACCCCCTGCCTGCGCAAGAAGCACTTCTCCGATGAGGAGCTAAACATGCTGGCTGATACTCTTGCAGTCCATGCAGATGCACAGGGAAGCACAAATGAGAAAAAAAGAAATATGGGAGGAGGTTGCGCCCAAGGTGTCCGCCGTTGGCACCACCCCCTGCACATTCAAAGACTGTAAAAAAACGCTGGGGTGACCTACGTCTCCGGGTCCGTAATATCCTGGCATCCAATCGCAGGGAGGCAATGGCCACAGGTGGGGGGGTCCACTCACCAGTTAAATTGATGCGCTGGGAAGAAACCTGCAGCACCACCATACAAATGGAGTCCATAGAGGGCTTTGGCGAAATGGAGATGGGTGCGACGACATCAGTAAACCCCATTAGGCCAAACCATGATGTAGTACAACAGATGTGAAAGTGAGCCAAGCCAATGCATGTCCCATCATACAAACATATACAGATCCATGTCCAGATGGAGGCCCAAACCCTGACACAATGAAATGCATGCTGTGTGCCAATCCCATTACCAACAGACATGGACAAATTGCATGTCACACATCACACAAACTGCAATACAACGGTATGCTCCCTGGTACACATCAGTACCAAATGGAGAGGCCACGGCTTATGCCAATATGCCCCCCCCCTTGAAAGTACCCTGTGTAACACACCTATAAGAATGCAATGCATGAGAAATCAAATACTGTACCGCACCAACTCATCTTGCATGCAACACCATCACTGATGCCCTGCATCTCTTGTTCCCCCACGGGCACTGATCCAGAAGGTGAAGCGCAGGACCCTGCACCAAGGGCATCAACATCCAGGGTCAGACCATAGGGCACTGGGCCTTCCACCTCCGGGACAGCACAGCGGGCCAGAGTGCAATCCAGGGCACCTGTACAGGCCAGGCCGGCTCAGGGGAAGACAACAGCAGCGGACGAGACTGCAAAAAATCAGTTGGCAACAAATGCCGAAGGCAAGCCTGATGGCACGCAGTCCACTGCCACCAGTTCTGTCGGTGAGGCAGCAGTCACAGCCCCCCTCAGTGATGAGGATGTGCAAGCAGAGGAATTTGAGGACATTGACGGCAACATCCATGTCGAATTTCCCTGCACACCAAGCCCCCCATCCGCCCCCCAACCACTCCACACAGGGCACACCGTCCAGCTCTATGCAGGAATCAGCTGTTCAACTGCGGAGTCCGCAACTGCCCTGCAATGGCACACCCAGCTGCAGCACCCTCCACCTCCACAGCCCCCACTGACATGGAGGCATGTCTGTCAAGGGTAGAAGTCCGCCAGGACTCGATAATCAAGCTGGTGCGCCAGTATGTGGCCGAGGGTGAGGAAACACGCCGTGAGATCCGCGAGGCGAATGCCGGAATCATTGTGGCCATCAATTCCAGTACCATAATGATACGTGACAGTTTGGGGGCTGTCACACAGGTCCTAAACAGGATGCTGGAACACATGCAGCATCAACAACCTGCGCCGGTGGTGCAAAACCTATCCGCCTCCACCCCATCATCCACACCTGCAAGCTCTGCTCCCTCAAGCCCGGTGCGGATGACGAGGTGCAGTGCAAAGCACACAGAAAAGCTGCCCCCAACACAAAATAAGTCCGGAAATAGCCAGTCCAACCACATCATGTGTGGGATGACAATGGGTGAGGGGGGAGGTGGTGTTGGTGGTGTTGAGGGGATTAAGGAAGTGTTCATTAGGGGTTTGGGTTGTTGGGGTGGTTGGGTTGTTTGTGGGGCTTTGGGCAGTTTGGAGAGGTATGGGTTGTTTGGGTGTTTTGTGGGAGGGGAGAGGGCGTGTGAGTGGTGGAGGGGGGAAGCACTATGTTGTTATTTTTCTTAATACACCCGTTGTGTTCAACATTATTTCATGCCTGGACATTGCACATTTCGTGTGTGTTCAGTCTATTCATGACAGCGCACAGTGCCCAACTCCCCACACACCCTGTGTCCATGTCGACACAGTTCCAGTGCTCAGTGTAGTACTGAAACATAACCATCAATGTCCCTGTGGTTCAGAAGTAATCGTCATTCAGTGATTGGCATACAGCACGGCCATCTTGTGCATCACATACTGCAAGGAGTGCTGCTTCTCCTCCATCATCATCCTCCTCACCCGGGGCATGCATGTCAATGTCAGGTGGCAGTGTCATGTTCCTCCGTATGCACATGTTGCGCAGCATCACACAGACCATGGTGATCTTTTCCACCTTCTCAGGGCCATAAAGGAGTGCTCCACCAGACCTGCTTAGGCAGCGGAACCATGCCTTCAACAGGCCAAAGGTCTGCTCAATCACACCACGTGTACGGGTATGAACCCGATTGTACCCCTCTTCGTCCCTGTTATGCGGGTTCCGTCCAGGGGTAAGTAGCCACGGCTTCAAGGTATAGCCTCCATCACCTGCATGGGAGCACAAAGAGGTATGTGTGAGTCAATCTGAGCTGACACCTTTGAGTTTAACGGCCATGGCTGCAGCTATTTGGTGTTGACATGCACATGTCCCTGTATGTATGCACACAGGTTCATTTGATACATTGTGTACTGCACAATGGTATACTGGTGTGGATTGCATTCTACAGATGATGCAGGGTGTTCACTTGCATGCTGATGCAGATGTACTGTGGATGTGGAATGATGTGTTTCCACCCATTATTGCAGTGTATGCTACTCTTTTACTAATCACACTAGCAGCATTGGCACAGTTGTAATCATGATTACTCATGCATCGCTTGACATTCCCATTGTGGCCTACTTGTGCGTCTGGCATGTTGTCATTGATGTGCGGCATTTGTCTTATGTTTGGCATTGATGTGTCATGTTCCGGTTGGGATGTTCAGGACAACAGTGTTTAGTGCATTGTCCACTCACCGCCCAATCCCACCCAGGTGGAGTATGCCCCCCCCAATCCCACCCAGGTGGAGTATGCACCCCCCCACCTCATAACGCCAATGCACTGCCATGGCCCAGTCAAGCAACTTACCAAGCAGCCAGGCACATCGTCCAGCATGTTGCTCCATGTAGTGGGGTAGCGTGGAGTTCCGCAACACCATGGCATCATGTGTGGATCCAGGATATCGGGCACAACAATGTGTGATGATCATAATGGAGTCACATACCATCTGCACATTGATGGAGTGGTATTGCTTGCGATTGCGGTACACCGCCTCTATGGCATGAGGGACAAACAGTTCGACATGGGTGCAGTTGAGGGCACCGACGCAATTGGGCATGCCTGCCAGTGCGTGGAAGCCTACTTTAGTGTCAACAAGCTGCTGGGCAGTCCATGGTAGGGATATGTGGGTGCTAGCGTGCTTCCGGAGGGCATCCAGCACTTGGGTCAGCATGTGTGAAAAAAGAGGTTGTGATATGCCATGCAGCTGGCCCACTCTGTGCTGGTAGGTGCCTGTGGCCAGGAAATGGAGCACCGTCACTACATTCAGCAGGGGGGGGATGGCAGTGCGGATTTCTATCAGGCTTACAATGTTGTCGTGTATCATGTCCACTATGTGGGTGATGGTGTCCCGGTCCAACCGGTACAGGTTGTGGACCTGCTCAGGGGTTAGATTGAATGGACTGGCTCTGATGCGAGGGATTGGTGGCTGCCTACGTGGTGCCACTGGCTGCAGTGGTGGGACTTGCTGGTTGCTGGGCTTGTCTCACCCTACTTCTCCTCCTGCATCTCCTCTGTGCTGCCTGTTGTTGATGTTGTTGTTGTTGTTGTTGTTGTTATTGTTGCTGTTGTAGCAGTAGAGGCATGTCCTCCAGCCCCAGGATTGCAACAGCTAGTGAGATCATTTTGGAGGGGGAAGGGGTGTGGTGTGTGGGTGTGCTCCTTTTTTACTGAGACATGCTCCATTGACTCCACCTGTGGTGATTGTGTGCACCTGTGGCAGTCGGCTTCACTGCAGGTTGCAATTTGCGGTTGGTCGGTGATGCCTGTATTGCTGCCATCGTGCAGGCACTAATTACCAGCTTTGCGATGCCGGCAAGTGTATTCCCAGGTAACTTATGAAGTCCTGTTAGCGGCATGCCGGTTTGTCCGCCCCAAAGGGGCGCGTGTATGCATGCATGCCGGTAAGAAGGGGCACGGTACGGGCGGTATTGCCGGGTTGTCGGCGCGTAATGGCCCGGACCCGTTAACAATGCTGGTAATACCCTTCCGCCTTCCTTTTTTTCATTACCTCCATACTCGTAATGAGGCCCAATGTGTTCTAGTTTGATGATTGATCTCACAATGCAGCTGGTAATGTGGACCAGTGTAACTGGCACAGTGAGATTTAACATGCATCATCTGCGATGTAATCTGTGATAAATGCACACCTAAGAGACAAATTCTTTTGCTTTAACTATACGGTGGTGCTTCAGTGCCCCTTTTAATCCAAAACTATTGCATTGGAGTACAGCTAGAAAGGAGATGACATATGAGGAGGGATATACAGTTTGTAAGTGGTTGGCTATTTACCCACCCATTCATTGCACATGGCCATGCTAATTCCTAGAGGCATTTCCACTTATTACCTGCCCCTCCCTGTCCAAAACACATCCCCCTGATATCTCCATGAGATATCTTTTTTCAAGCAATAACATCAAACGTTTTCCTGCCAGTATTGTTTCTAAGCTGTGTGATGAGAGGTAATGGCTTATACTGGTGTAATAAAATGTCATAACCAAATGTGCCTGCAGTGCCTTGATTGATATCTGGTAATTGCAGTGATGTACCACTAAAAACAAGCAATGATAAAGCAAACAGTTTCATCTCACTTTTTCAGGCTACTCTCTCGTGACATCAATAGTATCAGAACTGTAAAGTAATGAGATGTCTTTTGACTATTATACAAGGCATATTCCACACTTTAAAATGTGCTAATCCCAACATGTTTTCTGGGTACAATAACATGTTTCGATTTGCAAATGCTCATGAGTGACTTTAAACCAGTGGTGCTCATTGCAAACCATTGTTGCATTTTATTGAGGCAATATATTCTTTTATTAGGTAAGTATCCATTTCCTTGTTTCTCAATAAATTAGCTGTTTCCAATGAAATGTCAAACTGTCTTATTCATGCCTGATATCCATTACCAGAACGTGTTTTGGTAATTCTTGGTCCAAACAGTTAGTGGATGTTGGGTAAGAAAAGCCACAATATTGATTTTCGAAAGAAAAATATTCATTAGTAACCAGTGTTTTCTCCTGTGCTGACTGGGACATTTGCACAGTGAACGTTTTCAAAAGGTAAATACTTCCATCTCCTTGATTATTTTTCAATGTGTTTACTGCGTGCTGTGAGCTCCATTCCCAGTTTGCCTAAGCTTACACACGCATTTCTCTTTGGCTGCTTTTTGAGTGGCCAAGTGACAAATCCCTGCATGTCCCATAATCTTTCCTGAAATGTGTACATCAATACTTTTTATTTTCAGTTTGCCCTGTTTTAGGGACTGGAATGGGAGGGATGTAGGGCAAAATGGGCATGGGGCAATCACAATATGCCACACTCACCACTGGTTAGCAGATGAAGGCAAATCAAAATGATTTCTTGAAGTATGTTTCAGCTCACGGATATTGCAGTCCCATCTCAAATGTATAACTCTAAAATTGATATTATTGGTATAATTGAATATTAAATGGGAAAGAAAAACTACAAGTCCCAAATTGATTGATTGATTGATATGTTATTTATAATGTGCCTAGGCAGAAGTGTTTCAGGTTCCAAAAGGAAGAAACAGGACTGGATGGCCTTCTCACACATGGCTCCTTGAAACTTGAGAGCTCTGGAATCAGAATTTGCCAAGTAAGTGAGATGATAAGCACTGACTATAAGCTGCAACTCATGACATTGGAAGTGTAGTTAGGAGAGATATGTGAGGGGGGGCACGCGTGCTGTGGGTATTGTTTGGATATTTATCCACCCATTGACTGCTCGTGGCCATGCTAGTCTATATACACATTCTCAACCACTACCTGCCCCGTTCCATCAACAAAAAAAACACTCCCCAAGGGTTCCTTTTGAGCTAGCTCTGTGCTTCTGTTAAGAGGTAGCCTATGTCATTTTAGCAGTCTTTTGTAAGATAATTGCATATTTGCAATTATAGACCAGCTCCTGATGTAATATAAATATCTCAACCAAGTGTGCCTTCAGGTACTTGATTTCTTAATCAATATGTCTGTCCTCGCATCTGTTCCTTGCACTGAATGCATGTTAATAACAAGCATTGGCAAAGCCAAAAGTTGTGGCTCTTGTTTAGGCATTAGATAGGCATTGTCCTCAGGGGTCCCCCTATTTGTCGGTTTGTACAATTTGAAGCTCTCTACCCTTATTGACCCCCGCCTTATTGTTAATTGTAAGCATCCTGAATTCCTGCAACCAACTTGGATCACTTCTCTATGAGATATCCTGCGCCTCTATTGTAAACCTCTATGTAGATTCTACAAATGTCAGGGGTCTTCCCTCTGCATACATGTCAGCAAGAGTGAGCAATCAATTTCTTTGCCATATATCATAATAATTCTTGGCCATATCTGGGGTGTATTCCAGATTATCAGTTATTGGTGATAGCAGTCCAAGACCCAATATAATCCCCTCTAGTCTCAGTCCCCTGACCCAGTAATGCAATGGACATTTCATTGAGGACAGTGGGTATCCTCCTCTTTTCTTCACCTTGCCACCAATAAAGGGAATCTTCGATGCGGTGATGGCTGTAGCCTGCTGCTCCACATCCTTCCATCCCTTACATACAGAGTTCAAAGCCCACTCCATCAGGGGTACCATATGCACCACCAGTAGATATCCGCCTATATCTGGGACTCCTGCCTGCCCACAATTGGGGGTCCTGTTAGTATGGATGGCTGTATCCGAGGGGCCTTTTTATTCCATAACAAAGAGAAGATCTCCCCTGCAGGAGTTTAATCTTTTCAAATAGGATGACTATAGGAAAGGCTATAAATATATGTATATATATATCAATCTGGGCAATAGGGTAATTCTAACAGCTGTGATCCTGTAAAACCAGGATAATTATTGCAGTTCTCGACGCCTCATATCTTTCAATGTTGGGGTTATGTTCATTCCTAAATATCCAACCTTTCCCTTCCACCCACATGATAGGGGACACCCTGCGGGGCTCCCCTACCACTTACGGGCCCTCAGTGATGTTGAGAGACTTAGATTTCCCATAATGTATTGTGAATCCCAAAAGCTTACAAAACCAGTGTAGATCCTTCAGTATCGCCGATAGGGAAGATCTCGGGTCCCCTACATTAACGCTATTTCACAATATTGCTCTGCACAAGTCACCCCCTTTATCCTATCATAATTCTGCATTAGGCAGGCCAGGGGTTCTATAGCTAGGACAAAGACACGGGGTGTTGCTCAGACTAATTACATTAAGTGTGAGAGGGTTAAAATACAATACGTAGCACTTTTTTAGCAGTATTTCACGAATTGTGTAGCACATTTAAAATGTACAACATTTCTGCGTTTTGTTGTGAACACAGAATAGCTATGCGCTCGATGGTCAGTTTTTTTGCTGAAATATGACCCTGATTACAAAACCTAGGAAACACATGCAGGTGGAAGGCCTTCATTATAGGCAACTAAAATAAGACAAAGGGGTTCAAAAATGTGACGCCAGCCAAAAGGAAAAAATGCTTGCAAATATTCTATAATATTTGAAAAAAATGTAAACACAATGGTGCAGAAACACTTGTGCTGGAAATGAAGCGAAAGCTTGAGTTTTTGAAAACAAAATTAATAATTAAAAAAAATGTCCATGTCCATAATTAAAACTAACCTCTTAAATTACCTAACAGAAGACGTAGAAAAATTTAGAGTTGTCTGGAATACCTCCTTCACGGATGAGGTGGAAAGTACACAACAAAAATAAGATTAAATACAGCATCTGCACCATGTCTGCCACCTGCTTCTGTTAAGGAACCGGAACCTAGCCTATATCCTTTCTAAAGTAAATAGAAAAAAAAAAAAAAAAATGATGTGCCATTATGTTTGCATCCCATGCTGTCAGCAGTATGATATCCTGACAATGTATGGTGGTGCTGCAGCACTTTTAACACCCCTACTACCAGCGCCACTGAATAATATCTCCTAACAGCTCACATTAAAGGCAGACGTTGATGTAATTTTTAATGTGATATAATAAATGTACACTTTTAATATTAATGGAAACAGGGCATGCATCAACGACACATGCTCCTACTACTCATGCTCCTACCATACACAGATCATTACAACACATACTTAGAAAACACACTCCAATGACTTACACTCCTATAACACGTGCTCCTATGAAATGTGCTCTTAAGGCATATTCTGCCATAACAAGCACTTCTACAAAAGGCACACTGATCATACATGTTCCTATGACATGCGCACTTACTGCACATGCGCCTACTGCAAATAACATCTGGATGTACGGCACATGATGTCACATGCACCTACTGCACATGCACCTATGACAAATGCACATATGACAAATTCACCTATGACCTATGCTTCTACAACACACGCTCCTACCACACCTGCTCCTGCTGCATAATCTCCTACAACACACAGTCTTATGATACACACTCTTGTGATGAAATGCTATGGCACGCGCTACTACAACATATGGTCCTACGGCATGCTCCTATGATACATGCTCCTAAGACTCATCCTTCTACTACACACACACCCTTACAACACAAACTTACAACACACAATCTAATGACAGGCACTTCTATAACACGTTCCTATGACACATGCACCTACTGCTCATAACATGTGAAAGTAAGGCTTGTGCTCTGATGTGTACCTATGACACATGCACCTGCGACAGAAACACTTATGACACATGCTCCTACCACACACACTCTTATGATACACCCTCTTATGATGCAATCCTATGACATGCGCTCCTACAAGACATGGTCCTATGACACACACTCTTACAACACATACCCATACCACAGGAGCACGTTCAACATGTGCTGCAATAAGTACACCAAGGGTATGCATTTTAGAGTTGGTAAATTACAAAATTAACATTGCCAAAAAAACACACATCAAAGCCATATCACAGCTGACATTGATGTTAGTTTTAAGTTGATGGTATAAATGTACACTTTCAATATGAACTGTCCACAGAGTGTATGGGTTTTTCAATACGTGCATTACACAATTAGCATAGCCAAAAAACTCACATTAAAAGCAAGTCTCAGCTGACTTTTAAGGTGTGTTTTAAGGGTATGGATAAATTGAATGTGAACTGTCTGCAGAGCATATGAATTGACTTTGTTTTCTCAGTTGTAAGGTGATGGAATAAATGTACACTTTTCATATGATCTGGACATGCAATGTGCACTACTACACACGCTTCTACAACATACGCTCCTAACACACATGCTCCCACCACATAATTTCCTACAACACACACTCGTATGATACACACTCTTGTGTTGAAATCCTATGGCACATGCTACTAGAACACATGGTCCTATGGCATGCTCCTACGACTCATCCTTCTGCTACACACACACCCTTACAACACAAACTTACAACACACAATGTAATAACAGACACTTCTATAACACATGCTCCTATGACATATGCTCTTATGACACATGCTGATAGAACACACATTCCTACAACACACACACCTATCATACATGTTCCTATGACACATGTACCTACTGCACATAAAATGTGAATGTAAGGCTTGTGCTTTCATGTGCAGCTATGACACATGCACCTGTAACAGATGCACTTATGACACATGCTCCTACCACACACACCCGTACGATACACACTCTTATGATGCAATCCTATGGCATGCGCTCCTACAACACATGGTCCTATGATACACACTCTTACAATACATACCCATACCACAGTGGCACGTACAACATGTCCTGCAATCAAGTTCACTAAGCGTATGAATTTTACAGCTGATACATTACAAAATTAACATCACCTAAAAACTCACATCAAAGGCATGTCACAGCTGACATTGATGTCAGTTTTAAGTTGATGGAAGGAATGTACACTTTTAACATGAACTGTCCACAGAGTGTATGAGTTTGTAAATATGTGCATTAAACAATTAGCATAGCCTAAAAACTCACATTAAAAGAAAGTCTCAGCTCACTTTTAATGCGTGTTTTAAGGTTATGGAATAAATGTACACATTGAATATGAACTGTCCACAGAGCATATGAATTGACTTTCATGTCAGTTTTAAGGTGATGGAATAAATGTACACTTTTCATATGATCTGGACACACAACATGCACCTACTACACATGCTCCTATGTCACATGCTCCTACCACACACACCCTTATGACAAACTCTTACAACACACACTCCTATAGCACATGCTCCTACGACACAAGTTCTTTCAACATGTGCTGCTATAACAAGTGCTTCTACATCATGTGAACCTACCACATTTGTACCTACAGTGCATAACATGTGGGTGTACAGCACATGCTCTCACATGCTTCTATGACACAAGAACCTATGATACATGCTTCTCCCACACATACTCCTATCACAGATTCTCCTACCACACACTCTCTTACTGTACACACTCTTATGGCTCAATCCTGTGACATGCACTCCTACAATACATGGTCCTGCAACCTGTTGCTATAACACATACTTTGACACATGCTTCTACCACACACCCTTACAACACACACTCACAACACACTCTGTAATGACATACACTCCTATAACACGTGCTTCTACAACACATGCTCTTAAGACAAGTGTTGTTAAAACAATTGTACAAGTGTTCCTACAACACACACTCCTATCCTACATGTTCCTATGGCACATACAGCTAATAAACAGGCACCTACTGAACATAACATGTGGACATGCACCTCATGCTTTCACATGCACCTACATGGCAATGCCAGAAGTTAAGACTAATTCTAAACCTTCCAGCCATCAACTGTTGAGTTTTGCTACAGTCACCCTAAGTGGGACGGGCATGCCCAGAGGTGGGTCCTTTACCTACTGGGCCTAGAGACCCAAGCTACTCATCATTGATGAGGCCCAACATGGCTGAAACGTGTCTGGAGATGCTTGTGGTCTCATGCAGAAGGGATGTGACCTAACAGTTCTGGCTAGACTACCCCTTTTCTGGGGGGACAAACCTGATTTGCATATAGTATGTCTCATTCTATAGTGGCTTGGCAGGCAAAGAACAATGGTCTGGAGGGTTGTCCATAGCAATACCAGAGGTCAAGATTAATTCTAAACCTTCCAACCATCACCTCTTGTATTTGGCATACATGTACCTACAACACATGCACCTACGAAACACGCTCCTGTCACACATGCTCCTCCCACACCCACTCTTATGATACACCCTCTTATAACGCAATCCTATGACATGCGTTCCTATAACACATGTTCCTACAACATGCTCCTATAATAAATACTCCTACTACACATGCTCCTACCACACCCCCTTACAACGCACACTGTAATGACACACACTCCTATAACATGTGCCCCTGTGACACATGCTCTTAAGACAAGTGCTGCTATAACAAGCACACAAGTGCTCCTAGAACACATGCATACTCCTATCATGCATGTTCCTATGAAATGCACCTGATAAACATGTGCCTATTGCACATAACATGTGGACGGGCAGCACATGCTCTCACATGCACCTACATGGCAATGCCAGAAGTTAAGATGAACTCTAAACCTTCCAGCCATCACCTCTTGTGTTTGGCTATAATCACCCCAAGTGGGACGGGTATGCCCACATGTTGGTCCCATCACTACTCACCAAGCTTCTCCTCACTGATGATATGATATGATATGATTATTATTAATACGCAGAGGTTTCTAAGCGCTGACCCGGGGATAGGACCTGTGCTGCTCCGTATCGCCTTGCTTCCAAAGCGAGTGCATTGCCCCTGAGCTATCCTCCCGATGCCAATGACCCGATGAGGCCAAACAAGGCTAAAACATATCTTGGGATGCTTGTGGTCTCGTGCAGAATGATGTGGCCCCTTTTGTGGTTGGATCAACTTGAATTGCATATGCTATTTCCATTTCTGTAGTGGCTTGGGAGGTGACGAACGATAGTCTGGAGGTTTGCCCGGAACAATACCATAGGTTACGATTCATTCTAAAACTTCTAACCATCACCTCCTGTGTTTTGCTCACATGCACCTTCAACACATGCACCTCTGAAATACGGTCCTGCCACACAAGCTCCTACCACACAGACTATTACGATACACACTCTTATGATGCAATCCTACAACACATGTTCCTACAACACATGGCCCAATGACACACACTCTTACAACAGATACTCCTACCACAGAGGCACCTACTACATGCACTGTTGCTATAACAAACAAACCTATAACATACACTCCTATCATACATGTTCCTATGACGTGCACACCAACTGCATATAACATGTGGACATACGGCACATGCTCTAACAAGCACCTATGATACATACACCTATGACACATGCACATATGTCACATGCTCCTACCATACACACTTTTACCGCACACACTCTTACAATACACACTCTTATGATGCAACCCTGCATCATGCGCTTCTACAACAGGTTGCCCTATGACACACACTCTTAAAACACATACTCCTAGCACAGAGACAACTACAACTTAAGGTGCAATCCCTTACCAGAGCGTATGAGTATTGCAGATGGTATAATACAAAATTATCATTGCCTAAAACATCACATCAAAAGCAAGTCAGTGCTGACATTGATGTCAGTTTTAATTTGATGGAATGCATGTACATTTTCAACATTAACTGTCCACAGAGCATATGAGTGTTACAATACTTACATTACACCATTAACATCTCCTAAAAACTCACATTACAGCAAGTTTCAGATGACTATAATGTATGTTTTAAGGTGATGGAACAAATGTACACCGTCAATAAGAACTGTCCACCAAGTGTATAAATTGACTTTGATGTCAGTTTTAAGGTGGTGTAATAAATGTACACTTTTCATATGAACAACTCAATCAAATACAATCAATCCCAACCTAAAATGTACAATTCCAATTAAAATTATCAAGAAGTCAACAAACAATACAAATGATTATTTAGCAGCTTTATGACCTAATCAATGTTATCTTTTAGAATCTGCATCCATATGTGATTGATGCAATATGTAGCTTTTATTTTGCAAATTTAGACAGTACTGCCAGAAGGCCACCTCATGCATGCCATCACATCTTCCTAAATATGTCATGTATAAAGACATGTTTTCTTTACATTCTATTCAAATGTGCTGTTAGGCAGAATCCCGTGCAGTTCCCTCAGGGACCACTGCCCAGGATTAGGACTACAGGTGAGAGCAATAAATCCCCTTTGGTATCAGTATGTACCACAAAGATTTAGTTGGTAGCTGTGGCTAAGCAGTCAGACTTATCTCAAGAGGGATATGAGCAGTATTCAGGATTCACACAATATGTATCACAGCACTATGGAACAAGGAAACACTGACCAAAGCTTTGTATCAAAAAGAGAATATGTATTTATTTTATACACATCTAGTTCAACACATGAATCACAGTTGATAAAGTAAAATTCAGTCAAGGAAAAGTATATACAACTCCCTATTCAATTGTAGACAAGTTTGTGGTAGAGTGAAAACTGAGCAAAATGGCACAGTGAAAACCAACTACAAATGGCACTCTAACAATTTAACGAAAGGGAGGGAAAGCACAATTTAACACGAAATATCTTCAGACACCTCCTAGCAACACTTCTTGAAGTTTTGTGAACAAGTAATGCACAGTAATGGCCTCATTACACGTTGTGCAGTAAAAATCAACATTTACCGGCATGGAGCTATTAACGTGTCCGCCTTGGCAAGAGGGCGCTAATAGCGTACCATTACGAGTACGCGGACATGAGCATAGCGTCATGCCGGTAATGACCCTACCGCCATGCCGCTAAAGACCCAAAAAAGTCCCTTAACGGCTTCGACAAAAGTGCAGATAGCACCTCCGCCCTCACTCTGCATGCAAATAGTGGTCACCGCTATTAGCGGTAACCGTTAAAATGCGGAACCGGAAATAGCGTCATCGCACAGGAACGGGAAGGAGCATGGCGGCCATCTTTAAAAACACAATCCATTGCCATCCTCTGCATCCAGGAGCTCTTTCGGCAAGACTCCAACACAAAATCATCCAGGACAGCGCGAAGATGCCCAAGGCCGTCAAGAAAGGGACTGATCGCCAGCGAAAAGAAAAATTCAGCGACAAGGAGCTGATCATGCTTACTCAGACACTTGCGGCAAATGCCAATGTCATTTTTACAAATGACATGCGGCGGGAGACCCTCCTCAAGAAAAAGGCCATCTGGGCAGAGGTTGCCCACAAAGTTGGGCACCACCACCTGCACTGTCAAGGACTTCCGAAAGCGGTGGGACGACCTACGGGTCCATGTACGAAACATCCTGTCCGTGAATCGCAAGCTGGCAATGGCCACAGGAAGTGACGCAGATTCCCCTATAAAACTCCGGGAGTGGGAGGAGACCTGCGCCGCCACAATTGGTGTGGAATCGATCGAGGGTGTTGGAGACATGGAGCATGGTGCGCCCACTTCATCAGATGGAGGTGAGTGTATACATCAAACAATGCACAGTGAAGGGTGATGGGCCCCCCAAATATGAGTCCACAATCAGGCCATCGATCCAGCCACAAACCTACATGCACGCATCACCACATACACGTGCAACACAGACCCATTCATGCATGACCCACCCGACATCCCCATTACCGGATTCCAAACTAAAGAGGCCCCAATGTATAGAGCGGCATGACGTAACCATTCTGCATAAGGCACATAGAACCATAAATGATGATATTCCCTTTTTTTGTCCTCTACAGGGTCACAGACAGACACTGATGAACCGGGCACTGTGACACCTGCTCCACCAGCTAAGAAAAAGCCCAGGACACATGACAGAGGGGACACCGCCACCAGCTCAAGGGGAACCGGGAGGAGTGATCAGCAGCAGAGGGGCAAAGGCAGCAAGAGCACCAGTTCTACACAGCCTGAGGCCACGGCTGCTGCAATTGTTCCACCCACGGCAGTGTACCCCATGACATTGGAAAGCAGCACGGAGGGCCCACACTCTGCTGCCACCAATTCCACTGGTGAGGCAGCAGCCACCGCCCCGCTTTCGGACGTTGAGGAGGCAATTGACGTTCAGATTCAAAGCCAGACCTCCAGCCCACCACGGTCCATTGAGCCAAGCCCAAGGCCATTATCAGGATGAGGTAGCCATGTAGAATCAGGCAACGAGACTGTGGAAGGGCGATGGAGCCCTCAGGTGTCCTCACCTGATGCCAGAGGCATGGACCAGGGTGCAGCAGCCACCCCAACAGCTGGATCCAGTCAACACGACCTAGCTACCATTAGCCAGAGGCAGGTTGAAATCACTGCGCTGGTTGGCCAGCATGTGGCAGAGGCAGCCCGTCTGAGGGATGACCTTAGTACCTATGCAAGCCAGACAAGGGATGCCATGGAGGCCTGCACGAACAGGATTTGTGAGGAACAGGCACTCACACGAATTGCGGACGCCATCGAGCGACAATACCCCCCCACCACCACAGGATCAATCGGGGCACCTCCTCCTCTGCAAATTCCCGACAAACAAGCCCCCGGCACCGCTCTCTGCGCACCATGAGGCGCACGCCATCCCAACCACCCAATGGCGGAGGAGCCCATGAGAATTAGGGCCATCAAGAACTTGCTGGCACCTGTCGAGCAGGACACCTGCACACTATGAACCTCACATGGGGGTGTGTCATGATGCCCGCTCCCTGGGAGCTGGTTCAAGCCCTGCGTCCCCGAAAGCGGACATCCAGTCCCCAAGGAAGGACCCAGCAACCCCATATAGGGGCCCTTTGGACAGTGTCCTGGCGCCTATGGCGCCAGGCTCATAAAAGACATCAGTCCTGGCGCCATAGGTGCCAGGCTCATTTTGGGAGTGCTTGGGTGCACTTAACTGATGCAGACCATGCTGCAGGATCCCGGCCTCCTTGAGGCCTGAAAGGAACTACTTTACCTGTGGGATTAATTTACCATCCGGGCGTGGTCGGGGAAGGATACATACCTGATTGGAGGAAGGATACATACCTGGAACTTCTTCCAAGGCTATTTAAACCCCACCCGAACAGCCACACGTGCTTCGCGTTGTTCTGCATCTAGCAGCTGGACGTTCACCGTGTCTGCTCCTGCATCCTGACTTCTGCCACGCCTGCCAGCATCCTGGATCACCTGCAAAGGAAGAGAAGAAGAGAACAGAAGAAGGAAAAGTCCTTACCTGCTAAATCCGCATCCCGGAGACATCTCGCCGACAATCCTGAAAAGGAAGACTTTAATTTAAAAGCTCATCTCGTCGATCGCTGCAGCGCCGCTTTCCACTCACCTTTACAGGGCGCCTCCATGTTCAGCAGCGATCATCCGGATTCGCAGTCACGCCCCAGCGCCTAGGGAGAAAAAGACCAGAACAAAAGGTGAGAGAGAGAAGGGAATAAGGAAAGCTAAATCTCCATGTTAAGACTTACCTGTTGATTCATTCCCTCTTCATTTCGGGTCCGCGCCGCATCCTGGCATTTCCGGACCCCGGCCCCTAGGTGGGAAAAAAGACATCAACGTTAATGAGCGAATGAAAAGACATTACCAAAAAACGCTCATTAAAGAATTACCTGATTTCTACAAGGATTTCACCTCTCATCTCGGGTCGGTGCCTGTTCCCTGGCATTCCGTACCCCGGCCCCTATGGGGAAAAAGACACTAGCATTAGTACATTAATGCATAGACACAAGGGGAACCTCTTATCAAAAAACTTACCTGGAAGCCAAGCAAGTTTGGTTCTCACCAATCTGAAAATCCAGGGAAGTAACTGGATACCAACGCGCCCCTGCATCAGAAGCAGGATGGAGAGCTCGTCCTTCCAGACCCTAAGGTGAGACGCTACGAGAAATCACAGAAGGGTTTCGAGGAGGGTGAGAGGGGAAAGTGGGAGGCCGATTGCATTACCCTGCAGACAGTTAATCCCCTATTTTCGCCCACAGAAGGATACTTCTGCAAGCCAGGCAAGCCAGATTTGGGGGGCCCGGTCCAGTCCGTCTTCCGAACCCTGCGCATCACCTTAGAAGAGGTCACAGCAGCGCGAACCAGGCCAGCGCCTCCGTGGGAGTCAGGTGAGTGTAACAGGGTGTTGTGAGGGGAGGGGGGTGGGGGCAAAGGGTGTTTTTGGGAGCGTTGTGGGGGAAGGGGGAGGGGGGAAAGGTTGTTTTTGGGAGTGTTGTGGGGGGAGAGGGGAGGGCGGAAAGGGTGTTTTTGGGAGTGTTGTGGGGGGGGAGGGGAAAGGGGGAAAGGGTGTTTGCACATTTGGGGCCATGCACTTTTTGTACACATTATGATCACAATACACTGTTGAAAATTTGAAAAACATGCTTGGTCTCCATCATTGTGTATGTGTACTTCATTGGGGAGAGCGTCCTTTGTGGGCCTCACCACATACATCAGGGCAACAATACCCATCTCCATCCATAATAGTTCTCCCTTGTATCTCATTGCATTTGATACATCAGATGTTGACGCTCATCGTGTCCCTCCTGGCCATGCAAGAGGCGATGGCCAGGATGTTGCCATGTTGTGTGGCATCACTTCAGTGGTGCTAATGGTGTGTGGTTCAATGATATTGCTAGGGGTGTTACCTTTGCATGCATTCAAGGACACATTGTTGTCTTGATGTTGTGCTGTAGTACCATCTTGACGCCATGTTGCTGATTTGTGTGGTATGTAGTGTGGCATGATGTGCAATGTGGATGGATGTGCAATATTCGGAAACCTGGATTGTACTCTATGTTGTGCAGCTCATAATTGCATGTGGGTTCTCCTCAAGGACATTGCGGCCTTCCCTGATGGACATTGGCCTATATCTGTATGTCCATTTGTCCTACAGATGACAGTCAACACCCAGTAGGAGTATGTATCTCTCCCCACCACATCACACTGCCATGTGCTTGCCCTGCTACTCACCAAGTAGCCAGGAACGTTGACCGGCTTGTCGATCCATGTAGCGTGGCATGTTTGAGTTACGCAGCGCCATGAAATCATGGGTTGATCCGGGAAATCGGGCACAACAATGTGGAATTATCTTCTTAGCGTCAGATGCCATTTACACTTTGATGGAGTGGAATTTTTTTGTGTTTTGGTAGACTACTTCATTTTGATGTGGGACCACCAATTCCACATGGGTAGAGTTGCTGGTCCCGATGCAACTTGGGATGCCTGCCAGTGAATAGAAGCCAACTTTGGTGTTTGCGATCTCCTGGGCAGTCCGTGGCAGGAATATGTGTTCCCGTGCATGCTTCAGGAGGGCATTGAGTACCTGGTTCAGCGTGCGTGAGTATACTGGTTGCGAGATGCCATACATCTGCCCCACTGTAGGCTGGTAGGTGCCTGTGGCCAGGAAATGGAGCATGTCACCACCTTCTGTAGAGGGGCGAATGGCAGTTCTGATGTCTATGAGGCTGACAATGTCGTCATGTGTCATGTACATGATGCTGGTGATGGTATCCCGGTCCAGACGGTACAGGGTGTGTATCTGATCAGGGGTTAGGTTTAATGGACTGGCTCGGATCCTGGGGATTGGTGGCTGCCTCTGTGGTATGCCTAGGTGCCCTGGTGGTACTTGCTGCGCCTGTCTTGCCATCCTCCTCCTTCTCCTCCTGCGTCTCCTTTGTGCTGCCTGTTGTTGTTGCTGCTGCACTGCAATCATGTCCTCCTGCCCATGTAATGCTGCTAGTATTGGAACCATCTTGGTGTGGGAATGGGTGAGTGAAGGGGTGTGGTGTGCTCCTTTTGTGCTTCCACAGTCTCCATTGCCTCCACCTGTGCTGATTTTGTCCACCTGTGGCAGGTGGGAACACTGCTAAGTTCTGATAACGGGTGGTTCGCGAAGCCGTTATGTGCGCCATGCCGGTAAGGGGTTTTGGGGGCTTTTCCATGCCGCTATTAGCACGTCCACCTGGCTTGTGATGATGTGCTATTAGCGGCATAATAATAATAATAATAATAATAATAATAATAATAATTATGGCATTATTTATGGAATGGAGGGTCACGCGCCCGCGGACTGGCCGCTATTAGTGGCACCGTACTTAGCAGTGCCGCAAATAGCAGTGAGCCGGGTCGTAATTGGCATGGGGATTTAACAGTACTGGTATTCCCTTACCGGTAACATTAAATACCTACCGCACAACGTGTAATGAGGTCCTAAAACTTTAGCAGAAAGATAAGTGAATGAAAACTGAGGAAAATGGCACTCCACAAGTTAAAACAGAAGGAAGGAAGATGGGTTTAGAAGATTCAGGTGCATCAAACCATTTATCTTTGAAAATCAATCTAGTGAGAGCAGATCTAACAAATCAGCCAGAGTCAATAGGCCTGATCCAGAGTTAGTGGTACAGGACCAAGAGTTTAGGAGCAAAAATGTTCTTGTAGCTGGAGTCAAGTCTTTGGTAGACGATTTTTGAAAAGGTAGATGCGAGGTGAAAGACAATGTTAAGAGAGAGGTAGATAAAGGATTTAAAACACGTTTAGGGCTACCACGGAGAAAGGGAGGCCTGGTGGAACAATGTACCTTAAACGGGAAGAAGTGGCTCCTGCGGTGGCGGTTGTTCCTGGTAGTTCCTGCAGGTCGAGAGGTCCAGCAAAGGAAGAGAGGCTCTCATCGTGGAGGAAGGTTCGAGTCACAGCGCTACCCAGGGATGAAACCAGCCGCGGTGCTGACAAACGAAATTTAAAAGGTACGCTCATTTTAATCGCGGTCTGGGTCGATAGCTGCCTGTCTATCTGGTCTCCAAGTGCGGGGCACTGTCGATTCGACCAAGGCAGGTCCGAGAGAGCGATGGGTGAACTGGTTGGTCCCACCGGCTCAAGGGAAGAAGGCTCTTTCAATGAAGATCTCCACTCGTCGTGTGGAAGAAAAGTGGTGAGATGATTCAGCAGGGTTCACCGGTGGTGTATATGCTGAAGATGTCTGTGGCTTCTCTCCCCTTCGGTTCCGTAGTTCCAGTGGCAGCGTCTTGCTCTTCCAGTCCTCAGGACCCAGCTTTTATGCAGAAAGAGACCCATTCATACAGCCTAGCTGTCACTCACACAGTAGAGTGGTCTTCTTGGTGGGAGACTCTCCAGCCTATCAGGTTAGAGTGCGACCTGAGTTGCTGCGGCAACTCTGTCCAGGGGTTCTACTCCCCCTCCCAAACAACAGACCCACCCCAGACTCAGAGGCGCCGAAAGGAGGGCTTCTTGGCAGAAGCCCACCAAAAGAGCGAACAAAGGATCCCCGACCTGGGTTAGGAGTTTAGAGTAAGACACGAGAAAGAGTTTGTATTGAAGTTCTGGCAAATAGAACCTACCGGAGTAAAGTTAATAATAAAATAAACCGGTGGTATGTTAGAGGCTGTCAGTAAAAGTGTTAGCCTCGAACAATGGGAAAATCCCATAGGAAAATATTTGTGGTTGAATATTTATGGTAGTAACCACTGCCACCAGCCAGAAACTTTAGAGAGTGGGACTTTAAGGTACCCCCTCGAAAATGAACCCAAGGGAAAAACTATAAACCCTTTCCAGAACCTCCATAGTAAGATGGGTTGTACTGGTTAAGTTCATAAGATTTGACTAGTAAAGTCAATGAGGACTTTACTTGCCCTAGGAGGCAGTAGTCAGTCCCAGGGTATGGAGTCTATGTTTGGGGGTCGTTACGACACCCCTGTGTCACTGCACGGAGGGTGCTTTGTAACACATGTGAATAAAGATGGTTCCTATGAGTGAGAGAAAATCCCATAGGCATTAAAACAACTACTATTACTAATTGGTCCAGTCACAACCCCCGTCCTGTCTATCCTTACTTGCATGCTAGTGTTCTCATGATAATCTCCCTTCAAAGTAATTTCCACTCCCAAATATTTATAATCATGTACATAGGGCCTCATCACAAGGTTGGCGCTATAAATCAGCCCGTACCGGCATGGCGGTAATAACATGTCTGGCTTGGCACCAACCTGTAAATAGCGGGAGATCAAGAGTGCGCAAGCACACGCACGACTGCATGCCGGTAATGGCCATACCGGCATGCCGTTAACGACCCTCAAACCCCCAGATAGCGGCATCGACCAATACGCACAGAACGCCTCCGGCCTCGGCAACCCCTAAATAGCGATACCGTTATGAACATAGTGCTAATAGCGGGTCCGTTAATACCGGACATGGAAATAACGTCATCGCGCCGGAACGGGAAATGCCATGGCGGCCATCTTCAAAAACACAATCCATTGCCATCCTCCACCTACAGGACCTTCTACACCACAACTCCTAGGCCACCACGGACAACATGTCAAAGGCCACCCGGAAAGGCATGGCCCACCTGCGCAAACCAGGTTTCACGTATGATGAGCTCAACATGTTAGCCGACACCCTAGTGTCAAATGCTGAAGTGGTGTTCTGCAATGACCTCAGGCGTCCCTCCCAGCTAAAGAAGAAGGCCATCTGGGAAGAAGTTGCCCAGAAAGTAAGTGCAGTCGGCACCACCGCACGTACATTGCGCAATTGTAAAAAATGGTGGGACGACCTCAGGCTGAGAGTCCAGCACATATTGTCGGCCAATCGGAGACAGGGGCTGGCAACATGAAGAGGACCACACTCACCACTGAAATTGGCCAGACGGGAGGTGACCTCAGCTCCGTCAAAGACGTGGAGTCAATCGAAGGAGTTGGTGGAGCAGAGTTTGGCGTGCCAACATCGCAGATGATGGTGAGTGTCCCTACAAAAACACGATAACTAATCAAAATCATTGTCCCCCAAATGTGGCAGCAAAGCCAGCCGATACATGGCCCATCATGCACACCTACACATATCCATATACACATGCCGGGTCCAGCACTGTCCCATCCCAATGCATGTTGCGCCCATACATGAATACACATCCGACACACATATTACGGGCATGTGTCACCCAGGACGACACTCCCAACACACATCAAGGCCCAACAGCAGCCAACATGGTGTACATGTGAACACGATTACGCTTTAAAAATGCACCCTCCAACATTGCATGTACACAGTGCCCTACAAAGCCAGGAATGCAACTGATCAGATGGCACCACATGCCCAAAGACCAATGCATGCATTGCGCAATTGTAAAAAACGGTGGGACGACCTCAGGCTGATAGTCCGGCACATATTGTCGGCCAATCAGAGCCAGGGGCTGGCAACATGAGGAGGACCACACTCACCACTGAAATTGGCCAGACGGCAGGTGACCTCAGCTCCGTCATAGATGTGGAGTCAATCGAAGGAGTTGGTGGAGCAGAGTTTGGCATGCCAACATCGCAGATGATGGTGAGTGTCCCTACAAAAACACGATAACTAATCAAAATCATTGTCCCCCAAATGTGGCAGCAAAGCCAGCCGATACATGGCCCATCATGCACACCTACACATATCCATATACACATGCTGGGTCCACCACTGTCCCATCCCAATGCATGTTGCGCCCATACATGAATACACATCCGACACACATATTACGGGCATGTGTCACCCAGGACGACACTCCCAACACACATCAAGGCCCAACAGCAGCCAACATGGTGTACATGTGAACACGACTACGCTTTAAAAATGCACCCTCCAACATTGCATGTACACAGTGCCCTACAAAGCCAGGAATGCAACTGATCAGATGGCGCCACATGCCCAAAGACCAATGCATGCATAATGCAAGCGCCACAATCACTGATGCCCTGCCACTCTCCGTCCCCCACAGGTACGGATGCAGACAGTGATGAAGCACATGGGAGTGCACAATGCACAACAGCAGCCAAAAGGCCTAGGAGGCATGCTGATGGCACAGGACCATCAACCTCAAGTGGACCAAGGATGGGCCAAGTGGGAATCGGGTCAACAACCGGTGCCAATACAGCCACACAGACAACCACACAGGATGAGCAGACACCTGCCCCTGCACCCCTGGTCACACCATCCACACTGACTGAGGACACAGCAGGCATGGAGGAAGGCACACAGTCTGCTGCTGCCAGCACAATTGTGGAGATAGCTGCATCAGCAGATCATAGTGTTGATGAGGGAGCTGAGCCGGACAATGAGGGTGATGCAGGACTTGTCCACTCAGAGCCTGTAGTGCACACACCAAGCCCACAGGCCACTCCACAGGACACACCTCGGTGGGACTCATCCGACCAGGGCAGCCATGGAGAGTGGTCTCCGGCCATGCACAGCCCCATGATTCATGCTGTGCCACCACATCACCCACCAACCACAACCCACACTGCCATACTGGACCTTGAGGGACTTCTCTCCAGGATGGAGGCCCAGCAGGAGGTGATGCAAGGCTATGTGCAGCAGTACCTTGCTGAAGGGGAGCCAACACAGCGTATCATCCAGGACAGCACTGCGGCGGTAATCCAGGCCATTAACTCAAGTGCACAGCAAGTGCGTGATGGCTTCAATGCCTTGTGTCAGATCCTCACTAGGATTGCTGACAACATGGACCAATGGCAAACCCTGCCCCTGGGATCACAACCATCTGGGTCATCGGCATCATCCACGCCAGCGACCTCGAGGCAGACCAGCACCGTGTGCATGTCCCTGCGGAGTTCCCGCCGCTCAGAGATCCAACCCCCACCTCCGAAGGGGGCTCAACATTAGCAGGGCCACCCTACAGAATCTCTTTGGGTATACATCCAGACACATGTCGTGCCATAGTTGATTTTGGGTTTTAAGGGGTGGGTGGAGAGTGGTGGTGGGTGTAGTGTGTAGTACTGGGGTGTTTGGGGCATGGGAGTAGGGTGGGAGGAGGTGGAGGGGTGTTGGGGGCGTGGATTGTTGAATCATGTTGTACTAAATTCCTCACAAATACACCAGTTGTGTAGCAAATATCACATGAGTGGACATTGCTGATTTTTTGTATGTCAATTTATTGCTTCATGGTATTTCGTGCACATGTGCCCACACACCCAGTGCCCACAGTTCACAACACATGGCACCCTCTGCATCAAAGTACTTCAGAATGATTGGTCTATGACCATTTGGCGCACTGCGCGACCCTCACGTGTTTCGTGTCCTGGCCTATGTCCTGCTTCTACTCCTTCCTCTCCTTCTACTTCACCAGGTGGTGGCAGCTCCACGTCAGGTGGCAGCGGTATGTTCCGCCGGATGCACATGTTATGCAGCATTGCACATGCCCTGATGATCTTGCCCACCTTCTCAGGCCCGTATATGAGTACCCCTCCCGACCTGCTGATGCAGCGAAACCGTGCCTTCAAAAGGCCAAACGTCTGCTCAATGACCACATGTGTACGTGTATGTGCACGATTGAAGTCCTCCTCGTGCCTGTTCTGCGGGTTCCTGACAGGGGTGAGTAGCCGCGGCTTCAGAGGATATCCAGCATCACCTACATGGGAGCAGAAGGAGGTATGTGTGAGGATGAGGCTCAGTTGACAGGTGTGCTCTGCCTGTACATCATTCAAGTTCATATGCACAATCTCGTCATTGGCAGTCACATCCACATGACTGTCAGCCCTGTACAGTGCATGCCAATCCATAGAGGGAGCCTTTTGTGACATACACTACCTAGGGTCCTAGGCTTATAAACCACCAGGCCACCCAATGTATGTCTTGGCTAGGGGCATTTTGCATGCAAATGTGAGTGCTGTGTGTCGGCAGATGATTTAAGAAACTTCCATTCCCCCCAAATCCATCTGCCCCCATTGCCCAGAGGGCATTCCCCTTGCATATGCATGTACCCCACAATCCATCTGCCCCCATGGCCCAGAGGGCATTCCCCTAGCATATGCATGTACCCCACATAATCTATCTGCCCCCATGGCCCAGAGGGCATTCCCTTGCATATGCATGTACCCCCCCAATCCATCTGCCCCCATGGCCCAGAGGGCAGACTCACCCAACAGCCAGCCACTTCGTACAATGTCTCCTTCCATGTAGCGGGGTAGTGAGGAGTTCTGCAGCACCATGGCATCATGCGTGGATCCTGGGTATCTGGCATAGCAATGTGTTATTATCTGGCTGGCATCACTCACCATCTGCACATTGATGGAATGGTATAGCTTCCGATTGCGGTACACCGCCTCCACAGCATGTGGGACTACCAACTCTAAATGGGTACAGTCGAGGGCACCAATTACATTGGGCATGCCTGCCAGTGCATGGAATGCTATTTTAGTGGCATTTGTCTCCTGTGGTGTCCTTGGTAAGGATATGTGGGCACTTGCATGCTTCAGTAGTGCATCCAGCACTTGGTTTAACACAACAGAGAAGCATGATTGGTACATGCCATGCATTTGGCCCACTGTTTGTTGGTAAGTGCCTGTGGTCAGGAAGTGGAGCACAGATGCCACCTTCAGCAAAGGGGGGATGGCTGTGCAGATGTTCATCAGGCTGACCAAGTCATCCTGTATTAATTCCACTATATTGGTGATGGTGTCTCTGTCCAGGTGGTACAGGGTGTGGATCTGTGCTGGGGTTAAGTCAAATGGATTGGCCCTTATACGTGGGATTGTTGGCTGTCTGCGAGGAGCAACTGCCTGCACTGGTGGGATTTGCTGGGCATGTCTCACCCTCCTTCTCCTCCTGCGTCTCCTCTGTGTTTCCTGTTGTACTGCCTGCTCAAGGAGTAGCAGTGCAGCCATGTCCTCCAGGCCCAGTATGGCAGGTACAAGTGGTAGTATTTTGGCTTGGAAGGGGGTGTGGTGTGTGGGTGTGCTCCTTTTGTGCTGACCCTGACTCCATTGCCTCCACCTGTGCTGATTGTGTGCACCCGTGGCACTTGGTTACACAGCAGTTTGAAGTTTACGGGTGGTCCGCGATGCCGGTATTGCCGGCATCATGGTGGCCCTTACTGGCATCTCGATACCGGTATGTACTTGTACGCGCAACTCGTGGTGTCCCCTTCTTTGCAGCAGACCGGTATTAAGGCCTCCCCATCTGCGCGTGTGCCTGCATGCCGGTACGGTGGTGCACGGCCACAGCGGATCCTTGACGATGCCGGTAGCAACGGCATCTAGGGTCATGATACACTGGCCCGGTAATGGATGCCGGTATTGCCTTACCGGTGCCGTTCTTACCGAGCGCCAACCTTGTGATGAGGGCCATAGTCTATGCTATTCCCTGCTATGACAAGATTAGGTTTGTTTATTTTCCTATTATTGAAAACCATAATCTAGCCCCTTTGTGTCAGCATCCTGAATAATTGTGATATAGTCCTTTTAATGTCTGAGAATGTACAATCAAATATGACTAAATCATCTGTGTAGGATAGGCAGGTGACTTTCATTCCGTTAACACTCGGGGGGAGGGCAGTTGTTAATCCCAGTCAATGCCTCAGGCAGATCCGACAAAAATATATTGAATAGCAATGGGCCAGCATGCATCCCTGCTTAACTCCCCTACTAGTACCAATTGGTCCAGTGACAACCCCCCTCCTGTCCACCCTTACTTGCATGCTAGTGTTCTCATGTAGCATCCATATTGCTGTGAACAATCTATTTGAACATCCAAAAAGTTCTAGCTTTTTCCATAACTGATCTCTGTCCACCTTATCAAATCCTGCTTGGAAATCTACCCATACTGCGTAGAGACCAAGATTTCGTTTCTTATTTGCACTACATATGAGTTTGTCTACAAGTCGCAGATTATGGGTCACTTCTGATCCAGACTTAAACCTGTTTGAAAAATATTACGCAGATTTATTGATTTCACTGAAGTCATTGAGTAAAAACGATGCAAAGATTTTTAACGTAACATTGAGTATTGCTAATAATCTAAAATGTTATTGCTCAGTTCTCTTTCCTCTTTTATAGACCAGTACTAAAAGGGATTTTTTCCAAGACTCAGTTATTTGTCCCTCCTCACATACATTTTGGTATACAATCTCCAACACTGTTTCCCACTGTTTTTTTAATACCAAATTGGATTACCCATTTAGTCCGGGTGCCGTAATTGTTTTGGTTTAGCAATCATTTCCAGAATCAACTCCTAATCTATTTGGATCTTAAACCCCTCCTTCACATTTCTCTCCCTACTGATTTCTGTTTTTTCATGAATAAAATTTAAAGTAATGCATTCAAACCAATTCTGTGACCTAAAACAGTGGCCTTATACCCTCCCAACATTTTCCATACATTTGTGTAGTTCCTGGAACTAATAACTGGCAACAATCTTTACCACATTGCATTTTTACCAGATTGACACCACCACTTGAAACAGCTATTTTTCTGAGTCTATTGGGTGACATTTGGGACACTGTTTTTAGATCCCAAATTGATTTCCCCATTTCCCTCTTGTTATCTTTAACCGCCATATCAAAATCATATTGGTTTCCAGGTTTTCTCATGGTACAATATCTACCCTTTTGTGTTGCTATTTCACCTACAGAGGATGTTACCCACATTTCTATTTCATCATCCGTCAGACCAGAGAGGGTGTCAAAACTATCACTGGTTAAATTTTCAACAAATTCATGTGCCTTTTCCAAGCTCTTAATTGTACAGGATATTTTGTTACCACTTCGATTTCCAGACCCGAGAAATGCTGCAACCAGTGAAATCCTTTAACAAGCATAACGTTACACAACATTTGAGAAATGATAACACTAGGTCACTTTTCCTCTTAGGAAGAGTTGAGCCCAATCGGAACATTTCCTGCACAACCAAGCCTTACATCTAATCCAGATCAAACGCCATGGCGTCCTTGACAAGCACCAGTAGTTGGTGAATACAGCATCTTCACGGGCTATCAGAATACCCACAATCATATTATGTGAAATATAATGAACTCAGAACTGAAACAACTGCCACATGGCGAATCCATCACCTCCAAGTGATAATACCCATTAATGAAATACACAGACACGGTTTGTCGAATCACCTGAAACTAAAGCATTTGAACATGAGATTTTGTAACAGGAAGATGGAAACATCTAACACCCAACCACTTCACCAATGAAAGTGGAAAGTAGATGAGTTCTTGTCACTGACAATGAGGGCAATAAGAGATACTGTTAAGTTGACATCTTCCTGTTCTCCATGTAGGACCGAGCGCTGATTTTAGAGACTGATCCCACAGGAGAACAATCTATATGCCCTACATTAAAGTGTATGGCTTTTACAGTTTACCAACAGAAACAGCGACTGGACTGTCAAACATGTATGAAGCACACTGTTAGGAAAGATTTCATGATTGTAGGTAATTTTCCTTCCATGTGGCAACCCCCAAACTTTTTGCTGTTGTTTTACACCCTGATCTAGAGTTTGCCGGAGAAGAGCAGCCTTCCGCCACACTCCTCTGGGCTTTCGCTCCATTCTTACGGGGAAACTGACATGCCCTGAAAACAGTCAGTACCGCGAGACTTTGTTTCCCTTAGTCCTTTCCTCATGTTGCAGCTTTTGAGCAACATGAAACAAGAGTGCACCGTAACTTACATTACCGCACTCTTGGGTCTCTAGTCATTCCCAAGGCCCTAGAAACTCTCATTGGACTTATCATGAAATGTGCAAGTGTGTCACAGATGGGACTGGTGGCAGCTATCGTTTCTTTGTGTTTTAACCCCTTTTTGCCATGTTAACCGCGCTTCCCGCATTTGGCCCAAATGGGTGGCCTGGCCTCCAAAATGGCCATGCCACGAGGTTCTTTGTCCTGTCCGCTGACTGTCTTGCCCCTTCACCTTCCCCCAGGTCGAGCCGAACCGGGGCAGTCCTTATTTGGTCATGCACTTTCCCGCGAAACACAACACTTTTGCGGGCTTCTGCATGCCTTGTGTGTGCCTCCAGGATGTGGGCTGGGATGTCTGTTCCCAATACACCTCTGTTACCGAACGTCCGTCCTGCTCCCTCCTGCAAGCCGCCCTGCTTCACTGCACACTCAGCAACACATCACAATAAAGCACACCGGAGATCAGAGGTAGAAGGGTATTTGCATATAATGAAAGCACGTATCCAAACCGCCTGGGTGGACTGCTCTGCCCCTCCAGGCAGCTTACATCCTTATATATACAATTGAGGTGGCTGATCCATTCCCCAATACATTACTTATGTCACTGAAGGGTGCCCTCGGGCTGCATCCGGCACCATGTATGGGACGAAGGTATGTAAGCAATCAGTGGGCAAGCGGTAAAAGTGTCCAAGTTCTTGTAATGTATGTTGATTTGGCCCTGGGTCAGCGTGGCCTTCGGTTCTGGTTACAGCTTGTTAGGCACGCACGGCGTGTACTTCTCGCAGAAATGGTTTCCCATCGCTGGAGGCATGGAGCTCATGCATTCCACAGCCGCAGTGACCTTGCTGGCGCCATCTCCGAGTGATACTCCTCTTGTGCAGAGCCTCCAAGAAAATAGATAAGAGTTAGATCACGTAACATACGCCCACTTTTCTCTTTTTCCTGTTTTTATGTTTCTATAAATGCTGTCTAATATTTCGCATTTGTCTGTTTTCCATACCCTTTTTACCAATACATTTTATAACAGTAATAATGCAATATATACATAATAATAGTACCACCAAGATCATGATGCCTACTGCAATTTTATGTCCCAGTTCCCCCATAGGTCCTGTTAACCATCCCCACCAGTCGATTGCCCCACTACCGTCTAACGCAATTTGTTGGTATATTTTTGCCTGTTGTTTTATCACTGTGATGTCTTTAGCTATAATGCCATCCTCCTCTAAATATACACAACATGAATTATTAAAAGTTGCGCACACGCCTCCACGGTGAGCTAGTAATAAATCAAGCGCCATTCTGTTCTGCATAGCAGTTGCCCCTATGCTATGTATTTCTTTCTGCATGTGTCCTAATGCGTCTGCTGTAGCATTAGCAAAGAGCTCCAATGAGGCGGATATGTTCACTATGGCCCTTTCTAACTCGTATACCCCCAGTGAGGGGATCAGTACTCTTACAAATTGGTGGAACCCCGTGTTACGTACTACCAATGGGTCCTCCCCGCTGTCCCTTTTAGTCCGGTGTATTCCTTTATTTAGTACCATAATTGTCACGTTTGGTCGCAAATGTCCTATGGTGCAGACACCTTCCCATTGTTTGGGCAAAGTTTTGTATGCCCACCCTCCACAGAGCCAATACACCCCTGGTGTGTATAAGTGTACTTGGAGGCTATTTCCATTATACATTAACCCATTGTATATTGCTATGCCCACAAAATAGCTTGTCTCATTATTTTTCCCTGTGTTCCTACATCTACAATCATCTGGTGGTACTATGCGTCCCCTTGCATCCAGTATTTCCCCATCTATGTCATACCTAGTGACATTTTGCTCTCTGCGCCCATCTTCATAATAGCAGGTGCATATCACTTTTTTAAATCCATACACAATGCTACTTCTTGTGTCTATCGTCAGTGTTTTGGCACAGTGCTCGTATTGCCCCACCGCACGATCCTCTAGTTTTGCTCCTACCCTACCCCCAGATTTAATGCAAAATGGTGCAGATAATGATTCTTGAAATGTAAATGCTGGTACCGGCTGGCCATTTTCATCTTCTTTGGTAGCCGCCCTTACGTTCCCCACCCATTTTTCCATAGTAAATGGTTCTGCCACCAGTGGTGTCCCTTGTTGTGCATGCGTTGGGAATTGTGAACACAACCAACAGTTAGATATATTAAAAGTATCAGCCACCGCCTGGGTAATGTTGATGTAGCCGTTCATTCGCCATTTCGCTGCGGCGATCGACAGTAGTGAGAACATGGGCCATATGTACAGGCGCATCTGGAAGAAGAAAAGAAGAGATATTTATCCAGATACTTCTGCTGTATTCGTCATGGTCCGTGCTTTTCTCATTCTCTTTACGCCCTTCTCCCTTCCTTTTTCGTTCTTATTGCTCTCCATGTACTCTCTTCCTTTTTTCACTCTTTTTAGTTGGCTCAGGTGTCTCATTACTAAGCCTTCGCTATCCCACTGGTCAATGCAATATACTACATTACTTATTCTATCTGTTACTATATATGGCCCTTTCCATTTGGGTTGACTTTTTGCAGTTCTACACTCATTGCGTAGCATCACAGTGTCTCCTATGTGTAACACCATTTCCCTTCTTGTTTTGTTGTGTTTTCTTGCTGTGTCGATGTCTGTTTGTGCCTGTGTTTCTATTGTCATTTTACGGATGCCCTGTAGTCTGTTCACTAATGATGATATGTATTCTGCATCTAGAACTTCATAATCTTTTGGTGTCCCCGTTGTCAGTGGCAGCAGTAACTTTTCAGTGCTGGGCATGCTTCTCCCAAACAGTATTTCATACGGCGAGTACCCTGTAGCTGAGTGTTGTCTTGATCGTAATCCATGTAGTACGAATGGAAGCAGTAAGTCCCATTGGGATCCTTCTTCATCCATTATTTTGAACAGTTCCTTTTTTATTTCCAAGTTCAATCTCTCCACCATTCCGGCACTCGTCGGGCTATATGGGATGTGAAATCTCTGTTCTATGCGTAGTTTGGTGCATAATGTTCGTGTTAGTTCAGCCGAAAAATGACTACCATTATCCGATGTCATTCTAGATGGGATGCCAAACCTTGCTATTATGTCCTGTAATAAAATGTCCACAGTTGTTTTGGCGGAGCAGTTTCTGGTAGGGAATGCCTCTGGCCATCTGCTAAAGGTGTCAATGATCACCAATATGTATCTGTGTCCCTTTGCCGTTCTTGGTAGTGGACCCACGTAATCTAGATGGATATGTTGCCATGCTTCTGTGCTTCGTTGTTCGTGTTGGAGCAGTCCCATCTTCTCTTTTCCTCTTCTATCTCGCTTCCAGCAGGTCACACAGTTTGCCACGTGTGCTCGCCAATCTTCCCTTATTGTCGGCCACCAGGCCATTGCTGTTAGCCTTCGTAATCCATTCTCTCCTCTTTCGTGTGTCCAGTAGCCATGTGCCCATTGTAAGACATCTTTCCTTAGGATGGTAGGCAGTATTACTACCCATTGTCCATGTGATTTGTACCACCATGTGCTATCTTTCCCTTGTACCCCCTCATCCTTTCTGTTTTCGTTTATGAATTTCATGAGCATGTCGTCTTCTTCCTGTAGGTCTGACAGAAGTCTTTCTCTTCCTGCTTGTTCCTTTGTCTTGCCTTTCCGTAGTGTTATTTTCATTTCCCCCTCCCCTTGTGAAACATACCAAGTTTCATTTTCTTCTGTGTTTGGTTCTGGGGGGGGTGGCGCTGGCCATTCTTCTTCCGACGCTTCTCCTTGCTCCCTTTCTTCGTCCCCTTCTTTGTCTTGCAAAGGCGCCATGGGGGGTGGCGGTGTGCGTGAGTATTCTTTTATGGCCAATTTCGCTGCCGCATCTGCCCTGTTGTTTCCTTCCGCCCATCTTCCTTTCGTTTTGTGCGCCTTTGTTTTGATGACCCATATTCTGTCGTGTTGTCCCGATAGGTCATCAATATCTTTCCATTCTTGCTCGAATTTTATAGCTGAGCCGTCGGTCCCCCGATATTGTTGGTCTCTCCACCATTGCAAGTATATGGTGAGCCCTTTAAATACATAGTCTGAGTCTACTACCACCGTTGTTGCAACTTCTCGTGGTATTTTCCCCATCACCCTCAGTGCCAGTACTACCGCTTGGAGCTCACCGTATTGTGCGCTTTTTCCTTCAAACACCATTGAGTTGTGCTGCCACTGATCGTTTTGCCTGTGTACTACTGCTGCTGCTGCATGTAATTTGTTGTCTACATATGTGGAGCTTCCATCACAAAAGAACGTGGGCCCATCGATATCTTTATCCGGTGCGCACGCCCTAAATATGTTGTGTAGAGTGTTCACTGTTTCTGTCCTGCATTCGTGTGGGCCATCTATCTGTATGCCGTCTACTGGTATGTATTTCTCTCCTCCTTCCTCAAAGTGTAGTGTAATTGTGGTCAGAAGTGCTATCCATTTGCCTATCCTTTGTGTACTGACATTGCCCTGGTACATTTTCGAGGATAGTAACATCTGTAGGGGTTTGTGGTTTGTTTTGATAATGCATGCAGCCCCTCCTGTTATGTATCGGAATTTGTTTATTGCCCAGTACAGTGTGCACAGCTGTCTCTCGCATCTGGAGTATTTCAATTCTGTCATTTTATAGTTCAATGAATTGCATGCCACCAAATGATGAGTATCCCCATATTTTTGTGTCAGTATTGCAGCCTGCGTACTTTCCGATATAATTGGCCATATGTAGAATGGCATATCTGGATTTGGGCTTACTAATGATGGAGCCCCATTCAATAAGCCCTTTAATTTCTGAAAGGCCTCAGTGTGTTCCTCAGTCCAATCAAATCTGTCTGACCGCAATAGGTCATATAGTATTTTCGTGTGTTCAGCAAATAGGGGGGTAAAGTTCCTTGAAAATCCTAAGATCCCTATGGCCCTGTGTAGTGCTGTGTGGTCTGTTGGGAGGGGTAATGAATTTATTAGTTGCAGTCTGTCTTTACATATGCTTTTTCCTTTTCCTGAAATTGTTACCCCTAGAAATCGTACCTCTGGTTGGCATATTTGTGCTTTCCCCCCATTCAGTTTGAGCCCCCCCTTTTGCAACGCCCCTATTACCTCCCCCAAGTGTCTCTCGTGTAGTTCCTTTGTCTCACTACACACCAATACGTCATCCACATATTGAATAACATTTTTCATGCACGTTATGCTCTGCAATATTCTTTTCATGGCCGCATGAAATATTGTTGGGCTGTCTCTGAGTCCTTGCGGTAATACATTCCATACATACACCACCCCTTCAACCGTAAATGCTGTTAGTTCCCGTGAATCCTGATGTAATGGGAGAGAGTAGAATCCGTTGGAGATATCTAAGACACTGAAAACCTTCATACCTGGTTGTATTTTTGCCATCATTTCTGGAAATGAGGCTACCAGCTGGGGTCTGGACTGTAAGTGTTTGTTTATTATGCGGTAGTCAATTGTTAAACGGAATGAATCATCTGGTTTCTTTACCGCCCATACCGGCGATACAAATGGTACCCAGCCTGAATGTTCTGTTATGGCCCCCCTCTCCTGTAAAGCCTTCAGTATATCATTTATTTGTTCTGCCGCCTCTGGAGGTATTCCATAGGGTTTTACGTATCGTGGGATGCTGGTTAATTTCAATACCACATTATCCTGCGTTCTCCCAAAATCTAGCTTGTGTTTTGCCCATGTGTCGGGAAACCTCTCCTCCCATTCTGTTAAAATGCCATTTGTTTGCGTGAGGATATGTGTGTCCCCCTTTGTTGTTGCTGTGACGACAGCCATTGGTATCACCTGTACTATACCTGCTGTATTTTGAAGGCGGAGGCATAAATTTGCTAAGTCAATTACCGCCCCTTTCCTTAACAGTGTGTCAATCCCCAAAATGTCCTCCACCCCTCCTGTGGCGCATTGCTGCTTGCCGATATACACCCCATTCAGGCAAATGTTTAGCTCTTTAATCGGGGAAGTAATTATAGGCCCCCCCAATCCTTGCATTTTTGTCATTTTGGAATATTTTGTCTCTACGAATTCACCTTTAGTCAGAGTTAGCGCCGCCCCACTATCTACCAATATGGTCGCGTTATGTGTGACTCCACCAGCGGAGAAAGAACCTTCTGCCGTCATGCGGCC
The DNA here is from genome assembly GCF_040938575.1 of Ambystoma mexicanum. Lineage (NCBI taxonomy): Eukaryota > Metazoa > Chordata > Amphibia > Caudata > Ambystomatidae > Ambystoma > Ambystoma mexicanum. The sequence goes on along the minus strand of NC_090926.1, from coordinate 942,391,652 downwards.
CCATCTATCCTGGCTTAGGGGTATCACTGCGGCCTCCAACTCTGCTGGTTTGTCCCTGTCCTAGTCCCCGGTAGAGCCAGTCACCGCAGCCACTGGTGCTGCCCCTGTCCTGGTCACTTGGTCTCTTAATTTCTGTGCCTTCTCCTTTATGTCATTGATCTCCTGTTGTTGCTCCCAATATGTGACCCAGGGCCTTATCACCCCTTCCGCATTTTGATACAATTTAGCCCCTGTCTTTCTGTCGAACAACACCTTACCCGCTGTACCTCTCCCGCGTCCTCTACCTCCTCTACCCCGACCCCGAAACAACGTTGAATCCTCGCTGTACCTTTCAGTATCATATGTAACATTCCGTATTGGTGTCAGGGTGTCCCACTCCTGCTCCTCCATGTACTTGCCCTCTGCCCACTCTTTGCATTCTCTCACAGGAATTATCTTTCGTACCGCTAGCCATGTGTCATCTGCCGCGTTCAAAACATATGCCCACCCCTGAACCGATTTAAATTTTTCTTCCACATCTACCTTCCCTTCCACCACCCTTGTAATGTCATCCGGTAATAACTGCCAAATAGTCATCTTTTCTTCCGTCCCTGGGTCCCTCATCAGTGTCTGAGTTAACATATCCGCGAAATCGGATGGGCTTTGGTCCCTCCCGATCTTTAGTACCTGCATTAATTTTGGAAATGCCAGTATTCTGTGGTGTTTTTTCATTAGTGCCATGATCGGCCCTAAGCTTACCCTCCATCTTGTGCCTTCCCCCTTTGCTCCATCTTCTACTAGGTTTTTGTCATCCAGGTCAGAAAACCCCGGTATTATTAACCGTGATGGGTTGCATACTGCCTTTAATATCCTTACTACTTGTCCCCTATCCAATCTGTGTGCATCCAGTGTTTTGTATGTTGAGTGTAATGCACTAAATAATTTCATTGGCCCAGCCCCTCCATACCGGGGCATTTCTTTTAGGAGGGCTAACATTTTCATAATGTCCTGTGGTCTACCTTGGTGGGATTCCTGTGAATCCCGTGAGTCCTCAGCCCTTTTAAGTTCTTGTTCCATTTGTATCCCTACTTCCCTGTCTTTGCGCGCAATGTTGTGTACCACATCCCATTTATTAATAACCTCTTTTATCCTGTCCCACACCACCTTCGTCACATTATTATAGTTCATATTGTCCAAATCTAGCTCATTCCTTAATTCATCCACCGTAGGTGTGTCGTCCACCCCTGTTTTCGTAAAGGGCCCCCCAGTAGGCAGTGATATCGGTGCCATTTTTACTGCCTTATTATAGGGTGGGGGGTTCCCATATACTTCCGGTTGCGTATTTTTTATGGGCAATACCGGATATGTCCAATCATCTTTGTCTGGGTGCTGTTGTCTGTATACCTCAAATGCATTTTTGTGCATTTCTAGCTCTTCCTGACAATCAGTAAGCTGTTGTCTAATATCTTCACATTCTTGTGCCTTGAGCACGATAGTAGACGACATTTGCATACAGTGAGTATTAGCCATTTGCCGGGCGTATGTGAGGTCCTCCCTCATGTCGCATAGCAGTGCATTCTGTCATGTAACCTCATCTTTTTCCCCTTTTGTTATGCAATACATCTTCCAGAGACATGTCACTATCACATGGGTCTTGTTTTTACAGTAATATTTTTTACCCGTTGTAAATAGTAATTCATTTATCAAATCTTCTACCGTTCTAGGGGGTTTATCGATATCTGACCACATACACATCCCCTTTTTCTTCTTCAAAAATTCTTCAATAACTTCTTTAGCCTCCTCTTCCCGCCTGGTCAATGGACTGGCGTCCGCCATCTGTCTTATTTCGTCTGTCCCTATTGACCCCACCACAGAGAAAGCTTTCGACCCTGCACAGTGCTTTATGTCACTACAGCTTTGACCCTGCACTTGGACGGTGCTCTGACTGTATCACAAGCCCTACTTTAATGTGCTCTGACTTAACCTGTGGCTCTGTAAGTGCCCTTTGACCCTGTACCATAAATTATAGTACTCTGAGGCAGCTGACCCTATCAGACAGACAGCGGTACCCCTGTGTATGTTTCAGAGACCCAAGGTCTCCGAGTTCAGTCACCCTTGTACTTTAAATAAAATACAAATACCACTTTTTATATTTTAAAATAAAATTGGTATAAATAGGTACAGCGAAAAACATTCTTTTCACTTACCGTATTTGATGTTGCCTCCGCGACCGTGTCAGTGATAGGCGAGAAAAGGGAGCTCCCGGGTTTCGGCACCAAATGTTACCGAACGTCCGTCCTGCTCCCTCCTGCAAGCCGCCCTGCTTCACTGCACACTCAGCAACACATCACAATAAAGCACACCGGAGACCAGAGGTAGAAGGGTATTTGCATATAATGAAAGCACGTATCCAAACCGCCTGGGTGGACTGCTCTGCCCCTCCAGGCAGCTTACATCCTTATATATACAATTGAGGTGGCTGATCCATTCCCCAATACATTACTTATGTCACTGAAGGGTGCCCTCGGGCTGCATCCGGCACCATGTATGGGACGAAGGTATGTAAGCAATCAGTGGGCAAGCGGTAAAAGTGTCCAAGTTCTTGTAATGTATGTTGATTTGGCCCTGGGTCAGCGTGGCCTTCGGTTCTGGTTACAGCTTGTTAGGCACGCACGGCGTGTACTTCTCGCAGAAATGGTTTCCCATCGCTGGAGGCATGGAGCTCATGCATTCCACAGCCGCAGTGACCTTGCTGGCGCCATCTCCGAGTGATACTCCTCTTGTGCAGAGCCTCCAAGAAAATAGATAAGAGTTAGATCACGTAACAACCTCCTGGGTGCCAGAGAGTCTAGAGTCTCTTGAATGCCTGGGACCACCGTGGTCCGTGATAGGTCCACGTATGGTGTGAGTGTTTTGTGAGCAGATCTCCCATTGGGTCCTCTCTGTTTTGGCGCAAAGGGAACTCTGGATAAGAGGAGGCTAAAAACACCACTACCAGGTCGATCTCCTGAGTTCTCACGAGCAAAGGATAAGGAGCCAAGTATCCTGCAACTAAGAAGCTGAGTCGAGGAATCGCTAGTGACCCGCTGAAGGTTTAGCACCCTGCACTGCTGTCGTCCTGTGAGACCCCTCTGCCTCTGATCGAACGAGAAGGTCTGTACTGGCGCTTCGACCCTTTAGAATAGTGGGAACAACTATTCTCGGCATCTTCACCAAATCTGTTCGGAAGCGTCCCTGGGTCATCTAGTGGACTGACCAGCCTACACAGGAACCTTGCTCTGTCACCGCCGTCTGGCTTACTGCTAATCCTGTGTCCTCGGCACTCTCACACAATTCGTACACTTGGCATTCCCAGGTCTGAAGTGAGACGTGTGCTTTGGGACCGGAATACATGCGGTTGCTGAGTTGCCCTGCTGTGGTAACAAACCTATGCGTGTTCGCTGCATTTGGGACACCCTCAACCCTGACTCCTGCTGTCGCGGAATCTACACAGTGTCGAGACATCCTGCTGATCGCATCTGAACCTGCCAGTACCGAAACGGACCCGGAGAAGCCTGGGTCTGCCTGCATCGGGGACCGGTGAGAAGTCAATACCCTAACCGGTCGCCCTCCGTCAGGAGTCTGTGGCTCTCCACCGCTGTCATAAACAGCAACCCTTTTCTGCACTCGCGCCCTGCTTCTGCCCACAAGTGGAGGCCGCGCTTGAGTAGCGGGGAACTGTTCATCATCGTTTTGTTCACCTCTCTGAACTGCCTGATCTCCTTGAAGAGACTCTCCTTTGCCAGTTGGCACCCTCTTGTGCAGGTACTTTTGAGCACAAGGCTCCACTCTTCATAGGGCTCGGACTTCCTTATAGTTAGGTGGCCTCTGATGTCGAACTGGGTCTAACGATTACTTGCACTGCCTGTTTTCCTCCCCATCTAGGTGGTCTGCATATTTCGTGCTTCTAACTCTTTAGACCCCTTGGTCTTGTATATATATTGTATTTCTTGTGATGTGTTGGTTTATTGGAGTTTTACCGTGATTCTTTACTATGGTCGATGTTACAAAGGCCTTGTAATAAATGTGTCTATATTTTTAATATAACACCTGTCTGGAGTAATTTGTAAGCGTCCTTGCTTTGTGTGCTCATTGCAGGCTTTCAGTCACCCTCACCTCTATTGAGACCTAGTCTTCACCGCCGCCATCGCTACCCTGATTGGTCTGGTTTCTCCAGAGGTTACCCAGTTCCAAGAAACTAGGCTGGCCTTCTGATCCTCTGCCCCTCCAGGACAGAGTTCAGAAATCCATCTTAACACACACCACTACTTGTGGTAACATGCACCCCAAGGTCTGTGGCAGAGGATGACTGATCTGTTGAATTGAAGAATTGAGTATCTTGAAAATGAAGTGTTTCACATGACACTGACACACTATTATCCCTACTTCTAGACAGAACCACTTTTCCAGATATCCTTACCTGAAGAAGGGCACATCAGCCCGAAACGTGTAGTAAATTAATATGATACGCCTGCCAGAGAGATTCTCTGCCTTTAAGAACTTTAAAGATTTGTTCCTATTGTGATATCTGATCTTTGCAAGAATCAATGAATTCAAAATTGTTTTGATACCAGAAAACGTTGTTACATGTTAACCTCACTTATCTCATGTCAAGTTTATTAATTTATTTTTCACGCCAATTAAATTACAAGCTGCTGATTTGTAATATTTGTCACTTACCTTCCACAATGTGAGATGTAAGATATTTCTTATCAATTGAATTTTCTTTCTGCACAAACCAGTAAAAGAAATCTTTTTCCGCTCTTGAACCTGACTAATTTATGTTTTGATTAAAATTGTATTGTTGAAAGTGTGCCCTGAGTCCTGCCATCCTAAGCTTAACGGACGACCATTCCTCTATACTATATTGTAATATGCCCATGGCCAAATCAAAAAAATAAAATGCTGGTATTGGCCAGTTTCTATATTCAAAGTAGGCCATTTTGATGAGTTACTTCGCCAAAGAGAACTGCACCAACATAGCCAGAGCCATCACCGGCTCTAGGCTAGACTATAGCAACATACTCTTTCTAGGAACCTCCAATAAAAACTTAGAGAGACTACAAGTAATACAGAACAATGCTCTCCGGGCAGCCCAAGGCATTGCTAAAAGAGAACACATTTCTGAGGCCAGAAAACTAGCCCACTGGCTCCCAATAAAGGAAAGGATCAAATTCAAAGCCCTGACACTGACCAACAAGTGCATTCACCTCACTGCTCCTTCCTACCTCTCACAAAGGATCCACCAGGTCTCCACTACCAGGCCAACCAGATCACTGTACACCAACATGCTCTCTGTGCCACTAGTAAAAAGAGTCAGAGCGGGCGGATCCAGCTTCCCTTATCTCGCGCCCCCTCACTGGAATGCCTTACCGCCCACTATCCGAGGCGAGGCCTCCCTCACCACCTTCCGCAAAACTCTTAAAACTACCCTCTTCACATAAGGCCCGACACATCAGCATGAATACTTATCATATAAGTTGTAATATATGACCAAATGCAATATCTGTAACAACAGTATGATGTTTTGTAGTATTCATAATGTGTCAACAACCGCTATCATGCCTGTGCCCTGTAACTAAGTTATTGCAAGTAACAGCACCTCAATGCCCCTGGGCTGCTTGCGCGCTATATCAATATAAATAAATAAATAAATAAATGCCACTAGTAGCTTTGACCAATGTTGATGAATAACATTCTTTAAAATGCACAATTTGCATCACATTTTATCAATGAACTCCCCCGTGTGTACTATTCAAAATGTCTCAAAGAAGGAATCAATAGCTATTTGTAACTGTGGGTCACTTTTTCATTGGTGCCCGAGACAGTTTTATGTCCCAGTCGGACCCTGCCGACAAACGTAGGTCCCCTCTATGTTACAAGTTGGGCGTAGGAGCAGAGCTTAATTTGTGCCGGTGGTAGGCAGTGGGGGCCACCAGAACTCTTTTTTGGGGACTGGAACATCATTGGGAGGCTGGCGCACATGTAATTCCTTTGTTTATTCACACTTTAACTAGTTTCATGATCGATAAATCATTCTGCTGCTGCTCTCCTTGCAGAGACATGGCTGGCTCCTGGCTGGCTGTGCCTACAGAGTTCAACAACAACAACAGCCAATGAAAACAAACATTCTGTTGTTACTATGCAGTATCTGATACATTCTGTATAGTACCACAGAATGTACAGTTTGCATTGGCTGTGTTGTTAACTTTTTGACTCCAGGCTCCAGCCAGTAAAATTACATGATGACGTGAGTGTGTGGAGGTGGGTGGGTCAAGTGGGTCTGTTGTTGAGCAGAGGCAGGATTCACTTGTTAAGGCGCGGCGTGAGGTGAGGCCAGGGTGATCAGACTTGTTTTCTGTTCTGTGTGCTCCGCGGCCTGGCCAACTTGAGTTCCTCAGGGGTGGGCAGGCCGCTCTTGCTGAACAACAACGCGGTGCCGTAATGGTAAATGAAGTGAAACTAAGGTAATTTGTCTTTTTTTTTACTTCACTGTCTGTGTTGTCCGGGCCTGCGTCCACCCGCCCGCCATGAAATGTACATGCACAAGTCAATTCTGTGACATGACATCCACGGCGGCGGGCGGCCTCACCGTGCCGTGCGCGACATGCCGCCATCGGCCATGTGTAACAAACAATAGGGGTGTCCCTTTGTGCAAGCATGAGTGGGGGCAAGGTATAGCCCACGCTATGGACAGTCCTAAATCTGTCGGTTATTCAAGTTGAATCTCCATAAAAATGCAAGGATAGTGCTTTCAAAAAAGTCACTAAGGGTTGACCAAAGAAGAAGTCTAACGAGTACTGGCAATAGATTTACTTTTCAAAACATCATTTTAATTTATTCAAACATTTGTTTTACTTTTCAAAACATCATTTTAATTATTCAAACAGTTTTTTCAAGGGATAAAGAAGAACGAAAAGGAACATAAAACATAGCATTCATCATATATACATAATTTACAAACAAGAACAATATATTCATCAAAATGGCAAAATGGATTGTTTGTAAAAACTTAGAAAGCTAAAACAATCCCTGTAGGATACCAATTGGTACCTACAACATAGAGACTACCAGGGTGTGTTAAAAATTACCCTGGTAGGTATAGAGAGAGATTATTCAAGCAACTAGATTTGCGTGGTTATCTGCCAACGTGTAGGAAAGGATCATAGACATGTTCCAAAGGTAATTCCAATGGAAGAGGGGAACAACACACATAGATAACATGTTTTGGCGTGCCAAACGGGCATCAAAAGTGAGGGCCTTCCTCAGGGCAGGAAAGATGTGGTGTGGTAGTCTCACTCTAAAGGGGGCAGAAATGAAGGGGACATATGTTATACACACAGAACTCTATTTTAGACAACTTCTAAGGAATATCTGAGTTAAAGGGGACTGCTGTCTTGGATATACGGGTCACTCACCCAGTACAAACTTAAAATTCCCAGTGTAATTGAATTCTTGCACTGTAACACGGTTCAGCCAAATGGGAAAAATAAGAGAACCTGGGCCAAAGTTCTAAAACTTGCTGTGCGGAGGTAACGCATCTGTAAAGAGAAAAGCAGAAAGAGAGAGGGGGCCTCAGGATAGCAGGAAAGAAACATAAGAAAGGCCAAAGAAAGTTGCTACATGCATGCATCAATGAGTATTGTCCGGGTGCCAGAGCACAAAACCAGTTGTGTCAGTTAAAATAGAAAAACAACCAAGGAGAGGAGAAAAAATGAAATGATGAAAACTCACGAATAGAGCATAACTAGTAGACGGCAGACACAATATCAGGGTAGATGTAAAGGCACACAGACCGAAGCAGGACAGGGCGACAAGGCGCCAGCACCACAAGGCAACCAAGGCAGGTGCTTGTGCAAGGTGAAGACGGCAATGGGGAGGCGCACCGAAAATTGACAAAAGGGAAAATTGCGGTGTGCAAGCAAAAATGGGGTGGAGTGAATCAGAGAAAATTGAGGAGGGGGCGGGGGAGAGACAGAGGGGAGTACCTGCTAGTTACTCTCCAGGTTAAACCAAACCATGGGACTGCACTGGATCCTCGGCGGTCAGGGTGGGTGTTAGACCCAGATTCAAAATGGCGCAATGGGTGCTGTGGAGGAAAATACACCAACCGAAAAAGCATGAGGAAGGAATGTGTGGCAATGAAGTCAAGCGCCATGTATGTGTGGCCCACTGGAGACCAGCAGGGCATGTTGTGTGGAGAGCTGCTTACCTGTGCACGGTCCCAGTGACGCTGGCTCATGCAGCAGGGCTCCCGAAGTGAACGCAGCCAACGGGAAAAAGAATGCCACGTCACGCTGCTGGGAAACCATTGCCGTCAGATGTTCGGGAGACGAGCAGCTGGGGCTAATTAAAGCCGGCTTGCATGTCGCAGGAAGGTCATCATGGCAACCACGCTCCAGGCAAAGGGAACGGGGGTGTGACTGGCACCCGGCATGGAACGCTGGGTGCAGAGAAGTGAAACAGACTGGAGAGCCAATCAGAGGGGAGGCGTGGCACCAGCCTCAGTAGTAAACACTGCCCTTGGAGGGAGATGATCGTGTTGCTGTAACACGGGCCCTGAAAACCCCCTAGCTAATGAGTGGAACTGGGAGTTGTGGACACCACGTTCAGGCTGGCATAAACCCCTGGGCGGGTGGACTGCGGGGGGGGTTGTTGGGTTTGGGTATGGTAGGGAAGCTAATGGATCTGGGGGGGGGGAAGGGCGCAGCAGAGAAGGATGCTGTTGCGTCAGGCAAAAAAATGGCGATGCATTAAAAACGGCCAAAGAAACGCCAGGCTGGAGGAAGGCAGTACAAAGAGGCTTTCAGACTGGTCGCTCAAAATAAAATGCAGGGGTCAGCTGGTCAAGGCCAGACAAGGATGTCATAGTTATAGACCCCCAGGAAACAAAGGATAAAAGGGGGAGTCAAGAGAGAGGGTGCCAGGGTTGGGTTTCGTGGAGCAGCAGCCCTTAGCACCTGGGTCTGTGGGAATCCACTTAGAACCCCGGGAAAGGTCATAAAGGAGGTATGAATTCCTCATTGAGGCCATTGCGAAAAGTATCCAGGCGATGGATCCATCTGGCTTCTTTTGATAAAAGGCTCATAAGGGCATTGGAGGAGTGGGCAACTATGTCTATGATCCACCAGCCAATGTCATCAACTGAGTAATGACGTTCAACGTTATGACTTACAAGGGGTGCACTCGTAGTCTTGCACCGGATCCTTGAACGGTGTTCACAGATTCTAATATGGGCAGCGCGCATTGTTTGACCCACATACCTTAGGCCACAGGGGCACTCAATGATGTACACCACTTGTTTGCTTTTGCAATTCGTTAGATTTCGGAGGGTCCATGGTCTGCCATTGACCACAAATTATTTGGTCTTCCTGGTAAATTTACAATGTGACATGTCCGAGTGCAGTGCGACCCCCCCACTCCACCCCAATTTTGACCACGGCCGCATTGCACCAGTGTGTGTGCCACTGCCCCCCGTGGCCTCTGTGCCTGCTCTCAGGCCGACTCAGCAGCAGACCGCAGCCTGGCCGTGCAGCAATGCGAGAGGGCCGGCGGCGGCACTGGCTAAATATGCTAAGAGTGATGCCCAGGTGCTGTCCTGTCCGGCCACGGCTCTGTAGGTCAGCCAGTTCGAGTCACCATAGCATAGGCGTCATTTGTGGGGGATCGGCTCAGTGGTGTAATGGTGGTGTGCCACTGCCGCACACTGCTCATGTATGGGAAGATGCAAGCTAGAGGTTGAAGTAAAGGCTTAGTGCCAACTTAGAGCCAGAAACAGTGAGGACAAGGACAGGATGGCACCAACAGGTAGAAAGCAATGACATAGAAAGCTTAGCACCAAGACCCAACAAGAATAAGCACAGGCAGAGCCATGACCGGGAGCAGTGCGTCACTGAGGGCACAAATGGGATGAGGGGGTTTAGGGGGGGTTTCACACAACCAACATTAGGGTGAACAGGTGAAACTGGTTCAAGTAAACCGATATTTTACCAAGCTGTTTGTAGTTATTAAAAAGGTGACATTATGCAAGTTCAGAGTAGGTTTAAGACAATGGAAGGTTTGTGTCAAATGAATGGACACCCTAAAAGAGTAGCATGTTCAAAGGTTGCAAAAAGGCACTAAAAAACCCTCAAAAGAAAAGATATTTGGCTTAACACATTTTTGACGGATTTTCTTTAAACACATTTCATCATACTATGTTGCTGTAGCTTGAAAACAAAGCATAGGAAAATAAATGAATGTTCTGCTATCACTACAGTATCCTTCATGGGGTGCATTCAAAGTCCAGGCCACTGCACCCTGAAATGCACCTCGGTCCCAGATTGCAGGTCCAACAGGATGGTTCTGCCCACTCAGTCCTTGTTCCATCTAACCATTCGCTGTTACTTAAAGCCTAACAATATATCAAGTTTTAATCTACTGCTTCGTGACAGATACCTCCCTTGTCTAAGAGTTGTAATTAGTGTTACCGCTAACCAACTCAAGTTAATGATCTTATTGGTAATGTAATCTATTGTACAGTGGTCTTGTATAGCACCTCTCTGAAATGTGTGGTAGCATTGTGGCATTTGGAACCGCAAAAAGAGGGTAGTGGTTAGAAGCGAGGTGTGAAACATGCGGCGTGCAGTGCCGACCATAAGTAACAGAGTCCTGGGTGCAGATATACCCCTATGTGGTTTGTAGCATTGATACTTGGGTACGAGTTGTAACCAGATGGCAAAGAATGGAAAATCTACCAGATGCTAGTGCTGGGTCACTGGGAGAGCCCCCGGAAGGGCCCCCGGGAGGGCCCACTAGGGAATAGAGTCCTTCGATGGAGCAGGCAGTGATTCCCCAAAATCCTGTGGCTGGGGAAGTGTTTGCAGGCGTAAATCAACTGCATGTATTTTGGTGCATGTTGGTGGAGAGTAAACACTCTTGGCTTCTAAGATATGCACATAGACTGCATTATTGGTAATCCAGTGATTTTTTTTAAAGTATTCGGAGTCACATCCGGTATTGGTTTCTTTGAATGCTGACTGTGAGTGCTAAAGCAGAAAAGTACTATACCAGTAGCGTGTTTACAACTCCAATTTTAAGTCATTAACCCTCAGAAGACTGCTTTAAACAAACACTTGCAGGCAATTCCAGTGCAAAGTTTAATGGTAATGAGAGCTCAAAGAGTTCCAATGAGGAGGTGTATTGGGCGGGCAGAGGCAGGAATGGGTGGGAATGGCCATAGGGATTAGCATGGCCACGGGCAGCCAATGGGTGGGCACAAAAACAAACAATGTGTAAAGCTTTTAGGTATATTTATGAAGCATTAGCAGCACCCTGGGAGGTGCTTGCTGTTCAGCATAAGTGTGTAATCCTAGGCAAATAATGTAATCTCACCTGACTTCCACTTCAAAGGGTCACTCTACCCTCTTCTTCCCCTCTGCATTGTTGAAGGCAAGTCGAACATGTCTGCAGGTGCTGTCTGTGATAGAGGACAGTAAAATATTGTGCAGTGTAACGTCCTGTCATGTTAAGTCCAACCTGCCATAGAAAGTTTGCCCTGTTAGTAAAATGTCTCACTTGCAATATGTACAGATTTGGTACGTCAAAACAGAAAGATATTCTCTGTGAGTCTCACAAGCGACCCCAGCTCCACTCAGAGCCATTTGGGAAACAGGGCGGTGTGAGTGGGTGGGCGGTGGGGGGTCATTCTACAAAATTGACAAATAAGATAACATCCACAGGTTTACAACTATTTTATCAAATGCATTATCACTTCGAGGACAGCAAGTATGGTCCAGACGTCTAACAAGTGTGGTCTAGAACATAGAAGTGTGTTAAAATGCACTCTTTTGCCTCTGGGGTTGCTGGAATGCCGGAACCACTACACCTACCATAACAAGTGTTTTCCAACTTTAAAGTATTATACTTTCTCAACCCATGTGTGCCCTTCCCCCCACTACTAGCCTGTGCCAGCAGTTGCTCGTGCAGCGCCAAACATGTGACATGAAGCAGCAGCAGTGTGATGAGCTGGTGATGGGTAGATCTAGGTCTAGCACTGCGGGCGGCGCCGCGCCCGGTATTATGGGGCCAATATTTTTGGGGGACTGGCACTTATTTTTTTACAAATTAAGCACTGTGTCGGAGTTATAAACAAGCTTTTGTCTTTTCACCAGAAAGTTCTTGAGGAAGAATAGCGGAAGATGTTCCAGGACATGTAGGCATTTAAACCTCAGGCATAATACTTCATAGGGAGCGAATGAAAAGAGCAGGACGAGGTGGAGATGGATGAGCTGTGTGCAAACATCAATCAAACAATTGCTTTTTGTACTCCCTCTAGCTGCTTAATCTGACACTCTGGTAGACCTTTATAAAGTGGGTTGCAGTAATCAATTTAGTTTATAAAGGCACCAAGTACATCAGCCCTAAGCTCAGAATGTATGAATGGATTTGAAAAAAGTTTCCACCACTTGACTTATTCGTATATCCAATCCTAGATCTCACTGCCAATAGACGCCGATATTGTGTTACTTATTTAGGACCCAATAAAAGGACCTGTGTTTTATTGTAGATAGTAGGGCAGTGGTGCGAAGGCCGTTATGACAGACTAACAAGAATTATGGAAATGCAGTTAAGTGTATTTAGCTGCACTCTATGAGCATGGGTACGCTGCAGCAAAACACACACTGGCATAAGCTAATCTTATAAATGATTATGAGCGCCTGATGATTTGTACATTATTGACTGAGGTAATAAAGGTAAAGTATGTAATAGCATTTGTATGGAGAAATGCAAACTGAACGACAGTGTAATGGAGCAAAATGGCATGTGTGATGTCATCTTTGATGTCCTGGGTGTTAGTTTTAGCAGTGCATGTTGGTGGTGCGAGTTATGGTTGCTTAACTTAAACAAATATGATGCCCTATGGAATGGAAACAACAGTATTGTGTTTCACAACAGAATGATCTAAAGAGGAGACCAGAACTGCATTATTAATAAATGATTTCATTCTATTATTGCTTCATAAAAAACTGATTAAAACATTATACATCACACAATTCCACAATTCAATTCATGAAACCAGTAACCATTTTGTATGTTCAAACCACACATAATTTGTGCAAAAAAGACATTATAAGTACAAACAACAGAATATATGTCAACTGTTAATTTATCTTAATTCACTTAGTACCTTACAGTTGTACTGATATGATCAATATGGCTCCTATTGATGGTCCATAATTAAACATCAATAGCTCATGGTTTTCCATATTCTAGTTCATGTATCTCATACTTAATTATACATGACCCGTTTTTACCGGCATGGCTACCCCCAAACTCGGGTCCAGGTCCCAAAAAATGAGAATTACCCGGCCATTCTGACCTTTGCGGGCCCGGTAATTCCCATTTGCGGGACCTGGAAACGGTACCTGGAAATGGGGAGGATGGTAACAACGATCGTTGCTACCATCCTGTTCTGCTAGCGGGTGCCGCTCTGCAAGTCTGGTCTGACCTGGCGAACAGAGCAACCCCGCAAGCAGAACTCAGAATTTTGCGGCGAGGTAACAATGGCACCGGTAGCACTACCGGCGCCGTTATTGCCTTACCGCAACACTCATAATGAGGCCTAAATTCTACACATAGAATGAATAGAAAATATTGTACAAAAACCCACCCCCAAAGGAAGAACAGACTGGAGAAAGTAGCACTCTGAGCATATTTCCATGGTGGGTAAATAAAGTACTAACCACAAAAATGTTATCTTGTTGAAAATAGGGGCGATCATGACCTAACAAGTCTCTAGGGCCCAACTGGACAGAGGGGGCATTAAGAGTAAACAGTACCTGGATTCAGTTCTTGGTGGGCTGACAGTCGGACCCGGGGTCAGTTTGGGCATGTAGGATTGTGGAGTCGCCAGTACTGAGCAGGGTTTGAATATGGGCCAATGCGGTTGCTCAGAGCTGTAGAAGGGCGGCTCTCAAACATGAAGGTCGGGTGGTCCCAAGAACGCTTTGCAGTTGGCCATGCCGAGTTGGTCTTTAGATGCCAGGAGGTATCGATGAGTGAAACTGCAGCAGTTTGAGTTGGCAGGCAACAGTCGTCCAAGTGGTGATCTAGGGTGCCTCGATGAGTGATCAATGAGGAGAGAGTTCAAGGACTAGTTGGGCAGAGCCATGGTTGTAACCCTCTGTTAGAGTCAGCGTGTGACTCACCAGTGATTTGGTTTGGATCCCAGCAGTGAGCAGTCACTTCAGACCTACCAGGTGGCAAGCTTTGGCTAGGACATGATTCAGTGACAAGTTGGTCAAAGGTGCAAGCAATGTTCGATGTGGTGGAGGAGTACTCCTAGCTCAGAAGATTCTGGTGCAGAGCGATAGGTCCTGATTCACAGCAGTGGATATTCCAGATGTGCCCTGTGAGTGGAAGGGAACAGATCTTGCTTCTGTCTTGGATGATTCCTTCTTCCTTCACCTCAGGCTGAGGGCTTTGGAGGGAACAACTCTCCCAAAGGAAGTCCAGTAGGATATTCAGAACAAATATGCAGCCTTCTGCAGCCTTAAAGAATCTGAGAGGAACTGAGCAAATCTGATGAAAGAATGGAAGACCCCTTCTTTTAAAGATACAAGTCATCAGGTGATTAGACAAAAGCTAGGTTCCAGTTTCTTGACCTGCCAGTTGGCTGGCTACACCCGGTTGAACAAAATACACATCTTCCACAGCAGAGTTGACTCACAGGGGTGGACACATCTGCAATATCAATTGGAATGTGGCAGTAAGGATCATAATTAGTGCCAGGCACTGTTCCTAAACTCAGGCATTGCTTTTATTTAGAGTTACCCAGCCGCCATCATGAGTTACTTATGATCAATATAGTTGCGGGTACAGAGGGCCATATTTTAAATGCTGCCTGTGCACCACAGGAACTTGTCTTTCAAGTGGGCATCTCATGACCTGTGAATCTGTTCTGTGCCATGAGGAGAGCAGGCACCACAGATACAGCTACTGATGCGACAGAGAACGATTGCACTATGCTTTTGATATGGAGTCGACAGAAAAGGCACATTTGTTGAGCAGATGACCCCTTTTGCAGATGGAATTACCCTCATCATTCTATTTGTTAATAAAAAATGAAAATAGCCCGGACTTTGCACTCTTGCCAGATGGCAATTCCTCACAGTTGTTACATACACAGGCACACACACACTATATCCAGTGACAGACAGTTTTTGACGGCACTCACATATGCACGCACATACTTGATGGGCTGATGTCAGTTGGCGCGCAAACACTAACAGGGGCGCTCTCACACAAATACCCACTTGCTCTGGTCTTTGTTATCACTGCAAAGGTAGGTCACCTTCCCATTCATGTGTAAGAGAAGGAGTTTTGCTGTGCAGTGTACCAAGGACGGAAACTAGAAGCACATGTTTGCCGGCAATGGCGCCATATCATTTCAGCAGCTGCAATTTACAGTCATACTTTGATATGCTAGCTCATAGATATAAAGAATGCGATACATGGCTGTTGCTTGTACTTCCTTCGACCTTCTGTTTGAGTTACTGTAATCACATGGTATATACAAATGCTAATAGAAAGAATAGTAGTGACTGGATATTAGTTGGTGGTTACGCTGAGTTTTGCAACCTGTTATCCATTTTTAAACCTAGATAAATCCCAATCTCAGCACTTCCCAAATAATCTAGAACAGTGTTGCTCAGCCACGTTGGAAGACTTTTCTCATTTGAATCGTACTGCAGAATGAGGTATGCATTGCTTTCCCTTCACTGCTGTCATTTCCTTTGCACGGAATTCAGCTACTTTCTGTGGTTCGCATTTATTGAGTAAGGAGGCAGAAACCTTTGGTGGATCATAATTGATTGAAATATTCACACGCCGGTGCAAAAATCACAAATAATTTGAAATGTTACCTGGGACAAGACAAGATGCTTCAACGGCGGGTGGAACAGATGGAAGATTTTTCTCCAAATCCACCATTCTGTCCATGGTAATAACATACAAAACAAAAAGCAAGCATTGGCAATGCCAACAGTTTGGGCTTTTGTGAAGGCATGGGAAATTCACTTCCCAGGCACAGCCGTAGTAGTATTAATTGGATTTTGATGGTGGCAGGTGAACAATGGTGCAAGTGCATGGGCATCTATTAGCAGTGGCTGGCAAATTCCCAATACCTATGTACAAGCCAAAACTGTTGGCTTTGTCAATGCTTGTTTTAACAGGACTTCAGTGACGGGCATGCATAGTGCTTATAAATAGAGTGATTGAACCCAGACCTGGTTAAGACATTTTTATAACATCAGTAGCACAGCTAAATTCCACATAGGTAATTAACCCGCAGAAGACTGCTCTGAAAAAACACTGGTAAGCACATTGAGTGCAAAGTTTGATGGTAAGGCTTACTCAAAGCAACCACAAAGAGCTCCCATTAGGAGGTGTTTTGAAATGGATGGAGGGGATTACCATAGGTATTAGCATGGCCATAGGCTGTCAATGGGTGGTCGAATAACCAAACAACACCTATGAGCTTTGTGGCCCTCTTCATATGCCATTTATTCCTATCTTTACTCTAATGCAATGTTGTTGGCTTATATTTGGCGCTAAAAATCTATAATAGTATGTGTTATTGACTTCCTCAAAGTAATGCAGTTCAAACGTGCTCTGCAAATTCTGCTTCATCTGAGTGAATTCCAGTGCTTATATTAAACACAGTATACATGTGGGTTCAAATAATCCTGTCAGGCACAGCAAAACACTAAGGCCTCTAAAGTCAGAATGATCGTATATGATAGCTCAGTAGCTACAGGTTTCAAACCTAGTAAGATAACTCGGCATGTTAATGAGACTTTCAGAGAGATCTCTGAGTAGTCTGTTACAGATTCAGAAACCAGCAAGACAGTTAAAATGGGCTGTTGTTGGATGTCTCTTTAACTCCTGCTGCATGTCTCTTTTTCCCCTCACTGCTTTGAGGCAGCCTGAAGACAGTGTTAAGCACTATACAGGAAACCTACACATATTCACTCTTGCATACAGAGAATGAGGCTGCAGGAGAGTCTGATGTCACAGTCAGAGTATGAGGAAACCTGTGCAGTGCAACATCACAAGGCGAAGCCCCTACAGGCAAAAGGTGACATCACATAGGATGATGTTGCACTCCAAATGTGTTCTTATGTCTTAGACACCCAGGTGTAACTGATGCAGACTGAACTGGCGTCGTTAAAACTATCCTGTCTAATATGATATATCTTGATCATTCTACTAGTATTTTTTCACCTATTCACTGTGGCCTCTGGAACGCTTGGTCTATTGTGTCAAAAACAGAACTGGTGCTTGGTCTAGTCCTATCATATCATTTGCGATTTTTTGATGCATTACTGAGACCTGGAATCGTCAATGTGATACTGCTACCCAAGCAGCTCTTACTTCATCTTGTTCCTCTTGCTTGCGTTCTCCTCGTCTCTCTTGCCGTCGTGGTGGGGCTGGTTTTCTTTTTCATCTTAATTAGATTATTGTACCTGTTTACTTTTCTTGTCCTTCCCTTCCTTTTCTTCCTTTGAATTCCATGTTCTCTCTTTTCTGCCCCTTTTCCCCTTACTGTCTTAGTCGTGTACTATCCCCCAGGTTCCGTAGTACGTTTCTATGATGAGTTTGATTCTTTGCTTGGTATAATTTCCACCATTTCTACTCCTTACATGGTTCTTGATGACTTTAACATTCATCTTTTCTTTTATCTGATCCCTCCTCTTGCCCCTTTGTATTTTCGTTTCTTTACTGTAATTGTAATCTTCTCCCTTCTTCTGACACCCACATCAAGGGTGAGTTTCTAAATTTGAACTTTATCTCGGCTGTTTTCTTAGCAACTCGATTCAATCCTCTGCTATTCCCTCAGAGAACCATGTTCTGTTATCCTTCACAATTGCTTTGCCTTCTTCCTCCACTATCATTGCACACCATTCTGGTGCTTTTATTCATCGGAATATCCAGAATCTAGATCACTCAGCTCTTATCGACTCAATTTCTCTACATTTACCTAACTTCGTTGATTCCTCTATTTATGTTATTGATTCTGTTGTAAATGATTTTCACCATGCTATTTCCACATCTCTTGACACCTTCTGGTCTTTGTCCAATTTGAAACCTAAAGGGAACCCTCTTCATCCCTGACTCACAGATTCCCCGAAACTGTTCGATTCAGCTTTGCAGAGCAGAATCTCCCTTTCTTAAATCTAGAACTATTGTTAACTTCTATCTTTTGTCTAAACTTCAGCACTAATTTTCCCATTGTCTCATACAAGAAAAAACAAATTATTTCCGATCATTGATTCAGACGCAAAGTTCTTCAACTAGGTTCCTGCGTTCTACATTAAATACATGTCTTGCTCCGCGCTTGTCGGATCCTTCCTCCTTCTCCACTCTTTCCTACAATTATCTTGCTACTTTTTTTTTTTCATTCTATGATTGAAAACATCAGATCCATCTTAACTGTCTCATCAGTCTGTGGATTTCATGTACCCTCATCCGGTCCCTCTTTAATCCCGACCAATCTTCCATTTCCTTTTCATCAAATGCTGAGAATGATGTTGCTGTGGCCATTTCTCGCTCCCATTCTATTGTCACACCCTCTAATCCTTTCTTTGTGTGTCTTGTTAATTCTATTCTTCCACCATTCATTATTTTTTTTTTTACTTCAATCTTTAACCTTTCTCAAATGTCTGGTAATTATCCCTCTGATCCCTCTAATTTCCATCCCATCTCTTTACTTCCCTTTCTTTCAAAAATTCGTAAGTGTCTTGTGTACGCTCAGCTAAGTATCTGTCTCACTATTTATCTTTTCTCTACTTTTCAATCTGTTTTTTTGGTCTGGTTATTCTACAGAAAATATTCTTCTTTCCGTCTCTTGCCATATTCTCCATGCTCATCACCAGAAACTGTCTTCCTTTTTGTCTTACTCGATCCTAGTGCTGCTTTTGACATGATGGATCGCTGTATCCTGCTTTCCACTTTTACCTCACTTGGTTTTCTAACTCTTCTATTTGTTGGTTTCATTCTTATTTTTCTAACCACTCTTTCTCTGTTTTGTGCAAAGGTTCTATTTCTCAGTCTATCCCTCTTTCCTAAGGTATTGTGGTATTCCTTAAGATTCAGCACTTTTTCCTCTTCTTTTTTATCTTCACACTTCCACTCTCTGTTCCCTGATCCTTGATTTTGGAATTCAGGTTAATTTGTTTGCTGCCAATACTCAATTTGTCCTCTCTTTTACTTCTTTTAGTGATGATATCCAACTGCAGTTTTCTTCTTTTCTTTCTGCATTTCAATCCTGGATGGCTTCTAGGTTCCTCTGTCTCAAACCCAAAAAGACAGAAATCTTATTTTTCTTCTGCTACCACATCTATTCATGTACACTTATCTTATTTTTCCCTCCTTAAAATGTATCTGATTCCCATCATGCTCTCAATCTTGGATTTATTTTTGATTTAACCTCCTCCCTACAACCTCAAATTGTTTTTAATGTTGAGTTTGTAGAGGAGGTCCCAAGTAAAGTCCGCTCTCCAACGGCCCATTTTGAAGTACTAGGAATGTTCATGCCAAAATATGTGACGTATGATGAGCAAATAAACCAGCAGAGAGCCGCAGTGGGGCTCTGCCCAGTACCCATCAGAAGAACAATGCCTATTGAAATACCGATACCAAGGAAACCATGGACAGTAAGGTACCCATTGAAAAAACCATATCAACAAATGAAACAAAATGAACATCGTCTAAGTACAGTCCCTGAAGAAGCCAAGAAGGTCTTAATGGAAGATGAATGGTGACGTCACAAGAACCCGGACTGACTCACATATAGAAGAGATGACAACCAGAGAATAACGTAAAGAGATGAAACGCCATGAAAGAGGGACATCGGGAACCTAAAGTGAAAGGACGATGTCAAATATAAGAAACTTAAGATGTAAGCATGACGAAGATATTCAACCAGTTTACGCATGTACATATGCTTGGAACTGCAAGAAAGCTAAGACAATCGTGCAGCTTGCTATGCTTAGTAGAAAGATAGTGTGGCAATTGCCACCTATACATATCTACCTCAAAAGAAGCACATTTAGGGTTATACTTCCACTTTGCACAAGAAGCAGAATTAACCAAAGGTTACTAAAGGCCACACGAGGAAAGCTTCACATTTAGCAAAATCGAGAATAAGCAGTAGAAACGAAACTCAGCAGAGGCAAATCGTACCAAGAAAGCCAATGTCGTATCAGTAGAACAGACTAAAAGTAGCTACAATCAATTGAAGCTAAGAATAGAATATCCTGCTTCAGAAAGGTCAAGATAAGAAACTGAAGGCAGGTGGTGGGTGAAATGAAAATCAAATATACAAATTACATAATGAAGAGACAAATTCATGGTGTCTGGATCACGTGACCAGCCAAGCAAAAAGAAGTGAGACTTTTACACCTACGCATGGCAGCAGGCCAGGTGAATATATCAGAACTTTTCCAGACAGGAGATACAGTCTCGAGGCCAAACACAATGAAATAATTGACACATGGCCACTAAAGTGAAGATTTATTATAACAATAATTGGAGGAAGGCCGGGGGAACTAGTGGGCACCCTGCACCTGGCCAAGCATTCTGCATGCTACTAAGCAAAGTGAAAAAGTATGAGTGGGGTTGGTGCCAACCCAATCATAGTGGACCAAGTAATCTAGGGCCCTATATGTTAGTAGATACAATGAGACTTCGTACTTTTAGTGATGTCTACAGTAGCCATTTTGAAGGTAGGGCTTAGATGTCCCACCTGACAATTTGTATCCAATCCCCTTACTCTGTTACCATATACAGATATAATACCTATATTAAAGTTACCTTTCCTGACCAATAGAATTGCATGCCAACTTTTAAGCGTTAAACGTCAATGATGATGAGTTTTCAGTATACATTTTATGCTTTTTATGACGTTCGTTGGAGTTATGACGAGAGAAAGAAGATCACGCATCCGCTGATATTCATGAGACTCCCCGTTTTTGTACTTGTCAAGAAACGGACTCCCTTTGCCAAACCGTTGAGTTGTCATTATTGATTTGGTGTTGGAGTATTAATCTGCACCCCCATCCATCTCATGCTTTCTTGTCTTAAAGTGCTTCTGGGCAAACCCTGACTCTATGGGCCGGTTGGGGGTCCCGCAGTAAACTTGGTAGCAGAGATCAGATGGTTATTGATTATCGATTAGATAAGACACCCATTGACCATCGACATAAAGTAACTCTAGGTCTTCGACAATATCACAAGTCCTTTGCCATCCGGCTGAGTAGACCGTGAAGCTCCCCGTAGAAAGTGGTTAGAGTAAAAAGTAGAATCTGCAGACAGATGTCTGAAGGGACATCTGTTTCCCCACATAACCCCTTCCCACTCCGATGGGCAGCTGAGCGGGCGAACGGTGAGTGAAAAAGACTAAATGCTTTGGCAAAAAGTTCATGCCTTAGAACAAGTGAGGGAAAGGTAACAGAGGGAGGCGGGAAAACAAAAATAGTCAGAAGTAGAGTAGGATGGTATATATATATATATATATATATATATATATATATATATATATATATATATATATATATATATATATTACATGGCCATGGTAGTGGCCATGTAGTTATGGTTATGTTGCTGTTTCCATAGGAAGAGCACTTTTTGGGCGGCTTATAACTTCGCTCTCCCTGGACGAATCCTCACCAAACTTTGCAAAAAAAAGTATTTGGGTCACTCTGAATTTTTTTGCTAAGTTTGGTGAGGATTCGTCCAGTGGGGGCAAATTTATAGGGGGGGTCCCAACACTTTTTTTTTCCCATAGACTGAATGGGAAAAAAAATTTGCTCGCGTCTACAGCCCAAACCGCTGGACCGATTTTCACCAAATTTGGACCAGGAGCAGCGGCTTGGTCCCGACAGCGTGCTTTTGCAAATTTGCTGAAAATCCGTCCAGTTGTTTTTTTGTAAAATGACCAAAAAGTAGGTAAAAAAAAATTAGTGATATCTGTGTTCGCTTCGCTGACACACTTCCCTGTTCGCTCCGCGGACAGGACGATGATTGGGCCAGCAGCTTGCGTGATGTCCGTGGACATCTGACGTGCTCTCTCATTGGATGCGGTGAAAGCGTGCAGTGCGTCTGGCTTCAGAGACGCCCGCCATGTTTCTTTGCCGCATGAGAGGCTTTGTCAGGTCAGCAGGAGCGTGTCTGTCTCTTGTCCCCCCCACCCCGCTCATGCCCCGTGTGTCCTTCCTGTCCCCCCCACCCACACTCATGCTCCGTGTGTCCCCTGTTCCTCCAGCCCCCCGCTCACGCCATTGCACACGGTGGCCAGCGGAGGGCTGAGTGTCCGTGCGGCATGTCCGTGTTTTTGTTTGTCCCCCCACCCCCTGCTCATGCCCCGTCTGTCTCTATCCCTCCCGCCCAGCCCCCGCTCATGCCCCATGTGTGTCTCTCCCTCCCCCCCACCCCCGCTCATGCCCCGTGTGTCTCTATCCCTCCCGCCCACCCCCCGCTCATGCCCTGTGTGTCTCTCTCCCTCCCCCCACCCCCGCTCATGCCCCGTGTGTCTCGCTCCCACCGCACCCCCGCTCATGCCCCGTATGTCTCTCTCCCTCCCCCCACCCCCGCTCATACCCCGTGTCGGTGGCCAGCGGAGGGCCGAGGAGCGGGATCTGCCGCACAAACTCATGTCCGCGCGGCATGTCCGTGTTTTTGTTTGTCCCCCCACCCTCCCGCTCATGCCCCGTGTGTCTCTATCCCTCCGACCCACCCCCAGCTCATTCCCCGTGTGTCTCTATCCCTCCCGCCCACATCCCCGCTCATGCCCTGTGTGTCTCTATCCCTCCTGCCCACCCCCCGCTCATGCCCCCTTGTGTCTCTATCACTCCCGCCCACCCCCTGCTCATGCCCCGTGTGTCTCTATCCCTCCCGCCCACCCCCCGCTCATGCCCCGTGTGTCTCTATCCCTCCAGCCCACCCCCCGCTCATGCCCCGTGTGTCTCTATTCCACTCATGCCCCGTGTGTGTCTCTCCCTCCCCCCACCCCCGCTCATGCCCCGTGTGTCTCTCCCTCCCCCCACCCCCGATCATGCCCCGTGTGTCTCTATCCGTCCCGCCCACCCCCCGCTCATGCCCCGTGTGTCTCTATCCCTCCCATCGACCCCCCACTCATGCCCCGTTTGTCTCTCTCCCTCCCGCCCACCCCCCGCTCATGCCCTGTGTGTCTCTCCCCCCCCACCCCCGCTCATGCCCCGTGTGTCTCTCTCCCTCACCCCCACCCCCACTCATGCCCCGTGTGTCTCTCTCCCTCCCCCCACCCCTGCTCATGCCCCGTGTGTCTCTAGCCCTCCCACCCACCCCCCGCTCATGCCCCGTGTGTCTCTAGCCCTCCCACCCACCCCCCGCTCAAGCCCCGTGTGTCTCTAGCCCTACCACCCACCACCCACTCATGCCCCGTGTGTCTCTAGCCCTCCCACCCAACCCCCGCTCATGCCCCGTGTGTCTCTAGTCCTCCTACCCACCCCCGCTCATACCCTGTGTGTGTCTCTCCCCTGACCCCCTACTCATGCCCCGCGTGTCTCTAGCCCTCCCACCCACCCCCCGCTCCTGCCCCTAGCCCTCCAACCCACCCCCCGCTCATGCCCCTAGAACCGCTCATGCCCCGTGTGTCTCTATCCCTCCCACCCACCCCCCGCTCATGCCCCGTATGTCTCTATCCCTCCCACCCACCCCCCGCTCATGCCCCGTGTGTGTCTATCCCTCCCACACCCCCCCCGCTCACGCCCCGTGTGTTTCTATCCCTCCCACCCACACTCCGCTCATGCCCCGTGTGTCTCTCCCCTCACCCCCTACTCATGCCCCGTGTGTCTCTAAACCTCCCAGCAACCCCCTGCTCATGCCCCTAGAACCCGCTCATGCCCCATTTGTCTCTGCCCTCCCACCCACCCCCTGCTCATGCCCCGTGTGTCTCTATCCGTCCCACCCACCCCCTCTCATGCCCCGTGTGTCTCTATCCCTCCCCCCACCCCCGCTCATGCCCCGTGTGTCTGTCTCCCCCCGCACCCCCGCTCATGCCCCGTGTGTCTCTCTCCCTACCCCCCACCACCGCTCATGCCCCGTGTCGGTGGCCAGCGGAGGGCCGAGGAGCGGGATCTGCCGCACAAACTCATGTCCGTGCGGCATGTCCATGTTTTTGTTTGTCCCCCCACCACCCCTCATGCCCGTGTCTCTCTATCCCTCCCGCCCACCCACCGCTCATGCCCCCTTGTGTCTCTATCCCTACCGCCCACCCCCCGCTCATACCCCGTGTGTCTCTATCCCTCCCTCCCACCCCCCGCTCATGCCCCGGGTGTCTCTATCCCTCCCGCCCACCCCCCGCTCATGCCCCGTGTGTCTCTACCCCTCCCGCCCACCCCCCACTCTTGCCCCGTGTGTGTCTCTCCCTCCCCCACCCCCGCTCATGCCCCATGTGTCTCTCCCTCCCCCACCCCCGCTCATGCCCCATGTGTCTCTATCCCTCCCGCCCACCTCCCGCTCATGCCCCGTGTGTCTCTCTCCCTCCCCCCACCCCCGCTCATGCCCCGTGTGCCTCTCTCCCTCCCCCCCACCCCCGCTCATGCCCCGTGTGTCTCTCTCCCTCCCCCGCTCATGCCCCGTGTGTCTCTAGCCCTCCCCCCACCCCCCGCTCATGCCCCGTGTGTCTCTAGCCCTCCAACCCCCCCACTCATGCCCCGTGTGTCTCTAGCCCTCCCACCCAACCCCCGCTCATGCCCCATGTGTCTCTAGCCCTCCCACCCAACCCCCGCTCATGCCCCATGTGTCTCTAGCCCTCACACCAATCCCCCGCTCATGCCCCATGTGTGTCTCTCCCCTGACCCCCTACATGTCTGTATCCCGATCCACCCACCCCCCGCTCATGCCCCCACCCACCCCCCGCTCATGCCCCGTGTGTCTCTATCCCTCCCACCCACCCCCGCTCATGCTCCATTTGTCTCTACAACTCCCACCCATCCCCGCTCACGCCACGTGTGTGTCTATCCCTCCCACCCCCCCCGCTCATGCCCCGTGTGTGTCTATCCCGAACAACCCACCTCCCCTCACCCCCTATTCATGCACCATGTGTCTCTAAACTTCCCAGTAACCCCCCGCTCATGCCCCTAGCCCTCCCACCCACCCCCCGCTCATGCCCCGTTTGTCTCTCCCCTCCCACCCACCCCCTGCTCATGCCCCGTGTGTCTCTCTACCTCCCCTCCGCCCCCGCTCAGGTCCCGTGTGTCTCTAGCCCTCCCACCCACCCCCGCTCATGCCCCGTCTGTGTCTCTCTCTCCCCCCAGCCCTGCTCATGCCCCGTGTGTCTCTCCCCTCACCCCATACTCATGCCCTGTGTGTCTCTATCCCTCCCACCCACCCCTGCTCATGCCCTGTGTGTCTCTATCCCTCCCACCCACCCCTGCTCATGCCGCGTGTGTCTCTATCCCTCCCACCCACCCTCCGCTCATGCCCCGTGTGTCTCTATCCCTCCCACCCCCCCCTGCTTATGCCCCGAGTGTCTCTATCCCTCCCACCCACCCCCCGCTCATGCCCCGTGTGTCTCTCTCCCTCCCCCCCACCCCCGCTCATGCCCGGTGTGTCTCTCTCCCTCCCCCCACCCCGCTCATGCCCCGTGTGTCTCTATCCCTCCCGCCCATCCCCCGCTCATGCCCCGTGTGTCTCTCCCCTCACCCCCTACTCATGCCCTGTGTGTCTCTATCCCTCCCACCCACCCCTGCTCATGCCCCGAGTGTCTCTATCCCTCCCACCCACCCCCCGCTCATGCCCCGTGTGTCTCTCCCCTCCCCCAACCTCTGCTCATGCCCGTGTGTCTCTCCCCTCCCCCCACACCCTGCTCATGCCCCGTGTGTCTCTATCCCTCCCACCCACCCCCCGCTTATGCCCCGTTGTCTCTCTCCCTCCCCCCACCCCAGCTCATGCCCCGTGTGTCTCTCTCCCTCCCCTCCACCCCCGCTCACCGCTCATGCCCCGTGTGTCTCTATCCCTCCCGCCCACCCCCCGCTCACGCCCTGTGTGTCTCTCTACCTCCCCCCACCCCCGCTCATGCCCCATGTGTCTCTCTCCCTCCCCCCACCACGCTCATGCCCAGTGTGTGTCTCTGCCTCCCCCCTCCCCCTGCTCATGCCCCGTGTGTCTCTCCCCTCACCCACTACTCATGCCCCGTGTGTCTCTCTCCCTCCCCCCAACCCCCGCTCAGGTCCCGTGTGTCTCTAGCCCTCCCACCCACCCCCGCTCATGCCCCGTCTGTGTCTCTCTCTCCCCCCAGCCCCTGCTCATGCCCCGTGTGTCTCTCCCATCACCCCCTACTCATGCCCTGTGTGTCTCTATCCCTCCCACCCACCCCTGCTCATGCCCCGTGTGTCTCTATCCCTCCCACCCACCCTCCGCTCATGCCCCGTGTGTCTCTATCCCTCCCATCCACCCCCCGCTTATGCCCCGAGTGTCTCTATCCCTCCCACCCACCCCCCGCTCATGCCCTGTGTGTCTCTCTCCCTCCCCCCCACCCCCGCTCATGCCCGGTGTGTCTCTCTCCCTCCCCCCACCCCGCTCATGCCCCGTGTGTCTCTATCCCTCCCGCCCATCCCCCGCTCATGCCCCGTGTGTCTCTCCCCTCCCCCAACCCATGCTCATGCCCGTGTGTCTCTCCCCTCCCCCCACACCCTGCTCATGCCCCGTGTGTCTCTATCCCTCCCACCCACCCCCCGCTTATGCCCCGTTGTCTCTCTCCCTCCCCCCACCCCAGCTCATGCCCCGTGTGTCTCTCTCCCTCCCCCCCACCCTCGCTCACTGCTCATGCCCCGTGTGTCTCTATCCCTCCCGCCCACCCCCCGCTAACGCCCTGTGTGTCTCTCTACCTCCCCCCACCCCCGCTCATGCCCCATGTGTCTCTCTCCCTCCCCCCGCCACGCTCATGCCCAGTGTGAGTCTCTGCCTCCCCCCTCCCCGTGCTCATGCCCCTTGTGTCTCTCCCCTCACCCACTACTCATGCCCCGTGTGTCTCTCTCCCTCCCCCCCACCCCCGCTCATGCCCCGTGTGTCTCTCTCCCTCCCCCCCATCCCCGCTCATGCCCCGTGTGTCTCTCCCTCCCCCCCACCCCCGCTCAGGCCCCTTGTGTCTCTAGCCTTCCCACCCACCCCTGCTCATGCCCCGTGTGTGTCTCTCTCTCCCCCCAGCCCCTGCTCATGCCCCGTGTGTCTCTCCCCTCACCCCCTACTCATGCCCCGTGTGTCACTATAACTCCCACCCACCCCCGGCTCATGCCCCTAGGACTCCCACCCACCCCCGCTCATGCCCCGTGTGTCTCTATCCCTCCCACCCACCCCGCGCTCATGCCCCGTGTTTCTCTATCCCTCTCACCCACCCCCCGCTAAAGCCCCGTGTGTCTCTACCCTCACCCCCTACTCATGCCCCGTCTCTCTAGCGCGTCCCACCCACCCCCCACTCATGCCCCTAGCCCTCCCACCCAACCCCCGCTCATGCCCCTAGCCCTCCCACCCAACACCCGCTCATGCCTCGTTTGTCTCTCCCCTCCCACCCACCCCCCGCTCATGCCCCCTGTGTCTCTATCCCTCCCACCCACCCCCCGCTCATGCCCCGTGTGTCTCTATCACTCCCACCCACCCCCCCGCTCACGCCCTGTGTGTCTCTATCCCTCCCCCCCACCCCCTGCTCACGCCCCGTGTGTCTCTATGCCTCCCCCTAACCCCCGCTCATGCCCCGTGTGTCTCTATCCCCCCCACCCCCCGCTCATGCCCCGTGTGTCTCTATCCCTCCCCCCCACCCCCGCTCATGCCCCATGTGTCTCTCAGCCTCCCGCCCACCCCCGCTCATGCCCCGTGTGTCTCTCTCCCTCCCGCCCACCCCCCGCTCATGCCCCATGTGTTTCTCTCCCTCCCGCCCACCCCCCGCTCATGCCCCGTGTGTCTCTATAACTCCCACCCACCCCCCGCTCATGCCCCATGTGTCTCTATCCCTCCCGCCCACCCCCTGCTCATTCCCCGTGTGTGTCTCTCTCCCCCCCACCCCCTGCTCATGCCCCGTGTGTCTCTCCACTCACCCCCTACTCATGCCCCGTGTGTCCCTAGTGCTCCCACACCACCCCCCGCTCATGCCTCTGGCCCTCCCACCCACCCCCCGCTCAATCCCTGTGTGTCTCTATCGCTCCCACCCACCCCCCCGCTCATGCCCCGTGTGTCTCTATCCCTCCCACCCACCCTCCACTCATGCCCCGTGTGTCTCTATCCCTCCCATCCACCCCCCGCTCATGCCCCGAGTGTCTCTATCCCTCCCGCCCACCCCGCGCTCATGCCCTGTGTGTCTCTCTCCCTCACCCCCACCCCCGCTCATGCCCGGTGTGTCTCTCTCCCGCCCCCCACCCCGCTCATGCCCCGTGTGTCTCTATCCCTCCCGCCCATCCCCTGCTCATGCCCCGTGTGTCTCTGCCCTCCCACCAACCCCTGCTCATGCCCCGTGTGTCTCTCCCCTCCCCCCCACACCCTGCTCATGCCCGGAGTGTCTCTATCCCTCCCACCCACCCCCTGCTTATGCCCCGTTGTCTCTCTCCCTCCCCCACCCCCGCTCATGCCCCATGTGTCTCTCTCCCCCCCACCCCTGCTCACCGCTCATGCCCCGTGTGTCTCTATCCCTCCCGCCCACCCCCCGCTCACGCCCTGTGTGTCTCTCTACCTCCCCCCACTCCCGCTCATGCCCCATGTGTCTCTCTCCCTCCCCCCACCACGCTCATGCCCAGTGTGTGTCTCTGCCTCCCCCCTCCCCCTGCTCATGCCCCGTGTGTCTCTCCCCTCACCCACTACTCATGCCCCGTGTGTCTCTCTCTCCCTCCCCCCCACCCCCGCTCATGCCCCGTGTGTCTCTCTCCCTCCCCCCCTCCCCCGCTCATGCCCCGTGTGTCTCTCTCCCTCCCCCCCACACCTGCTCAGGCCCCGTGTGTCTCTATCCCTCCCACCCACCCCCGGCTCATGCCCCTAAACCTCCCATCCACCCCCGCTCATGCCCCGTGTGTCTCTATCCCTCCCACCCACCCCCCGCTCATGCCCCGTGTTTCTCTATCCCTCTCACCCACCCCCCGCTAAAGCCCCGTGTGTCTCTACCCTCACCCCCTACTCATGCCCCGTGTCTCTAGTACGTCCCACCCACCCACCACTCATGCCCCTAGCCCTCCCACCCAACCCCTGCTCATGCCCCTAGCCCTCCCACCCAACCCCCGCTCATGCCTCGTTTGTCTCTCCCCTCCCACCCACCCCCCGCTCATGCCCCCTGTGTCTCTATCCCTCCCACCCACCCCCCGCTCATGCCCCGTGTGTCTCTATCACTCCCACCCACCCCCCCGCTCACGCCCCGTGCGTCTCTATCCCTCCCCCCCACCCCCTGCTCACGCCCCGTGTGTCTCTATCCCTCCCCCCCAACCCCCGCTCATGCCCCGTGTGTCTCTCTCCCTCCCCCCACCCCCGCTCAGGCCCCGTGTGTCTCTATCCCTCCCATCCACCCCCGGCTCATGACCCTAGCCCTCCCACCCACCCCCGCTCATGCCCCGTGTGTCTCTATCCCTCCCACCCACCCCCCGTGTTTCTCTATCCCTCTCACCCACCCCCCGCTAAAGCCCCGTGTGTCTCTACCCTCACCCCCTACTCATACCCCGTGTCTCTAGCCCATCCCACCCACCCCCCACTCATGCCCCTAGCCCTCCCACCCAACCCCCGCTCATGCCCCTAGCCCTCCCACCCAACCCCCGCTCATGCCTCGTTTGTCTCTCCCCTCCCACCCACCCCCCGCTCATGCCCCCTGTGTCTCTATCCCTCCCACCCACCCCCCGCTCATGCCCCGTGTGTCTCTATCACTCCCCCCACCCCCTGCTCACGCCCCGTGTGTCTCTATCCCTCCCCCCCAACCCCCGCTCATGCCCCGTGTGTCTCTATCCCTCCCCCCCACCCCCGCTCATGCCCCGTGTGTCTCTATCCCTCCCCCCACCCCCGCTCATGCCCCATGTGTCTCTCTGCCTCCCGCCCACCCCCCGCTCATGCCCCGTGTGTCTCTATCCCTCCCCCCTCCCCCCGCTCATGCCCCATGTGTCTCTCTGCCTCCCGCCCACCCCCCGCTCATGCCCCGTGTGTCTCTCTCCCTCCCACCCACCCCCCGCTCATGCCCCGTGTGTTTCTCTCCCTCCCGCCCACCCCCCGCTCATGCCCCGTGTGTCTCTATCCCTCCCACCCACCCCCCGCTCATGCCCCATGTGTCTCTATCCCTCCCGCCCACCCCCTGCTCATGCCCCGTGTGTGTCTCTCTCCCCCCCACCCCCTGCTCACGCCCCGTGTGTCTCTCCACTCACCCCATACTCATGCCCCGTGTGTCTCTAGTGCTCCCACACCACCGCCCGCTCATGCCTCTGGCCCTCCCACCCACCCCCCGCTCAATCCCCGTGTGTCTCTATCCCTCCCACCCACCACCCGCTCATGCCCCGTGTGTCTCTATCCCAACCACCCACCTCCCCGCTCATGCCCCGTGTGTCTCTATCCCTCCCACCCACCCCCTGCTCATGCCCCGTGTGTCTCTATCCCTCCCACCCACCCCCCGCTCATTCCCTGTCTGTGTCTCTATCCCTCCCATCCACCCCCCGCTCATGCCCCGTGTGTCTCTATTCCTCCCCCCACCCCCTGCTCATGCGCCGTGTCTCTCCCCCCCACCCCCTGCTCATGCCCCATGTGTCTCTCCCCTCACCCCCTACTCATGCCCCGTGTGACTCTAGCCCTCCCAACCACCCCCCGCTCATGCCCCTAGTACTCCCACCCACCCCCCACTCATGCCCTGTTTGTCTCTCCCCTACCACCCACCCCCGCTCCTGCCCCATGTGTCTCTATCCCTCCCACCCACCCCCCGCTCATACCCTGTGTGTCTCTATCCCCACTCCCCGCTCATGCCCCATGTGTCTCTAGCCAGCCCTCCCACCCACCACGCTCATGCCCCGTTTGTCTCTAGCCCTGCCCCGACCCCCTGCTCATGCCGTGTGTGTCTCTCCCCCCACCCCCTGCTCATGCCCCGTGTGTCTCTATCCCACCCACCCCCCGCTCATGCCCCATGTGTCTCTCCCACCCACCCCCGCTCATGCCCCGTGTGTCTCTATCCCTCCAACCCACCCACTGCTCATGCCCCGTGTGTGTCTCTCCCCCCCAGCAACTGCTCATGCCCTGTGTGTCTCTCCGCTCACCCCCTACTCATGCCCTGTGTGTCTCTAGCCCTCCCACCCACCCCCTGCTCATGCCCCTGGCCCCCCCACCCACCCCCTGCTCATTCCCCGTGTGTCTCTATCCCTCCCACCCACCCCCCCGCTCATGCCCCGTGTGTCTCTATCCCTCCCACCCTCCTCCCCGCTCATGCCCCGTGTGTCTCTATACCTCTCGCCCACCCCCTGCTCATGCCCCGTGTGTCTCTATCCGTCCCACCCACCCCCCGCTCATTCCCTGTGTGTCTCTATCCCTCCCACCCACCCCCCGCTCATGCCCTGTGTGTCTCTATCCCTCCCCCCAACCCCCTTCTCATGCCCTGTGTCTCTCCCTCCCCCCATCCCCTGCTCATGCCCCATGTGTCTCTCCCCCCACCCCCTACTCATGCCCCGTGTGTCTCTAGCCCTCCAAACCGCCCCCCGCTTATGCCCCTAGTCCTCCCACCCACCCCCACTCATGCCCTCTTTGTCTCTCCCCTACCACCCACCCCCTGCTCCTGCCCCATGTGTCTCTATCTCTCCCACCCACCCCTCGCTCATACCCTGTGTGTCTCTATCCCCACTCCCCGCTCATGCCCCGTGTGTCTCTAGCCAGCCCTCCCACCCACTCCCGCTCATGCCCCGTGTGTCTCTAGCCCTCTCCCCGACCCCATGCTCATGCCCCGTGTGTCTCTCCCCCCACCCCCTGCTCATGCCCCATGTGTCTCTAGCCCTCCCACCCACCCCCTGCTCATGCCCCGTGTGTCTCTCCCCTCCCTCCCACCCCCCGCTCATGCCCCATGTGTCTCTCCCCTCCCCCCACCCCCCGCTCATGCCCCGTGTCTCTCCCCTCCCACCCATCCCCTGCTCATGCCTCATATGTTTCTCCCCTCCCACCCACCCCCGCTCATGCCCCGTGTGTCTCTAGCCCTCCCACCCACCCCCCGCTCATGCCCTGTGTGTCTCTCCCCTCCCACCCACCCCCCGTTCATGCCCCGTGATTTTCTCCCCTCCCACCCACCCCCTGCTCATGCCCCATGTGTCTCTCCCTTCCCACCCACCCCCTGCTCATGCCCTGTGTGTCTCTCCCCTCCCACCCACCCCCCGCTCATGCCCCATGTGTCTCTCCCCTCCCACCCACCCCCTGCTCATGCCCCGTGTGTCTCTCCGCCTGCTCACGCCCCGTGTGTCTCTCCCCTCCCACCCACTCCCCGCTCATGCCCCGTGTGTCTCTCCCCTCCCACCCATCCCCTGCTCATGCCTCATGTGTTTCTCCCCTCCCACCCACCCCCGCTCATGCCCCGTGTGTCTCTAGCCCTCCCACCCACCCCCCGCTCAGGCCCCGTGTGTCTCTCCCCTCCCACCCACCCCCCGTTCATGCCCCGTGATTCTCTCCCCTCCCACCCACCCCCTGCTCATGCCCCATGTGTCTCTCCCCTCCCACCTACCCCCTGCTCATGCCCTGTGTGTCTCTCCCCTCCCACCCACCCCCCACTAATGCCCCGTGTGTCTCTCCCCTCTCACCCACCCCTGCTCATGCCCCGTGTGTCTCTCCGCCTGCTCACGCCCCGTGTGTCTCTCCCCTCCCACCCACCCCCTGCTCATGCACCGTTTGTCTCTCCCCTCCCACCCACCCCCCGCTCATGCCCCATTTGTCTCTCCCCTCCAACCCACCCCGCGCTCATTCCCTGTTTGTCTCTCCCCTCCCACCCACCCCCCGCTCACGCCCCGTGTGTCTCTCCCCTCCCACCCACCCCCCGCTCATGCCCCGTGTGTCTCTATCACTCCCACCCACCCCCCGCTCATGCCCCGTGTGTCTCTATCCCGCCCACCCACCCCCCGCTCATGCCCCGTGTGTCTCTATCCCTCTCCCCCACCCCCTGCTCATGCCCCGTGTATCTCTATCCCCTCCCACCCACCCCCCGCTCATGCCCCGTGTGTCTCTATCCCTCCCGCCCACCCCCGGTCATGCCCCGTGTGTCTCTATCCCTACCACCCACCCCCCCGCTCATGCCCCGTGTGTCTTTCCCCTCCCGCCCACCCCCCGCTCATGCACTGTGTGTGTCTATCCCCTCCCGCTCACCCCCTGCTCATGCCCTGTTGTGTTCTCTTTATACACCCTGCCTTCCCTTTCCATGGTGGCCATCTTGGTAAAAGATTTTCCTTCCTGCACCGGGACGGCGCAGGCGTCCCGGTTTGGGAAGGAAAATCTTTTTTTTTACCACCTGGGGTTCCCACTTTGAGGACTTAAGATGCTAGTGGTCTTCATCTATTGAAAAGGATGTTATGGTGACGTTGCACTAATAAAAACCTATGAAATGCAATAAAAAAATATTGTGTTACAGGGACGTTATGGTTAAGTTGCGCTACTAAAAACCTATGAAATTCAGTGGAAAAACATTGTTAAAGGGACGTTATGGTTAAGTTGCGCTACTAAAAACCTATGAAATTCAGTAATTCAGTGAAAAAACTTTGTCAAAGGGACGTTATGGTTCCAAGTAAAACCGAAAAACCCTTGAAATTCGCCAGTTATGGTAAGCTAAGCAACCATAACTCGTGCCACCACCGTGCACTGCTAAGACTAACACCCATGACATCAAAGATGACATTACAAATGTCATTGATGACATCACTGATGACATCACATGTCTGGCTCGCTCTTTTTTCTTTTGCTGACATGTCTAGGCCACATGGTTTTCTTCAGTAACAGTCAGAAACTAAAAATGTTATTTTATTTGTAGACGTATCCTTCAAGTAGGTTCTTACAGTAATTCCCTTAGAGTCCAGTCACATCATATGAAACATATACATACGGGAAGACACAAGCTTGAAAGACAGCAATCCTTTTTGTGCATAAAGATAATCAATAGACTTATGAGCACTTCCTGGTAGTTCTGTTGTTTTTTTTTTTATGGCTGTACTTTCCCTGTGGGTCCAATCACATCAAGTGATACATATACATAGGGTAAATAGCAGGTTTGAAACAGAGCAATCATTTATTTGCATGAAAATAATCAGTTAAGTTATGAATTGTTTCTGCTACTACTTGTGCTTTTTTGCTAACTTCACTTTCCCTGTATATACCCATATTGGTATGTGTTCTTGTGTCTTTGTGTTTTGTCTATAGTAATGCAATTATGTAATACATGTGTTTTATAAGCTACGTATTACATATTTCACAGTACACAAAAATCTATTATGAAAACAATTATCATTTCAATATTCAACATATTAACATTACGAATATTATACCTTCATCTTGTACGCTGCACACAATGTTATGTGTCTGTATGAGTAGCTTTGTATACCAGATAGAACCCCATAATAGAATGCTATTTATATCAATGCATCATTCAATGCACTAATTAGGGTATGATATTTATTGCAATGATCCTTAACACTTGTTTCGCAACATTATAATAAGAATCCCTTGTACACATATTTCATGAAAAGTACATACACATGTGATGTCATCAGTGATGTCATCAATGACATGTGTGATGTCATCTTTGATGTCCTGAGTGTTAGTCTTAGCAGTGCACGGTGGTGGCGCGAGTTATGGTTGCTTAGCTTACCATAACTGACGAATTTCGAGGGTTTTTCGGTTTTACTTGGAACCATAACGTCCCTTTAACAACGTTTTTTCACTGAATATATATATCTATATATAGTCACTATTTCCTTCCCCATATATATATTTGTGGGGAAGGAAATAGTGACTAAAGGGTGACTAAAGAAGCAAAAAAAGGATACTGGGGGGACACCCGAGAAGAGAGAGGATAGAGGGGGAGGACACATAAGAAGAGAGAGGATACCGGGGGGGACACCCGAGATGAGATAGTATTTGCCTAATTCCTACGCTTTAATATAGCGCTAGAAGAAACTTGCATCCATAGTCCTGAATAAAAGAGGAACAAATAGGTCACCACATTGTTTAAAGACGCTTGTGAAAGTGATGAGTTTACACTCCATGTCGGGGTAATATTAGAGGCAGAAGTCTATGTAACCAGATGGAGTTTGTCTAGTCTGAGAATGTCTGTCTTACGTGTTATTTGTTGTGACGTCATCGGACGAAAACATTTTCGCTGAGGAATTAGCATAAAAATTACACGATTGGATACTTGAAATACTGTAGAATACAACCTGATGTTTATTGAGTAAAATAGAAGATATAAAATGTTGTGGAAAAAATGGGATTAGTGGTTGCGACGATTGGTGCTCGCTCATATTGTTGGAATTGTTTAAGTAACGAAAGACATTAATAAGTGTTACATAAAGAGAAAATGAACAGATTTAAATATGGATCACATGACTCCATTAGTACACTTGTGCAAACAGTTGCCAAAACATGCACCTAAACTAAAAAAGAACAGTGCAAAATGAGTTAAAGGAATACAAACAAGATGTTTATGCCATGGCCCCAAGGTGGATTATTATCTAATACGGCCCTACAGCACATGATGACATAGTTGCACGCCACATACATGGGCAAAAAGTTAGACAAACGCCTAGCTAGCCTAGAGTTGTGGAAAATGTACCAACAGGATAAGGAGGAGGAGCCTCCATTTGATTGGATACTTAATGTATGCACAGAGGGGGGTGAAACACCCTCAGCGCCACTCGCTCTAAATGAAATGAAAATTGAAGACAGTAAGGACAAAGTGTTATACCAGCTCAGAGAACTTAAAGAAGCCACAGGGTATAGCAACCCGGTATATGAGTCACCTACGCAAAGTAGTGATGAAAATTTAGACAAAGATAAAAATAGAGATATCACCTCCAAAGGCC
Organism: Ambystoma mexicanum; assembly: GCF_040938575.1. Taxonomy (NCBI): domain Eukaryota; kingdom Metazoa; phylum Chordata; class Amphibia; order Caudata; family Ambystomatidae; genus Ambystoma; species Ambystoma mexicanum. Next base: position 942,355,569 of record NC_090926.1, on the reverse strand, counting down.
CGAGGCACAAGGAGAGATGCAAGAACGGGAGAAAAGACTAGGAACAAGCTATCGACATGGAGAGAGAAGGAAAAAGATGGAAAGGAAATGAGGAAAGAACTGATGAAATAGCAGTCACACAAAACAAATGGATGGGAGGGCAGATTTAATTGAAACTCAATAGTAAAGGCAGAGATGACATGAAACAAAAAGAGAAGCTAGATGACGTGCAGAGAAAAGAGAAGGACAAAGAAAAAGGATTGAGATGAAAGAATAAGGAAAAAGATAGGCAGAGACGAGAACAGTTATATCGCAAAGAGCAAGAAAGGCAACACGATTGTAAACAGAGAGCAGCCAATGATCAAGACAGACAGGAGCAACGAAGGATAGAAGAAGAACAAAGGATACGAGAGAAAAGAATAAAGAGATGAAGGGATGATGAAATTGAAAGGGCAAATGAATGTAGAGACGCTAATAAAGAGGAAGAAGACAGGGTCAGAGAAGAAGCGAGAAAACGCAGAAAATTTGATGACGATGTAGAACGTAAGCGAAGACAGAGAGCACGCGATCTTGAATATCTGGAAAGGGAGGTTAAAAAACCTGAGCCAGTAGTAGACTGGGAAGATATAGAAGAACTCTTTCCTGAGTATGATTCAGTACCAGGCAACTCTAGGGAGAATTTGAGGATGACTTTGACACCAGAAGCATCAAGAGAGACAATCGATAGAATATATGATGAAATGGGGCTAGAACAAGTACCCCAAGGGGACGGGGAAAACGAGCGCCTGGAGAGCAATCAGCTTTACGATACTGTGGACGTCTCCCGAATTGGTGGAAATAGAGAACTGTCCCTAGATGAGTTGGAAATAAGTAGGAACTAAGAAGATGCAAAAAGTTGCACAAGTTGGGCGCAGACAATGTCTAACACCGAAAGAGAGGAGCATGAGGAAAAGGAGGAAGAGAGGAGACGCGAAAAACGATTCTCATGAGGGAAAGGGATAGGATGGTTGGATTCTAGTGGGTCTGCACCATGGGCATCAGAATCAGCCCCACATCCAGACCGACACGAAGGAGTATCTCATGACCAGAGGGGGGTGTCCCCACCACCCTATGTGAGCCGGCTTAGGACATTGCCAGGTAGGCAGCGATGCAGGAATATTACTCTTGCAATAGACAGAAGAACATTGAGAGAAGAGAGAGAGGGCTATGCGTCCCAATTTCCGTTGCTCAAGAAAGGTGGAACGAGACCGCAGTATCTGATCGAGAAATGGATCGAGAAAACCTGAAAAATAAACTTCCAATGTTGACATTGGGAGCCAGAAAATGTATGCACGAGCTAGAAAAAATGACAGGAGAGAACACGTTAGCTATAGGAGATATAAAAGGTCTCTTAATCGCCATACTTGGTGATAGAGCAGACGATGTGTGGACACGGGCAAGTTACCCTGGTGTGACCACAGTTAATACCGCGCATGACGAAGCTCCATTTAACAATTGCAGAGCCCCAGTATGGAAAGCATTACGATTGCTATATCCAGATACTTCTGACATGGGAGCTATCATGACTCGGAAAATGAAGGAGTCGGAAGACCCTTTGCTTTACATCCAGAATTTCCAAGACGCGTGGTTACTCGAGACTGGGAATCTTGGGGGAAATCTATACCTGTGTTCTACCGTATATTATGCCAAAGGCTGCCAGATCCGGTACAGAAACAGCTCAAGAAATTGGTAGGAATCGAGGCCAAACCGTGGTCTGAGATACAGTTCACCATCGCACACTATTTCAGGCTACTGCAAGAAAAGAATTGCAAAAAAGAAGCTGCATGAAAGGGCGAAGATGCAAAATGAGTGCAGAAGAAATTGTCAAAATATGCCCTTGAAGGGGCAATAATAACTAGCACTGATGGGTTGAGCATACAACAGTTGAATAACCCACAATACTCAGGGAATAATCAGGGCAATACTGGGTTTTACCCCACGAGAAGAGGATTTTGAGGAAGAGGATGGCAGAGTAATCAGGGAGGTTTTCAGAGTAATCAAGGAGGCTTTCAAAACTTGCAAAATGACAATCAAGATATGGCAAATGGGCAAATGATCAGACCACCACCGCAAGTTCTGTCACTTTCATTTATTTAACATCAGGAAAATGTGGCCTCTTCTAACTCTTTCTTCCACAAAACACTTCTTCAAACCTTAGTTTTACCACGTTTAAATGAGTGTTGTTCCCTCTATGTCGGCTTACCTAACTATGCTCTCTTTCCACTGCATAATATTCTTTATTCCTTACTTTGCATTTTGTTTTGTCTTCCTCGGTCAGCAAGTATTTACCTGTATCTGGCTCAGTGTCAATGTCTCCCAATCAAACAGCGTCTTGAGTTGCAGTTCTTGAGCCTGGCTATTCATGCCGTGGCTCCCCATACTTATGTTGTCTGATTTCCTTCTACTCTCCGTCTTGAGATGTGCATTCTGCTTCTCAGTTTCACATTTCTTTCCCCAATCTCTCAGTTCCATTCTTTCCCACTTCTCGCTCCTTTTCTTTGGAATCCCTTCTCTCTTGAGCAGTTTTTTTTTTCTCAATTAAAAAAGTCTGAAACTCCATCTTTTACTTCCTGTCTTCCAGCGTTTTTCATAAAACATCTTTGCATTGGCTTGTGTTTCATGCTCTTTTACTCTTCATTTATCTTGTACCATTGAACTGAAATCCTTGTCTAGCTCTTTGAATGCAAGCGCTATATATGATTGCGTAAATAAGTAACTAAATAAATAAATACAGTCACTGGAGAGGAAGCCTGCAGTTTACTTTTTCTGAAACCCTATTTACTTAGTACGGTTTAGGGGCTGTGGAGAAAACACATATCTGTGCCCATTCTTCACCGTGTACAAATTCAGTTCAAGGAATTCAATCTGCTGACTCCACATCCGTGCAGTCGTTCCCAATTAAATGTATCTTAAATGTATCTGTGTGACATCACTACATTTGTCGATGAGTGGGAGGCCAGACCACATTGCAAAGTGCCCATGTCCTGGCCATTGGCACACAGGTATCTGGTCCAGAGCGGAGGCATTTGGCACAGGTGACAGCCGACAAAGGGCGTGGGGGGCACTAGTGCACAACGCCACTTACGACATTGCTGCCGACATCACTGCAGACAATGGATGAAGCACTGGTATGCAGAATCACCTGCAACATCACAGCAAAGGGCAGAGAGAGAGCGCACATGCAGTATTAAAGGAGCCTCATGTACACCACCTCATTAGGCAGCAAACAGAGGGGAAGGGGGCTGTTGAGGAACTAAGCAACAGAGTGCTTACGCCCAAATCGCTAATCGCTACCATAACTATTATAGGAAAGCACCTTTGACGTGCACCAGGCAAAGAAAATAAGGATATTACCAGGCAAAGAAAATAAGGATAATACGAGTAATGAGCCATGAGGAGCCTATAAGGACCCATTGTGTGACATCTGCAAAGGTCGAAAAAAGGAGGGGGGAGTAAAATCGAACGCACACATAAAGGGGATACAGTTAGAAAAAAACAATACCACGACAGGAAACAATGAACCGGATGGTGAAATAAGAACTGCCAATGTCGTTTTGACAGCAACCAGAACATTCCAGCAACAACCCCTGTTCTACCTAATCCTGGTAGCCCAGCCACATCATGGGAACAATGGATAGACTAATTTCAAGTATACTTCTTTTTTTTTAAAAAAAAATGTTATTTAGCATTTAGTTTATTTCACAAACTTTTGCTATTCACTTACACTTCATCAAAAGTCTTAAAAGAAACTTTATCGATTCACTTACACTTCATTCAAAGACAAAGTCATAAACGAAACATGGTCACACAACATTTCACATCTGCTGTGAGTGAACAGTAGAGAAAACAAAAGAAAATCGAAAATAAAAGGGTTCAATTGAGAGAAGCCGAAAAAACCATCCCAGTGGGTCTATTCTTATTAGAGTACTGTCTCTTTGAATTCCTTCATATAGATCAGCTCAAGAAACTTCACCAAACTCTGATTATGGCCCATGCTCGCTCCCCCATACAGAACATCACATCCGGATGCTGCATCAGTTCCAAAACTGGTGCTCATGCGTTTATACAGTAGGATAGTCCTCTGTTCTCTCAGTTCAGGGTAAAAGAAGATCAGCTGAGTTAGTGTTTCTGCCTGTGATTTACATACCCGGCACCTTTCATCCTCTACATAGCCTGACTTTGTTGTGAAGTTTATTCAGGCAGAATACAAGAAACAAGTCCCTGTATTTTCCGTTCAGGAATTTTTTCAAGTATTGAGGGTTTATGTTTGCTAGGCCAGTGAGCGATCTTGATAATGTGAGAGACTTAGAAAGAGATTTTTTGATTTTGGTTACATTCCAGTCTGCCGTCCATAAAGCCCTTTTCACCAGCAATGGGTTTCTGCACAAAGGTACCACTGATAAACCGAGGTTAGACAATGTTCGTGCACATCTTTCGTGCCATAGATTCAGAGTACAATCAGACATTCCCTCATTTTTCCTCTTTACGATTTGGAAATTAACTGGACAGTCGGGGAGTTCAGTTTGCCGAAGATCGTAATTAATTTCCAAACTACTCTCAGGAATAGTGAGAGAAGACCTTGTTTGTGTCTGATGATTACCATTGGGACTGTGTTGGGGAGTCTTAAAACTCTCTAGTCTCTCCCAGGCTTCCCACTGCAAACCAAGACACACCTCTGTGGCATAAGACTTTCTGGTTATAGAAGTTTATGACAAGGAGGAGCGAGAACTTTCCATACTTTCTCCCGATCACCATCCCTTGCATTGTCAGCTGTTTCACTTTCATGTTTAGGCAGTCCATCCACGGTTTCTCACACACACTCGCACTGACCATAGCACATTGATATTTTATTGAGGCGACAGGATGCATTTGACCAACAACAAATCCACTTTTTCCTTCCCCTTAGATTTTCCAAAATGCGAATTTCCATTTTCGCAATGATAATCTTCAGGCCATTCTGGTTGATATAATTATGCAAAGTATCAATATTCTTCTACAGGCCATTGGGGGTTCTGTCCAAAAGGACTAAGTCATCAGCGTACAGGAGTCTTCCCGCAGATGTTCCATTAATCCTAGGTGGACATGATCTTGGAGGGTCCAGGACTTCTTTCATGTCCGTAATAAAGATGTTATATAGAGTAGGTGCCAGCGGGCAACCCTGCTTCAGGACCCTATAAGTCTTAATCTCCCTTGTCAAGTTGCCTGCCTGATGGAGTCTAACCTGTACGACTGTATTGGTGTATAATTCTTTAATTGCAGCCACTAGGTCACTAGGACAACCCATGGTCGTCATTTTGGTCCACAGCAGCTCCCAGCTGATAATCAAAGGTGCATTCCATGTCTACATGCCATGAATAGTCTGCCTTTCCCCTTGAGAGTCTTCATTTTTAGGAACTAATCACGTGCAGGTTCAGGCCACAGCAGACTCCATTAACAAAGCCAGATTGCCTCGGGTCATATGACCACGTATTTTTTTCCCATTCTTTCAGGCGTAACAAAAGTATCCCTGCAGTGATCTTTCCCAAGACATCTAGAAGGACGATCGGACGGTAGTTTTTGGGTTCCTCTTTCTTGAAAACGGCGACAATGACTGCCCATTTCTATGTAGCTGAGACTCTCCCACATCTAGCAATCCGCTGGAACAGAACCAAGCAGAAGTCCGCTCATGCTTCTGGTACCTCCTTTAGCATGGCATTCATCATAACGTCAGGGCCCAGTGCACAGTAGTTACTGGCTTTCATTATTATGTGCAGAATTTCTTCTCTATCGAAGTGGATCGACTAGTAAATAGACTGGTCAGGGTTTGACTCTTCTCTATTAGGCTCCTTCTCCTTGCATAGATTCAACTCAGCGATTCTCAGGTTCTGGGTTTAGCTGGAGTAATCAGTGTCAGTTTCCCTGCCATTTAGTATTTGCCTAGGTTTCTCAAGTTTTTCAGATCCAGAGCCTGCAGCATCGTTTTGGAGTCAGACTGGTAGAGGGTTGCTTTCTGAGCAATTATCGAGTCTAATACTTGGTATTCTCTGCTGATTGGAAGGAGCGTTTCATTTCTCCTTCGAACGCTCGTGCTTGCAAGGTCCATCCCTCACAGCTGCACTGCGAGCAGAGCTCTTGCAGCCCATTCTGCTTCCTGGAGGGGGCGGACCCCTTCCTGAACACGTGACACAGCACGTGACTGCCAGCCTGCACAAGTTGCCGGCACAGCCGCCCTTGCGGCGTATTCTCTGCTGATTGGAAGGAGCGTTTCATTTCTCCTTCGAACGCTCGTGCTTGCAAGGTCCATCCCTCACAGCTGCACTGCGAGCAGAGCTCTTGCAGCCCATTCTGCTTCCTGGAGGGGGCGGACCCCTTCCTGAACACGTGACACAGCACGTGACTGCCAGCCTGCACAAGTTGCCGGCACAGCCGCCCTTGCGGCGTATTCTCTGCTGATTGGAAGGAGCGTTTCATTTCTCCTTCGAACGCTCGTGCTTGCAAGGTCCATCCCTCACAGCTGCACTGCGAGCAGAGCTCTTGCAGCCCATTCTGCTTCCTGGAGGGGGCGGACCCCTTCCTGAACACGTGACACAGCACGTGACTGCCAGCCTGCACTAGTTGCCGGCACAGCCGCCCTTGCGGCGTTAAGCCCTGGAGACTGTAAGGGCTGGAGATACTGTTTTGCTGTTTGGCTGTGATCTGTGAGTACACTGTTCTGGGCCTTCCCTAGCCAACCCAATTGAAGTTGCATTCCTACTACGAGGGTTTGGGGTGGAGAGTCGGACTCTGGCAGCTCCACAAGCCGTCGGGCGTTCCCTCCCCAAAAAATGACTATTACGCTGACACAACTCATTTACTAAAACTTTTATTTAATTGAGTGTGTAATATTGCTTTTTATTTTTTTAATTCGCTCTTAATGCTAGGCTATATATATATTTCATAGGGTTTTTAGACAATGTACTGGTTTTTCAGAGTTTGATTTTTGCTATTTGTGCCATATTCTAACACTTGCATTTTTTAAAATTTAAAAACTGCCTAGTATTTTTTGCTGTGTGTCTCTATGTCTAACTTCCCCTGACATCTAGGCTTATTTCCAGTGTATTTCTGGGTACCTTCTCTGGCATAACTCTTAGTTTTCTTTCTCTTTCTCCCTACTGTTAGGCTGAGGTTTTATCCGAATGACACGTAGGGGACTTAGAAGTCAGACTGCTATGGAGGTCTCACTTCCTTTGTCTCCTTCGCCCATTGTCGGTATGCCCTCCATGCCATCTACAGTTATTGTGCCAGAAACCCCCATTCCTATTGCTATGGGGAGTTCTGATGATGCTCCACTTCAGGACCATTATAACCCTCTCCTTTTAAGGGACATAGCCCAGGCCCAAATTCATCTGAGAGAGAGGTCTGAGGTTTGCAATGCTATGGGTATCACTTCACGTAATACAGCTTATAATAACTGTATTTTCAATGGAATACATGACATTTCTATAGATACTCAGGAAGAACGTCTAGCTGCTACTCTTGCCTCCAATCTTTTGGTTGGGGTCAGTTTCTCAAAGATTAAAATTAACATGGCATATGACAACAACCCTCTGCCTAACATCCCTCTTCCATCGATTGCCTCACTGAATCCTAGTATGCCCATACCCCCAGTCATGGTGGGTGAATCAGAAGTTATTGCATCACAACTATTAGAGAAGAAGGACAGTGGGAGCGTTGCTATCTCCCACACTCAACCCTCTTTAGGATCCAAAGCATTACTCAGTGATACTAAGCACACATCTTCTTCTCACGTTAACCTTTCTACTAGTGTGGTGGGAACTTCCTTCTCCCCTAATGGGATCTCTTTGCCGTTCAAAACCCCTCTTAACAAGCCCCGTAACTCAATATCAAAAATAAAAATTAATCTAGGTACCCAGGGTAATCCAATCCAGGGGAAAAACATCACACATTTCTTTGGTAAGAAATCTGTCTCTAGCACTCTGGCTAAATCTCCTCACCCTCTTCCTTCAGTATATACCCCGGCCCACACCAACTTAATTAACGTAGCTAAGAAACTGGATATTGAAGATCTCTCAGTCCAGGATATTGATGACATCAGTATCATAGAATGTGCAGATAAGGCAATTGCTGATAGCCACTTGGACTCCCATCTTAACAAAACAAATAATGTTACACAACAAATTTGTGATGAATCATTGGCAGGTTCCCCTTCAGATCTCACCAACTTTATTGACGAGTATACTGAAAAACAAAACTGGTTAAAAGAAAGAGGTCTTCTTCCGGACTTCAAAACTGATCCGCCCAGTGAGTCTATTCTACATCATACCCTTAAAGATGTTGATGATAGAATTAAACTCTCCCATCCAACTATCTCTGCGTTGAATATGGTTCTGAGTTCCTTCGTGAGTCTCTATGATAACATCTGGTCAGAGGTTAGATCCCATTCACGTATACTTTCCGAAATATATTCTAGGCTGGAGGGCCTAGATAGATTTGAAGAACTAGTAAAAATTATAAAAGAAGAAAACCAATTTTTGACCACTCAAGGCCTTGACCCTACCTCTTTCAATCCACCTTTGGCCCCTACACACGATTTTCATCAGGGGCCTACAGGGATCACGGCAACTACTTTAGGGGCGGTCCCCAATGCGGCCCTGGGTCTTCCGGTTCTCCAACCTCCAGATCCTGATTCCCGGGGCTCTTCCTCTATGACTCCCCGTGCTGCCTTTGATGGTTTGCGAGAGGCTGACGACCCTACAGATATACTTCCTAGTGTCCCGACTGTATTCTCTATGGAAAGAGGAGAGGACAAAGTACAGGAGGATCTGCCAAGGGTATCCCTCAAACCCTCTATACAAGACCGTTCATGTGCAGGTGGGACTGCAGAGTTGGCCGTCCGTTCTAAAGGTGACCATGTCGCATCCTCAGGAGAAAACATGACTATCCTAACTCCAGAGATCGCAGCAATTTCCTCTGAGCCCCCAGTGGAAACTTCCTGTCCAAAAGTCCTCCCCTGTCTAGGAAAGAAAAGGAAAATGAGCCAACAAATGAAGAAAACAAAAAATCAGAAGAATGTCAAAAAGATTACTTCGTATACTAATCAATTTTTCAAAAACCTCTTTATGGCAAACTCTATAGTCCCTTCAACCACTGTTTCAGTTCCACAGGGGACTGATAACTCTGTTGAACCAATCCCCTCTCCCATCCATGTGACCACTCCAGATACCGCCAATGCTCCACCTATTTTACCACGTGCATCTGTCTCAACGGATGCGGTGGGTATGCTGATTAACACCTCTGCTTCTATTGATGCGGGGCCAAGGACTGTTGGTACTGGTGAAATTGCAGTTTCTAGCATTCAGATAACACCTCTTACCGTACCACCATCCACTAGTACTAACCCTATAGCACTGCCAACTGATATTGTTGCAGCGGAGGTTATGGACTCTGCCCCAGAAGCAATTCTCCCTTCTACTTCTCTGGAGTCTACTTCTGGTAAAAGCCTGAATCATCCGGACACTTCTCTAACTATGCCGACTGTTAATATGGTTAACATTGATATGGCTAAACATTTACTTCAGTCGCTACTTGTTCCCAAGATCAGCAAGGTGACAGTGTCTAATTCAAATGTAAGCTTGTCACAGGACGAGGTTCCTACTACTCGGCTCTCTTCTTTTGATCCGGCACTCTTGTCTGCTCCTGAGGAGCCCCCTGTTAATATGGGCTGCATTAAGAGGGATGGAGATATGACAGATCGATCAGACAATGTCTCATCGACTCTCCCCCCTTTTAACCATGCGTCTCTTAGCATCTCAAATATGCGCATGTCTGCGGTTCGCGAAGCGGTCCCCTCTGGGTTTGACTTTGCCTATAATAAGAACGTTTCCAATTCTTGGGAAAGATTTCCACTGGGGCCAAATGTCAACCATAATAGGACTATACTAAGAGGGGCGAGGGGTTGTGATCTGGCGGCTGACCCCCTTGGGCACTTTACCAAAAAAATTAATGAGTCCTTGCCTGTCTCTGCAACAACAAAAGTCTCTGGTGATGTTATACAGCTTTCCAGTCTCTGGGGCGAAGATATGCCAATCTGTTTAAATCGTGGTAACATACTTAAAATCTTTCACCAACTTCCTTCGCTTTCGCTTATCTCTAGCTATGACATAGATTGCATCTTATTCCCTTTCCATGATCGGGTAGATGTTAGTAATATTATTCTTAGATCGAAGGTAGTTTTAGACTTGATCATGGGGCATATGGAAGGGTTGAAGCAACTAGGATTTGAAGCAAAAATAGTGGACTCTTCTCAATTTGCCAAAAATAAAGGAGAGGGCGCTGAATATAGAGGTAATCTTACAATGGTCTACCATCCAGAAAGAACTCCCCCACCCCAACGGAGGCATTTCTTGCCCAAATCTAATGGAGACTTCGCGAGCTGGGCACATGTCACCGCAGGCCTATGGAAATGATTTAATTCCCGCTAAATCAGAATCCTCTTCGAAGGCCCGCCCTCTATATAGCTTCGGTTTCTTTTCTTGGAACTCTAGAGGTAATTCTCATTTGTTCACGAACCTAGAAACGGTTGCCGTGATTAAGGCTTCGCATTGTTTTTTTCTCCAAGAAACTTGGCTACTTTCAACTCCAGTTCTTGATGGATTCGATATTTTCTCTCAATGTGCCAAACCTAGCCTGGGAGGCCGCGCATCGGGGGGACTCATTATAGGGGTAAGAACCTCCTTAGGTTCTGTCGCTAAGGTGCTTTCGGATACACCTTTTGGCTTTATGGCCTTAGAGGTGTTCTTTCCGGATTCCAATTGCTACTTTCTCTTGGTCAATGTTTACTGGCATATGGGAATCTCTCCTCTCGAATTGTTTCTGGAGAAGTTAACTGATACAATCCTTGCCTGGAGATATCTGCACCCCATGGGCAAACTCATTCTGGCGGGCGATCTTAATTCAGACTGTACTCTCTGTCTGGAATCCAATTATGATGACCTGGGCTTGGTTATGGAAGACGATCCACGTACAGGACTAAAACTTACATGGGGTCGATCTTGGAATCTGGCTTTGGATTCAATTGGCCTAACTTGTCTTAACAGCCATTATGATGCTACTAATCCTTCCTGCCCAACTTGGCGTAGATCGTCCTTATCTTCCACCTTAGACTACGTCTTTGTCGACCATTCCCTGATTCCATTTTCTTCTAATGTCGAGGTGTCCTTCAATTCATGGAGCGACCATGGTATTCTCCGGGTTCGATTTCTATGCCCCTTTCTTACCAAGCTTCTGCCGGAGGGTGGACCCACTCAGCTTTATACTGTTAGTCAAGGGACAGGGATAAGGTGGTCTCCTTTTAACATCAGTGTTCTTAATAACAAACTGATCTCTTCCCTTAACCACACCTCGCTCTGCTGGAAAATAGCAGTCTTTAACACCTCTTCTTTTGATAGCTTTCTCAATGTCTTACAGAGTAGTATTTATGGCCAGCTAAGGAAAGGAGTCTCCAAAAAACTTCACAACCATAGTTTCGACCAACAATTGGCCGATGTAAAGGCCCTTACTAAGAAACTTATTAGGGATGTTCAAGCCCTAGATATGGATTGGGCAGATAAAACAACAAAAATTAAAACCATTCGCCAAAAATACAAAAACTACTGTAAGCATAGAAAAATTACTATGATTCAAAATGATGCACAGTATATGCTTGCAGTACTAATAAAACGAGATGTGAGGGCCTTCTGGGCTTCGGTTTCCAGCCTAGATAACACATTGATGGCTGATCAGCTCAATGCAATCCCAGAGGCCAAATGGTTTGACTACTACTCTAAACTTTTTGATATTGGGGAGGAAGACTTGGCTTCGGATGTATCGATGATTTACCCATCGAAAGACGCATGGAAACCAGTTTTTGATCTTGAGACAGTGTTCTGTCTTATTTCTAAGGCTAAGAAATCTAGGGCGCCAGGCCCAAATGGCCTTACGAACAATACGTTCAAAGCCGAGCCTGAGATTTGGGCCAATCTACTCTTCCTGCTTTTTCAGGACGTCGTAAATTCCGGGAAGGTCCCTATGAGCTGGCATACGGCCCATATTGTCCCAATCTTTAAGAGAGGCTTACGCTCTGAGGTAAAGAATTATAGACCGATCTCTCTTATAGACGCGGACTGTAAGCTTTTTGCTTCTCTGCTCCTCTCCCATCTTAACATATGGATTAGGGACAATCATATTCTCCCCAAATACCAAACTGGCTTCAGGGCCGGCCACTCTACCAATCTCAATGGTCTTATTATAACTGCCCTTCAGACCTCCTCTTGGGGAAAATCTGATGGTCCTCTGTATGTCGCCTCTATTGATTTATCTAATGCATTTGATCTGGTCATTAGATCCAGATTATGGGAAAAATTAACTAAATGGGGCATCCCGGCGGGCCTCCTTTCTCTCATTATGGCCCTCTATGAAAACTCGGGGGTACACATCAGGCTTGATTTGGCTGGTACTCTCTCTAGGAGAATTAGGACGCGTATTGGGGTGAGACAGGGTTGCTCGTTAGCTCCCTGTCTATTTACCCTCTATTTGGCTGATGTGGATAACTTCCTGAAAAATGCAGGCATGGTGAGTGCTAAACTTGGGGACCTGAGATTCTCATGGTTGGCATATGCCGATGACTTTCTCTTGTTCGACCAGACCAAAGTGGGCCTGCAGAGGCTCCTGTGTAAATTTGAACAGTACGCACTGCTAAATGGGCTGAAGATCAATCCTGGTAAAACACGTATCATGGAATTCTCAAAGGGGAGAACCCGAAACAACAAAGTATGGAAAATGGGGGGAGCAAACATTTCTCGAGTTAATAAAATCGTCTACTTGGGCTTTTTGATCTTGGCCCAACCATCGGTGATAGAACTGAGACGATTTCTTAGACAGAAACTGCTCCCTCTCATCTCCCAATCACGTACTTTGGAGAATAAATATTGTATGTTTTCCCTCAAACCCGTGGTAGACTTTTTCAAGGGTAAGGTGACTCCAAAGTTATTGTATGGTATGGAACTCCATTACTTTACACTTTTGCCCTTCTGGGACTCTCTTGAAGGTATTTACTGGAGGAAAGTTTTAAAACTGCCTAATTCAATTCCTACTGTTGCCATTAGATATGAGTTGGGTCTGGTTTCTCTACGAGCTAGGATTCTTTGGAGGGTTCTCTCATTGTTCTCAGCCTTGCTTTCCCCTAGACCTGATACTTTATATGTTGATGTGGGCCGCATGATTTTTTCCCAGACACACTCGGGCCACAACATATATCTCCATCTTTTCTCCACTCTCTGCGATAAGACCCTTATGGACATTTCCTCCGACAGGGATACATTACTTACAAACCCTAATAAGGTAAAGGAGTCTCTCTTCAGCCATGATTGGAGTAACACTATCGAAAAACTTCATGGTTATTCCTCACTGAGTGATCTTCAATTTGATCATAAGAAGAGAGGTGTGATGTCTTTTATTTTGATCCAATTTCCTAATAGACATTACCGCTCTCTTCTTATTAAACTCAGATGGAACCTTCTTCCCACTCGGGAAGTCCTATGCAAAAGGAAGAAGTTTTCTGATTTGGATCCCACCTGTCGTTTTTGCAAACTTTTGGGGGTCACTGAAACTTCTCGGCATCTCATTCTTGACTGCAAGGCCTTGACCTCTTTAAGGGACAAATATCTAGGCATTTTTAATGTTATGGGGCGACTGGGGGTAGACAATTGGATTTGGTCACAATGTCTCTCAATCTCGAACATCAAGGTTGGTCTGGCTGTGGCGGGCTTTATCAGAGCCCTTGACCTATATGCCCCTTTGGTCTGATTTTTGCTCCTATTCTTGGAACTATGAATTTTTTACTATATGAGCACAGTGTTTTAATATGAGCAATGTATTTCATATTTTATACCTTGCATTTATTCTATTTGTTATTCTCTATAACTAGTACTTTGTATTGACTCGACTAATCTTAGACAATCAAATTTTAAATCTGAAACCGGTTGATTATCTATTGTTTGTCCCTTTTCTGTAAAATTTGCAAACTTTTACAACCTATGTAAATCTGTAATTTCGTATTTCTTTAGCGGGCATTTTCTTTTTTCTCTTTTTTTAAATACAAATGCAAAGCAATGAATGTTTATCTTTCTTTTACTATCTTGTTTTTTAATTATAAAGTCTGTTCTATTTGTAAAGGTTTTTTGTAAACCATATACAATAAAAAAAAAAAAAAAAAAAAATACTTGGTTTTCTTTTTTTCATTTCTGGTCCTCTGGTGAAAGAGTAATGGAAAGGGATCTTAGTGTCCTGAGGTCACTGTGCAGTAAACGCTTCTGGGTTATAGTTGTTTGTCAAAGGAGTGCTTCGGTTTGAAGCATGGTTTGCATCTCCTTCTTTGTGCCTCCCAAAAAACTGCCAAGACTGTTTCGTATTCCACCCCTCCTATGTCCATCTGTTGCCAAGCTCTCAGATTTTTGGTTAAGTGGGGGGCAAGGACCGGCGTAATGTGTATCCTGTTTCTTCAAGGTTCTAGGGCAATCTTGTAGTTCCAAAGGTTCGACCTTTCCTTTCCTCTCCGGCATAGTCTACAACAGGAAAGCACCACTGGGTCGTGGTCACTGTGTTCAGAGTAGTGTACTGTCAGGTGTATTACCCATGTTAGCACAGAGCTGGAAACAAAAAAGTAATCTAAGGTTGCACTTGCCATCCCTGAGTGCCATGTCGCCGCCCCGTAAGGTCTCTTTCAACTTGGCCATTCACCATATTGATGTCCCTCATCCCTGTTTCTTCTAGCCACTCCTGGCATCTACCTCTCTTTTTCTGCGATGCCACCCCAGCCATTCCTTCTCTTCTTGTGCCGAACAGCAGATAATCCACAATTACGCCACAGCAAATGGTTAGCCAAAGGGTCGTCCAGCTGAGTATACAGCAAGTTTATACATGCCATTACGATGTCTACAAAAGTACTGGATTCTTTAGACTTTGGGTTCCAGAAAAGATTATAGAGTCCCAGGCACCCGTGCATGTCAGAGGGGTGATCCAATAGTGTTATTAATATAATCTGGATGTGAGGATTGGGATGGATCACTCTGGTGACCCTCTGTATGGAGCTGTTTCTTATCAATGTCAACAGGCCAGACCTAGGTCTTCCAAGGTCCCTTTTAGTTGCTTTATTTAGATGTGCGGTGAATACTTCCAATATTGGGGTTTCTCTCAGCCATGTTTCCTGCAGACATATGGTTTCCAGTTTGGCCACTCTTGCATCACATTCCTGGAACAGATGGGAGAATCCTCTGGTGTGCCACAATCCAACATCCAGCCTCCCAACTCCTCTCTGGGCAGGACTCTAATCTGAAGAAACTGATCCTAGTGCTCTAGCCAACCAGTCCCAAGACTGTTCTTTGTCTACCTTCTGATTCAGGGAATCTATTTTCCGGTCCGGTGTGCAGTCAAAATATCGAAAATAAAAGGTCGAAAGACATAAATGTCGAAAAAAAAGGGGGTTGGGGGGGAAACCCCCATTTCGAACAAAAAAACCTCATTAAAAAAAATCTACTTTTTCTTTTTTGACCTTTTTTTTTCGACCATTTGACTTTCGACCTTTTTTTTCGATTATATTATTATAAACCCCCCGGTCCTGACTCTCAGTCACAGTCTCTTTTCTTATTCCTCTTATTGTGATCTTTAAGGTGTCTGGGCCGCTTAGTACCACAGGTCCTGTCTCTCAAATGTTTACTTTGCCAGAAACCTTCATCTTTGCCGACTATGCTTGTGTCTCTGGCACTCCCTGTTCGACTTTGGGTACCTAAAGACGGACCTGGCATACTGGGGGAGGTCCCGGGGCAAGAGCCGGCTTCGGAGTTGTCAGGAATTCCGAGTGTACTGTGAATTCCCTGCCGAAAGAGACCCGTAAGCCAAACTTGTTTTCTTGAGAAAACGTACTTTGGGCACACTCCACTTACACCACCGGGCTAGAAATAAGTTCTAGCTGTAGTTGTCTCGGGGCAGGATCTTTTGGCACCGGTATAGCTTCAGATTTTCTATCCACAGCTTTGTCTTGTGGCTTCAGTTTTGAAATGGTGTCCCGAATCCCGCCCAAGAAGGCCTTTATATTTTCTCTTGCTTTTTGGATTAAATCGATTAGGGTTTTGATTATCACCCCCTCTGTTTATTTTTTTCCTTAGTCTTTTTTCCCTGGATGCCTCAATACATGATTCAATGAAAACTAGCTTGGTGTGCATTAAAGCTAGTAGTGTTGCCTGATCTTTAAAACTGTCATTTAAATGTTCATACAATTTTAGAAAGGGAGACAGAGTAATAGAGACCATGAAGCTGATGGAGGCCTGTAGATGTGCTGTCTGGGCATCCCGGTATCCTTCCTTCATGGTTTCCAGGGTCAACAGGGTTCCAGGGTCAACTGGGTTGGGTGTGATTTGGCAAACACAGAATTCTTGAGTAGTGTTCTGTTCCCTGATTTGACAGGCACAATTATTTAGGGCATTGCTCTGTTCTCCTGTAATCACCCTGCTCGCTGTTACCTCCACCCGCGAACAGGGCTGCATCTTGGGTTCAAGGGTGGAGATCTCTTTTAATCCTGCCTGAAGAGGCAAAGAAGGTTGGTCAGAGTTAGCCAACAGATCGGCATCAGATGGTTCATGCCACTCTTCCTCCCAAATTCGGTCAACTGGACTGGTGGTATTTTCATCCATGGGGGCTTTCCAGTTCTCAGCAACTGCTAAGGGTTGAATCCTGTCCCTTTGATTAAGGTGCCATTTTAGTTTTCTATGCTCTGACAGGGATCTGCTCCTTGGTTTTAGCTCACCCTTTTTACTTCTAGGGTCTTTTATTAGGTTGACTAGGTTTGAAACTGGGGAGGCTCTGCTCCCAATCACCACAACGTTGGAAGAGGGCTGGGCCTCAGGGGCTCCGTGATTTAATAATTATGTGGGGGCGGGTGCCAGATCAGGGCTAGACTCACCACTTCATTCATCTCCGCCTCGCCCACTCTTTCAGAAGACCCAGAACTAGCTGACACTGACCGGGCGTTGGCAAGCAATGGCAGAGAGGTGGTTGATGTTTCTACGGAGAGGGTGGAGGATGCATGAAGAGTGGCAGGGAGTTTGGGAGTCAAATAGTAGCTGAGGGGAATGGAGGGTGACCCCAGACTGATTTCAGGGGCAAGTGTGGAGGCTATAGTTGCTCCAATTTGAGCCCAAAGTGCTAGGGGTCACTGTATTCGGTACAGTTTTTACCAGGGTAACAATGTTCTGGCCAATCATCCCGTTTCCTGCAGTCTGCCAGGTCCTTGCTTGACTCTGGGTTCTTTGGCGTTAACTAGCCTCCAGCAAAGGCTCCCGGCTTCTCCTGGCCCCCCTGGGAACACTGGAAACACTCCTCGCACTCTGCAACACGCCACGTCCAGAGGGAGGATTATAAGAATGTTAGCTGCAATATCATGAGACTCTGCTCAGCACAAGTCTGCAGCCGGCTCCACACTAGAATCACTCCTGGCACTCAGTGAATAGACGCACTCCGCGAATAGACAGCACTTAAGATAAAACTATACCTGGGTGAGCTGTTGCCTCCTCTATGTCTCAGATGACAGTGATTGTTCCAAATCAGATTTACAGACAAATTACCCTGAAGAGTTCAGTGACAAAATTGGCACACTTAGGGGATTCAGACATTGGGTAATATTGAAACATGGAGCCAAGATTTTCTCCACAAGGATAGAAATATCCCAGTGGGTACTAAGGAAAACCTGATAAATTAACTTAACAAGCTAAATAAGGAACATATTACTCAACCTATCTGATCTTCTGAATGGTTAGTGCCATTTCTAATAGTGACAAAACCAAACAATACAATTTGTATGCGTGGCGACCTCAGAGTTCTATACGTGAAAATATGGATTGATCGACATCCATTTCCAAACATAAATCAGATGCTACTACCATCAAGCAGGCAAAGTACTTGAGCACACTGGATTCATCTTCAGCGTACCACCAAATCGAATTGGAGGAGAATTCTAAGGCACTTACTTTGTTTGTTACACAAATGGGGACCTACAGATTTAAATGTATGCCTTTGGGTTTGGCATCTGCTGCTGCCATATTACAAAGGATGACTGAACACCTGTTTGGAGGTCTTGAAGTCATATATTGTTTACAAGATGACATCCTTATTATGAGTCAAGATGAAAGAGAGCAGGATTCAAGATTATTTGGAGTACTAAATGTATTCATGGATAAATGCCTTATGCTCAAATTAAAACAATGCAAGATACAAGTCAATAAAGTTGAATACCTGTGACACACCATCAGTGTATAAAGCATCAGCCTGAAAAAAACTTAGTAGACAATATACTCAAAATATCACCTCCATGCAACAAAGACCAATTGAGGTCCTTCTTTGGATTATCAGAATCCTACTCAAAATATGCTGATAGCAATAGCAGCATGTGAGAAATGTTTAAACAGCATAACAAATTTGAGTGGACAGACAGATGTCAAGTAGAGTTCAAGAACATAAAACAAAAGATGGATGAAGCTCCTATTTGCAAATGTTTGAATCTACAGCTAATACAATGGAAACAGTGGATGCCAGCAATGAGTTGAGGGTCTTTGGCCAGTTTTAACACATATACAAGAAGCAGGGGAAATTGCTATATCATTCACATCTAGGACACTTAAAGGAGCCAAGAAAAGCTATTGCACAATTGAAAAAGAAGCCATGAGATTGCTTTGGGCATTGAGGACTTTCAAAACATTGATTTTGCGGTGTACCCATCATGGTCGGAGCAGACCAAAAACCACTAGTGCAAGTCATTAACACCAAAAACATGTCCTCAATGTCAGCTACAATAGGAGGATGGATGCTAGACATAATTCAATACAGTAGAAGAGTAGCATTATACACTGTGCAAGAAGAACTACACTGCAGATTGTTTATTAAGTTTACCACCATTGGAACAAGATGACAGAGAAGATGATTCGGAGGGGAGAAGTTGAGATGAACGGGAATCAGTTATAGCAACAATACAATCAGGTATCACTACAGAAGAGTGGAAAAAGGCCATGGTAAAAGATGAATAAATCTAATTAAATAATACAGAAAGTTATACCTTCAGATTAATGGGGTTATAGATGGTTGCCATGAAAGACCCTGCACATATGTTTAGGTCCTTTCACATCAATGAGATCATTTACCTCACTGACTTTTTCAGCACAGAGTAAGGCCCAGTCCACTTGTCGTGAAGGGCACTTGGATTGACAGGTTACATAATCCAGACCCACTGGCCTGGGGAAAACACTTTCACTGTGGCCTTCTGGTCATGCCAGTGCTTCATCAGCTGCTGATTGGCCTTTAGATTCTTTGTTGACTGTTCCATGTACTTTGTCATTATAAACCAAAGGCCAAGTACATAGTTCACCATATCTTGCATGGGGGATGAGGGGTTGCCCTCCCATCCCTTTTTCACTAGACTGAGGGGACCTTCTACAGGGTGTCCAAACAGAAGAGCAAAGGGACTAAACCCTACTCCATTCTGTGGAACCTCTCTGTAGGAAAACAGTAGGCATTGCAGGTGAATATCTCATTTTCTCCTCAGGTATCAAGCAGTGGGATCACCACACACCTCCATCCTGACCACGGATGCTGAATGGAAGTTGACCCTCCAACCTTGTTTGGCACAGGTTCCAGATTGTACACAACAGGTAACCACAGACACAAGGCGGAAGAGGGCTAGGGAGAAGTGGTAGATGGGTAGGTGGAAATTAGGGAAACCAGGAAGAGTGTTAGGGGAATGGTATTGGATAGGTAACGGTTTTCTTTTGGGACAATGACATACAACAAACTCAAAAACGGAATCTTGATTATCATCTGACAAAGATACCAACACAGTATTCTTGGCCAGACATAGCATCTCTGTACATTGATCAAGGTACTCCTCTCTCATCCACTGTTCCTTGATTCCACCATGCTCTTCATTAATCAAGAGTACCTGAAAACCATGAATTCACACACTTTCGTAATAAAGGGTCATTGTCCTTCCTTAATCATGAGCACCTGGGAGTATGAGCACACACCCTTTCTTAGTTAAGGGTTTTGGTACCTCAACTTGAGTAAATTACCGGAGTAATACAACATACAACACACAGTGACATTAAAAGCACATTTAGCAAACAATTGGTGCTGCCTTGCCAGTAGCTGCACAGGACATATGACTGGAAGTGCAACAAACATGATATTGCAGGCACATGAAAGCGTTCATAATGAGATCAGTTCTTTTCTCAAACTAAACATGCCCCAAGTGGCAAACTATGTTATTATCACAGGACAGTGGGGCTTTACATTAACACATTCATACACAGTTTGTTGGACTTATCTGATGCCTGGGGACCCCTCCCAGGTGTCACCAGGCCCTGGCATGGAAGGTGAAATGACACTGAGCCACACCGCTGCCTCAGCATATGCTGTCTAAAACAAGGAGACCTGTGTAACAGCAATTGTGAAGCGGAAAGTGGGTAAGACTGCAAAACCGCTGTACTGCTTCTCCTTGTGCTCAGGGTCACTCAATCTACCAGTGAGGATCGGCTCCTGCTCCTCGGCCCATGCCCGCGTCCATAAGAATCACCAGCAAGCGGCAAAGGCTGAGGCGGAGCTAAAAAGGCTCTCCTTCATGACGTTGCCTCCCAGATGCCCTTCCAATGCACAGTGCAAAAGTGGTCTGGAGTCCCAACATACCACATCTCCAGGGATTATTAGCCCATGTGTTGTGACCCTGACTCCAAACACTCCGATGAGACACCTCAGCTCCCATTTTCAGTCCTAAGTAAAAACATAGGTTTAACTGGACCAGGAAAAAAAGATCGATTTAGAATTACCTCTTTGTGACCACACAGAGAGGTAATTCTAAATCTAATTGTCACCTGCTGCCACACACAAGTGCGCGGAGTGGATGACAGGCTGTCAGGTGAGTGGCTGTGAGTGTGTGTGTGGATTTTGTTTAGCGCAACTTAACAATAGCATCCCTTTAACATTTTTCAGTGAATTACATGGGTTTTTACCAGTGCACCCTAATTTGCTTCAACCTCCTAATTTTATACTTACCCCAACATAGCAACATTTTTGTCTAATTTAATCAGTTTAACCTTAACACTGCATTTCCCACCTTCTAGCATAATTTTTAACACTTCTATACACTTTTTGCAACTTTTTCCACTGTTTTTGCATTTGTCGATATCCGCAAACATCCAGCATCAACGCAGACTTTCCGGACAGTCTGCTGCGCACGCGGCATGATGACGTGTTTGCGAATGCGTTCCCACCTCAAAATCAGATCTGTGCATTGCGAACAGTTTGGAACTGCATTTTCTGCTTTTATTATGAAATTTCATGCTCAAAATGTACCCTTGCACAGCTCCTACACCTTATCTTACTCATTATCCATTAACAATCTAGTACCGAGCACATATTTGGAAGAATATTAGTAAAACTGCTATTTATCTTAAAAATGACTTCAGCTTTTACCATCCTTTCTCCCCCCAAGAGCCACCACCACCAGCTGGAGGACCTACACAACAAAAAAGCACAGTACTTCCAAAGACAATGAAGAGGACCAAGAATATGAGGTAGAGGAAGTGCCTACCTCTAGCACCCAGAAAGAATCATGGGTGTGGCAGTTCTTTACCACTGTTGTGAATGTACCAAAGGCTAAAGATACCAAAGTGAAATGCACGGAGTGCAACTTTGTACTCAGTCGCATACTACCTGGACAGCACTTCTATGGGAGCACCTCCATGCGCCGCCACACCAAATCTAACCACCGCAGTGATCTCAGAAAGGTTCTTCCTTTCTTAGCAAGTAGTAGGCTGTCTTCTTCCACCTCATATTTCTCAACCAAAGCTTTAACCACACACCCTACTTCTTTGGGACACAAAATCCCACCAGATACCCTGCATGCGATAAAACAGGCTGTTGATCCATATCCTTTGAAGACAACAGTCCTCTGTATATACTGCAACACACCACTCTGCAGGCAGAAGCAACTTTGAAGTACTTTTGAAGCTGTAATCAAGGAGCATGATAAACACATCCCCTTAATTTAGATGTAACAGACGTGCAACATCTTCCCCTGTCCACTTGCCTCAACATATTAGTAGTTAGTGCCTCTTCCCTCATTTCCCTCCCCACCTTACTTTCTGACCAAAAAAGCCCTCACCTGACAAGATTGCAGTGTTGAGCGATGCAGATGCACAGGAGATGAAACGTAGCACATCTGCTACATCTGCCACGCTTCTGAGCCTATATAATTCGAGATTCGGAACCTCTGTGATAAAGCCCTCGCAGGACAAGACTGTGGTGTTGAGCGGCACAGGTGTGCATGATACGCTGATACGCTGCCCAAAGAAACGTACCATGGTTGCTTCATCCAAGCTTCTGAGGTCCCACGCCCCTTCCATCTTTGGCTATCCTGGTGCCTGTGCGTCCTCTGGCTGTGTGGCTTCCTCAAATACCTTGATCACGTGTGCTCCACCCCTTTCCATTCTTGGCTGCGTTCACTACTGTGCGTCCTCTGCCCTCATGATTCACTTGCAGTTCATGATCGTGTGTAATCCGCCCCCCTTCCTTCCTTTGCTATGCTCATGCCAGCGCGTCCTCTGTCCACGTGATTCCCTCGCATTACTTGATCGAGTGTCTTCCCATGTCCCTTCCATCCTTGGCTGTGTTCATGCCTGCGCATCCTCTGCCCGTGTGGTTTACCCGCAATCCTTGATTGCGTGTGCTCCGCGCCCCTTCCATCCTTGGCTAGGCTCATGCCCGCGCGTCCTCTGTCCACATGGTTCCCTTGCATTCCTTGTTTGTGTGTGCTCTGTGCCACTCCATTCTTGGATGTGCTTGCGCCTGTGCATCCTCTGCATATCTCTGCTCCCCATGCAGGCCCATACGATCCTCCTCCCTGCCCTTTTTCCCCATCCCAGCCCCATGCCTTACCCATTTATTACTACTGTGTGCTCTGCTGATTTTTCTTCTTCCTCTAGACCCTATTTTCTTGGCTGCTCTGTCCTTGTGTCTACTATCTTTGACTGCTGTATACTTATACTGCCTACTTGTGGGTGTTTATCACTCTCTTCCATTAGGTTCGCTAGATCATTGTTCTGTTACTTAGCCCTTGCTCTGTCTGGTCGTTCCCTCACATTGTACTGCCACCACCTCTGTTGTGTTCCTTTTCTTTCAGGTTCCCTTGGTTGTTCTTGCTATGTTAACTGGTTTGTTACTCACAGATACATGACTGCTCTTCTTGTTTGTCTCATCAAGCCCATTGTGAATTAAAATTAATTTGTTCTTGTCGTGTTATTGTGTCGTATGCTTGCACCCTTCCTCTTGTGCCCACTCCTACTGTTTCCTCCCCTCACCTTTGTTTCCCCACCCTTCCCCCCTATTCCCCTCCCCCTCTTACCCTCGTCCCCCTCTCACTTCCCTCTGCATCCTCTATGGTGCTCTATGTCTCTCCTATCTTCTCTAACTGCTTCGCTATTGACTGTGCTGTCCTTCTTATTCATTCTGGTAGGAAGAAGTTCAAAATGGATATCCTGGTTTCCAACCCAGGGCTCCCTATTGCTGATGCCTACACCATCACTTCATCTAGACAGGCCCTCACTGACATCCTCTTTTTCATTCCTTTGCTAGCTCTATGGACTCCACAGTGCTCTATCCTTTTTCCACTTCTCCCATTAATGGTGGCACCCGGTTGTTGGCCCACCTGGCCCCCTGCCACTCCTCTAAAACCATTATTAATGGTTAATAATAAATGGCACTGTCTTGGACCAACGCCCTCAGGCCAACCTCCCCCTTTTTAATAGATGCTTCTCGCACCTCATCAATTTCCTTTCTTCTCCTGCTGTCTCTTCTTTACCTTCTCTGGCTCCTCTGCCTCCACCCTCTGCCACCTCTTTGGCTTTCTCTACCTCTTCTCTGGCTGCCCTGCTGCCTCTCTCCCCTGCCACCTCTCTAGCATCTTCATCCTCCTCCTTGGCTACTTTGCCCTCTCCTCCTTCCTCCTCTGCCCACCCTTGGGCTCCACCTATACTCCTGGAGGGCGTACCTGTGACCTGCACCCCTCCTCGGACATCTTTCATTGGTGGTAACCTTCTACACTTTGCTACTCTCGACTCTTGTTTAGCTGTCAAACACTCCTCTGACATCTGCCTCTCCTGAAAGAACTCAACATTTAGGATCTCGTCTAACCGAGACCTGGTTCACGGCCAGATCTGTCACAAGTTCTGACACTCTCCTCCCTGATGGCTACAAGATCAAGGTGGGGGTGCAGTCTTGATCTTCCCGGAGGGGATCCCTGCCTCTATCGTTCCAATGCAGGTCTACTCCTCCATTGAATACCTGGTCTGCAGACTATCTCTCTCTCCTGGCCACTCTCTTACTGTGGCTACTATCTACTGAACATTTGGCCAGGTAACCTCCTTCCTCTCCAAGTGGGCAGAACTCTCCTCCTCCCTGCCTGCATCTACCACTCAACTCCTCCTCGGAGACCTCAACATCCACCTGGATGCTTCCCGTCCTTCCTCTGGACTCCTTTGCAACCTTTGCGACTCTTTTTCTTCCCTCTTGCCTGTCCCTCTCTGCAGTGCACACATTGGATGTTCTGATCTCTTCAGACATCCCCGTCTCTAACCCTCTCAATAATCCTCTCTCCTGGAGTGACCACCTTCTCCTCTCCTCCAATTTCTCTCTCTACTCCTCAGGCCGCGCCAAATCCCAACACTGCCACCCACCTTCTTGGTCATCCAACCTATGAAGCGTGTGTCAGTTGAGGCTTCTGGCACCACTTTCTCTCCCCTTCCTGCACCTCTGGCTGACTCACATCCTGACACAGCCCTCTCCAACCTCCATTCTTCTATCTCTGACACTCTTGATGTACCTGCCCCTGTGATGAGGATCTGCTTGAAGCCCAAAGCCAAGTGCAACTCTTGGAACAATGCAGACCTCTTCACCCATAAACACAAGTGTAGGGTGGCTGAGAAGAAATGGCAGCCATCATGTGCACCCTCTGACAAACTGGCCTGCCGCCTGCTCGAAAGGCAGTACTGACTCTCTGTCCACAGTAAAAAGAGTGCTCACGTCCAAGCCTGTGTCTTTGTTGAATGTAACAACTCTTCCGAACTCTTTAAAATCTGCAAGGATCTGGCCAATCTTGCTGCAGTCTCTATCTCTCCTGTTCCCTCCCAGGGTTTCTGCACGCCTATGGCTTAACTTTTCATCCCTAAAACCCAGAACATCCTGTCCACCCTATCTTCCTCTCCTCATTCTTCCTCTACCTTTTCCTGTACTTTTGGTCTTCCTGTGGCTGCCTCTCCTCCTCCCTTCTCTTCCTTTCCTTTGTTCACCACTTACAATGTTTCTAGACAAGTCTGATCTATGAAAGTCTCGTCAAAAATGGTTCTTCCTTGTTCATCCAAAACCATAAAGGACCATTTTGACACCCTCGGTTCAGACTTGGCCGACTTCTGCAGCCACTCCTTTGCCACTGGAACCTTCCCTTCCCACTCAAGCATTCCCTTGTGCACCCTTTTCTTACGAAACCCTCAGCCGACCCCTCCTATCCTGCGACCCATCGCCCAATCTCCATTACTCCTGTTCTGTGCAAACTCTTGCAAAAGCTGGCCATCTCCAAGCTTACCCTTCACACCAAATCTGTTGGTTGTCTCCATGACCATCAGTCTGGCTTCAGAGCAGCCAGAAGTACTTAATCTGCTCTCCTGACCATCTGTGAAGATCTGCTCTCAAACATTGACACTAACCATCCTTCTGTCCTCATCCTCCTTGATCTCTCTTCAGCTGTTGATACTGTCAAACACACCATCATGCTCAACAGGCTCAGTGACAACCTGGGTGTAACTGATAAGGCCCTGGCTGTCCTCCTTCCTCTCTTTTGCCGACCCTCCCAAGTCCAAATTGAGTCCTTCCTCTCATATCTCTCTCTCTCTCTCTACATATGGTGTTCCCCAGGGGTCTAATCTTCCTCCTTGGCTGTTCAACCAATACCTGGTACCTCTCACCCATCACATAGATGCTCTCTTTTCAGTGCTATGCTGATGACATTCAGTTCACTTTCAGGCTCCCCTCAGCCGCCTCTTCTCCCACTCTCATCCCGGATTCTTTTTCCTCGATCCAGGAGTGTTGTGCCACCAATTATCTCTCTTAATGCCAGTAAGATGGAGATCCTCCTCATTGGCTCACCAGTACTTCCTTTTCTCTCACTCTCTGGCTGCCCACTCGGGGGCCCCTTCCTGCTCGTACCCGTGAGGCTAAGATCCTTGGAGTCATCTTCAACTCCACACTCTCCTTCTTTCCTCACATCACTGACATCTCTAAGAAGTCAAACCACCAGCTGCACTTCTTCTTCCTTTCCTCACTTTCCTCCAGAAGCTCATTGTCTTCAGAGCTCTGGTTCTCTCTAGGCTGGACTACTGCAACAGCCTCTTCCTAAAACGACCTGCATCTACTCTCTGTCCTCTACAACTCATCCAGAACAGGACTGCAAGACTTGTACTTGGCCTCAGGCCCAGGGATTGTATCTCTCCAGCACTGAAATCTCTTCATTCGCTCCTGGTGGCAGCAAGGATCAAGTTAAAGACCCTCTTTTCCGTCTAAAAGGCTTTCTATGGTGTGGGACTGCAATACCTCCAACTCTCTCTACCAAAATATCTTCCTACTCGAGCTCTATGCTCGTCCACCTCTGACTCCTTGATGGTCAGCCGCTTCTCTAAGCAACACTTTGGGTGCCCATCTCTTTCTTTGGCTGGTGTCTCCCTCTTTATATTTCTCAGTAAATTAGATAGGGCCTCATTACACGGAAGGCGGTAATGGTTAACTGCCACCGTTAATGGTAACGGTGACCATTAACCATTACCGCCTTACTACGAGGTCCCTTAGCGGGTTGATGCTTTAACGCCTGCTTTTTGCAGACGTTAAAAACCAACCCGCTAAGGGACATCGGAGCTAATTACGGCACCGCAAAATTGCGGTGCCGTAATTAGCGCCTTCCCCATTCCCATAGAGCCCTATGGGGCAGAAATGGGAATGGGGAAGGGCAATGGCGGAAGGGGGATTTACCGCCCCTCCAACCTTGGAATGGGGCGGTAAATCCCCTTTCCGCCAAGGCAGTGCCGGTATTCTACTGGCATGAGCCATGGCGCTAATAGCACCATGGCTCACCGCCTTCCGTGTAATGAGGCCCATAGACTCAATAAGATTCTCCTACATTTCCACTACCATTTTGTGTTATGTTAATGGGAATAATGTGGCATTCATCCCCCATTGGAGGGGCTGGAACTGGGGAAAATGGCACGGCAGCCTAAGCTATGGGCCCAAGCAAGCAAAGACAGGACAGATACCAAGGGCTCTGGGCCATTATCCCCCGTTCCAGCCCCTCCAATGGGAGATGAAGGCCATTAGCACCCCAGGTTGCCAAAACAGTAATCCGGGGTGTAAATTAAAAGGATGTTCCTTCCTTCAGCGGAACGCACGCGGCATCCTGCTCTAGGTAGGACAATCCTTTTCCAAGATGACAGCCATAGAAAGGTAAGGTGGGGCTCCATGCAGAGCTCGCTTCCATTCCATGGTGGCATGCAGGATGTAAAGAGAAGGAGCGATGGTGGCAGTGGCTCACGCCGCCGCAGAAATAAGATAAGTAGGGGAGGTATCGGGTGAAAAGAAAATGGGACAAAGGGTGGGGGAGTGATGGCGGCAGGTAGAGCCGACCATCAGGCGGCTTTGAATGTGGACTTGTACCAGCAGTTCAAGCCCACGCTCCTTGCCACCTCATTAGCTACCTCCCCTGCCCGGACGCCTAATGGACAAGTGTGTACCAGAGAAAAATATAAAATGACTAAAACTATTTACTGTCCCAAATACTTTTCGCTAGCATACAATAACTACCATAAACAATGGACCTTTATTACTATGCACGGTCTCCACAGTACCCTTTCCAGGCCATGGATCATTTAAACACACAAATAGCACCTGCACACCAATGCACAGGGCAGCCCTTCTACCCTTTTTAATGTTATATTTGTAACACTTCCTCAATGTCTGCTTTCAGTCACACATCCATCCACCAATCACTTCCAAAAACTGTACATATAACCCTATGACCATACTAAGCTTCCACACACCAACTGCCGCTTAACAATTTTCGACAAATATTTTGCACCTGCATTTCCCTTGCTTAAACAAAGAAATTTTACACAATGTTCCTATAAATGCACATATGCATTGTGCAGTGAGAGAAGTGCATAAATAGAATGGGCAGTACGAATGGGCAAGTGCTCATGAGAACCCAGGAGGGAAATGCCAAGGAATGCCAAGGTGGGATGCTGCTGGCTAACTACTGGAGCAGATTAGTCACAAGGGTGCCATGCATCTTAACCGTAACATCCATTTAACAATGTTTTTTCTGTCAATTTAATAGGTTTTTATAAGTCAAAATGTTTCACGGTGTTACATCACTGAATATTTGTTTTTAATCATTCCACCTTTCATAGATATATAAAAGAACTATAAACCTCCTTTAAGAAACATATGTTTTGCAACACATACTTATGTCTGTCGTTATCAGCAGTGCATGCCGGGGATAGAAATCATCTTTCAATTGCCTACAGCTTAATGTTCCACCATAAGCCCAGCCAAACAAAACCAGCCCTATTATTCATGCACCTACCCTGCATCATAGCTCAGTGTTTGCAAAAACATTCAATGTTGGGTCTATAATCTTTCGGAACACTTTTTGTCCACATTTGTCAAATGGTAAAAAAAGTTATAAGCCATCTACAAATGTTAAGACCCCCCTCTAATTTGCCCCCCCTTGACGAAATCCCTTCAAACTTTGCAAAAACATGTATATTTTGGTCTACAATCTATTTGCAAACTGATGTGCAGATTTGTCAAATGGCACTACATGGATAAGCCTTTAAAATATTTTGGGATCCCCAATCTAATTTTGTTCCTTCTTGACATGGCTGCACCACTCTTTGCAGAACCATTCTGAGTCACGTCTGGAATGCAATTCCAAGATTTCATGCAGTTTCATTGCACGGCGCCAAAGTTATAAGCCATCCAAGAAACTGCTTTCCACCAACGCTCTAATGCAGAAATATGCCTAGATGTCCCCGGAAATCAGGACTGTTCACGGATGTCAAAGTTGAACAACATCCATTTTTGGTCATTTTTAAGGCCATATGCCACCCCATCCTCATAACCCCTTACCTCCCCAGAGATTGTTTCATTGGTTTGACAAATGCAATGGTGTGCTTTTTAATATGTTTTTTACGGCCATGTTCGCAGACAACAGGTGCTGTCTGTGAATCCAACATAGCAGGCATTTCCAAAAATCTGATGCAACTCACACTTTTCAGAATTCAATCAGAGGGTGCATCCTATGTCCGTGGACATCATGCCACCCCCCTGGAACAATCGGAAGCCCATCCACGGACTGAACAGGGAAGTGAGTCTGCGAACCAAACCCAGATCTCACTAATTTGTTTTACCTACTGGACGGATTTACACCAAATTTATAAAAGCACGCTTTTAGGACCAATCTGCCGCTCCTGCCCTGAATTTGTTGAAAATCTGTCCAGCGGTTTTTGCTGTAGGCTTGATTATGATGTATGATATGATATGATCATTTATTTATATTGCGCTCGTACATAAGTGTTTCAGAGCGCGACAAGGCAAGGGAGGGGAACAGGGGAGAACAAAACAACAATCTTATTAGGCCCAGTGACATTGAGAATGTGCAAGTGCAAGGGGAAGGGGAAAAGTGCATTGAAGGGGGGAGAAGTGGAAAGTGTGGGGCAGAACGGATAAATAATTATGAATAAAATGTTCGAACAACATTTATTTTACATTGCATCTATGGAAAAACCACAAATTTTGGGACTCCTCCTCTAACTTCTCCCACCACCCCCACTACACCCTGCATGAAACCACACCAATCTTTGCAGAATCAATCTGACGGGGTAGAATACACTTTTTTTAAAAAATTTCTGAAGATTCTTCCAGCGGGGGCAAAGTTATAAGCCACCCAAAAAGTGCTCTTCCTATCGTTGAGCAACTTAAACATAACGCAGGCCCTATATTATATATTTATAAATATGTGATTATTATACTATTTTTTTATATATATAATTGCACTGCACGTTACTTACAAAAATGTAAAAATGCTTTTTCATATAACCTTTGAATCTATGGGTGCATCGTCACCAAGTTTCACAAGCTATGTCTCCTGTCAGATACAATCAAGCATGCCAACTTTGTTAAGAATCTATGCATAGGTTCAAATGTATTAAGGAGTTGAAAAAAGCTATTTCTCAATTTTTAAAATGAAGATTATGTTCAGATTACATTATTTTTCTAAACCGATTCCTCAAAATTTCCCATTTCTAGTTTAGACATTTTTGGCTTACCCATACTATGTACTTTACTCTGTTCAGTTTAAAAAAAAAACTGTGGCCATTGCATCAGCCATAATCAAGATATTACATTTAAATCTATATTCCAGACTCTCGTAGTGTATTTGTAATGTCAAAAATGACATATTAACACCCAAACCTTTAAATATACATCTGAAATGAAATTACATTTAAATCTATATTTAAATCTATATTTCAGACTCTCGTAGTGTATTTGTATTGTCAAAAATTACATATTAACACCCAAACCTATAAATATTCATCTGAAATGAAATCTAAAATGTTCCTATTACACAACTTAATAACGTTGTTCATCTATGTGCTTTTATAGAGTAAAGTATGAACATAGTTTCTTAAATATATATCTCCTATTGGAGTGCTGTTGATGAGGGCTGCTGTTCAACCAATTTGTACTTTATGTCAAATAAACTGGAGGAGAATCACAGTAATGCTTCTGCATTCAGGAAACATCGGTGGGTAGTTTGTTATACACTGGAAATGCAGGGTTCCGCCCACCCCTAGGAACAGTGCAGACCAGCCACTCTCTTACATTTGTCCCCTTCCAAAAAGTCTGGTCTCAACCTTCCAACCTTCAACATTCCACTGCATGGCAAAAAATAACTTTAGACAGGCAGGCAACAAGTATGACCAAGTAAATATATGTTTCAAAGTAAATCACACAAGTGAAAACATGACTCATAACACCTTCCTACATAACTACTTAACCAATTCCATGACCCAATCCTCCTCTTGTTCCAACATCTTATATCACTCATTATGAGTCAAACAGTGAGCAGCCTTAGAAACATGTGTGCCCCCTAGAATCTCTACTCTCCGTTCATGAAAGAGAATGGATTACTGATCCTTACAGAACCTCCGGCTTAAAATTTACATTTTTAAAATATTTCAAGGCAGTCATATCTCTCCTACATGAACCCTTCTAAAATGCTCTCTTCCCCTAAAATCCTGTTCATACCATTCTTACTTACTATATTGGACACAACACCGTTGAGTATCTTCCTTAACATCTCAAACAGGATAAGGCCTGTATGACAAATCTATCAGCTACTGTTCTACTAATAATTTTAGCTTCCCACTCTAGTGTCATTCTGCACAGCATTCATGAGGGTGCAGTTGAATCATTCTACCACCCCACTGGTGTAAGGGTGGTATACAGAAGTCCACAATGCTCCAATTCAATGCATCAGAGAAAGGAATTGGTCAGTTAGGAAATAAAAATCCCCCTTATCATGTGTCCAGATCCTCCCTATGTAAACCTCCCTTTAGAAAAATGTGCCATGGAATTCAATATATCCACCTGGAATAAAGATCTAGCAACATCAAAACACACTTCCTCAGAGTGTTCTTCCCATTCAGCGTGCCCAAAACATCTAAGATGATAAAATCCCACGTATGAGGCCTGAGGTAATTTGGTACAGTGTTTATATAGTACACTGGAATTTTGTGCTAAGTGGATGCACTGGAAAACAGCAATGATCTGTTAACTAGGTATAATGTAAATTGGAATTACTGTGCTGGAGAATGGTATTCATCAATATATTTGGGTTATAGTACTGTCCACAGTTGGAATAATGACGTCATCAGCATCCGTCCCAGGATTCCATCCAAGTGTTCTCACTTAACCAAATATCACTATGTGTCTGACTGTACTATAACACATAAGAACCTAGGACAGAAGCATTTATTTATTTATTTGTCATTTGTTACAGCGCACAAAACACTTGGGTATCAAGGCATTAGTTACATTTAGGTACAAAGATACAAGGTACATTAAGGTAAAAAGAGAAGAAAGGAGGGGCGTGGGGAGTTGCAGTAGTGGGATGGAAGAGTCTTAGGTGGAACAAAGTTAGTTGAACAGCCAAGTCTTTAAGTTTCTGTGGACGGTTCAGTAGGCCTGTCTTTTCCGAGTGCTGGTGTAAGATTATTCCAGAGTTTGTCAGCCACTACTGGGAAGCTCTTGCCCCCTACTGAGAGGCGGTTGAAGTTGGGCACTCCAGGAAGTGCGAGTTTGACATTCTAAGAGGTCGGGCTGGGACATATTTCTCCAGGCAGCATGAGAGGTAGGTCGGGGCAGTGTTAGAGAGACATTGGTGGACCAGGGACAATGTTTTGAACTTAATCCTTTCCCGGATTGGCACCCAGTGTGCAGCTCCCCTGGCTTCGGCGATATGGTCCGATTTGGAGAGACAAATGGCCGCTCGGAGAGCATTGTTCTGATTCGTCTGGAGATTGTTCATGTTTAGTTCAGAAGTGCTGTTAAATAGGATGTTACAGTAGTCAAGCTTGGCTCCTGTGATAGCTCTTGCAATTGGTAGGCGGTTAGGAGTGGAGAGGAAGGGCCTGCTGTCATAAAGTATTTTGGCTGTGCAAGCCTCTGCTGAGGCGATCGAGTTCACTTGATGTGAATGGTTGAGGTTGGCCTACAGGTAGACACCAAGAGTTCTGGCAGCGGCAGAGATGGTAATACAGTTACCATCGATGATAAACTCCTTGTATGCAGGGTCAATGTTGCAAAGTGTGGAGTTGGAGACGACGATTAGGATTTCGGTTTTGTTGTCGATGAGGCAGAGTAGGTAGAAGACATCCAATTTTATATGACCTCATATGCAGAGTTTATGGTGGCTGTCCGTTTGGGGATGGTGACTAGTGGATAGCCGGATGTCGATCTGGGCCATTGAGCAGCATTTTCTCCAGAAGTTAGATACAAATTGAGTACCTCGGTCTGAAGGAAACCCATGGAGCCGTACAATGCCTTCAAGAAATACCTTTGCCAGAGTGGAAGCATTTGGGAGCCCCTTAAGAGGAATGAAATGTGCCATTTTTGAAAATAGGTGCACGACCACAATAATAGTGTTAAACCCTTGACTGGGTTTTAAGTCAGTAATAAAATCGAGAGACAACGTGTGCCAGGGTGCTGGTGTGATTTCCAGTGGTTGTAATAGCCAAGCCGGTTTCTGCTTGGATGACTTGTTTTGAGCACACACTCCACAAGATAGGATGAATTGGATAATGGGCCTCATTACGACCCAGGTGGTAAGGGGTTAACGGTGCCGTAAAAGGTGGCGGCGCCGTTAACCCCTTACCGCCTAATTATGAGGTCCCTTTGCGGGTCCCCACCTTAACAGCTTGTTTTACCAGCCGTTAAGGAAGGAACCCGCAAAGGAACCTTCGAGGTAATTACGGTACCGCAATTTGCGGTACCATAATTACCACATTCCACTTTCCCATTGGCCCTATGGGGGCAAAAATGGGAATGGGGAAGGGCCAATGGTGAATGGGGAATTACCGCCCTGCCAACCCTGGTTTGGGGCGGTAATTCTGCCATCCGCCATGGCGCAATCGGTAAAATACTGGCGTCAACCATGGCGCTAATAGCGTCATGGTTAACGCCTGGGTCGTAATGCGGCCCAATGTCTTTACTCCACGTGGGCCATCAATAATTTTGTTTTACCTTGGCTAGGGTTTTAGCGATTCCGGGGTGGCCCTCGATCAAGGAATCATGATATCCGGACATGACTTGTTCTCGTAGTTTTTGGTTTGGTAAGAATAAATGATTCCTGAAGTAGGGCAACTGATCTTTTATCATGTAATGTTCTCCTTGTGCCCTCCACGCTTGTAATTGCTCCGGACTCATCAGGTTTTGGATTTCTTCATGGAATTCTTTCTGAGTTATGGTTGCTGTGATTCCTAGGAGCTTGTCACTCGGGATGATTGCTATTGGGTGAGGGGTCTGATACCCTTGCTCTTCCACCCCCATACGAGAAAGGGCATCGGCCTTCCCGTTTTTCACCCCTGGTTGAAATGTAATCACATAGTCATATTCAGCAAAAAAAAGAGCCCAACGTAGTTGTCGTGAGGATTGGGCCTTTGCTGTTTTTAGCTACTGAAGGTTCCAGTGGTCAGTTATTACAGTGATTGTGTGTCTGGCGCCCAAGAAGTAGTGCCGCCATGCCTTAAAGGCTGACTTAATGGCCAGGAGTTCTTTGTCTGTGATAGCGTAATTGAGTTCAGGGGGTGTGAATTTACACGACCAGAAGGCAACAGGGTGTAACGTTTTGGGGTCCTTTTGTGAGAAGACGGCTCCCATAGCCATTCTTGAGTCATCCATTTCCACCAGGTATGGGAGATCAGGGAGAGGGTGGCGTAAGATTGGGGCAGATGTGAATCTTGCTTTGAGTTCCTGGAAAGCCTCCTCGGCTTCTGTTATCCACTGGAACTTTTTGTTGCTTTTCCTTAGTAATGACGTGATGGGATGCATGATTTGCGAAAATCCTGGGATGAACTGGCGGTAGAAGTTTGCAAAACCCAGCATACTTTGAACCCCCTCGAATGAATTTGGGGATGGCCGGTTCAAGATCTACCTTGTGTACATCCATTCGGATTCCATTTGGGCTGAGAATAAAGCCCAGGAATTCCACCTTGGAGAAGTGGAATAAGCACTTTTTGAGCTTGGTGTAGAGCTGGTGTTGACGGAGATTCTCCAATACGGATCGGCCGTGTTTAACGTGGTCCTGCTTTGATGCGGAATATACTAGGATATCGTCGATGTACACCAGAGCACAGACATCAATCAATCCATCGTTCATGAAGTATTGAAATGCAGCAGGCATGTTGCAAAGGCCAAAGGGCATTACTTGATATTCGTACAAGCCGTATTTGGTGCGAAAAGCGGTTTTCCATTTGTCCCCCTGTTTTACGCGAACAAGGTTATATGCCCCCCTCAGGTCTAGTTTTGTGTAGATTTGGGCATCTTTGACTTGATCAAGCAATTCGGGGATCAGTGGTAGGGGGTAGCGATTTTTTACAGTAATCTGGTTCAGTGCGCGATAGTCAATGCACATTCTCAAGTCCCCCTCCTTTTTCGGTACAAAGAATAGAGGATTGGCTGCTCGAGACTTCGAGGGACAGATGAACCCGTTGGCCAGGTATTGGTCAAGATAGGCCTTCAGGTGCTGGTTTTCTGGTTCCGTGAGTGCATAAATTCACCCACAAGGGATTTGTGCGCCAGGTATCAGGTCGTTTTGGCAATCGTATGGTGTATGCGGTGGCAGCGTATTAGCTTGTTCTTTCTGAAAGACATCTTGAAAGTCCTGGTATTCACTTGGTAGGGTGCTGATTGCCACAGTCGCAGGCATGGAGGTTCTGGTGTCTATTGGTTGTTTCTCTTGGCGATAACATGTGTGGGCGCAAGTCTCGGGAAAGGCCAACTCTTTTGCTTGCCAATCGATTCGAGGATTGTGAGCTACCAACCATGGCATTCCCAAAATCAACCGGAACTGTGGTGTCTTAATGAGGTTGAAAACAATAGATTCTTGGTGTCCATCCTGGCACAGAAGGGTTAAAGCTTCAGTGCATTGGGATACTGGACCAGAAGCTATTTCCGTGCTGTCGACTGTGGTAACATTGTCTGTGGTTGATTTAGGGCGTAACGGAAGCCCCATCTTTGCTGCAAGATCCAGGTCGATGTAATTCCCATGCTCCACTGTCTATGTACGCTATTAGTGCGTGCATCCGAGATGGTTGTTGGTGATTGATCAAGACCACAGATAGTGCAAAATGGGAGGTCTGTAGTTCACTTTCTTCGCTCGACAAGTGGACCCCTACACTTCCCGGGCTGGGGAGTTTTCCGATTCCTTGATGGTATCTTCCTTGTCCGTGGCCCCTACTGTCCTCCTCGGTGGCTTCACAGGGCATTCTTTAAGGACATGACCTGACCTTCCGCAGTACAGACTTAACTGCTGTTGTCTCCTTTTATCCCTTTCCGCTTTAGTCAAGGGGGATCTGAACCCCCCAATTTGCATTGGTTCTCCTGAACCTTCCTTTGTTCGGGCAGAATTGTCCTTTGAACGCACATACATAGGGCGAGGGTCCGGTCTGGTTCGATCTGCTCTTCGGTCCTGCAACCTATGATCCAGTTGAACAACAAGGTCAATGAATTCTGAGCAGTCTTTCGGGGGGTTTACTACGTTTGCGAGAACATCCTTGAGCTCCCCCCGCAAACCCCGATGAAATAACGTGGTTCTCTTCTCCACTGGCCACTCTGCTTCAACAACAAGTCTATTGAACGTGGCTATGTATGTTAATAGGCCGTGATTCCCTTGGCGTAGGGACAGAAGTTTGTTGTCTAATACCTGCCCATGAGTACGACGGGCGAACATATTTTCCATCTCCTGCTGAAATCCCCTGCAGTCATGCAGCAAAGGATTGTCTTGGGCCACAAAGGGTACAGACCAGTCCACGGTGCTACCACTCAGGTAGGATAGCACAAAAGCAACCCGTGATTGGTCATTCGGAAAGGCCCCTGGCCTACAAAGGAAGTGCAGGCGGCACTTGTTCATGAACGTTGCAAACCTCTTGGGATCCCCCGTAAATTGTTCGGGCAGGGCCAAGGGAACTGCCCCAGGAAGGGTTATCTAAACAGGATTGGCTGATGGCGCTGGCATCGAGGGCACGCTTCCCGGCAATGGTGCATGCCCTGCTTGTGACTGGAGAAGTTGCCGGCTTAAATCATCAGTGCGTTCTTTGGCTACTATCAGCTCTCTCCTCAGGGTGTTGGTCTCCTGCCTGGCTGCATGGACTTCGGAACGTAGCTGCCCCAACATGTGGGCTAACTGGTCGGTTTCTGACGTTTCCATGAAGCCCAGGTGGAATTTGATGTGAGGCTTTGCGTTCTGTAACGCTCACCTGGTATCCACGGGGACGTCACTCAGCCTGTTCTGACCTCTTACAACCTTGAACCCTTCCCTGGAGGCTATTCGACTGGAGAGTGGGCCTGAAACACAGGACTGGTAGAGTTTAACTCCCTATTGTCTCTGTGTGCTTGAACCCCTTCTTCCCTGGGCTCCAACTCTTCCCTTTGATCCACAGCTCACCTTGTTTTCTTGGATAGTGTGCTCTCCGTCCTGCCTTCAGTGCAGGGGCGCGTTGATTGATGCGGGCTCGTTGCTGCCTAGTTACTTCACTGGCAAGAGTCCAGCAGGTAAATATAATGAGTCTTTTGAACAGTTCTCTAACTGCGTTCCTTTCCTTCCTTAGATGATGGCCGGCGTCCGGGGATGGCGGCGTGCTGCTGAGATGAGTAGCGCTGAAGGTGAGTGAGAGCGCGATGCGCGATGCACTCCTTTTGTATTTGCATTGAACTGAGTTCTTTTTGTGTGTCTTTTAGGTGGCGTGACGTTTTCAGCGTGGATGCCGGTTATGAAGAACTAATGCGGTCGGTAAGCGCGGTATGCGGTGCCTCTAGATGTTTCCACGCTAGCCTGGAGTGTCTTTCCCTCTTGCAGATGGATGAGAAGTTCCGGAGACATAGTTCCCCCAGAGCGGCTGGGATTCAGGTAAACGTTTGAAGCTCGTACAGTATTTAAAAATAAGCGAAGATTTGCAGAATGCTTACTAATGCCTTTTTTCTGTTCTCTTCCCTTTTCCTTTGGAAGCGGCGTGCCGGGAAGGGAATGACACCGCCGAAGATGCCCGCAGAACAGAAGGAGCGATGACTGATGGGCAGAAGCACCGCAAGGTAAGGCTGTTCCTAACGGTGTTCTTGTTCTTGCAGGAGCTGAGCGCAGAAGAAAGATGGAGGTCTACTGGAGACCGACACGAACACGCTGAGTGTCACACTGCAGGTGCAGGAAACGCAAAGCATGTTTCTCAGCCTGGGCTTGGCTTAAATAGTCTCTGGGTATCCCAGGTGCCTCTGGGTGAATCACACCCAAAAGACTAGACCGCACATGCATTTCTGGGAACCGAAATATGTGGGGGCATCCATCTTGTCCCCATCAATGCACTACAAGTCCAATCCCCAAAGTTATCCTATGGGAGTGAGTGAGTCTGGTGCCACAAGCTCCAAGTCTGACTCCAAGTGGGTCTTTGGAGGGATGGAGAGACCCTTGAGGGCCATGTAGGTGATTGTGGCCTGGCTCCATCCTGACATCTTGGAGGGCTGGGGACATGAGGGGCAGGAATCATGACACTAGTATAGCAAGGTGGTTGAATAGTTGTTTTTAAATAAATGTTGTAAAGGGTGAGGGAGAGGCAGGAACCTTGGGGGACTCAAAAGGTGACAGGAGTATGGTCAGTGGAAAAAACATTGAGGAAGACACATGAGGATTTGTCAGCTACAAAGGACCTAAGCCAATAGGTGGCTGATGGAGAGAGGTTTGCTGTTGAGGCAAGTTGAGAGCAAAGGTTTTGCTGGTTTACCAATTCAAATGCTGCAGAGAGATCTAGCATCATCTGGAGGGCAGGTTTGCCAGTGTCCTTGAAGGCATCGATTTGTATTTTCAGATCAAGTAGGGCAGTTTCGGTTCTGTGTTTGGGCGGAATCTTTATTGGCGTGGGCCAAGATGTTATTTTGCTCAAGATACTGTCGAACCTGGATATAAGCAACACAGTCCAGGATATTCAGGAGGTAGGTTACCATAGTAATGGGGGTGGTAGTTTGTTGGAATGGAGGGGTTGAGGGAGGGTTTCTTGGGGAGAGGTAGGACCCATGCTTCCTTCAAGGAAGTTGACACTGAGTTGGTGGAGAAGTAGGCGTTGATGATGGCTGTGAAGAAGGGAATGAGTGACTCAGCATAGTCTTTGATGACTGGAGCTGGGCATGTGTCACCTTTGCAGCTTGACGGTTTATGGCTCTTGATGATTTTGGTGACGTCCATGTCTGACACAAGATGGAAGATGAACAGGGTGCTGGTGTGGGTCGGTAAGGGGCTGTGGGGGATGGTGGTTTGGTTAGCATAGCCAGTTGCTTGGTGAGGATTTTTCCTTTGAGGGAGTTGACCTTTGCAGTGAGGGCATCTTGTTTTTTTTGCACCAGGTACTGTCTACTGCTAGATCTGGCTGGGGGGTCTGTAGCTCCTGGAGAATTGTGAAAATTTCCCAGGAGTTGGATGAGTCATTATTGTTTCTGGAATTGTAGCTGTTGACTTTGGCAGTATGGATTTGCCTTCTGTAGTTTTTGGTGAGGGAGGAGAAGAGAGATTCTGAAGGCAGGGGAGCTTATTGGCACAGACTTCAGGGAGTTCAGGAGTAAACCAAGCAGTTTTTTTTAGTGAGGTTTGAGAGGGGCAAGCGTTTTGACTGCTTGTGCAATAGATTACTTGTAGAGGTCGACCTGTGGGATGTTTTTACCCATGCATCCAAG
Organism: Ambystoma mexicanum; assembly: GCF_040938575.1. NCBI lineage: Eukaryota > Metazoa > Chordata > Amphibia > Caudata > Ambystomatidae > Ambystoma > Ambystoma mexicanum. The sequence continues at coordinate 942,315,906 of NC_090926.1, read as the reverse complement.
CCCTACCTCAAAAACTGTGCAGTACTGACATGGAAAACATCATGATGGCCAGAGCTTCCCAGAAAAAGCCCAGGGAAGTGCATGAAGAATAGGCTGCCACTCATTTTTGCCGATGTTATGGGCACAGAAGGGCACTGCCTAAAACCACCATTGGACTACCCACACAGTAGTCTGAAACCATTGGGAATGGCAATGCTGATTGCCAAAAGCAACCTAGAATTTTGGGGAATTCATTTTCTTACGATATGGACATAAAGATATATTAATAAGGGTTTCCATTCAGTATCCCAGACTAGGCATTGACTTAGCTGTAGTGTTGAACTGAATCCTCTTACAGACCAGTGCTGTTGGGTCTGTTACTGAGGGTGGGGGCTGTGCTAGGGTGGCAAGCAGTGGTGCACGGTTTGTAGGGCTGAGGTTTTTTGCGCATCACAATACATTCAGGTTTGGCAGGGTGAGCTGGACTGGGGCATTCTGAATGGGGGATTTTGAAGGCAATGGTGTGATGGTCCGACCATGGACAGGGGGAGGTGACGCGGGTGGGAATGTTATAATTGAAGTTGCTTAACCAGTCTAGGGTGTGGCCTTGGTTATGGGGGGCTCAAGAGAACGTTGTGTAAATCTGGCATGGTTAAGGGCCATGGCCACTAGTGGCCAATTAGTCTGCAGGGTATTTGAGGCCTCTATTGATGCCCTTAAGATTTACAACCTTTGAGTTGGGTTTGATGGATGCGAAAATGCTTTTTATTAAGTTATCATTCGAAGGTATGGCTGGGGCCAGGTGGTTGGTATGTAAGGAGGACAGTGAAAGCATCAGTCAGAGACATGGAGATCTTGGCCAGTAGGAATTTGCACTTGGGGATGACATTAGTTTGCGTGACTCTAATAGTGAGGTTTGTTTAGTCACATCTTTGGATGGCAAAGTCAGGGGGGATGTCAATGGAAGGGCTGGACCTGAAGTGGGATGGAGCCAGGTTTCAGTGATAGCAAGCAGGTCGAGTCGTTGGAGGTTACATGATCAAGGATTTCAGCTGCGTGTGCCGGAAATGAACTTGCGTTGATTAGCACGCAGTTGATAGCTTTGTGGATGGGGCTGGCAGACGTGTGTGTTTGCTGCATTTGCAATGGCTGGGGAGCGGAGAGAGGGAGGCGTGGGATTAACTGAATGCGGAATCTGAAGAACCGATAACTCGTGAGAATAAGAGGGGGTGAAACAATGGCCAAATTGGGGATTTTGGGTTGCATGGGGCCTGGTCTGTGGGTCTGTGGTGAGTGTATTGATTGAGGAGTGTGGTGTGGGAGGCACGCAGTGAGCCGAGTGCACAGCCTGAGGAGGTTGTTCCTTGGAAAACTCGGCTGGGGCATAGCAATGTCAGAGTCGAGGATTTTGGGTTATGTGTGGCCTGGTCTGTGGGTCTGTGGTGGGCGGAGTAATTGAGAAGCATGGTGTGGGACGCACATAATGAACTGAGTGCGCAGCCTGAGGAGGCAATTTCTTGTGATGATCGAGGGGGGCATAGTGATGGCGGAGCCAGGAGTGTTGAGCTGATAGGGGAGTAGGTGGGGGGCATTGAGGTGCATTGGAGGAGCAGCGAGTTGCTGAAGGTGAGGCACCAGGGTGCTTACATGCGGACCATGTGGAGAGGGCCTCCTTGGGCTTGATTGGGCTTGTGCGAAGGGTGTTCTAGTGGTTCTTGTGTTGCCGGCATGCCTCGGGTCTGGTTGATGTAGTTACAAGTCCAAGGTGATGGGGTTCAGCCGACAATGTGAAACAAGGTGCGTAGCGGATGAGTTCAGTGATGCCATTGTGCAGTGCCTAACACCTGCAGCATTCAACACCAGGCCCTTGGCCTGCGCGGGCTTTGCCTCAGAAGGTTTGACACACAGGTTTTAATGAAGCAGAGTCAGGTGTCGATGTGTCGCTCGTAGTGGACGTGGATCGAGCAGCGTGCTCTGTGGATCTGCGGCGATCCATACCTCGCCCTTAGCCTGCGCAGGCTTTGCCACAGAGGGTTTGTCATGCATGTTTGAACGAAGTAGGGCCCGGCGTCGATGTGTAGTACGTAGTGGGTGTGGCTCAAGCAGCGTGCTCTGTGGACTCATGGGCGTAATTTTAGGGGGGACAGGGGTGTTTATCCCCCCCAACTTTCATGGCACACCATTTTGTCCCCATTCATTTGGCTGGGGCACCTTTTCTTCGGATGTCATGTCCCCCCAACATTTTCAGCAAAGTTACTCCACTGTGTGGACCTGCGGCACTCAACACCGTGCCCTTGGCCTGCACAGGCTTTGTCGCAGAGGGTTCGGCACGCAGGTTTCTGTAGTTGGCCAGCACCAAATGAATAGCTGGCCAATTCGATGCAAAAAGATAAATCACTCGTGTAAATGTTCCCGATTTATCTGTTTCACGATTATTTTTTCGGCTTGTCAGATATATGTTCTCTTGATATAGCATTTGATAACGTAATTTCCCAGTTGCATTAAGCGAGAAAGGAGATGTGTCACTAATACTCAGCGCAATGTTAATAATAATAATGATAATAATTTTGATTTTTTTTAGTGCTACGAACCCTCAGGCATCTGAGCGCTGCTTATTATTATCCACGATGCGTGGTGTTCATTTATCGACCTCAGAAGGATAAAAGCGAGCGCTCTACTCGCTGTGCTATCTGTCTGGCTATGGAGGGAGGGATCAAAAGCTGAGCTGTCTAAGCCAGGATTGAAATCTGTGTCAAGTGAATATGTTATCCTAATAGGAATTTAACGAATGTCAGTTTGACGTTTTCCATTTTGGCTAAGCAATCATTAGACTATAAAAAAAAAAGTTAAAGTCAAGACTTTTATCCTATAATCTGGTATAGTGTACGAAATGTTGTGCACCCGCAATTGCTAGCCCCGCCAGTATGAAACATTCCACAATCAGTTCTGCCAATGAACATTTGCATATCTGTGACCTCCGATGCAAAAATGGTCCCTGAGGCCTGAACAACTACGACGCTTCCCTGCAGTCCCTTATTGCACAATGAGCCGTACCCTAGGCTGAAGTCGAGAAACAGATGTCACAAGTAAAAATGCATAATTTAAAGGGGGGTGTTGCGTTGGCTTTACTACATGCCGACTGCACTCCTTTCAGCGATTAAGAAAACACAGGGCCACTCATTTTTTAATGAGAGACTAATTAGTTAAGTGGCAGGTTTCACTTTCAGTTTTTTCCGAATTGGAGGAGATGTCTGTTATCTTCTTTCTCCATCTGCCAAAGCCCCATTTTCCACTGCAGAGACCATCAGGAGACACAGCGTTGTAACATCCTCCGCCGATGCCAGCAATGGTAATTGAGGCCATTTGAGGGAGTGTTTGTCAGTCCATGGCAGCCCCTCAAACAAGGCCGTCGAACAGATGACGCCCCATTCAAAAGGGCAAGAGGGCAAACCAGGCAGGGCTGGTACTGCTGGGCACCGATCAAGGGAATCGGGAAACTCCCCGACGTTTCATAGGGTTCATTGCTTTTTTCACCAGTCTTATCACTCCAGCTTTTATATCTGAGCGCCTTTACGAGAAAAGGAAGCGCAGATTGGAGGAGCGCGCCCAGCTACACAGCCAGCCAAGAGCGCAGTGGGCCCAAGAAGACTTCTGCAACTGTCTGATTTATAGAGGAGTAAGAACGCGCCAATGTTTGGTTACGGGAATGAGGCGTGCAACTTGCGAAGACTCCGTGCTTTCAGGGCCTAATCCAGTCGAGTCTTTCTCAGTGTTAACAGTAGTTGCCACATATAAATCTTCATTGGAGAGAACAATAAATAGCGTGCTGGAATCTCTCTGTCTGTGGGGTTACCGCAAAATTCGAAATAATTTGGCACCATGAACCTGTACGCAACGTCAGTCCTTGGTTCATGTTTCTCAATGGAGGGCTCTATATATTTAAGACACTTTTTAAAATTGTAATTGGTTAGTTCAAACCTTTACAAAAAATAATTTCAAGTATTCACATAATACACATGATTAAAGAAGATGCTAAGAGAAAATTAAAATAGTACACATTTAAGACACCAAAAACACAAAAACATCCTTTCGTTTTAAATTAAATGTTTACTATGCCAAATGCAAAATTGCTCGGAGTGATTTAGCATCTGCGTGTGGGCAGCTGGTGCCAGCCATACCTGCATACATGTATGATGTGAACACTGTGTTGTGTTGCATGTTTATAAAGGAGCAGGTCGTCTGCGTTTGTCAGTGCATGAACTAATGCATCAAATACAGGGATCCGTGTATGATCTAATGGCCACAGGTTTGAATCCGGGAAGGTCTACTCAGCCCTTCATCCTTACAAGGTTGTTAAACTGAGTAGCCTTGTGTTGGGTAACACACATATGTCACCTTTCTACTGTGCCAAGATGCCCCCCCCAAAAACTACTTTTCTCATGTGCCTTTCCATGCTCATGTCCCCTAATCAAATGTAGAAAATCCAAAGATAAAAACCTCCACCTATGTATATCCGGTATTACCCAAATTGTTTGTTTACAATTGTTCGAATGAACAATTGACTGAATTTAAAGGGTCACAATTGACCTTTTCACAATTGACCATATATATATATATATATTCAGTGAAAAAACTTTGTTAAAGGGATGTTATGGTTCCAAGTAAAACCGAAAAACCCTTGAAATTCGCCAGTTATGGTAAGCTAAGCAACCATAACTCGCGCCACCACTGTGCACTGCTAAGACTAACACCCAGGACATCAAAGATGACATCACAAATGTCATTGATGACATCACTGATGACATCACATGTCTGGCTCACTATTTTTTCTTTTGCTGACATATCTAGGCCACATGGTTTTCTTCAGTAACAATCAGAAACTAAGAATTTTATTTTATTTGTAGACATATCCTTCTAGTAGGTTCTTACAGTAATTCCCTTAGAGTACAGTCACATCATATGAAACATATACATATGGGAAAACACAGGCTTGAAAGACAGCAATCCTTTTTGTGCATAAAGATAATCACTAGACTTATGAGCACTTTCTGATAGTTCTGTTGTTTTTATGGCCGTACTTTCCCTGTATATGGTCATATTTGTATACATTGTACTCACACTACTTTCCTTAGGGTCCAATCACATCAAGTGATACATATACATAGGGTAAATAGCAGCCATGAAACAGAGCAATAATTTATTTGCATGAATCTAATCAGTTAAGTTATGAATTGTTTCTGCTACTACTTGTGCTTTTTTGCTAACTTCACTTTCCCTGTATATACCCATATTGGTATGTGTTCTTGTGTCTTTGTGTTTTGTCTATAGTAATTCAATTATGTAATACATGGGTTTTATTAGCTACTTATTACATATTTCACAGTACACAAAAATCTATTAAGAAAACAATTATCATTTCATTATTCAACATATTAACATTACAAATATCATACCTTCATCTTGTACGCTGCACACAATGTTATGTTTCTGTATGAGTAGCTTAGTATACTAGATAGAACCCCATAATAGGATGCTATTTATATCAATGCATCGTTCAATGCACTTATTAGGGTATATTTCTTGCAATGATTCTTGACACTTTTTTCGCAACATAATAAGAATCCCTTCTACACATATTTCATGAGAAGTACATACACATGTGATGTCATCAGTGATGTCATCAATGACATTTGTGATGTCATCTTTGATGTCCTGGATGTTAGTCTTAGCAGTGCACGGTGGTGGCGCGAGTTATGGTTGCTTAGCTTACCATAGCTGGCGAATTTCAAGGGTTTTTCGGTTTTACTTGGAACCATAACGTCCCTTTAAAAAAGTTTTTTCACTGAATTTCATAGGTTTTTAGTAGCGCAACTTAACCATAACGTCCCTTTAACAAAGTTTTTTCATTTAACAATATCCAAATAGATAAATCAAAACCACTAAAATATATTAAAAAATAGACAGTTAGAATACGCCAATTGGTATCTAACTGCTCCAAAATTTTATAATATCAAAAAAAATGAAGAATCTTTACTGCTCCAAAAAAAATACAACAAAGCAAAGTATAAAGCATTAGCCAGAAACAACAAGTAAACACTGAAAACAAACAAACAAATAAACTGTAGCATAACAGAAAAAGGGTTTTTTTTTAATCCAACATGGATTTTTTTTTCTCCCACAGACCCAATGATTTTAGCAACAAATACAGAAACTGAGCAAATTGCACAGTACTCTGATTTGTACTCTACTAAATATGAGGGTAAAAAAAAAATAAAAGTATATTGCTTATACAATGTAATAAGTCATTACAAAATACTAATACTAACATGCTATTTTCTTTTATCACAGAAATGAAGAAGAAAAACATGGACTCCCATTACTAGACCAAACAGTAAGTATACAATAATAAGGACAACCATAGCAGCATATCACATCCATAGTATCTAATACCTTTGTTCCTTATACACTTGTTTTTCACCCAAAGTTATAAGCAAATATGAATGTGATATGCTGCGGTGGTTGTTGCCAGGGCATATAGTCTTGCGTGCATGGCCATTTGGCCATGCTCCCAAGACTCTATGCCCTGGCAACAACCACCGCAGCATACCACATCCATAGAGTCAAACATTTCAACTATGATCTATGGGAAACTTTTAATGTCCGTGAACAATGTGAGTGTTCTTAGAACACTTTGAACTTGCCAGCGAACAATACGGACACCGTTTTCAGGACACCCCCTACGAACACTCCCCGGACACCGCGAGTGTTCTTAGAAGCGTCTTCAGAACACCACAATCTTGTTTATTTGCGAACATTTCAGGACACCGCGAGTGTTCTTAGGACACATTCAACTTGACAGAGAACAATACGGACAGCGTCCTCAGGACACCCCCTACGAACATTCCAGGACACCGGGAGTGTTCTTAGAAGCTTCTTCAGAACACCACCATCTTGTTTATTTGCGAACATTTCAGGACACCGCAAGTGTTCTTAGGACACATTCAACTTGACAGAGAACAATACGGACAGCGTCCTCAGGACACCCCCTACGAACACTCCCCGGACACCGCGAGTGTTCTTAGAAGCGTCTTCAGAACACCACCATCTTGTTTATTTGCGAACATTTCAGGACACCACGAGTGTTCTTAGGACACATTCAACTTGACAGAGAAAAATACGGACAGCGTCCTCAGGACACCCCCTACGAACATTCCAGGACACCGGGAGTGTTCTTAGAGGCTTCTTCAGAACACCACCATCTTGTTTATTTGCGAACATTTCAGGACACCGCAAGTGTTCTTAGGACACATTCAACTTGACAGAGAAAAATACGGACAGCGTCCTCAGGACACCCCCTACGAACACTCCCCGGACACCGCAAGTGTTCTTAGAAGCGTCTTCAGAACACCACCATCTTGTTTATTTGCGAACATTTCAGGACACCGCGACTGTTCTTTGGACACATTCAACTTGACAGAGAACCATACATTTGTTTTTCATTCAAAGTTATAAGCAAATATGAATGTGATATGCTGCGGTGGTTGTTGCCAGGGCATACAGTCTTGGGTGCATGGCCAAATGCCCTGGCAACAACCACCGCAGCATATCACATCCATAGAGTCAAACATTTCAACTATGAACTATGGGAAACTTTTAATGTCCGCGATCAATGTGAGTGTTCTTAGAACAATTTGAACTTGCCTTCGAACAATACGGACACCGTTTTCAGGACACCCCCTACGAACATTTCAGAACAACGCGATAGTTCTTAGAACACTTTCAACTTAACAACGAACAATACGGACAGCGTCCTAAGGAGACCCCCTACGAACATTCCAGGACACCGGGAGTGTTCTCAAAAACGTCTTCAGAACACCCCCATTTTATTTACTTGCGAACATTTCAGGACACCGCGGGTGTTCTTAGAACACATTCAACTTGACAGAGAACAATACGGACAGCGTCCTCAGGACACCCCCTACGAACACTCCCCGGACACCGCGAGTGTTCTTAGAAGCTTCTTCAGAACACCACCATCTTGTTTATTTGCAAACATTTCAGGACACCGCAAGTGTTCTTAGGACACATTCAACTTGACAGAGAACAATACGGACAGCGTCCTCAGGACACCCCCTACTAACACTCCCCGGACACCGCGAGTGTTCTTGGAAGCGTCTTCAGAACACCACCATCTTGTTTATTTGCGAACATTTCAGGACACCGCAAGTGTTCTTAGGACACATTCAACTTGACAGAGAACCATACATTTGTTTTTCACCCAAAGTTATAAGCAAATATGAATGTGATATGCTGCGGTGGTTGTTGCCAGGGCATACAGTCTTGGGTGCATGGCCAAATGCCCTGGCAACAACCACCGCAGCATATCACATCCATAGAGTCAAACATTTCAACTATGACCTATGGGAAACTTTTAATGTCCGCAAACAATGTGAGTGTTCTTAGAACACTTTGAACTTGCCAGCGAACAATACGGACACCGTTTTCAGGACACCCCCTACGAACATTTCAGAACAACACAATAGTTCTTAGAACACTTTCAATTTAACAACGAACAATACGTACAGCGTCCTAAGGACACCCCCTACGAACATTCCAGGACAACGCAAGTGTTCTCAAAAATGTCTTCAGAACACCCCCATTTTGTTTATTTGCGAACATTTCAGGACACCGCGGGTGTTCTTAGAACACATTCAACTTAACAGAGAACAATACGGACAGCGTCCTCAGGACACCCCCTAGGAACACTCCCCAGACACCGCGAGTGTTCTTAGAAGCGTCTTCAGAACACCACCATCTTGTTTATTTGCGAACATTTCAGGACACCGCGAGTGTTCTTAGGACACATTCAACTTGACAGAGAACAATACGGACAGCGTCCTCAGGACACCCCCTACGAACATTCCAGGACACCGGGAGTGTTCTTAGAAGCTTCTTCAGAACACCACCATCTTGTTTATTTGCGAACATTTCAGGACACCGCAAGTGTTCTTAGGACACATTCAACTTGACAGAGAACCATACATTTGTTTTTCACTCAAAGTTATAAGCAAATATGAATGTGATATGCTGCGGTGGTTGTTGCCAGGGCATACAGTCTTGGGTGCATGGCCAAATGCCCTGGCAACAACCACCGCAGCATATCACATCCATAGAGTCAAACATTTCAACTATGATCTATGGGAAACTTTTAATGTCCGCAAACAATGTGAGTGTTCTTAGAACACTTTGAACTTGCCAGCGAACAATACGGACACCGTTTTCAGGACACCCCCTACGAACATTTCAGAACAACGCAATAGTTCTTAGAACACTTTCAACTTAACAACGAACAATACGGACAGCGTCCTAAGGACACCCCCTACGAACATTCCAGGACACCAGGAGTGTTCTCAAAAACGTCTTCAGAACACCCCCATTTTGTTTATTTGCGAACATTTCAGGACATCGCGGGTGTTCTTAGAACACATTCAACTTGACAGAGAAAAATCCGGACAGCGTCCTCAGGACACCCCCTACGAACACTCCCCGGACACCGCAAGTGTTCTTAAAGCGTCTTCAGAACACCACCATCTTGTTTATTTGCGAACATTTCAGGACACCGCAAGTGTTCTTAGGACACATTCAACTTGACAGAGAACAATACGGACAGCGCCCTCAGAACACCCCCTACGAACATTCCAGGACACCGGGAGTGTTCTTAGAAGCTTCTTCAGAACACCACCATCTTGTTTATTTGCGAACATTTCAGGACACCGCAAGTGTTCTTAGGACACATTCAACTTGACAGGGAACAACACGGACAGCGTCCTCAGGACACCCCCTACGAACACTCCCCGGACACCGCGAGTGTTCTTAGAAGCGTCTTCAGAACACCACCATTTTGTTTATTTGCGAACATTTCAGGACACCGCGAGTGTTCTTAGGACACATTCAACTTGACAGAGAACCATACATTTGTTTTTCACTCAAAGTTATAAGCAAATATGAATATGATATGCTGCGGTGGTTGTTGCCAGGGCATACAGTCTTGGGTGCATGGCCAAATGCCCTGGCAACAACCACTGCAGCATATCACATCCATAGAGTCAAACATTTTAACTATGATCTATGGGAAACTTTTAATGTCCGCAAACAATGTGAGTGTTCTTAGAACACTTTGAACTTGCCAGCGAACAATACGGACACTGTTTTCAGGGCACCCCCTACGAACATTTCAGAACAACGCGATAGTTCTTAGAACACTTTCAACTTAACAACGAACAATACGGACAGCGTCCTAAGGACACCCCCTACGAACATTCCAGGACACCAGGAGTGTTCTCAAAAATGTCTTCAGAACACCCCCATTTTGTTTATTTGCGAACATTTCAGGACATCGCGGGTGTTCTTAGAACACATTCAACTTGACAGAGAAAAATCCAGACAGCGTCCTCAGGACACCCCCTGCAAACACTCACCGGACACCGCAAGTGTTCTTAGAAGCGTCTTCAGAACACCACCATCTTGTTTATTTGCGAACATTTCAGGACACCGCGAGTGTTCTTAGGACACATTCAACTTGACAGAGAACAATACGGACAGCGTCCTCTGGACACCCCCTACGAACATTCCAGGACACCGGGAGTGTTCTTAGAAGCTTCTTCAGAACACCACCATCTTGTTTATTTGCGAACATTTCAGGACACCGCGAGTGTACTTAGGACACATTCGACTTGACAGAGAACAACACGGACAGCGTCCTCAGGACACCCCCTACGAACACTCCCCGGACACCGCGAGTGTTCTTAGAAGCGTCTTCAGAACACCACCATCTTGTTTATTTGCGAACATTTTAGGACACTGCGAGTGTTCTTAGGACCCATTCAACTTGACAGAGTACAATACGGACAGCGTCCTCAGGACACCTCCTACGAACACTCCCCGGACACCGCGAGTGTTCTTAGAAGCGTCTTCAGAACAGCCCCATTTTGTTTATTTGCGAACATTTCAGGACACCGCGGATGTTCTTAGAACACATTCAACTTGACAGAGAACAATACGGACAGCGTCCTCAGGACACCCCCTACGAACATTCCAGGACACCGGGAGTGTTCTTAGAAGCGTCTTCAGAACACCACCATCTTGTTTATTTGCAAACATTTCAGGACACCGCAAGTGTTCTTAGGACACTTTCAACTTGACAGAGAACAATACGGACAGCGTCATCAGGACACCCCCTACGAACACTCCCCAGACACCGCGAGTGTTTTTAGAAGCGTCTTCAGAACACCCCCATTTTGTTTATTTGCGAACATTTCAGGACACCGCGAGTGTTCTTAGGACACATTCAACTTGACAGAGAACAATACGGACAGCGTCCTCAGGACACCCCCTACGAACACTCCCCGGACACCGCGAGTGTTCTTAGAAGCGTCTTCAGAACACCCCCATTTTGTTTATTTGCGAACATTTGAGGACACCGCAGGTGTTCTTAGAACACATTCAACTTGACAGAGAACAATACGGACAGGGTCCTCAGGACACCCCCTACGAACATTTCAGGACACCGGGAGTGTTCTCAAAAACGTCTTCAGAACACCCCCATTTTGTTTATTTGCGAACATTTCAGGACACCGCGGGTGTTCTTCGAACACATTCAACTTGACAGAGAACAATACGAACAGCGTCCTCAGGACTCCCACTACGAACACTTCCCGGACACCGCGAGTGTTCTTAGAACAGTTTCACTTTGCTTGCGAACAAAACGGACACATATTGAGTCCTTAGAACACCCCCCAGTCAGTTTATTTAGAACATTTCAGAACACCCGTGATGTCCACAAACAAATCAAACACAAAAAGAATGTCTAACACATAAAAAACACAACTTTCATCCTATCTCATACACTCCCACCCTCCCCAAACACTCCTACACACCAACACACTCTACTAAATACACATTTTGAACAAAGTTTCACCGCGCTGTCCGCGGACATCCGCAAATCCAAGATGACGGGTGCTACCGAAAAATCTGACGCGCTTCACGCTCCACGCCGTCCAATCAGCGAACACGTTGCATGTCCGCAAACATCACGCAAGACGATTGGCCAATCAGGACACTGTCCACGGAGCGAACATGGAAGTGTGTCCGCTAACCGAACACAGATATCACTAATTTTTTTTTACCTACTTTTTGGTCATTTTAAAAAAAAACTACTGGACGGATTTTCACCAAATTTGCAAAAGCACACTTTCGGGACTAAGCCGCTGCTCCTGGTCTGAATTTGGTGGAAATCCGTCCAGCGGTTTGGGCTGTAGGCGCGAGCAAAATCTTTTTACCATTCAGTCTATGGTGAAAAAAACAAGTTTTGGGATCCCCCCTATAACTTTGCCCCCCCCAGACGAATCCTCACCAAACTTTGCAAAATAATTCAGAGTGACCCAAACACTTTTTTTGCAAAGTTTGGTGAGGATCCGTCCAGGGAGAGCGAAGTTATAAGCCACCCAAAAAGTGCTCCTCCTATGGAAACAGCAAGTTAACCATAACTACATGGCCACTACCGTGGCCATGTAATATTCAAAACATCGATATTTACAAGTTACAAACAAGATTAAGCATTTTGTCATATATTTGGGTTGCTGATGGTAAGGACTGGGTATTACTTTTTGGTCAGTAGCCAGACAATGACATGTTTCCGAAAAATCTGAAATGACTCAATGGTTTTTATGTTGAGTGGTAAAGTGTTCCAGAGTTGGGAAGCAAGTTATTCCCTTTATTGTAGGGAATCAATTATCTGGGGGAGTTGAACTACGTAGGGCTGGTAGGGTGGTGGTCAACTGGCTGAGGCATATGGAGATCCACATCCCATCCTACCTGTAGTGTGTTGTGCAGGGGGAAGGAATTGGGCAACCATAAGGTAAGGACGGGCCCCGCAGGTAGAATACTTCAACTGCTAATGAGGCAGTATTCTGTAGGAGAGCGGTAAAACTTTACAAAGCATTCTGATGGAGAGTTTAAGACTTTTACTGGGTGGATGTGTCCTGTAAAATTGCCCGAGAACCGTGGTCAGTGGCAGTGCTCTGTGACAGACCCTAATAATATTATAGCCTGGCTTTGCCCTGTGAAAGAGCCTGAGAATCTTGGTGGGTGGCTGCACCTTGGAAAGAGCCAGAGAACATTGGTGTGTGGTTGCACTTTGTGAAAGGACCCAAGGACCTTGCTGGGTGACTGCACCCAGTGAAATTACCTAAGAACTCCAGTGGGTTACCACACCTGAGAACCTTATTGGGTAGCAGCTGCAGAAGTGACAAAGACCAAGAGTAGCCTATATCCCTTTGCCTCTGGCTCATTTGGGTGCTGACATATTGCTCCAAATGTTGCCATAAATGTGGCACCAGACTCTAGGACTCTCTGTACTTCCTTTAACTAAAATGAAGCAAGTGCACGTCTCCAACAAGCTGTCTTCAGGGTTTTAAATATCTTGCCATTCCTCCTTCCAGGTGTGAACCGTTGACATGTATCTTATCCAGTCACATCAAGAGATGTACACTGACTGGTGTGACACTCATTGCCCTAAACCTTTCTCACTGCCAGCAACCACAATCAGGGGAACATCCTTCTCCCTGACAAACGTGCCTCTCCCAACAGTTGCCCTCCGTGATTTTCCGCTCTTCACAAACTTTGTTCATGGGATTTTGGAGAGTGGGTAGGAGATGTTCAATTTCCTGCCCCTACTGAATTTCAGCAACAGACAGTGTGAACCATTCTCTGTGGTAATGTTTTGGACATGTATATCAAATGTCTCATAACACAAGTTAAAGAAGACTGGCCCGGCCTGTGCTCATGTGAGTTGTTTCTGCCATTTATTTGGCACATCAATTACTAAGCCATTAGCCAAACATTCACAATTTCAGTTTCTCCAATGATATACTACTGCAATGTTTGCTGGCTGGGTAGGGAACCTTCCATGATACCTAGCCGAGTACTGTTTTGTTTATGAATCCTTATTTATCAAGATACTGAAAAGTTAAAATAATGGTGTCTTATTTAATTTAAGGAGAGAGAGTATAGAAAATGCCACCAAATAAACTGTTAGGAGCTCAGAATCAGAAGTGACATGTTCAATTAGAATCTGATTTGCAGAAATATGCAAAATTAATGAAAACATGTTTGGGTCAGTCAGTGGACAATACATTGCATTACATTGCACCAGTGCTCAGCCACCTGAAAATTATGTAGAATCATCAGATTTACCATGCAGCTTGAGTGAGAATAATGAGGACAAAACAGTGCTAATAGTGAGCGGTGCTCAGCCTGGAAATGATACAGAATAACCAGATTTACCATCCAGCTTGAGTGAGGATAATGAGGACAATACAGTTCAAATAGTGAGCAGTGCTCAGCCTGGAAATGATGCAGAATCATCAGATTTACCATGCAGCTTGAGTGAGAATAATGAGGACAATACAGTGCAAATAGTGAGCGGTGCTCAGCCTGGAAATGATACATAATAACCAGATTTACCATCCAGCTTGAGTGAGGATAATGAGGACAATACAGTGCAAATAGTGAGCAGTGCTCAGCCTGGAAATGATGCAGAATCATCAGATTTACCATGCAGCTTGAGTGAGAATAATGAGGACAATACAGTGCAAATAGTGAGTGGTGCTCAGCCTGGAAATGATGCAGAATCATCAGATGTACCATGCAGCTTGAGTGAGAATTATGAGATAGGTGGCTCACCTGAAAGGAAGGATAATGCAGAGGATGATCTATTCCATATGAAAATGAAAGGGACTCTGAAAAAGAGCCCAACTCACCCGGAGAAGGAACCAGCAGTAAAGCAATCTATACATCAAGCTTTAATACATCGGATCCTGCTTTGTGGTCAGAGGTCCTACGTTCTGCTGACATAGACCCGATCATTTTGAATGGATCAAGTAAAATCAAAGCCATGAGATTCCCAGTGAATCAACAGAAGCAACACTTCTCAATATTACACTGTCAAAGAGTGCATGAGATTGGTAAGATAATACATAGACCTTGGCTCGTTTACTCAAAATTAGATGATAAAGTATTCTGCTTTTGTTGTAACATATTTAATAGAGCTGAAAAATCAATGCTTGCACTTTCTGGTTACAACTGTTGGCATAACATTGCTGATGTTCTAAAGAATCATGAAGTGTCACATGCTAATTTTATTGCATTCTCAAAATGGACAAAAGCAGAATCTAGACTAATACAGAACAAATGCATAGATTCAGAAAACCAGCGGATAATGAATTCAGAAATCATTCATTGGAGACATGTGCTTCAACGTTTAATCTCTATTATTATCTTCCTCGCAAAGAATAACTTAGCTTTTCTGGGGCTAACCAGACAAGTTGTTCACTGATCATAATGGCAATTTCCGAGGTTTGGTAGAGCTCCTTGGGAAATATGATGATGTCATGTGTAAGCATTTAAAACAAGTAGTTTGTAAATTCGTCAAAGATCATTACTGCAGCAAAAAAATTCAAAATGAATTGCTCGAAATTATGACAAGTAAGGTGCTTGAGAACATATTGATTTGACTCCGCAAAGCAAAATTCTACTCAGTTATCATGGACTGCACTTCCGACATTAGTCACATAGAACAGATGTCACTGACGGTGAGATTTGTTGATGACAGTGATGGACAAATGAAAGTAAAGGAACACTTTGTCTGCTTTACGCCTGTGGATGACTCTACTGGAAAAGGCTTAACTGAACTGTTTATTAATGCCCTGAATGAAAATAAAATAATGCTTGAACACTTCCGTGGTCTTGGACATGACAATGGTGCAAACATGAAAGGCAAGCACATTGGGGTTCAGGCTAGGATTCTTGCTCTTAATCCAAGAGCCTTTTTAGTGCGTGGCGGCTGCCATTCCCTCAATCTGGTTGTATCCGATGCAGCATTGTCAACTTTGGATTCAGTACCTCTCTTTGGAGTACTACAAAGAATATACACTCTTTTTTTCAGCATCTACTCTTAGATGGTTGTTCTCACAAGTAATGTTAGAAATCTCACTGTAAAGCCGCTAAGCGACCCCCTTTGGGAGAGTTGAATTGACAGTGTGAAAGCAGTAAGGTTCCAAGTGACTGACATCTATGATGCACTAATGGAATTAGCAAAGTTAAACAAAGCTGATGCTGGAGTCAGACATGAGGCCCAACGTCTGGCTAACCAGATAACTGACTTCACATTTCTGGTTTCACTTGTAGTTTGGTACAATATCTTGTTTCAGATTAACATTGTGAGCAAGACATTACAAAATAAGTCTGAGTACATTGTGACTGCTACTTCTTTGATGGAAGGATGTATTCAGTTCTTTGTAGCCTACAGAGACAATGGATTTGAAAATGCCATCATTGCAGCCAAAGAAATGGCAGTTGACCTAGGAGTTGAGTCTGCCTTCAAGCAGATCTGTATTCATCAAAGAAAGAGACCGTTTGATTATGAGGGCAGAGATGATCGGACATAGACCCAAAGTCCCGAAGAAATGTTCAAGGGGAGTTGTTTTGTGTGATTGTTGACACAGCCGATGGTTCAATTGAACAAAGGTTTGGACAAATGAAGGATCATGAACAATGCTGGGGCTTTCTATATGACCTTACCAAGCTTCCTATGGACAAAACAAAACACTAATGAAGCATTGTGCAAACCTCCACCAGACATTAAAACATGGTGAATCTTCTGACATCAATTGCAAGGACCTTCATGTTGAATTGGAAAATAGGTGCTACATTTTACCAAGAGGGACCGTTACACCACTACCAATTCTCCAGTATATTAATGATGCTAACCTGAAGAACATTTCCCCAAACGTCTGGATATCATTGAAAATTCTGCTCACTCTTCCCGTCACAGTTGCAAGTGGTGAGCGCAGCTTCTCTAAACTGAAGCTCATTAAAATGTACCTTCGATCAACAATGGCCAATGAACGACTGACATTGCTTGCTATTTTATCAATCGAAAATGACATTGGTCAATCCCTGGTCCTATCCGACGCTGTGCTTCAATTTGCAGGGGCAAAGTCAAGAAAAGTTACTTTTTGAACACATAATACAGGTAACATTTGAAGACTGTCATCTAGTGTCTAATGTATGCATTTTCTATTGCATTTGTATTTCCATCTGGTTCTTAATGAAGTGCCCTTTTTACAACATTTGTAACATATTTTTCTGGTTGTCATATTTAGGGGCCGGGGTGGGGGGTGCTAACAATGCTTCCTGCCTGGGGTGCAATCTGGTGTTAGACCGGCCCTGGTCCCTGGGCTTGAGGCCAAGGATAAGTCCTGCAGTCCTGTTCTGGATTAATTGTAGTGGGAAAAGAGTAGGGGTAGGCATATTGAGAAAGAGACTATTGCAGTAGTACAGCCTAGAGAGAACCAAGGCTCTGGAGACAATGAGCTTCTGGTGGAAAGTGAGAAAAGGTAAAATAATTCTGAGGAGGAGCACCTGAAAATGGGGCTTTTTGGCAAGGCCCACCATGTGAGGTGAGAAGCAGAGAGTGGAGTCGAAGAGGACACCAAGGTTTTTTGCCTCACAGGAAGGGGATGGTAGAGGACCCAAAGAGGGTGGCCAGAGTGAGAGAGGGAAAGCGGGAGCAGGGGTCCCAATGAGAAGGATCTATGTCTTACTGGCATTAGGGCAAAGATCATTGGAAGTGCACTAATCCTGAATCGCGGATAGGCAGTCAGGCATGAGTGAGAGAAAAGAGGAGGCTGAGGGAAGCCTGAAAGAGAGCTAAGTGTTATTTGCATAACACTGAATGTTAGAAGAGAAGGTGGAGATCAGGTGGGCCAAAGGAACCAGATAGACATTGAAGAGCCAGGATGAGAGGATAGAGCCCTTTGGGACACCACATGTGGTAAGTGAGGTGGTGGAGTGAAAGGACCCAATCTGGACCGGGGAGGCACAGTCCAGGAGGAAGGAAGTCAGTCACGTCAGGTCCTGAACTGTGATGCCCAGGCATTGGTTGATCAGGGTGTGTGATTGTCTGTGTTCAAAGCTGGAAAGATCTAGGAGGATGAGGACAGAGGAAGAGTTGGAGTCGAGGTTAGAGAGCAGATCTTCACGGGTGTTCAGGAGAGCAGTTTCCTTGTCTCTGGCTACTCTGAAACCAGAATGATGGTCATGGAGGCAGCCAACAGATTCAGTGCGGAGGGTGAGCTAGGAGATGGCCAGGTTTTCCAGGAGTTTGCCAAAAAAAGGAATGACAGAAATCGGACAATAGTTTACCGGACATGTAGGATCGGCAGAGGGATTTTTAGGAGGCGGTGCCCAAGGGATTGCTTGATGACAGAGGACAAAGATCTAGTGGTGAAAGAGTGATTGCAGAAATTGGCCAAGGCTGGAGCGAGGATGGCAATGTGGTACTTGATGGTTCTGGAGGAGAATGAGGAGCACCTGTTTAGACAGCACTTTCATAGATCGGTCATGTCTAGACACATTGTCAGGTGTTGTCAGAGAGAAGGAGGAAAAGAGGAGAGGGAAAGGCAGCCAAAGGGGCTTGAGAGAGGTAGAGGAAGAGGGGTAGTAAAGCGAGTACAGGATGTCCTGAGTTTCAGAGCTAAAATGAGAGGCCAGAGTTGTATAGCATGCCTGGGAGGGAACAAGAGAGGTGGAGACTGCAGTAGGATTGGTCAGCTCATTGCAGATTTTAAAGAGTTTGGCCGTGTTGATATAGGCTGCAGGAGAGGACAAAGAGTCTGTATTGCCTTTGGAGCAGACAGAAGTTCAGTTTGTCAGAGGATACACCCGAAGCGCTCTACTTCCTCTCAGCCACCATGTACTTGCATATCAGGGTGTCGAGGTTGGAGTTGTACCAAGAGTTGCACTTGGTGGTAGGCTTCAGACAGATACTGATGACGGGGGCAAGAATGTCAGAGTGTTGGAGATAGAAAGATGAAGTTTAGAGAGGGCTGTGTTAGAGAGTGAGACAGCCGCAGGAGAAGAAGGAGCAGGGAAAGTAGAGGCAAAGACATCTACTGACACTTGCTTCATGGGCCGAATGACCGAGAAAGAAGGTGGCAGTGCTGGGGTAGGCTTTGCTTGAAGGGTAAACCCTTTCAGGTGAGAGGAGAGCAGAAAGTGGTCAGCTGAAGAGAGAAGAGTTGTGAGTAGGTTGGAGAGGGGGATGTCTGAGGAGATGAAAACATCCAAGGTGTGTCCGGCAGAGTTTATCTGACCAAAGGGTAGAATGGAAAGGGAGAGAGAGTCGCACAGGTTGCAGAAGAGCACAGAGGAGGGATTAGAAGCATACAGGTGGATGATGAGGTCTGTGAGGAGGAGAAGTTGAGAGGTCAAGCCAAGGAGAGAGGAACAGAGGTCAGCCCATTCTGAGAGGAAGAGGGTGACCTGGCCATGTGGCCTTTAGATGTGGCTAGAGTCAGAGAGAGGCCAGGAGAGATAGATAGCCTGCAGACTAGAAGTTCAAAGGAGGAGTAGGCCTGCATAAGAATGACAGAAGCAGGGACCCTCTCAGGAAAGATCAGGGTCACTCCACCTGTGGCCCGGTTAGTTCTGAGCTTGGAGAGGATCTTGTAGCACTCAGGGAGGAGAGTGGCAAAACCTGTGACATAGCTGGCCATGAACCATATCTCAGTGAGAACCAGGACATCCAGGTTCAGGTCTTCGAGGAGGTGGTAGATGTCAGAGAAGTGTTTGACAGCAGAGTGAGTTGATAGTAGCTAGATAGTGCAGATTGCGACATATGAAAGATTTCTGGGGTGGGGTGCAAGGTTGAGGTATATCCAGCAGAGGCAGTAGAATGGCAAATGAGTGGGCAGAGGCCATACACAGAGGTGGCATGGGGTCAGAGCAGAGGAGCAGGTGGGTGCCAGAGAGGTGGCATAGGAAGAAGGAGGTGGCAGAGAGGCCAGAGAGTTGTTAGAAGGAGTATCAGGAGAAGGGAGGACGTTGATGAGATGCAGGAGATGGAGGAGGTTGGGCTGAGAATCCTGGACCATGACAGTATCATTTTGGTAGACATTAATGATGGTATTAGAGGGTTGGAGGGGGCCACCATTAATGGGAGAAGAGGAGAAAGGAGGGAGAACAGAGACCATATGAGGGGTCCATATGTCTGGGGAGGGAACGACAAAGAGGATGTCAGTGAGATTCTGTCTGGAGGAAGCACTGATGTGGGTATTAGCGATAGGGAGACCTGGGTTGGAGACCAGGATATCCCTCGAGAACAGTTTCCTTCCAGGCATAGGGAGAAGGATAGAAGATTAGATAGATAGATAGATAGATAGATAGATAGATAGATAGATAGATAGATAGATAGATAGATAGATAGATAGATAGATAGATTAGCAGTTTGAGAAGATGGGAGAGATAGAGACCACCATAGAGTGCCATAGAGGGAGCGAGGAGGCAAGAGGGGAGAGAGAGGGAGGAAAAGAAGCACAGCCCATAGCCGCATACCACAGGAAACCCCGGAGTTGCAGGGGAGGGTTCAAATTTGAAGGAGGCATACAGGAGGCAACAAAAAGGCAACACGCCACATTGGAATGAAGGAGAGAGTGGATGGAAGACAGTGGGGGGTAAGCACACTGCAAAAACACCCAGATGTGACTTTCCTAGAAAGAGGGAAAAAGTGCAAGTTTTAAACACAACAGCAATGCAAAAACACCCAGATGCGACTTTCCTAGAAAGAGGGAAAAAGGCCTACTTTTAAACTCACTAGAGCAATGCAAAAACACCAAGATGTGACGTTCCTAGAAAGAGGCAAAAATACCTAATTTTAAACAGAACAGCAATGCAAAAACACACAGATGCGACTTTCCTAGAAAGAAGGAAAAAGGCCCAGGTTTTAATTACGACATTACAACTAATGCAGATCTGGTTACAACTGTTGGCATAACATTGCTGATGTTCTAAAGAATCATGAAGTGTCACAACAACTGTGACGAGTAGTACATTGCAAGAATTACCTAGACGTAATGAGAGGGGGAACAGTTAGATAGGGAGCAGTATTGGCTGTTCACCCTGCACCACTTTGTTACTGTGACAGACGATGCTGGTTGAAGACTGCATTGCAGGCTCCCTCAGAGAACACCAGCAAAACGCCCCTGGAGCTGCTTCAGTGGAGCTGCCATTAACCCTGGGACCCTTCACCAGAGGGGGCTACAATGGGCAGTGAGGCTGCCCTAAAGGGTTCACCTAAGAAGGCCAACAGCCCATTAAGGGGTCGGGCGGTGGGAGGAGGCAGGGGAGTTGGGAACAGTCAGGGGAAAGGTAAGACAGGCTCCTTGGCTGCGATGCGGTTGAGGTGGAAAAAATTAACAAACAAATTCACCTCGTTGCAAGAATGGAGCGGGAGCCACCACAAGTTAACAACATTGCACCCCACTGCAAGAAAGGAGCAGGAGCCCATGCAAGTTGCCACTCAGCCCTAGAGCGGATGGGAATGCGCTGTACTGATCATCGCCGAGAGGGTAACCCTTGAGCAGGAACAAGACTAACAGCCAATTAGGGGTCGCAAATGGGTGAGAGGGGGAGGGGAGGTAGGAGCAGGCAGGGGAAAGGGAAGTAGGGCTCCTTTGCCATGATGGAACTGAGGCAGCAAAAATAAACAAACAACTTCACTCCAATGCAAGAATGGAGCAGGAGCCCAAACAAGTTGCCACTCACCCCGAGCGTGAATTGGAATGCACTGCACAGATCGTCAGCAAGGAGGTAAACCTAGAACAGGAGCAAGGCTAACAGCCAATCAGTGGTCGGGGTGGGTGGAAGGAGGGAGGGGAAGTGGGAACAAGCAGGGAAAGGGACGAAAGGCTCCTCGGCCGCGATGGGCTGAGGTGGCAATTATAAACAACCACATTCACACTGATGCAAGAATGAAGCGGGAGCCCACACAAGTTAACACAATTACACCCCAATGCAAGAAAGGAGCAAGAGCCCACACAAGTTGCCACTCATCCCTAGTGTTAGCAGTGTTCAGACACTGCCGTCCGTGAGCCCCCCACCTCCCGTGACACAGAGACACAGAGACAGAGATGTTTCTCGTGTGGGCTCCCCGGTGGTTGTGACGCCACCGGACATGCCCCGTTTATTTAACAGGGCACGCGATGGAGTGAACGTCACCCCATCGCGTGCACGCCCTTAAAGGGCCAGTGCCGCACTCCTCCTTTTCCATAACAACAATTTGGATAAAAGAGGATCTAACTATCAAACATTTGCACAGCACACCAAATACACACACAGTGAACCCCCATTCATTAACAGCCACCCTGGAACCCCCGAGGGTGCTTGCCACGGCCTGACCATGTCCCCAGGTCAGCCTCCCAGCTCAGTCTGTTACATAGTCCGTGAGACGGGCAGGTTTCCCACGCCCTGTTCTCAGGGGGTACCTCCTCCCAACGTCTCTGGCCGGTGTGCTTTGCCCTGGTCCGCCCCGAACAGGAGAGTCCACAGAGGTACTTTCACCCCCGCCTTCATCCAGAGCCTCCTCACCTCCTCGGTTGTCCGGGCTATCCACTCTCGGCTCGCCGATTTTCTTGAAGAAGCAGGCATTTCTCATCACAGATGATGTCCCATCAGAGGCAGTCACCATAGAGCCCTTCACTGCCATGACGTCCAGAGGGGCAGGTTCGTACGCGAGGGACAGCTTGCCTTGTGGGTAGCGATTCTTCACCAGCACCTCATCCCCTAGAGCAATGTTTGGGGGTCTCAGACCTCTTCTGATGTTTTCCCTCTGCGTCCTTGTTCGTCTGTCTTCCTCGACCTGTTCATTGTCAATAACGGCGGGCTCCCTGTCCCCCACCTCCGGTATAACGTCCCTCGGGCATCGTTGGAAGAGAGCCTCTGCCGGTGCCACCCCCGTTGACAAGTGGGGTGTGGTCCGATATCCCCGCAGGAACACATACAGTGCCCTCTGCAAGCACTCGCCCTTTCCTTGGGCAATCCTGAAGACTTTGTTAAGTGTGCGCATCATGCGCTCTGCTTCACTGTTGGCCCGGGCCCAGAGTGGGGTGACTCTTCGGTGCTGGATACCATAGTCCTTCATGAGCTCAGCGAAGCTCTCACCTTGGAATGGTGCCCCATTGTCGGAGCACAGCACGGAGGGCAGGCCATGGGTGGTGAAAATCTTCTCCAGCGCCACCACCACGTTCTCAAATGCGACGGACTCCATGAACTCGATCCTGATCCTGAAGACTTTGTTAAGTGTGCGCATCATGCGCTCTGCTTCACCGTTGGCCCGGGGCCAGAGTGGGGTGACTCTTCGGTGCTGGATACCATAGTCCTTCATGAGCTCAGCGAAGCTCTCACCTTGGAATGGTGCCCCATTGTCAGAGCACAGCACGGAGGGCAAGCCATGGGTGGCGAAAATCTTCTCCAGCGCCACCACCACGCTCTCAAATGCGACAGACTCTATGAACTCGACCTCCGGATATCGAGACCACTTGTCCACCACAACCAGGAAGTGAGTGCCTCTCGACGTGGACCCTGAGTCCGCATGCACGACTTCCCATGGCCCAGTCCCTCTTGGCATAGTTTCGATGGATGGTTCGCGCTGGGCCGGTGCCGCGGCCTGCACCATACGCACGATGCCACAAACGCCTCCACCTTCCGCTCTAGCTCCGGGAACCACACCTTCTGGCAGAGGTGAGCCTTTGTTTTGGGGGCCCCTTGGTGGCCCTGGTGCGCCAGGGCGATGACCTGCGTAACTTTGGCCTGGGGCACCACAATCCTCTCACCCCTTAGTAACAGCCCCGACTCTGAGAACGTCAGTTCTTCTCTCACTCGCCATAACTGCTCCAGGGCCACTCTGGCTTCACATGCTCGGCGTTCCACCGCCTCCAGCACCGTCTTCCAGGCACCCCGCTGCATGGCCTCACTCAGGATGGCAAAACACTTGTCGCTTTTTGACGCCAGCTCCAGCTCTTCCACCTGCATGGAGTTTGAGGTGGCCGTTTTCACGACCAGGCGAACATATTCGTCGGCTTCATCCGCCGACGTGGATTCCTGCGAGCCCCCTCTTGGATGTCGAGAGAGGTAGTCTGCCGCATTGTGAGCCCCAGGGCGATATATCAACGATACTCCATACTCGAGCAGTGCGAGCATCCAGCGCTCTATCCTCACTGGTGGTCGGGATGATGAGCCAGCCATGATCGGCAACAACGGTTTGTGGTCCGTGACGACGGTCACGGGGCGCCCCAGGATGTAATGGCAAAAATGTCTGCAGCCCCACAACACCGCCAAGGCTTCCCTCTCAATCTGAGAGTATCTTTGCTCAGTGTCAGAGAGCGACTTGCTGGCGTATGCTATGGGCCGAATCTCTTGGTCGCTCCCCACCTGAGTCAGCACTGCCCCCAGGCCATAGAGGCTGGCATCCACTACGATCTCCGTCTGCAGGCTCAGATCGAAAAACGCCATGGTGTCCTCCGCCGCCAAGGCACTCTTGATATCATCAAATGCCGCTTGCTCAAGGGGGCCCCACTGCCAGACGGTGTCTTTCTTCGTCAGAGATCTCAGCGGCTCTGAGCGGGACCCCAGATTCTGGATGAAGCGGCCACAATAAGTGACCATGCCCAAAAAATTCCTCACCTCCGCCACATTTTCTGGCGGACGCGCCTCTTTTATGTCCCTCACTTTGCGGGGGTCAGGCGACACTCCATCCGCCTTAAATACGAATCCGAAGAATTCAATGGTGGTCTTCAGAAATTCGCACTTGTCCTCGTGTAGGGTGAGACCCAGCGAGCGAAGGCGCTCAAATTCTTGGCCAGTCGTGCCAGATGCTCCGTTTCTGACTTGGCGTACACCAGGATGTCATCGCTGATGTTAAGAACTCCATCCAGATCAGCCAGTGCTCCTCTTATGACGCTCTGGAACACCTCCGCCGCGGAAGACACCCCAAAACTCAACCTCTTATATCGGTACAGACCTCGATGAGTGGTGAACGTTGTGATGTAGCGGGACTCGGGGTGCAGGACCACCTGATGATAGCCTGCTCTAAGATCCAGTTTGGAAAAGAACCTCGCCCCTTTCAGTTCCGCTATAATGTCATCGATGATAGGGGTCAAGTGCCTTTCTCTCTTTATGGCCTTGTTGGGGAGTCGCATGTCCATGCAGATCCTCACTGCGTCGGGCTGTTTGGGCTTGCGTGCAATGAGAATGAGAGACACCCATGGGGTGGGCCCTTCAACCTTTTCAATGATGTCTAACCCTACGAGACTGTCCAGCTCTTGATCCACCAGATCCCTGAGATGAAAAGGTACTCGCCGGTGCATCAGCGCCACTGGTTGGCCCGTATGGATGAGTCGCCGTACTGAACTTCTGCCACGAACAAGCCGTCCAAAGGAATGGGCTGGTCGCCCCTAAATGCGAAAATGCGTGCCCTTGGCGTAGTCAGCGTGGGCGGGGCCTGCATCGTGTCATAGTGCTGTCTGGCCATCACATTCACGGATGCACCGGTGTCCACTAGCATTGACCAGCACGTCGCATCTGGGCTGTCTCTTGAAGCGAGTTCTCAGCATGCTTACACTGGACACAAAGAAACTGTTCTCATCATCCTCTTCCTCTTCCTCCCCCTCCTGAGGGGCCCCTTCGTCACCCTGGTCAACCTGGGCAATGTTTGACGCCCTCTGGGGGCGGAATGCACCGGCTCGAACAGGCCCCCTGGGCACTACCTTCGGAGCTGCAGTTCTGCACATCCTGGCAAAATGATCTGCGCCTCCGCACCTACCACACTTCACCCCAGTTGCAAGGCATTCAGCCGGGTGCGGGAGGTCGTACCCGCATTTCGGGCACGATGAGGTCGTTCCTGGCGGGCGCAGGCCCTGGGTGTTCATGGGGCGCCTCGCTCCGCGGCCTCTACCGACCGCGCATGATTTCCTCCACTTTGCCTGGGCGCACACCCGCTTCCATTCTAGTTGCCCGCAACTCAGACACCTCGTGGCATCTACCAAGTTCTAGGATGCGAGGAAGGGTGATGCCAGGCTCGTGCAGTATTTGGCGCCGCAGTTTCCCAGAGGCGCACCCCTGAATGAGCTGATTGCGAATCATGACTTCCGGGTCATTCCATGCACATGGCGCCGCCAGTCTGCGCAGCCGCCCATAGAACATGTCAAGAGTCTCGTCATCCTTCTGTCGATCAGTCCCCATGAGAAAACGTTCATAATTAGCATTAGCCATCGGCAGAAAATGATTATGGAGTGCATCCTTTGCCGCCGCAAACGACCCATCTGCTGATTGTAGGGACGGAAAAATCTCATGCACCGCCGGGCCAGCTGAATACAAGAGAGTAGCCAGCTTACTGTCATCACTCGTTTCCATCGTGGCCCTGAAGTACATCTCAAGCCTGTCTATCCACATCTTCCACCTCTGTCCCAGGCTTGATGGTGCGCCCGAGATATCAAACTCAGGCATTGGCTGTAGGGACCCAGGTGGTTTAAGCAGAGGTCTTGGCAGGAGGGCGGGCGGAGGCTGAACCGCAGGAGCAGCGGCAGCAGCAGCAGCTTGGCTCATGGTGGATAGCGCACAGGCACCCCAGAGTATTTGAGTAATGGGGCCGCAACTCACCACCAGATGCCACCAGCACCTTCCTCAGCAGGCAGTCTCCTGACGCGGTCCCAAATGCCACCAATCTTCAGATGTGCCCCTCGTAGATGCACTGCTCCGGCCAGCAGGCAGGAAAATGAAGAGTCCAAAAATTGAGCAGGGCGGGCCCCAACGTGGATTTGGCAGGCTTCCTATGGAGTCTCACCCATTAACTCGGTGACAAACAGAGAAAATGTCAATGAATCATTTGAAAATTGACACGTGCTGTTTCCAGTGGCTATCCGCCACTGGATGGTCCAAAAATGGTGTCCGGATGGCTCACAGATGCTTCGTTATGAAGCAGTGAGCATCCGAGGCCTATTCATCAAAATGGCCGCCGGCCGCGTGTGCCTCTCCCCTCTCCGCGGTCAGATTTCGCTGAACCGCTCACATGGGATCATCTGCGCTACAAGCGATTATCTCCGCCTGTCCCAGGGAGTGGTCCGGTCCTCGTCACCACTGTTAGCACTGTTCAGACACTGCCGTCCGTGAGCCCCCCACCCCCTGTGACACAGAGACACGGAGACAGAGATGTTTCACATGTGGGCTCCTCGGTGGTTGTGACGCCACCGGACACGCCCCGTTTATTTAACAGGGCACGCGACGGAGTGAACGTCACCCCGTTGCCTGCGTGCCCTTAAAGGGCCAGCGCCACACCTAGCACAAATGGGAATGTGCTGCACTGCTTGTCGGCCAGGAGGTAACCCTGGAGCAGGAACATGGCCAAAAGCCAATCAGGGGTTGAGGCAGGTGTGAGGATGGAGGGGAGGAGGGAACAGGCAAGGGAAAGGGAAGAAAGGATCCTCGGCCACGATGCAGATGAGGTGGCAAAAATAAACAAACAAATTCACCCCAATGCCAGAATGAAGGGGGAACCCACACAAATTAACACAATTACACCCCAATGCAAGAAACGAGCAGGAAGCCACTCAAGTTATCACTGACATCTAGCACAGATTGGAATGCACTGCGTTGATCATTGGTGAGGGGGTAACCCTGGAGCAGGAATAAGGCCAACAGCCAATAAGGGTCAGGGCGGGTGGCAGGAGGGTGGGGAGGTGAGAACAGGCAGGGGCAAGGGAAGAAAGGCTCCTCTGCAATGACACGGGTGAGGGAACAAAAATAAACCAACAAATTCACCCCGATGCAAGAATGGAGCAGGAACCCACAAAAGTTAACACAATTACACCACAATGCAAGAAAAGAGCAGGAGACCACACAAGTTGCCATTTACTCCTAACACGGATGGGAATGACACATATAGTAATCCCGCTTGCATTAAATTAAACCTGTAATGAGATATACAGACACACACTCACACCCACACACACATTATGCCTCATTACAAGTATGCCGGTCTGGAAATAGCGGTGGAAGTCGGATTGCATTGGCACCTTTTGCCGAACCGGCATACTCTGAGTCACGATGCCGCTAACAATGTCACCGCAAGAGACCTACCGTACCCGGCAGCACCATGAACGGAATCTGTGGAAAAACACGCCGGCCGTGCCTGAAACACCGGCATGGAGGTAGTATTTGCACATTCCGAGTACCACATACATGTGAACACTGGCTTGAAAGTGGTTGTAGCAGCGTGATGGCCACACTGGAAACACAGGCATCACGGACCAGGCATTAAACAGTGTCAGGTGTGCAGAAACAGCGCACAGTTAGCACAAATCGGCCCAGGTGGCCACCATGAGCACTGCAAAAGCACAAAAGGACCACTCCCACACCCCTCCCAACACTACCATGTTTGCAGCATCAGTATCAGTAATCGAGCTGGAGGTCGAGCATGCGGGGATACAACTTGAAGAGGCACAGATGCAGAGGAGGCAGCAGAGGTGCCGGAGGGCTATCATGGCCATGCAAAATAACAATGGCCAGCAGGTTGCATTCCGCAGGCAGCCACCCATACCATGCATAAGGGCCACTCCCTTCAAACTCAGCCAAACCCAGATACACATCCTGTACTGGCTAGTCAGGGGCACCATCACATCCATAGTGGACCTGATCCACAATGACCTTGTCAGCCTCATCCAGATCGGTACTGCCACCCCCCTTGCTCAAGGTACTGTCTGTGCCACACTTCCTTTCCCCTGCACGTACTAACACACTGTGGGTGAACTGCATGGGCTATCCCAACCCTGTTTTTCACGGGTTCACTGTCAGGTTATAGATGCCCTCCTGTGGCACATGTGGGATCACATGGCCTACTCAAAACACCTGACCAGGTTAATGCCACAAAAATTGCATTCCGTGCCCTTGCCGGCATGCCCAATGTGATTGGTCCATTGGGCTGCACACATTTGGAGCTGGTGGCTAGGCATGCAGTTGACTCTGTGTACAGGAACCATAAACTATACCAATCCCTCAATTTTCAGAAGGTGTGTGATGCACACCACCTCATCACCCATTGCTGTGCATGATTTCTGGGATCAACGCACGATTACATGGTGCTGAGGAATCCCATGCTGCCAGGGTTAATGACACTGAGAGCCTGCTTCAGGAGGAGTTGGAGCTCCCCCCCACTGCAGGAGCAGTGCCATGCCTGGAGGTGCCACAAAGGCACACCCCATATCAAGGGAGGCCATCTGCCCTATACTGCTGCATTGCGAAGTCTACAGCGCGAGATTGATTTTCCCCACCTTACCCGCCGGAACCCTTCCATAATTCGATATTAATGTATGGAAGCGGAATGCTAAACTCGTCTTTGCTGGAATAGTCCTCTTTACACCGGAGTGTAATTATCCACCATTGCTTTCCACAAGGTTCTTTGTAATTCCAATATGGCCGCCCGCCATCTCCTTGCCTACACCTGTGCCTTGATTCACAGCAGGACCAGCGTTTAATCCTTATTGGCCGCCTGCACATATTTGAAAGCCATTCGCAAGCCGGCAGGCTTGAAGCCGGTCCACAAACAAAGGCACACATCAAAGGCACCTTCCATGTTGTGAGCCAGCCTGGAGCTGTAGGGACTGTGTGCCAGACACTACTTCAACTTCACCAACAACGCCTCCCCACCCGCGGCTGCATGCCTATGGACATTTGGTAAGACCCCGCCTCACTTCTAAACAGACTCTTGTCCTCCAGAACATTGTTGCCATATGTTCTCCGCGGCCGCCGATGCAATGTCTCCCGCCTAAGACAAGACCCACTCCACTGCCAAACACGGTTTAACTTCATAATGCGCCTGCACTTGATTGCTGCCTCATGTATTTGCAATCTCGCCGCACGGAACCTAACATGCAATCAACTGCTCCTGGTATCTAACGTCCTGCCTATGTATGTATGCTCGCCTCCCACAAAACTCTTACTGTTTAACCTCCCCTCATTACTTGCACATGATTCTCTGTACCGTGCGATGCGTGCTCTCAGTACCAGCATAGCATGACGTGTAGCCTTACAATCTAACCCTGCTGCATGAAGGACCATAGACCAATCCTAGCGTACTACAAATGCTGCCCAAAATGACTTATATCTGTTGCATATACCTAATAAGCATTTTTGTCAAGAAGATCCTGCTGCCTCAACTCTGATACTTTAAAGTGACTCTCTGCAGACTACTGTGACCACATTGATCTCAGCCTGCTGTGACTACATGCTCAAACTAGCTTACTGTGATTTATATGTTTTTTAGCCTGTTGTGACCATATAGAACCTAGCCGCTGTGACCATACTGATCTTAGCCTGCTGTGCCTAAATGCCCAAACCAGCTTACTGTGATTATCCTGATTTTAGCCTGTTGTGACCACATTGATCTCAGCCTGCTGTGACTACATGCTCAAACTAGCCCACAGAGTTTATTCTGATTTTTAGCCTGTTGTGACCATATAGAGCCTAGCCGGTGTGACCATACTGATCTTAGCTAGTTGTGCCAATATGCCCAAACTAGCTTACTGTTATTATCCTGATTCTAGCCTGTTGTGACCACATTGATCTCAGCCTGCTGTGACTATATGCTCAAACTAGCTTACTGTGATTATTCTGATTTTAGCCGGTTGTGACTACATTGAACCTAGTCTACTCTGCCCATGTTGTTAAATCTAGCCCCTGTGACCATGCTCAAATTGCTTACAGTGAATATTTTGATTTTAGCCGGTTGTGACCATTTTGAATATTGCCTTCTGTGATTGAACTCAGCCCACTCCTCCAACACCAAACCTAGCCCATGCGAACCACTGAGCTGAGCCTGAACATAGACTATCACAAATTTATCACACCTATTTTGACTATAGCCTGACATAGCTCTTGCCAACTAGGCTTTAGCCTTACCCCACCTGACCCTAGCTACTGCAGCCAGTATTAATTGCCATACGATGTATGTCAGCAAAACTCTGCTGTTATCCGTACCACTACTGCTCATACAAATAATCTTGATAACCTTGGATCAAATTAAATATGGACCTTGTCTAACACTGAACAGAAACACCAGGCTTCGGGCCAGACTCCCTACCCTCTACAAACCTAAAATGACTAGCAACACCCATTTAAACCGTTAAACCAACCTTAAACTTACCAATCCGCATATGGTGCAAGCCCACATGCAAACTACTTCAGTTGCCAAAACGAAAGAACATATACCAGTAACCTTGAAATCCCAATGATTACCCAGCACAACTATGATAGCTGGAGCACTAATGAATGTCAGATCTGTTGTGGGTCACGTCACTGAAATAGCCGGTATTCTAACATCAGACAACCTTGACCTCCTAGCGGTCACAGAAACCTGAATGCATGAGGCAGCAGGCCCAACGCTTACATTAGTGATACCAGAAGATTATCAACTCTTAAGAATGGACAGACCCAATTCTAGAGGAGGTGGTTTAGCTATCCTTGCTAAAGCTAACCTGGACCTAAGACTATCCATGTTACCCCCACTAAAATCTTGTGAACTACTCTAGGCAAAACTGCCACACTCTAACCATCTACCTCATATATAGGACCACCAGGCTCATTTGAAGAGGACATATCTAGCCTCTTAGGGAACAATATAAAAGACTCATCTCAGTCAATCATCTTTGGCGACCTCAACTTAGGATTCAATGATCCTGACGACAAACGAGCTCAAGCAATAGCTACCATGCTTGATGAACATGGTCTCATCCAAAAAGTCCTCTTCCCTACCCCTGATAAAGGCAGGACTCTAGACTGGGTAGCCACCTTAAACTGTCCAACAACCATCACCAAAATCACACCCCAACTGTGGACTGACCATTACCTAATTGACTTCAGCTTAACATTCAACAAACAAATAGACACAGATAAAATTATGGCACCCTCTCTTCCCTCTAGATCAAAGAAAAACATCACACCTGACAACACCCTACCTCTCCTCCTTCCTGTGATTAACACACTGCCAAGCAATTCCAACCCAGCCACTCTGGTGGACTTCTACAATGACATTATGGCTAAGCTCATAGATACTATTGCCCCACTTAAGGTATGCAAGCGTAAACAACAGACTCACCTTAATACCTGGTTCACCCCTCACCTTAAAGAACTTAGACTGGAAAAAAAAGGAAGATAGAAACTACATGGCAACACTCCCCAATGAGGAAAATACACTTTAACTAAAACTCTGTGGCAATAATTACAAAATAGAAATTATCCAAACACAAAAAGAAGTCTACAATGACAGAATTTCTAAAGCATGTTCCAATACTAAGAAATTATTTGTGATCCTTCGGGAATTAGAATCGCCCATACCTACACCGGACAACGTACCTAAAGACAAGCAATGGTGCACTAGCATTCAAAATGCCCTATCAAATAAAATAAAAACTTTGCAAACTAAAATTGCAGCAAAAAAAACCTCTCTCCCCCTTGTTGAAATACCAACCAGCACCACTCCCAATGACACGCCTGATTTAGCTCCATTTAAATTTGCCAAAGTCTCCATTCAGGAAACGGAAAAAAATCATTGCCTCCCTAAAACCCTCAAACTCTAAAGGTGACAACTGTCCAGCCCAAATAATTAAGAAAGCGGCTAGAGATTTAGCCCCCTTTATCTCTGAACTCATTAATGCTTCCTTTTCAGCTAACCCTGTCCCAAGTAGCTTAAAAGAATCCTGGGTTTTACCCTTTCTCAAAAAAACAAACTTTAGACCCATCCACCCCACAAATTACAGGCCTATCACAACGGTCCCATTCCTCAATAAGATAATAGATAGAGTGGCCTATCTTCAAATTCAGACATACCTTGAGACCAACCAACTTGTAGGCTCCCGCCAATCGGGCTTCAGACCCCAGCATGGCACGGAGACAGCATCAATAGACCTTAAACCTCAAATTGACGAGTTTAACAACAAAGGAAACACAGCTATGCTGCTCCTCATTGATCTGTCTGCAGCGTTCAACTTGGTGGACCATGCAGTATTATGAAAACACCTAGCTTCGGCTGCCCACTTTTCAAGTGAAACTATAGCCTGGGTCCAGTCCTTTTTAGATAACAGAAGTATGCAAGTCTTCTCCACTTCCGCATCAGCAGACCCAATTCAAACAACATGTGGCATCCCTCTGGGCTCATGTGTCTCACCAAACATGTATAATATCTTTACTAAGCCTTTATTTGACAAATTGGATAGTCTGGGTGTCACCTACACAAACTACGCGGATGACACCCAGATCCTCATTCCCCTTTTGGGCAATTTCATTTCAGATACAGACTTAGTAAATTAAATATACATCCTCATTCAGGCATGGATGGCTACCCATGGCCTCTGCCTGAATGACGATAAAACAGAGATCCTGATTCTTGGCTCGGCCAATAACTTCAAAAAACTTGACACTAACTATAGCGCCTTCAATATTGATGATAACCTAATTACAGTCGCCAAAGAACTGAAGACACTTGGTTTCTATCTGGACTCCATGCTAACTCTACAAAAACAGGTAAACTCCCTGGCCTCATCCACTGCTTGCACTGGCATACTCATTAGAGCATGTAGACCTTTCCTTTCATTAACTAGCTGCATTATCCTAGCTAATGCCCTCACCTTATCAACATTGGACTACTGTAATGCACTGTACCTAGTAGCCAACAAATATATCATCAACAAACTACAGACACTGCAAGCTAATGTGCTCAGAATGGCCCTGAACCTCCCCAGTAGAGAGCATACATTTAATGCTAGGAGAAACCACCACTGGCTGAAAATCAGTGATAGGATCTTCCTTAAAACTGTGTCATTAACTTACAAATGTCTCAACAACGCAGCCCCTGCATTGTTGAGACAAAGAATAATTAGAAAAACCTCTGCACGACCCTCCAGGACATCCAACTCCTACTGCTTCCAAATACCCAGATTCAGACTAAAATAAACAGGAGGCAACAGCTTCCCAGTAAAAGCATCCCAACAATGGAATGTACTCCTAGTTGAGCTCAGAATGGATCAGTCTTACCTCAGTTTCAGGCGTAACACCCGCACCTGGTTATGACTTAATGACCACTAGGTCTAATGTATGCAATTGTATGTTTTATGTATATGCCTCTACCTTACCTTACCTTACCTCCCAACACTTGTATTCCCTGTACTTGACTATATCTGTAACTGTATCTTTATATATATCTATATCTGTAACTAAGCTGTAAGTATTCTTGTGATGTTTGGCGCCCAGCTACCTAAGGGTTTGGGGCGCCCTACAAATAAACAAACAAATAAACAAAAAAAAATCACAGCAAAGAGCGTACCTGGCTGTTGGGTGAGTGTAATTAATGAAGCATGTGCTCTGTGGAATTGGGGTGGCATAATACACCCAAGCCTACCTGGCTGTTGGGTGAGTGTAATTACCAAAGAATGTGCACTGTGGAATGGGGGGGCATAATACACCCGAGCCTACAGGGCTGTTGACTGAGTATAATTACCAAAGCATGTGCACTGTGGAATTGGAGGGGGTGGGGGGACATAATACACCCGAACCTACCTCGCTGTTGGGTGATTGTAATTACCAAAGCACAAAGCATGTGCACTGTGGAATTGGGGTGAGCCACAACTATCTGCAGTGCATGTGTGTAATGCAATGTCTGACACACAAATAGCATGCCTGAGTTGAAGAGCATGACTTGCGTGTGTCAAATGGCCAGGCGGAGCATGCGCATGCATATTAACATCTAAGTCTTGCAGTGGCCGAAAACTACCACTCCATCTCGCTCCTCACGGCCATGACTAAGCTGTTGGAATCTATCATCACCCCTCAGCTGTCTGCCTTTTTTGAGGCCAACAATACTCTCCACCCTTATCAGGCCGGTTTCTGTGCTGGGATGGGTACCGAGTCAGATATGATCGCACTCCACAATTACATTGAGATGTTATGTTATGTTATTTTGCATTTATATAGCGCCTTATATACCACTGGTATGGTCTGAAGGCGCTGGTAGTTTGAACGCCCTTGGGAACCAAAGTTCAGGTCAGTAGAGAGAGTAGAGAGAGTCAAAGGTGCATGTGAGCACCGGGTATGTGTGCAGCTGGTGCGGTATTCGTGTTATAGCTGCTTCTTAGCAGTAGGTGTGGTGGTTGAGAGATCAGGAGTATGTGTTTGTTCTGGCAGGATTTATCCAGACCAAATGTGGCTGCGTTAGGCCTGAGGAGAACGCCTGGCTGGTGTGTAACCAGCGGTGCTTACTTAGAGTAATGGGGAGTGAACAGTGGATGTTGGTATGAGAACAGTTGTACCGAATGGTGTCATAGTATCTCTGTGTTCTAGATGAGTGGTGGTGTAAAGAAGAGAGTAAGTGTTGTGGTGTGATATGATGGGTTATATGCTCTTTCAAACGTTCCTTGCATTCCAAATCATACTATGTACGTCACGCAATTCTATGCGCTCTAGTCCATTCCATGCACTCTTATTCATTCCATGCACCCCAGTCTGCTCCACACACTCCGGTCTGCTCGACGCACTCATGCACTCCAGTGTGCCCGCGCGCTCCAGTCCACCCCACATACTCCAGTCTGCCCCATGCATGCACTCTTGTCTGCCCCACGCATGCACTCCTGTCTGCCCCACGCATGCACTACTGTCCACTTCATGCATGCATTCCGTTCGGCCTCATGCATGCATTCCTGTCAGCCTCCTGCATGTATTCCTGTCCACCAATCGCACTCCATGCACTCTTCCCCTCTACGCACTCATCGCCTCTATGCACTCGTCCCCTCTACGCACTCGTCCGCTCCCCGCACTCGTCCGCTCCCCACACTTGTCTGCTCCCCGCGCTCATCCGCTCCCCGTGCTCATCCACTCCCTGCGCTTATCCGCTCTATGCACTCATCCGCTCTATGCACTCATCCGCTCCCCGCGCTCGTCCGCTCCCCACACTCATCCGCTCCCTTCACTCGTCTGCTCCCCGCACTCGTCCGCTTCCCACACTCGTCCGCTCCCAGCACTCATTCACTCGCCTCACTCATCTGCTTGCCTCACTCATCCGCTCCCCGCACTCATCTGCTCCCCTCACTCATCTGCTATATGTACTCATCCGCTCTATGTGCTTGTGCTTTCCACGCATTCAACTCATCTGCTCCCTGCACTCATCCGCTCCTGGCACTCATCTGCTCTATGCACTCATCCGCTCTATGCACTCATCCACTCTATGCACTCATCTGCTCTAGGCACTCGTGCTTTCCACGCATTCAACAGCAATATGCGCTCATCAGCCCTATAAAGTCATTCGCTAATACGCAGTAATCCTGTTCTATATATTCATCTGCTCTGTACACTCATCTGCTCTGTACACTCATCCATTCTGTACACTCATCTGCTCTGTACATTCATCCACTCTGTACACTCATCCACTCTGTACACTCATCTGTTCTATACACTCATCCGCTTTATACACTCATTCGCTCTATACATTCGCCAGGTCTGCACATTCATCTGCTCCAGTGATCCACACAGTTTCCGCACTTCCATACTCATCTGCTATCCACACTCATCCGCTCTACATACTCATGCGCTCTACATACTCATCTGCTCTACATACTCATCCGCTCTACAAACTCGTCCGCTCTACATACTCATCCGCTCTACACACTCATCAGGTTTACGCTCATCCGTTCTGTACATTCATCTGTTCTACGTACTCATGCGTTCTACTCACTTCTCTGTATTTACGCACTCATCCGCTCTACACGCTCATCCGCTCTACACACGCAACCGCTCTGCACACTCATCCGCTTAACATGTTCATCCATTCTATACACTCATCCGATCTACATACTTATTCGATTTACATACTCATTCGATCTATATAGACATCTGTTCTTCCACTCATGCATTCTTCCACTCAGCACATTCATCTGTTCCACATGCTTTATCCATTCTAACTATTTCATCCACGCCATTCACTTCGTTCTCTCCTCATGCATTATGTCCATTTCGGCAGTTTAAATCTCTTTACTGTTTCCCTATGATTTATTCTTTACTCGTTTAATTCTGTGTGTCCTTCTAGTTTATATTCGGGGTTATTAGCTGTCAATTTCTCACATCAGGTAGTTTGTTGGATTGGTGTCAAAGGGATGCTGTAAGTCTTTTTGGGTTAGTTTTGGTACCGGTTGGTTTTAGGGGAAGAGCCAGGTTTTCAGCAGTTTGCAGAAAGACGTTAAATCCTCAGTTAGGCGGATGTGGGGTGGGAGCGAGTTCCACAGGGTGGGGGCCAAGGCTGAGAATGATGATCCGCCCAACCTGACTGAGTTTGTCTTAGGTATGACTAGGAGGCTGGCTGAGCTTCATCTTAGGGTGCGTGGAGAGTGATAGGGTTTTAGCTTGTCTTGAAGATATTGAGGTCCGGTTTTATGCAGTGCTCGATTGGCGATGCATAAGGTTTTGAAAGTCACCCTTCAGGCTACTGGAAGCCAGTGAAGCGTCTTAAGGGCTGGGGATATGGCGCAGGAAAGTGGAGAGACGAGTGTATTTATTCTAATCAATCTCCCCTCGGCTTTTCATACCATTGACCACCAGAGGCTCCTGCAATGCCTTGGAGCCTGCAGTTTCAGGAATGTCTCTGAAATGGTTTGCGTCGTTTTTAGCGAATCACACTCAGTGGTGTCATTCACCCTTTTTACCTCGCCTCCAATGGTGTTTGACTGTGGAGTCCCTCAAGGTTCAGCACTTTCCCCCCTGCTTTTAAATTTTTACATGCTGGCACTTGCCAAGCTCATTGCTTCTTTTGGTGTGCATTTCTTTATGTATGCTGACGACACGCAGATCTTCTTTCGTCTAAATGCCCCCAGGGAAAATCCTGCTGAGCTGTTGAGAGACTGCCTCTCGGCTGTGCTCCAGTGGATGTCAGCTAACCAGTTAAAACTGAATGGGGAAAAGTCTGAGGCACTGGTAATTGGCTAGGCCCTCAGTAGCTGAACCCCTGAGTTCTGGCTGGACTGTTTGGCACTGTGCCCAAAACCCTGTACTGTGGTGAAGAGCCTCTGGATTAAGATCATGTCCACAGGCTCCAGAGAGGCACCGATCTTGGTGGTCTGCCAGAGTGGGTTTGCGAAACTGAGGGTTTTGAGGAAGGTGATCCCATTTTTCCCTACTGAGGCTAGGAGCAAAATTGTCACTGCGGCCATCATGGGTGCTATTGATTATTGTAATGCCATTTGTCTTGGCCAGCCTGCCTCCAGATTTTACAGAATGCATCAACTAGGCTTGCTCTTGGTGCCCGGAGACTCTACCATTCTCACAATCTCCCCCATTGCCTTCATTGGCTACCCATGAGAAACGTGGGTAAAATTCAAGGTCCTTTGTACAGTCTATCAGGCCATTCACTCCATGGGGGCCGGGTTTTTGCTGAGAAAGCTCTCACTTTACCAACCCATGAGATCTCTTTGTTCTTCCAATCAGTTTCTGCTGGATGTTCCTCGTTTTTGTTGCTGTCGTGCAGGTGGCACATCTTTTTCTGTACTTCTTTGTGGAATGCTCTCCTTCTACACATCAGGAGCATTCACGCTCTGTCCATCTTCCACAAGCAGTTGAAAACCTTTCT
This sequence comes from Ambystoma mexicanum, assembly GCF_040938575.1. Classification (NCBI taxonomy): domain Eukaryota; kingdom Metazoa; phylum Chordata; class Amphibia; order Caudata; family Ambystomatidae; genus Ambystoma; species Ambystoma mexicanum. Next base: position 942,277,379 of record NC_090926.1, on the reverse strand, counting down.
GTTTTAAATAGTGTCTACTCCTCTCTCCTCTGCGGTGATGGTTTTTCCGCTAGCGCCTTGATGCCTCCATGTCTTTGTTGCGCTTTACAAATCCTATTACATTACATTACATTACCAAGTCGGGTCTGCATCATAGAATACACTGCAGGTACCAAAATACATCACACCAATGTCCCACATACCTGCAAAAACACACTGGGCACAACCCACACCACCTGCAGCACAGACTAATCATTCAACTGCAGCACAAAACCCCACCTCCAAACCACTAGCATACCCCACAGCATCTAGCCAGGTCGCTTGCCTGTTCCAAGTGCAGCCCCAGGTCTGACCTACTGGGCACATGAGCAGGGATACAACCGTGCTCACATCAGGAAATGTTGTACGATTGAGCAGACATTTGGCCAGTTAAAGGCAAGGTTCCGCTGCCTGAGCAGATCGGGGGGGGAACGGATGTACAGTCCTGTGAAGGTGGGCAAGATATTCCTTGCCTGTGCCATACTGCACAACATGTGTATCAAACACAACATACTACTGCCCCCAGACATGAACATGCACCCATCTGATTCGAAGGATGAGAATGACAGTGATGAGGAACTGCCATTGGCACATTACAGGGATGCCAAGGATGGCCGTGAAGCACGCAATGCACTGATTAACCACTATTTCTGAGCACATCACAGAAGCATATGGCATAGGACAGCTAATGCACTCAGCACTGTACAGGAAATAAATCACTCAGTCACACTAAAAATGAACGTACAATCATGATTTCAATGCAACACCAAGTGTAATGTATATGATTGAATGATAAACAAATGTGGAACTACAGTAACCACCCAAACTATCCCTTCCCGCTCCCCACCCCAACTAACCCTGCCCACTGCCCCTGCCCAACTATCCCTCCCCACTCCCTCGCCCCAACTATCCCTCACCACTGCCCCTCCCCCAGGGTCATATTGGCCCACACGCCTGGGCTCGGTTTGAAAAATAAAAAAAGTGTGCTTTTAAAAAAAATAAAAAAAAAACACCTGCAATGGCATAATTCATCAAAGCAAGGTAACAAATGTTCCCTTGCTTTGATGATTGAATTGCATGCATGATGTGTGCATCATAAATTATGATTCATGCATCATTCACATGCTGCTGCAGCATGCGGCCAACTTTGCATCAGACCTGCAGATGAACTTAACTGGTCTGCTGTTAAAGCTCTGTTACCAGTTTAATGGCATCCACTACAGAGTAATTGCTCATGTTACTATAGTTGATATGATAGCTCAGTGGGTTGGGTGCTCACTGCTGCGGTATGTGTGTGTGATCTGCAGGTTGCAGGTTCGAATCCCAGCAAGGGCATCTGAAACTTTCATCCTGCTGAGGTCGATAATTGGGTACCAACACAGGTTGGGTGATATTGGGCCTCATTACGAGTATGGAGGCAGCCATGGTGCTTTTAGCACCATGGCTGCCTCCATACCGGGCTCCAAAACCGGGTTCCTTCAATGAGGAATAACTGGGTCATTCCAACACTGGAGGACCCAGTAATTCCTCCTTGAAGGAACCATTCTCCATTCCCATTTGAGTCCCCATAGGGCTCAATGGCTCAATGGGAATGGGGAGGGAGCTAATAACGGGTATGTAAATAACGGCCCGTTATTAGCTCCTTGTTCCCCTTGCGGGACCCGCAATGGACGTCTGGTTTTACCAGACCTCTGTTCCGAGTCCCGCAAAGGGATCCTCATAATAGGCGCTCCCGTAATGAAGGGTGCCGGTCCCGTACCGGCACCCTTCATTACGGGAGCGAGAGGGTCGTAATGAGGCCCATTGTGTGCATATTTGTTCTATAAAAAAGAGCTTAAGCTTAACTGCTATACAATAACATATTATCGTTTGGCCTGGGAAGTCTGCTCGCATTCACAGTAATTTGAGAATATGGATCTATACACACAGATATTAATTATACATATGGTGATCCATTCGTGTATCTAATGTATATCACATAAGTGAAATCATAACCATATTTTTCGTAATGTACTTAGGGACAATGCTAATTGATGCCACTTCCTGTTTTGTGAAGGGGTGAAAGGTCATGTTTCATCGCTTCCCGGGATGTCACTTCCGGTTGGGTTCGAATGACATCACTTCCGATGATGTCATCAGAGTCGTGAGGCTAGAGGTGGGCCACTTTTTTGAGGGTGGGGTGGGGCACTTTTTGTTGGATGTACGGGCCTATTTCTTATCCCAGTCTGACCCTGCCCTCCCCAACTATCTCTCTACAACTCCTGTCATGTTGTCAAAGTAGTCCTTGTAGAAGAAACATACAGGGCACATATCTGTTGTGGGGCTATTTGTGTCCCCGCTTGCTATTTGGCATGCGACTGTGTGCAGAGGAGGACAGGCACATCAAACGTCACCTTGGGCTGCTGGGCACAGAACCTGCAGGCATGGAACTTGTGGATGGTGTGTGGGCCTGCTCAGTGGGCCATCTGTAGGAAGGCCTGAAGGCACATTGCCATTGTCTCGCCAATGGAGGACATGAAACTATTGCCCTTGCGTACCCTCCTGGCCAACTGGAAGATGGCAATTGTGCAACGTCCAAGGGCACATGCATTTTGCCGCCCACTGGCCTGTATACTCTCCCGCATCAACTGCACCTCCTGGAGCTGCTGCTGCACTAGGGCAGTTAAGGCATCCTGACGTTCCTCCATGTGCCAGAGTTTGCCATTCATTTCCCTGACACTGGGGAGGGGTGGGCATTGTGGACTCATTGGGTCTCCCCTATGTCGACTCCACCATTGTCAGCTATGTCCTCTGCATTTGATGGTGATACTACAGCAGCTGGGGCTGTCAGGGATGGCCGCCGATGTGCTCAGAGTGATGGTTGGGGCTTACAGGAGGGCTACAGCTGTGGTGACTGTGATGGTTGCGACTGGTGGGATGGCCGCAGCTGTGGTGACTGTGATGCTTGGGGCTGGCAGGATGGCTGTAGCTCTGCTGACAGTGATGCTTGGGGCTGGCGGTATGGCCGCAGCTGTGCTCACAGTGATGGTTTGTGCTCCCGGGATGGCAACAGCTGTGGTGCCTGTGGCAGTTGTGCCAGTGGAGACTGTGGTGTCCTCGGTGGTTGTGGTAATGGTCTGTAGTGTCCGGAGGCGTCTGGTGCCCCTTGAGGTGCTCGCGTAGCCCACTTGACTGTCAGATGATGTGCCTGCGGAGTCAGAAAGGCATGTTGTCAGTGGACAGTGTGGATTAATGAAGAAGAGATACATACATTATGTTGGTCGTGGCTGTGCTGTTTCGGGGACATGGCCTGGTACATGGCATGGTGCACACATGCTTGTGTTATGCGGACTGAGCGGCAGGATGTGTGATGTTTGTACATGGTAGAGTAGTGCACTGGGGATTCTGTTGAGGTCTACTGCCACTTGCAGGGTACAGTGTTGGGGGGACGTTCACTCGGTAGGATGTTGGGGTGAGGAGGGGTGTGATATGGATGGGGTAAGCATGGGCTTGCTGCCTGTACCAGTTACGGGGATAGTTGTGCATTTATACTCAGTGGTCAGGCTTCGTGGGACGAGAGGGTCACATATTGACTTTTTGTGCAACAGTGGTAATTTGTGGGTGGAGATGGGGCTTAGCACTGCTGTGATTTTGTGCCTGGGGAAGCACAGTGGGCACACAAGCAGTACGCTGTGGCAGGATGATGTGTGTCTGTGTGGGAGCAGATGCCTGTTCAGTTGGCAGTACAGGGTGCCGGTGCTGAGTTCTACGTGTATTACTGGGATGGGTCATAGTTTGGTTGCCAGGGTGTATGTCCATTTATGCACCCAGAATGTTTTTTTTTTCTGGGTGGGAGGGCATGCAGGGTGTTCTTTTTCGGGTTGTGTACGATGCAATTACCATATCTGTGATATATTGGTACAGTAGTGGGTGCAGGGTGGCTAGGGAGGTTGTTATTACATTGGTGTTACATGTACTCATCGGCCTCTTGGGGTGTCCCGGCTCCGGCCTTCGCAGCACCGACCCCTTTATGGACTCTAGGTGCAGCTTACTGCTGGACGTCTCCTCCCAGGGCATTAGGCATATTGGAGATGTGCTCCTACCACCTGTGCCCATGACCTGTCTCCATTGGGCCAAGAGGAGGTTGTGTACCCTCAGACATATGTCGTCCCATTGCTTGTGGCAGTCTCACACTGTGCATGGGGTTGTGCCAACGACTTCTGATATCTTCGGGACCACCTCCTCCTAGATGCACTTCTTGTGCAGCTGGGTTTGCCTGCGCTGGTCATTGCTGAAGAACGATGGTGCATGTGGGACAATGGTGTCCACTAGCATGTTGAGCTCGGGCTCAGAGAAGAGTGGCTTTCGCTCGCGGGTCTCACACACTGTAAATGAAATGCTGACAGTGGAGTTTGTCTGGTCAGGAGGGGCGGTTGTCTCTGTGCTTTGAGGATTGCAATGGATTGTGTTTTTGTAATTGCCGCCGGATTGTTTCCTTTTCCGGCGATCACTTTTTTTCTGATCACAGTAATTGCAGGACCACTGTTACCGGTGCCGGTGGGTCCGGCACCGTGATGCCGGATTAAGAGGCACTGGCACCAATGGACAATGGTTTTGTCAGTTTTGGAATATTTTTATGGTCTTTCCGTGATACCTGTACTGCCGTTTCCAGCATGCCGGAATGCGCGTGGCCGACAACACATAATCATCTGGTGTTTCCGGAATCACAGGTTGCCAGAAACAGTGGCACCGGCATGGCAGTAACTGGGAAAACTTACCGGCATACTTGTAATGAGGCCCATTTATTGAATACACAATAAAGTCATGCACAAAGTCTCAGAGCAAGAGGTCAAGAATAAAACCCCATGAAGTCATGAGATTGTAAATAGAAGGGAAACATGTTTCCAATTACAAGCTGCAACACAAACTGCCGGTTGAGCAGTCACAGTGGTGAGAATGTTGAGTCTCAAGAGAAAGGATGCAAAGTATTCTTTTTTGTTGGCACGCTGTTCACACCTCACAATTCTGTTTGTCACCAATGACTGAAGCAGCCCACCCCAGGATAACCCAGGGAGATACAACAATCAGCTGTCAAGTTGTACATAAAACATTTTAACCTGCCAGCTGTCCAATTAAATTTGTGTGAAACTAGATGGTCCCACCATGAGATCATTACCATGAGTTAGTCTTCAGCATGGGCATGAGGGATAGCATGGGCCAAGAGGGCTAGGCATTGTCTAGAATCACCAATGGAGCAACCAATGCAGTGCACTCAGCGAATATCAATGTTAAGGTTTTCTGAAACAATGTTTAAAATGTCACTCCCCTTCTCATTATACAATGCAGTCATTTCGTGATGTTACTTTCAATGATTTGTAGATTGTTCCCAGCTGCGGTTGCATGTAGTAAACAGGTGTTTTTTCTTGCTCCCATGCACTTTTTATTGGAAAATTGAATTACTTTTATTATATTAATTTTTGGTCCTTCACCTACATTTGTGTCCCTACATGCAAGCAGTATGGAGGGGAAAACCATTAAGATTTTTTGTTGCCAAATTACATGGGAATGTATGTGGTACCCTAAGGTGGACTGGGGATCCATCATGGACCTCTGCAATCAAGATGGTTCAGTGGGTATTCACTCAGACATTTAACGTTTCATCTAACTCCTGGTATTTATACTGTGCACTACAACAGTATGAGTACGTGTTGAGGTGATATGTATTTGGGGTGCAGTCTTTTAATATAGCACCTTGTTGGGGCAAGTACTGTGTGGGAGAGGAGTGGGCAAAGAGGGATGTGGATTTCGGGGTGCAGATTAGTGGAGGACCTTTAACTTCTTAGATTATGTATTATCACAATTCACATGCGTAATTATTTTATTTTGCATGTGATTGTTTTTTATAAATGCCATTTAGAAAATAATGTGTTTGGGAAAAAGTTATTACAGTGAGGAGAATTGTATATTTAAATGTGAACATTGACTATTTTCATAACATTACTATTAAACATGTTTCTGCTTCTATCTATTCTTTTTTTTTCATTTGTACTACTACATATACTTATATTATTTTTGAAATTCCTCAAATAGATTCACCAGAATCAAGTACTTTCCCTGCAATGAAGTATTGTAACTAATACATGAAATTAAGAAAATGGTTTAATGTTACATATGCAGATATTAAAATGTAATCATATCATCCTTATGTATAAGTGTTTTGCTCCATGTCTTGTTATTATTGTTAAGTGTAATAACATAACATATGTATCAAAACACAAATATTTTCACTTATTTAATCAGTAATGTCACATTTTATGTTGTTGTTGACCTCATCGCTGATTTATTTATTGTATTTATTTCTTTATTGGGCATTTATAAGGCAACACAAGACAGTGTTTCGAAGCACAACAAGGGAAAAGGGAAAGGAAGCAATTGAACAAATAATCAATAAAAAGAGAGAGAATAAATCATAAAACAACAATGGTGCTACTAGGCATTGTGGCATTCAGAGTGTGTAAGTGCAGATAAAGAGGGATGGCCATGAAGGGTAAGTGCTAAAGTGTGCGCTAGGGGGGAAAGTGCAAAAGATGTCAGTTGCAGGGGCAACAGATAGTTGCAAGGGTGGGGACGACCCAAGTGAAGGGGGGAGATCAATTACCCATCAGGTAAGCGCAGGCCTGAGGCAAACACCTAGGCATGTGTAGGTCCATGGTCAGTGCAGTGGGGTGGATGCTGGTGGTGATTGGGCAGATAGCCAGGACCCTATTGAACTCTTGAAGAACTGGCTGCCAATCTTAACGACTGTGGGGATGGTTAGCATGGGAGGGAGAGAGGGAAGGAAGTGGAGAAGAGAACAGTCTTGAGTTGTTTGCAGAACTTGAGGAGAGTTGATTCAAGATGGAGAGAAAGAGGTAGACTATTCCAGAGGAGGGAACGATCGGACGAGAGAGAACTGCCTCCAGCTCTCTGCTTGGAGAAGCGTTTGACCAGCAAAGAGTTGGAGCAAGAGGATTGAAGGGATTGTGAAGGAGAGTATTTAGTAAGAGAGATCTGCAGATAGTGTGGCGCCATGCACTAGACAACTTTATGGATGATGCAGCACGTCTTTAATTTGATCCTTGAAGCAACCAGGAGCTGGTGGAGAGATATTAGGGCTGGGGAGTGTTAGGGAGAATTCTCTGTTTAGGCTGAATTTCCTAACCTAGTGAGTCCCCCAGCAGCTTTGCTGGATTTCTGGAGTTTGTTTTTTTTCCATCCTGCCAAGAGTGAGACTCTTTTTCTCCCACTCTTGGACACGAATGTGTTTAATTCCTTTGAATGTCAATGTGTTCTATGGGCTATGGGGTCTTTTACTCCATAGGGTCTCATATGTTTTTCTATGTGTGTTACACCGCACCCTACGTGCCGTAACACTGGGGCGTCCTAGCGGACCTCCATCATAGACTCCATACCCGGGGACTGACTACTGTCTCCCCGGGCATGTAAAGTCACCATTGGCTTTACTAGACCTAAATTTACTAACAGAACTAGTACAAACCATCCTATTGTGGACGTACTAGTAGGGGTAATTCGATTACTCCTGGGTCTGTTATTCAAGGGGGCACTGTCCCGTCCCCCCTCGTCGAGTATAACCCTAAGGGATTCGTCCCATTGTTGGAGATTGATACCTTTTTCCCGTTAATCTCTAACATACCACTGGTTTACTTATCTTAAATAAGTCTATCGGATGGTATTTTCTGACAGAACTCGGTTTTGTAAAATGGCATCTGTGTTCGTCTCCTTGACTCCTAAACCAAAGGTTGAGCCCTTTGTTCCACTTTTGGCGGGCTTCTGTACAGAGACCCTCCAAAATGGTGCCATTCTGTCTGGGTTACCACAGGGGTGTGGGAGGGGGTTTAGGCACCCTGGACCGAGTTGCCTTGCCAACTCCGGTCGCACTCTGGAGTGATTGGCCCAAGTGGTGAGCCTCCCCGCTCACCACTTAGTGTGTTTTGATTGACAGCTAGGCTGAATGAATGGGGGTTTTCTGCATAAAAGCAGGGCTTTTGGGACTGGATCTACAGAAGTCGCCACAGGACCTAAGAATCCGACGAGGGTAAAGCTGAGCCGACCTGCAACGACGACACCTCCGGTGGAGCCCTGCTGAACCGACTCACCACTTCCCGACGACAGAGGAGATCTCCCTGCCGGAGAGTCTCTTCCCCTGGCTGGTGGTAACAACCAGTCACCTTTGCTTTTTCTTCGCCCAGGACGCCGTGGTGGAATTGCCCGTGCAAAGCACAGCGGCAACCGGATAGCCACTACCCCTGTACCGCGACCAAAAGGTGGTGCCTTGTGACGGAGCACTCCGCGGCTGGTCTCTTCCCTGGTGGTGCACCGGACTTCACTTTTCTTCGACAACGAGATCCTCTCTACTCTTGGCAAAGACCCGACGTGCATCCACCACCAGGAAAAACTGCTGTCTCTCCACAAACAAGATACCGTACCTGCCTGGCTTCCCTTTCTGCCGGATAGAGTGAGGTGTCTGAATCCTCGCCTTTCCATTGGGTCGCCTCCAAGCATTCTTTAAATTTTCTGTTCTGAACTGGTCCAACCTTTCCATAACAATTTGCGATAAAGACTCGAAGCGCATTTTCCACTGGGACACTTTTGGGACATATCGCCTTGCCTTTCTCCGAGTGGGCCTGGCCTCTGAACTTTGTGATCTGCAGTAGACCCTGCCTTACTTGCCTTGCATTTGTCCGTAAAGTATTGGTACCGAGTTGATTTCATAACCTGCCTTATTTTTCTCTCCCGTCCTAACGAATACTAGAGTGCCATCTAGGTTAACGCATACACCTCTGTCTGCAAATAAGTGATGCCGGTGAACCTAGACTTGTCGAACTATTGTTAGGGGGATTGATCTATTTTTTCGTATAGTATTGTGATTGAAGTTGTTTGCCGTAATAGTGCCCGAGTGTTTTCTATAGATGTGTTGTTATAAATAAATGCCCTTATATCTTTACACTGAAGCCTTGTTCCGTGTTTGCTTGTTCTACTGTGTAGATTGCCCTATATTGTATACTCCACATACTGTCTAACTCTTCTTGAGGGAAGTCTGACTGCTCAGCCACAGCTACCAAGTGAATCTGTGTGGTACAGACTGCTACCAAGTGGGTTTACTGCCAAACACCTGTAGTCCTAAATCTTTTGCAGTGGTCCCAGAGGGAACTGCACAGGTTTCCGCCTAACAGGGAGATACAGTCCCTGGGCTTGAGGCCAAGGATAAGTCTCACAGCACTATTCTGGATTAGTTGAAAAGGAAGGAGGGAGAAAGAGGTAATTATAGGAAGAGGCTGTTCCAGTAGTCCAGCCGGGAGAGGACCAGGGCTCTTGAGACATTCAGCTCCTGGGGAAAGTTGAGGAAAGGGAGAATTCCTCTGAGGAGATGAAGTTGAAAATGGGGCTTCTTGGCAAGGTCCAAGATGTGATGAGTGAAGGAGTCAAAAGGCCCCTCAGGTTTCTGGCTTCAATGGAGGGGGAAGGAGGAGAGTCCATAGAAGGTTGCCAGAATGCAGGGGTAAGCAGGGGACAGGTATCCCAATAGGAAGAATCTCAGTCTTACTAGCATTGAGACAGATATCATTGGAAGTGCACCATGGCTGGATAGCAGATAGTCAGTCAGGGATGATAGAGGAGGAAGAAGAAGGGGAGAAGGGGAGCTTGAAGAAGTTGAGTGTCATCTGCATAACACTGAATATGAGAAGAGAAGGCAGGATCAGATGAGAAAGGGGTGCAAGGTAGATGTTGGAGAGCAAATGTGAGAGGATAGAGCCCTGGGGAACACCACAAGTTGAGGCAGAGTTGGAGGAGAAGAAAGAGCTCATGATCACCAGAGAAGGACTGTCAGTGAGGAAGGAAGTCAGCCAATCCAGTGCCTTTTCAGAGATACAAAGGGTATCTTGGAGACAATTTATGAGGATAGAGTGCTGGACCGTGTCAAAGGAGAAAGAGAGGTCAAGGAGAATGAGAACAGCGGGAGAGTTAGAGATAAGTTTTGCCAACAATTCTTCACAGGTGTTTCGGAGAGAAGTTTCCGTGCCTCTGGATGCTTGGAATCCAGATTGATGGTCATGTAAGCAATGCACATGCTCTATGTGTATGGTCAGTTGGGGGATGACCAACTTCTCCAGCAGTTTTCCAAGGATCGGTGCAGTAGACATAGGGTGGTAATTGGCAAGACACAAAGGGTCGGCAGAGGGCTTTTTTAGAAGACAGATGCACAAGGGAGTGCTTGAGAGAGGAAGAGGCAAGCGAGTAGTTGCAGAAAACAGCAGGAGCCCGTGCGAGGAAGGAGATGCTGTCCTTGACGGTTCTAAATGAGCAGGGAAATACCTGTTTGGATGAGACCTTCATAGAGTGCACTACTCTAGAGACCTCTTTTGTTGTGATAGGAGAGAAGGATGAGAGAGTGGGTGGGGGTGTGGGAGAGGCTAAGGGAGGCAAGAGGTCAGGGAAGGGAGTGTAGGAGGGGGAGGAAGAGAGAGAGAGGTCAGAATGTCCTAGGTTTTAGAGGTAAAGTGGGTGGCCAATGTAGTACGGATTGCCTGAGAATTAAGAGATATGTTAGAGACTGCAGATGGATTGGCTAGTGGCTTTCAGATTTTGAAGAGTTCAGCTGTGTTGCTAGTGGCTCCAGAGATGCAGGCTTGGATGTACACCCTCTTTTTTGCAGTGGATGAAGAGACAATATTGCCTTTGGAGCAGGGCACAGGCCTGTTTATCAAAGGATGAGCTTCATATCTGCCACTTCTGTTCAGCAACTCTACACTTGCATTTTAGAACAGCTAGATCAGAGTCGTACCAGCTGTTATGCTTGGAGGGAGGTTTCAGGCGGATCCTCATGACAGGATCATGGATGTCAAGATTATTAGTAATAGCGACATGAAGATTGTAAAGAACAGAATCTGTGGGAGAGTCAACAGGGAGAGAGGGAGGGGCTATCAAGAGGGAGGCAAACACAGCAACTGACACTCACTTCACCGATTGGATGACCGTGAAGGAGGCTGGGAGTGCTGGTAGGGGGGCCCTGTCAAGGGCCGAGAGGTCCAAAGAGGGAAGACAGGAGGGAGTCAGAATGACAAAAGGCCTACTAAGAATGTTTGTCTTGTCATCCATCTGTTTTCCCTCCCTTGTTTTGTCATGCCTAGAAATACTTGTATACAGGAGCGTTATAATTTACATATCATATCAAATCAGTGGTCATACAGGAGAGAGGGGTAGCGAGAGGGTTGGGGAATGGAAGAGCAGCATGAATGAGGGCATCAATAGTGTGTTCAGCACAGTGGGTAGGGTCGAAGGGAGAATAGTGAGCGAGAGAGAAGTACAGAGATCACAGAAGAGTGTGAAGGAAGGGATAGTGGAGTCAAAGTGGATGTCGAAGTCTCCCAGGAGTAGGAGTTTAGAGGAAGAATTAAGAACGGAGGAGGTAAAGTCAGCCCATTCCAAGAGGAATAAAGGGACAGGGTCAGGGGTTCTGTATATGGTGGCAGTAGAGAGTTACCAAGCTTGCAGACAAGGCTTTCAAAGGAGAAATAGGGCTAGGTGGATATGAGAGAGGTGGGACCTACTCAGGGAAGATCAGGGCTACTTCACCACCAAGTTGGGTGAGCCAAGGCTTGGAGAGGATCTTGTAGCCATCAGCGAGTCAACAGCAGTGACTGAGCTGGCATTGAACCACATCTCAGTGAGAGCGAGAACATCGAGATCAAAGTCTTCAAGAAGGAGGCAGATGTCAGAAGAATATTTGAAGCAGGTCAAGCTATTAGAATGGCTAAGTGTAGCTGGTCAGAACCTTTGAAGGTTTTCCAAGGATGGGTACATTTGAGTGGAACACGCATCAGATGTGGTGAAGGAGGTGAGGAGAGAGAGAGAGAGAGGGAGGAGGAGTAGCCGAAGAAGGCAGGAAGTTGAAGAGGGCTGGCAGGCACTGCTCAAAAAGAGAAATCTTGGGTTGAGGACCCTGGGCAATGACAGTGCCATTGTGGAAGACATTACTGATGCACTTAGAGGATGAGCAGTGCGTCAAGAGTACTTCCCATCTAGTTCCACCAATAATGGATGACAAGGAAAAAGGGGAGAGGGTAGACATCATATGGGAGGGCAATAGGTCTGGAGAGGGGACAGAGAAGAGGATATCAGTGACAGTCTGTCTGGAAGTAGCATTGACATCAGTGTCAGCAATAGGTACGCCAGGGTTAGAAGACAAAAGATCTTTTTTGAGATTTTGCATCCAAACTTTGTGAGAGAGGAGGGATAGGCGATATAGTAACAGTAAAAATAGATGGAAGAGATAGAGAGTGCCATCAAGGAGGAGGAGAAGAGGGATAGCTGGAGAGGCTGCACAATGCACGATCAAATTCAGCAGGTGGCCTAGAAGCCGATGAAAGGAGGCAGGCAGGTGCACAGATGTAAAGCACACCGATATTCGAAAAACACTTTAATGCAGCATGACATGAAAGATACCCAGATGTAAAGCACTGATAGATTTGAATTTTCAAAAATACAATCAAAAGCAGCATGAAATGAAGGATGCACAGATGCAAAGCACACCTAAATTCAAATGTAAAGAGAACACTTAAGTGCAGCATGAAATGGCTTATAGACAGCAGATCGAGTAAGCATGTAAGGACAGTTGCAGTAGTACATTATAATCAGAGTTTAGAAGAAAGTATTTTGGTCTCTTCTGATGGAGGTCACATCGCCCAGATGATCACCCTAAGGGGAGGGGCAGTCAATCAAGGCCTGCGTGGATGCATGCCAAGAGGAATAGGGACGTCATGGATGTGCACATTTTTGAGGTGGGACACTGAGTGCAAGACAGGGCAGGAGTGCAGGTGGAGAGCATTGTTACGTTCACCTGGTATCCACAGGGACACCACCCAGCCAGTTGGTCGTTGGTGCCCTTCTCAATGATTCCCTGGTGTGGTTCTCGGTGTCGATGGGATTCCGCCTGGAAATGAAGACTATATTAGGATTGGACGACCAAGGTAAGTTTTCCCCCACCTCCCTTGTGATTTCTGCCCCTCCGGGTTCTCTTCTCACCTGGTTGTCAGAATTGGTGGGCTCTCCATCCTGCTCTCTGGGCAGGGGCGCGTTGTCTTTTGTGGGCGCGTGCGGTCCAGTTACTTCAATAACTGCGGCACTAGTAATGTCTTTCAGGTAGGTCTTATTGCGATTTATGGCGTTGTTATTCTTGCATGCCTTTTCTCTGTTCTAAAATGTCTCTTTTTATCTCCCTTAGGTGCGTGGAGTGTCCGCTTGGAGAACTGGGTAGGCTGGTTCTCGCCGGTAAACGATGGCGCACAATAGCGCTATGATGCGGTAAGGAGGCGCTTTGCGCAGCACATCGATGTCTTGTCTTCACTGACCTGTGCTTTTCTCTTTTTGTAGGCCGCGGTGTGTTCCAGGCGCGGAGGGAGTTCCGGTGCTAAGCAACCAGCCAGGTAAGTCTCTAAGCGCTTCGTGGTTGTAATGTTTCTACTACCTCCTTTAATGATGTCTTTCTCCCTTTCTCAGGTCCTTCGATCCAGGCGGTGAACTCTTCCAACGGCACTGCCCAGGAGCTGCGAGCAGTGAAGGATGGAGATTGCAGGTAAGATTCTGCTGCTAATGATGTTTTTTGTTTTTTCTGCAGGTCTGGAATTCGCCAGGATCGTGAGAAAGCTGGACACGGTGAGCGTCACGTTGCTAGTAGCAAAGTAACGCGAAGCGTGTTGTCTTTTTTGGGTGTGGCTTAAATAGCCACTGCAAAGTAGTCCAGGTAAAGTAGTCCCTAAGCCACCACACCCAAAACACTATACCGCATAGCTTGGTTCTAGGAATCAAGCTATGTGGATGCCTCCATGTTGGCTGAAAGCCTTAATAAAGTAGTTCCTCAAGCAGATATATTTTCTTGTTTATGAGCCTGGCGCCAAAGGCGCCAGGACTGGCCCCAAGAGGGCCTGAGCAGTGGATGCCAGGCCTTATTAGCGATCTGAGTTCTGATTCCACCTGGCCAATGGGCTTGCCAGTGGGGATCAGGGCTGAGGGTCGTGACAAGCATGGCCAGTGGGCTATTTCTTACAGGAATTGGAGACCCCAACTACATTTTGTTGGGTGGCAGGCAGTCAGAGCAATATTGGCAAGCAAGGTGTAGAAGGCTAAGCAGTAGTTTGCAGAGCAGTGTCCTCAGACTACTCCAGGCGCCTACAGACCCAGGCATTGGCCAGACAGGGAGGGTCTTGGCCCTTAAACAAGGCCCGTAGAGGGGGCTGGTGAATGCCTTTCGGCTCCTTCCTGTGTTGCAGGAAATATGAGGACCAGCCAATCAGTGTGTGGCACATCCCCTGTAAAGATCAGCTGCGTCTAATGCCACATGGTGTGGCCATGTTGGAAAAGAAGTCCCTTGCCGTCTTTCTTAATGTTGCTGGACTAACAAGGAGTATAGTATTAGGTGAGAAGTCCCTTGGCAGTGCTCGGATTTAGCTGGAACTGCTAAAATGTGGTGACCAGTGTTTGTGATTGCCACCAGTCAAAAAAGGAATGATGTAATTAGTGATTTCACCAGTGAGTTCATCAGTGATGTCATCTTTTATGTCTTCATTGTAGTCATATGCTGCCCAGAAAAGGGGCACATAGTTATGGTGAACGTGCTCGAAATGCGATTGCTGAATTTTAGGGGTTTTGTTGCATTACATTTGATTACCTTAACTCTTTCTTAACTGATTACATGGATGCGGAGTGTGTTGGTGTGTAAGAGTGTTTGGGGAGGGTGGGGGAGTATGAGATAGGTTCAATGTTCTGTTTTTTTTTATGTGCTAGACACTTTTGTTGTGTTCGATTTTTCTGGTGACAACACAGCTGTTCTGAAATGTTCGTAAATAAACAGAATGGATTCGGTGTCAAGTTGAAAGTGTTCTAAGAAGACTCGTGGGGTCCTGGAATGTTCGCAGGGGCTGTCCTGAAGACGTTGTCTGTATTGTTCGTTGTCAAGCTGAAAGTGTTCTAAGAACACACGGGTTGTCCTGAAATGTTCGTACATAAAGAAAATGGGGGTGTTCTGAGGACGTTGTCCGTATTGTTCGCTGGCAAGTTGAATGTGTTCTAAGAGCACACGCGTGTCCTGAAATGTTCGAAAATAAACAAAATGGGGGTGTTCTGAGGACGTTCTCTGTATTGTGTGCCTGCTTAGCTGTATCCAATGAGGGAATGGCACAGAGAATGAAGTGGAAATGGTAGAAGGGCTGTCTAAGAGTTATGCGGTATGTGGACAGGGCGTGCTACATCCGGGGTTTTCCAGCAAATCCAGCATGGAAAGAAGACTGTAGGGATCAGCCAATCAGATGTTGAGGTTGTGGATTTGTGTTCAAAGAGACTGTGTGTAGTGAAGATGGCAGAAGTGGAGAAAGTCAGGGTGTTGGTGCTTGGAGATATGTTTGTGCATGGTTTGCAACACTATGCTCAATGCAGGCATGTTGCAATGAATGTTGATGTTAAAGGAGTGGAGGTGGTGTGGAGCACTGTGCCTGATTGCAATGTACAGGGAATTGTACAAGTTTGTGAAGATATGGGCAGGATCAACAGTCCCCATGTGGTAGTTTTGCACTATGGTGCTTTCCATTTGGGCTTTGTCAGTGCCCCTACTTTGTTGGCAGATTTGGAACACTTGGTTCAAGCAGTAATGAACATCCTTCCAAATGCCAAAGTAATTTTTTCTGGATTAGTACCTAGGGCAATTTGGGACAATAGTTCCGTTTTTTTTTCCTCAGCAAAACAATGCTAGGTGTGTAATCAACCGAGGCATGTGTGCCTTCATGCTTAGAGCTGGTATGTTCTTCTGTAATAATGAGAATATTGATTCCAGTAATGCGGTTTATTTTAAAGAAGATGGCATTTCCTTATCTTTTATGGGAAATGCCATTCTGTTTTGGAATGTAAGGGTTGCTTTGGAGAAGGTTATGTGAAGATTTTAGGAGTAAAGTAAGAAAAATAAATAAAATAAAATACAAAATAACAGGTGTCTGTCAAGCATCTGCAAAAAAACCCAAAAAAAAACGCTCTTTTCAGAGCCAACCTCAAAGGGGAAATGGGGCACACTATTTAAATTTACATTCACCACGCTCAGATTTTCCATATGTCCGTGGACATGGCGGTAGTCCGCGGAAATCAAAATCACTAGCTAGGGTTCAGTATGTTGTATGTTACATGTATATAAAGTCAGGGATATTATGGTTAAGTTGTGCTACTAAACACATGAAATTCAGTAAAAAAAACTTTGTTAAAGGGACGTTATGGTTAAGTTGCGGTACTAAAAACCTATGAAATTCAGTGAAAAAACTTTGTTAAAAGGGATGTTATAATTAAGTTGCGCTACTAAAAACCTATCAAATTCAGTAAAAAAACTTTGTTAAAGGGTCGTTTTGGTTCAAAGTAAAACCGAAAACCCCCTGAAATTCGGCAGTTATGGTAAGATAAGCAACCATAACTCGCACCACCGTGCACTGCTAACACTAACACCCAGGACATCAAAGATGACATCACAAATGTCATTGATGACATCACTGATGACATCACATGGCTGGCTCTTCCTTTTTTTCCTTTACTGACATATCTAAGCCACATAGTTTTCTTCAGTAACAGTCAGGAAGTAAAAATTGAAAAGGTACTATATTTGTAGACTTAGGGTCAAGTCATATCATATGAAACATATATATAGCGGAAGACACAGTCTTGAAAGAGAGCAATCCTTTCTGTGCATGAAGATAATCATTAGAGTTATCAGCATTTTCTCATAGTTTTATTTTTATTACTATACCTTCCCTATATATGCTCATATTTGTATACATTGTACTCACACTCCTTTCCTTAGGGTTCACTGACATCATTTCATACACATACATACAGTAAGTAGCAGCTTTGAAACAGAGCAATCATTTCTCTGCATAAAGATAATCTGTTAGGTTATGAACTCTTTCTGCTACTACTTCTGCTTTTTTGCTTACTTCTCTGTCCCTGTATATACTCATATTTGTATGTGTTGTTGTCTCTGTGTGTTTTGTCTGTATTAAGTGTAATTATGTATTAAGTGGGTTTTATTAGCTACTTATTACATGTTTCACAGTACGCAAAACTCTAATAAGAAAGCAGTTATCATTTCATTATTCTACATGGAAAGATTATGAATATTGCACCTTCATCATGTATACTGCACACACTGCCTAAGTTCCTGCATGAGTTGCTTAGTATACTGGATAGAACTTCATAATAGAATGCTATGTATATCAATGCATTGCTTAATGCACTAATTAGCTCATGATATTTATTCATATGATCCTTGACACTTTTTCTTCAACATTATAAGAATCCCTCCTACAGAGTTTTCATGAAAAGTAAATGCACATGTGATGTCATCAGTGATGTCATCAATGACATTTGTGATGTCATCTTTGATGTCCTGGGTGTTAGTGTTAGCAGCGCACGGTGGCGCGAGTTATGGTTGCTTATCTTACCTTTACTGCTGAATTTCAGGGGTTTTTCGGTTTTACTTTGAACCATAACGTCCCTTTAACAAAGTTTTTTTTACTGAACTTGATAGGTTTTTAGTAGCGCAACTTAACCATAATGTCCCTTTTAACAAAGTTTTTTCACTGAATATATATATATATATATAAATATATATATATATATATATATATTACATGACCTGCGGTAGCAACCATGTATATGGTTAAGTTGCTAAACCCATAGGAAGAACACTTTTTGGGTGGCTTATAACTTTGCTCCCCCTGGACGAATCCTCAAAGTTTGGTGAGGTTTGGTGAAGGGAGGGCAAAGTTATAGAGGGGGTCCCAACATTTATTTTTCCCGTATACATAATGGGAAAAAAATGTGTGCATGTCTACAGCCCGAACCGCTAGATGGATTTTCACAAAATAGTTTTTTTTTTACACAACCAAAGCGTAAGGCAAAAAAATTAGTGATATCTATGTCCCGTCTGCGGACTCACTTCCCTGTTTGGTCTGCGGACTGACTTCTGATTGGCCCAGAAAAATGTGCAAACTTTTGAGTGGTCCATGGACATCGGGACACAGCCGCTGATTGGGTGCTGAGAAAACGTGTAATGCGTCGGTTTCTGCGAAACGCCTGCGATGTTGGATTTGCTGACTTTTTTGGGGTCCGCTAACAGCACGGCAAAAACATTAAAAAAAGCAACATTGCACTTGTCAAACTCAACAAACAATCTCTGGGGAGGTGGGGGGATGAGGATAGGATTGGATATGGCCATAAGAAGCCAAAAAATGGGTTGTTTCACCCCCGACAGTCCACAAAAACTCCAGATGTCCTGGGGCAGTCTTGTGGTGTCCGTGGACACTTCAGATGTCCTAGGACATCTGTACATATTTCTGCATTACAGGGTTGGGGAAAAGCAGTTTGTGGATGGCTTATAACTTTAGCGCCATGAAACTGCATGTCATTTTGCAGTTTATTATAGACCTAATCCTGAATGGTTTTGCATAGTTTTGTGGGATTCCGTCAAGAAGGGGCAAAATTTGAGGGGGGTCCCAAAATATTATAATGGCATTTAAATGTGGTGTCATTTGACGAATCTGCACAACATTTGGCAAAACGATTTTGGATCTAGATATAAATGATTTTCTAAAGTTTGGTGGGATTTTCTCAAGAGGGGGCGAAATTAGTGAGGAAGTATCAACATTTTTAGATGGCATATAACTTTGTTGCTATTTGATGAATGTGGGCAAAAGTTTTGAGACCGATTATAGCCCCAACCTTCAATGTTTGTGTAAAGACTGAATGGATTTCATCAAGTGGGGGCTAAGTTATATGACTATTGTATGTACATACATTTTGATAATTCTGAAAAAATAAAACATGGGTGGATTTCGAGCAAACTTGTGAGGAGCATTGGCAAGGAAATTAAAGCATGGTTTTGCAAAGTGTCATAATGTAGGTACAAAAATTAGTCATATACCTTTGGTGACTGAGGTATAGCGTGTGGCCGTGGGCAGTAGCCAGATTGTCTAGGTCATGGCATAAGGTCATGGCACGGACAATCTGGCTACTGGCCATGACCTAATATGGTGTTAAAGTGCCCATGTCCACTTGGGACCGGCTGTGTGGTAAAGTTATTCGTAAGTAGGATATGTTTGAAAGGGAAAATAAATGTGCTTGTGGTAATATGGTCCTAGGGTTCTGCAGGATGCCATAGAAAGGGAAGGGGGGCTCTATACATATCCCTGCCGTCTCTTTCCATGGTTACCATCAGAGAAAAGGATTGACCTTCCTACAGTGGGACGCCAGAAGCATCCCGCTAGAAAGGAAATTCCTTCCTTCCTATTGTAGGAAGAGAAATCAAATTATTAGCACCCCGGCTTCCCGCTTTGGGAACCAGGGTTGCTAATGGCCTTTATCCCCCATTGCAGGGGCTGCAATGGAAGATAATGGTCCGGAGACCTCGTTATTTACTTTTTTATTTATTTATGTATAACACGCTAAAGCCTGCAGACATCAGGGCGCACAAATACACACTTTGCTTGGGCCCATAACTTGGGCTGCCGGGCTGTTATCCCCTGTTGCGGACAAAAAATTGCGTTAAAGTGGCCATGTCCACCTGGGACCGGCTATTTGGTAAAGTTATTCAAAAGTAGGATAGGTTTGAAATGGAAAAAAAATTGCTTGTAGTAATATGGTCATAGGGTTCTGCAGGCTGCCATAGAAAGGGAAGAGGGGCTCTGTACGGAGCACTGCCTTCTCTTTCCATGGTGGCAATCTTGGAAAAGGATTGTCCTTTCTTCCTACAGCTGGATGCTGCAGGCATCCCACTGTAGGAAGAAACTTTTTTAACACCCCGGGTTCCTGCTTTGTGCATTTCACTTGAGTATCTTAAGCCTTTGGTACACTCCCAACAGTGGTAAAGAACTGCCACACCCATGATTCTCTCTGGGTGCTAGAGGTAGGCACGTCCTCTACTTCATCTTCTTGGTCCTCTTCATTGTCTTTGGAAGTATTGCGCTTTTTCTCTTGTGTAGGGCCTCCAGCTGGCAGTTTTACTAGACTGTTAATGGATAATAAGGAAGTATAGGTGTAGGAGCTGTGCAAAGGTACATTTTGAGCTTGAAAGTTCCTAGATCAGTTGAAAAATGTAGTTCCAAACAGTATTCCAGGCATGGACCCGATTCTGAAGTACGGACGCCTTCGCAGACACGTCATCATGCTGCGTGTGAGCACATGGTCACGTGGCAGTGTCCGGAAGGTCTGTGATGATATCAGATGTTTGCGGATGTCGACAGAATCAGAAAAAACTTTGTTAAAGGGATGTTATGGTTAAGTTGCGCTACTAAAAACCTATGAAATTCAGTGAAAAAAACTTTGTTAAAGGGACGTTATGGTTCCAAGTAAAACCGAAAAACCCTTGAAATTCGCCAGTTATGGTAAGCTAAGCAACCATAACTCGCGCCACCTCCGTGCACTGCTAAGACTAACACCCAGGACATCAAAGATGACATCACAAATTTCATTGATGACATCACTGATGACATCACATGTCTGGCTCACTATTTTTTCTTTTGCTGACATATCTAGGCCACATGGTTTTCTTCAGTAACAGTCAGAAACTAAGAATTTTATTTTATTTGTAGACATATCCTTCTAGTAGGTTCTTACAGTAATTCCCTTAGAGTACAGTCACATCATGTGAAACAAATACATATGGGAAAACACAAGCTTGAAAGACAGCAATCCTTTTTGTGCATAAAGATAATCACTAGACTTATGAGCACTTTCTGATAGTTCTGTTTTTTTTTTTTATGGCTGTACTTTCCCTTTTTATGGTCATATTTGTATACATTGTACTCACACTACTTTCCTTAGGGTCCAATCACATCAAGTGATACATATACATAGGGTAAATAGCAGCTTTGAAACAGAGCAATCATTTATTTGCATGAAACTAATCAGTTAAGTTATGAATTGTTTCTGCTACTACTTGTGCTTTTTTGCTAACTTCAATTTCCCTGTATATACCCATATTGGTATGTGTTCTTGTGTCTTTGTGTTTTGTCTATAGTAATGCAATTATGTAATACATGGGGTTTATTAGCTACTTATTACATATTTCAAGGTACACAAAAATCTGTTAAGAAAACAATTATCATTTCATTATTCAACATATTAACATTACGAATATCATACCTTCATCTTGTACGCTGCACACAATGTTATGTTTCTGTATGAGTAGCTTAGTATACTAGATAGAACCCCATAATAGGATGCTATTTATATCAATGCATCGTTCAATGCACTTATTAGGATATATTTCTTGCAATGATTCTTGACACTTTTTTCGCAACATAATAAGAATCCCTTCTACACATATTTCATGAGAAGTACATACACATGTGATGTCATCAGTGATGTCATCAATGACATTTGTGATGTCATCTTTGATGTCCTGGTGTTAGTCTTAGCAGTGCACGGTGGTGGCGCGAGTTATGGTTGCTTAGCTTACCATAACTGGCGAATTTCAAGCGTTTTTCGGTTTTACTTGGAACCATAACGTCCCTTTAACAAAGTTTTTTTCACTGAATTTCATAGGTTTTTAGTAGCGCAACTTAACCATAACGTCCCTTTAACAAAGTTTTTTCACTGAATTTCATAGTTTTTTAGTAGCACAACTTAACAATAATAACTTTGACTTTATATACATGTCATATGGAACTGACTAGATCTCTTCTTATGAACTTGATGTCCGCAAACTTATTTAATGTTCGCGGACATGTTCGGAGAACAGTACCACTACCTAAAAACTGTGGGGCGGGGGGTGGTGGGTTATGTTTGATTGTTATATCATAATATAGGAACATTTAACAAATTCAAAAAGCAGCACACAAACACATTATGAGGGTAATTCATAGAATTTCGCAGAAAAGTGTCGCAAGCGGCTGGCGCAGAGTGTCCGCGTGCGATTGTCTGCACCAGGCACGTGCGCTAAAACCGATTTCGGCGCACAGCGTATTCATGGATTTTAGGCTCCCAAACCAGCCGTGGCGCAGAGAATCGCAGCGACCCTGCAGCAGCGCCAGTAACGCCCCGAAGAACGCCCTCGCGCAAGGAAAAGCCATCAAAATCGCTAAATCATTGCAAAGGGCTGCGCTAACCCTGGACCAGTTCACCGGGCTGGCAAACAGCAAACGGCAAGCGGCGAACGTGTATTTCAGGGGTGCGCGGGAAGTTCCACACGCGATTGGCCCAGTGCGAGCAAGGTATGTGAATTTCAGGGGTGCGCGGGAAGTTCCACACGCGATTTCAGCAGGGTACGTGTATTTCAGGGGTTCGCGTGAAGTTTCTCACGCGATCGGGCCTGGGGGAGTGTGCTACGTGTATTACAGGGGTTCGCGTGAAGTTTTACACGCGATCGGGCCTGGTGGAGCGGGCTACGTGTATTACAGAGGTTCGCGTGAACTTTCTCACGCGATCGGGCCTGGGGGAGCGGGCTACGTGTATTACAGGGGTTCGCGTGAACTTTCTCACGCGATCGGGCCTGGGGGAGCAGGCTACGTGTATTAAAGGGGTTCGCATGAACTTTCTCACGCGATCGGGCCTGGGGGAGCGGGCTACGTGTATTACAGGGGTTCGCGTGAACTTTCTCATGCGATTGGGCCTGGGGGAGGGGTTTGCGTGAACTTTCCCACGCGATCGGGCCTGGGGGAGCGTGCTACGTGTATTACAGGGGTTCGCGTGAACTTACTCACGCGATCGGGCCTGGGGGAGCGTGCTACGTGTATTACAGGGGTTCGCGTGAACTTACTCACGCGATCGGGCCTGGGGGAGCGGGCTACGTGTATTACAGGGGTTGGCGTGAATTTTTTCACGCGATCGGGCCTGGGGGAGCGGGCTACGTGTATTACAGGGGTTTGCGTGAACTTTCTCACGCGATCGGGCCTGGGGGAGCGGGCTACGTGTATTTCAGGGGTTCGTGTGAATTTTTTCACGCGATCAGGCCTGGGGGAGCGGGCTACGTGTATTACAGGGGTTCGCGTGAACTTTCTCACGCGATCGGGCCTGGGGGAGCGGGCTACGTGTATTTCAGGGGTTCGCGTGAATTTTTTCACGCGATCGGGCCTGGGGGAGTGGGCTACGTGTATTACAGGGGTTCGCGTGAACTTTCTCACGCGATCGGGCCTGGGGGAGCGGGCTATGTGTATTTCAGGGGTTCGCGTGAACTTTCTCACGCGATCGGGCCTGGGGGAGCAGGCTACGTGTATTTCAGGGGTTAGCGTGAAGTTTCTCACGCGATCGGGCCTGGGGGAGCGTGCTACGTGTATTACAGTGGTTTGCGTGAAGTTGCACACGCGATTGTCCCAGTGCGAGCAGGGTACGTGTATTTCAGGGGTGCGCGGGAAGTTCCACACGTGATAGTCCCAGTGCGAGCAGGGTACGTGTATTTCAGGGGTGCGCGGTAAGTTCCACACGCGATAGTCCCAGTTCGAGCAGGGTACGTGTATTTCAGGGGTGCGCGGGAAGTTCCACACGCGATACCAGCAGGGAATGTGTATTTCAGGGGTTCTGGGGAGTACTACACGTGAATTGGCCGTGTGGGTCCTCCCAGGTGTACGCTCCACAACCTCCACGGCCCCTGCAGGCAGCCCACACCACGGGGGACTACCCTGCACCCCTGCCCATGTCCCGCAGGCAGCCCATGGGCATGCCCCCCAGCCAACCCACATGTCACCTTGCACTACTGATCAACAATGCATGTCTCCCACCACCCCCACCCCCCAGCAGTGCAGGGGCAGCCTCCACCAGGCCCCCACTCATGTCCCCCTGCACCCCCACCCCCCAGCATCCAGGGTCACCCTCCACCAGGCCCCCACTCATGTCTCCCACCACCCCCACCCCCCAGCCACCATGGGCAGCCTCCACCAGGCCCCCACTCATGTCTCCCACCACCCCCACCCCCCGGCAGTGCAGGGTCACCCTTCACCAGGCCCCCACTCATGTCTCCCACCACCCCCACCCCCCCGGCAGTGCAGGGGCAGCCTCCACCAGGCCCCCACTCATGTCTCCCACCACCCCCACCCCCCTGCCACCATGTGCAGCCCCCACCAGGCCCCCACTCATGTCTCCCACCACCCCCACCCCCCTGCCACCATGGGCAGCCCCCACCAGGCCCCCACTCATGTCTCCCACCACCCCCACCCCCCGGCAGTGCAGGGTCACCCTCCACAAGGCCCCCACTCATGTCTCCCACCACCCCCACCCACCGGCAGTGCAGGGGCAGCCTCCACCAGGCCCCCACTCATGTCTCCCACCACCCCCACCCCCCTGCCACCATGGGCAGCCCCCACCAGGCCCCCACTCATGTCTCCCACCACCCCCACCCCCCGGCAGTGCAGGGGCAGCCTCCACCAGGCCCCCACTCATGTCCCCCTGCACCCCCACCCCCCAGCATCCAGGGTCACCCTCCACCAGGCCCCCACTCATGTCTCCCACCACCCCCACCCCCCAGCCACCATGGGCAGCCCCCACCAGGCCCCCACTCATGTCCCCCTGCACCCCCACCCCCCAGCATCCAGGGTCACCCTCCACCAGGCCCCCACTCATGTCTCCCACCACCCCCACCCCCCAGCCACCATGGGCAGCCTCCACCAGGCCCCCACTCATGTCTCCCACCACCCCCACCCCCCTGCCACCATGGGCAGCCCCCACCAGGCCCCCACTCATGTCTCCCACCACCCCCACCCCCCGGCAGTGCAGGGTCACCCTCCACCAGGCCCCCACTCATGTCTCCCACCCCCCCCACCCCCCAGCAGTGCAGGGGCAGCCTCCACCAGGCCCCCACTCATGTCCCCCTGCATCCCCACCCCCCAGCATCCAGGGTCACCCTCCACCAGGCCCCCACTCATGTCTCACACCACCCCCACCCCCCTGCCACCATGGGCGGCCCCCACCAGGCCCCCACTCATGTCTCCCACCACCCCCACCCCCCGGCAGTGCAGGGTGACCCTCCACCAGGCCCCCACTCATGTCTCCCACCACCCCCACCCCCCGGCAGTGCAGGGGCAGCCTCCACCAGGCCCCCACTCATGTCTCCCACCACCCCCACCCCCCTGCCACCATGGGCAGCCCCCACCAGGCCCCCACTCATGTCTCCCACCACCCCCACCCCCCGGCAGTGCAGGGGCAGCCTCCACCAGGCCCCCACTCATGTCCTCCTGCACCCCCACCCCCCAGCATCCAGGGTCACCCTCCACCAGGCCCCCACTCATGTCTCCCACCACCCCCACCCCCCGGCAGTGCAGGGTCACCCTCCACCAGGCCTCCACTCATGTCCCCCTGCACCCCCACCCCCCAGCATCCAGGGTCACCCTTCACCAGGCCCCCACTCATGTCTCCCACCACCCCCACCCCCCTGCCACCATGGGCAGCCCCCACCAGGTCCTCACAATCCCCAATCATGTGCGTAATGGTCAGCCTCCACAGCCAAAAAGCCCTACCAAGTAACCCATTCACCCACATGGAAATGGAAATCACATGTTACACCCCCAATGTTCATGAAGCTAATGAACCCATGTCCGTCACACACATTTTTTGCAATTGAATGGGAAAACACACAACATGACATGCATGAAACCAATGAGATGATACCACACAGTGAACTATGCCAACAAAATTGTATTGAAAAAAATAAAGAATGCTAAAGAAAGAAAACTAACTACAATGTAAATGTGAAAAAATAAGCTGCATGTCCGCATAAAAACAAAAAACTGCAAATCCAAATCCTAAAAAATTTTGTCCAAAGTCAAATGTAAAAAAATCTCCATGCAACAAAGAACTATGTACAAAAATAACAAGGGTCCATGAGCCCAACTGAACTAAGGAAACCTCCTAAAAAACCTACCTAAATATCAACTATATACAAAAAGTGGAGCAGTGTCCGTCGACTCCAAATCATAATAAGAACGAAAGGAAACCTAAAACTAAAGAACTATATACAAAGGCGGCGGGCAAGTCCAGCGGCTCACTCTTTGGTGTCCCGGGCCAGGGCATCATCGAACTCCTGTTCGATGTCCCTCCCGGAGGCGGTCCAGTTCCATGGCCCCGAGGGTCCGCAGGGACGACGCTGTGTCCTCCTCCAACCCCCTGCGTATTGCCTCGAGGCACTCGGCCCGCCTCAGGGCCCTCCGCATGGAGTTCTCCGCCCTGACCATTGTGAGCCGTGCCTCTTCCGCCCACCGCCACTCCGCACCTATGGCGTGGCCCAACCGCTGCCACACGGAAGACACTCTCTGTCCTGGGTCCCCCTGCCCTCCGGCCGATGCCTGCCCCTCCGATGTCGAAAGCCCCGAGCCTTCATGTCTCCCACCATGTTGCTGCTGCTGCTGCTCTGCCTCTGCCCGTGCACTGCCTCCTGCTGCCTGCACATCCTCCGCCGGCTGGGGTGCACTTGTTGATGTGGCCACCCCTGCTGGACCTCCGACTCCCGACTGTGGCAGGGATGCCTCCTCCACCAGCCTGGCCGCACCGTCAGAGGCAGCTCCACAGGGCACCCAGGTGACTGATGGGTGGGAAGATGGCACAGAGGACGACTGGCGCGTAGGGGGTCCAGTTGAGGAGGGGGTCGGAGCAAGCCCCATCAGACAGTGGAATCCGGCCTTGGTGACCTGTCCCAGCAGGCTGACGTGGTCAACGAGCCATTCGAGATGACGTGCAGTCTCTCCATGAAAAGACTGCAGGTCACCTCGCATGGCCCGTTGACGCAACGCCACACCAGCCAGGACAGGCTCAACCCGGACCTGGATGGCCACGTCCGCAGGCAGAGGAAGGCCAGTTGACGTCAGCTCATCCCCTGCCTGAAAACGGGTCTGGACGTAGGCATCCCTGCTGGTGCAAGATGATGCAGGGACAGGATCGGGGACAGGATTGCACACAGGCACCTCCGCGGCCGCCTGTGCTGCCTCCTGTCCCTGGTCCTGCACTGCACCACTAGCACCAGTGGGATCCCCACCTCCAGACCCCGTCTCTGGTGCTTGCGCGGCCCCCTCCTCCACCAAACCCCCCACCAACCTGGATGACTCTGTGCCATCTTCCCCTGTTGGGCCCGTGGGGTCCCAGCTGCCCCTTCTGCTGCCGAGGAGTCCAACTGCAACCTCCGCATCTTGGACCTCCCCCCGGCAGCTGCGGCCTGGGACGCGGCACCGGACTCCTCACTCCCCGACGAGATGACAACACGGGAGGGGAGCCGGGCCTTGCGTCTCCGGCTGGCGGTCGGATCCCCGCCGCTGTGCTCCACAGCACCTTCTCCGCCCTCTTCATCAGTTGACGCTGCAGACAGGGAGAAACAAAACACAGGCATCAGGGCACTGTACAATGGACACATACACTCATGACAGTTGCACATGAGTGGCATTGGCAAACCTCAGGCATGTCATCACAATCCCCAATACACAAGTCATTGCAACTGGCACACATGAGCCATACCACAGCCATATCGCAACTGCCAGCACCATCCCTACACATACAACAGCATCAGCAGCCAAAGGGGAGCCAGACATCACATGCAACACAGGAAGTGCACCACACATGTACACACACCACCACACTTGCATGCATGTCTACACCTCTGCCAAGTGTCGCACTGTTCAGACGGGCATCCATGTCACATCTGCCAATCAGGCTTCCACATACCGCTGTCACATGCATCCATGTTGCATCACTGTTGCACCCTTGTCAAATACACACACATGCACATGTACACAGTGCTCATACATGCAGCCGAAAACAACATACATGCCTGACATCACGGACATGTCTACTTACATACACATTCATCCAAACATGTGTGCACGCACAACTGCATTTGCCATGCAAGCCCACACACACAAGCACCATCCATGTCTCACACATTACAGCCCTCGCATGTGTCAGCCCCACGGCCCTGTACACCCCCACCCATACTCGACCCCATACAAACAGATGTGCAACCGGCACAATGGCGAATGATCACCACACGCACTGCTCACAACCAGGATGCATGTACACTCACCGCTCGACTCCAGACGGGTCTGCTTCTCTAGGACCTGGACGTGGAACGCTGGGGATATGCGTTCCAGGACCCCCATCTGTTCTTCCGACAAGTGGCCCCGGCGCCCCTTGGCATCCGCTGCCTTCAAGAGGCACCGGGCCTTGTTCAGGGTCCTGGACCTGAAGTCCTCCCAGCGCTTCCTGACATGTTGTAAGTCCCGGACTGCCACCCCCTCCGCGTTGATGGCAGTCACGATGTCAGTCCAGATCCGAGTCCGTCCTTCCTTGTCGGCGCGGGAACTTCCAAAGAGGGCATCATACTGCCCAAGGACTTGCTCCACCAGGACACCAACTTCGGTGGCACTGAAGCTGGTGCCCCTCTGCCTCTCTGGCCGGGGGTTGTCAGTGGTCACAGATGGTGTTTGCCCCGACATGACAACCCCAGAGGCAGGAGTGGGTGGGCAACTGGGTCCTGGGGCTGGGCTGTGGAGCGATGGAATTCCAGTCGGGAGTCTTCGGTTCCAGCAGGGGTTGTCACAGCAACAGCACCCCTGGCTGATGTGCAGGCAGCAAATGGCAGTGCACGTGGGCAGCAGGCAGTCAGGCAGCAGCAGATGGCAGGTGGGAGCGTGCTCGGGGCTCTGGGGGGCAGTACTTCGGCCTTCTGGGCAGGAGCGTGGTCTTCCGTGTGCTTACGCGTGGCCAGCTTGGTATGGAGTGATTTGGCACGTGAAAATCCTGCATTGTCAGCGTGAAAACCGACGAAAGGCCTTTAGCACGTAAGCGCGTCAGCACGCATACGCGATTCTATTGGACCAAAGGCCCTCAGCGCGTAAGCGCGTCTGTGACGTGACCCGCACGGGTGTTTCCCACACAGCACGTGATGACAGAGCACACGTGGAAAGACTGCACGTCAGAGTCTCATCGCGTGTGATTGGTGGAAATGGCCGTACACGCAGAAGTGACAAAGCGTGTAATTGGTGGAAATGGCCGTACACGCAGAAGTCACAAAGCGTGTAATTGGTGGAAATGGCCGTACACGCATAAGTCACAAAGCGTGTAATTGGTGGAAATGGCCCTAGCGCGTACACGCCGCGTAAGTGACGTTGGACGTGTGGGCCTGTATAAAAGGTACGCGTAGAACACCATTTCCTTGTACGTGCTTTTCGTGGAGAGCGAGTGGGTGAATTCTGTACTTCTTGTCGGTTCACACGCGATTTACTTCACGGCGTTTCAAGTTCGTATTCCCTGTTACCTCTGACAGATTTTTCTCTTTTTTCTCTTTTACTGGTTTACCTGGGCATGTTCCCTCAAACAGTGTTCCCTTCTACTGTTGTCCTGTCTCCTCAGACAGCGTACAAATCTTCTTTTGGCGGGGGTGTTGCCAACCAAACGCGCTCCTTTTTCACGCTCTTTTACCTGGCAGACGGTGAGTCACGCACGTATCTAACATCTGTGCTTGCCCCGTGTGTAGCCTACCCCTTCAGAGGTCATTCTAGGCTGCGTGTGACACGCATACGTTCATTCTTGTGTTACTGGGTGCCACAGCGTAGTGCAGGTTTTTCTTTCTGCACACGTGGTCTAGGAGGGGTTGCGTGCACGTCATCTCCCTTTTTTGGGGCTCCTGTGCATAGCGTGACCCGTCATCATTCCCCAGGGGTTACAATCAGCCTTGCAAGAGCACTAGGGTACAATTACCATCTGGTACCCAACCCCTTTGACCCCCAATTGCCCAGGACAATATTTTACAGCCACTCCCATACGCACATCAACATCAGTGCCATGGTTGGGAGGCGAAGATTCCGTAAGGGTGGCAAAGGTGGAAGAGCCACAAGTGGTGGCCGTGGTGGATCCGGTAGGGGACGTGGTCGTTACTTGCAGGGTGAGCCTGTCCCCCCATGTGTGGAGGACCAGTCAAGGGCACCCATAATCCCCCCCCCACCCCTCCCGTTGAGGCTGATGTGGCTGACACCATCCATGCTCAGCCCTTGTTGGACCAGCCCATTGTGGCACCAGACCTGGCTGACTCCATGGCTGACTTCCAGGTCAGCAGGCCTATGACACGTGCGCTGGTGCACGTTGATGTCACCATGCCACGTGCATCTGGGGCAGCAAGGTCATCTGCTGCACCAAGTAGGCAGGGCGGAGAGGCTGCAGGGGCAGCTGCGGCTCCATCCACCCCAGCCCTCACACACCCAGCCCGGACAGTGTCGGTCCTAGTCCATGCTGCTGATATTCCCCCTGACACCATCACACTAGAGCCAATGCCTGCACCAACTCCCATGCTGAGTGTGCAATCCCACACTCCTGATACAGAGTCCACCAGGGCTCCTGCCCCTAGTGTCCAGAGCGGCGCAGGACACTCAGGATCACCACCACCTTCCAAGCGGAAGAGGAAGAGTGCTCGTCCGGCACAGGCTGATGCCCCAGACACGGCTACACAGTCCGGCCCGTCCAGGAAGCCCAGCTTCACGGATGACGAACTGAATGCACTTGTCGAGTATGTGTCCGCACATGACAACGAGATGGTCATTGTTGCAGGATCCAAGACCACACCTGCACAACGCCAGGCACACTGGCAGACCGTTGCGGACATCGTAAGTGCCCTTGGAATCGTGAGGCGCACAGCCAATGATTGCTATAAGCGCTGGAATGACCTAAAGCGCAGGGCAAAGAGTAAGCTGGCCTCAAGTCATGCCGCAACTCTAGTGACTGGAGGTGGGTCTCCAGTAGTAGACATGGAACTCACTCCACATGAGTCAGTCGCTGGGACCTACGTCACGGAGGAACAGATCCAAGGCGTGGGAGATTTGGATGATTACGAGGCATTGTCCGGTGAGTGCACATGCATGTGTGTGTCATCCATGTGCATGGTGTGTGTGAGGGCTTCTGTTTGTGTGCCAGGTGAGAGTGTGTGCGCCTGAGTCGTATGGGTCATCCATGTGCTTCATGCAATACATCCTGCGCAGCTGCATTTGGCCATAACTGTATCCCTTCTGCCAACAGTAGACATGTAGTCCAACTGCATGCCAGTTGCCCTTGAAGTGTCACCTTGCCACAACATTGTTGCAAAATTTAGCACTGTTCATTTAGTCAGATATTTTCCATTCCACCACTTTTACTAGGCATGTCGCAGTCCTCTAGTCACATGTCTGACATGGCTATGGTAAAGTTGAGTGACTTTGTTACCTGGATATCATTTGTTCAAACATGTCCCTGTGCAATTGCACCATTTTGGACTGGCAGCTCCAGGTGAAGAATCTGACCTGTTAGAATTAGAAAAGCTATTACATGCGGGAACTGGACAGTATTCATAGGTGCTGCCCTCCTCTCCATCTTCACTCAATAGCAATGGTACATGCCATCTGTGTGATGGCATGTGTGTTTCACCTGCCAATCACAGGCCAATGTGTGATGCCACTGCCAGGCAGCATGCAGAAAATGTGTTCATCTTCAATCTTGGTGTCATCAGTGTGTGCCATTTGCCTGCCCTTCATACGCAGTGAGGGTGCATGCATGGGAGGGTTTTAGTCATGTGGGACATGTGTCAAACAAGTACTGTTTCTCTTGCTTCTCAGCCCTCATTGTGTGCCATGGTGCTAATGCCTGTTTCCATTTCTTTGTTTTTATGTCTTTGCAGGGGAAGACGCACCTGATACTGCTGGGCTTGTGGAGATGGTGCAGACCCAGGAGGGGCCCGAGGGCCGACCAACCACCAGTGAGGGACGTGGTGTGGTGGTGGGTGAGAACCCACAAGTGCTGCAGGTCCTGCTCTCAAGGGGTGTCTCTGGCTGCACCTCCTCCGAGCTGTACTCAGGTGTTTATTCGGATGAGACCTACGTGCCGTCGCAGGTGAGTGTTCCAGGGAGGGATTCTGTTCTGTCTCACCCACCTGCACCAGGGTCAGAACCCTCAATGGGGTGTCAGTGTTGGCAGCTACGCCTTTGGTGGTTACCGATGCAGTGTCACACTCCGCGACATCTGATCCTGTTCCTGGGCCAGCAGATCAGAGGGGGAATGCAGTCCTGCAGCCTCAGGCAGTGCCGGCACAGCAAGGCGCAGTTCGCCTTGCCCCAGACAGGTGTGGTGCCCGCCGACGTGGTGGCCGTACGGCACCTGGCAATACTGCATGGGAGCAATCCATTTACGGTATGGCAACCCAACAGGCAGCATCATCCGAGATGATGGCTCAGGCCATGGATAGGGTGGCCACTTCCATTGTCCCCCCTGAAAGGCTGATGGAGCGACTAGAGCAGGCAACCGACACCATCTGCCAGTCACACAGGGAGGACATGTTGGGGTCCAACAGGGACAGGCGGGCGGCACTGGCGACTCTGCAGGAGGCCATCTCCATTGAATCCCAGGGCCACAGGGAAGCCCTGAGGCAGGAGCTCCTTCACCTCAGGACGACTCTTGTTGAGCTTGAGGCTTCTACACACCAAAGGTCAGAACAGCAGCTGGAGCGTCTCACCCGTACGCTCTCAGCTGAGATGCAGGCAACGAGGGCGGAGGTCCGGGCATCCCGTGAGTTGTTGCATGGGGACCTCCGCACACTCATCCTCCAGAACCAGACCTACCACACCCGCATGCTTGCAGCCATGGAGGAGCAGACTAGGGCCTTGCGTGGGCTGCCTCCCATAGTGCAACCACCTCCGGATGCAGCTGCACAGGGTGATAATAGCGACAGCAGTGATACTCCCACAATAGGGTAGCCGTGTGGGCCATGAGCCCACGGAGGTGTTTTTTTTTCCCAGGATCCACGCAGGTGGGTTCTGGTGTGCATCCTGTCCTCGGACCTCCTGGGTGGCCTCCCCAACCTCCCCGGGCCCTTCAATGGCCATTTTTGATTTTTATTTTTATTTTTTATTTTTATTTTTATTTCTTTTATTCCCAATTTTTTTTGGGACGATTTGTTGGCTTCCGTGGTTCCTGTGGGCATACGCTGCATTGTGGCTGGGCACATGCAGGCTTGTAATGTATTTGGTTCAGATGCTTGGGTTTGAGTCACACACACCCCTCCTGCTTCCCGTTTCCATGGGCTTGCAAAGGGTGTGCCCAAGTGACAGTAAATTACACAGTGACGTTGGACTCCCATGAGCTGTGTGGGCAGTCTGTAGTCAATACTGTGTATACATTCCTAGTGCATATTGCTGTTGTGTTGTACACTGCATGTTGCATTGATGTGTAACTCATCTTCTGTGTCTACCTCCCAATTTGCAGGTCCCTTCCTCATGTCTACACAAGGACCTCTAGTCTGGAGATGTGGTCCATGTTGGCAGCAGTGCACCTACAACTCTACAGGCGCCAACACTGCACAGTTGGTAGTGGTGGGAGTGCAGGCATTTCCAGGTGGTGAGACTACTAATATGTAACATTAGTGATGTCATGTTAATGGTAGTACGTGCTCAAGTTTGTTGTTGGTCCGGCATTACTGTGAGCATTTCAGGTGTTGCAAGTTTCTAATAGGGACACTGTACATTGTGACACTAGTGTCATGTTGTGGGTATTACTTTGTTTACGTGCAAATAGCATGACATGGCACGGTGTGTCGTGTGGCGGTGCTGGGGTTGGGTTGGCTGACATGGCACTGTCCTCTTGTTGCATTTTGCAAGTGGGTATTCATTTCAGCTGCTTGAATGTGTAACTTCACAAAACTGCATTGGTGGTGTCAGTGTGGGTAGGGATGCACACATTGTGACACTTCCAGGTGAACAATCTCAGGCTGATATGGTTTTCACGGTTCTTTCTCCAGACATTCAGGATCAGTGTCAGGTTGAGTCATCATTGATTGTCAGATGGAATGTGCCAGGGCAGTGTGCACTCCACAGGGGTGTGATTTCTATGTGAAGTAATTAGCCACTAGCTGTGTACGGGCTGCCTCCCCCCGTGCCCTTTCCCCTCCCATGCGCAGCGGCTGTGCATGTGGTTGGGGATGGGGGGGCACCACCATGTCCACGGCCAGGCCCCGGCGTGTTGCAACGTTGTGCAGGACACATGCTGCCACTATGATCCTGCACACTACTGGGGGAGCGTACAACAGCTGCCCGCCAGAACGGTCAAGGGAGCGAAAGCGTGACTTCAGCACTCCAAATGTGCGCTCCACTATTCCCCGGGTTGTAATGTGGGCTGCGTTATATCTTACCTGGGGTGGCGTGGTGGGGTTCCGAATTGGCGTCATCATGTGGGGGCTTAGAGGGTAGGCACTGTCCCCTGTGGAGGTGGTGATTGGTATCATTGGTGGGGTTGTGACCTTGCTCAGTATCTGACATGCATGCATGTGCAGTGGCATTCATACTCACCAAGCAGCCATGTATCGCCATGCCGGCCAGCTTCTAGGTCCCGGCTTAGGGTGGACATTCGGTAAATGAAGCTGTCGTGGGTTGACCCAGGATAGTTGGCATATACTGAGGTGATGATTCCCTTGGCATTACATACGACCTGCACGTTGATGGAATGCCAGTGCTTGCGGTTCCTATAGATGTGCTCAGATGCCCTGGGGGGACGTAGAGCCACATGGGTGCAGTCAATGGCACCTAGCACTTTGGGGAATCGTGCCACAGCGTAGAAATCCAGGGCGGTAGCATGCCTTTCTGCAGGGGTTCTGGGCAGGTATATGTGCCTGCGGACTGATGGGCGTGCAGTGATGATGTTCAAGACCTGGTGTAGGCAGCGTGACTGGGTGGCCTGTGATACACCACCCACAATGGCACTTGTCCGCTGAAATGATCCAGTGGCTAAGAAGTGCAGTACATTGAGGACCTTCTCCAGGGGGCTGAGTGCTTGGGAGCACAGGGTGGGTGATGTGAGGTCGTCCTCCCACTCACTCACCAGGTCCAGTATGATGTGTGGTGGAAACCTGTACCTCCCATGCACCTGGTCATCAGGCATCCCGAAAAGGCTGGTTCTGGGTGTGAATATTCTGGCCCTGACTATCCTCCTCCTCCTCCTTTGGTAGGCCACGCCCACTGCTGCTAGGAACGGTATGTTCATCCTGGGTCTGAGCTAGTTATTTTGTTAGCGCGCAAATTAATGCGTTGCGCGTGTTGTAGGCGAGCGTGTGACCCGCGCACCCCTCAAATCCAGTGCCCAGTCCAATAGCTTGTGGAAATTGGCACGCACACCGGGATACAGGTGCGCTGACGTACTTGCGTGTGTAAGTGTCCGCGCACACCTGATATACACGTACATAGGCCAATCGCGTGTACACGCACTTTTGTCCAATTACACGCGATGAGACTCTGACGTGCTGTCCAATTACACGCGATGAGACTCTGACGTGCCGTCTTTCCACGTGTGCTCTGTCATCACGTGCTGTGTGGGAAACACCCGTGCGGGTCACGTCACAGACGCGCTTACGCGCTGAGGGCCTTTGGTCCAATGGATTCGCGTATGCGTGCTGACGCGCTTACGCGCTAAGGGCCTTTCCTCGGTTTTCACGCTGACGTGCAGGATTTTCACGTGCCAAATCACTCCGTACCAAGCTGGCCACGCGTAAGCACACGGAAGACCACGCTCCTGCCCAGAAGGCCGAACTACTGCCCCCCAGAGCCCCGAGCACGCTCCCACCTGCCATCTGCTGCTGCCTGACTGCCTGCTGGCCACGTGCACTGCCATTTGCTGCCTGCACATCAGCCAGGGGTGCTGTTGCTGTGACCACCCCTGCTGGAACCGAAGACTCCCGACTGGAATTCCATCGCTCCACAGCCCAGCCCCAGGACCCAGTTGCCCACACACTCCTGCCTCTGGGGTTGTCATGTCGGGGCATACACCATCTGTGACCACTGACAACCCCCGGCCAGAGAGGCAGAGGGGCACCAGCTTCAGTGCCACCGAAGTTGGTGTCCTGGTGGAGCAAGTCCTGGGGCAGTATGCCCTCTTTGGAAGTTCCCGCGCCGACAAGGAAGGATGGACTCGGATCTGGACTGACATCGTGACTGCCATCAACGCGGAGGGGGTGGCAGTCCCGGACTTACAACATGTCAGGAAGCGCTGGGAGGACATCAGGTCCAGGACCCTGAATAAGGCCCGGCGCCTCTTGAAGGCAGCGGATGCCAAGGGGCGCCGGGGCCACTTGTCGGAAGAACAGATGGGGGTCCTGGAACGCATATCCCCAGCGCTCCACGTCCAGGTCCTAGAGAAGCAGACCTGTCTGGAGTCGAGCGGTGAGTGTACATGCATCCTGGTTGTGAGCAGTGCGTGTGGTGATCATTCGCCATTGTGCCGGTTGCACATCTGTTTGTATGGGGTCGAGTATGCGTGGGGGTGTACAGGGCTGTGGGGCTGACAGATGCGAGGGCTGTAATGTGTGAGACATGGATGGTGCTTGTGTGTGTGGGCTTGCATGGCAAATGCAGTTGTGCGTGCACACAATGTTTGGATGAATGTGTATGTAAGTAGACATGTCCGTGATGTCAGGCATGTATGTTGTTTTCGGCTGCATGTATGAGCACGGTGTACATGTGCATGTGTGTGTATTTGTCAAGGGTGCAACAGTGATGCAACATGGATGCATGTGACAGCGGTATGTGGAAGCCTGATTGGCAGATGTGACATGGATGCCCGTCTGAACAGTGCAACACTTGGCAGAGGTGTAGACATGCATTTCAAGTGTGGTGGTGTGTGTACATGTGTGGTGCACTTCCTGTGTTGCATGTGATGTCTGGCTCCCCTTTGGCTGCTGATGCTGTTGTATGTGTAGGGATGGTGGTGGCAGTTGCAAAATGGCTGTGGTATGGCTCATGTGTGCCAGTTGCAATGACATGTGTGTTGGGGATTGTGATGACATGTCTGAGGTTTGCCAATGCCACTCATGTGCAACTGTCATTCGTGTATGTGTCCATTGTACAGTGCCCTGATGCCTGTGTTTTGTTTCTCCCTGTCTGCAGCGTCAACTGATGAAGAGGGCGGAGAAGGTGCTGTGGAGCACAGCGGCGGGGATCCGACCGCCAGCTGGAGACGCAAGGCCCGGCTCCCCTCCCGTGTTGTCATCTCGTCGAGGAGTGAGGAGTCTGGTGCCGCGTCCCAGGCCGCAGCTGCCGGGGGGAGGTCCAAGAGGCGGAGGTTGCAGTTGGACTCCTCGGCAGCAGAAGGGGCAGCTGGGACCCCACAGGGCCCAACAGGGGAAGATGGCACGGAGTCATCCAGGTTGGTGGGGGGTTTGGTGGAGGAGGGGGCCGCGCAAGCACCAGAGACAGGGTCTGGAGGTGGGGATCCCACTGGTGCTAGTGGTGCAGTGCAGGACCAGGGACAGGAGGCAGCACAGGCGGCCGCGGAGGTGCCTGTGTGCAATCCTGTCCCCGATCCTGTCCCTGCATCATCTTGCACCAGCAGGGATGCCTACGTCCAGACCCGTTTTCAGGCAGGGGATGAGCTGACGTCAACTGGCCTTCCTCTGCCTGCGGACGTGGCCATCCAGGTCCGGGTTGAGCCTGTCCTGGCTGGTGTGGCGTTGCGTCAACGGGCCATGCGAGGTGACCTGCAGTCTTTTCATCGAGAGACTGCACGTCATCTAGAATGGCTCGTTGACCACGTCAGCCTGCTGGGACAGGTCACCCAGGCCGGATTCCTCCGTCTGATTGGGCTTGCTCCGACCCCCTCCTCAACTGGACCCCCTACGCGCCAGTCGTCCTCTGTGCCATCTTCCCACCCATCAGTCACCTGGGTGCCCTGTGGAGCTGCCTCTGACGGTGCGGCCAGGCTGGTGGAGGAGGCATCCCTGCCACAGTCGGGAGTCGGAGGTCCAGCAGGGGTGGCCACATCAACAAGTGCACCCCAGCCGTCGGAGGATATGCAGGCAGCAGGAGGCAGTGCACGGGCAGAGGCAGAGCAGCAGCAGCAGCAACATGGTGGGAGACATGAAGGCTCGGGGCTTTCGACATCGGAGGGGCGGCCATCGGCCGGAGGGCAGGGGGACCCAGGACAGAGAGTGTCTTCCGTGTGGCAGCGGTTGGGCCACGCCATAGGTGCGGAGCGGCGGCGGGCGGAAGAGGCGTGGCTCACAATGGTCAGGGCGGAGAACTCCATGCGGAGGGCCCTGAGGCGGGCCGAGTGCCTCGAGGCAATCCGCAGAGGGTTGGAGGAGGACACAGCGTCGTCCCTGTGGACCCTCGGGGCCATGGAACTGGACCGCCTCCGGGACATCGAACAGGAGTTCGATGATGCCCTGGCCCGGGACACCACGGAGTGAGCCGCTGGACTTGCCCGCCGCCTTTGTATATAGTTCTTTAGTTTTAGGTTTCCTTTCTTTCTAATTATGATTTGGAGTCGACGGACACTGCTCCACTTTTTGTATATAGTTGATTTTTAGGTAGGTTTTTTAGTAGGTTTCCTTTGTTCAGTTGGGCTCATGGACCCTTGGTAGTTTTTTATACGGACATGCATGTTTTTTTTTTTCTCATTCACATTGTAGTTAGTTTTCTTTCTTTAGCATTCTTAATTTTTTTTAATACAATTTTGTTAGCATACTTCACTGTGTGGTATCATCTCATTGGTTTCATGCATGTCATGTTGTGTGTTTTCTCATTATATTGCAACCATTGTGTGTGACGGACATGGGTTCATTAGCTTCATGAACATTGGGGGTGTAACATGTGATTTCCATTTCCATGTGGGTGAATGGGTTACTTGGTAGGGCTTTTTGGATGTGGAGGCTGTCCATTACGCACATGATTGGGGATTGTGAGCACCTGGTGGAGGCTGCCCCTGCACTGCTGGGGGGTGGGGGTGGTGGGAGACATGAGTGGGGGCCTGGTGGAGGGTGACCCTGCACTGCCGGGGGGTGGGGGTGGTGGGAGACATGAGTGGGGGCCTGGTGGAGGCTGCCCATGGTGGCTGGGGGGTGGGGGTGGTGGGAGACATGAGTGGGGGCCTGGTGGAGGCTGCCCCTGCACTGCTGGGGGGTGGGGGTGGTGGGAGACATGAGTGGGTGCCTGGTGGAGGCTGCCCCTGCACTGCTGGGGGTTGGGGGTGGTGGGAGACATGAGTGGGGGCCTGGTGGAGGCTGCCCATGGTGGCAGGGGGGTGGGGGTGGTGGGAGACATGAGTGGGGGCCTGGTGGAGGCTGCCCATGGTGGCAGGGGGGTGGGGGTGGTGGGAGACATGAGTGGGGGCCTGGTGGAGGCTGCCCCTGCACTGCTGCGGGGTGGGGGTGGTGGGAGACATGCATTGTTGATCAGTAGTGCAAGGTGACATGTGGGTTGGCTGGGGGCATGCCCATGGTGGATGGGCTGCCTGCGGGACATGAGCAGGGGTGCAGGGTAGTCCCCCGTGGTGTGGGCTGCCTGCAGGGGCCGTGGAGGTTGTGGAGCGTACACCTGGGAGGACCCACAAGGCCAATTCACGTGTAGTACTCCCCAGAACCGCTGAAATACACATTCCCTGCTGGTATCGCGTGTGGAACTTCCCGCGCACCCATGTAATACACGTAGCCTGCTCGCACTGGCCCATTCGCGTGTGGAACTTCCCGCGCACCCCTGAAATGCACGTACCCTGCAGAATTCGCGTGTGGAACTTTCCGCGCACCCCTGAAATACACATACCCTGCTGAAATCGCGTGTGGAACTTCCCGCGCACCCCTGAAATACACATACCTTGCTGAAATCACGTGTGGAACTTCCCGCGCACCCCTGAAATACACGTACCCTGCTCGCACTGGGCCAATCGCGTGTGGAACTTCCCGCGCACCCCTGAAATACACGTACCCTGCTCGCACTGGGCCAATCGCGTGTGTAACTTCCCGCGCACCCCTGAAATACACGTACCCTGATGGAATCGCGTGTGGAACTTCCCGCGCACCCATGTAATACACGTACCCTGCTCGCACTGGCCCATTCGCGTGTGGAACTTCCCGCGCACCCCTGAAATGCACGTACCCTGCAGAATTCGCGTGTGGAACTTCCCGCGCACCCCTGAAATACACGTACCCTGCTCGCACTGGGCCAATCGCGTGTGGAACTTCCTGCGCACCCCTGAAATACACGTACCCTGCTCGCACTGGGACTATCGCGTGTGTAACTTCCCGCGCACCCCTGAAATGCACGTACCCTGATGGAATCGCGTGTGGAACTTCCCGCGCACCCATGTAATACACGTACCCTGCTCGCACTGGCCCATTCGCGTGTGGAACTTCCCGCGCACCCCTGAAATGCACGTACCCTGCAGAATTCGCGTGTGGAACTTCCCGCGCACCCCTGAAATACACGTACCCTGCTGAAATCGCGTGTGGAACTTCCTGCGCACCCCTGAAATACACATACCTTGCTGAAATCACGTGTGGAACTTCCCGCGCACCCCTGAAATCCACGTACCCGGCCAAATCGCGTGTGACACTTCCGGCGCACCCCGGTATACACGCACACGTATTTTTTGTCAGCGGGTCCGTGTTTGTGGGTACCCCTTTGCACGTCATTTGTCCTGGAGGGCCACAGTATAGGACATTCATCATTGCAGTATATAGGTGCTATTTGTTGGCGCACCTTTTGGCGCACATTTCTTACAGCCGCAGAGACTCTACCACCTGCTTTCTTGTGGCGGTCGTGTTTGTGCCTGTGCGCTGGTTTGAGCGTGCGCTTTTTTGCCCTATTCTATTCCATGAATACGTGTTGTAGGCGAGCGTGTGGGCGTTCCGCGCACTTGTGCCCTGTACTTCCCCCGTGACGCCCACGTTTTGGCAAGTTGTTCCCCATTCCGAGTGTTACGCCCGTGTTCCACCTACTTTTGTTGCGTGCGCCGCGCTATGTGCGATTTTCGCTCTGGCCTGTGCGATTTTCGCTGTGACCTGGCGCACGCTGTTAGATGGCCTGTGCGCCAACGTGCGCCGCACACTTTTTTATCTCACATCCACTGGTTTTCTCGCGCACGGACTTCCATGAATCGATGTGCGCTGCTTTTCGTGCGATTTTCGCACTTGCATTGCGATTTTCGCTATTCCACTGCGATTCGCACGTTTTTGCCCACTTGCCCGCGCTAATTATTCCATTAATCGGCCTGTATATATAGTAATACATAAGAAATGTAACCCATATATGTAACACACTAACCATTCATTTAAATACAATGGGCCTCATTACGACCCAGGCGGTAAGTTACCGCCTGGGCCGTGACTTTACCACCATGGCGTAAACTATGTTTACGCCATGGTGGTTGGCGGACTTACCGCCCCATTCCGACCTTGGCGGGGCGGTAAGTCCCCAATCCCCATTTACCCTTCCCCATTCCCATTTTTGCCCCATAGGGCATATTGGGAGTGGGGAAGGCGTTAATTACGCCACCGTAAATTACGGTGGCGTAATTAACTCCATGGTCCCTTAGCGCCATGGATTTTAACACCTGCTAAAAGCAGGTGTTAAATCCGCCATGGCGCTAAGGGACCTCGTACTCAGGCGGTAAGGGTCGGCGCTGTTTACGGCGCCGTAAACCCCTTACCGCCTGAGTTGTAATGAGGCCCAATATGTTCTGAAATGGAATATACCACAAGAAGATAAATTGGCTTTGAACATAATTACCTCACAGACACAACAGAACTGAGAACAAGACCAGACCCACTGAATACATAGGACTTATCTTACCAGAAATAGTAAGTGTACTTCATTTTACTCATATATTTATAAACTTTCTGTATTAGATTAAAAAATATATTATCTTTTTTTTTTTCTCACAGAAATGTGTAGTACTCTGGAATGGCTAGAGGACAATTTCCCATATGAAGAAATGTCACAAGATAGTGAAACTAATGGTAAACACTTTATAATATAAACCATTTATTTATTATTTTTTTTATATACATTTAACATATATATTATTTTTTTGTACAGAGCATACCAAAATAGAAAAAATTCAGAAAACCTTGTTATGGATAACAGTCTTCACAATATAGAAGAAAAAATGGATGTATTGTTGGCTAATTTTAATAATTTAAAAACTTTTGTAGAAAAACATTTCAAACCAAAAACCTCGTACCATTGCCCCACATGTACTTGTCCCTCCTCACCATATCCCAGTCAATTATCCCCAAACCCTCTCCATAATCCAAAACGTTTTGATGAGATTTCCATCCCTTCTTCACCTAATACCAATCATGTTGAAACCCCAAATTCTCCTGTTTTTGTTTCTGTTTCTGCCTCACCTTCTCTGTCATAAATTATTAATATATGTTAAATAAAGTTTAATTTTTATATTGTATTGTGAATAGTTTCCGTTTTTTTTTAATAAAAACAATAAAAGTGACTGCAGACAGTGCGAGTGTTCTGAAATGTTCGTACATAAACGAAAATGGAGGTGTCCTGAAGAACACCACACCTGTTCGTACTGTTCGCTAGCAAGTTGAAACAGTTCTAAGAATACACGTGGTGTCCTGAAATGTTTGGAAAGAAACAAAAATGAAAGTGTTCTAAAGAACACTATATCTGTCCGTAATGTTCGCTATCAACTTAAAACTGTCCTAAGAACGCTATTGGTGTCCTGAAATGTTCGTACGTAAACGAAAATGGAGGTGTCCTGAAGAACACTATACCTGTTCGTAGTGTTCGCTACCCAATTGAAACTGTTCTAAGAACACAATTGGTGTCCTGAAATGTTCGTACATAAACTAAATTACACGTGTCCTGAAGAACACTATCAGGGTAATTCATAGAATTTCGCAGAAAAGTGTCGCAAGCGACTGGCGCAGAGTGTCCGCGTGCGATTGTCTGCGCCAGGCACGTGCGCTAAAACCGATTTCCGCGCACAGCGTATTCATGGATTTTAGGCTCCCAAACCAGCCGTGGCGCAGAGTATCGCAGCGACCCTGCAGCAGCGCCAGTAACGCCCCCAAGAACGCCCTCGCGCAAGGAAAAGCCATCAAAATCGCTAAATCATCGCAAAGGGCTGCGCTAACCCTGGACCAGTTTACAGGGCTGCCAAACAAGGAATGCAAAGCGGGTAACGTGCATATCAGGGGTACGCGTGAAGTTATACACGCGATTAGCCAGGGTGCCAGGGTGCGTGTATTTCAGGGGTGCGCGGGAAGTTCAACACGCGATAGTCCAGGGAATGTGTATTACAGGGGTACGCGGGAAGTTCAACACGCGATTGTCCAGGGAACGTGTATTACAGGGGTACGCGGGAAGTTCAACACGCGATTGTCCAGGGAACGTGTATTACAGGGGTACGCGGGAAGTCTTACATGCGATTAGCCAGGGCACGTGTAATACAGGGGTACGCGGGAATTATCACACGCGATTTGGCAGGGTACGTGAATTACAGGGTTGCGTGGGAATTATCACACGCCATTTTGCTGGGTACGTGT
The DNA here is from genome assembly GCF_040938575.1 of Ambystoma mexicanum. Taxonomy (NCBI): domain Eukaryota; kingdom Metazoa; phylum Chordata; class Amphibia; order Caudata; family Ambystomatidae; genus Ambystoma; species Ambystoma mexicanum. Next base: position 942,234,040 of record NC_090926.1, on the reverse strand, counting down.
ATTACAGGGGTGCGTGGGAATTATCACACGCGATTAGGCTGGGTGGGTCCTCACAGGTGTTCCCTGTACACCCTCCACGGCCCCTGCAGGCATCCCACAAAACAGGGGACTACCCTGCACACCTGCTCATGTCCCCCTGCACCCCCACCCCCCAGCCACCAGGGGCACCCACCACCAGGCCCCCACCCATGTCTCCTACCACCCCCACCCCCCAGCAGTGCAGGGGCAGCCTCCACCAGGCCCCCACTCATGTCTCCCACCACCCCCACCCCCCAGCCACCAGGGGCAGCCTCCACCAGGCCCCCACTCAAGACCGACTCATGTCTCCCACCACCCCCACCCCCCAGCACTGTGGGGCACCTGCCAGCAGGCCCCAACCCATGTCACCCACCACCCCCACCCCCCAGCAGTGCAGGGGCATCCTCCACCAGGCCCACACTCATGTCCCCTATCACCCCCACCCCCCAGCAGTGCAGGGGCACCCTCCACCAGGCCCCCACTCATGTCTCCCAGCGTGCTACGTGTATTTCAGGGGTGCGCGGGAAGTTCCACTCGCGAATAGCCTGGGCGCGTGTATTTCAGGGGTGCGCGGGAAGTCCCACACGCGAATAGCCTGGGCGCGTGTATTTCAGGGGTGCGCGGGAAGTTCCACACGCGAATAGCCTGGGCGCATGCATTTCAGGGGTGCGCGGGAAGTTTTACACGCGATTTCAGCAGGGTACGTGTATTTCAGGGGTGCGCGGGAATTCTCACACGCGATTTGGCTTGGTACGTGTATTACAGGGGTGCGTGGGAAGTTACACACGCGATTAGGCTGGGTGGGTCCTCACAGGTGTTCCCTGTACACCCTCCACGGCCCCTGCAGGCAGCCCACAAAACAGGGGACTACCCTGCACACCTGCTCATGTCCCCCTGCACCCCCACCCCCCAGCAGTGCAGGGGCAGCCTCCACCAGGCCCCCACCCATGTCTCCCACCACCCCCACCCCCCAGCAGTGCAGGGGCATCCTCCACCAGGCCCCCACTCATGTCCCCTATCACCCCCACCCCCCAGTCACCAGGGGCACCCTCCACCAGGCCCCCACTCATGTCTCCCACCACCCCCACCCCCCCAGTCACCAGGGGCACCCTACACCAGGCCCCCACCCATGTCTCCCACCACCCCCACCCCCCAGCAGTGCAGGGGCACCCTCCACCAGGCCCCCACTCATGTCTCCCACCACCCCCACCCCCCCAGTCACCAGGGGCACCCTCCACCAGGCCCCCACTCATGTCTCCCACCACCCCCACCCCCCAGCAGTGCAGGGGCATCCTCCACCAGGCCCCCACCCATGTCACCCACCACCCCCACCCCCCAGCAGTGCAGGGGCAGCAGGCAGTCAGGCAGCAGCAGGTGGGAGCGTGCTCGGGCTCTGGGGGGGCAGTAGTTCGGCCTTCCGGGCAGGAGCGTGGTATTCCGTGTGCGTACGCGTGGCCAGCTTGGTACGGAGTGATTTGGCACGTGAAAATCCTGCTCGTCAGCGTGAAAACTGAGGAAAGGCCCTCAGCGCGTAAGCGCGTCTGTGACGTGCACAGGTGTTTCCCACACAGCACGTGATGACAGAGCACACGTGGAAAGACTGCACGTCAGAGTGTAATCGCGTGTGATTGGTGGAAATGGCCCTACACGCAGAAGTGACAAAGCGTGTGATTGGTGGAAATGGCCCTACACGCAGAAGTGACAAAGCGTGTAATTGGTGGAAATGGCCCTACACGCAGAAGTGACAAAGCATGTAATTGGTGGAAATGGCCCTAGCGCGTACACGCCGCGTAAGTGACGCTGGACGTGTGGGCCTGTATAAAAGGTACGTGTAGAACACGTTTTCCTTGTACGTGCTTTTCGTGGAGAGCGAGTGGGTGAATTCTGTACTTCTTGTCGTTTCACACGCGATTTACTTCACAGCGTTTCAAGTTCGTTTTCCCTGTTACCTCTGACAGCTTTTTCTCTTTTTTCTCTTTTACTGGTTTACCTGGGCCTGTTCCCTCAAACAGTGTTCCCTTCTACTGTTGTCCTGTCTCCTCAGACAGCGTACAAATCTTCTTTTGGCGGGGGTGTTGCCAACCAAACGTGCTCCTTTTACACGCTCGTTTACCAGGCAGACGGTGAGTCACGCACGTATCTAACATTTGTGCTTGCCCCGTGTGTAGCCTACCCCTTCAGAGGTCATTCTAGGCTGCGTGTGACACGCATACGTTCATTCTTGTGTTACTGGGTGCCACAGCGTAGTGCAGGTTTTTCTTTCTGCACACGTGGTGTAGGAGGGGTTGCTTGCACGTCATCTCCCTTTTTTGGGCCTCCTGTGCGTTGCGTGACCCGTCATCTTTCCCCAGGGGTTACATTCAGCCTTGCTAGAGCACTAGGGTACAATTACCATCTGGTACCCAACCCCTTTGACCCCCAATTGCCCAGGACAATAGTCTACATCCACTCCCATACGCACATTAACATCAGTGCCATGGCTGGGAGGCGAGGATTCCGTAAGGGTGGCAAAGGTGGAAGAGCCACAAGTGGTGGCCGTGGTGGATCCGGTAGGGGACGTGGTCGTAACTTGCAGGGTGAGCCTGTCCCCCCATGTGTGGAGGACCAGTCACCGGCACCCATAATCCTCCCCCTCTCCCCCCCTCCCGTTGAGGCTGATGTGGCTGACACCATCCATGCTCAGCCCTTGTTGGACCAGCCCATTGTGGCACCAGACCTGGCTGACTACATGGCTGACTTCCAGGTCAGCAGGGTTACGACACGTGCGCTGGTGCACGTTGATGCCATCATGCCACGTGGATCTGGGGCAGCAAGGTCATCTGCTGCACCAAGGAGGCAGGGCGGAGAGGCTGCAGGGGCAGCTGCGGCTCCATCCACCCCAGCCCTCACACACCCAGCCAGGACAGTGTTGGTCCTAGTCCATGCTGCTGACATTCCCCCTGACACCATCACACTAGAGCCAATGCCTGCACCAACTCCCATGCTGAGTGTGCAATCCCACACTCCTGATACAGAGTCCACCAGGGCTCCTGCCCCTAGTGTCCAGAGCGGCGCAGGACACTCAGGATCACCACCACCTTCCAAGCGGAAGAGGAAGAGTGCTCGTCCGGCACAGGCTGATGCCCCAGACACGGCTACACAGTCCGGCCCGTCCAGGAAGCCCAGCTTCACGGATGACGAACTGAATGCACTTGTCGAGTATGTGTCCGGACATGACAACGAGATGGTCATTGTTGCAGGATCCAAGACCACACCTGCACAACGCCAGGCTCACTGGCAGACCGTTGCGGACATCGTAAGTGCCCTTGGAATCGTGAGGCGCACAGCCAATGATTGCTATAAGCGCTGGAATGACCTAAAGCGCAGGGCAAAGAGTAAGCTGGCCTCAAGTCATGCCGCAACTCTAGTGACTGGAGGTGGGTCTCCAGTAGTAGACATGGAACTCACTCCACATGAGTCAGTCGCTGGGACCTACGTCACGGAGGAACAGATCCAAGGCGTGGGAGATCTGGCTGATTACGAGGCATTGTCCGGTGAGTGCACATGCATGTGTGTGTCATCCATGTGCATGGTGTGTGTGTGAGGGCTTCTGTTTGTGTGCCAGGTGAGAGTGTGTGCGCCTGAGTCGTATGGGTCAGCCATGTGCTTCATGCAATACTTCCTGTGCAGCTGCATTTGGCCATAGCAGTATCCCTTCTGCCAACAGTAGACATCTAGCCCAACTGCACGCCAGTTGCCCTTGAAGTGTCACCTTGCCACAACATTGTTGCTTATTTTTCACTGTTCATTCAGTCAGATTGTTTGCATTCCCCCACTTTTACTAGCCATGTCGCTGTCCACTAGTCACATGTCTGACATGGCAATGGTGAAGTGGAGTGACTTTGTTACCTGGATATCATTTGTACACACATGTCCCTGTGCAATTGGACCATTTCAGACTGGCAGCTCCAGGTGAAAAATCTGACCAGTTAGAATTAGAAAAGCAATTACATGCGGGAACTGGACTGAATGAATAGGTGCTGCCCTCCTCTCCATCTTCACTCAATAGCAATGGTACATGCCATCTGTGTGATGGCATGTGTGTTTCACCTGGCAATCACAGGCCAATGTGTGATGCCACTGCCAGGCAGCATGCAGAAAATGTGTTCATTTTCCATCTTGGTGTCATCAGTGTGTGCCATTTGCCTGCACTTCATACGCAGTGAGGGTGCATGCATGGGAGGGTTTAAGTCATGTGGGACATGTGTCAATCAAGTACTGGTTCTCTTGCTTCTCAGCCCTCATTGTGTGCCATGGTGCTAATGCCTGTTTCCATTTCTTTGTTTTCATGTCTTTGCAGGGGAAGACGCACCTGATACTGCTGGGGTTGTGGAGATGGTGCAGACCCAGGAGGGGTCCGAGGGCCGACCAACCACCAGTGAGGGACGTGGTGTGGTGGTGGGGGAGAACCCACAAGTGCTGCAGGTCGTGCTCTCAAGGGGTGTCTCTGGCTGCACCTCCCCCGAGCTGTACTCGGGTGTTGATTCGGATGAGACCTACGTGCCGTCGCAGGAGAGTGTTCCAGGGAGGGATTCTGTTCTGTCTCACCCACCTGCACCAGGGTCAGAACCCTCCATGGGGATGTCAGTGTTGGCAGCTACGCCTTCGGTGGTTATGGATGCAGGGTCACACTCCGCGACATCTGATACTGTTCCTGGGCCAGCAGATCAGAGGGGGAATGCAGTCCTGCAGCCTCAGGCAGTGCCGGCACAGCAAGGCGCAGTTCGCCTTGCCCCAGACAGGTGTGGTGCCCGCCGACGTGGTGGCCGTACACCACCCGGCAATACCGCATGGGAGCAATCCATTTACGGTATGGCAACCCAACAGGCTGCATCATCCGAGATGATGGCTCAGGCCATGGATAGGGTGGCCACTTCCATTGTCCCCCCAGAAAGGCTGATGGAGCGACTAGAGCAGGCAACCGACTCCATCTGGCAGTCACACAGGGAGGACATGTTGGGGTCCAACAGGGACAGGCGGGCGGCACTGGCGACTCTGCAGGAGGCCATCTCCATTGAGTCCCAGGGCCACAGGGAAGCCCTGAGGCAGGAGCTCCTTCACCTCAGGACGACTCTTGTTGAGCTTGAGGCTTCAACACACCAAAGGACAGAACAGCAGCTGGAGCGTCTCACCCGTACGCTCTCAGCTGAGATGCAGGCAACGAGGGCGGAGGTCCGGGCATCCCGTGAGTTGTTGCATGGGGACCTCCGCACACTCATCCTCCAGAACCAGACCTACCACACCCGCATGCTTGCAGCCATGGAGGAGCAGACTAGGGCCTTGCGTGGGCTGCCTCCCATAGTGCAACCACCTCCGGATGCAGCTGCACAGGGTGATAATAGCGACAGCAGTGATACTCCCACAACAGGGTAGCCGTGTGGGCCATGAGCCCATGGAGGTGTTTTATCTTCCCAGGATCCACGCAGGTGGGTTCTGGTGTGCATCCTGTCCTCGGACCTCCTGGGTGGCCTCCCCAACCCCCCCGGGCCCATCAATGGCCATTTTTGATTGTTTCTTATTTTTATTTTTATTTTTATTTCTTTTATTCCCAATTTTTTTGGGACGATTTGTTGGCTTCCGTGGTTACTGTGGGCATACGCTGCATTGTGGCTGGGCACATGCAGGCTTGTAATGTATTTGGTTCAGATGCTTGGGTTTGAGTCACACACACCCCTCCTGCTTCCCGTTTCCATGGGCTTGCAAAGGGTGTGCCCAAGTGACAGTGAATTACACAGTGACGTTGGACTCCCATGAGCTGTGTGGGCAGTCTGTAGTCAATACTGTGTATACATTCCTAGTGCATATTGCTGTTGTGTTGTACACTGCATGTTGCATTGATGTGTAACTCTTCTTCTGTGTCTACCTCCCAATTTGCAGGTCCCTTCCTCATGTCTACACAAGGACCTCTAGTCTGGAGATGGGGTCCATGTTGGCAGCAGTGCACCTACAACTCTACATGGCGCCAACACTGCACAGTTGGTAGTGGTGGGAGTGCAGGCATTTCCAGGTGGTGAGACTACTAATATGTAACATTTGTGATGTCATGTTAATGGTACTACGTGCTCAAGTATGTTGTTGGTCCGGCATTGCTGTGAGCATTTCAGGTGTTGCAGGTTTCTAATAGGGACACTGTACATAGTGAGACTAGTGTCATGTTGTGGGGATTACTTTGTTTAACTGCAATTAGCATGACATGGCACAGTGTGTCGTGTGGCGGTGCTGGGGTTGGGTTGGCTGACATGGCACTGTCCTCTTGTTGCATTTTGCAAGTGGGTAATCATTTTAGCTGCTTGAATGTTTTTTTTTTTTTTATTTGCATTTAGTTCATTTACAAGAATACTTTCGAGTAGAACCTTTGCAAAAGAACAAGTTAAGAACCATGTAAAGAAAAAAAATTTAAACATTTAAAATTACATTTTACTGCTTGAATGTGTAACTTCACAAAACTGCATTGGTGGTGTCTGTGTGGGTAGGGATGCACACATTGTGACACTTCCAGGTGAACAATCTCAGGCTGATATGGTATTCACGGTTCATTCTCCAGACATTCAGGATCAGTGTCAGGTTGAGTCATCATTGATTGTCAGATGGAATGTGCCAGGGCAGTGTGCACTCCACAGGGGTGTGATTTCTATGTGAAGTAATTAGCCACTAGCTGTGTACGGGCTGCCTCCCCCCGTGCCCTTTCCCCTCCCATGCGCAGCGGCTGTGCATGTGGTTGGGGATGTGGGGCCACCACCATGTCCACGGCCAGGCCCCGGCGTGTTGCAACGTTGGGCAGGACACATGCTGCCACTATGATCCTGCACACTACTGGGGGAGCGTATAACAGCTGCCCGCCAGAACGGTCAAGGGAGCGAAAGCGTGACTTTAGCACTCCAAATGTGCGCTCCACTATGCCCCGGGTCGTAATGTGGGCTGTGTTATATCTTACCTCGGGTGGCGTGGTGGGGTTCCGAATTGGCGTCATCATGTGGGGGCTGAGAGGGTAGGCACTGTCCCCTGTGGAGGTGGTGATTGGTATCATTGGTGGGGTTGTGACCTTGCTCAGTATCCAACATGCATGCATGTGCAGTGGCATACATACTCACCAAGCAGCCATGTATCGCCGTGCCGCCCAGCTTCTAGGTCCCGGCTTAGGGTGGACATTCGGTAAATGAAGCTGTCGTGGGTGGAGCCGGGATAGTTGGCATATACTGAGGTGATGATTCCCTTGGCATTACATGCTACCTGCACGTTGATGGAATGCCAGTGCTTGCGGTTCCTATAGATGTGCTCAGATGCCCTGGGGGGACGTAGAGCCACATGGGTGCAGTCGATGGCACCTAGCACTTTGGGGAATCGTGCCACACCGTAAAAATCCAGGGCGGCAGCATGCCTTTCTGCAGGTGTCCTGGGCAGGTATATGTGCCTGCGGACTGATGGGCGTGCAGTCATGATGTTCAAGACCTGGCGTAGGCAGCGTGACTGGGTGGCCTGTGACACCCCACCCACTATGGCACTTGTCCGCTGAAATGATCCAGTGGCTAAGAAGTGCAGTACATTGAGGACCTTCTCCAGGGGGCTGAGTGCTTGGGAGCACAGGGTGGGTGATGTGAGGTCATCCTCCCACTCACTCACCAGGTCCAGTATAATGTGTGGTGGAAACCTGTACCTCCCATACACCTGGTCATCAGGCATCCCGAAAAGGCTGGATCTGGGTGTGAATATTCTGGCCCTGACTATCCTCCTCCTCCTCCTTTGGTAGCCCACTGCCACTGCTGCTAGGAACGGTATGTTCATCCTGGCGTCTGAGCTTGTTATTGTTAAAGTGCGCAAATTTATGCTTTGCGCGTGTTCTAGGCGAGCGTGTGACCCGCGCACCCCTGGAATCCAGTTCCCAGTCCAATAGCGTGTGGAAATTCACACGCACCACGGGATACAGGTTCGCTGACGTACTTGCGTGTGTAAGTGCCCGCGCACCCATTAAATACACGTACATAGGCCAATCGCGTGTACGCGCACTTTTGTCCAATTACACGCGATGACACTCTGACGTGCAGTATTTCCACGTGTGCCCCGTCATCACGTGCTGAGTGGGGGACACCCGTGCGGGTCACGTCACAGACGCGCTTACGCGCTGAGGGACTCTGGTCCAATAGAATCGCGTATGCGTGCTGACGCGCTTACGCGCTAAGGGCCTTTCCTCGGATTTCACGCTGACGTGCAGGATTTTCACGTGCCAAATCACTCCGTATCAAGCTGGCCACGCGAAAACACACGGAAGACCACGCTCCTGCCCAGAAGGCCGAGTTTCTGCCCCCCAGTGCCCCGAGCAGCCTCCCACGTGCCATCTGCTGCTGCCTGCCTGCCTGCTGCCACCGTGCCCTGCCATTTGGTGCCTGCACATCAGCCATCTGCAGGGGTCCAGTTGCTGTGTCCACCCCTGCTGGAACTGAAGACTCCCGACTGGGATTACATCGCTCCACAGCCCAGCCCCAGGACCCAGTTGCCCACCCACACCTGCCTCTGGGGTTGCCATGTCGTGCACTTCCACATCTGGCACCAGTGGCTACCCCAGGCCAGAGGGGCACCAGCTTCACTGCCACCGAAGTTGGTGTCCTGGTGGAGCATGTCCTGGGGCAGTATGATGCCCTCTTTGGATCGTCCCGCGCCAGCAAGGAAGGACGGCAGAGGATGTGGGCCGACTGTGTGGTTGCCATCAACGCGGAGGGGGTGGCAACCCGCGACGTCCTGAAGATCAAGAAGCGCTGGGAAGACTTGAGGTCCAGGACCCTTGTGAAGGCCCGGCGCCTCGTGGAGGGGGGCCGGGGCCGCATGAGTACCATCCAGATGAGGGTCCTGGAACGCGTACGCCCAGCGCTCCACGCCCAGATCCTTGAGAGGGAGGCCCGTCTGGAGTTGAGCGGTAAGTGTCCAAGCATTACTGTATGAGACAGGGCATGTTGCGGTGTGCTGGTTCTATGATACTTGCCTGTATGTGTGCCATAGGCCATGTATGCATGTATGTGTGCAGGGACATCATGGTAATGCATGTGCGACCAGTGATGTGTGACCCACATGGTTGTTGCATGTGTTCAAATGCCGCATGGGGAGCCCTATGCAGATTTTGAACATGAGAGCATGCCAGTCTCTGTACCTGGACATGGGTGGGGGTGAGGGATGGGTGCTGATGCCAGGTACATATATGGTAGCCATGTCTGTGTGCCTGACCTGCGTGTCTGTGACTTGTGCATGCCATGGATGCATGACACATGTGTGTGACAATGCACAGATTCAGTGAAGCAACCAAATTACCCTTGTATCCGCTGTGTTTGGTGTGTTTGGGGCCAGATGGATGTGACTGAGGTGAAGTGTGTGCATGTGATAGGCATGAGCCATGATGCATGTGAGTTACATATCATTGAATGTTTCAAGAGTCCATTGGACATGCATGGAAATGTCCATGGCATGCACCATGCCTGTTACTGTGTGTGTTTTGCCTGGACTGACCCATGTGTTGTGGAGGGACATGATGGAAGTGTACTTTGACAGTGGTGCTCATCTGCTATTGCTTCCTGTCTAGGGGACCATTGTACAGTGCCCTGATGCTTGTGTTCTTTGTCTCCCTCTACGCAGCGGCTAGTGAAGAAGAGGGCGGAGACGGCACTGTGGAGCAAGGCGGCGGGGATGCCCCCACGGCTGCAGCGGAAGGGGTGGGTGAGCCCCCACAGGGGCCTGCTACGGTGGGAGACGGTGAGGAGCCATCCAGGTTGGTGGTTTGCACAGAGGAGGAGGAGGCCGCCACTGGGGCACACATGGGGCCTGGTGGGGGCATCCCTGCTGGTGCAAGTGGTGCAGTCCAGGGCCAGGGGCAGGAGGCAGCACAGGTCACCGTGGAGGGGCCTGTGCATGTCGCTGTCCCTGACCCTGTGAGTGCACCACCATGCACCAGCAGGGATGCCCCGTCCCAGGCCCGTCCGCAGGTAGAGGGGATGTCCATGTCACCTGACTCCCCTCCACCTGTGGACGTGGGAACCCCTGGCCGTGCGGAGAAGGTCCTGATTGGGGTCGCGATGCGCACGGCTGTGATTCGTGATGCCGTGCGTGCTTCCCGGGAGGAGCACGCACGTCATCACGAAGTGCACCGTGCCGACGTGGCCCAATTGGGATCGGCCATGTTCGGGGGTTTCCTGCATGTGTTGGCCAATGTGGCGGCCCTCTCCTCCTCTGTGCAGGCTATCCACCAGTCGTTCTCCTTGCCGTCTTCCAGCCCAGATGCCACCAGGGCCCCCTGTGGACCTGCCCCGACCAATGCAGCCAGCTCGGTGGGGATCCCATCCCTGCCACAGTTGGGAGTCGGAGGTCCAGCAGGGGTGGACAACACAGCAACTGGACCCCAGCAGATGGAAGATGTGACAGCATCATCAGGCAGGGCACGTGCACGATGGCGTCGGTGGTTTCCATCAGCCTGGATGCCGTCGTGCTGGCAGAGGCAGTGCCGTCGGAGGCAGCAGCGGGCTCGACGTGGGAGGCATCATGGCTCGGGGCCATCAAGATCAGAGGGGCAGGCATCGGCCGGAGGGCAGGGCAACCCTGGGATGGTGGTGTCTTCCGTGTGGGAGCAGTTGGTCCAGCGGATAGGTGCGGAGCGGCAGCGGGCGGAAGAGGAGCGGCTCGCCATGGTCAGGGCGGAGTTCTCCATGCGTCGGGCGTTGAGGCGGGCTGAGTGCCTCGAGGAAGCTCGCAGGGAGTTTGAGCTGAACATGGGGTTATCCCTGCGAGACCTCGGGGCCAGGACAGAGTCCCGCCTCCAGGACATCGACATGGAGTTCGATGATGCCCTGGCCAGCAACATCAACAAGTGAGCCGCAGGACTTGCCCACTGCCTTTGTATATAGTTATATAGTTAGTTAGTGTTAGGTTTCCTTTATTTGTTTTTATTATTTTGGACCGCTCGGACAATGGCCACTTTTTTGTATATATTTTTTTTTCATTAGGTAGTAGTAGGTTTCCTTTATGGTGTTGGGCTCATGGACCCTGGTACATTCCTGTATTTAGTTTGTTTTTTGAAGGAACATTTTCTTTTTTTCATTATTGTGTTCACCATGTGGAAATGGTTTTTCATTCTTTTGCTTCTACTTGATATTGCTTTGGTCAACATTTGTTTTTGTATTCCTTTTTCGTTTTTTGATTTTTACTTTTGTTCTCCAACATGGACCATTTATTTTGTTATCCACATAGTTGTATGTTTGATTTGTTTACTTATTTTTAATCTTTAATACATTTTTTATTTTTACTTCCACTTGTGTTATTTTGTCTTTGGTTTCATACATGTCATGATATGGGTTTTGACATTCACTTGCAGCCATTGTGTATGTGTGTGTGACGGACATGTGTTCATTTACATACTTGCCATTGGGGTTGTGTCATGTAATTGCATTCACTATGTGGGTGGATGCAATCCTTGCCTGGGTGTTTGTGCTGGGTATGCTGCCCATTACTGCCATGATTGTGTATCGTCAGGACCTGGGGGCAGGGGGACATGGGTGGGGGCCTGGTGGATGCTGCCCCTGGTGACTGGGGGGGTGGGGGTGGTGGGAGACATGAGTGGGTGCCTGGTGGAGGGTGCCCCTGCACTGCTGGGGGGTGGGGGTGGTGGGAGACATGAGTGGGGGCCTGGTGGAGGGTGACCCTGCACTGCTGGGGTGTGGGGGTGGTGGGAGACATGAGTGGGGGCCTGGTGGAGGGTGCCCCTGGTGGCTGGGGGGTGGGGGTGGTGGGTGACATGAGTGGGGGCCTGGTGGAGGGTGACCCTGCACTGCTGGGGTGTGGGGGTGGTGGGAGACATGAGTGGGGGCCTGGTGGACGGTGCCCCTGGTGGCTGGGGTGTGGGGGTGGTGGGAGACATGAGTGGGGGCCTGGTGGAGGGTGCCCCTGGTGGCTGGGGGGTGGGGGTGGTGGGTGACATGAGTGGGGGCCTGGTGGAGGCTGCCCCTGCACTGCTGGGGTGTGGGGGTGGTGGGAGACATGAGTGGGGGCCTGGTGTAGGGTGACCCTGCACTGCTGGGGTGTGGGGGTGGTGGGAGACACGAGTGGGGGCCTGGTGGAGGGTGCCCCTGGTGGCTGGGGGGTGGGGGTGGTGGGTGACATGAGTGGGGGCCTGGTGGAGGCTGCCCATGCACTGCTGGGGTGTGGGGGTGGTGGGAGACATGAGTGGGGGCCTGGTGGAGGGTGCCCCTGCACTGCTGGGGTGTGGGGGTGGTGGGAGACATGAGTGGGGGCCTGGTGGACGGTGCCCCTGGTGGCTGGGGTGTGGGGGTGGTGGGAGATATGAGTGGGGGCCTGGTGGAGGGTGCTCCTGGTGGCTGGGGGGTGGGGGTGGTGGGTGACATGAGTGGGGGCCTGGTGGAGGCTGCCCCTGCACTGCTGGGGTGTGGGGGTGGTGGGAGACATGAGTGGGGGCCTGGTGGAGGGTGACCCTGGTGGCTGGGGGGTGGGGGTGGTGGGTGACATGAGTGGGGGCCTGGTGGAGGCTGCCCGCTGCACTGCTGGGGTGTGGGGGTGGTGGGAGACATGAGTGGGGGCCTGGTGGAGGGTGCCCCTGCACTGCTGGGGGGTGGGGGTAGTGGGAGACATGAGTGGGGGCCTGGTGGAGGGTGACCCTGCACTGCTGGGGTGTGGGGGTGGTGGGAGACATGAGTGGGGGCCTGGTGGACGGTGCCCCTGGTGGCTGGGGTGTGGGGGTGGTGGGAGACATGAGTGGGGGCCTGGTGGAGGGTGCCCCTGGTGGCTGGGGGGTGGGGGTGGTGGGTGACATGAGTGGGGGCCTGGTGGAGGCTGCCCCTGCACTGCTGGGGTGTGGGGGTGGTGGGAGACATAAGTGGGGGCCTGGTGGAGGGTGCCCCTGGTGGCTGGGGGGTGGGGGTGGTGGGTGACATGAGTGGGGGCCTGGTGGAGGCTGCCCCTGCACTGCTGGGGTGTGGGGGTGGTGGGAGACATGAGTGGGGGCCTGGTGGAGGGTGCCCCTGCACTGCTGGGGGGTGGGGGTGGTGGGAGACATGAGTGGGGGCCTGGTGGAGGGTGACCCTGCACTGCTGGGGTGTGGGGGTGGTGGGAGACATGAGTGGGGGCCTGGTGGACGGTGCCCCTGGTGGCTGGGGTGTGGGGGTGGTGGGAGACATGAGTGGGGGCCTGGTGGAGGGTGCCCCTGGTGGCTGGGGGGTGGGGGTGGTGGGTGACATGAGTGGGGGCCTGGTGGAGGCTGCCCCTGCACTGCTGGGGTGTGGGGGTGGTGGGAGACATGAGTGGGGGCCTGGTGGAGGGTGCCCCTGGTGGCTGGGGGGTGGGGGTGGTGGGTGACATGAGTGGGGGCCTGGTGGAGGCTGCCCCTGCACTGCTGGGGTGTGGGGGTGGTGGGAGACATGAGTGGGGGCCTGGTGGAGGGTGCCCCTGCACTGCTGGGGTGTGGGGGTGGTGGGAGACATGAGTGGGGGCCTGGTGGACGGTGCCCCTGGTGGCTGGGGGGTGGGGGTGGTGGGAGACATGGGTGGGGCCTGGTGGAGGGTGACCCTGGTGGCTGGGGGGTGGGGGTGGTGGGTGACATGAGTGGGGGCCTGGTGGAGGGTGACCCTGGTGGCTGGGGGGTGGGGGTGGTGGGAGACATGAGTTGGACATGGGTGGGGGCCTGCTGGCAGGTGCCCCACAGTGCTGGGGGGTGGGGGTGGTGGGGGACATGAGTTGGACATGGGTGGGGGCCTGCTGGCAGGTGCCCCACAGTGCTGGGGGGTGGGGGTGCAAGGGGACATGAGTTGGTGTTCATTAGTTCAAGGAGACATGTGCCTTTGCTGGGGGGCATGCCCATGTTGGGTGGGCTGCCTGCGGGACATGACCAGGGATGCAGGATAGTCCCCTGTGGTGTGGGCTGCCTGCAGGGGCCGTGGAGGGTGTACAGGGTACACCTGGGAGGACCCACACTGTCAAATCACATGTGGGACTCCCCGGCACCCCTGAAATACACGTACCGTGCAGAAATTGCGTGTAAAACTTCCCGCGCACCCCTGAAATACACGCGCCCAGGCTATTCGCGTGTGGAACTTCCCGCGCACCCCTGAAATACACGCGCCCAGGCTATTCGCGTGTAAAACTTCGCGCGCACCCCTGAAATACACGCGCCCAGGCTATTCGCGTGTGGAACTTCCCGCGCACCCCTGAAATACACGCGCCCAGGATATTCGCGTGTGGAACTTCCCGCGCACCCCTGAAATACACGCGCCCAGGCCATTCGCGTGTGGAACTTCCCACGCACCCCTGAAATACACGCGCCCAGGCTATTCGCGTGTGGAACTTCCCGCGCACCCCTGAAATACACGCACCCAGGCTATTCGCGTGTGGAACTCCCCGCGAACCCCTGAAATACACGCGCCCAGGCTATTCGCGTGTGGAACTTCCCGCGCACCCCTGGAATACACGTAGCCCGCTCCCCCAGGCCCGATCGCGTGAGGAACTTCACGCGAACCCCTGTAATACACGTAGCCCGCTCCCCCAGGCCCGATAGCGTGTGAAACTTCACGCGAACCCCTGAAATACACGTAGCACGCTCCCCCAGGCCCGATCGCGTGAGGAACTTCATGCGAACCCCTGTAATACACGTAGCCCGCTCCCCCAGGCCCGATCGTGTGTGAAACTTCACGCGAACCCCTGAAATACACGCACCCAGGCTATTTGCGTGTGGAACTCCCCGCGCACCCCTGAAATACACGCGCCCAGGCTATTCGCGTGTGGAACTTCCCGCGCACCCCTTAAATACACGCACCCAGGCTATTCGCGTGTGGAACTTCCCGCACACCCCTGAAATACACGTACCCTGCTGTAATCGCGTGTGGGACTTCCCGCGCACCCCTGAAATACACGTACCCTGATGGAATCGCGTGTGGAACTTCCCGCGCACCCCTGAAATACACCTACCCTCATGGAATCGCGTGTGGAACTTCCCGCACACCCCTGAAATACACGCGCCCAGTATATTCGCGTGTGGAACTTCCCGCGCACCCCTGAAATACACGTACCCTGGCTAATCGCGTGAAAAACTTCACGCGAACCCCTGAAATACACGTAGCCCGCTCCCCCAGGCCCGATCGCGTGTAAAACTTCACGCGAACCCCTGAAATACACGTAGCCCGCTCCCCCAGGCCCGATCGCGTGAGAAACTTCACGCGAACCCCTGTAATACACGTAGCCCGCTCCCCCAGGCTCGATCGCGTGTAAGACTTCACGCGAACCCCTGTAATACACGTAGCCCGCTCCCCCAGGCCCGATCGCGTGTAAAACTTCACGCGAACCCCTGTAATACACGTAGCCCGCTCCACCAGGCCCGATCGCGTGTAAAACTTCACGCGAACCCCTGTAATACACGTAGCCCGCTCCCCCAGGCCCGATCGCGTGAAAAACTTCACGCGAACCCCTGAAATACACGTAGCCCGCTCCCCCAGGCCCGATCGCGTGAAGTTGTACCCTGCTGAAATCGCGTGTGAGACTTCCCGCGCACCCCGGTATACACGCACACGTATTTTTTGTCAGCGGGTGTCCGTGTTTGTGGGTACCCCTTTGCACGTCATTTGTCCTGGAGGGCCACAGTATAGGACATTCATCATGGCAGTATATAGGTGCTATTTGTTGGCGCACCTTTTGGCGCACATTTCTTACAGCCGCAGAGACGCTACCGCCTGCTTTCTTGTGGCGGTCGTGTTTGTGCCTGTGCGCTGGTTTGAGCGTGCGCTTTTTTGCCCTATTCTATTGCATGAATACGTGTTGTAGGCGAGCGTGTGGGCGTTCCGCGCACTTGTGCCCTGTACTTCCCCCGTCACGCCCACGTTTTTGCAAGTTGTTCCCCATTCCGAGTGTTACGCCCGTGTTCCGCCTACTTTTGTTGCGTGCGCCGCGCTATGTGCGAATTTCGCTGTGGCCTGTGCGATTTTCGCTGTGACCTGGCGCACGCTGTTAGATGGCCTGTGCGCCAACGTGCGCGGCGCACTTTTTTATCGCACATCCGCTGGTTTTCTCGCGCACGGCCTTCCATGAATCGACGTGCGCTGCTTTTCGTGCGATTTTCGCACTTGCACTGCGATTTTCGCTATTCCACTGCGATTCGCACGTTTTTGCCCACTTGCGCAGCGCTAATTATTCCATGAATCGGCCTGTAAATCTACCTTACTGTTCGCTACCAAGTTTAAACTGTTCTAAGAACACACGCGGTGTCCTGAAATGTTCGTTTCACGTGTGACGCACTTTTAATTACTTCAGAACCCGAACAGTGTGCGTAGGACATCAATGCGCATGCGCTAACCAATTTCCGTGCACTTGGTGTCCTGCGGACAGGCGCTTCCTTCACGGACTAGTTCGCAAACGGATCATATGGCCGCGCCCACGCTCATCGTGTATCCTGAAATGCGGACACTGTTTGTGTCCCCGAACAATTTAAAAGTACATTTTCAGTTAATCCATAATATTTTTCAATAAAATCTCACCATGGCAAAGTCCCACATAGCAATCTTGAGTTTCTATATACCTTTTGAAACTTTCCAATCCTTTTTTTGTGTTCGATCTGTCCGCGGACAGTGTGCATGTCCGCGGACCACGCACAAGCACCCCTATAAAAGACCACGCCCAAGACCTTATTCCCATTGTGTTTCTGGCTATTCTTCAGAACACAGTGATTTTTGCTGCCACCTGCAGACTACACCATCATCGAGATGGCATCCTTGGCTGCTGAACTGCCACTTGGTGCTGTACCTGCCTCAGCACCACCCCCACCCCCTCCACCACCACCACCTCCCCAAGGGCCTGAAGAGGGGAACAGGAGTGAGGATGCGGAGGAGGAAGAAGAGGATGATGAGAATGAGATAGAGGAAATCCCTACTACCCGCACTAGGCGTGAGTCTTGGGTGTGGCGGTTATTTACCATTCATGGGAATGGTCCTAAGGCTTGTGCGAACCGTGTTACCTGCAATGAGTGCAAAATGATACTCAGTCGCGGGAAGCACGGTAAGTACAGCTTTGGGACCACTACTATGAAGCGACACCTGAGGTCATTTCACTCTGGGGCTATTTGCAGGGTTGTACCCTGCGAAGAACGTAGCAGGTTGATTTCCTCTACTTCATCCTCTGTTTCTGATCCTGTCACCACAAGGACCACCTCTGTGGGACAGCGTCTTTCTCAAGCTGCCTCACAGGCCATACAGAATGCTGATGACCCTTACCTTTCGAGAGTCACAGTTGTATGTATGTACTGTGACACAGTACTCTGCAGGGGGGAGCGACTTCGGAGTGCTTTTGAGACTATCGTCTCAGAGCACGAGAAGACCTGCTCAATACCCAAATAAAACCCACTCTACATCTTCCTCTCTCAGCTCGCCCTTTCTTATCCCTGTGGTTGGTGTCCCCCCCTTTACCCTCCTTTACCCTCCTCTCCTAGTGTGTCGTGTCTGAAAAACCAAAAAAAATACAAAATTACAAAAATCAAAAAAAAAAATAAGGCTCTTTTCAGAGCCGCCTTTCCCAGTTAAAAAATAGAAGTGAAAATAAATGAAGCAGGGCTCTTTGTATTTTTTAGAAGTCCACGGACAGTTTGCGAACATTAAAAAAATTGGGTTGCTACTCCATCACAAACATTGTAATTTTCTCTGGAAAGAAGTGGTGGCTCTGAAAAGAGCCTTTGGGTGGTGTTTGTAAGTCAAAAAGTGTAAATGCTTAACATCTACTTCAAAATCGTTGTTGTAATTCCAAAAAAGGTCGCAATGCATTTTGTACATTTCTCAGAAAAATCTGGTTGCCAGCATAAGTAAGATGGACTCCATCTCTGCGAAAAATATATGTACTACAAAACATAATATTTTCATTGTGAAAAGAAGACATGCCAAAATCTCTTAGAAAGCCACAAACAGCCTTATTAACATTGCGCCTTGCTTTTTCCATTTGTGGACCAAATGAAGAAGACCAAAGCCACATTTGTCTCTGCGCAATCCGTGAAAATATCACTTGAGAATTAGGAAACATGTCCATAACCTTCCTAAGTCCTTCTTTCATAGCAAATTGAAAAAAAAATCCAGTCACATGTCCTAAACTGTTCCCTCCACAATGAATTACAATTATGTGTGGATGTTGCTCTTTCTCCAAAGTAGCACAGAGAGGTAGCAAGTCCAACCACTTCATTCCACGTACTCCATGCCAGTGTACTTCCACATGTGGGAATCCAAGATCTACAGCTACTCCACAGCTTTCTGCATGCACCTTCAACCAATGTATCCACGAATCTCCTAAAATCCAAACAATCTGTTTTCCCGAACACACAGCCATAGCTGTCTTTTGTTCTCTCAGCAAAAAGGGTATCTGAGAAAATCTCTCCTGGCACAACACACCCACCAAACATTCCTGACCAATCCCTTTCAGTTCTTATTCTCATTTGCATGACTTCTGAACCCAAAAATCCCCGGATGTAACTCCCGATGTCCGCGAACTACCGCCATGTCCGCGGACATATCGTAACATGAACAGCCCTTCTACCATTTCCACTACACTCTCTCTGCCATTCCCTCATTGGATGTACCTCAAAAATCACATGACCATGCACCAATCACATTCAAGACCTCTACATCTAACTGCATCATCATAGATCAGCACTGCAAATGTACTCTGAATCTCTCTGAGTACAAGTGTCATATCATTGGCAAGCAGCATCTACCAAAAATACTGTACAAGTCTTGAAGATTTCTACTTGCAGCTCCATGCATATCCATATGCATGAACACAAACTTCAGGTATGCATATTTTCTGTATAGTAGATGAACACATTTTCAAACAGACTTTTACCCTGTAAAATCTGTAAAATGAATTTACTGTACTTTTTTCAATTTCCTAAAATCAACTATCACTTATAAACCTTTATACGTTTTACTTTCTTTATACACACACACTCAAATCATGTTAAACTAACATTTTTTAAATGAAATATATAGACTACATATATTCAAACAAAATTGCATGCAAACACAATCTATGTTTAAACCTTTATAAAAATACTTATACAATTTCATATTTTTTGTTTTTATTTATTTATTTACTTAATTACTTTAAATTAGACATGACATTGAGGCGCTATTACCTAGAACAGTTTACTTACAGAAATAGTGGTATTCACTAATATATTATAAATTTCACAAGACATAGTAAAGATATTTTTTTTTGCTACAGTTAGTCATTCAATACAATTTGTTCATTAAGAACATATCATATGTACTGAACTGATGCAATGTATCTTATGTTAATAAATTAGTTTAATGGTTTTACAGAAGGCACTGAGGATTTCAATTAAAAAAATCAATATCTAAATTAAAAACAGTGCTATATACAAACAAAGTTACTAATTTGAAGCTTTTACAATTGCAGTGAAGACCAGTTTCCTGAAAAGAAGCAGCCGAATTCGAAGAAGAAAGAAAAACTAAGAAGTTACCTGTTAATTAAAAAAAAAAAAGTAAGTAAAATATCACCATAATATTTGTATTATTAATCAAATATACTATAACATTAATACGAATTTCTATTTTTGGACACACAAATTAACCAACTGAACCACTACAATTTTCATATTATAGAACAAACAATTGTTTTAATTGTATACATTAGATTTACTATTTGTACTTTTCCACACCACTAGCTTACTTTTTTTTTGTCATCTGAACCCCAGTTTAGTAACACATAAATTCAAGAATACCTATCCCTACTAGTTTTAGTTCCCAATGCACAATCACACACCATTACATACATCTTTATCATCTTACTCAAACACTCATGCACACAGCACACATACATTCCAGAACACCCCAACACATATCTTCATTTTTTTCAACAGACCCTAAAGAATGCCTACCAAAAGTCAAGTCCGTAGAAAGCAACGCAAAAGTAGAGCAAATTAAAATAAAGGTGTACAACATAAGCATCCATCTCTAGCAGAATTTGTAAAAAAAAGTTGAAACAAAACAGCTAATACAATCATTTAGTGAAACACAAGAAGTTTCAAGTACAACAACTTCGCTTCCTCTATCAAAATGTAAAACAAACCAAAAAACAATTAACAGAAAATCAGCTATCAGTACAGATAAAACTACTTCTTCAAATTTTAATATAGTGCAAAGTAAGCATACCAAGAAATTTATTTTAGCCAAAACATACCGTCACAAAGTCCTTCAAAATCTTATAAAAACAGGAGAGAAATCAGGTTCAAAGCTTTAAACCTATCGTAGGAAATTAATGTTAGAAGCATTGATGGACAGTGCAATTCTTCTCAAAAGAAATTTATTTATTTTACTGTTAAACAAAATGAAACCACTAACAAAACTAATAACTAAATTACAAAAAAGACTTCTCAATAAGCGAAATATCAACAGAAAGAACTTCTTAAGTATCAGCGGAGGTGAATGGAATCACACTACAAGCACAGAACCATATTTTAATGAAGAAGCGTACAAATAAAAGCAAACTAATACAATTGCCATACATAGCAGTGGTCGAGGTTATGAAAAAGTGAATAATACCATAATGGAACAAGAAGTACTTCTTACAGAAATATGCCCTGAAAACTTAGAATGACCCCTCCATTCAACTGAATCAGAACATCTAGTGTACAAATGGCCATGCACGTCAATGTGTAACATTCCCAAACAATGTTTCAAATCTTTACGCCAATTCCTCAATAAATATGTAAAAAACAAAGACAAAATCAAAATTAAATTACTGCAAAATATAGATACCTGTCCAGTGCGCAAGTACACAGGACTACAAGGACATTCATTGGCCTGCATTACAGGACCTACTTGTAAAACCACTTTCCATGATATCAAAAGGATATCAACACATCATTCAACTATAAGAAATCTAGTCTATACACTGTACTATGCTAAAAGTCCTGCTTTAGCACTAGCAAAGTTAAATAACATCCTTCTACATGGTACAGCAAAAGACCTACTTGAAGAAATTCACTATATCCAGAAAAAATATTTTGGAAGTGAAAGCCATTTACAGAATGAAATAGCTTTAAACCAATTAAGCAACAATTCTACACATGGCAACCTTTTGCTAAACACATACAAAAAAGAAATACTAAAATTTAAAAGTACATCAGCTGAAGTACCAAACCATGTATGTGTATGTTGCCGTAGAATTTTTTATAAAAGTAACACAAAAACTGTGGACCTATCATGCAAAATAGAAGACAATGACGATTCTAAATGGTTTGAATTAGCTCTCTACCTTGTAGCAGAAAACAAATATGAAATAACTGAGCCCTTAATACTTTGCAGTTATTGCACTACAAAACTTGACAACAACCAAACTCCTTCACGTTCTATCACAAGTAATTTGGAATTATACCCAGTACCAAAACCTCTACAACAACTTAATTTATATGAGAGCATCATAATTCAAACAGTACACCCATTTCAAGCAATAATACGCCTTCAACCAAAAACAGCAAAATTACCTCCCTCTGAATTGGTAAAAGGCATTTGTGGAAAAGTATTTCATTTACCATTAAATCTAAAAGAAAATGTGCATACTCTAGGAGTGCAACGTCCAATGCAGCAATCTTTAATTATATTAGTAAATGGAGTACCTACAAAAGACAAAATAATATGGCAACAGCTGGTAGATTTATATAAAGTTAGACAAGCCTTCCAATATCTTAAAGAGAATAATGAATATTACAAAGAAATTAATATTAAAGAAAACTTGAAAGATACAACTGAAATAATTCAAGAAACACAAGAAGTTGGTCAATTTGAGCTACTAGATCCTGCTACAATATCAAATACTTTAGACCATTATACAATTCATCCTTTGCACTGTAATGACACCGTACAAGATGTAATGGAAACTTACCAAATGCGTCAAACAAAAGGATCGCCAATCAGTATATGGGAAAAAAGTATAGAAGCACGTGCTTTTCCTCTACTCTTTCCTACTGGCAAAGGAGGAAGGTATGATGATAGACCTATTCAAATATCAGCTTCAGAATACCGCTCATTACGGATGTATTCTGAAGATCCCAGATTTAGACAAAATGTGGAATACATATTCCACCTACTCTTTGAAAGTGAACTAGCAACTTTATGTTACGGAGTTGCACACATATTAAAATCAGGATCACACATTCAAAATATGACAGCTACACAATTATTAGAGAAAGTGCAACAAAAGGATGAGGTTTTACAATCAAATATTACAAATCTATTAGCAAATATGCGTGGTACTAAAGAGTACTGGTTTCGACGTCATGGAGATGTACGTTGTATGATCAGAAACCTTGGCCCACCTACTTGGTTTGTTACATTAAGTTGTGCAGAATATGCATGGGAAGATTTACATGATTTCCCACGCATATCAAATAAAAACAAAACAAACATAGATATTCTAACACCTGGAGAACTTTGTTCTTTGGATCCTGTTAATGTTTCAAGATATTTTCACCATTGCTTCATTGCTATGCTACATTTTATTTGTAATAAAACTGTTCCTCCCCTTGGAGAAGTGCAACACTTCTTTTGGAGAAAAGAATACCAGCCAGAGGAGCACCACATATCCACATGCTTTTATGGATTAAAGATGCTCCTAAATTTGGTCAAGACAATGATGCCACTGTTTTACAGTTTATTGAAAAATATGTCACTTGTGAAATTCCATCTAAGAAGCCACAAATAGTGATCTTCGTGCACAAATTTTACAATTTCAAAGACACAAATGTGGAAAATATTGTCGTCTCAAATACAAAAACAAAGGCAAATACTACACCAAATGCCGATTTGGTTTCCCTAGACCAGTTACAAATACAGGTCAAGTAAATAACCTCATGTCTTCAGTTAGACATAGTGTTAAAGGTAAGTCACCTAAAAATACATATTACATAAAAAGAAAAGAAGAAGAAAAATATATCAATGATTATAATGCAATCATTGCCCACTTATGGAATGCAAACATAGATGTGCAGTACATTGCAGACAATTCTACTGCAGTTGCACGATATGTCACAGCATACTTAACTAAAGCAGAAAAGACAGAGCTCCAAGACCTCTGGAATGAACTGTCATCAGATAAAACAGTATCTCAGAAATTATACAGCTTGGGCATAAAAATGCTCACCCATAGAGAATGTGGATCTTATGAAGCAGCTGATCGTTTAACTGGTACTTCATTGTATGGTAAATCTGAAAATATAGTATGGCTAAGTCTTGGTCCAGCTAAATCTAGAAAAAGAGTTCTAATATCATATGAAGATATAGAAACAATAGCCAAACATGATCCCAACAGCCAAGACATTTTAAAAAACAATTTATTGGACACATACTACCCAAACAGAAGTAATACTTTGGAAAACATGTGTCTATACCAAATAGCCCAAAACTACACATACAAAAATAATATGAAACCTGATGAAAAAAAAAGGTAAATATAGAGTGACAGACTGTGAAGGCAGCTTAGTTAAACTCACTAAACCAAATTTAATTAATCATATCAAATTGTCATTGAAGACTCCTCAACATAAAGAAGTATATTACATGTCCCTGCTACAACTCTTCAAACCATGGAGAAAAGAAGAACAATTACTAGATAAGTATGACTCATATGAGGATGCTTTCAAAGCAAATGAAACCACTATAACTGATGTAAACTTTACACAGTACAAAACATTGTTGCACAATGAACAGCAACATGAAGAGGAACTCCAAGCCCAACTAGATAAGGATACTCCTGACAGTAGTCAACCTTCTGTAACAGGAAGCCAAGAACCACTGGGAGAACCACTAATAAGAAATGAGGCAGAATTAGCTATGATAGAAGTAGAAAACACCATGTGTCAGTATGAAGATAAGGACGACTTAACTATACTACAATCAAAACTAAACAATGAGCAAAGTAGCATTTTTCAAGAAGTAACAAAACGAATTACACATGGTGTAAAACATGAAAATAAAGAATGTTCCTGCCATAATTATAAACCTATACTACTGTACGTCAGTGGTGAATCTGGTTCTGGCAAAACATTCCTAATCAAAATCATTAGTAAGTTCCTTCAACAATTGACAAACAACAAACTGTCAGCTGTTGTCACTGCCCCCACAGGTTTAGCTGCCTACAACATAGGTGGTGTTACATTACATCGATTACTACTATTACCAGTAGAACACCAGAACAAACTAGACTATTACAAACTTTCTGCAGAAGCTGCAATGGAATTACGCAGAGTATTGAAACAAATGAAAATGCTACTAATAGATGAAGTGAGCATGGTCTCCAACCTGATGTTAGCTTTGATCCACCTCAGATTACAAAAAGTACTCAAAACAGACTATGAAGAGCTCTTTGCAGGAAAACACATTATTGTTTTTGGAGATCTGCTTCAATTAGGTGAACCTATTTTTAAAACATTAGGGCACAAACTCTGCCGTAAAACTGTTGGCAGCATTGGAAATGTCAACCTTTGGCAACATTTCCAATACAGAGAATTAACAGAAAACATGCGCCAATCTGCAGATCTAACTTATGCCAACATTTTAAAAAGTTTGAGAGTTGGTATACTTTCTAAAGAAGCAGAAGCAACATTGAAAACCAGGCACATTAATGCACTTTATGGCGATAATGCATGTGCTACAGATGTTATGGAACAATTAGCCCACAAAAATGTCAATTGTATGGCCTTAATGCCAACTCTTGCAAGCTGTCTCAAATTCAATTAAATAATGTTAAGTAAAGAAATGTAACCAATAATGGAAATTAGCGCCACTGACAAACTGGATGTACATGGTATGACACTACCCATGTGTGACCAAGCCACAACAAGACTAAATAATTTAGAAAAATCAATCTCAAACACAGCAGGCTTAGAAAAGATGTTAAAATTATCCTTAAATTGCAGAGTAATGCTTAAACATAACCTTGACGTGGACCAAGGACTAGTTAATGGAGCACTGGGTACAGTTGTTGGCTTTCAAACATACCCACGTGACAACAAAATTCAGTTTGTCAATATGCTCTTTGAAAAACTTTCAGAAGTAAAACGGATAGGACACTCAACAGCTAGATTCCTTCTCTTCAAAGATATGTATGTACGCAGAGAACAATTTTCTCTAACTCTTGCATACGCAGTCACGATTCATAAATCACAAGGTCTTACCCTAGACAAAGCAATGTTAGATATTGGTAACACAGTCTTTAAAGAAGGCATGAGCTACGTAGCACTATCACGCTTACGTACACTTGACGGTCTATTTCTAATCAATTTTGATGCAAGTAAAGTAAACGCTGATATTCCTTGCATTTTAGAATATAATAGACTTCGCTCACTATACACTCCCCATCTAAACACATATTCTGTTCCACAAAAACTAAAACGTTGTAAAAGAAAACTAAATCAAACAGAAATGCAACAGGACGTCACTGCAAATCCTCCAAAGAGAGTAAAAGAAACTAATACTTCATCAAGTACCACACACAAAAAAGAATCAATTAGAGAAAGTAAACCATGTACTTCTTTAAAGAAGGAAGACAAACTCCAAAAAAAGCAGTTAGCTACAGAACTACCTGGACCATTTAAATTCTCAAATATATATGCAAATGTAGCAATGAATATTCTATTTCAATTACCACCAATTGTTGACAACATTTACTTACACAGTACAGACCCATTGTGTTTGCAAATGTTAGTTCTTCACAGAAATGCAGCAAACAATCCTGACAACACATATAGTGTTTTTGGAATAAGACGACAGTTGGACTACTGTGCTGGAATGGTGAAATTCACTATAAACTCACAGGAAGATCCACAAGAATGTTTAATGTACTTACTACAAGTACTGGAAAACAAAAACATACCCATAAATGAAATCTTTCAGATTTCATACATGTGGAAACATACATGCACTCTCTGCAACAATGTGACACAAGAAGAAATCCCCAATGAACGCTTCATATATATATCAATACCAAATTGTGAATCCATTCCATTTCAGCAACTTGTACAAAATGCAAACCATGGTAGATTATGCTCTACCTGCAATTCAGATAATCGCTCCACGTTAGTAATACAATCACATAGTAAATACGTAATACTAATGCTTCTACGTTACAATGCAGATGGTACCAAAAACAACTGCAAGCTGACTGGATTCACACATGGTCAAATATCATTTGGTAAGAAAACCTTCACAACAATAGGTATAATCTACCACGCAGGAGCCACAATCAATTCAGGGCACTACACTGCATATGTAAAAAAGAAATGTGGATGGTTTGAATGTAATGATAGTACCATTACTCTAAAGCAGAGATTACCAGCAAATCTTACAAACGCTTATTTGATGTACTTAAAACCAAAATTTGATAAATAAACTGTATTTAAACCTTAAGTAAATGTGTGTTAAAAAAATATAAACTGTTAGAATACTCCAAAAGCTATCTAACTGCTCAAAGATTCTACAACAACTAATCAGATAAATGAATACCACTAAATTAGACCAAAAAATACACAGTTAGAGTACGCCAATTGGTATCTAACTGTCCCAAAATTATAAATGTGTGTTAAAATAATATAAACTGTTAGAATACTCCAAAGGCTATCTAACAGCTCAAAGATTCTACAACAACTAATCAGATAAATGAATACCACTAAATTAGGCCAAAAAATACACAGTTAGAATACGCCAATTGGTATCTAACTGTCCCAAAATTTAACAATATCCAAATAGATAAATCAAAACCACTAAAATATATTTAAAAAATAGACAGTCAGAATACGCCAATTGGTATCTAACTGCTCCAAAATTTTATAATATCAAAACAAATGAAGAATCTGTTACTGCTCCAAAAAAAATACAACAAAGCAAAGTATAAAGCATTAGCCAGAAACAACAAGTGAACACTGAAAACAAACAAACAAATAAACTGTAGCATAACAGAAAAAGGTTTTTTTTTTAATCCAACATGGATTTTTTTTTCTCCCACAGACCCAATGATTTTAGCAACAAATACAGAAACTGAGCAAATTGCACAGTAC
This sequence comes from Ambystoma mexicanum, assembly GCF_040938575.1. Classification (NCBI taxonomy): domain Eukaryota; kingdom Metazoa; phylum Chordata; class Amphibia; order Caudata; family Ambystomatidae; genus Ambystoma; species Ambystoma mexicanum. Next base: position 942,206,907 of record NC_090926.1, on the reverse strand, counting down.
TCTGATTTGTACTCTACTAAATATGAGGGTCGAAAAAAAATAAAAGTATATTGCTTATACAATGTAATAAGTCATTACAAAATACTAATACTAACATGCTATTTTCTTTTATCACAGAAATGAAGAAGAAAAACATGGACTCCCATTACTAGACCAAACAGTAAGTATACAATAATAAGGACAACCATAGCAGCATATCACATCCATAGTATCTAATACCTTTGTTCCTTATACATTTGTTTTTTACCCAAACTTATAAGCAAATATGAATGTGATATGCTGCGGTGGTTGTTGCCAGGGCATAGAGTCTTGGGTGCATGGCCAAATGGCCATGCACCCAAGACTCTATACCCTGGCAACTACCACCGCAGCATATCACATCCATAGATTCAAACATTTCAACTATGATCTATGGGAAACTTTTAATGTCCGCGAACAATGTGAGTGTTCTCAGAACACTTTGAACTTGCCAGCGAACAATACGGACACCGTTTTCAGGACACCCCCTACGAACATTTCAGAACAACGCGATAGTTCTTAGAACACTTTCAACTTAACAACGAACAATACGGACAGCGTCCTAAGGACACCCCCTACGAACATTCCAGGACACCGGGAGTGTTCTCAAAAACGTTTTCAGAACACCCCGATTTTGTTTATTTGCGAACATTTCAGGACACCGCGGGTGTTCTTAGTACACATTCAACTTGACAGAGAACAATACGGACAGCGTCCTCAGGACACCCCCACGAACACTCCCCAGACACCGCGAGTGTTCTTAGAAGCGTCTTCAGAACACCACCATCTTGTTTATTTGCGAACATTTCAGGACACCGCGAGTGTTCTTAGGACACATTCAACTTGACAGAGAACAATACGGACAGCGTTCTCAGGACACCCCCTACGAACATTCCAGGACACCGGGAGTGTTCTTAGAAGCTTCTTCAGAACACCACCACCTTGTTTATTTGCGAACATTTCAGGACACCGCGAGTGTTCTTAGGACACATTCAACTTGACAGAGAACAATACGGACAGCGTCCTCAGGACACCCCCTACGAACACTCCCCAGACACCGTGAGTGTTCTTAGAAGCGTCTTCAGAACACCCCCATTTTGTTTATTTGCGAACATTTCAGGACACCACGGGTGTTCTTAGAACACATTCAACTTGACAGAGAACAATACGGACAGCGTCCTCAGGACACCCCCTACGAACATTCCAGGACACCGGGAGTGTTCTTAGAAGCGTCTTCAGAACACCACCATCTTGTTTATTTGCGAACATTTCAGGACACCGCGAGTGTTCTTAGGACACATTCAACTTGACAGAGAACAATACGGACAGCGTCCTCAGGACACCCCCTACAAACACTCCCCGGACACCGCGAGTGTTCTTAGAAGCGTCTTCAGAACACCCCCGTTTTGTTTATTTGCGAACATTTCAGGACACTGCGAATGTTCTTAGGACACATTCAACTTGACAGAGAACAATACGGACAGCGTCCTCAGGACACCCCCTACAAACACTCCCCGGACACTGCGAGTGTTCTTAGAAGCGTCTTCAGAACACCCCCATTTTGTTTATTTGCGAACATTTCAGGACACCGCGGGTGTTCTTAGAACACATTCAACTTGACAGAGAACAATACGGACAGCGTCCTCAGGACACCCCCTACGAACATTTCAGGACACCGGGAGTGTTCTCAAAAACTTCATCAGAACACCCCCATTTTGTTTATTTGTGAACATTACAGGACACCGCAGGTATTCTTAGAACACATTCAACTTGACAGAGAACAATACGGACAGCGTCCTCAGGACACCCCCTACGAACACTCCCCGGACACCGCGCGTGTTCTTAGAACAGTTTCACTTTGCTTGCGAACAAAACTGACACATATTGAGTCCTTAGAACAACCCCCAGTCAGTTTATTTAGAACATTTCAGAACACCCGTGATGTCCGCAAACAAATCGAACACAAAAAGAACGTCTAACACATAAAAAACACAACTTTCATCCTATCTCATACACTCCCACCCTCCCCAAACACTCCTACACACCAACACACTCTACAAAATACACATTTTGAACAAAGTTTCACTGCGCTGTCCGCGGACGTCCGCGAATCCAAGATGGCGGGCGCTACCGAAAAATCTGACGCGCTTCACGCTCCACGCCGTCCAATCAGCGAACACGTTGCATGTCCGCGAACATCACGCAAGACGATTGGCCAATCAGGACACTGTCCGCGGAGCGAACAGGGAAGTGTGTCCGCGAACCGAACACAGATATCACTAATTTTTTTTTACCTACTTTTTGGTCATTTTAAAAAAAACTACTGGACGGATTTTCACCAAATTTTCGGGACCAAGCCGCTGCTCCTGGTCCAAATTTGGTGGAAATCCTTCTAGCGGTTTGGGCTCTAGGCGCGAGCAAAATTTTTTAGGAAAAAAAAAGTTTTGTGACCCCCCCTATAACTTTGCCCCCCCTGGACGAATCCTCACCAGACTTTGCAAAAAAATTCAGAGTGACCCAAATACTTTTGTTGCCAAGTTTGGTGAGGATCCGTCCAGGGAGAGCGAAGTAATAAGCCACCCAAAAAGTGCTCTTCCTATGGAAACAGCAACTTATCCATAACTACATGGCCACTACCGTGGCCATGTAATATATATATATATATATATATATATATATATATATATATATATATATATATATATTCTGTAAAAAAAACTTTGTTAAAGGGACGTTATAGTTAAGTTGCGCTACTAAAAACCTATGAAATTCAGTGAAAAAACTTTGTTAAAGGGACGTTATGGTTCAAAGTAAAACCGAAAAACCCCTGAAATTCGGCAGTTATGGTAAGATAAGCAACCATAACTCGCGCCGCCACCGTGCACTGCTAACACTAACACCCAGGACATCAAAGATGACATCACAAATGTCATTGATGACATCACTGATGACACCACGTGGCTGGCACTCCCTTTCTTTCCTTTCCTGACATATCTAGGCCACATGATTTTCTTCAGTAACAGTCAGGAACTAAAAATTGTAAATTACTATATTCGTAGACTTATCCTTCAAGTATGTTCTTAGAATAATTCCCTTATGGTCCAGTCATATCATATGAAACATTTACATAGGAGAAGTCACAACCTTGAAAGACAGCAATCCTTTTTGTGCATTAAAATTATCAGTAGATTTATCAGCACTTTCTGATACTTTTGATGTTTTTTTATTACTGTACTTTCCCTGTTTATGCTCATATTTTTATATGTTGTACTCACACGATTTTCCTTAGGGTCCAGGCACATCATGTGATGTATATAGATAGGGTAAGTAACAGCTTTGAAACAGAGCAATCATTTCTCTCCATAAAGGTAATCAGTTAGGTTATGAACACTTTCTGCTACTATTGCTGTTTCTTTTTCCTACTTCAATTCCCTTGTATGTATTCATATTTGTATGTGGTGTTGTCTCTTTGTGATTTGTGTATAATAATGCAATTATGTAGTAAGTGGGTTTTATTACCTACTTATCACAAGTTTCACTGTACGCAAAACTGTAATATGAAAACAATCATTTCAATATTCAACATGGCAAGCTTATGAATATTGCACCTCCATCATGTATGCTGCACACAATGCCTGTGTTTATACATGAGTACCTTAGTATACAGGATTGAAGTTAATAATAGAATGCTATTTATATCAATGCATAGCTTAATGCACTGATTAGCACTTGATATTTATTCCAATAATCTTTGACACTTTTTTTATTAACATTACACTAAGAATCCCTTGTACAGACTTTTCATGAAAGGTAAATGCACATGTGATGTCATCAGTGATGTCATCAATGACATTTGTGATGTCATCTTTGATGTCCTGGGTGTTAGTGTTAGCAGTGCACTGCTGAATTTCAGGGGGTTTTCGGTTTTACTTTGAACCATAACGTCCATTTAACAAAGTTATTTCACTGAATTTCATAGGTTTTTAGTAGCGCAACTTAACCATAACGTCCCTTTAACAAAGTTTTTTTTACTGAATTTCATAGCTTTTTAGTAGCGCAACTTAACCATAACGTCCCTTTAAGAAAGTTTTTTCACTGAATTTCATAGGTTTTCAGTAGCACAACTTAACCATAATATCCCTGACTTCATATACATGTAACATAGAACATACTAACCCCCTCGTAGTGATTTTCATGTCCGCGGACTACCGCCATGTCCGCGGACACATAGAAAATCTGATCGTGGTGAATGTAAATTTAAATATTGTGCCCCATTTCCCCTTTAAAGTTGGCTCTGAAAAGAGCCGTTTTTTTTTTTTTTTTTATAGATGCTTGACAGACACCTGTTATTTTGTATTTTTTTTCTTGTTTTTTTTTTCTTACTTTACTCCTAAAATCTTTACATAACCTTCTCCAAAGCAACCCTTACATTCCAAAATAGAAAGGCATTTCCCGTAAAAGATAAAGAAATGCCATCTTCTTTAAAATTAACAGCATTACTGGCATCAATATTCTCATTGTTACAGAAGAACATACCAGCTCTAAGCATGAAGGGACACATGCCTCGGTTGATGACACACCTAGCAATGTTTTGCTGAGGACAAAAAACTGAACTATTGTCCCATATTGCCCTAGGTAGTAATCCAGAAAAAATTACTTTCGCATTTGGAAGGATCTTCACTACGGCTTGAACCAAGCGTTCCAAATCAGCCAACAAAGTAGGGGCACTGACGTTGCCCAAATGGAAAGCACCATAGTGCAAAACTACCACATGCGGACTGTTCATCGTGGCCATATCCTCACAAACGTGTACAATTCCCTGTACATTGCAATCAGGCACAGTGCTCCACACCACCTCCACTCCTTTCACATCAAAGTTCTTTGCAACATGCCTGCATTCAGCGTACTGCTGTAAACCATGCACAAACATATCTCCGAGCACCAACACCCTGACTTTCTCCACTTCTGCCATCTTCACCACACACAGTCTCTTTCAACACAAATCCACAACCTCGACATCTGATTGGCTGATCCGTACAGTCTTCTTTCCATCTTGGATTTCCTGGAAAAACCCGGATGTAGCACACCCTGTCCACGAACAGCCGCGGTGTCCGTGGACGGCATCCACTTTACTCTCTGTGCCATTCCCTCATTGCATACAATACGAATAACGTCCTCAGAACACCCCCATTTTGAGAATTTTCAAACATTTCAGGACAATTATCATTTCATTATTCAACATATTAACATTACAAATATTATACTTTCATCTTGTACAATGCTATGTTTCTCCATTAGTAGCTCAGTATACTAGATAGAATCCCATAATACAATGCTATTTATATAAATGCATCGTTCAAAGCAATAATAACGGTATATTTATTGCAATAACCTTGAGACTTTTTTTGCAACATTATAATAAAAATCCCTAGTACACAAATTCCATGAAAAGTACATACACATGTGATGTCATCAGTGATTTCATCAATGACATTTGCGATGTAATCTTTGATGTCCTGGGTGTTAGTCTTAGCAGTGCACGGTGGTGGAGTTATTTTTCATAGCTTACCATAACTTGCGATTTTCAGGGGTCTTTCGGCTGTACTTAAAACCATGACGTCCTTTAAACAAACTTTTTTTAATATCACGCAAAAATTATACAAAAATGGCGTGCAAAAACCAACTTCTACAGATGGCTTTACACAGAATGTTGCAAAGTAATAATTTATGCTCGTTCACAGTGAAGGTCAGCTGCTTCCATTTTTTTCTCGGGCCCCGGAGGGGCTCACGAAGCGGACTATAAGATTGTATTGTGTTTTGACCTTGACAGACAGAGATTGTGATAAAAGACTTCTCTTGAAGGAGTGTTGCTGAAACGCAAGAGAAGATAAGTATGAAATTTATTAAATGAAACCACTTTTATATATTATATCACTATGCGAAAGATCGTTGGCACACGCAGAGTCGTATTTTGGGACTGCACTACTCGTAGACAATGGAAATTGCAATTGTACTGTTAGTAACCCTTTAGATTATTTTATACCAAATATAATTACAATAGCGTAGCATTAAAGACCGCTCAAGTTGAACTTGTTAGTTGAAAGTGGCATAATGTTTTCTACCGCTCACTATCACCACCAAATTGATCCCCTGTTGTTTAGAGGGCTCTGAAAAAGGCAGACGACACAGGGTGGGCTAATACAAATAATTTAACCGGTCTATAGGCGGTCAAGCGCTCTACTCGCTGTGCCACTTCACTGTACCCTGTCAAATGGCACAGCGAGTACAACGCTCGCTTTGACATCCATGCACAGCTTGCTAACGCAAGTTCGAATCCCGGCAAGGCCAAACTCAGCCTTTCATCCTTCCGTGTTCGATAAATGAGCACCACACACCGTGGTTAATAATAAGCACTGCTTAGATACCTCACGGTTCTTAGCGCTATATGAATGGGAAAATATTATTATTTTATTATTAACATACTCTGTTGCACTATCTTCGATAACAAATAGTTTCACGCCCTAATAAATAAAATGATGATTTTTAATGAAGATCGGCTGGTGAGACTAATTTATGTTTTTTAAAACAGGTATGTGGCCCCATTTTGCCTATGTCACGATTTACAGACTCCAGCGGATGGGGTCTCCAACTGCCAGGTGCAGGTCCAAATATGCAACTTCATGACACTCACCATTTTATGGGACAATCGCCAAGGACCAATATGCCCTTGCGCAGTACTAGCGGCTACAAACAACATACCAACCAATAGGGTGGTCTAATGGCTCGTTTTTGGAGCAACCTTCCGATTATCAGAGCGACCATTTACTGCTTTTATCATAAACCAACAGCCTATCTACCGCAAAGGAACAACGCGTGGCTCCAAATAAACTTTTGCTGATCGACAGCAGAGACAATAGCAAATCGCTGAATATTCACTGAACATTTCATGTGAAATAAATGTACTTTACCAAATGTACAATCCTGCTGTTTACTTTTAAACCACAGATTCATATTCCGAATTGTGGCGCAATGAGTTGTAAGCTGATCTAACACCCTCTGTACCGCAAAGGAACATCGCGTGCCTCAACATGAACTTTTGCTGATCGACAACAAAGACAAATGCAAATTGCTGAATATTCTCTAAACATTTGATGTCAAATAAATGTACTTTACAAAATTTACAATCTTGCTGTTTGCTTTTAAATCACTGTTTCATATTCCGAATTGTGGCGTGCTGTGTTGTGATATAATATGTGTTGTCTTCCGGGTTCTGTGTAAAGTCACTTAGGACTGGAGAGGACTGGGCGCGTTTGATGACGCACCCTGTAACGTCACGGAGAGAGGCGGGGAATATGAATGCTTTGATAATATCAGGCTTGGGGCGGGAGATATGATTTAGTGTCGCAAAATCAAGTCAGCCAGGTTAATAGCGCCAGTCATAGGATTATCACATAATGTTGGCGCACACCAGCCGGATTTATCGTTTCTTTAGTGGACAAAAAGTCGGTTGACGCCCATAGGAAATTGTACTATTAGCGGACAAAGAAAGGTCTTAAAACACTTTCACCCTGACAACGAACAATACAAACAACGTTCTCAGAACACCCCCATTTTGTGTAATTGCAACCATTTCGGGACACCGCGAGTGTTCTTAGAACACATTCAACTAGACAGATTACAATACGGTCAGCGTTCTGAGGACAACCCCAGTTTGTGTATTTACGAACAATTAAGTACACCGCGTGTGTTCATAGCTCATTTTTTAACTTCCTTGCGAACAAAAATGACACATACTCCGTCCTCTAAACACCCCACCATTTAGTTTATATACATAATGTCAGAACAGCCGTGTTCTCCGCAGACAAATCGAACGCAACAAAAATGTCTAGCACATAAAAAAACAAAACATTGAACCTATTTCATACTCCCCCACCCTCCCCAAACACTCTTACACACCAACAGAGGGCACTAAATACAATTTTTTATCCACGTTTCACCGTGCTGTACGCGGTCGACGGCGAATACAAGATGACGGGCGCCACAGAAAATCTGACGTGCTCCACGCCCCTCGCCGGCCAATCAGCGAACACGTCACATGTCTGCGGACATGACGCAAGGCCATGGGCCAATCGGGGTGCTGTCCGCGGAGCGAACAGGGAAGTCCGTCCGCGAAGCGAACACAGATATCACAAATTTTTTTGCCTTACATTTTGGTCATTTTTTAAAAAACTACTGGACGGATTTACACCAAATTTGCAAAAGCACGCTTTCGGGACCAGGCCGCTGCTCCTGCCGCAAATTTAGTGTAAATCCGTCCAGCGGTTCGGGCTGTAGCCGTACACAAAGTTTTTTCCATTCAGTCTATGGGGAAAAAAAAAGTTTTGGGACCCCCCCTATAACTTTTCCCCCCCTGGACAAATCCTCACCAAACTTTGAAAAAACATTCAGAATGGGCCATATACTTGTTTTGCAAAGTTATAAGCCGCCCAAAAAGTGTTCTTCCTATGGAAACACCAACTTAACCATAACTACATGGCCACTACCATGGCCATGTAATATATATATATATATATATATATATATATACATTCAGTGAAAAAACATTGTTAAAGGGACGTTATGGTTAAGTTGCACTCATACAAACCTGTGAATTTCAGTGAAAAAATGTTGTCATACAAACAATATGGTTACAAGTAAATCCAAAAACACCTGGAAATTCTGCATTTATGTTAAGCTAAGCAGCCATAACTTGTGCCACCACTGTGCACTGCTAAAACTAATGCCCAGGACATCAAAGATGACATCAGAAATGTCATATATATCATCATTGCACATGCTCATGTGCACAGCAGCCTCCCTGCGCCAGTTGGACATTTGAACATGTCTACAATTGTGCAAGACAAAAATAAAACATAACTGTTCTAATGTTCCATCAGAAAATTTGGGAACATAAATGATGATAAATCATCTGGTGCGAGTCTCCTGGGATGATGTGGCCTATGTGTATTGGATATTGCACGAGATTGTCTGGTCCTCTTTTTGGCTTATACGTGGTCTTTTATCTTCACTGTAGCTGTGAGCAGTGGTAGTGCATAATCAACCTCCACCTAATAAATGTGCTTCTAGCATCAGCCAGAGTCTTCAAACACTGGTAGCACTGGAACACTCTTTTGAAGAGTCATTATAAATGCAAGATAGGATCAGAGAGGAGGCTTCATTTTTTGTGGCATTGTCTTTTTTGAGTTGTCATTTTTGTTATGTTATGTTTTGCTCATCAGTAGAACATTTGAACATGTTTAATATTGTGCAAGAAAACACAAATACATTGCACTTCTAATGTTCTGTCAGAAAGCTTGGGAACATCAATCTCCATCTCCACACATTGAAGGTGCTGCTAACAACAGAGTCTTCAAACACTGGTAACACTGGAACACTCTCTTTGTAGAGATTTTAGAAATGCTAGAGAGATTCAGAGAGGAGGCTTTCATGAAGTGTCTACAGATATGCTGCTCCTATCTCCAACAGTACAACTTGGATGAGTGAGAGGCCTTTTCAGGATATTTTCTTTCTGATGCAATGCATCTGCCGGAAGTTTTCATCCACTTCATCCCGGGGTGCTAATAGTGTCTTTATTCAGTTTAAGAGAGTCTTGGATTTTGCAACTGAAAATATAAAAATATAAGATCCATGGGCTGGGATATGAAGCTTGGGAATGCCAATGTTGATAAATCTTTTGGTGTGAGTTTACTGGGATAATGTGGACGTTGCATATTTGATATTGCATGGGATGGTCTGGACCATACTGGGCCGCAGCAATTTCTGGCTTATATGTAGTCTTATATCTTCACTGTAGCTGTGAGCGGTGGTTGTGCAGAATCAACATGCACCGATTAAGCCCTTAAGTGCCATGGGTTTTTCTCCCCAGTGCCAGGGCCTTTTTTGGTGATTTCGGTATGTTGCCATTCAATGGCTTGTAACTTTTTTGTTACATGAGGTATCTCGGCCAAATTTGGCTCCTTTTTTTCCCACATGTAGGCGGTCGTAATCCTAGGTTGCTGTAGGGGGTGAGAGAAAATAAGCAAAAAGGGCGAAAATGTTTTTTTTTCTTCAAAAAATGGCAATAAAATTATGAACAAAGAAGCCTGTGTTTTTTTCCTTGTAAGAGCTAGGAATGAATAGTTTGCTGTGCTGAATTCCCCAATTTCCTGGCTTTCAAGAACAGGTTGAGTGGAAACGAAAAAAAAATATTTTGATGTGGTTATCAACCATTTTGTGAGAGGTAGGCGATTTTGGTCATTTTTGCCAAATAGACATGCATGGACAGAATGGAAGAAAAGGGTAGGAAAGCGGAATTGGAGGAAAGAAAGGCAAGTATTTCTGAAAAGTAGACAAAATTCCAAGTTTCGGAAGGGGTGATTAGCGTAGGTCAGGCAACAACTAGGTAGGGGAAACTGCCATAGATTGGGGGAAAAGCGGGAAAATGACCGAAAAAAAAGGTATGTGTTGGACATGGTTGGCTTGGTACAGCAATGGCTTCTATGAATTTTGAGAAAAGCAATGCTCCGCTACATTCCCCCGACTCTTGCAGTTAGGAGAGCACACATTTTTTGTAGTGTTTTACAAAACAAGCAATACCACAAGCCAAAAACTGAGCCATGGTACACAGGAGTTTTACTTTCACGGCCTGAACAGACGCACTTAGCATGTGTAAATTGGGAAAACCAATGTGGTGAGGAACGGCAAGCATACATTTTTTGAAAGAGCACAGGCAGACCTTTTCAAGGGTAGGTGACTTGTGCAGGTTAAAAAAGTGTATGGTGCCTAAAGCAGCGACTAAATGTAGGTCACATTTGGGAAATGAAAGGGTTGTGTGACAAAGGCCACAAGCAAATGGGTCAAACGTTATAAAACAACACAAACACAACACATGGCCTACCGTACCGCGTTTCCACAGGTGTACCGATGAAAACGGTACCTCACATGAGTGGGTGCACCTACCTGGCCCCCAAGGGGAAAGCCTAAAACACAGGTAACCCCAAGTCTGTTTTCTGACTGGAATTTGAGACGCTCTGCCGACTGGCACAACATACAAATATGGGCCTTGGGTGTCCAAGCCACTGGGGAAAATAGGAAACCCCATGCATTTCTGAAAAAGAGGAAACCCGTGGGAATCTCCAGAGGTATGATATGCCCAAATCGTCCCAGAATTTATTACCCAGACACCCTCGCAAAATCCGAAATGTGGGAAAAAAAACACATTTTCCGCACATTTTGCTCGGTTCACCCATCGAAACACGCCCCCAACAGCACATGGCCTACCGTCCCACATTCCCACAGGTGTCCCGATGAAAACGGTACCTCACATGTGTGGGTGCACCTACCTGGCAGCCAAGGGGAAAGCCTAAAACACAAGTAACCCCAAGTCTGTTTTCTGACCGGAATTTGAGACGCTCTGCCGACCGGCACAACATACAGATATGGGTCTCGGGTGTCCAAGCCACCGGGGAAAACAGGGATCCCCATGCATTTTCGAAAAGAGGACACCCGTGGGAATCTGCAGAGGTATGATATGCCCAAATCGTCCCAGAATTTATTACCCAGACACCCTCGCAAAATCCGAAATGTGGGAAAAAAAACACATTTTCCGCACATTTCGCTCGGTTCACCCATCGAAACACACCCCCAACAACACATGGCCTACCGTCCCGCGTTCCCACAGGTGTCCCGATGAAAACGGAATCACATATGTGTGTGTGCACCTACCTGGCCGCCAAGGGGAAAGCCTAAAACACAAGCAACCCCAAGTCTGTTTTCAGACCAGAATTTGAGACGCTCTGCCGACCGGTACAACATATTCATTTGGGCCTCGAGTGTCCAAGCCACCAGTGAAAACAGGGAACCCCATGCATTTCCGAAAGAGGACACCTGTGGGAATCTGCATAGGTATGATATGCCCAAATCGCCCCAGAATTTTTTACCCACACACCCCCGCAAAGTCCGAAATGTGGGGAAAAAACGCATTTTGAAAATGGTACCTCACATGTGTGGGTGCACCGATCTGGCCGCCTAGGGAAAAGCCTAAAACACACGTAACCCCAAGTCTGTTTTCAGACCGGAATATGAGACGCTCTGCCTAATGGCACAATATACAGATATGGCCCTCGGGTGTCCAAGCCACCGGGGAAAACAGGGAACCCCATGCATTTCCGAAAAGAGGACACCCGTGGGAATCGGCAGAGGTATGATATGCCCAAATCGTCCCAGAATTTTTTACCCAGACACCCCGCAAATTCCGAAATGTGGGGAAAAAACGCATTTTCCGCACATTTCGCTCGGTTCACCCATAGAAACACGCCCCAACAACACATGGCCTACCGTCCTGCATTCCCACACGTGTCCCGATGAAAATGGTACCTCACATGTGTGGGTGCACCGACCTGGCCGCCTAGGGGAAAGCCTAAAACACAAGTAACTTTAAATCTGTTTTCAGACCGGAATATGATACGCTCTGCCGACCGGCACAATATACAGATATGGGCCTCGAGTGTCCAAGCCACCGGGGAAAAGAGGGAACCCCATGTATTTCCGAAAAGAGGACACCCGTGGGAATCCGCAGAGATATGATATGCCCAAATCGCCCCAGAATTTATTACCCAGACACCCCAGCAAAGTCCGAAATGTGGGGAAAAAAACGCATTTTCCGCACATTCCGCTCGGCTCACCCATCTAAACACGGCCTCGACAAAACATGGCCTACTGTCCCGAGTTCCCACAGGTGTCCCGATGAAAACGGTACCTCACATGTGTGGGTGCACCGATCTGGCCGCCTAGGGAAAAGTCTTAAACACAAGTAACCCCAAGTCTGTTTTCAGACCGGAATATGATACGGTCTGCCGACCGGCACAATATACAGATATGGGCCTCGAGTGTCCAAGCCACCGGGGAAAAAAGGGAACCCCATGCATTTCTGAAAAGAGGACACCCGTGGGAATCCGCAGAGGTATGATATGCCCAAATCGCCCCAGAATTTATTACACAGACACCCCAGCAAAGTCCGAAATGTGGGGAAAAAAACGCATTTTCCGCACATTCCGCTCGGCTCACCCATCTAAACACGGCCTCGACAAAACATGGCCTACTGTCCCTAGTTCCCACAGGTGTCCCGATGAAAATGGTACCTCACATGTGTGGGTGCACCGACCTGTCGCAAAGGGGAAAGCCTAAAACTCAAATAACCCCAAGTCTGTTTTCAGACCGGAATTTGAGACGTTCTGCCGACCGGCACAACATTACAGATATGGGCCTCGGGTGTCCAAGCCACCGGGGAAAACAGGGAACCCCATGCATTTCCGAAAAGAGGACACACTTGGGAATCCGCAGGGGTATGTTATGCCCAAATCGCCGCAGAATTTATTACCCAGACACCCCCGCAAATTCCAAAATGTGGGAAAAAAAAGGCATTTTCCGCACATTTCGCTCGGCTCACCCATCGAAACACGCCCCCAACAGCACATGGCCTACCGTCCCACATTCCCACAGGTGTCCCGATGAAAACGGTACCTCACATGTGTGGGTGCACCTACCTGGCAGCCAAGGGGAAAGCCTAAAACACAAGTAACCCCAAGTCTGTTTTCTGACCGGAATTTGAGACGCTCTGGCGACCGGCACAACATACAGATATGGGTCTCGGGTGTCCAAGCCACCGGGGAAAACAGGGATCCCCATGCATTTCCGAAAAGAGGACACCCGTGGGAATCCACAGAGGTATGATATGCCCAAATCGCCCCACAATTTATTACCCAGACACCCCCGCAAAGTCCGAAATGTGGAGAAAAAATGCATTTTCCGCACATTTCGCTCGGCTCACCCATCAAAACACGCCCTCAACAACACATGGCCTACCGTCCCGCATTCCCACAGGTGTCTCCATGAAAACAGTACCTCACATGTGTGAGTGCACCTACCTGGCCGCCAAGGGGAAAGCCTAAAACACAAGTAACCCCAAGTCTGTTTTCTGACTGGAATTAGAGACACTCTGCCAACCGGCACAACATACAGATATGGGCCTCGGGTGTCTAAGCCACCGGGGAAAACAGGGAACCTCATGCATTTCTGAAAAGAGGACAACCGTGGGAATCCGCAGGGATATGATATGCCCAAATCGCCCAAGAATTTATTACCCAGACAACCCCTCAAATTCCGAAATGTGGGAAAAGAAAAATGCATTTTCGGCACATTTCGCTCGGCTCACCCATTGAAACACGCACACAACAGCACATGGCCTACCGTCCCGCGTTCCCACAGGTGTCCTGATGAAAACAGTACCTCACATGTGTGGGTGCACCTACCTGGCCGCCAAGGCGAAAGCCTAAAACACAAGTAACCCCAAGTCTGTTTTCAGACCAGAATTTGAGACGCTCTGCCGAACAGCACAACATACACATATGGGCCTCGGGTGTCCAAGCCACCGCGGAAAACAGGGAACCCCATGCATTTCCCAAAAGTGAACACGTGTGGGAATCTGCAGAGGTATGATATGCCCAAATCGCCCCAGAATTTATTACCCAGACACCCCCGCAAAATCTGAAATGTGGGGAAAAAACGCATTTTCCGCACATTTCACTCGGCTCACCCATCGAAACACACCACCATCAACACATGGCCTACCGTCCTGCGTTGCCACAGGTGTCCCGATGAAAACGGTACCTCACATGTGTGGGTGCACCTACCTGGCCGCCAAGGGGAAAGCCTAAAACACAAGTAACCCCAAGTCTGTTTTCAGACCGGAATTTGAGACGCTCTGCCGACCAGCACAACATACAGATATGGGCCTCAGGTGTCCAAGCCACCAGGGAAAACAGGGATCCACATGCATTTCCAAAAAGAGGAAACCCGTGGGAATCCGCAGAGATATGATATGCCCAAATCGAACCAGAATTTTTACCCAGACACCCCTGCAAAGTCCGAAATGTGGGGAAAAAAAGCATTTTCTGCACATTTCGCTCGGCTCACCCATCGAAACACGCACCAAACAACACATGGCCTATCGTCCCGCGTTTCCACAGGTGTCCCGATGAAAACTGTACCTCACATGTGTGGGTGCCCCGACCTGGCCGCCAAGAGGAAAGCCTAAAACACAAGTAACCCCAAGTCTGTTTTCAGACCGGAATTTGAGACGCTCTGCCGACAGGCACAACTTACATATATGGGCCTCGGGTGTCCAAGCCACCAGCGAAAACAGGGAACCCCATGCATTTCCAAAAAGAGGACACCCGTGGGAATCCAAAGAGGTATGATATGCCCAAATCGCCCAGGAATGTATTACCCAGACACCCCCGCAAAGTCTGAAATGTGGGAAAAAAACGCATTTTCCGCACATTTCGCTCGGCTCGCCCATCGAAACATGCCCCCAACAACACAGGGCTTACCGTCCTGCGTTCCCACAGGTGTCCCGATGAAAACGGTTCCTCACATGTGTGTGTGCACCTACCCGGCCGCCAAGGGGAAAGCCTAAAACACAAGCAACCCCAAGTCTGTTTTCAGACCGGAATTTGAGACGCTCTGCCGACCGGTACAACATATTCATTTGGGTCTCGAGTGTCCAAGCCACCAGTGAAAACAGGGAACCCCATGCATTTCCGAAAGAGGACACCTGTGGGAATCTGCAGAGGTTTGATATGCCCAAATCGCCCCAGAATTTATTACCCAGACACCCCACCAAAGTCCAAAATGTGGGGAAAAAACACATTTTCCGCACATTTCGCTTGGTTCACCCATCGAAACATGCCCCAACAACACATGGCCTACCGTCCCGCGTTCCCACAGGTGTCCCGATGAAAATGGTACCTCACATGTGTGGGTGCACCGATCTGGCCGCCTAGGGGAAAGCCTAAAACACAAGGAACCCCAAGTCTGTTTTCAGACCGGAATATGAGACGCTCTGCCGACCGGCATACTATACAGATATGGGCCTTGAGTATCCAAGCCACCGGGGAAAACACAGAACCCCATCCATTTCCGAAAAGAGGGCACCCGTGGGAATCCGCAGAGGTATTATATGCCCAAATCGCCCCAGAATTTATTACCCAGACACCCCAGCAATGTCCGAAATGTGGGGGAAAAAACGAATTTTCCGCACATTTCGCTCGGCTCACCCATCGAAACACGGCCCGACAAAACATGGCCTACTGTCCCGCGTTCCCACAGGTGTCCCGATGAAAACGGTACCTCACATCTGTGGGTGCACCGACCTGTCGCCAAGGGGAAAGCCTAAAACAGAAATAACCCCAAGTCTGTTTTCAGACCGGAATTTGAGACGTTCTACCGACCGGCACAACATTACAGATATGGGCCTCGGGTGTCCAAGCCACCGGGGAAAACAGTGAACCCCATGCATTTCCGAAAAGAGGACACCCTTGGGAATCCGCAGGGGTATGTTATGCCCAAATCGCCCCAGAATTTATTACCCAGACACCCCCGCAAATTCCGAAATGTGGGAAAAAAAGGCATTTTCCGCACATTTCGCTCGACTCACCCATCGAAACACGCCCCCAACAACACATGGCCTACCATCCCGCGTTCCCACAGGTGTCCCGATGAAAACGGAATCTCATATGTGTGGGTGCACCTACCTGGCCGCCAAGGGGAAAGCCTAAAACACAAGTAACCCCAAGTCTGTTTTCAGACCGGAATTTGAGACGCTCTGTCAACCGGCACAACATACAGATATGGGCATCGGGTGTCCAAGCCACCGGGAAAACAGGGAACCCCATGCATTTCCGAAAAGAAGACACCCGTGGGAATCTGCAGAGGTATGATATGCCCAAATCACCCAGAATTTATTACCCAGACACCCCCGCAAATTCTGAAATGTGGGGAAAAAAACGCATTTTCTGCACATTTCGCTCGGCTCACCCATCGAAACACGCCCCCAACAACACATGGCCTACCGTACGGCGTTCCCACAGGTGTCCTGATGAAAACGGTACTTCACATGTGTGGGTACACCGACCTGGCCGCCAAGGGGAAAGCCTAAAACACAAGTAACCCCAAGTCTGTTTTCAGACCGGAATTTGAGACGCTCTGCCGACAGGCACAACTTACAGATATTGGCATCGGGTGTCCAAGCCACCAGCTAAAACAGGGAACCCCATGCATTTCCAAAAAGAGGACACCCGTGGGAATCCACAGAGGTATGATATGCCCAAATCGCCCAGGAATGTATTACCCAGACACCCCCGCAAAGTCTGAAATGTGGGAAAAAAAACGCATTTTCCGCACATTTCGCTCGGCTCGCCCATCGAAACATGCCCCCAACAACACAGGGCTTACCGTCCCGCGTTCCCACAGGTGTCCCGATGAAAACGGTTCCTCACATGTGTGTGTGCACCTACCCGGCCGCCAAGGGGAAAGCCTAAAACACAAGCAACCCCAAGTCTGTTTTCAGACCGGAATTTGAGAAGCTCTGCCGACCGGTACACCATATTCATTTGGGTCTCGAGTGTCCAAGCCACCAGTGAAAACAGGGAACCCCATGCATTTCCGAAAGAGGACACCTGTGGGAATCTGCAGAGGTTTGATATGCCCAAATCGCCCCAGAATTTATTACCCAGACACCCCACCAAAGTCCAAAATGTGGGGAAAAAACACATTTTCCGCACATTTCGCTTGGTTCACCCATCGAAACATGCCCCAACAACACATGGCCTACCGTCCCGCGTTCCCACAGGTGTCCCGATGAAAATGGTACCTCACATGTGTGGGTGCACCGATCTGGCCGCCTAGGGGAAAGCCTAAAACACAAGGAACCCCAGGTCTGTTTTCAGACCGGAATATGAGACGCTCTGCCGACCGGCATACTATATAGATATGGGCCTCGAGTATCCAAGCCACCGGGGAAAACCCGGAACCCCATGCATTTCCGAAAAGAGGGCACCCGTGGGAATCCGCAGAGGTATTATATGCCCAAATCGCCCCAGAATTTATTACCCAGACACCCCAGCAATGTCCGAAATGTGGGGGAAAAAACGAATTTTCCGCACATTTCGCTCGGCTCACCCATCGAAACACGGCCCGACAAAACATGGCCTACTGTCCCGCGTTCCCACAGGTGTCCTGATGAAAACGGTACCTCACATCTGTGGGTGCACCGACCTGTCGCCAAGGGGAAAGCCTAAAACACAAATAACCCCAAGTCTGTTTTCAGACCGGAATTTGAGACGTTCTCCCGACCGGCACAACATTACAGATATGGGCCTCGGGTGTCCAAGCCACCGGGGAAAACAGTGAACCCCATGCATTTCCGAAAAGAGGACACCCTTGGGAATCCGCAGGGTGTGCCCAAATCGCCCCAGAATTTATTACCCAGACACCCCCGCAAATTCCGAAATGTGGGAAAAACAAGGCATTTTCCGCACATTTCGCTCGACTCACCCATCGAAACACGCCCCCAACAACACATGGCCTACCGTCCCGCGTTCCCACAGGTGTCCCGATGAAAACGGAATCTCATATGTGTGGGTGCACCTACCTGGCCGCCAAGGGGAAAGCCTAAAACACAAGTAACCCCAAGTCTGTTTTCAGACCGGAATTTGAGACGCTCTGTCAACCGGCACAACATACAGATATGGGCCTCGGGTGTCCAAGCCACCGGGAAAACAGGGAACCCCATGCATTTCCGAAAAGAAGACACCCGTGGGAATCTGCAGAGGTATGATATGCCCAAATCACCCAGAATTTATTACCCAGACACCCCCGCAAATTCTGAAATGTGGGGAAAAAAACGCATTTTCTGCACATTTCGCTCGGCTCACCCATCGAAACACGCCCCCAACAACACATGGCCTACCGTACGGCGTTCCCACAGGTGTCCTGATGAAAACGGTACTTCACATGTGTGGGTACACCGACCTGGCCGCCAAGGGGAAAGCCCAAAACACAAGTAACCCCAAGTCTGCTTTCAGACCGGAATTTGAGACGCTCTGCCGACAGGCACAATTTACAGATATGGGCCTCGGGTGTCCAAGCCACCAGCGAAAACAGGGAACCCCATGCATTTCCAAAAAGAGGACACCCGTGGGAATCCACAGAGGTATGATATGCCCAAATCGCCCAGGAATGTATTACCCAGACACCCCCGCAAAGTCTGAAATGTGGGAAAAAAAACGCATTTTCCGCACATTTCGCTCGGCTCGCCCATCGAAACATGCCCCCAACAACACAGGGCTTACCGTCCCGCGTTCCCACAGGTGTCCCGATGAAAACGGTTCCTCACATGTGTGTGTGCACCTACCCGGCCGCCAAGGGGAAAGCCTAAAACACAAGCAACCCCAAGTCTGTTTTCAGACCGGAATTTGAGACGCTCTGTCGACCGGTACAACATATTCATTTGGGTCTCGAGTGTCCAAGCCACCAGTGAAAACAGGGAACCCCATGCATTTCCGAAAGAGGACACCTGTGGGAATCTGCAGAGGTTTGATATGCCCAAATCGCCCCAGAATTTATTACCCAGACACCCCAGCAAAGTCCGAAATGTGGGGAAAAAAACGCATTTTCCGCACATTTCGCTCGGTTCACCCATCGAAACACGCCCCAACAACACATGGCCTACCGTCCCGCATTCCCATTGGTGTCCCGATGAAAATGGTACCTCACATGTGTGGGTGCACCTACCTGGCCGCCTAGGGGAAAGCCTAAAACACAAGTAACCCCAAGTCTGTTTTCAGACCGGAATGTGATACGCTCTGCCGACCGGCACAATATACAGATATGGGCCTCGAGTGTCCAAGCCACCGGGGAAAACAGGGAACCCCATGCATTTCCGAAAAGAGGACACCCGTGGGAATCCGCAGAGGTATGATATGCCCAAATCGCCCCAGAATTTATTACCCAGACTCCCCAGCAAAGTCCGAAATGTGCGGAAAAAAACGCATTTTCCGCACATTCCGCTCGGCTCACCCATCGAAACACGGCCCCGACAAAACATGGCCTACTGTCCCGAGTTCCGACAGGTGTCCTGATGAAAATGGTACCTCACATGTGTGGGTGCACCGACCTGTCGCCAGGGGAAAGCCTAAAACTCAAATAACCCCAAGTCTGTTTTCAGACCGGAATTTAAGACGTTCTGCCGACCGGCACAACATTACAGATATGGGCCTCGGGTGTCCAAGCCACCGGGGAAAACAGGGAACCCCATGTATTTCCGAAAAGAGGACACACTTGGGAATCCGCAGGGGTATGTTATGTCCAAATCGCCCCAGAATTTATTACCCAGACACCCCCGCAAATTCCGAAATGTGGGAAAAAAAGGCATTTTCCGCACATTTCGCTCGGCTCACCCATCGAAACACGCCTCCAACAACACATGGCCTACCGTCCCGCGTTCCAACAGGTGTCCCGATGAAAACGGAATCTCATATGTGTGGGTGCACCTACCTGGCCGCCAAGGGGAAAGCCTAAAACACAAGTAACCCCAAGTCTGTTTTCAGACAAGAATTTGAGACGCTCTGCCGACCGGCACAACATACAGATATGGGCCTCGGGTGTCCAAGCCACCGGGAAAACAGGGAACCCCATGCATTTCCGAAAAGAGGACACCCGTGGGAATCTGCAGAGGTAAGATATGCCCAAATCACCCCAGAATTTATTACCCAGACAACCCCGCAAATACTGAAATGTGGGGAAAAAAACGCATTTTCCGCACATTTTGCTCGGCTCACCCATCAAAACACACCCCCAACAACACATAGCCTACCGTACGGCGTTCCCACAGGTGTCCTGATTAAAACGGTACTTCACATGTGTGGGTGCACCGACCTGGCCGCCAAGGGGAAAGCTTAAAACACAAGTTACCCCAAGTCTGTTTTCAGACTGGAATTAGAGACACTCTGCCAACCGGCACAACATAGAGATATGGGCCTCGGGTGTCCAAGCCACCGGGGAAAACAGGGAACCCCATGCATTACCGAAAAGAGGACACCCGTGGGAATCGGCAGAGGTGTGATATGCCCAAATCGTCCCAGAATGTTTTACCCAGACACCCCCGCAAAGTCCGAAATGTTGGGAAAAAACGCATTTTCCGCACATTTTGCTCGGCTCACCCATCGGAACACACCCCCAACAACATATGGCCTACCGTAACGTGTTCCCACAGGTGTCCCGATGAAAACGGTACCCCACATGTGTGGGTGCACCTACCTGGCCGCCAAGGGGAAAGCCTAAAACACAAGTAACCCCAAGTCTGTTTTCAGACCGGAATTTGAGACGCTCTGCCGACCGGTACAACATATTCATTTGGGCCTCGAGTGTCCAAGCCACCAGTGAAAACAGGGAACCCCATGCATTTCCGAAAGAGGACACCTGTGGGAATCTGCAGAGGTATGATATGCCCAAATTAACCCAGAATTTTTTACCCAGACACCCCACCAAGGTCCAAAATATGGGGAAAAAAAGGCATTTTCCACACATTTCGCTCGGTTCACCCATCGAAACACGCCCCAACAACACATGGCCTACCGTCCCGCATTCCCACAGGTGTCCCGATGAAAATGGTACCTCACATGTGTGGATGCACCGACCTGGCCACCTAGGGGAAAGCCTAAAACACAAGTAACCCCAAGTCTGTTTTCAGACCGGAATATGAGACGCTCTGCCGACCGGCACAATATACAGATATGGGCCTCGAGTGTCCAAGCCACCGGGGAAAACAGGGAACCCCATGCATTTCCGAAAAGAGGACACCCGTGGGAATCCGCAGAGGTATGATATGCCCAAATCGCCCAAGAATTTATTACCCAGACACCCCAGCAAAGTCTGAAATGTGGGGAAATAAACGCAAACACGCCCCAACAACACATGGCCTACCGTCCCGCATTCCCACAGGTGTCCCGATGAAAATGGTACCTCACATGTGTGGGTGCACCGACCTGGCCGCCTAGGGGAAAGCCTAAAACATAAGTAACCCCAAGTCTGTTTTCAGACCGGAATATGAGACGCTCTGCCGACCGGCACAATATACAGATATGGGCCTCGAGTGTCCAAGCCACCGGGGAAAACAGGGAACCCCATGCATTTCCGAAAAGAGGACACCCATGGGAATCCGCAGAGGTATGATATGCCCAAATCGCCCCAGAATGTATTACCCAGACACCCCAGCAAATTCCAAAATGTGGGGAAAAAAATGCATTTTCCGCACATTCTGCTCGGCTCACCCATCAAAACACGGCCCTTAAAAAACATGGCCTACTGTCCCGCGTTCCCACAGGTGTCCCGACAAAAACGGTACCTCACATGTGTGGTTGCACCAACCTGGCCGCCAAGGGGAAAGCTTAAAACACAAGTAACCCCAAGTCTGTTTTCAGACCGGAATTTGAGACGCTCTGCCGACAGGCACAACATACAGATATGGGCCTCGGGTGTCCAAGCCACCAGGGAAAACAGAGAACCCCATGCATTTCCGAAAAGTGGACACACTTGGGAATCCGCAGGGGTATGTTATGCCCAAATCACCCCAGAATGTATTACCCAGACACCCCCGCAAATTCTGAAATGTGGGGGAAAAAACGCATTTTCCGCACATTTTGCTCGGCTCACCCATCTAAACACACCCCCAACAACACCTGGCCTACCGTCCCGCGTTCCCACAGGTGTCCCGACAAAAACGGTACCTCACATGTGTGGGTGCATCTACCTGGCCGCCAAGGGGAAAGCCTAAAACACAAGTAACCCCAAGTCTGTTTTCAGACTGGAATTTGAGACGCTCTGCCGAATGGCACAACATACAGATATGGGCCTCGGATGTCCAAGCAACCGGGAAAATAGGGAACCCATGCATTTCAGAAAAGAGGACACCCGTGGAAATCTGCAGAGGTTTGATATGCCCAAATCGCCCCAGAATTTATTACCCAGACACCCCCGCAAATACCGAAATGTGTGGAAAAAAACACATTTTCCGCACATTTCGCTCGGCTCACCCATCGAAACACACCCCCAACAACACATGGCCTACCGTCCCCCATTCCCACACGTGTCCCAATGAAAACGGTACCTCACATGTGTGTGTGCACCAACCGGGGGCGCAAAAGGAAAAGGGTAACCCATTGGTAACCCCAAGCCTTTCGCCACTGCCCATTTTGTTCATGTGGGCAACCTACAGATTTGGGCCTAGGGTGTCGAAGCCAGCAAGGGAAATAGGGAACCCCATGCATTTCCAAAAAGAGGACACCCGTGGTAATCCGCAGAGATATGATATGCCCAAATCGCCCCAGAATGTATTACACAGACACCCCCGCAAAGTCCGAAATGTGGGGAAAAAAAAGCGTTTTCCGCACATTTCGCTCGGCTCACCCATCGAAACACGCCCCCAACAACACATGGCCTACCCTCCCGCGTTCCCACAGGTGTCCCGATGAAAACGGAATCTCACATGTGTGGGTGCACCTACCTGGCCGCCAAGGGGAAATCCTAAAACACAAGTAACCCCAAGTCTGTTTTCAGACCGGAATTTGAGACGCTCTGCCGACCGGCACAACATGCAGATATGGGCCTCGGGTGTCCAAGCCACCGGGAAAACAGGGAACCCCATGCATTTCCGAAAAGAGGACACCCGTGGGAATCTGCAGAGGTATGATATGCCCAAATCGCCCCAGAATTTATTACCCAGACACCCCCGCAAATTCTGAAATTTGGTGAAAAAAACGCATTTTTCGCACATTTCGCTCGGCTCACCCATTTAAACAAGCCCCCAACATCACGTGGCCTACCGTCCCGCGTTCCCACAGGTGTCCCGATGAAAACGGTACCTGACATGTGTGGGTGCATCTACCTGGCCGCCAAGGGGAAATCCTAAAACACAAGTAACCCCAAGTCTGTTTTCAGACCGGAATTTGAGACGCTCTGCCGACCGGCACAACTTACAGATATGGGCCTCGGGTGTCCAAGCCACCGGGAAAACAGTGAACCCCATGCATTTCCTAAAAGAGGACACCCGTGGGAATCTGCAGATGTATGATAAGCCCAAATCGCCCCAGAATTTATTACCCAGACACCCCCGCAAATACCGAAATGTGCGAGAAAAAAAACATGCATTTTCCGCACATTTCGCTCGGCTCACCCATCGAAACACTCCCCCAACAACACATGGCCTACCGTCCCGCGTTCCCACATGTGTACCGATGAAAACGGTACCTCACATGTGTGGGTGCACCTGTCGGAATTGAAATAATATTATGCCTCCTATTGCAGCAATTGTATGTGTATTGGCCTACGCCAAGTTGTCTAAAACATGATGCGAATAAACTCCGCTGCAAGGTCTTGACCTTAGAGAAAGTAATGTAAGTCGCCATCTTGGATTAAGCTGCCATTTTAGGTTCTCTTGTAATGTGGAAGTCACCCTGAACATCAAAATGGAGGCCAAATGACATACTGAGTAGGATTCTGGCCGTTGTGATCTCCGTACACACGAATAATTAATATGCCTGCAGGCCACTTGTTGGGGTCGCGAACTGAGACCTTGTCCTATTACTGACCTATGTGTAAAAGTACAACTATATCAGCGAAACTGATCAAAATGCATAAATTATAGGATTGACCTGGCAAGGAACCCTAGGCCCGATCCCAAGAATGGTTAACCCGCGAGAGGGTTGGCCAAGGGCTGGACAAATCATATAAAAGACGCAAGTATTCCAATGTACGGTCTCTCTTACTAATGCATCGAACCTTCGTTGAAGTTCGTTACGTTACTCTGAGAGCCGAATAGCTATCCGTTTGTCAATTGACTTTGGTAACTGTTGTAGCTTTTAAATAAAGCACTTGTATGTTCTTTGTAACTTGTGTTGGTGTGTTTCTTTTGGGCTTCCCGACCTTCAATGATCCGGAATACACCGAAACACACCACCAACAAGACGTGGCCTACCTTCCCGTGTCCCCACACATGTCCCGATGAAAACGGTATCCCACATGTGTGAGTGCACCTACCGGGGTCGCAAAAGGAAAAGGGTAACCCACTGGTAACCCCAAGCCTTTCGCCACTGCCCATTTTGTTCATGTTGGCAACCCACAGATTTGGGCCTAGAGTGTCGAAGCCAGCAAGGAAAACAGGGAACCCCATGCCTTTTCCAAAAGAGGACACCCGTGGGAATCCACAGACGTCTGCCTTGCGCAAATTGCCCCAGTTTTTATTAGCCACAATCCCTGACAAAGTGTGATATTTGGTGGGGAAAAAACACAATGTTCATTTTGTCTGGGGTTCTGGGTAATAAATTCTGGGCCGCTTCGTGCAAGTCAGACCACTGCGCATTCCCACGGGTGTCCTCTTTTGGGAAATGCATGGGGTTCCCTGTTTTCCTTGCTGGCTTCGACACCCTAGGCACAAATCTGTAGTCTGCCCTCATGAACCTATTGTGCTGTGGCGAAAGGCTTGGGGTTACCAGCGGGTTACCCTTTTCCTTTTGCGCCCTCGGTAGGTGCACCCACACATGTGAGGTACCTTTTTCGTCGGGTGCCCCTCAGCCCCCCCTAAAATGCAGCCTACGATTTTGGATTTTTTAGTTTTTGTTTACCCAAGTTCGCTTGGCGCAGATGGCCACATTAGTGTGCCAATCTGCCCCCAGGGTGCCCAAACCCTACTGCCCCATCTATTGGGGGTCCTGCCCCACCTATTGTGGTGGCCCTCTCCTCACCCACACCGAACGGAGGGGGGGGCACATCATGCAGTCCTTCCTAGGAGGCTCAGGGAGGGCATCATGAGGTGTCCACCCCAGCCGTTTGGGGTGGGAGGGGGGAGAGGGCCACCACAAAAGGTGGGGCAGGACCCCCAATAGATGGGGAAGTAGGGTTTGGGCACCCTGGGGCCAGATTGGCACACTAATACAAAATCGTAGGCTGCTTTTTAGGGGGGCTAAGGGGCACCCTAAATTGGCAGCAAATGTTTTACTGCAACGGGGGGTGGCACTCTCCCCCCCACCCCAAATGGAGGTCCCCACCTCATGCATCCCTCCCTGGTGTCAGATAGGGGAGGCCTCACCTCATGCATCTCTCCTTGGGGTCAGATGCCCCTTCCTAGGAGCCGATATCTGCCCCCAGGGAGGGTTACATGTGGTGCCCCCCTTTCTACTTCGGTTGGGGGGGAGGGCCATGATGTTTATTGGAAATTGCATGAGATGGGGCCTCATTCCGAGTATGGAGATAATCATGGCGCCATGACTACCTCCAATAACGGTACCGAGTCCGCCCTCGTTCAATGGGGACTTACCGCTCTATTCCGACCTACCGACCTTTGCGGGACCGGTACGTCCCCATTGAAAAAGCCATTCCCCATTCCCATTTGAGCCTCCATAGGGCTCAATGGGAAGGGGGAGGTTGTAAAATACGGGACGGCAATTTGCGGTACCGTTATTAGCTCTAAAGTCCCTTAACGGGTCTGGTCCTTAACGCCTGCTAAAACTCAGATGGATGGAGAGGTGGAGGTCGAAGGAGATCAGGACATCAAGTGTGTGCCCTTCAGAGTGAGTCGGGCCAAAGGAGAGAATGGACAGGGAGAGGGAGTCGCAGAGGTCACGGAAGAGTACAGAGGAGGAACAAGGAGAGTCTAAATGTATATTGAGGTCACCGAGGAGGAGGAGTTGAGTGGTAGAGGCCAGGAGGGAGGAGGAGAGGTCCACCCACTCAGAGAGAACTGAGCTGATTTGACCAGTAGGCTGGTAGATGGTAGCCACAGTAAGTGTTTGTGTTAGTGTTTGTGTTGTGTTAGTTTGTGGGAGAGCCTTGAGGACTGCATTCCAACATGCAGTGTCCTTGTCAGGCTCTCCATCAATGATGCTGATGGTCCTGAGAAACCAGATGCTGTGCATCCCATGCAGCTGGTGATGTGATGTTGTCAGCCAGGCGATGGGCACCCCAGCCATCTCCTGCATGACCTTGCCATGTTGGGTGGTGGCACGCAGCATCTGCTGCTCCCACTCCTACTGTCCATCATGCATACGTCCAACACTTGTGCAGGGCTGGCAGCGGTGGGATGCCGTGGTGCAGGCCATTTTAGTGGGACTCCTGTCCTTGGCTGCAGGTCTGCAACCCTCCATTGGACAGGAGCACCTGCTGCTGATTTGAACACAGGGGAAGGAAATCTTTCAGCCATAACCACAGTACACGTGCGGCTTGCCACTGAACGGAACTGTGACTCCTGGATCACCTCCTCATACTCAACAGCCACATCCAGACTGCCCATTGGGGCACCCTCCATGTCCCTCAGTGGGTCCTCCATATCTGATTCAAATGTGTCATGTGAGTATGAAGAGTCAGAAGGGTGGTCACCCCTACTGAGGAGTGCCTGCAGTGGTTTGGGTCGATTTGACCTAAAGCATTTGACCTAATCACATTTGATCAAATTAATTTGACCTTTTCTTCAGTCTAAAATGTGAGGGGAGATCTCCCACAAACTACCCCCACTTCCCCTCAACCTAATCTATACCCTTATCCATCACCCATATATAGATTTAATTACATCTGACTGAAAAATGTTAATAAAAATTCAATCAAATGTTTTAGGTCAAATGTTTTTTACATCAATTATCCTAATACCGCCTGCAGCACCTGCGGATTCTCATGTGGAATGGCACACTGGCCTACACTGGTGGTCTGTCATGTGTCTGCCTCCACTTCATCCTCCATCACTTCATCTGATACATCACCACCTTCACAAAGAAAGACAACAACATTCTGAGGCATGAGTGACTGAGCACACTCTGACCTGCAGAGCACCAGTGAATGCCATTTGGTGACCTGGCAATCATGGCTCAGCATATCAGGCTGTGCAACATGGCATGGTTTGTGGTATCAAGAGTACATACATACACATGGACATGATTGACAGTGATTCCCATCAGTGGAATGATGGAGATGTGTGCATCATCAGTGAGCCTCTACTCTACGCCAAACTTTTCTTGTTACAACATGTGGGAGTGTGACCTGTACATAAGCCCCCCCTGTTTCTACCTACAAATGTCATGCAGGCATATGTGTTGCCATGATCTCCCCAACCACCATTGCAAAATTTCCCATGCCCACAAGATAAGTGGTTGGTCACACACTTTGCAACCATGTGTGTGGAGAGTGCGACATTGAAATGGCCAAGGCATGCTTGCAGTGCCACTGCACCATTGAAACTACAAACGTGGAATGTACTACGCTGAAACATCTATTGGCTAGCCACATCTTGTCCCGTCTGCAATAGAACCTCATGCGTTTCTGCACAGACAATGTTGCTCATCCATTTCCACCAGCAGCCAGGTCCAGGGAATGGACGACTGTGAAATCATGCACACATTGCTGTGATTCTGTGTGTGACCTAATTGGCATTCACAATAGATGATACACACGTATGACAATGTGAATGTGGACAATGAGATGTGTGTTGCATGCCATTGCCACAAATACAAGTACTGGCACAGAAGTAAAAGCAGTATAGTCTGGGTAACCGTACCAAGCCACACAGTCGCTCTCTGTTTGTACCCAACTAGGGATGTAAGAGTTCATAGTTTGTAGGACACAGGTATACATTTTCTTATGTTCAAGTATATTACTGTGTAACCCGAAATTCAAAAAATCAATCTACGCCATGATTCTTCATCTTAAAAGTATACAGATTTTTTGAGTCAGGGTGTCTCCAGACTCCTCACAGTCAGCTCCTGAACACTCCAGAATTAATTCTGAAACAATATTTTTGATTAAATCTACCATTTTTTGATTTTTTTTAAAGAGATTAACGTTGTGGTGCCCACTCATTTCTGCTTTGCTACAGAAGTAAAAGCCAGCATACAGTGATGTGTACTGTGACACCAACATGTACCATGCACAGAAACCATGTAACTACCTCCCTGAATGCAGGTCAGGTGATGGAAGTGTACACGGTATCCTTCATGCATTGCCCATGGATGGATGCCAACAGCAGCCAACTGTACTCATATGCGTGCATGTCATGCAAAATTATAAGCACATATGATAAGAACAAATGCCACTCACCAGATGTGTCAATATAGGCATCTTTTCCTCCCACACCAAGCACCTGATCATTCCACTTGTGATCACTTTGAAAGGCGTTAGCTCCTCCTCCTCTTCTGATCCCCCTCCAGTGGCCTGGGCAGAGGCTAGGTTGCCACTGATCTTCTGCTTCGTCCTTCGAATGACATCCTCCATCCGCTTGCAGACATGTTTTGCAGTACGCCTCTCCACACCACAAGCATTGATGAGGTTTGTGACCCCCCCCAAAAGCCTCATTCTCTGAGCAATAGTTTGGGTGCTGCCAGCTGAGGGGCAGAGGTCCACATGGGGTTCCTGTGCATAGTCGGTGGATTTCAAGCTTGTCATTGGAGCATTTCTTCCTCAGTGGCCCCTTCTCCTTCACCTATGTCTGATCATGGGGTGGTGCCTTTTCTTTTTCTGCAGGGTGTCACCTCTTGGCCCCATGGGGTCTTTGGTGGTGCTGTGCCACCTCTTCACATATGACCAAGTCCTCATTCTGGTGCAATGTTACCTCTGGGCTTAGGCTCACTACATCCTGAATCTGAGGCACGTGTGTCCTGACCATGTTCTCCTCCTGGGGCAAGGTCATGTACATCCTCACCAAGCAGCCTTCCCGCTCATCGCGCCAGCAAACGGAGAAGCACACCCCCCATAGAGTGGTCTGACAAGCCTCCAAATTAGAAACCACAAAAAAAAATGATGCGTTACGCAATGCGTAGAGGGACTCTCAGCAAAGAAATGTGTATGTGATGCCTTAGAGGCACCCAGTGCTTAATTTGTAAATAAATATGTGCCAGTCCCCAAAAACATTGGCCCCATAATACTGGGCGCGGCTCCGCCAGTTCAGTGCTAGACCTAGATCTGCCCACCACCAGCCCATCACACTGCTGCTGCTTCATGTCACATGTTTGGCGCTGCACAAGCAACTGCTGGCACTGGCTAGTAGTGGGGGGAAGGGCACACATGGGTTGAGAAAGTATAATGCTTTAAAGTTGGAAAACACTTGTTATGGTAGGTGTAGTGGTTCCAGCATTCCGGCAACCCCAGAGGCGAAAGAGTGCATTTTAACACACTTCTAAGTTCTAGACCACACTTGTTAG
The DNA here is from genome assembly GCF_040938575.1 of Ambystoma mexicanum. Taxonomy (NCBI): domain Eukaryota; kingdom Metazoa; phylum Chordata; class Amphibia; order Caudata; family Ambystomatidae; genus Ambystoma; species Ambystoma mexicanum. The sequence goes on along the minus strand of NC_090926.1, from coordinate 942,176,776 downwards.
ATGTCTGGACCATACTTGCTGTCCTCGAAGTAATAATATATTTGATAAAATAGTTGCAAACCTATAGATGTTATCTTATTTGTCCATTTTGTAGAATGACCCCCCACCGCCCACCCACTCACACCGCCCTGTTTCCCAAATGGCTCTGAGTGGAGCTGGGGTCGCTTGTGAGACTCACAGAGAGTGTCTTTCTGTTTTGACATACCAAATCTGTACGTATTGTAAGTGAGACATTTTACTAACAGGTCAAACTTTCTATGGCAGGTTGGACTTAACATGACAGGACGTTACACTGCACAATATTTTACTGACCTCTATCACAGACAGCACCCGCAGACATGTTCGACTTGCCTTCAACAATGCAGAGGGGAAGAAGAGGGTAGAGTGACCCTTTGCAGTGGAAGTCAGGTGAGATTACATTATTTGCCCAGTATTACACACTTATGCTGAACAGCAAGCACCTCCCAGGGTGCTGCTAATGCTTCATAAATATAACTAAAAGCTTTACACATTGTTTGTTTATGTGCCCACCCATTGCCTGCTCGTGGCCATGCTAACCCCTATGGCCGTTCCCACCCATTCCTGCCTCTGTCCGCCCAATACTCCTCCTCATGGGAACTCTTTGAGCTCTCATTACCATTAAACTTTGCACTGGAATTGCCTGCAAGTGTTTGTTTAAAGCAGTCTTCTGAGAGTTAATGACTTAAAATTGGAGTTGTAAACACGCTACTGGTATAGTACTTTTCTGCTTTAGCACTCACAGTCAGCATTCAAACAAACCAAAACCGTATGCGACTCTGAATACTTTAAAAGAAATCACTGGATTTCCAATAATGCAGTCTATGTGCATATCTTAGAAGCCAAGAGTGTTTACTCTCCACCAACTGTGCATGTTCTCATTTAGGATTCACAGAAAACTACAAACATCTCTACTGGGGCTAAGGGAGCTTCCTGCCGTGCTGCTAAGTAAATAAGGGGGCCCTTTGTCCCCCCACCCCTAAGCGCATGAGTGAGAGGGTTACCTTACATTCAAGGGGACTCAGAGTTGAACCTGTTTAGATGGAAAGGGTGAGCAAATTACTAGATAATTATGTGTAGACATGCCTGCGGGTGGCCCTGGTCTCCTATAGGAAGAGAGGCCAACTTTGCTTAGGCTTATTTCGCTCTGGGTGGGACCACATAAGTGGAGACGTGTCGCCCTTTTGGAGAAGATTCCTCCAGATTACCTCCCTGCCCCCCAGAGTACATCACCATTTGCTCCCGTGGATTAGGCATCTCAGTATTTGGAGGCTCGAGCTCAGCATCACAAGTGTATCTGCCTCCCCAGGGTGCCCTCATCTCATCTGCATCATGCCTGCTGTCTAGACGGAATTATGACATGCTCATTAAGGTGAGCTGGTATATCCCTGGGTTTATCTGACCTTTGCGAAGGTACGGATGCAAAGTTTGAGCTGCATTTGCTTTTGTAGAGAATGTGATGTCCCTGGGGTGCTTGAAGAGATAGAGGGAGAAGTGGGCTGGGAGCGTGGATGAGTGGTTGGGAGTTTGAATGTTAGATGGAGCCAACCAAGCAGGGAAAATGACAAATGGACTTTAAATGGCAAACAGGGAAATAATAGGGAAATAATTGCATCTTTCCCCTTGTGGAGAGATCCTTAGAGATCCAGTTGGGAGAGAAGAAATTATGTGTAGGCGCACGCTTGTGGGATCACACACACACGCACACGCATACACGTTTTACCTACCTTGTGGGGACTATGTGTGGATACCTACCTTGTGGGGACTAACCTTTCCCAATGTTTTAAAAATATGCTAACAGCAGAAATATATTCAGAAAAATATTATAATATTGGATCCAGCTTCAAATGTGCAAATATGCTAATTTTTAAATCGCGTGTACGGTACCATCACTGTGGGGACCTGAACGCGTGTTACCATCCTTGTGAGGACTTAATTATTCTTATTTGGAATTGAATGTTTCACTATGCAAAAATCTAAATGTTTGTTTCATAGATCTCTGTAAAATACTTTGTTCTATTTTTATATATGAGTACCTGCCCGTACCAGAGGAATGCACAATAGATGGATGGTAATGGTGTTGTATTTTCCATAAGAAGTTCACTTAAAAACGTGCTCAATCTGTAATTCTACCATATTTTAAAACACTCCAAATGTGTCAGAAAAGAGAAATGGAGCACAGAATGATTAGGTGAATGGCTCGGGATCACACACTGTGGTCAAGTGCGGAAGCAGTGATTTGAATACAAGTGTCATTGTTTTACAGTCACCATCTTGTCCACCGAAACACATCTACTCTCTATGATTGGTCTGATGACAAAGATGTTATAGTCCTCATTGAAATGTTGTTTGAAGTCGGTGATGTTGAAGTCACACTAGAGATTGTATGTCCTGATACTGGTTTCAGGTCCTCACAGAGATGGTGTGTATGAATAATCATGTTAAAGACCCTATACCTATGTTGTTGTGTAAACCACACAGAGATGGTGTGTGATTAACATAATGAAAAAGTACCCAGAGATATGGTGTTTGATGTTGGTGATGGTGAAGTACTAAAAGAGATTGTATGTCATGATAATCATATCCAGATCCTCACAATGATGGTGTGTGATCATTATGTTAAAGTCCCCACAGAGCTGGTGTGTGTTAATAAGAACTTTAAAGTCCTCACAGAGATGGTATGTGATAATAATGATATGAAAGTCCCCAGAGAGATAGTGTGTGATTATCTTGGTGTTAAGGTCCCCAGAGAGATGGTGTGTGTTATTAATAACTTTGAAGTCCCCACGGTGATGGAATGTGATAATAATGATATTAACATCCCCAGAGACATAGTGGGCTTCATTATAAGTTTGGTGGTCCGGAAATAAGGGTACCAATAGCAATGTACCGGCACCCTTTCGATACCGACAATCTATGAGAATGCCGGTAGGGGCCACAGAACTCCCGGCAGGCCTGACCTGCTGGGTTTTCAGGCCCCTAGCGGCATGGTTCTCACTGACGTACCAGCAGCATTAGCCACAGTGCCAGTGCTTCACAGTCCCAATTCCAGAGGAGTCCTATCAGACTCCACAGGAATGGGGATGTACTGTTCCGCCACTTGCTATGATATACCAGGGGCACCGGGATGCCAGGCGGCAGAAACTGTGTTACAGGGTTGCCGGCAACCTGCCGCCTACCGGCGGGTTTAACTGGCAACCCTGTAATGAGGGCTAGTGTGTGATGATCTTAATGTTAAAGTCCCCAGAGAGATGGTGTGTGATTATCTTGACGGTTAAAGTCCCCACAGAGATGGTATGTGACATTGATGATATTAAAGTCCCCAGAGAGATAGTGTGTGATTATCTTGATGTTAAAGTCCCCAGAGAGATGGTGTGTGATAATAATGATATTAAAGTCCCCAGAGAGATGATGTGTGATTATCTTGATGTCAAAGTCCCCATTTGAATGGTGTTTGATGCTGGTGATGTCGAAGTCCCACTAGAGATTGTATGCCTTGATACTGGTTTTAGTTCCTCACAGAGATGGTGTGTATGAATAATCATGTTAAAGACCCTATACCTATGTTGTTTTATAAACCACACAGAGATGGTCAGTGATTAACATAAAGATAAAGTACCCAGAGATAGGGTGTTTGATGTTGGTGATGGTGAAGTACCAAAACAGATTGTATGTCATGATAATCATATCCAGATCCTCATAAGTTATTTTTTTATTTTTGCATTTTTAAAGCGCTCATACAGCCCGCGGGCATCGAGGCGCTGTTACAGGAATTGTTTGTTTTTTAGTTGCGTAATTGTTTTTTTTGTCTTGGTTGCGTATTTATAATGCGCTTAAATACCTAGAGGTTTCTAAGTGCGGACCCGGGGATCGAACCTGTGTTGCTTCATGTCGTCTTGCTTCCAAGGTGAACACATTGCCGCTGAACTATCCTCCTGGGGAATGATGGTTTGTGATCATTATGTTACAGTCCCCACAGAGCTGGTGTGAGTTAATAATAACCTTAAAGTCCCCACAGTGTTGGTATGTGATAACAATGATATTAAAGTCCCCAGAGAGATAGTTTGTGATGATCTTGATGTTAAAGCCCCCAGAGAAATGGTGTGTGTGTTAATAATAACATTAAAGTCCCCACAGTGTTGGTTTGTGATAATAATAATATTAAAGTCCCCAGAGCGATAGTGTGTGATTATCTTGATGTCAAAGTCCCCAGAGAGATGGTGTGTGTGTTAATAATAACATTAAAGTCCCCACAGTGCTGGTTTGTGATAATAATAATATTAAAGTCCCGAGAGCGATAGTGTGTGATTATCTTGATGTTAAAGTCCCTAAAGAGATGGTGTTTGATGTTGGTGATGCTGAAGTACCAATATATATATTGTATGTCATGATACTAATGTGCAGGTCCTCACAGAGATGGAGTGTGAAGTACATGTTATATTTCCCACAGACATGGTGTGTGATCATTATATTAATGTCCCCACAGATTTGGTGTGTAATGTTGGTGATGTTATAGACCCAATAGAGGTTATGTGTCATGCTACTGATTTTCCGGTTCTCACAAAGATGGTGTGTGAGAATAAGATTAAAGTCCCCACAGTGATGCTGTTTGATAATGATGATTATAAATTCTCCCTTAAAGCTCGTGTGTTATAAATAGGACATCAATGTCGCCATATAATTGTGTGTGTATGGACGGGAGTGATGATGCTTTTTGACGTGATTATATTCCAGTCCCAACAGAGATGTTGTTTGGTAGTAAGGATGTTGAAATCCCCACAGTGATGGTGTGTCTGCCCTCACATAGTCAGTGTGTGTGAAAATTACAATGTTGAGGTCACCAGAGAAATTGTATGCAGTAATAATGACAATAAAATCCCCACTATCATCGTCTGTGATATTGAAGCCCCTCAGAGATGATGTGTGATGGTAATTGTGATCAGGTTCTCAAATTAATAGTGTGTGATAATGGTAATATCAAAATCATTGCAAACATGCAGTGGTCGAAGTGGTCGGGAGCAGTGCTCCTATACTTATTTTAATTACATTTTACCGTTCCTATACTTTTATTTTAAAAAGAAATCGTTCCGGAACGGTTTCGTTTTAAAATAAAGTGTAGGAAGAATTTCAAACTTGGCCTTTCAGTGCACTGCACAGGATGCTTTCTTAAAGAGCAGGCACATGTTTCGTGGGTTTTTTATTCTGCATGGGAGGTGGCGCGGCGATGAGGTCTGTGGGGAGCGGTCCAGTCCAGTAGGGAACATAGTTCCACTACTTCTTTTCGTGCACTTCGACCACTGCAAGCATGGTGTTTTCAAGATAGTAAAATAAATAGAGATTTCTCTGCATTGATATCTTGTGATTATCTTGATGTTAAACCTCCAAAAGAGATTTTGTGAGAGATGAGGAGTTTTGTGTCACCAGAGGTGAGGTGCATAACGACAGGAACAAGAGAACAATGTAGTCGAAATCAAGATTCAATGATCCACTATCATCAAATTGGCAAGCATACCATCTCTACTACAGCTTGTACACCACATCTTTACAGCACTTGTTTAATGTTAGTTACATTTTCAAAATAGATATACTATGTCATATTAGTAATGTCAAATGTCTGTTATGTAGCCAAGGATTATGCACAAAGAGATAGCACCTACAACTTGAGTCAAACAAAGTTTATTTACACAACCAAAATGTAAGGAAAACCGCATAAAAGTTAAATCTCTTGTATCGCAGTCTCAGGCTTAAGATTTTCCCTGCACACTTCTTCGCCTACACGGGCCAATCCCATTGTTTACTCAACCGGCTTTAACAGGGCTACCCATTCTGCTGGCAGGCAATTCTGTTCTCTGATCGTCTGTCTGTAATTTCTGCCTGAGGAAAGGGGTACAGATGGAGTGTCTCAGATGTGGTCAAGGAATGCTGGTTTGGAGCACCTCCCTGATGACAAGCCTTTTTCTTCTGCTCACCTTCTTTACTCCTGTGTTTGTCCTTTACATCCTGATCAATGTGTCATGCTTTCATTCCTCCTTTCACCATGGGTTTAACCCCTTCAGACTGGGCTTTGCTTGTACTCCCTACCTTAGGTCAAGATCTCCCACTCAGTCCTTCATAGGCTCAGTCCTTCATAGGCTATGTACCTAGGGCCTTTCTTACCTCCTCCAATGTTTCACTTCTGCCTCCTCCTGATCACTAACTCTTTCCTCCACCTCATGTTGTTCACCTCCAACCACCTCTTGCTTTTCATCTTCAATCGCTTACTTTTGTTCATTTTAGCATCTCATATCATATACCTCTCCCAACCTCCTGCTGCTCACCTCCAGCCAACTGTTGCTGTTTACCTTCAGCCCCGCCTGCTTTTCACCTCCAGCCACACATGCGGTTCTTTTTCCTCCGCTAATGGCTAGACCTGTCCTTCTCTCTCTCTCTCCTTCTCCAATTTTTCCAACTTTACCCACTGCTTTTTTCAATATTTGCCAATTTGCCCCAACCACCTAACACAATCCTCTTCTTCAAACACCCAAACCCATTGACTGATTAACTGGCTTTTTGTGACAGCTCCTTAAGCTTGCCATCTTCCAGGGGCGCTCATCTGTCTAGGTAAATGGCTGAAGCCCAGTGACTGGCTGTTGTTAAATGATTGACATGAGTCAAATGGGCGAACTGAGAGAATGGGCCAAGTTTGAATATTCCAAAATTCCCATTTTGAATTCCAAACCCGCTCTTTTTTTTGCCACCCTGCAGACATCCTGAATGTGTCAGCTCTCCAGAGACCAGAGACCAGGTTCACAGTGGCTGGGCAAATCAATGGCAATAAATGCATGGTACCAGTTTTTTTTGGTGAGCTTGTGGCAACATTGTGTTACAGGGAACCAGGTCTGGGGCCCCTTGAGTAAACAAGCTTGCTGCACAGATGAGAATTGCAGCATTTGTATGTTTACATTATTGGTCTGCGAACTGAGTTCATAGTGTCAGGACCTTGTGGTCATTCATGTATTATATCCCGGGTGACTATGCCAGAGCCTATAACGTACAGTCGTGCTTGAGGCGAACATCTAGGAGCACCTTCCCATATGGATATCTACACTATGTGAGACATGCATGGTCTCATGAGAGAAACAAAGACACAATGATTCAAGTTTATGAAAACCTTTATTTGATAATGAAACAGGTTTGGAGACTGCCTAACTTGCCCTACCTCTATAATGGGAGTAGTCTCGACCATCAATCAAAAATATAAGTCCAAAGTCTTTCAAGTTAGTCAAAACAAAAATGTCTCTAAGAAAACTATGCTTGCCCTCACACTCTCTAACACAATAATGTGCATGGGATTGGACTAAATAAAAAGGTTGCTTCAAAGAAAAGGTTAGGATAGTACTGGAGCTGGTCCACAGATCCCTTCCCCAAGTCTTCAGCAACTTGGTATTCAGCATGCATTGCTCAGCTTTCAAAGGCACTGCACAAGTTCTTTTTACAAGTTCAAACAGTTTTGGTTGCACAAGTTCAAAGTTCCTTTAGGTAACAATTCCTCTGTCACCTCTCCTCAGGAAGTCTCCTACTTGTCATTAGTTCACAAGACTCTCACAGTTCACAACAAGATTATGTATTGGTGTGCCAGAGCCCTTAGACAACGCCCAGTATTCCTCAGCCTCAGGTGGGACCACTCTGGCACCTTGGCTCTCCTCACAGTTATTCAGCAGTTCAACATATCAGAAACCTTCGATGAACACACAATACTTTTGGCCCTGTGTGGGACTACTCCGATAGCTAGGCCGCGATCTCAGCTTTCCCTTTTCATTGTGCCCCCGGCACCTTTTTGCAGTTAAATCTCAACTTTCATCAGCATGCTCCTGGCAACTTTTTACAGTTCAACTTCAGCTTTTCTCAATATTGTGCTGCCGGCACCTTTTACAATTCACCACCAAATTTTCACGGGGTCTCAGGGTGCCTCTTCCCTCAAGCATGCTTCCATATTCGCTCTCTCTGTGAACTTTACTCCTGTACAAAATGTCTCTGTTTACTAGAGCTCCTTTCTACATGTGTTAACATAAATGTGAACGTTTGCTACTTTGTTTCTCTCCTCTTCAACTTTCACAATGGACAATCAAAGCTTTCCTTTTCAGCGTGCTTCTCATCCTACGCACGTTCTTGTAATTATCGTACTACTTGCAACATTTTATACCTCGCACTTTGCCACTATACTCAACCGGGTTCCCCTTTGGCGTTGAACTCACCAGTTGTGATTTATTTAACGACATTGTTGCAGTCTTATCGACTGAAGACGAAGGGCTCCTCGCCAGCCCCTCCAACTCTCCCGGGCGGATTCTTTTCCCCAAGATAATGAACACCCTTCCACAGACTTCACTCTGGAGAGCAGCTTTGCACTTAACCCCCTTCTGGCTCCTTGGAGACACAGCTCCCTCGCCACACTTTCGTTAGTCCTTTTGCACCATAGGCTCTCAGCCTCTCGGCCCTCCCTTCTCCCCCAGCAGGTGTCAGATTTTCTGGGCATCCCAGTTTTCCTGTGCTCACATACTCCGACTCATGAACCTTCTTGGGCTCTAGCTCGCTCATTCTGTTTCTCTGGCTCACCTATGTTATACACCTGTGGTGTGTTCGCTCTGTATCCAGTGTGTGACTTCACGTGTCCTTGTTAATGGGACATTGATAGAAATGAAAACGTGCCTCCGTTGGATTTTGCCATGTTTTAGCAGAGCGGGAAAGTTTTGTCAAAGGAAAAAGTCTGCAGTGTTGTAATAGGAGGGAATGTCGGGTGGAGGGTCATTGGAAAAAAGGGGATGCTTTATTTGTGGGGAATCATATCTTCTACCCCTTGGTCTTATTTGTTTCCTTACTCGGCTGAGGAGAGGATATCAGTACATGAGCCTCTTGGTCTGGATAATAATTGGGGGACCTTAAAAGAGGGGATGAGTGTTTAGAATAGTGCAGTTGGCTATAGGGTTTTGTGGATTTTCTGGGCCGGTGTTTCTTCTCTTCCGAAGGAGCATATTTTAGGGTTTTCTTAGGATTAAAATTGGGTACACCAACATATCCCATAAGTACCTCTGGATATATAGCCCTTGTGTTCCGATATGTTGGAACATTCCATGTCTTACCCAAGGGTTCCCTAATCTCCTCTTCCAAGGATCCCTCACCCAGGTGATCCTCCCTCACATGTCCGCCCCCAGGGTTAGGATTCAAAAGTGATGGCCCTTCCCTGGCCACCTGAATAAAGGATACCTGGGATTTGTATGTGAGAAAACCCTCAGGTTTCTCACAACACACATGAACACGAGAGAAGGGGTACCTCTCCAGAAAAGGGATGCTGATGTCCATCTTGCTGGCACAAGGTCCTTTCCTTGAATGGAAGGATGGCACGTAGGCCACAGTGCCGATATTGGCATTCCCAAAACAGTGATTTCAAGCCAAAGCCATTCACTGAGAGATGGTCTTCCAGGCATTCTTGATTACATGTTTTAGGTAATTAGAGTTCATTTCTATTATGTTCAGCTCCTACCCATGTGGTCTGTGGCACAGACCCATCTGATATTGAGATCCTCTCTGCATCAGAAGTATACCCCCTCAGGCTATGGAATTAACTGACCTACAGGGAACCTCTTTCTAAATCCAGCACGTGGAGCTGAACCAACTACACATCTCAGGTGACTATTCTCTCCTAAATTCCAAGCAAAGGTGGTGTCTGTCCCATACCAGTTTTCTCTACTCACCGTGTTGTCCCTTCTCTCCTCTGCAGCTCTGAGGGATCCAAACAGATTCATTAGAAGGGGGTGTGTCAAGTAGTGCTCCTACCTTGCCTTATGGGAACCCTTGCACTGGGCGTTTACTTCCTTGATGTGTCATATCATTTTGAGCTCTAGGAGTGCCTTCTCATGGTTTTTAGAGCCTTGCAACAATCTGAGCTGGTTTCTGACACATAGGTGAGCCTGTTTGTCTCGCCTGTCCTATATGGATGCTTGGCACAGAGAGTGAAGAATGTTCTGTTCAGCTGATGTCTATGGAGCCTGCAGCGTGCCTCACTTCGAAATCTTTGATGTGTCTCTGTGACCCAAGTGGGGCACTGTATGTGGGCCTGGAACCTGTACAGTATGGTTGGTTACAGGGACAAAGTGTCTTAAAGAGACAGTGGGCCTCATTACAAGATCGGCGGTAACCCGCCGGTGTGAACGGTGGGTTGCTGCCGACCTCGTAACACCAGATCTGCCGCCTAGTTTCCCGGTGCCTCCGGGACATTACAAATCCTGGCGGAGTGGGAAGTCAGACGTCAGATCTTGTAAGTCCCCATTCCCATGGAGTCCCACCAGGACTCCATGGGAATGGACACTCGGAAGCACAGGCAACGTTGCTGGTGGTGCTGGTACTTCCATGGCAACTCTGCCTGCCGGGGTCACTGCACCTGGCAGGGTCAGACCTTCAAGGTATAGCTGCCCCAGCAGGAAGACTTGTAGTGTGGAGGTCCGGAAAAAAGGTGTCCGGTAAGCTTACCGGCAGCATTGTTTCCAGACCGCCACACTTGTAATGAGGCCTGGTGGGTCTATTTTGATCGATGTGTGAATTCCTTAATATGTGCTGGATACTCAGAGAGGTTCAACAGATGTCCCCAGAGCCAGGCAGGGGACTGGCGCTACAAGGAAGTAACTGTTTGTGATGGCAGTGATTGTAAAGAGCCCACATAGATGATAGGGAAGTTAAGGTCCTCACACAGATAATGTATGATAATGGTGACATTGAAGGACCAGATTAATCATGTGTGGTGACAGTAATGTTGATGCTCCTAGAGATGGTGTGTCATGATACTTTAATGTTGGTCTGCCTAGACGTGGTGTATGTTGATTGTAGTTTTGAGTTCCCACAAAGATGCATACTCACTGCTGAAACACATGTACATCAACTGCTTGCTACAATACAGTATACACCCACAGCCTAAATCAAGTTTTTCAGCACACGTGTGTAGCACTGTTGAAAGGAATTGCATAACAATCCTACATTCCTGTGTTTAACTGCTATAGTAATAACATACAACATCTGATGAAATTCAAAACTTTCTTATAGCAAAAATATAGCACATACTATGCTACAATACAGTACATGATCACTGTGGAAGAACGCATGCTTTTCTGAAATGCAGTGTACAGTTCGTGATCATATACAGAATCCACACACTGGTATACAGTATATGCCAATTGTTAACATGGAGCACCGACATACAGGGTAAACCCACTTCTATAAAACTGTGCATATCAACTACTGTAATTTAGTACTTACCAGATACTCAAACAAAAAGCAAGCCCACTGTTGAAATATGGCACATATTGAATTCTACAATTATGAAATACAGCTGTATCAAATACTCAATTATGTACACACCACTGAGATAAACTTACAACCCTTCATGAACTACCGTATTTACCCACTGCTAGTATGAAGTACATACTCACATTTGAAATGCAACATACATTGCTAAATGGGAAACAGGACAGTAGCATGATTGGTGGATTGGGATTGCACTAGGAGGGCTGTCTTGCTGTCGGTCAAACCCTTTCACTTTTGGCTTGCTTTTTATAATGTTGTGGCGATCAGAAAGCATATTTTCTACGGAAACAAAGCTTACTTCCTACTGGCTCGCCAACTAACCTTATTCATTTCATTGGTGAATTGAAAAAGAGCCCGCCTCCAGACAGAGAAAATATTTATAATCGTCTCTGTGTGCACATTGGTGCTCGTGCTAGGAGTGTTGTCTCGCGGTCCCGTGGAACGATAAAGGAGGTGGGTCTCTTTTTTTCTCAAGGGACTAAGGTGCATTGGTTCATAAATTGTACTAATGTCTCCAAGTGCCTACTTATTTATTTATTGGGAACAGTTAATAGAGGTGTCTCCTGTTTGGTCTATGCATGGGCTATTTCTACCAGTTACAACCAACTGATAACTTGTTTAAAGCAATAATTGCAATTAGCATATGCCAAAAGTTGTTTTTGCAAGTTTGTGGGTGCCGTAAACGGCAGTATAGTCTGTTGCATCAGAGGGCGGGGGAGTCAGACTGAGCCTGACCCCTGAGCCAGTCGGGTATTCCCTTTGAGCGCAGACTATTTTTCTCTATTGTTCTAATAAGTGGAGCCTTAATGGTTTATGACCTAAGGAGTGTGAAGCAAAAAAAGAATCCAACAATGACGGCCATGAAGGGCGATTTTTAGTCTTTAAAGTACAGTATAAGTTAACTACTTTTCTAACTGTGGCTCCAAATACTTCTGCAAGTGGCCCTTCAGTCAGTGGTATCGACACATGAGGGCTCTGCAAGACAGACAATGGCGCAGGTGGTGGTAGGATCATCTCATTCCGAGCCTTGATCTGTGATATTTCCCTCAGGTCAAAACTCTTGATTATTTGATCCTCTTGGCCGTGGAGACACAAGCATTAAGTGTGGGGGGCTCTTTGGCTGTATTACAGACTTTGGTCTCGCTGAACCACATTGATCCTGAGGACTCGATTGATTGTCTGGATAAAGACCTAATTTCTGATATGTCGATTTTGGATCAAATAATCTCCCAGGAATTAGCTAAAATAGTGCGCCTGTCTCTTGGCCCATGAGCAGTTTCCTCTTCCTCGATTTAAACGGCATAGAATACAATCACGCCACTCTTTGGAATCCTTATTGTTATTATTGAACAAATCTTTGCAGATCGCGCAGGAGCAAGGGGTGGATCGACAGATATACAACTTGCCAATAACTGTGGGTAGTGCATTGGCTGACTCCCTGGAGGTAATTGGTGGGAAACCTGCCAGGTTAAAGGACTCCCACCCTGATCCTGTCAATTCGCAAATAGGCCATATTGTGGATATTCCTCCTTTGTGAAAAGTACAGTGAGCAAAAAACGATGGCTGCAGACTGTCAAAGTGGTTAAAAACCACTGAACAGGTTATCATGCCGTGTTGTTTTTGGAGAGGGGCGCCTGCTACCTTTTTTGTATTGTGGATGTGTTTTAATTTCCAGTGCTGTCTAGAATACTATATTTAATTGATGTGCAATAACACACTGCAATATGAAATCTGTGAGGTGCGATCTATACTGAAGAAACTATGCACAAAGATGAATTTCTTGGATGGCTACATGACTGCAACTGGATCAAAGTTGCAGAAGTTAGAAGAACCCCAACATAGGCATACTAAGAGGCAATTAATAGATGTAATATTTTTAATTCCGACATATTTAAACATATGGGGTATGTTGTTGGTAAGGCGGATCACTTTAAGATATTGGTAGCTAATTATCTAGTGTCATCACATTCCACCCCCATAAATGTATTAGGTAGCAAGGTTTCAACCATAAACAAAACCTCCTGAGCACTTGGGCCTCCAGCACCAGGTGGTTACAGAAGTCTGAAGGGTGGGAAGAGGAGGATCCACAATATAGTAGCTTGAATTATGTCTCTAAAAATCATAAGAATATTCCTAAACAATCTAGGAAAAGCTTGAGGACATTTTTCCGGGGTTTGAATATCGAGTCAAATTTGACACCGAAAGAAATAAAGGTAATAACACTGAACGAGGTAGATGCTAGTATTCTCAAAATTAAGTGCAACATAAATACAGAGAACCCAGTTTGTAATGTCCAAGATTTGGCATCTACGACTACTAAAGCCAAAAGTAAACAAACATTTGATACCTGTTTATGATAATATAACTGCTACATCTGCCTCGAAAGCAACTTTGGAACCTAATGACTCTAATAACTCTTGTCTACTGACTATACATTTCAGCGGGTCAGATGAAATTCACGAAAATAGGGGGTTGGCCAATAAGGTTTGTCATGAGACTATAATTCACCCTGACCCCTCAGACATGGTCATAGCTGTGAGGGAGTCAAAGTGGTCAGAGAGTCTTGTTTGGCACTTACAGAACCTATTTTTAACCTTCGTTCAATGTGGTTTCCCCCAAGGATAATCTTTACCCAATTTTTCTTACCTTAGAGGAAAAAAGATCTCAAAATTCCAAACAGTTGGAATACTGTGCTATTGATGCCCCAGGAATTCTTTCATAACACTTCAAAATACCTTTTATTTTGCCTAAGATTACAACTAGTGCTGTGGGAGATCCGGGAGGGATCAGAAACAAACCAAAAATACTACTGCACCTGTCGATGATTTATACCATTTGGTTGTGGAACGGAAGTTCAAGTTAAATGGTCCCGATGCACTCAATAGAAAATGGGCCTCATTACGCGGTTGGAGGTAGCCATGGCGCTATTAGCACCATGGCTGCCTCCAAACTCGTACCGACTCCGCCCTGGTGAATGGAGCAATAACCGGTCCATTCCAAGGTTGGCGGGACCAGTAATTCCCCATTCACCAGGGCCCTTCCCCATTCCCATTGAGACCCCAGAGGGCTCAATGGGAATGGGAAAGGCGCTAATAATGGTACCGCAAATTGCGGTACCATTATTAGCTCCAGAGTCCCTTTGCGGGTCCCGTCCTTAACGCCTGGAAAAAGCAGGCGTTAAGGGAGGACCCGCAAAGGGAACTCGTAATAGGGCAGAAAGGGATTACTGGCACCGGTGCCCTTACCAGTGCCGGTAATCCCTTACCGCCCACCTCGTAATGAGGTCCAATATATCTTAGCTCTGAGAGAATCACCCAAACTGGCAACAACTGTGTCATCGGACATGGCCTGTGTTGAATTTTCCAACAGTGCAAGAGTGGATAGGGTAAATGTGGGCTTCTCGTCTGTAATGATTATTGATTTATTTTGCCAGAATCACAACGTTTTAATCAGAAGGGGTATGACATTAGTGCGGCTTATGATATTGTGGCACAAGCTGGTCCTTCGGGCACAGCTCTCTGGAATTCTCAGCCTATTTATTGAAAACCTTTGGTAATAAATGTGAAGAACAGTAATAACAATGAGAGATTCCCTCATACTACTGCAAGTTTCACTATCACTAATGTGAGATCAGTATCTTATGACTGGTCGCAGATAGTCAATGCTTTGCATACAAAGATCGGACAGCTTATTAATTGAAGTAAAACCTCTAAAGGCAACCTCAGGATACTCTCTTGGAATAAACAGGGTTTTTCACATTTGTCTGAGAAAAAGGATTTGTGGGCAAATCAAGATTTGATTTTTCTACAAGAGACATGGATTTTAGATGAACCAATCTTAGATAGTTTCACCATATATTTTACCCCGGCCTCCAGCAGTCTGAAGTGTCATCCATATGGAAGGCTTCTTTGCGCTTTGAATATACAGACATGTATCACTACGGAGAAGCTTAGTAAAAAGCAGTTGGATATATTAGCTGTTAAATTAAAATGATGGGATGTACAGAGCTCAATTTATAGATGGTGTGTCAATATGAATGTGTATTTTAATCCAGAAACTAACAGTCAAGTAAAGTTTGTGAATGATGTATCTGAAATTGTAACAGCTGCTATCCCTGAGGACGGTCCTTCCGTAATTGTGTTGGGTGATTTTAACAGCGAGTGTCTGGATATATATTGGCAGACAAAACTTCTCATCATGTTTTTTCTGCTATTGAGAGACCAGGTCCACGAAGAAGCAGAGGGTACATCAATGTTAAGAAATCACAAAAGACTACTTTTGAGGATGGTGCCGATTTCAAGTTGGGCATTCATTAACTATATATTGCAGAGAACCGAGCACATGTCCCCTTGAGCAAGCAGGATTGCTGTGCGGATGTTAGTAGAAACTGTAGTGTGTTTCTGTTTACTTTGTTGTGGAGGGGAGCAGTTGCTAGTTGCAGAAAGTGCAGAAGAATGTTCAGTTCAATTGATTACTATATAAGCCTGAAGCATGCCATATGCAGACATCTTTGTTATGAGAGCCATGCAGAGCTCAGCAATTTGGATCAGAGTAACAAGACTTGTACGTTGCATGTGTCTTGAGAAGATGGAATCTCTGGACAATTATTCTTGTGTGAATTAATCCTCTACTACTTGTTGGAGACTCAGTGAGGGTGACAAGGGAATCCTCACCACCCCCCTAGATAACCCTAGAGCCAGGGCTTTGTCATAGGTCTGACAAGGAAGGGACTGCATGTGATAGTGATGGTTATAGATGTTATCTGATGATTGGAAGTTAAGGCCTCCATGCAAACAATGTGTGACAAATAATGTGTGATAATGGCGATTTTGAAGACCTGAAGTAAATTGTGTGCGATGATGGAGATGCTGTCATCATCATAGAGATGGTGTATGATGATGCACATTTTTTTTTTAATTTATTTTGATGATGCACATATTGAGGTTAATGTCTGCCTTGGGATGGTGAGCATTGATTAGGATGGTAAGTTCTTGCAAAGATTCATAGCCACTATTGGAACACATGTATACCAACTGCTACAATACAGTATAGACCCACTCTCCCTAAATACAGCATTTAAACACTTGTGTGTTGCACTGTTTTTTAATTGTTATATATTTATTTATTTTATTGGTCATTTATTATGCGCCTTTACATGTGTGTCTCAAGGCGCAACAAGGCAAAGAGGGGGCAGAACTATCCTACTAGGCCTTGTACATTCGGATTGTGCAAGCGCAGGTTATTTATAACATGCTTAATCATAAGATCGGTTTCAAGCGTGGATCCGGAATTCGAACCTGTGTTGCTCAGCGTAGTATTGCTTCCAAGACTCATGCGCTGCCACAGAGCTATCCTCCCTTACCAAGAATTGCATAACAAGCCTGCACTATAGTGTTGATCTTCTACTGTAATAAAGTCCATTTGAAGGAATTTAGTTTTAGCTCTATTTGGATTTGTTACCAAAAGATCAATTGAGATGTCCGCTTTAGCTAAAGCGTTTATAGTATGATTTCTCCATTGCAGTGGGAAAGTGTGGTCTGAAGATGTTAGATAATCGGCCAGTACTGCAAGGCCATTTCTCATCGATATTCCCATGATACATTTTCTGAACAGACTGCACATTTTCCAGGTTATTTGGGCTTGGATTGATATGAGCCCCAGTTCAAATCTGAGAAGCATATTAGGTGTGCTTTTCGGTAAATTTAAGACTGTTTTCCAGAACTTTGCTTCAATGCGATCCCAGAATATAACAGATTTGGGTAAAACAGATTCAAGTCCATATGTAATAACGGGTATAATTTTCTGCTGATAGAATGACATGAGAGGGACACATGAGAATTTCCCTAATTTTGCATGAACAATTCTTGCTTGCGAGGTGAGCATTAATAATTTAGCTCGCAACGACAATTCAAAGGGATTATCGAATGTTGTGTTATTGAAGTTCGTCCCCAAGTATTTGTACTCCGAGACCACTTCCAGTTTATAATTAGATATTGTCCAGTGAAATTTGTTATGCAAGGTCGTTTTCGGTTTACCCAAAATGATAACTTGAGTTTTTTTTTGGTTCACAATAAGATCGAGAAAGCTTAAAACCCATTTCAAATAGAGCTTCTCGCGCTGCCCATATCGCATTATGTACAATCAGAGAGGTCGTCCACACAAGTACCACACCAAGGTCATTTTTGTTTTGGAATTCAATTTGGTCAATATCTTGAGATTGGATGTCTCTGAGTGTTGTTATATCAGAGAACAAGTTAAGCACACTCTGGCAGTTCAAATTGTATTGATGGGCCTGACGACACGCTAGTAGCAAGGCATATCTTGTTACAATTTTGCCTTGTGCCTTTTTTGATGACATATTCATGTGCTTGTCTAATATGCCGCTGCTAGGACCGCAGACTTTGTCTGTATCGGCCTGTGGTGACACCGTTTTTTTTTTATTATTATCATCATTTTTTTTTTGTGGCGACATGCGCTGCGATTTCGAGTTTAGCATCCATAGGCGTGCAATGGACTCTTTTATTTCATCAATATCTTTTTGTCTGTCAGTACTGTTATTTACTGAATCCTGTGCTAAGTTATGCTCGCTCGAGAATTCTGAGTCAGCAAAGGGTACTCGTTTAAGAGTAGTCTTTTTTGATTCTATACTCTGCGTTTCCGTTGACGATATCATGGTGTTAGCAACGGTGCTTTTCACAGGTCCGTTGACTATAATAGGGAACCTAGGAGGTTCAAAATTTCGACTCTCTAGATAGCGGTCAATCTCTCGTCTCAAGTTTTGCCTTGATCCATGCGTGTCGTCAGGTATTTCACTCTTGCTATTTACTACTGGATGTGATGGAGTTTGGCTGTCAGTGACTTGAGGTGTTAAGAGGTGAGGGGAGTGATGACCTTCAGCAAGTTTTATCAACTCATCGAGAGGAGGGTGATCTATAATTGCTCGAGGCGACTGGCAGGACTCTAAATATTTAGTTTTTCTCAGTTTAGTTAGTGCATCATATTTTTTTGTTATAATCCCTGAAGCCACTTGGGTGCTAGTATTGGCACGTGATAGATTGTTGATAAAATGTCTCGTTGATGATGAGACTACCATTTTTGCCATTTTGACATTTTTTGATTTTTTTTGGGGTGGCAATTTTTTTGATTTAGCATTTATTCCTGCTATGTTTTTATTGACTCTGACATCAAAGACAGGGTATATAGACTTCTTAGGTTCAGCCACTCTGTTTACTTTCTCTGGTGAGGTTGTCAGAGAAGAAGCTTGAGCTAGATCATGAGTCTTGACCGGTATAGAGTTATCTGTAATGATACCATCTACAAACGGTAGCTGAACATACGTTCCAGCGGGTGGCGTAACCTGTAAATCTTGTTGTATGTATCCCGTCTTGGCCTTAGTTTCTACATTCTGATTATTTAGGTCTTTCTTTGTTTGTGTGTACGCATCTATGAAGACTAAGGTTTTGCTTACTTTTTCTGGTTGTTTTTTGTTGAGGAGTATGGTAATTTTTTTTTGGAGCTCGAGTTCCTGAGTATATTTTCCAACAGAGTCCTTTCGGAGGGATGCCAGTTCAGAACTAAGTTTGAATATTTCAGAGTTAAGCAGATCAAACTTTTCTGTAAGCACTCTAAGTGTGCCATCGGTGGATTCAAATAACTTGGCAAGAGACATAAGTGCTATATTAATGACCTCTAAGGTTAGATTAGCGGGTTTAGGTATGTCAATCAGGTTAGGAGATGAAGCCTGTTGACCATCCTGAGCCCTGCAAGGAGTTGGAGGGATAAATGAGATGTCAACTGCAGTGCTGCCATTGGATCGCTGAAACATGTCAGGGGATTGTGAGAGATTTGACCTTTCTGAGCTGGCTGAAAAGGAAGAATTGGTCGAATCTAAATCAATTATGGCCTCTTCCACATTTTCGTCTACGGGGATGCCTGTATGCGGCACTCCAGACAGGGCATTTCTCAACAACATGCTATCAGACATCGATGCGGACAGTTTTTCATTATCAGTCATTATGGAAAGATTACATGCAGTCTGGACAATAAGATCAACTGTTTGGGTGTTACATTGAATTTGTGCCTCATCAGTAGTGGGGGTTATCAAAGATTCTGTACACACAGAGATACTTGCCAATTCAGCATTTCTCAAAGATCCAAACCCATATTTCCGTGTGTCCATGTTATGCCCCTTCCGATCCTTTTTGTTATACAGTGTTTTGGATTTTTGTCGAGAGTTTTGTTGAAGTGGCGTAGAACACATAGTGGACGCAACAGCGTCTGTGGTGAGGTCTTTGCGGACAGGATGGGTCTCAGACATAATTCTTTGCCTTGTGTTGTCCGGCATGCCCGATGTCAACCGGAAATAACCGTTAGGACGAGTGGACATAGTGTCAAGTAAGGCTCAGTGAGCTGCAACGTGAGTTAATAGTTGCTCAGATCTTAGTTTTAAGGGGGGAAAAGTATAGCGAAATGAGCACTCACCCCTATCAGGGAGCCTTGTGTGAGTGTGTGCCTCGGTCCCGCGGAGCCCCGGACGCCGAGGCTAAGCGGCAAAGCGTGACTCCACGGGACTCGCTTGGGCGCGCGCGCCCGGTGCGCGCGACCTCCTCCTTTTATCGGCCCGCCTCCAAAAGGGTTACCAGTTGGCCTAGACAAATACAAATGGATACAGTGTAAGCTTGGCTATTGAAGGCAAGATCATTTGCAAGTATGCTTTGCGGGTTAAAAGTCACCTGCTGGTAAATGTAGTGCAATAGTCCAATAGTCCACAATAGTCCACAATGATTCAAGGCTCCACAATAGTTCAGGGCTCGGGAGCAGAGTAACGCGGCAAAGCGGGACTCCACGGGACTCGTGTTTTCTAACCATCTCTGGAATAGACTACACACTGAAGCACAGGGTGGATCTTAAACTTGCTTCCTGTGCACTGTGCTTGAACTTGGCGATTATATTGCTTTGTTAATGCATGCAACTTCTTATTTTGTATCATTGGGCCTCATTACATGGTAGGCGGTAAGGGTTTACCGGTACCGGTATTTTACCGGTACCGGTAAACCCTGACCGCCTTACTACGAGGTCCCTTTGCGGGTCCGACATTAACGGCTGGTGTAGACCAGCCGTTAAATGTGGGACCCGCAAAGGGACCTTGGTGCTAATTACGGTACCGCAATTTGCGGTACCGTGATTAGCGCCTTCCCCATTCCCATTATGCCCTATGGGGCACAAATGGGAATGGGGAAGGGCAATGGTGGAAGGGGGAATTACCGCCCGCCAACCTTGGAATAGGGCGGTAATTCCCCCTTCCACCAAGGCGGTGCCAGTATTTTACCGGCTTGAACCATGGCGCTAATAGCGCCATGGTTCACCGCCATCCGTGTAATGAGGCCCATTGTCTCACTCTCTATATTTTGTATCACCCAAGAAGATGTGTTTGAGCCTGAATCCAGAATCAAGGGACGGGGCATAATCCTTGACTCTTTCACATTGTTTTCTGAGTCCAATTAATTTATTTCTGAGGATTCTTTGGTTCATATTCTGCAGTATCCAAAGAAGGTGGCCATTTCTGCTTCTTCCACCAAGCAGCTTTTGATCCTACTCATTGCAACTCTGGTGGTCAATCACTTAATCCATCACAAAACAAGTGTACTGTTTGCTGGACATTAAAACACATCTTCATCAAACCAATAGACATACCCTTAGCTTTTAAGTTGATGTTGGTATGTGCCACTGGAGAATTGCTGCCTCTTTCATAGAGCAGTTGTTCTTGCACACACTGTCACACGGTCACGTGATCCTTCACAAATTAAACCATACACGGGTGCCCTCTCCCAGGCATCCGCTTAAGGGTCAATGATAAAGTGCTGTGTTCGATTCTGGTTTGTCCACGTTGGCGAATCTGAGGATGCCGTGCATTCTCCGATAGGGGGAAACCTTTCCCATGGGGCCAGGGCGGTGTGTCCACAGTACAATAATCCCCCTGGGGGTGGATCACATGGGGGAGGAAACCCCTTATGGGATTAGGGATGGCCTCTCGGAGAGAATGTGGTAAAGCCTTTCTCGTCAAACCCTCCACTTTTCAAAGTCCAAATCCTCCTTGCTCCCTATTAGAGAGCTCTAAGATACTTTTCGGTGGTGTCAGTACTTCTAATAAGGAAGACCAGAGTAAGGTACAAAAAAATCAGACATTCTTCTCTTATTATCCCAATACCAGTACTGTGATGAAGAACGTGAACAGTATGAGGATTACTCCATCAAACCACACAGAGCAGTCGTAGTCTTCTGCGAGAGTCCATTGGCTCTAAACAATGTGACCAGGAAGTGCAGGAGTTAAAAATTGCCTTAGAGATGGAGAAGGAGAACCGGTGGCAGCCAGGAAGCAGCTGGAAATAATACCCCAGCAGACCCGGAGAAGGAATACCAAACGCTGTTCACGGAGGACGGAGACAGGCAGCGTACAGTCCCTGACACAGGGACGATACAGTAGCCTACCAAAAGCAACCTCTGTGCATCCCGGGGACTTGAGCATGGCAGCTGCAAGGAGAAGAACTCACGGAAAGATGTTGTAGCCGGTGCCACAATGAAGGCTAGCAAGTGGCAGAAAACTGCCAGAGCCTTGCAGAAGCAGTGCGCTGCTCAGAACCCGCTCACCAAGAAACAAGGTATGAAGGCAGACCAAGAGGGAGCGGAAATCTGGGAAAGTTTCAAAATAAGTACAGAACAGAGAATAAAATAGTCGGGACCCTGATAACACACTGCGAGCCTGGGAACCGCACTGCTATGCAAATAGGAGACTGAATGGATCTGGGACCCTAAGAGTGATCATCAAGGGCCACCGCTCCTTAAAAAAAACTGGCTATATAGACCACAACCATGCACCAATGGGTCTGACCTCCTGTGTGCCATTACCCATCCCAGTGCTGACAGGCTCTGCATAGACCTCAGCACTGTCACCAACCTCTATTTCGACATCTTCGGCACATGGGCACCCTCTAATATGCACCTTTCCTTATATGGCCCTTTATGTCAAAAATGGGTTGGATCTTCAGTGAAGGAGGGGACCCCCGTACCCTATGGGATGGAATCCCTTGACCTTGGAGAAGAAAGTGACTCCCCAGAGGAGTTCTATGCAGAGAGTGGAGATTTGGTAGAACTGGCCATGGATCTCAAGGAAGCCAGTGGCCTGGATACTCCCTCCTCCCCCGGAACTGGACACACGCCAGCTTAATCTCTGGGGAGGCCCCAAGTATCTTGTCAATGGTTGAAGGCCAAGGTGATGGATACCATATGGTTGCTCCACCCACTTGCCCCCCATCCAGACCTAAAGTTCTGGATGAAGAGCCCACAAATTAAACATCATGCCTTTCAATGTGTCAGTAATTGCTCAAGTCCTGGATGCTGTGAGGAACCTGCCTCAGTCCCGGTTGTAAACAGGAGCTGGCATGTACAAATCATCCAATTCCCTCTGACCTGGCTTTTCTTTCCACTCAGGCCTCCCGCTGAGAGCTTGGTGGTGCAAGCTGCTACTGCCAGCCTGCAGATATCCACTAGCTTTGCTCGAACCTACCTTAGCTCGGGTTGATGGGCCATTACCAGCCATGTCTGCCCTTCTGAGCAGGCACAAAAGCCACATATCCCAAGAGGAACTGTTTGGAACAGGCACATTGAAACTAAAGACAGTTGTGCTCATTACGAGGTTAGTGGTGTATACAAAGTGGCAATAAAGTGATAAATCCATTATAGCCACTTTCATGCACCACCGAATTATGAATTTGAAGGTAAAATGGAGGAAATACCTACAGTAGTTGGCTGGAATTTGCTCAGTGGGATTTACCATAATGGGGAGTAACACAACCATTGTGCCTCTTGTAATCGGGCAGATTTATTCTAGATCCTGATATTCAACACAGAACCTCTTGATTTTGGTTACATCATGTATGAGTCATTAGATAACAGCATTAACTGCAGAAACAAACTCCCCAATCATCACACTTTGTTAAGTAGGGCCAATTCTTTGGTTCCAGTATGTTACCAACTAAAAGTAAACAGTACAGTTACATTCAGCTGAAACACAGAAAATTGGAGTGGGTAATTATTTTAAATAAAACATACAAGTATTAAAATATATACTGTTCACTTGGTAGTATTGCCTGCAGTGTGTTTGCGATCAAATACTCATCTTCAGCTAGCTTTCTTTGCTCTTTGACAAACTATTACAAGCTATCAGGTTGTGTGGTGGTGTTGAAAGGAACAAACATCAGACAAAGGGTAAAGGAATTTAAAAAAATACAGTCGCCACGGAAAGAGCCTGAGAACTCATGATCACATACCATGTGCACTGTATATGAACAATAAAAAAAATGGTACGCCATGCAAGGAGGTTTGGTCAGAAAGATGTTAGCAACCCGTCAAACATACTGCATTTGTTAGTTTAAAATATTTGCTTATAGTAAAACACCATACCTTCAAGTATGCTATTGATTTGTGTTATTTTAATATAGTACTTAGTTGGTCATGTAACTGAGTGTTCATGATGTGAAATAATGAGTGTAGCTTCATCAATAACCAAGGTAAATGGTCTGTTTCATAAACCATTACATAATTTATGTCAAGCAATCTGCGTTATCAAGACATTATTTTACACGTGAGGTTTTCTAAGTTCAGCTGCAGGGCCATTGCTTATGGCATCAGCTAGAAATGAATCCCTGTTTGTGTTGTTAATTTCACAACTTTTAACATCGAATACCAACACTTTTTAACAGCAAGTCTCAAATATTATGCCCTAAGTTTTGCCATGCCAGGAATGATGCAGCAGTACCCACACTTTTGAAGAATTCAGAAATAAAATACACCCAGATGTTTAAACTGTGTGGGTGACGAAACAAATACAAACGTTGCACTCATTTAATCCTATGTGTCACGCGCCTACTTGAGAGGTTGTAATATTAGGGGGATTACAACATTTTTACATGAAACGGCATGCATTTGCTTAATGCAATTCTGTAAAGCAGCCCACAACACCAACTCTCTGTTAGCCTGCTGGACAACATTTTCTCCACTGAAGAGAGAGCCTCCCTTTGTAATGCATCCGGGAAGTCAGTAAGGTGTGAATGGGAGCGAGCAGATTCACCATAACAAAGGCTCTGCCTTGCCCTTTACTCTGCTTCCAAGGTAACCTGCTTTGCCCCACCCCCCATCTCCTCCAGATTGTTGAACTCCATCCTGTGAATAAGAGCTTTGGTAGCTGGCGGGTTTGTGGGTATTTGCTATTCTTGTATGTGATGTTTATCCCGTGAGCGTTGCAAAGATGAAACTGAAAAGTCTGTTATTTTGTAACGCGCACTAAGGTCTGTGCTGTGAACTCGATCAGCACATGTGGGTCTGCTCTGCAAGTACTCATTGGGATGAGCACACACTCCACCTGCTGTGCTGTACGGCAAGCACGATAGACCTTGATAATAGACAAGTAATATATTGTTTAATTTTCTCCTCAAAGTGATCTCTACTTAGAGTGCGCTCTGTGAAGATGCAAGCTAAAATACGCCAGTAGTAAAACATGAACAGAAGGGAAATATAAGTTTTCCTTTCTTGACTATTTTTGCTTTTGTTCTATGTGCGCAGGGAAACAGTTTTGCCTGTGGCCTTCGCCCTTCTGTAATCCTCCAGCTGGATGAAAACAAAAGGACGCAGGGTTGCCAAGCTAAATGCCTTTGTTTGTTATTGATTCAAAACATTCAATATATCCCTGTTTAGAGATATCTAAATAGAATGACAACATAATGGGCATAATTATGGAATTACTGCCAAAATCGGTTACCTTTACTGCCACTCTGACCCATGGCATTAACACAGGATTATGAGTGGGTTAAGGCAGTGTTAATGCCCATTTTAGCAGTCCATAGGACTTCATGGAGATATTCAATGTATTTACCATGAGTGTTAAAGCCGCAAGGTAACTCTGCTGAGTATTGGGTGTAAAGTGGAGGATGTACCCCAGCCAAATGCTCAAGGCACAACCTCCACTTTACCTTCAAATCTGTAGTGCAGCAGTTCCGTAATGCTGCTACAAAGTGGACGTGATTGTATTGTATTGTTTATTTATATAGCGCCTATACACAGGCAAGTGTTTCAAAGCACTCAAGGAGGGTGGGAACATGGGGGAAAAAACAAACGCTCAGAGCCATTGGATTTCTGAGACAATAATAGTCTGCACAATAAGTGTGTAAAAATACATTTACACAGTTCGGGAGACAGCAATAGGCCTGGCGGCAATTCTGCAATTAAGGGGTGAAGACAACAGAGAACAGAAGGACACTCTTCAGGCCCGGTAAGTAAAGATCGAGCAAGTGCACAGACGGTCACAGAGGGGGGGAATCAAGTGCACCCGGTCAGTTGAGACTAGGGTAAGTGCATAGAGAGCCATTCTCTAGGGTTGATTTCTCAAGTACCTTGTGTGTGGGTGAGTGTAGGGCTCTGAGGCAAGTGTGAAAGAGGACTGGCAGGGTTGCCGGGGTCCAGTGAGATTCTCAGGTACACCCGTCGGCCAGTTAGCATGCTGTAGGGGAGAGGAGGGAGAGAAGGAAAAACAAAGAGCTGGGTTAGCAGGGTAGAGGGAAAGAGAAGGAAGAGGAGAAGAGGAAAGTCACGAGAAGTTTCTGGAATTTAAGGAGATCCGGCTCACGACGTAGGGCAGCAGTGAGGCTATTCCAGATGGAAGCACATGCTGAGGATAAGAATCTCCCTCCAAATCTCTGTTTGGAGAACCGGCACACTCAAGGTTGGAGGTAGATGAGCGGAGGGCTTGTGAGGGACAGTATTTAGGTAGGCAGCATTGCAGGTAGGTAGGTAGGACCAAGTCCCCAGAAAACCTTGTGAACAGTGCAAAGGGTTGAATTTGATCCTTGCAGCCACAGGGAGCCAGTGGAGGGATTTCAGCGCCAGAGAGATGCGGTCCCTGGGCTTGAGGCCAAGGATAAGTCTTGTGGTTCTGTTCTGGATGAGTTGCAGAGGGTGCAGGGCAGAAGAAGGGAGGTTGAGGAAGAGGTTGTTGCAATAGTCCAGCCTAGAGAGAACCAAGTGCTCTAGAGACAGTGAGGAGGTGAAGTTGAAAGTTAGAATTTTTAAATGTGAGAGGAGCAGGAAAGAGTGGAGTCAAAGTTGACCCCAAGGTTTCTTGCTTCACGGGTGAGTGCAGACGCAGGGCCAAGGGAGGCCAGCCAGAGCGAGAGTGGGAAAGTGGGAGTAGGGGTCTGGCATTGAGGCAGAGGTCGTTTGCAGTACACCAAGACTGAATAGTGGACAGACAGTTAGAGATGAGCGAAGAGGAGGAGGTGGCTGAGAGTAGCCTGAAAGATAGTTGTGTGTTATCGACACAGCACTGAAAGTTAGAGGTGAAAGTCGCACTGACCAATGTCAGGGCAGCCGTATAGACATTGAAGAACCAGGGGGATAGGTTAGATCCCTTGGGAGCGCCACAGGTAGAGTGATAGTCGAGTGAAAGTCTCTGAGTTCCACCTGGGATGGGCAGTCAGAGAGGAAGGAGAGTAACCGCGTAAGAGCCTGACCTGTGATTCCCAGGGTGTGACGGAGACGTGTGATCAGGATGTCGTGGTTAACACTGTCGAAGGCAGAGGAGATGTCAAGGAGAATGAGGATAAAGGGGGTGTTAGTGTCAAGATATGAGAGCAGGTTTTCACTGGTGTTCATATGAGCAGTTTCTGTGCCTATGGATGCTCTAAAGCCAGGTTGATGGTCGTGAAAGCAACCAATAGATTCAGTGTGGAGGGTCAGCTGAGAGATGGCCAACTTCTTCAGGAGTTTGTCCAAGAAAGAAGTGATGGAGAGAGGGCAATAGTTTGCCAGAATGGAGGGTTTGGCAGAGGGTTTTATAAGCAGAGGGTGCAGAAGGGAGTGCTTCAGGGCAGTTGGGAAAGCTCGAAAAGAAGAAATTGCAGAGATCAGCCAAGGCTTGGGCGAGGGAGTCGATATTGTCTTTAATGGTTTTGGAGGCGCAGGGATCCACCTGTTTGGATGAAGCCTTCAGCTCAGCTATTGCTAGTAAAGCATGGTGCACCACTATTCAGAACGCTCTAGCCAATAAAATCATCTCCCTCCAAGATAAAATCATTGCTAAAAGAAAATTACTAGACAAATGTACTAATTTCACACCCACTGCCCAAATCGAAATTCCTGACTCAGTAACACAATTTTATTTCTCACAAGTCACCCAGGATCATGTTAGCAAAGTGATCGCCTCCCACAAACCCTCCTATTGCAAAGATGACAACTTTCCGGCTAAACTAAGTAAACCCTGCTCACAAACTCTAACTCCCAACTCGGTCCCAGCTGACGTCAAAGAAGCGTGGATAACCCCACTATTGAAAAACCCACCCTAGAACCCACCATCCCCACTAACTACAGACCCATCACCACAGTCCCCTTCCTCCTTGGTTCGAACCTTTGGTGGTAGCATTGTAGGTAAGTACAAAAAATAAAAAGACTGCGGCGGTGTCTGTGTGGTATAGTGAGCGGGGGTTGCGGGGGACACCCCTGCAGCTCCCGAAATAGAAAAAGACACTGCAGCGCCGGTTCCCGATCACGGACGTGAAAGGGAACTGGAGCTGCAGGGACTCAGCGTGTAAAAAAGTAGGGTTTGTTTATGTTGAGGGTGTCGGTGGGGGAGTGTTGTGGGTGTGGGTATGTAGGGATTTTCAATGCATGTTCGCATGGGAAATGTGCGAACCTTTTGTGGTTCGCACATTTCTCATGCAAACTTTTCCTTTGCGGACCTTTCCGCGACAGAAAAATCAAGCAGATCCGTTTCGACCTCACTGGTCATCTTCAAGGCTGTAAAGAAGTCACAATGTACATACAAATCATAATGTTTCATATTTATACAGAACAAAAAAAAAAGTCATAATGTTTCAAGTGTTTTGAGAAAAATTAAAAGGCAGCATACCACACAAAAGGTTTTCAGATGAAGAGTCGCAAAGTCATGGTCAGATTATATGGAGAAAGAACATTTGAACCCAGTGAAGGTTGAGACCAACTGTCCCCAAGGCGCTCTGCTCATGCCGCACACCTTTTCCTTTTTTTAAAGAATCCCTGTGTGGCATCACGTGGGGATGTCTTTTACTCTAATTTGTTACATGCTTCCTCCCATTAAAATATCCTCAACCTTGAGGATGGCCTTGGACTGAGTTATGAATCTATCTAGCTAACAACTAGCTCCACACACCCACCACTCCCCACCTGACCTGAGACTGGGTGATCTGCTCCTCACTGTTTCCTCCCCTGATTGTTTGGAGATCCCTTTCCCACCCTCCATCTCTGAATACCCTAAAAATAATAATAATGATAATAATATAAGAATAATTGAGCCGGGGATTCCAAGATGTCCGTCACGCTCCCGACCTGCGACCCATCCGAACCCGTCCACGGTTACAGCTGCCCTCCCCGGCACTGGGACAACTTGCCGCTGCTTCCTGGCATATCGCGGCCCCTGAAATACCGTGGCCCCCCTTGTGACTGTTGCCAGCCCCGGAGAAGACCGTGGAGTGCGCGCCCGCGGCTGGGGGCGCTTTGGCGGCTCAGAGCGGGTGAGCCCGGTTGGGGAACGGGCCGCGCCGGCTCCCGAGCGCAGTGGGAGTCTTTGGGCCACGGCGGCCGGAGTGCGCTGGGCGGCTGGTGTCTCCCCCTCCCCACGGATCCCGCTCGGCGGGGCGGCGGGAGTTTCGGCGGACGGCCGCCAGAGCTCTGGGGCCCCCCTCCTTTTATTCCTTGGAGCTCCGCCCGCCTGGCGGGTCTCGGCCGGCCGGTGTGAGGGGGGTGCAGGGGAGACCCGCGGCCCGGCCCTGGGGCCTTCAGTGAGGTCGTAGGGTAGTGGGGACGCCCCCCCACCTTGGAGGCCTGTGTGGACATCGGGGAGGCCGCTTGGCCCCGCGGGCGGTGGGGCTGGAGGGATTTCGTTGTGCTCATCTGCAGAGGAGGGGAGGATTCCGGGTGGACAGTGGGGTGCCCACTGCTAATTCTGTTGGAGAGGGCGGTCTCCTGGTGAGGCAGTGGTGTGGCGCCCTCGAGAGCCGGTGCGGGGAGCAGCTCACTACATTAAGGACACTCATGCCTGGCCTACACTGAAGGGACACTCACAGGGCTCGCGCTGGAGCGGGACCCCCTATATCTATCCTTGTCCGCCACAGGGGTGATTCTGCTGAGTTTCCCCCGCGGGGGCCCCGACGGTTTCTTGACTTGGGGCTGCGCAGCTGCTTGGGATTTGGTCTGCCTCGGGGGCCCCTCACTCCTGCTGCCCACCGCTTGAGGCTCTGCGCCCCGGGAGCTGTTATTGAGTCCATGAAATTGTCTGCGTCCTTCTGGGCCATGTCGCGAATTAAAAACAAAGATGGCCCGCCCCAGGGGAAGACCCCCAGAAAGACGCCAGAGGCCCCCCTCACGAAATTTTGGTCCAGGGAGGCGGACGTGGTCGAAGATAATCAGCATCCCAATACTTCTCTGATACTGCCCCCGCATGTGCCCGCGAGGGGCAGGACAAACCAATTACTCAGGCGTGGCTCACGCAGTTTATGGGGGAGCTAGTGGAGAAAATTACTGCTGCGGGACAGCAACAGATGGATAAGCTGCGCGAGGACCTAGCTGCAAATCGAGGAGCGGGTGGACATTAATGAGCGGGCCATACAGGAGCTGACGGAAGATGCTAGAAAAGCTGACACTTTGCTTGAGTCTCTGGCGGTGGCCACGCAAAACCTGGAGCTGATGGCGGAGAACCTAGAAAACAGGCCCCGAAGGGCAAATATCAGAGTGAAAGCATTACCGGAAGAAGTCCAGGATTAGCAGCTAGGCCCAGTCTTGAAAGCCATTTTTGTTGACTTGCTGGAGGCTAACTCCGACCCTGAACTGCAGTTTGACAGAGTCCACAGGGTGGGTCCGCATAGGGCCGAGCCAGGTTCCAGACCACGAGACGTTCTGGTTGCCTTCCATAGCTACGCGGTGAAGGAGAAGGTCATGGAAAGAGCGAGAAATCAACCTGTATCACCTACAATGGCCAAGAACTTTTGCTTTATCAGGACCTGGTGAGGAGCACCCTAATTAAGAGGTGGCGGATGGGCCCGGTCCGTCCTTCTTAAGATCACAGCATATCCGGTACAGATGGGCCCACCCCTTTGGTTTATCTTTTATGTGGCACGGATCTCATCATAAGGTCACTACCTGCGACCAGGGCTTGTCTTTGTTGGGCCTAGATGACCAAGACCCCCCCCCCCCCCCCAGCAGAGGGTCTCGAAAATCCATCCGCCACTCGGAAACCATGGGAATGGTCTACAGCCAAGCGCAGGAGAGGCCGCAAGAGACCTACGGACCTGGACCGCGCAAAGCCTTTTGCTGATGGACCCACCGACCGGTTGACGGGTCGGAGTGGTGATTCGGCAGGATCATGAGACTTTCAGGAGTAGAAATGGTTAATGATGGAGCCCGGGGAGGGCATCACCGACAATTGTTTTTTGAGCGGTTGATGGGTTGTTTGAAAGGGTTGTGGGGGTGGTGGGTCGGGAGTGGGGGGGGCGGCCGGGAGTCTTGGAATGGGGAAGGGTTTCCCTGCGTTGGGTGTTTCCGGGTTGGTTACTGGGAACGGTTCTCGTGATACATCGCGAGGGGGGCAGACGGCCAGCCGTTCCCACCTGGAGGGTTTGGGGTGGGGGGGAAGGGTGTAGGGGGGGTGGCATAGGTTCTAGATCCAAGGTTCAGGCTGAGGTTCGGGGACATGACGCCCTTGGTAGTTGCACGTGACGCTAATAATGAGGGTAATACTTGAGGTGCTGCCTGCAGGGTTATTCCAGTGTCAATATACCCCATGTGAATCAGGCTAATGGCTAGTTCCCAGGTGGTAAAGTTCCTTTCCCTAAATGTAAACGGTCTCATCTCCCCGGTAAAGAGGCAAAGAGTCGAGAGGTTTCTCAAGAGAGAGCAGCCTCAGGTAGTCGCCTTGCAAGAGACCCACATACATACCAAGGATATACATATAATTAGATTTTGGGGATACTCTCAAATGGTTCAGGCCACCCAACCTAGCAAGAAAGGAGGGGTGATGATTGCACTGCGGGACGGTTCAGGTCTTTCCTTTACAGACAGGCAGAAAGACACTCAGGGACGGTATCTGGCCATGTTAGTGGTAGGCATGGGAGAGACTTTCACGGTAGCAACTGTATATGCCCCTAATCAGGCCCAGGATGCCTTTTTACAAAAATCCCTCACGAGATTGGGGAATTTCGCTGTGGGTAACATAGCTCTTATGGGGGACTTCAACTTGGCGTGGGATCCCTCCATAGATAGGAGCTGCGCATCATGGGGGAACCAGGGTACTCCATCAGGGGATCTGGAAAAGAAACTGAGGGATTTGGCCGTGGTAGACACTTGGCGGGAACTTTATGGGCAGACGAAGGGCTATACCTTCTATTCACATGCCCACAGGTCTCATTCTCGGATAGATTATTTGTGGATCTCGAAACCATTGCTAGGGAGGGTCACAGCTTTGGAGATAGGTGTGATTACATTGGGAGACCACGCCCCTCTCACCCTGAGTATGGCAGCCCTCAAGAGCCCCTGTCTATTTGGAAATGGAGGTACCCAGTCTCCCTGTTTAGGGATCCGGTATTGGTGGAGGAGATAGAGAAGGAACTGGGGGAATACTCTGACTATAACAAATGGGAGGACACTACCCCCCAGAACTAGTGGGACGCCCTAAAGGCCACAATTAGGGGGAGGGTTATTGCCATTAAAGCTATAAGGGCCCGGGAACTGAGGCTAGAGGAATAACGTTTGGAAGAGAGGCTAAAAGGGATCATGGCTCGCATGGGCATGGGGATGTCGGCAGCTACCAAAATGGAATACAGAGCAGTGCGGGGTCAACTAAACCTCATACAAACAAGAGCAGCCGAGCATGGCCTCCTTCGTCAGAGACAAAGATACTAGGTCAAAGGCAACAAAGCTGACTGTTTGCTGGCCAGAAAGTTGCGTAAGGAAGCAGGCGATAAGACAATACTGACATTAAGGGCAGACGATGGAGCTTCGCTTACGTCGAACTCCGACATTGAAGCTCAATTTACTAAATTCTACACGGCCCTTTATAGCTCAATTTGCCCCGATTACTCAGCTCAGGATGCCTACCTGCGGGAGGTCCACATTCGGCAGCTGTCGCAGGCCGATATGGACGCGCTGGAGATGGAGATTACGGCAGATGAAGTGAGGAGAGCTATTGCTAACCTCCCGCCCAGCAAAGCCCCGGGCCCTGACGGGTTTGTCGTTGAATTTTACAAGACCCATAGGGTCCCATTCTCATCCAACTATTTAACTGTATAGGAGCGACAGGCTTTCTTCCCAATTCTATGAACAAGGCCAAGGTAATTCTGATACATAAACCGGGCAAGTATCCGACGGACTGCGCGTCTTACCGACCTATTGCTCTAATTAATGTAGATGCTAAGATTCATGCTAAGATTCTAGCTAACCGCCTTGAATCCATTCTCCCTAAGTTAATTCACTGTGACCAGTCCGGCTTTATAAAGGGCAGACAGACCTCGAATAATGTTAGACGGTTGGCTCACCTGGTTGAAAAGGCACGAAAAAAGGATATACCGGCTCTTCTTCTGGCGATCGATGCCGAAAAGGCATTCGATCGGGTTGAATGGAGCTTCCTGTTCGAGGTCTTGGGTCGGATGGGGTTTGGCCCGGGTTTTATTACTAGAGTAAGAGCGAACTACCGAAGCCCGGTCATACGTCTTGCAATTAATGGCCAAGTTTCTGCCCCGATACCGGTGGGAAGAGGCACCAAGCAGGGTTGTCCGATGTCACCGCTCCTTTATGCTCTCCACCTAGAACCGTTCTTAGAGGCGGTGAGAGGAGCTGATGACGTTAAGGGGGTTCCATCTGGGGGAGAGATTCACAAAATTGCAGCCTTCGCCGACGACATGATCTTTTCGTTGACCCACCCGGACATTTCCCTGCGAGCAGTGGGAAGAGAAATATCCAAGTTTGGGAGGGCAGCGGGTCTAAAAATTAACGCCCATAAATCGGAGGCGCTTCCCCTTACGTTGCTTCCTTCTGCCATTCGGGATCTCAAAAGGGTTTACGACTATAGATGGGTGGACTCCTCTCTGCAATACTTGGGGATTCAGTTGACCAAAGATGTGGAGCACCTTTATATAGCAAACTACCCCCCGCTTTTGCAGAAGGTGAAATCCAAGTTGGTAGACTGGGGACCCCTGGAGATTTCTTGGTTGGGCAGAGTCAATACCTTAAAAATGGCGATTCTTCCACTCCTCTTATACCACTTTGTAGCCCTTCCGATCTGGGTCCCTGCCTCCTTTTTCAGGGCCCTGCAGAAATTGACTAGTAGGTTTGTATGGAACCATAGACGCCCAAAGGTAGCAGCTTCCACAATGAAGGCACTGCCGGAAAGGGGTGGATTGGGAGAACCCGACTTCCGAGTTTACTATATAGCAGCACAATTGAGGATTATTAGAGACTGGCAGCGGAACGATAGAGGTAAGGTGTGGCGGTCGATGGATAGGGCGGTAGTGGGGAAGGACCTGGAGGGGGTTCTGTGGCTCTCAAGGCAAGACAGGCCGGCCTGAATGTACTGCAGTGCAATAACGACAACAGTAGGGGAGGCCTGGGATCAAGCTGTAGTGAGGGCTTGGATTACCTCCTTCCCGTCTCCATTATCACCCCTGCATGGTAACCCACAATTCTCCCCGGCAGCTGCATACGACTCGAACTTTGATCCATGATTCACGGGTGGGTGCAGGATGCTGCGGGATATGCTGCAGGTGGGTGAGGTGAAACAGTTTGAGCAGTACAAGAAGGAGTTTGGAGTTGGGGCGAAGCAGAGGTTTACATATCTCCAGATTAGGCACTGGCTATCTCATCCATCAATAAAGCAGGCGGGTTCTCGCTCCCTAACCCACTTTGAAAAATTTCTAGAAATGGACCCGGGTGATAAGGGTTTAATCTCCTCCATTGGCTCATGTGGATGGTGTAAATGGTATACAGAGTTTATGGTAATTCTGCGGATTCTCTGGTTAGGCAGGTATCCTTTGATGAGGACCACAAATGGTCATGCAATGTTGGCATATCCCACAGCAAATCTCTGGTAGAAGTTAACAAATTCAAGGAAATTCTGTAACTCCTTCAAGTTCTGAGGTCTTGACCAGGTGAAGAGGGCTTCCGTCTTTGCGGGATTTATAGGAATGCTGTCTGCAGATATGATGTTTCCGCTGTATTTGATGCTTGTCCAGCAAAACTGACACTTGTTCACACTGACCTTTAGCCCTTGCTCCCTTAGGTGATCAAGCACCTTCATGAGCTTCTTGTTGTGTTCCTTCAGGGTCCTTCCGATCAAAATGAAATCATTCATGTAAACCATTACCTTCAGGTGGTTCATGTGACTGATGGTCTTTTGCATGAGGTTTTGGAAATCTGCTGGTGCACCGAAAATCCCTTGTTGTATCCTGATGAATTTGTACAATCCAAGCAAGCAGGTGAATGCCATTTTCTCAACATCTGCTGGATGCATTGGGATTTGGTAGTACCCACTCTGCAGGTCCATGACCAAATCGGTTTTCCCATACTGATGTCCACCTAGAACGTCACATAAACCTACCTTTTTAATACCAATATAGCTCAACATATGAAATAATGACAAATGTTGCCAATACTTGTAACATAACCATATGTGTTTATAGCTTGCCTGCCACCTCTTTGTTATATGAAAATACATGCAATTATCAATGTAATACTGCAGCCGCGTTGAGTATATAACTGGTATTTACCGCTTACTGTTATTTCTATGCCTTCCCACAATTGCTGATTCTTGTGCATGTGAATCTATACTTGCATGACCAATCCTTAGTCTACTTTACTCCATTCTCATTAGGACACCCAATATCCAGCCACATGTATTGAGTGATCTTAGCCTTGGTCTCCACTTGCTAGGATTCTTTGCCAAGAAGGACCCTTTTTAGAACATTGACTTGTTTGCGCCTAATGGTTGCATTCAACATATTATAGCCAACCTCTTGATACCTATCCACCGTGATCCTGATTGAGCCCTGCTTTTTGCCTACTGTACTGCTGTATTCCTAGGCGAGCCCCGCATTCGCCTTTTGTATTACTGTATCTCTGGGCGAGCCCCACATTTGCCTATTGCACTATTGTAATCCTTGGTATTCCTTGGTGAGCCCTGCATTTGCCCATTGCATTGATGTATTCCTTAGGATGCCTCGCACTTAGCCACTGTATTATTGTACTATTTGGTGGGCCCCACATTTGCATACTTTACTGCTGTATTCCTGGGTGAGCCCCGCACTTGCCTATTGTAGTATTGTACTCCTGGGCGAACCCAACATTCACCTAGTGTATTGCTGTGTGCCTGGGAGAGCCCCCCATCTGCCTATTGTATTATTGTATTCCCTAGTGAGCCTCGCATTTTGAGCCCTACATTCCTGTATTCTATGGTGAGCCCCACATTCGCCCATTGCATTGCTATATTCTATAGTTGCTTCGTATTGAAACACTGCATTGTGATACTCTATGGTGTGCCCAGCATCTACCTATTGTATTGATGTATTATATGGCTATTTCTAAAGGTTTTATACTGCCATTCGAATCGTACCACTGATTGTGGGACAGCTCTCCTGGCACAGTAGCATACCACACAGCATGTCATACACAACTGATTCTGTACCGCTTTGAATTACGCCTCAAATGCTGCGCTACTGCTTCTGCCAACTTTACTGAGCTCTATCTCACCGGTGTACTGTATACCCCACGTTATCACCCCATGGGGAACAGCCCCCCTCTTATATCTCCCAAACACAACATGCATGTTGCCTGCCTCCTTCTAGCTACCTTACTGTTCAGTCTAGCTCAGGCTCGCCATCACCTCACGCTGACCCATCATTCGACCTCACAGCTTCCCAAAGTCACAGCCATTATGACCCTAACCCCTTCACTAGGGATCAAACCTCCCTCGCATTGGCCGTACCCAACAACTTCACCATTGTGAGAGCTGACAGAGTCTCGTCGCAAAGGGGGTGGCATTGCCTTTAATACCAAATCTAGCCTAGGGCTCACAGCAACCCCCTCGCCCACTCTTAAGTCCTGTGAACTACTTACAGTTAAACTTCCCACGTCCAAGACTAGCACCCTTACCATTCACTTAATATACAGACCCCCTGGCCCTATTGGTACCTTCGAAGAAGACGTCATGACATTACTTTCAGACAACACCAAGCCCTCATCCCAAATCTTGCTGCTAGGTGATTTCAATTTGGGTTCTTCATCACCCTAACGATACACAAGCCAAGGCACTATCCAACATCTTAACCCAACTGGGCCTTACTCAAAGAGTCAATCAACCTACCCACGAGAAAGGTAGAACTCTTGACTGGGTAGCGGACATCAATAAAGAGACCCCCATATCATCTATCCTACCTTTAACTTAGACAGATCATCTTCTCATCTCCTTCACCACTCAGACCAAACGAGTAGAAACCAAAACCAATCAGATAGCGCCGCACCTTCTACGAGGAGCAAACAAAATATAACTACCGTCAGGCTCTTGCCTCTCCTACTACCCACCTCGAACACCGCTCCAGAATCAGTGGACCCAGCCGAACTACTTGAAATGTACAACGCCACCATGACCTCTGCGCTAGATGCCATTGCACCTCTCAAACTGCGTAAAAGCAAATTCAAAGCCCATCTTAACACCTGGCTCACCCCCTTGTTAAAATCATGCATGCAGAAAAAAAGAAAACTCGAAGTTTTATGGAGAAATCTCCTATCCAAAGATAAACTAAATTTAACCGAATCAGCAAGTAAATACAAAGCTGAAATCCTTCGAACTAAACGAGAAACTTACAACAACCGGATCAGCAAAGCCAGTTCTAACACCAAGGAACTCTTCACGATCCTAAGGGAACTGGAATACCCCATAGCCCCTGAAGATCCCTGTACCAAGGATAAAATATGGTACAGAGACATTCAAAATGCTCTGTCAAACAAAATAGACACCCTCCAAAAAAAGATTGTAGCCAAAAGGCTCAATATTGCCAAACCTGACTCAGACCCAGAACCGGCAAAACCCCATTTGAAATGCACCCCTGAAATAAAATCCTCACAAGTTGCAATCATAGAGGTGGAAAAGAATCATCACATCTCTCAAGCCTTCCAGATGCCAAGGCGACATCTGCCCACCCCCTCAAATAATTAAAGAAGCTGCCAGAGACCTTGCCCCATTTATCACTAAATGAATAAATGCTTCATTTCGTACCTGCAAATTCCCAACCAACCTGAAGGAAACCTGGGTCTTACCCTTGCTAAAGAAAGCCTCCCTAGACCCAACCATCCCCACAAACTAAAGGTCAATTACCACGGTCCCATTCCTCCTTAAAACTTTAGATAAGGCGGCCTACTTACAGATCCAGCACTATCTGGAAACAAAGAAACTCCTAGGACTCAAACAATCTGGCTTCAGACCACCTCATGGTACTGAGACCCTCCTGATAAACCTAAAAATGCAAATTGACTTACTCAAGGACAAAAGGCAATGTGCCTGCTCCTCCTACTTGACTTGTC
Organism: Ambystoma mexicanum; assembly: GCF_040938575.1. Lineage (NCBI taxonomy): Eukaryota > Metazoa > Chordata > Amphibia > Caudata > Ambystomatidae > Ambystoma > Ambystoma mexicanum. The sequence continues at coordinate 942,138,784 of NC_090926.1, read as the reverse complement.
GGCCACCTTTGACTTGGTGCACCACATTATTCTTTGCAAGCACCTTTCCACTGCGGCTAACTTCTCGCACAAAGCCACTTATTGGATCCAATCCTTTCTTAACAGGTCGATGAGGGTCTTCTCTCAGGCAGCTGCCGCTGACCCCTCCCCAATCACATGCAATGTCCCTCAGGGATCTTGTGTGTCCCCCACCATGTGCAATATATTCACTAAACCGCTATTCAATAAACTGGACCATCTGCGGATCAACTACACCAACAATGCAGATGATACCCAGATACTACTCCCCTTATCAGGTGACTACGACCGAGATCTAGCCTTCCTAAACAACACCTACCAAGTCATTCAGGCATGGTCCATGAATTATGCCTGGATGACAAAAAGACAGAAATCCTAATCCTAGGTGCTCCAGCCCAACTCAATAAACTTGATGCACAATACTCTGAATTTATTATTAATGGCATCACCATCAAGTGGCTAAAGAAACTAAAACCCTAGACTTCTACTAAGATTCCACACTGAACATGGGAAAACAAGTCAACGCCACTTCATCCGCCACAGTCTACACTTGTAAGCTTATACATGCCTGCAAACCTTACTTATCCACTAAGAGCAACACCACCATAGTGAGAGCCCTAATTATGTCGAATCTCGACATCTGCAATACCCTCTATGCAGGAGCCAGCAAACAAATCACTAACAAGTTACAAATCCTTCAAAACAATGCTCTGAGATCCGCTCTAAGCATTCCTAAGAGAGAACACATCTCTGCGGCCAGAAGAGAAACCAAAGGGCTTCCCATCAAAGATCGGATTCTATTCAAACTAGTTTCAATCACCCACAAATGTCTGAACAATGCTGCCCCATTGTACCTCCAAGAAATAATCAGCAGAAAATCTTCACCTCGCCCTACCAGAGTGGCCCAATCTTATTGTATAACAATGCCCAAATTTAACCTGAAAAGAGCTGGGGGGAACGGCTTTCCAGTCTAAGCCGCCCTCTACTGGAATGCACTACCCCTGCACCTGCGAAAAGACCAAACCTTCCCAAGTTTTAGGAGAAATAAGAAACCCTGGTTGATCTCTAATGAAATCTGATTGCTATCTCCATGCTCTGTATCTACACTCTTGTCTTTTGAATTATAATACTGTAACGCTTCATTCGTTACTGGTAAAATTACAGCTAAACTCAAGGAATCGTGGGTGCTCCCACTTCTAAAAAAACAGACATTGGACCCAAATTTCCCTACTAACTACCGACCCATCACTACTGTGCCATTCCTGCTGAAAATATTAGATAAAATGACTTACTCACAAATTCAAAAACATTTGCAATCTAATTCCCTATTAGGCTCACGTCAGTCTGGATTCCGGCCACAGTATGGAACCGAAACAGCTTTACTAGACTTAAAGGCACAGATTGACAAACTCGGAGAAAAAGAGACTCCCGTCCTCCTTCTCCTATTGGATCTTTCTACGGCATTTGACTTAGTCGACCCTGGAGTCCTATGCAGTCACCTTGACACTGCCGCCCATTTCTCAGGGGAAACTATAGTCTGGATACAATCCTTTCTTAGTAACCGGACTATGAGAGTCTTCTCAACAACTGCAGCTGCTGACCCTATCCCTATCACTTGTGGAGTGCCTCTGGGATCATGCGTCTCACCTACTCTATACAATATCTTCACCAAGCCCCTTTTTGATGATCTGGATCATCTGGGTGTCACCTACACTAACTATGCAGATGACACCCAGATCCTCCTACCTCTTTCTGATGATTACGACAAGGATTTGGCTTTAATGAATTAATGGTCAGCCTGAAACCCCCTCACACTCAGTCCAGCTGGCTACTGGAAGCCGATTTATGAAGATGGTGCATGTCTATCTGCTGTGGTGGCAAATCACAATTATTACAAGAATATAAACAAATCCTTATCCACAAATGTGCACAAAATCCTATTTAAACAAAAGAAAAATGGAAACTTACAATAGAAATATGTACACTAACCCCGAGAAGAGAAAGGGTAGGTATGCCTAGGTCAGTAGGCAGGGTAGGAAAGGTATAGGTACACCAGAGGTGAGCTCAGCAGTGCCTCCAAGAAATGTAAGGGGGGTGGTTTTGCCACGCTCCACCCATGAATCCCCATAAGGTTTGGTGGTGAAGGTCATGATGGCTAGCTTCCAAACCAAATTTTCCCCCTTTTGTCTCATGACAGGGGGAGCAAGGGACTGGATGCTTAGGGGCACAGGATATTAACTACGGGTATCCTTACCCTGAAAACACTTAATGTATCCTGCACCTTGGCCAAGTTATCTTTTGAATTTAGGGCTGTGGTCTCTAAAGCAACAACAAATCTCCTAAACGGAGAGTTGAGGGACAGCTTCAACATGCCGGTAAAGGACAGTCGTAAATTTCATGCTAAATAAATGAGCACAGTGAAGTAGGTGAAATGTGGCAGACGTTTGGCAGAAATGTAAAGGATTCACCTCCAACTATGAACTGGAGGTAAATCTGCTGACCCTATACACATTTTCAGCGAAATTACTGCGGCGGAATTACTGCTGCAGTAAGATAGATTTTCTTCTGAAGTCAGAGAAAGACTGGGTCATCTTCAGGGAGGGTGGGAGTGAGTTCCATACCTGGACTGCCATAACTGGGAAACTGTTTCCTCCTGCTTTTTTAGTTTGTACCTGGGACTACCAGACAGGAGGTATTTGATGACCTGGTGACCCATACTGAAGATCTGATGTTGAATTTTTCAGTTAAGAATGGAGGGGCTACATGGTTCAGGGATTTGTACATGAGACATGGCTTTGAGTTGGATCTTATCCTTGATCCTTATCCTTGATCCTTGATCCTTATCCTTGATCCTTATCCTTATCCTTATCCTTATCCTTGATCGACAGCCATTTATGCTGTCTTCTTGTTTGGGAGATATGTTCTCTCCTTGATATACTCAAAGCAGTCCTAAGTGCATTATTTTGCAGGATTTGTAATTTATTGATAGCGTACTTACTTGCACCTAATTAGAGTCCCTTACAATAATCCAACTTGGACAGGAAGAGGGCTCTGGCAAGTGTAAGGTAACACTCCTTAGAGAGCAGAGGTTTGCAAGCCCTTATCAATTTACCAGTATAGACAGTAGCCGAAGCTGTGGCGTTAACTTGTTTTTGTAAATTGAGTGTGGAATCTAGAGAAAAACCTAATGTTTTTAGCTCTTTAGCCACTAGGATATTGTTCCCATTGATATTGAAGGAGGCATAATCTGTGTTGAGTTTATTCAGGTTAGCTGGGGATCCTATGATCGGAAGCTCGGTTTTATTGTCATTCATGCAGAGGCCATGGGTGGCCATCCATGCCTGAAAGATTAGATACATTGTGTTCACTAGTGTACATCAGTGTCATAAGTACCCGTTAATGGGAGGAGGATCTGGGTGTCCTTTGCATCATTAGTGTAGCTGACACGCAGATGGTCCAGGTCATCGAATAGGGGCCTCGTGAAAATGTTGTACATAGTCGGTGATATGCAGAAGCCTTGGGGGACTCCACATGTAATGGGAATGGGGCCAGCTGCTGCTGATCGTGAAAAGACTCTCATTGTCCTGTTATTTAGAAAGGATTGGATCCATGTAATAGCGTTCTGAGAAACGTGAGCTGCTGAAGTGAGGTGATTGCATAGCACTCTATGGTCGACCAGATCAAACACAGCCAATAAATCCAACAGAAGTAACAATGTGATTTTCCCATTGTCTTTGAGTTTGGCAATCTGGGTTTTTAAATCAATCAACGCTGTTTCATTACCATATTGAGGTCTAAACCCAGATTGCCAAGTCCGTAGGAGATGGTTAGTCTCTAAGTCTTCATGGATCTACAGTTATGCTACCCTATCCAGTATCTTCAGTAAGGACAGGACCATAGTGATTGGCCTGTAATTTGTCGGAATTGTAGGGTCCAGTGATTGTTTTTTAAGGAGGGGTAGGACCCACGACTCCTTTAAGTTGATGGGTACAATACGAGAAGTAAATGAAGCATTAATTAGTTTGGATATGAATGGCACCATGTCTCTAGTGGCATCTTTAATTATTTGAGCCGGGCAACTATCTCCTTGGCACCTTGAGGGTTAAAGGGATGCAATAATTGTTTGTACCTCCGGGACGGAGACTTTGGAGAATTAAAAGCATTGAGATGGTTTAATGGATGGCTTTTGGGTGTGGTGTGGTGTGGAGTATCTGAGTTTTGTAAGTTTAGGCATTTGTCAGCAATTTTACTTTGCAGTGTGCCTATTTTATTGGTGAGAGCATTCTGAATGTTTGTGCACCAGAGTTTGTCCTTTAGGCACGGATCCGTAGAGGTAATGGGTGTCTCCACCTCTCTACGGATAACAAAGAGCTCTTTAGTGCTGGAGCTAGCGTGATTAATTCTATTGTTGTACGACTCGCGTTTAGTATGAAGTATCTCTTCCTTGTATTTAGCAGATAAATTAATCAGATTGGTTTTATTCTCTGCGGAAGGGAGGTGTTTCCATAGAGTTTCCAATTTTCTTTTTTCAGCCCGTAAAGATTTTAACTGCGGAGTGAACCAGGGGTTCAGGTAAACTCTTGGTTTGCCTTTGCACATTTTGAGAGGGGAGATAATGTCCAATGCCTTGGTTATAGTGGAACAGTAGATCTCTACTAACTTGTTGGGATCAGTGGTGCCCTCTAGGGAATTCAGAGTAGGGATCACTTGTGGCAGGATAGCATCCACTGTAATGTTCCGTTTGTTCCTTGTAGGACATGGAGGCGCTATCAGGTTATTTGTATTTGTATTTTGTTTATTTATAACGCGCAAACCAGCAGGCCCGGGTGCATCAGGGCGCAATTTGTACAAAGTTGCAGAAAAAGAAATACAGACAATAAATTACATTACAAAATTTACAGTAATAGCATATTAACCATCTTTCTAATTACATATATTACAAAGATTACAGTGCCACTAGGAATAACAGAGGATACACCCTAGGGTGTACAGTAACAGTACGGCGGTAGCAGGCCAGAAATAGTATCAGAGGAAGCAGACCGGAGTATGTGAGACAGACGCAGAGCATGTCTTATTGCTGATCAAAGAGCCACGATTTGGTTTTGGTCTTAAAGGTGTTGAAAGAATCTTCAGCTCTGATAGTGGCAGGGAGGGTGTTCCATAGTTTAGAGGCTAGGACAGGGAAGCTGGTGCCCCCCGCTTTTTGAAGCTTAAACCTAGTGATTGATAGACAATGAGTCTGGGCAGTTCTTAGTGGTCGGGCGGTAGAGTGGCGAGATAGCCGACTACAGAGATAGATCGGGGCTTTGTTGGCCAGGCATTTGTGCGTTAGGGCAAGTGTTTTTAAGGAGATTCTCTGTTTGACAGGTAACCACTTTAAGTTGGTTCTGGCTTCTGAAATGTGGTGGTTGCGGGGGATGTTCAAGGACGCTCGAATGGCGTTATTCTGGGTGGTTTGGAGTTTGCTAAAGTTCTCTTGGCTGGTACCTAAGTAAAGAGCACTGCAATAATCAATTTTTGCCATAATGAGGGTTCTAGCTAGTGTGACACTGTTGGGGGTGGTAAGAAACGGTCTGCAGGCTGCAATAGGTTTGCACGTGTAACCAGAGGCAGACCTAACTGCATTTATTTGTCTGGATAAGGATAGGGTGGAGTCAAGGTAAAAGCCTAACGTTTTGGTGTCTTTTGAGACACGTACGGTATTACCGTCTATGGTGAATGACTGATAGGACGGCTCCAGTTTGCTCAGGCGTTGTGCGGTACCCAGGATAAGGAGCTCCGTTTTATCGTCATTTAGACTTAGCTGGTGTTGGGCCATCCAGGCTTGGATGACCAGGTAGACGTCATTGATGGCCTTGGTGTCAGCTAGATAATCACCTGAGATGGGAATGAGTATCTGGGTGTCATCCGCATAGTTAGTGTAGGAGACACCCAGATAGTCGAGCACAACAAAGAGTGGTTTCGTAAAGATGTTGTAAAGTGTAGGTGACACGCAAGAACCCTGAGGTATGCCGCAGTGTATAGGGGAGGGGTCCGCGGCTGCAGATGGTACAAAGACCCTCATGGATCTGTTGCTCAGAAAGGATTTGATCCAGGCCGCAGCGGAGGAGGAGAAGTTGGCAGCAGAGTGGAGGTGCCTGCAAAGGATCTGGTGGTTGACCAAATCAAATGCGGCGGAGAGGTCGAGGAGTAATAGCATTGCTAATTTGCCTTTGTCCTTCAATACTTCGATCTGGGATTTTAGGTCTATTAGAGCAGTTTAAGTCCTGTGTCTGGGCCGAAATCCGGATTGTCGTAGACCTAGCAGATTGTTGGATTCCAAGTAGTTTTGGATCTGAATGTAAGCTGTGCGGTCCAGTATCTTAAGCAAAAACGGTACTGTAGTGATCGGTCAGAAGTTCGTAGGTATACTTGGGTCTAGGGAAGGTTTTTTGAGTAACGGGATCACCCACGCGTCCTTAAGGTTGTCCGGGACAATACCTGTTTTAAAGGAGGAGTTGATGAAGGCCGTAATGAATGGAGCTAGATCATGGGCAGAGTCCTTAATGATGGGAGCTGGGCAAGGGTCACCTTGGCAGTTGGATGGTTTAATTCTCAGGATGATATTTTCTACCTCAGTAACAGCGAGCAGTGAGAAGGTGAAAGGTATGGTGTTAGCAGTGTCTGACGGGAGGGACCTAGCTGGGGAGAGTGCGCGGTTGTCAAGCTTCAGGCTGTCCTGCTTGTCTTTAATTTTGGATTGAAGCATGGAAATTTTATTTAGTAAGGCTGCTTGAATGCTAGCACACCAATTACTATCTTTCGTGCATGTGTCAGGAGGGGAGACTGGGGTTTCGAGCTCTTTTAGGATTCTAAAGAGTTCCTTGGAGTTAGAATCGGCTTGCAAAATACGATTGTTAAGCGACTCTTTTTTAGCAGTGATGATGGCATCTTTGTAGGTAAGGGAGGCAAGAAGGAAGCCATCTTTATGCTCATCAGACGGGTGGCTTTTACAGCGATTTTCCGCACAGCGTTTAGCTTTGCGGAGGATTCTTAGCTGTGGAGTGAACCATGAGTTAAGATGTGCTTGTGGTTTGGCCTTCCTAGGTTTGATGGATGCTATAGAGTCTATCGCCGTGAGCATAGTTTGGTTATAGGTGTCTGCTAGGGAGGTGGGATCAGAACATGAGTTGGTAGCCGCGTTGAGGGAAGGAAGTAGCAGTGGGAGGAGTTGTTCCTTAGTTATGTTTTTTTTACTACGAGTGGGGAGTGCTGGGGCTATCTGTGTCGGAGCCCACGGGGTAGCTTCAATGTTCAAAGTTATGATGTGATGGTCAGACCATAAGCAAGGGGAGTTGTTGAGGACCTGAATTTTCAGAGTATTAGCTGAGAGAGTAAATGACAATAGATAATGATATGTCCAAGATTGGGGTCTAATAGATGTAATTATAGTCTCACAGTTAAGGTTGGCTACCCAATCTAGGGTCCTTCCTTTGCCATGGGGTAAGTAATATACAATTTCATTTTTAAATAAATACTGTGTTGAAGGCTGTCTCGAAATGGTACTTTTATTACTCTCAGCTGGTAATGTTTTGATTATGGCAAAAACCTTTTTCAGTATATTCGCCAATTCATTTCCGTTTTACTTGTAAATTCGAATTTCTAGCATACAACCCCTCCCAAATGTTGTTGGGGACCTAAAGAAGTAAGCACATGGGATTTGCTATCTGTGTTTTCAAGGACATGGCATAATAATGCTCATGCTCCCCATGCAGTGAGTACATTCCAGAGATACACCACCTTGTGCATTGGACACCTGCTCTCCAGCTGTCTCGTCATGCTCCCCATGCAGTGAGTGCATTCCAGAGATACACCACCTTGTGCATTGGACACCTGCTCTCCAGCTGTCTCTTCATGCTCCCCATGCAGTGAGTGCATTCCAGAGTTACACCAACTTGTGCATTGGACACCTGCTCTCCAGCTGTCTCGCCATGCTCCCCATGCAGTGAGTGCATTCCAGAGATACACCACCTTGTGCATTGGACACCTGCTCTCCAGCTGTCTCTCCATGCTCCCCATGCAGTGAGTGCATTCCAGAGATACACCACCTTGTGCATTGGACACCTGCTCTCCAGCTGTCTCGTCATGCTCCCCATGCAGTGAGTGCATTCCAGAGATACACCACCTTGTGCATTGGACACCTGCTCTCCAGCTGTCTCGTCATGCTCCCCATGCAGTGAGTGCATTCCAGAGATACACTACCTTGTGCATTGGACACCTGCTCTCCAGCTGTCTCTTCATGCTCCCCATGCAGTGAGTGCATTCCAGAGATACACCACCCTGTGCATTGGACACCTGCTCTCCAGCTGTCTCTCCATGCTCCCCATGCAGTGAGTGCATTCCAGAGATACACCACCCTGTGCATTGGACACCTGCTCTCCAGCTGTCTCTCCATGCTCCCCATGCAGTGAGTGCATTCCAGAGATACACCACCCTGTGCATTGGACACCTGTTCTCCAGCTGTCTCTCCATGCTCCCCATGCAGTGAGTGCATTCCCGAGATACACCACCCTGTGCATTGGACACCTGCTCTCCAGCTGTCTCTTCATGCTCCCCATGCAGTGAGTACATTCCAGAGATACACCACCCTGTGCATTGGACACCTGCTCTCCAGCTGTCTCTCCATGCTCCCCATGCAGTGAGTGCATTCCAGAGATACACCACCTTGTGCATTGGACACCTGCTCTCCAGCTGTCTCTCCATGCTCCCCATGCAGTGAGTGCATTCCAGAGATACACCACCTTGTGCATTGGACACCTGCTCTCCAGCTGTCTCTCCATGCTCCCCATGCAGTGAGTGCATTCCAGAGATACACCACCTTGTGCATTGGACACCTGCTCTCCAGCTGTCTCTTCATGCTCCCCATGCAGTGAGTACATTCCAGAGATACACCACCTTGTGCATTGGACACCTGCTCTCCAGCTGTCTCTTCTCTTGGTGCTGAGCCCCATAGAATACAGTTGAGTCCCACAATGTATTCAATACATTTGTACACATAGCTCCTCTGCCTTTTCCTACTCATGACTTCCTGTGCATCATATCTATCCCTCACCTTCATCCAACTATATACCCAACTTTACTTCTCCCTGCCACTACTGAATGTACTATAATACTCCTTTGCCTATCTGATAGCACATTTGTTTCTCCCAAACAGCATTGCTAGTTCCCAGATGAAACTTCATCCATTCCAATTTGGACTGCCATGTCATATTGCAGAAGGCTATGGTTTCTGAAGGGATCCCCAGTGACTCAGAGGTTAGACCATGTGTTTACAAACTGCAGGTTCAAGTCCCCTCATTGGCCTGGAAATAGTCAAATTGGTAGGTTCAGCTGTGCATTGGGTGGACATAGGTAATATTTCTGTGTGTAATGCTTTTTTACTGTTATACAAATATTGTTTTTTATCTTTATTTCCATTTCAAATGGCTCAGACCAGCACCTTTGTTTATCCCAACCGGCATTGCTAGTTCCCAGGTGCATCTTCATCCATTACACCTTTGACTGCCATGTCATAATGCACAACAATATGCTCTCTGGAGCAAGATCCAGTGACTCAGACATTAGAGCATGCAGGCTCGGACTGGCCTATAGGGCTTTGCCCGAAAGCGCCAGCCAATGATTCTATAATGGGCCAGGTATTTGTTTACAGCATGGACCACTTTTGGACAGAGTAGGCCGGTTTCATTTGTTTCCACACTAGTTTTAACCAATTTTACTACGCCTTGGATAGTACTCAAACAGTCTGTTCTGGATAGTAATCAATAGTAATGTGTGATTGTGGGCCACTTTTTCATTGGTGCCTGTACTAATTTCATGCCCCAGTCTGACCCTGCCTTGGTGCACCTCGTTGGGAAGTGGACGTGGGATCAAAATGCACAGATTATACTGGGTATGCCTTTTAGCACACAAAACGTAAAGGCAGACAGCAAAATGCTGGTGTATGGTTTGTTTAGTTGATCTTAAGATTTTTTCCTTCTCCCAGTACACCAGTAGATTTTTATATTTTTATATAAAAAGGGGTAATCACACAATACCATTTACATTATTAACCTTCCTAAGCAGCTGAATGACTATAAACAGCAGAGAATAGAGTTATTTTAAAATATAAACAGTTCTTCTAAAATATAAAAGTCTGTGTTGTGATGGTTCTATGGCAGGTATGGCAGCAGCATGTGGGGTGAGTCCCCAATGTTTTTGGGGATGGGCAGTTTATGCTAGGGGCAGTCCAGCATTGATGGCAGCCTGGGAGCAGGGTCCAAACCAATGCTCCACCCACGCTGCACCTGGCAGATGCAGCCCTGGGAGTCTCAGAGGCCTGTCTTGGCAGCGGCCAGGCCTTAAATCATTACACAGCGCTCCCCTCTCTATACCAGAGAGCGCTGAGCCTGACAGAGCGAGAGAGGGGGCAATGACTGGGGGCGCTTACCGCTCAGGGAGCACTGTGGAGCCAGGACACGGCAGTGACAGGACTGCCAGGAGGCGGTGGTGGGTTCTAGCACTCCCCTACCTGTCAGGGTCAGCTTGGGTACGCAGAGGTGAAAAAGAACCAGCAAAGGTGCGGGTGGAGCACTGTTCCACCCTCCTCAGTGAAGGTTGAGACCAACTGTCCCCAAGGAGCTCTGCTCGCGCCACAAACGTTTTTCTTTTTTTAATGAATCTCTGTGCTGCATCATTCACGGGTGCCTTCCACTCTACTTGTTGCATGCTTCCCCCATTTAAATATCACAAACCTTGAGGATAGCCTTGGCCTGATTTATAAATCTATCCAGCTAACACCTAGCTCCACACACTTTCCACTCTGAATCCAACCTGAGACTGGGTGATCTGCTCCTCACTGTTTCCTCCACTTATTGCTTGGAGATCCCTTTCCCGCCTTCCCCTTCCAAATACACTAATAATAATAATAATAATAATAATATTAAAATAATTGAGCCATGATTTCTAGCTAGAGGCCACCTGCCACAGTACCCTATAATTCCTAGGTTCATGTCCTCTTCTCTCACTGCTAGTGTCAGCTCAAACTCAACCTGGACTCAACCTGGACTGGGAGCGGTTGGTTCCGTTGTAATGTCTTGATGTTCCTTGGCTGTACTCCTTGTAGACAGGTAACTCTCCTAATTGTTGCTCAATGATGAATGGTGGAACCTCCCACTTGTCTCCCAGCTTGTTCTGTCCACTCTTTCCCAGGCTATGGATCAACACACAATCGCCAGGCGGAAGAGCGTGAAACTTAACCTTGGTGTTTTAGCAGCATTTGTTTCCTCTGTTGCCTTCTCCACAACAACTTGGACAAGCTGATGACCTTGCTCTAGTTGATGTTTCAGCTGCTTCACATAGCTGGCATAGTTCTTGTCACATGTTCCATCTGCGGATACTCCAAAATACAAGTTTACAGACAGTTGGGCATCTCTTCCCAACGTCAAGTAGTATGGTGTAAACCTGGTGGCTTCATTCTTGGAACAATTATAACGATGGGTCAAATTAGCCACATGCTGACACCGCCTGTTCTTATCAACTGGCATTAGGGTGACCAGCTTCGGCGAGAGGGTTTGATTGAATCTCTCTATTTTGGCATTCCCCTAAGATTGGTATGGAGGCATACTGGTCTTCTTGATGGCAACCAGCTCCAGTATCTGCTTTACAAGTGTCGACTCAAAATCCGGTCCCTGGTTGGAATGAATCCTTACTGTCCAACCATAGTGCACAAATGATTTCTCCCACAGCACCCTGGTGGCACTGATCATTAGGAAGGAACACCTGAGTGCTCAGAGTAAAGTGGTCTGTCACCAGCAGGAAGTTCTGCACACCTTGCCTGTCTATCTCCAACATGATAAAGTCGATGTAGTTGAGGTCCATGCGAACCTTGCAGGTGATGAAAATAAGCAGCATGATGAGTTGCAGTCTTCTTGGTGACATACCTGGAACTGTGCTGACAATAATACTGCATATCTGCTGCTAGTGTAGGCCAGAAAACCCTTGAGTGGACCAAACAAAAGATCAGTCACTGCCAAGATGTCCATGCTGGTCGAGAAATGCATACACTACTGCTCAATAGATCCAGTGGGAAAACCAGGCAATGCAATAGCGAAATTCCAACTTTACTTACCTTATTTAGGATTCCTCCCATCTGCACAAGTGTCTTCCACTCCTTCAGCATTGCAGCCTGTTCTGGGTCATGATAGCCATCGATGTCTGGAAGCATCCAGCTTAACTGACTTCAACACATACATCAGGGGGTTGTTGTCTCTCTCTCTGGTCTCTGAAAGTCGCACCATAGAGGTAATCCTGGAACTTGTCTGTGAAAGCCCACCTCAATACCAGAAATGCCAACTTGACTGGGTAGTTCCTCTGCTATGCATGCAGACCTCACCAATCTCTTCTCATCATTGTTCTCCTGGCAAAGGACAGCTCCCAATCCCTACAGACTTGCATCAATGTGTGTGCCAGATGTAAGGCAACTGAGGATCCGTGTAGGCCAGGACTGCAGGGAGGATCCAAGGAGCTCAAGTGGTGAGGGTCTGCTTGAGCTCCTCGAATGCCTCCTGGTATTGGTTGGTCCACCTATCATCAAAGGGCTCGTGTGGATGGTATAAATGGTCCACAGAGTTGATGGTAATCAATGATAGGAGAAGTGTAGGGGTTCTTGGACTCTTGGATGATCCCTGCCTCCAGAAGATCCTCCGGGTAGTGGTGTAAATCCTCTACATCTCCTGGGTCTAGGCATCATAATCACTCCCTGAAGGGCATCTCGTCACTCACACAAATCCAGTATTGCACTGTTTGGGCCTTGCCGATGTCCCAGGGGCTGGTGGAAAAAGCGTTGGCGCACATGGCGACCTGTTCTCTCAGGTGGTCCGGGTTTTATTCTGACATCAGTAGCTAAAGTCCAAGGTCTTCAAATCCAGTACCTGTCATGATGCATGTCCCCAGTCTTCAGGGCCAAGCCAGCCTTTCCAAGTTGCAGGCCTCCAATGGGGCTTTAAAGGCCACACATTGTTATCAGAGGCTCTCCTGGAGCCAGTCCTGGCACCTTTGGCACCAGGTTCATGCTATTTGACCACATGGAATAAGGTTCCAGTGAACATGGAGGCACACATAGCCCAGTCCTGAAGAACTGAGCTATGCAGTCTAGTTTCTAGGGTGTGGCTGGTCCTGGAACTACTTTAGCTGGGACTACTTTACCTGGGCTATATAAACCACACCCAAAGAGCAGAACACGCTTTGCGTTATTCTGCACTCCTGCAGCGCTCACTGTGCCAGCTCTGCTTCTGCTTACCTGGACTTCAGCCACACCCTGTTAACTTCATCGGGAACCACGGACCATCAGCACCTGCCGAACAAGGGAAAAACAAGAAGAAGAACATTAGTTAAGTTCTTACCTGAGAGAAGCAGTCTTTCCAATTCCATCCGAGCGGCTCTTTCACCCGCCGCTCCTGAGGACCACCGCACCCGCAGAAAGGCGACAAGAAGAGAGAACGAAACTTACCCGGAGGCATCAGTCATCTCAGGATTCCATCGAAGCGGTCCACACGGCCGCTACTCCAGAGCATCACCACACCTGCAGAGGAAGGAAAAAGAGACACCAGGTTAGCCGCGCAATAGAAAAATACTTATTTTAAAGTACATTTCGACGCCGCGCTCACGCGCTAGCACTCACCTGCATAAATACTGCTCGACGCCGTATTCAGGAGTCCGTTGCTTAATCTGGCATCTCCAAGACCGCTTCTGCAAAATAATAAGGACAATAGTGAAACTTTGGCAACAAGAAGAAACACTTAAGCAAAAACAGTTACCAAGAACCAATTGGTACCAAGACTTACTTACGGAGTCACAGCTGGTCTGGATTCCACTACAGGCCGTAGGATCAGTGAAGGAACTAGATCCAGGGAAGGTGCCTAAGAACATTAAAGCGCCCCTGCATTCAGATGCAGGATGGGGAGCCCAACGTTAAGATACCTAAGGTGAGACATACGCACAGAGGGAAGCAGTTGGAGGTTTGAGGGAGGTGGGAGTCTTGCCCACCCTAAGCAGCAAGTTAACTTCCCCGTTCATCACTTTAGGGTAGCACCCAAGCGTGAGTGAAGCAGTGGGACAGGAAGAGACGCGCGCAGACGTTGACCGTTCAGCTTCGTGCAACGCCCCTGTGGAGACCAGGTGAGCGTAACAGTACCTTCTCTGATTGGCTGTTAGCAACACCTGCTAGGGCTACAGGAGGGGTCAGGTGTGACTGCATGATGATGATGATGATGATGCATTCTGGTAAACATATGGTCCTATTGGCCACATTAATGACCAATACCTTGATGGTCTTGAGGTACATGCTATCCATTGTCACCATGGTCTCTTGTACTAATAAACCCCTTGGGATCTCCCCTAATTCTGATGACTCCATCACCAGACATCTTGGGTGTTGCTCCCCACTGAGTCGCACTCTGGCAGGAACCCTCACTGTGGCATGTGCCAGGACTGTGATCTGGTCCAACCAGTTGTTGTGGACATCTACAACGGGTCCATCAGGTAAATCTCTGGACCGAATTTCTATCTGCAAGCATGCCTACTGGCACATAGGGTGCATGGATACTGTGCTGACATATCGTGGTTCAGCCATCTCCCAACATAGTGCAGCCAATGCATTGAACATCGAGGAATTGGTTCTAATCACCACCAGTGAGTGGGTTCCTCGCCCCGTTTGCTGCACAACAAAGCCATGGAGACGATGGAGGTGCTGACTCCAGCTACATTGCATGGAAATTGCAGCCTGCATCAGATGTATGCCAGATATTTGTAGGGGTGATCTCTCTTGCAGAGGAGGATCAGTCCAGTCAAGGGATCCAATGGGATATCAGTTAGGGGTTTTCTATAGAACCATTCATACACAATGTTCATCTGTGAGCTGCTTTGCAGTAGCGTTTGTGCCTGCTATCCATCAATGGTAACTGTCACAGTGGCTGGTGGTCATGGGAGCCCTTTAGGTACAAAGTGTTCCAGTGCTTCTCTTGATGGTAGTTAGATTACAGGTGATCTACCTCACAGGTGGGCTAGCCAGTTTGGGTGGATGCTGGTTCTCAGATGACTTTCCCACAAGTGGTGCCACTGCAGCTTTGGACCTGTCTGGTGGCACAGACTTGCAGTTCTCTGTCTTTACACTGTCGGTGCATAATAATTGTGAGGATATTGTTGCTCCTCCGTCTGGTCCTCACTGGCGTTTCCCACCATTGCGCATGTTGGAATGTTCAAGGCCTGGAACTTCTCTGCAACTCGGATGTAATCTGGTGGGTTTGTGCACATACAGAAAGTGCTACTCTGCTGTCCACACCTTTGGCAGAACTGCCGGACTGCAGCGGTGCTGTTCATCACTGGTACACTTTGGGCAGCCGTGGTTCTTGAGCTCGAAGAGCTGGCATTTCCTCTCCTGGGCGGAGAGTGTAGAGTCTCTTCCAAGCTCTGGTAGCATGGGTGACCCTAAAGGCAGTGTCCTGGCTGGCGCCCTCTGCAGCTGCATCACCAAGCTGGTCTGATTCAATTTCACCACTTGATGTCTCCGGTCATATCCTGGGGCTGTGTAAGGAGACACCAGTTGACTAGGTAGACTATACACTGTGTCCATCTCTCCTTCCGGGCCAGTTCATCAAAGGAAGGTGGTTTCGGGATCCGTTCTCAGAGTCGTAGCTGCAGAAGCATCAGCAGCACTGATCTTGCTACACACATTACGTGTTGCTGCCTGACCAGTTTCAGGTTGTTTGGCTCAACCTCCTTCTGCTTGTAAGGCAGCTGCAGAATCGGTTCAGTTCTGGCCATATATTCTGAGAGACTTTCACTGTGTTGGAGGTGGTTGGCATAATACTTAAATGTCAGCTCTAGATCTGACTCAGTGGCTCCAAAGACTCCATCCAGCATGAATAATGTCCTTTGATGTGGGGTTTGGGTGTGTGGCAAGACTTCAGAGACTCTCAAGAGCACAGCGCCTTGTCTCCTTGTCAGGAGCTCTCCAGTCGTGGATTATCTGGTTGGTCTGGTCCACCCTTAACCAATATTCCTCTTCACATCTCGGGGTCGGTTTCTCACCTGAGAAGGGTCTCAGGCAGAAATAGGGTCCATGTTCTGCTGGTGTCATGATACCCTCCATTCAACATATGCTTGACAGCATTCGCCATGAGGAAGCGTTCAGTATGGTGCCTCTATCCTCTGGTGTAGAACTGGTGCGTGCTACACCCAGGTGAACTAGGGTTGCTTGTGGGTGCAGCTATGATGGCACCTACAGTGGTCACTGCAGGGTGAATGTGTGCAGTGTTGGTCAAGGCAGGGCAGGGCTTGAGCTAGGCATAGGTGGTGTGGATGGTAGGCTAGCCTAATACACTGGCCAGATGTTGAATGCCCAAAGAGGATAGGACACTATTGAGTCACACATGTGGATGGTAAGGGGCAATGTCTCAGGGTCGACTTTCTTAGGGCCATGGCAGACCAGGATGCTGGTCTCTGCTAGGCCAAGGTCTTTACCCAAGCACTTGACCTAGCCTGTGAGGGACTCGACGGACATGGTCATTTTGAGCACCTGTTGTAGGGGTGTGCTCCATGGGACATCACCTATAATGAATTAATGGTCAGTCTTAATCCCCTCACGCTCAGTCCAGCTGGCTACCGGAACCCAATTCATGAAGCTGGTGCCTGGCTATCTTCTGTGGTGGCAAATCACAATGAATTCAAGAATATAAACAAATCCCTATCCACAAATGTGCACAAAAAACCTATTTACACGATAGAAAAATTGAAACTTACACTAGAAATATGTACACTAACTCTGAGAAGAGAAAGGGTAGGTATGCATAGGTCAAGGTAGGGTAGGATGGGATAGGTATAGGCACTCCAGAGGTGAGCTCAGCAGTGCCTCCAAGAAATGTAAGGGGGTGGTCTTGCCACTCTCCAACCATGCATCCCCATAAGGTTTGGTGGTGAAGGTCATGATGGCTACCTTCCAAACCACATTTTTCCCCTTTTGTCTCCTGACAGGGGAGCAAGGGGCTGGATGCACAATATATCAACTACGGGCATCCTTGCCCTGAAAGCACGAAATGCATCCTGTAGCTTGGCCAAGTTATCTTTTGAATTTTTGGCTGTGGTCTCTGAAGCAACAACAAATCTCCTAAATGGAGAGTTGAGGGACAGCTTCAAAATGCCTGTAAAGAAGGACAGTCATGAATTTCACGCTAAATAAATGGGCACAAGAAGTAGGTGAAATGTGGCAGAAGACCTCACAGTTGCACAGAAGAGAAACTAAAGATATTTGGACTCATTACGAGTTGGGCAGTGCAGTAAAAATGCAGCAGTAATAGCATTCACGCCACATTACCACACCACCCGACTATGAGTTTGGCAGAAATGTAAAAGAGTCACCTCCAGCAATGAGCTGGAGGTAAATCTGCTGACTTTCTACCCATTTTCAGCGAAATTACTGGGGTGGAATTACTGCTGCAGTAATTCTGCCAAAATGCCCCATAGAGTCCAATGGAGTCTGAAAAAATGGGAACATACTCCGCCGCCACCACATGTGATCCATCGGTAAATCTGCCAGACCAAGTGTTTATAACAGTAAGACCAGTGGATTTACAGACAGAATACCGCCCAACTCGTAATGACCTCCATTGTCAGGTGAGATTTCATTCAATTTCTGACTTGGCCATGTACTAAGCAGAGGTCGATGTAACATTGCCATTACATGAGTTCAAGTTAACATAAAACACACTCAGGCCTATAAATACTTTCTTAAATTATTTCAACATCTTCACCAACCCTCTCTTCTACTTCCTTGAAGCATTATATATCTGTAAGGCATTTAATATCAAAGAGCCCACATACAAAAGTTTAATATCATAATACATCTTCATTAAGGAGACTTCAACATCATCACATACTAATTATTGTTAGGCAGAAACCTGTGCATTTCCCTCTGGGACCACTGCAAAAAGTTTAAGACTACAGGTATTGGCAGTAAACCCAATTGGTAGCAGTCTGTACCACCCAGAGTTACCTGGTAGCTGTGGCCGAGCAGTCAGACTTCTCTCAAGAAGAGTTAGGCAGTATATAGAGCATACACAGTAGGGAGGATAACACAGTAGAATAAGCAAACACTGACCAGAGCTTTGGTATTAAAAAGTATAGATTTATTTATTTAAAACACACTTTGTAAAAATACACTAACACTAATGAGGCAAGCAATTTCAAACACAGTCACTATAAGTATATACAACCCCCTTATAAATATTCGACAAGTCTAGGTTCAAGACACCACTTATTTTCAGACAGAGGTGAGCCCATAACCTAGATGGCACTCTCATATTAAAAGGGAGGGAAAAAGGCAGGGTATGAAACCAACTCAGTACCAACACTTTTAAGAGACAAATGCAAGTCAGGCAGGCAAAATCTACTGTATAGCACACAAAGTCAAGGGCCAGGCCCACTCTTGGAGAGAGAAAGGCTGAATGTCTCAAACACCACAATGGAAAAGCACTTCCAGTCTTTGTAGAAAAATGTCACAGAACGGTTGGACCAGTTTCGAAAAGAAAGTTTAAGAAGGTCTGGAGGACGACCCAGTGGAAAGGTGAGGATTTACAGGACACCCCACTCTAACCGTTACAAGGGAAGTCAGGCGGACACAGTACCTTTAAAGTGGGGAGACAGCTCCAGCGGGGGCAGTTGTTCCTGGCAGCGGATGCAAGTCAGGGCTTTGCCTGGAGGAAGAACAGATCTCGACATGGAGGAAAGCTGAAGATCGTTGCACTGCCAGGGAAGAAACCAGCCGCGGAGTTCTCGGTCACAAGGCACCACCTTTTATTCGCGGTCCCGTGGTAAGTGTGGCTATCCGGTTGCCGGGGTGCTTGGCACGGGCAATTCGATCACACGACGTCGGGGGTGACGAAAAGAAAGGCAAAACTGGTTGTTCCCACCAGTCAAGGGAAGAAGACTCTCCAGCAGGGAGATCTCCTCTGTCGTTGGGAAGTGGTGAGTCGGTTCAGCAGGGCTCCAACGGTGGTGTTGTCGTTGCAGGTCAGCTCAGCTTCTCCCTCTTCGGATTCTTAGGTCCTGTGGCGACTTCTGAAGTTCCAGTCCCCAAAGGCTCTGCTTTTATGCACCAAAACCCCCATTCACACAGCCTAGCTGTCAATCAAACATGCTAAGTGGTGAGCACACAAGAGTGCGACTTGAGTTGTCGAGGCAACTCAGTCCAGGGTGCCTAAACCCCCTCCCACACCCCCAGACAGAGTGGCACCACTTTGGAGGGCTTCTGTGCAGAAGCCCGCCAAAAGTGGAACAAAGGGCTCAACCTTGGGTTAGAATTACAGAGGCGAACACCATCTCCATTTTAGAACCGAGTTCTGGCAGAAAATACCAACCGGTGAATTAATATTAATGTAATAAACCGGCGGTATGTCTGAGGCTATGTTTAAAAAGTATTAGCCTCGAACAATGGGAAAATCCCATAGGAATATATTCGCGGTCGAATATAAAAAGTAGTATCCACTGCCACCAGCCAAAACTCGCTCAGGGGGGACGGGACAGTGCCCCCTCGAACAACAGACCCGGGGCAATCGAATTGCCCCTACCAGTACGTCCACAATAGGATGGCTTGTACTGGTTCTGTTAATAATTTGGGACTAGTAAAGCCAATGGTGACTTTACATGCCCTGGGAGACAGTAGTCAGACCCAGGGTATGGAGTCTATGTTTGGGAGCCACTATGACATCCCTGTGTTACTGCACGGAGGGTGCTTTGTAACACACATAGAAAAAAACACATGAAACCCTATGGGGTGAAAGACCCCCATAGCCCATCAAACACAGATAGTCAAAGGAACACCTCAAATCATGTCCAAGAGTGTGAGGAAAAGAGTCTCACTCTTGGTAGGAGAAAAAAATAAACCCCAAAAATCCAGCAAAGCTGCTGGGGGACTCACTAGGTTCGGGAAATTAGCCTCTACAGAGAATTCTCCCTAGCATCCATGTGAGGACTTCAATATCATCACATATCATCCATGTGGGGACCGCAACATCAGCACACACCATCCATGTGAGGACTTCAATATCATCACACATCATCCCTGTGGGGACCTCACCATCAGCACACACCATCCATGTGAGGACTTAAATATCATCACATATCAACCCTGTGGGGACCTCACTGTTAAGACGGATTTCTGAACTCTGTCTTGGTGGCGCAGAAGTTCAGAAGGCCAACCTAATTACTTGGAACAGGGTAACCTCTGGACAAGCCAGACCAATCAAGGTAGCGATCGCGGCGGTCAAGACTAGGTCTCAAGAGGGGTGAGGGTGACTGAAAGCCCGCAATGAGCACACAAAGCAAGAGCACTTACAAACTACTCCAAACAGTTGTTATATCAAAAATAGATACACATTTATTTTAAGGCCTTTAAAACAATGACCGTAGCGAGAAAATCACAATATCACAATATTAAACCAACACATACCATATCAACACAATATATATACAAATACAACAGTCGCTAGCGTTATAAGCACGAAATGTGTAGTCCACCTGAAAGGGAAGGAAAACAGGCAGTGCGATAATGCTTTAGACTCAGTTCGCCTTCAGAGGCACCTAACTAGATGGAAGTCCGAGCCCTGCGAAGAGTGGAGCCTTGTGCTCAAAGTACCTGCCACGCCGGTGCCAACGGGCAAAAGGAGAAGCTCTTCGGAGGAAGTCAGGCAGTTCGGGTTAGTGCACAACAGAAGGAGAACAGGTTCCGCGACTCAAGCGCAGCCTCCACAGCGAGCAGAAGCAGAGCGCGAGTACGGACAAAAGGGTGCTGTTTTTACACAGCGGGGAAAAGCAATGGGCTACTGCAGGAGGGCGACCAGATCCTAGCTAAACTACTCACCGGTCCCCGAAGCAAGCAGACCCAGGCTTCTCCACGTTAGTTTCAGCAGCTGGCAGGTTCAGAAGAGCAGGGAACGCCTCGTAGTCGTGTAGAGCAAAAAGACGTCCCAATCGACGAAACCAGCACAGTTTGTTGCCGCAGCAGGACAACGGAGCGGCCGTGTGTATTCGAGCCAAATGTACACTCCTCCCTTCCGACTTGGGAACGCCAAGTGTACGAAGCGTGGGAGAGTGACAAGGACTCGAAATACAACACAACCTGGCGGCGGTTACAGAGCAGGACTCCCTTGTAAGCTGGTCAGTCAACTGGATGGCCCAGAGACACTTCCGAAGGCTTACTTGGCAGGAGTTGATGAAGTCGCCGGGAATAGCTGTTCCTGCTATTCCAAAGGTCGAAGCACCAGTACAGGCCTTCTGGTTCGATCAAAGGAGGAAAGGGTTTCACAGGACGACAGCAGTGCAAAGGAGGATTCCTTCAGCGGGTCACCAGCGATTCCTCGGTCCAGCCTCGTGGTTGCAGGATACTTGGCTCCTGTATTCCTTCGTTCGTGAGAACTCAGGAGATCGACATGGTAGTGGTGTTTCCAGCCCCCTCTTATCCACGGTTCCCTTCGCGCCAAAACAGAGGGGAGCCAATGGGAAATCCGCTCATCAACACACATACCATACGTGGACCAATCACGGACCACGGTGGTCACATTCACACCACCCTAGACTCTCTGGCACCCAGGATGTGTATTGGGACCAGACATCCCAGCCCACACCCTGGAGGCACACAAACGACATGTAGAAGCCCGCGAAAGCAACCACGTTTCGCGGGAAAGTACATGCCCAAATAAGGAAGGCCCCGGGTCGCTCGACCTGGGGAAGGTGACGGGAGCAAGACGGTCAGTGGACAGGACAAAGGAGCCTCGTGGTCTGGCCATTTTGGGAGCCAGGCCACCATTTTGGGTTCAGTGCGAAAAACGTGCTCAGAACGCCAAAAGGAGCTCAAAATAAACAAAACGATCACTGCCACCATTCCAGTCCCTGAATGATTTGCACCGATCAAAATACCATCCTAAAAGAGTATCTAGGGCCTGTAGAAGGCTAGAGACCCAAGAGAGCTGTAACTTAGCTTACAGTGCCCTCTTGTGTCATGTTGCGCGAAAGCCGCAACATGATAGAAGAAACTACGGGAAACAGCGTTCCCCGGTACTGACTGTTTTAAGGGCATGTCAGTTTCCCCGTAAGAAAGGAGCGAAAGCCCAGAGGAGTGCGGCAGAAGGCTGCACTTCTCTGGCAAAGTCAAGAACAAGGTGAAAACACAGCAAAAAGTTTAGGGGTTGCCACATGGAAGGAAAATTACTTACAATTACGAAATCTTTCCTAACACTCACCATCAGCACACACCATCCGTGTGTGGACTTAAATATCATCACATATCAACCCTGTGGGGACCTCACCATCAGCACACAACATCCATGTGAGGACTTAAATATCATCACATATCAACCCTGTGGGGACCTCACCATCAGCACACACCATCCATGTGAGGACTTAAATATCATCACATATCAACCCTGTGGGGACCTCAACATCAGCACACACCATCCAGTTGGAGGATTCAATATCATTGCATTCCATCTCTACTGAGACCTTGAGCATAATTACAAACTATTCTTATGGGGCCTAATATGCCATGACACACCATCCCTGTGAGGACCTCTATGTCATCAAACAACATCCCAGTGGGGACCTGAACATGACCACACACCATCCTTTTGGTGGACTCAGTACCATCATATCAGCTCTATGGGGTCTTCAGCATCATTACATTCATATTCACATACCTTTGTATGGCCAATTGGGTGCATCTGTGGCTTCATTTGCATCACCTGAATGCATTTTCCTTCGCTTTTTGGGTATTTTTGGTTAAATCGGCCACTATTTTTGGCAGTGTTTCGTTCAGTATTTTAACCTGAAGATAGGACGGAATTAGCATTTTTATTTCCAGCTCTAATTCCACTGGAGGATTTAGCCCCGGGGACATTATCACTGGTTTTCATTGCTTATTCCTCCAGTGCTAATTTCTTCAGGGTTAATTGCACCAGAGGAATTAGCGTCCATTTTCAATAACCCTTATATCAACTGATTGATCAACGTGGCAGCAATTCCAGTATTGCCACTTAGAGATGAACTTGTAATGAAACCAAATCAGTATCAATTAAACATTAACCCTGTGAATATGTTTGTATAATCAGACAAAATGTGATGCCAACATTCAATTAATGTACATATCAGACTATAGACAAGATGACATCAGTGGACATAATGTGTTGGCTTCACAGTGTGGACAAGATGACATCAGTGCACATAATGTGTTGTCTTCACAGTGTGGAATTCAATATCAATTCACCCTAAATAACGCAATGCAGAGTAATCTGGAAAATACATTTGACAGTATAGCCTTTGAGCAACTAACTAAGGTTCCCACAGATATTCTGGGTAATACCCTGGATTGGGTAGCAACACAGTGAATGTTAGCATGTGCCACACCTAGACGGAATTATGAAGATTGCCAAGCACTACACTTAAAAGGAATTGAGAATGTTGGCATGTCCCGCACTTGGATAGAATTATGAACATTGGCCTGTGTGGTATCTAGATGGTATTGTGAGGGTTGGTGAGTGCCACACTCAGACTGAATTGTGTAGGTCAGTACGCGCTACACTTAGACAGAACTGTGAATGCTTGCATGTTAAATGCCACATAACCCACTAACCAATATAAACTCTAACTCTCTGCATACTTAAAAAACTCACACAACCATCTCTCGCACAAGCAGCTGCACGCACTTCACCACACTGCAACAACACATAAGCCGCACCAACAGCACACGCGGACCGACACCGATCCAATACTCGCACCAAAGCTCAGCACCCGGTGTCTACCGAGTTGAAGCTGCCAACAGTACACCACTCCTCTCACTATCCTACGCCCTCTTCACCCTATTAACCCATCCCACCTTCCCATTTACAGATCCTCCAGAGCGCCTGGGGACCAATTCTGTTGGTGATGGTGCGCTATATAAGTACCGTTACCATAACATAACATCATCACACACCACCCCTATGGGGACCTCAACAAAATCACAGAAAAATAAGGAAGTAAAGTAAGTCATATTGTGATTGGTTTGTTACAAAAGTAGCCAATGCTTAAAATGAATCTGGAAGTGTGTTGTGCAATGAGGGAAGACTTATGTTGCGTATCAATTATATCCAATTCTGTAAACATACAAAATACACAAAAAATAGCTTAATTTCATTATTTTACATTTAAACGCAGAGTTCAGGCCATTTAAAACACAATTGAATTTGTGTATAAATGGTTCCCATGAATCCGCTGTCTGCTACCTAAGCATGTAGGGCATCTGATTTATCAAGTGTGTTTAAATTCCTGTCCGTGTGTTGATGACTGCAATACCACACCCAGCCTGCGGGGGCAGAGCTGAGTAAAAAATCAACACACCAAAATAAACACAGGTCCCCACAAAGCCATTTTTTTAAAAGTTCTAAAAATTGGCACAGATATCTTTTAAGTTGTTTTAAGTCATTTGGAAGGCATTACCATGTGGGGACTTGGGTTTAGGTCCCCACAGTGAAATCAAGTCCCCACAGCGTGTGCATGTTTACACACCCAAGTCCCCACAAGGATAGTAACACAAACTCCCACACACACACACACACACACACAAGCAGATTATTATTATGTATCTGTTTCTCCTTTGCTTCCCACTTTCCACTGCTCCCCCCTTCCATGCACTTTTCCCCTCCCCCTCTCCCATGCACTTGCACGTTCTCAATGTCACTGGGCCTAGTAAGATCGTTGTTTTGTTCTCCCCTATTCCCCCCCCCTTGCCTTGTCGCGCTCTGAAACACTTGTGTACGAACGCGATAGAAATAAAATATCAACATCCATATCAATAACAGTAATAACCCACAAGAGTAACAATAGCACACCTCAGCAACGTGACTTGAACTGTACTAGTATGGCGCTAAAAAGTCAATAACAGGACTCCTGGGGAGCCCCAAATCACCTCTTCCCACCCCAACTGATTGACTCAAATGTCATTCTACGTGCACCCCTAAACTACTGACATGGACCAAAATACATGCAGCTGATTAACGCCTGCAAACACTTCCCCAGCCACAGGATTTTGGGGAATCACTGCCTGCTCTATCTTTGACTCTATTCCCTAGTGGGCCCTCCCGGAGGCCCTTCCGGGGGCTCTCCCAGTGACCCAGCACTGGCATCTGGTAGATTTTCCATTATTTGCCATCTGGTTACAACTCGTACCCAAGTATCAATGCTACAAACCACATAGGGGCATATCTGCACCCAGGACTCTGTTACTTATGGCCGGCACTGCACGCCGCATGTTTCACACCTCGCTTCTAACCACTACCCTCTATTTTGCGGTTCCAAATGCCACAATGCTACCACACATTTCAGAGAGGTGCTATACAAGACTTCGGTACAATACATTACATTACCAATAAGATCATTAACTTGAGTTGGTTAGCAGTAACACTAATTACAACTCTTAGACAAGGGAGGTATCTGTCACGAAGCACTAGATTAAAACTTGATACATTGTTAGGCTTTAAGTAACGGCGAACGGTTAGATGAACAAGGACTTAGTGGGAACAACCATCCTGTTGGACCTGGAATCTGGGACCGAGGTGCATTTCAGGGTGCAGTGGCCTGGACTTTGAATGCACCCCATGAGGGATACTGTAGTGATAGCAGAACATTCATTTATTTTCCTATGCATTGTTTTCAAGCTACAGCAACACAGTATGATGAAATGTGTTCAAAGAAAATCCGTCAAAAATGTGTGAAGCCAAATATCTTTTCTTTTGAGGGTTTTTTAGTGCCTTTTTGCAACCTTTGAACATGCTACTCTTTTAGGGTGTCCATTCATTTGACGCAAACCTTCCATTGTCTTAAACCTACTCTGAACTTGCATAATGTCACCTTTTTAATAACTACAAACAGCTTGGTAAAATATAGGTTTACTTGAACCAGTTTCACCTGTTTATCCTATTGTTGGTTGTGTGGCACCCCTCCTAACCCCCCTCGTCCCATTTGTGCCCTCAGTGACACACTGCTCCCGACCATGGCTCTGCCTGTGCTTATTCTTGCTGGGTCTTGGTGCTAAGCTTTCTATGTCCTTACTTTCTACCTGTTGGTGCCATCCTGTCCTTGTTCTCACTGTTTCTGGCTCTAAATTGGCACTAAGACTTTACCGCAACCTCTAGCTTGCATCTTCCCATACATGAGCAGTGTGCGGCAGTGGCACACCACCATTACACCACTGAGCCGATCCAGCTCTAGCCATCACCCCTCCTGGCCCCCCAGAAATGACGGCCTATGCTATGGTGACTGGAACTGGCTGACATACAGAGCCGTGGCCGGACAGGACAGCACCTGTGCATCACTTTTAGCATATTTAGCCAGTGCCGCGGCCACCGGCCCACTCGCATTACCGCGCGGCCCGGGCTGCGGCCTGCTGCTGTGTCAGCCTCAGGCCAGCCCAGCCCAGCTGCAGAGCAGGCGCAGCGGCAATAGGGCGGCGGGGCTGCAGTGGCACACACACTGCTGCAATGCGGCCGTGGTCAAAATTGGGAGGTGCGCGGGGGTCGCACTGCACTCGCAGTCAACATCGGACATGTCACATGGCCGATGGCGGCATGTTGCGCAAAGCACGGTGAGGCCTCCCGCCGCCGTGGAAGTCATGTTACAGAATTGACTTGAGCATGTACATTTCACGGCGGCGGGTGGACGCAGGCCGGAACAACACAGATAGTGAAGTAAAAAAAAAAAGACAACTTAACTAGTTTCACTTCACTTACTGTTACAGCGCTGCATTGTTGTTCAGCAAGCACGGCCTGCCTGCCCATGAGGAACTCAAGTAGGCCAGGCCGCAGAGCACACAGAATGGAAAACAAGTCTTATCACCCTGGCCTCACCTCACGCCTCGCCTTAACAAGTGAATCCTGCCTCTGCTCAAAAACAGACCCAATTGACTCACCCACCCCCACACACTCACGCCATCATGTAATTTCACTGGCTGGAGCCTAGAGTCAAAAAGTTAACAACATAGCCAATGAAAACGGTACATTGGCCCTCATTACGACCCTTGCGGAAATCGAAAAACGATGGCGGAAATGCAATACCGCCATCGAATAGCGCTCGGTGCGACTATGACCCGTCACCGCAAAGTACGAAGCCATTAGCGACACCGTAGTGAACGCCAACGCTAACTGCACCAAGCACGCGCGCGCGCGCCATGCCAAACCGCAAACACCACCATGGCGCAAGGGTACGCCAATTCCGACCCTAGCGGACATGCACCTAACGCCATCAGGCATGGCGTAATGTACCATTCCGCCATGGCGAGAAGTACGGCATCGCGAATCAACCGTAAACGGCCCCACTGAGTGCCTGTACACCGCTCCCTGCCCACAAAGTACAACTCCCCGTAGGTGCAATGAAGCCACAATGCAACCATTGAAATGTACAAGTCACCCATGCATGGCAATGAACAAAAGAAACACAACAGGGGCCAATGGGAGCTGCAGGGCACAGATGGCACGAATACAGAAGCCATCCCAATGGACATGACCACAGTCCCCCACCAAGAAACGCACGCAAACACAGGCACCTGTGACCAGCAATATTCCGAAAATCACATCATTCCACCAGTCCACCTGGCTGACCGGCATCTGTTACACAAAACCCAATCCCCCGCCCCTGAGCATGACAACATTCAAACAGTCATATTGGCAGCCCCCATCCCTGACCTCACTGGGCTTCGTAGGCAAACGCGCCCAGCACAGTACCACGCAACTAAACCCCGAAGCTGGAACCCAATGCAGATCTCCTCACAAAACATCGCCCCCCAAATAGGCATATGCCACATCACTTGCAAAGAAAAACGCTACACGGGCCAAATCAGAATAGAAATTTTATGCACATCAAAGTCACCAAGCCCATACAGCCATCAGGCCATGAACTCCAAAACACTAATCACCATTGTGGGCTGCTTCCGCAAGAAATGACCAGCCACTACCTGTGTGTCGCCCTGTTCCCCCATGGTACACAGAGCCACATTCACGTACGAAAAGGCAACATGGAAGCGCACAGAACCGCAGGGCCGTCCCAATGGGGAGGCACTAGTCCAGCTGAAAGGCCGAAATGTTGCTCCGAGCCACCAGTACTGCGTAAGGGCATGTGGGCCATTGGCGATCGTCCCATAAGATCGTAATGCTGCTCCACTGATTAACACGAAGCAGCAGGTGTCGGGAGTAAAATCCATCTGCAGGAGTGGCATACAGATGGCAGTGGCAAAAGGGGAGGAGATACCTGTCAACCAAAAGAAAAGAAAGAGAACAGAATGGCCATCAGAACTACATTCCAACAACTCACTTCAATGATCACACGAAATCCACAGCCATATGCATGCTAGCCCACTCCAAAGGATCATCACCACCCCAAAACCACTTGCGACTCATAACCATCTATATCGAGGTGCAAACACCATCACAAACGAGTGTACCTGTGCATGCGTCTGTCAAAACAGATTCCATCAGATGGGAATGTTAACGTGCATGGACACAAGTGTCTGAGGGCGCCTCGAGACAGGGAGGGCTCAACAAGGCCAGATAGACGATGGTCCCACTATGGCAGCCCTGCATCACATAGCGTAGGGGAGGCGGATAGATCCCAAGAAGCCCTGTACATGGCAAACTCTGTATCAAATCACCTGCCCATGCATCCATTCATCATTCCCTCATCCCGGGATCAAAACGCCTGAATAATTACTCACATAACATTAGAAACATCCATTGAGTCTGTGCGTAATGCAGCCTGCTAAATCCACAGTGCCCCAGCCCGTAATTCCAGTGTTGTGAAGTAACATGAATTTGGGAACGGACGGCCTCATCGCCCACGTAGCTATTGCGCATCCCAAACTATTCATATCAATCATTGCTCCCTCGCCATGGGCCCTGTCTCAAGGACATAGAACAATAGAACGTTATATTTGCAGTCAGACCTGTGGGCATCTCCTCGCCGCTAGCTGGAAACCGAAAGCGCCGCCCTTCGAATTCCTCATTTGCAACATCACGTCGAAAAGGCATCTGTGGCCGTTTGAAATCACTAATTATTCCATCGAGTGCGGCTGTGTGTGAAAATGGCAACTGCCTTCACCCACAAATGGGACGCCCCGCCCGTCGTTGCAACTCGGTACAGTGATGCATGAGGGCCCACCGTTACTCGAGTACTACGTTCCACTGACCCTTCACAAGTCTGTTCGCGACTGCACAGATAGTATGGGAAACAATGGGACCACAGCAGAATGAACATATCAACCAATCTTACACGGCCATCGGGTACAAATACATGATTGCAATAGCAAGATACAATTCCCCGATTTGCAGCGTTGTGCGCGGGACGTGCTCGGCCAAAGGGGAGAGCAGTTTGCACAGGTGGAATCAATCACCACAGGTGGAGGCCATACAGCCTGAAAACACATCAATTGTACAGCCAGTCTCCTCCCACAACCACACCGAAATGCTACCGGCAGGACTCGCGATGTTGGCCCTGGGGGACCTGATAGCACTGCAAGTGCTCCGACTCCAAGAAGAAGACGAACACCAACTACAACCAGCCGCACGGAGGAGACGCAGGAGGAGGAGGAGGAGGCCAAGGCAGGGCCAGCAAGGCCCACCAGCACAGCCACTACCACCACGCAGGCAGCCCGCAATACCACGCCTCCGAGCACATCCGTTCAACCTCACTGATGAGCAGATCCACACCCTCTACCGTCTGGACCGGGACACCATAGCCGCCATTGTGGACATGACACAGGCTGACCTTGTCAGCATGATAGATAGCCCAACCGCCATCCCACCCCTACTGAAGGTGGTGTCTGTACTCCACTTCCTGGCCACAGGCACCTACCAGCACACAGTCGGACAGTTGCATGGCATTTCTCAGCCACTGTTCTCACGGACACTATTGCAAGTGCTCGATGCCCTCCTGCTGCACGCAGACGACTACATCTCTCTACCACGCTCGGAGCAGGAAATTACCAACACAAAAGTGGGATTCCATGCACTTGCCGGCATACCGGGTTGCATTGGTGCCATCGACTGCACCCATGTGGAATTGGTCGTCCCACATGCCATGGAGGCCCAGTACCGCAATCGAAAACAATTTCATTCCCTGAATGTACAAATGGTGTGTGACTCCAACAGGATCATTACACATTGTTGTGCCCGATTCCCTGGATCAACCCATGATTCTATGGTCTTGAGGAACTCTACAATACCACGCTACATGGAGCGACACGCAGGGAACAGATCCTGGCTACTCGGTGAGTCTCATTACATGCATGATGATGTGGGGTATGTGAATTGGCAATGACCTTGCAGGAAGGGGGGGGGGGTGTGCGTACGTATCAATTGCATTCCACATCATACGTTTCTCGTCCACATACAGGTGATGCTGGATATCCACTGAAGAGATGGCTCCTCACACCAGTCCGGAACCCACGGGACCAGCATGAGGAGGACTACAACCATGCCCACTCACGTACCCGTGTAGTCATAGAACAGGCATTCGGCCTACTGAAGGGCCATTTCCGCTGCCTCAGCAGGTCTGGCGGGGCACTCCTGTACCGCCATGAGAAGGTTGCAAAGATGGTGATGGCATGTGTCATGCTCCACAACATGTGCGTACGTAGAAATGTGCCCATGCCCCCTGACGCAGAACTGCAAGCACTTGATGATGGTCATGATGAGGGTGGGGATGTGGCAGCACCTCATGGAGTCTGCGAGGCACCGGAGGCCCGTGACATTCGTCAGCATCTCATCGATGTATGCTTCTAGCACTCACGCCTGGTGGCTGATACATGGACACGGGACTCGTGGCACTGGGTGTGTCTGGGACATGCACAATATGGACTGTACGCCTATGATGGCCTAGTACACAAAGATCAATGTCCACACTTCTCATTGGTTGATCGTGCACTTTTTATGGCATATGTGATATAATGTTGAACACCCTATCGACCCGCCACCCAAGTGAGCCCAACACACCCCCTCCACCCTCCTACCTCCCCCCCGAACACCAGTGTCCAAAGATGCTCATTGTCAGTGGGCTGTCGCTATTGCATGCCCCCTCTGCGGGTATCAGGGGCACCCCTGCCTGTGGAGCGCAGGTTCCTTCCAGATCTACGTTGGGGGCTGCCCTGGACGGAACTTGCAACGGATGATGTGTCTGCCTGCTCACGTCCATGCATGTCCCTAAGGGTTTGCGAGAACTCAGTGAGCACACGGCGCACTGCGGCAAGTTCGGCACATACGTCTTTGGACGTCGCATGCAGTTCCCCCCTCAGGCTCTCGGTGCTTCTCTCAATTTGTGCCCTTAGCGTCTCTGTACCTCTCTCCATTTCTGCCCTAAGTGTCTCAGTTGATGTTTCTATGTCTGCCTTAGTGCCCCCACATTCATCGGCATGGTCCTTGAGGAGTGTGGCCAGTTGCTGCTGTTGTTCGATCAACTGGTCGAGGGACTGTTGCCTCTGCTGGGCCATGGCCATTTGCGGGGGTGTCACAGAGGGGCTGTTGTCCTCATGTTGCCTTGCCACAGGGCTTGTGGGGGATGGCCAGTCGTCGTCTTGTGGGTGCCCCTGCGTGGTATCCTCATGTTGTACGGGATGGGACAGACAGGGGGATTGGGACAGGTCATGGATGGATCTGACTTCGGCATCCCCGTTTTCTGTGTCCGAGCATGCTGCCATCAATGGGGTGTCACCTATGGTGCTGCTGCCACCAGAGGCAGTGCCTTCTGTGGCATCCATTGGGGGGACCTGTGGTGGTGGTGTTGTGGGCATGCTGGCTGCTGGGGTGCCTGTTGATGTTCCCTTCTCTGTGCTGCCACCTGATTTGTGCTGCTGCCGTGTCTTGATGCGTGCAGCTGAGGTGGAGGGTCTCTGGCCGTTGGTCTTGGCCCTCTTTGCAGGTGTGCTGGTAGGGGTGTCCTGTAGCTCGTCGTTTGGATCGGACCCTGTGGTGGAGTAAAGGAGGGCGAGGGTTATTGATGGGTCTGTGGGAATTGGAATGGCATTGTATCACATGCTTTGGGGTGGTACCTGAGGGTGATTTGGGTCGGGGCCTTGGAGGTGCTTTCATTTGTGTGTGGAGTGAGGGTGCAGTTGTTTGGCAGCCTGCAGTTTGGGTGTGCCTGCTGCACGTGTAGTGCGTGTTTTAGGGGTTTTTAATTATTTATGTATTTATTGTGGTTTTTAACGTGCGCTATCAGGCCGATGTGTGTGGACGTTCTCCTGGACATGTGTTTCTGTTGCACTATGTGGACGCATGGTACTTCACATGGATGGACTGTGTGGATTTGGCATTGTTTTATCTGGCCGACCTACCTGAATCTTCGGATGTCTGCACTCCTTTCTCCATCCCTCCGACTCCCTCTATGCTCTCCATTCCGATGGTGGAGGCACAGATTACTTCCCAGGGGGTCAACTTGATGGGTGATTCAGGACCTCCCCCGGTGGCTGTGGCAATGTTGCGGTTGGCAGAGAGTATGCTGCGGACGCGTATCCGCAGGTCGTCCCATCGCTTGCGGCATTGCTGTGGGGTGCGGGGTGCGGTCCCCACCGCACTTACCCGCTGTGCCACCAGAGCCCATATGGCCTTCTTGTTTGCAAGTGCCGTCCTGGTCATTTGCGTGCAGAAGACGACGGCAGCATTCTCCTGGAGGGTCTCTGTTAGCACGGTGAGTTCCTCACGGGAGAAGTGGACCTGCCGCTTGCGGTCGCACGCTTTCTTCGCTACTTTTCCCATTTTTCTTGGTTTCGCTAGGGTGGTTGACGGGTTGGGGTGTGTTTCAGGGTAGTGATTTTAGTGGTTGTGTGGTTTTAGTGTTTTTATAGGTGTACGCCGGGATGTTTCCCGTTCCGGGCCCGTGTTTTAACTTCCGTTTCCGTATATTTCCGGTCACCGTACTTTGCGGTAGGCGCACACTGCGGTGACCGCTAAGAGGGGTGGCAGTATTGCACCTAGGGCGCCGTACGGCGGCGGTGTGGGCCGTTTTGGGGTCATTTCCGCCATCGCAGACTTTGCACTTCCGCCGTGGCGTGGTGCTCGTGCCCGATGGGTCGGAATGGGCCGCACTTTGCTCCTTCGTGCAATGGCGGAAACGCTATTTACGCTGTGGCGCTCCGGTCAGTCGATTTCCGCAAGGGTCGTAACGAGGGCCATTGTGTGTTACTATACAAAATGTATCAGATACTGCATAGTAACAACAGAATGTTGATTTTCATTGGCTATTGTTGTTGTTGAACTCTGTAGGCCCAGCCAGCCAGGAGCCAGCCATGTCTCTGCAAGGAGAGCAGCAGCAGAATGATTTATCGATCATGAAACTAGTTAAAGTGTGAATAAACAAAGGAATTACACGTGCGCCAGCCGCCCAATGATGTTCCTGTCCCCAAAAAAGAGTTCTGTTGGCCCCCACCGCCTACCACTGGCACAAATTAAGCACTGGAGGCACCCAAAAAAAAGACAGTATGCAATGCATAGACGGCCCTTTAGCAAAAAACATCTGTACGTGATGCCATAGAGGCACTCCCACAAAAGAAATGTGGTGCGTGATGCGTGGAGGAACCCCAACAATAAAAACACTGTACTTGATGCGTAGAAGGCTCATCAGCCAAAACAATGCATACGCGATGCCGAAGAAGCACCCCAACAAAACAAATGTGGTACACAATGTGTAGAGGTGCCATCAGAAAAACTAAATGCGTATGCAATGCCGTAGAAGCACCTCAACAAAACAAATGCAGTACACAATGTGCACAGGCCCCCCCCCCAACAAAAGAAATGCATACGCAATGCCGTAAAGGCACCCCAAAAAAAGAAATGCGGTATGTGTAATGTGAAGGCAACAGCTTGCAAAGCACCCCCAAATGTGTGTCAGCGATAATAAATCCTCTGTCTCTATACCTTCTCCATCACTGCCGTGCGCCATGAAGGCGTGCTACGTGCACAGCCTAGCATATGACTAATGTGCTAAGGCCCTTTACTCTGTTATCTGCTGCCTCAAATGTGACACATATCACATACCTACCTCCTGCCACTGTACCATTATATTTGCCTCCTCCTGCCCTAGATTGCTTCCTAACCTCACCATCTGCTGCTGCCTGGTAGTGTGTTTCCCACCAGCACTGCCTTGGAGTGGGACAGATGAAATCAAGTGGCACCCCTATGGCAGAGAGACAGAGGGCTGCCATCTTCACCTCCGCAGAAGTTGGATCCGTTGATCGGATCCAGACACATTTTTATTAACTCTTCAAACCAGCAACACAGCTTGGTGATAGATGGACATAATCAGATCTGGGAAATCATCACAGCTGCCATCAACATGGAGGGGGTGGCAGTTAGTTCCATGACTAAGGTAAGGGAGCACTGGGAGGACCTCAAGCACTGGAGCCATGATAAGGCGAAGGCAGCCCTTGAAGCAGGTTCCACCGTGGAGGTGCGCCATGCGGGATGCTATCAGATGTCATCCCTTCAGCTCCAGTTCCTCAAGGGGTTCTACCCAGCAATGCACACCATATCCTTGCCTTACTAAGCCAGTCTGGAAGCTACCTGTGAGTACCCATGGGGTGCACTGCATGGGTATGCATGAGTGCAAGTACTGCCTTCTATACACAGCATGTGTGTTGCAATGATGTACACCAGCATGCAGTCTCCTGTCGATGCTGGGTGTGATAAATAGCGGAGTGTAAATTTTCTGTGCAATTCTTAATGCATAAATCTATTACACTGACCTGAACCTAAGGCAGCAGTGTAATGAAATGAAGATACTCCTGGTCACCCTGCCCCTCTGCTCCCGTAAAAGGTGCACTGGGAGCAGGATTTCCAGGGAAACCAACTGGGAAAGAAAACCCTGTGTGACTTCTCAAGATGATTCTCGATTCCTTCTACAGTGAGGCTGGAGTACAGGAGGATCCTGAAGACTGTGATGCCTTAGAGTTGATGCAGCACAGAGATAGAGCTCTGACGAGAATGACAGGAGAATGTTGATTACTGTGTGTGCCGCAGAAGACACTCTGTGGGTTCTCTGGAAGCGGAATATGTGAATGCCCGGTCTGGCTTGACAGATAACACCTGGATGACTTAAGGCTTGAAAGTAGTGAGGATCAGTAACGGCGTGAGCCTACAATATAGGGGATAGATGTTTGAAGGCCAGAAGCAGAGAAAAGGCAAAATTAAGAGAAATAACCCTTCCTACCTGTTGCTATGCAACGGAGCAGTGTCACTGTAATGGCTGCTACCTGGCTGAATCTCTAGCCATGTCGGTCTGTTCGCAATGTGCAAAGAAATGTATCCAAAATTAGATTGGAGGGTAGAGGCGGCGCTACAGCACACCGGGGCGTCTGTGAAATAAGGAGAAAGTAAATAAGACTAACTTTGATCGTGAGAACAAAGTGGTTGCTATGGCGATGATCCACCGCGTTCATTCCCGGAAGAACGCAAAAGTCGAAGCCAGGCTGTAAGGATCGGGAATGCTTTGGCAGTAATATGAGAGACCTATTAGAGGGTGAGATCAGGTGAGGAAGTCAAGGAAAACTCATTAAGCGTAACAGTATCGGGACAGAAAGGGGAAGACACTTACAAGGGTTTGCTATAAGATGTAGCAGAACAAGGTGCTTCAGTCCGGGAAACCTTTTGAGTCCTTTTCATATTAGGGGGAGAGCCAAAGAATCATGTGGATACTGAATGACTGCAACGGTACTGTAGAGAGCAGACACCATCTTGGGGGTTCCATTCAACATACAGCCAGCCTGCCTCCACCTACTCCACAAAGACCAGTGAAACATACACCTCATGACAGTATGACCCCTCCAAAGGGGAGATCCCCCAGCTTGCCAGGGTGAAAGAGGTGGAAACGACGGACAAGCCGAGGGGCATCAAATTCAGGTCCAGAGGTGGCGGCAACAGGAAGCAGATGACGGGCAAACCCACGCCCAAAGCAATCAGGCAAGTCCAGCTTCAATTGAGAAACATGAAAAATCAAGTGGATTCGGGACCAAGAAGGAGGCAGTTGCAATAGGAATGAGGCTTCAGCCCAACGGGCTAGAACACAAAAGGGACCTAAGTACCTGTGAGACAATTTAGACAGGACCAGATGTCTAGGCAAAAACCGAGACACCAACCAAACCGAGTCCCCAGGATTGATGGCGATCCGCTTGAATCTTGATCCGATCCTGGGCATCTTATAGCGCCAACCTTGCAGCCTTATGACCCCTCTGTACACTAGCAAGCAGGCCATCTAGATATGGAAGTGGCATGGAAGGTGATAGGCTGGACGGAAAGTTAGCAGGATGAAAACCGTAGGTACAAAAGAAAGTGCTGGATTTAAGAGATGTGTGAGTTGCATTGTTGTAGGCAAACTCTGCAAAGGGCAGGAGTTCAGTCCAATTGTCTTGAGCGGCTGAAATATAGCAGCAAAGATAGCCTTCCAGGGTCTTGTTTAGTCTCTCAGTCTGGCCGTATGTTTGAGGATGAAAGCCCGAGCTGAGAGCATGTTTGATTTGTAGAATGGAGCAGATGTGTTTTCAGTATCAGGACGTGTACTTGGGGCCCCTGTCCGAAATAAAAGTTTCAGGGAGGCCATGTCGGGAAAATACATGTTCGATAAATACTCGGGCCATCCGAGCAGCTGTCAGAACTCCAGGCAAAGGAATAAAGATGGCTAATTTAGTGAGAGTGTCAATAGTGACCATGATAGTGTCACAGCCCTGAGAGACAAGTAGATGCACTATAAAATATGAGGATATGTTCTGCTACTGTTTATCGGGTAAGGGCATCCGAACCAGATCTTCCAACGGAGCCCTACACATGCTTTTGGACTGCAAGCATGTAGTACAAGAGGACACATAGTATTTGAAATCCGAGAGCACTGTGAACCACCAAAAGTATCTTCTGAGCAGATCAGTCGTGCTGGAGATGCCCCGATGACCTGCCACCGATGAATCATGACAACAGAGGAGAGCTTCTTTCCTCAGACCTAAACTAGGCAAAAAGATTGCTGATCCATGGTATAGACAGCCTTGCTCCTCAGTCAGATGGTGTTTGGTCCGGAATTGTGGATTGAAGGTCTCAAACCTGGTGGTTTCCAAAGCGATGTCCTGTAAAAAGCTATGGATAATGTTAATGAACAACGCAGATTTATTCTACCGGCTAATGAAGGTTAATTCAATGTTAAATGGGGAGAAGGAGAAAGTAAATAAGACTAACTTCGATCGGGAGAACAAAGTGGATGCTATGGTGATGATCGACAGCATTCATAACTGGATGAACGCGAAAGTCAAAGCCAGGCTGTAAGGATCAGGAAGGCTGTGGCCGTAATGCGAGAGAGATCAGGTGAGGAAGTCCAGGAAAACTCAGTAAAGTGTAACAGTAGCAGGACAGAAAGGGGTCGACACTTACAAGGGTTTGCTTTGAGATTTAGCAACGCAGGGTGCTTTGGTCCGGGAAACCTTAAGAGTCGTTTTCACCTTCACATTAGGGGTCGGAGTCAAAGAATCGTGTGGATACTGAATGACTGCAACGGTACCGTGGAGATCAAGCACCATCTTGGGGGTTTCATTCAACATACAGCCAACCTGCCTCCACCTATGCCACAAAGACCAGAGAAACATACCCCTCATGACACAGGGAGTATGTGATGGCAGACATCTTTGAAGTGGACACCAGTAAGTATGTGCACTGTGAGTTCTTGGTGAGTTGGTGCACTCACGCACATGCAATGTGAGTTGTTGGCAACAAGTGTTCTGACAGGTACAGCCGGAAGATTACAATGTTCAGTTCATGCGAGGGACATGCATGCACATACCTCTATGGGTTGCACATTTTCAAGGGAAGATTGCATCATCCAACACTCATCAGTTAAGACTGACACATGTATATGATGTTCTGGAAATGTCATGTTGGTGCATTGGACTCTCAGGGACGCCTACTGCATGGGGAGACAGAGATGACATGTTATCATGCATTTGTTTGGACTGGGAGCAACAGCATAGGTGCATGTACCTCAGCAATGGTTTCCTGCATGTGTTGCATGTTTACAAATCAAACATTTAGGGGTGTATGTTGCTACATGTAATTTGGTGTACAGGTGCCCAAGGAGGTGTGAGACCTCTCTCCACTCACTTATATGGCCATGCTGTCTGCAATCAAATCATGACAGGCTTGTGTGGTCCTGCGTAGAACAGATTGCCTTGACAGCTATGGTGTTCCCAGCAGTCTGTGATGCATGCCCAGGGGGTCTCCCTGACCAGCTTTGTTCTCATGCATCCACTTTTTTCCCACCCTACCAAGGGACCCACTGCCCACCCCTCTAACCCTGTGTTGTACCTCCCAGGGCAAAGCCACATGGGGTGTGGTATTTGCCAGGAGGCCATGCATATGGGCCACATGTGCCTTATCATGATCCTCTGGAATGCCCAGCCATCTGATGCTAGACCTTGGGAGTGCATGTTAGGGCCAGAAGGCTGGTCGACCCCAGAGGCC
This sequence comes from Ambystoma mexicanum, assembly GCF_040938575.1. Classification (NCBI taxonomy): domain Eukaryota; kingdom Metazoa; phylum Chordata; class Amphibia; order Caudata; family Ambystomatidae; genus Ambystoma; species Ambystoma mexicanum. The sequence continues at coordinate 942,100,199 of NC_090926.1, read as the reverse complement.
GAATGGGCTCCGTTCTGGAATATACTCTTGTTGTGTCCATGAGGAGGCATGCGTGGACAGTCTTCCTCCTCTGTCACAGATGGTACACTGTTTACAGGTAAGCATAGTCTCCTAGCTCTGGCCTACAGTTGACAGGATTTAAGGGTCCTGTCTGCCCTCCAGTTGGAACTTTGCTATACTCCACTCTCCACTCTGCTATATCTGATACTCTTGATATCCTTGCCCCTGTCATGAAAATCCGCCTGAAGCCCAAAGCCAAATGTAACTCCTGGTATGACTCGGATCTCGTCACCCTTAAATGCAAGTGCAGGGTGGCAGAGAGGAAATGGCGTGCTTCATGTTCATCCTCTGACAAACTGGCCTGTCGCCTGCTCCAAAGGCAATAGCGGCTCTCCGTTCTCACCAAGAAGAGAGCCCTCATCTAAGCCCGCATCTCTGCAGCATCTAACAATTCGGCCAAACTCTTCAAAATCTGCAAGGAGCTGGCCAACCCTGCTGCAGTCTCTACCTCTCCTGTCCCCTCCCAGGCCCTCTGCACAGCACTGGCCTCTCACTTCATTTAAAAAATCAGGACATCCTGTCCTCACTCGCCTCCTATCACCTCCCCCCTCTATTCCCTGCTCTTCCTCTGGCCTTTCTGCAGCCACCCCTCCTCTCCCCTTCTCTGCCTTTCCCCTTTTTTCTGCTGACGAGGTTTCGAGACAAGTCTGATCTATGAAAGTGTTGTCAAAACAGGTCGACCCATGTTCCTCCAAAATTATCAAGTACCGCATTGAATCCTTGGCTCCTGCCCTTGCTGACTTCTCCAATCACTCCTTCGCATCTGGAGTCTTCCCATCCCCTCTCAAGCACTCCCTTGTGCACCCCCTTCTTAAGAAACCCTCTTCCGACCCCTCCTGCCCAGCTAACTATTGCCCAATTTCTATCACTCCCTTCCTGGGCAAGCTCCTGGAGAAACTGGCCATCTCCCAGCTTAATCTCCATGCTGAAGCTGTTGGTAGTCTTCATGACCATCAGTCTGGCTTCAGAGCTGCCAGAAGCACGGAAACTGCTCTCCTGAACATCCGTGAGGACCTGCTCTCGAACCTTGACTCTAACACTCCATGTGCTCTCATTTTGCTTGATCTCTCTTCTGCCTTTGATACTGTCAACCATACCATCCTGCTCAACCGTCTCCGTGATAACCTGGGTATCACTGGTTAGGCTCTGGCGTGGCTGACCTCTTTCCTCTCCAACTGCCCCTCCCAGGTCCAACTGGGGTCTTTCCTCTCTGACATCTTTTTCTCTACCTGTGGTGTCCCCCAGGGATCTAACCTCTCTCTCTGGCTTTTCAACCAGTATCTGGCACTTCTCGCCCACCGCATCGCCACTCTATGCCCCAACTTTCAGTGCTATGCGGATGAAAACCAGCTCATTTTCAGGCTACCCTCGGCCTCCTCTTCTCCTTCCCTCATCTCTGACTGTCTTTCTGCTATCGAGGAATGGTGTGCCGCCAGCGACCTCTGCCTTAATGCCAGTAAGACTGAGATCCTACTCATCGGCACACCCACTCCCTCCTTCCCTGCAGCTCTCTGGCCGGCCTCTCTTGGCCCTCTTTCTGCGCCTACCTGCAAGGCAAACAACCTCGGGGTCATCTTCGACTCCACACTCTCCTTCTCTCCTCACATATCCGACATCTCTAAGAAGTCACACTACCAGCTACACCTCCTCAAAGGTATCCTTCCTTTCCTCTCCTTCCCCCAGAAGCTCACTGTCTCTAGAGCCCAGGTTCTCTCAAAGCTGGATTACTGTAACAGCCTCTATCTAAATCTGCCTGCCTCTACTCTCCGCCCTTTGCAACTCATCCAGAACAGGACTGCGAGACTTGTCCTTGGCCTCAAGCCCAGGGACCGTATCTCTCCAGGACTGAAATCACTACACTGGCTCCCAGTGACTGCGAGGATCAAGTTCAAAACCCTCTGCATTGTCCACAAGGCCTTCTGGGGCCTTGGGCCAAAATACCTTCAACTCTCTCTTCCTAAATATCTTCCTTCTCAAGCTCTTCGCTCATCCGCCTCCAACTCCCTCAGGGTCAGCCGCTTCTCCAAACAACGAGTTGGGGGCAGATCTCTCTCCGCTGCAGGTGCCTCCCTCTGGAACAGCCTTCCTGCCTCCCTGAAACATGAGGAGAACCAACTCCGGTTCCGGAAGCACCTCAAAACCTTCCTCTTTGCCTCTGCTTTCTCTCTCCCTCTCCCCTGCTAAACTTATGAAACTGCACTGAATCTGCTACTGGGCCACTCACCGTTCTCTGTCCTTGGCCCAGCCACTCTCCCCTGCACTGCCTCCCTGGCAACCCCTGCACTGCGGGACTGTGTCTGTATCCCTACAGGCCCCCTTCCCAGCACTCGTCTGCACTTACCTCGCACTTGCCACTAGCTCGCCCTTGTTTTTTATCCTGTATGCTATTAACCCTGTACTGCACTTTCCCCCTTGCACTTTTCCCTTCCCCTCTACCCTTGCACGATCTGAATGATACCTGGCCTAGTAGAATCATTGTCTGTCCCCCCCTTGTGACCCCTCCTCTGCCTCGTCACGCCTTGAAACACTTGTGTATAGGAGCATTACAAATGCCATATCATATCATAACTCGATGACACAACCAGGCTCTGCACATCCCCAAGACAGAAAAGGGCCATACACCATGCAATATGCACACAGAGCATTTCCTGCTGGGTGCACTCTTCTGAGTGGGCAAATACTTTTGTGGCCCAGCGGGTTACCTGGCCATCAAAGGACCCTCAATGACTTGCACCACAACAGCAGGGCAGGCCATCTGTCTGGCTCCCTGCATTCTGCAGGTTAATCTTGCACAGTTGTTTCATCTCGGGTTGGACTGCTTGTCTGGCATGGCCATTGAGACATGCATTTACATGTAACCTGCATTGGGACAGTGTTGAATCAAGGGGATTCCCCTCTGGGTGTGCCCCCTTAAATGGGTATCTCTCCCCTCTAAGCAGTGCAGAGTAAGAGCAGGCCTGCAGTTCCCCAGCGTGAGAGTAGAAGGATGGTGGGCTGACCACAGGGCTTGGACAACAAACAGTGGGTGTGAGCTCATGTGAGCCATGCCCATGCACTTCTACCCTGAGTTTGTTTTCCAAATGAAGTCCAAGTTGACAACAGTTCCATGGGTACCAGCCCAACCTTACCTACATCATTTGTGTGTGAATCGGCGGCAGAGGCGCCATTCTCGCAAGATTATTTCCTTGGTACCTCCCACCCATCCAGCTGGGCCATTGGTGTATGCAGGATCAACAGTGCCCACCAACCTGCAGCATTGGGCCATACTTTGACACTCAGGACACACAGACATGCCTAGTGGTGTGATGCTCATCCCAGGCCAGCCATCTAGGCTCCTGTCACCTGGCTACATACTCAAATCACATGTGGCAGACTGCTATGTAAGGGCATGTTACTTGAGTGGATTATCGTTACATGTCCAGAAGTCCCTCAGTCACATCGAGTGATGTTGGAAATTAACAGTGCACACTGCCATTTCATCATCCGACAGCGGATACAGGGCATGCAACATTATGTGGTCATCTTACCAGCACCACTCAGGGGTTCAGAAGTGATTTTGATGGGGCTCATCCCACAGATGGTGTTATGCCACTGGTAGACCTCACACAGTGTTGGTGGATGAAGCAGAGTCCCTTGAGGTATCCTTATGGCTAGCACTGCCTCATGGCTGTACGTTCATCTGTTAATTTGGCAATTACCTTCGGCCAGGCCCAACTGCCCATGTGGCCAGGCCAGGCCCTGCAGATGGCCTGAGTCGCAGCTGGCCCATCTGTGTCCCACATTTGTCTGCAGCCATGCTCCATGGACATCACTTTTTGCATGCATTATAGTCTGTGGTTGCTGTCTCCCTGTGTGACAGACATGTGGCATGGGAGATTGAGGGGCTCCTCTCTGCTGGTACGAGGCACCAGAGCAGGTTTGTGACTACAGGCCTGGATGCTGTGAGAGTGGCTGAGCAAGGCCAGCAGTTTACTGTCCAGGCTGGACACAGGTCCCAGTAGGTGTCCCAGGGAACTGCTGACATTGGCATTGGTATTGTGCCATGTGATGATTTTTTGCAATGTGTTTGGGGCCACACGCCATTGTACTGGATTGACATGTGCATGTGTCAGGACTGTATCTCATTGTTGTCCCTACTGTTGAGTTTATGTTTTTTATGCCACACATGCATTATCGCTGTTGACTGATGTCGATGTATTTTTTCCACTTTTCCACAGTTGCTCAGCTGGCCAAGAGGAAGGAAGCAGTGCTGAGGAGCAGATACACACGGTCATGGCCTCCATACCCAGGAGCATACTGCAGTCACTCACTATTGACACCTCCTCTTCTGAAAGCCAAGTGGCTGGGGGAGCGCCAGTACATGAGGTGAGGGTTCTGAGGGTAGGTCCCAGGAGGGGATATTGGGGATAGTGGTGGGGGGAATCTCAGTAGCTGTGGGACAGGGTACTGCCACACCAGGGACAAAGAAGATGGAGAAATCTCTGGAGTTATCTGGGTTGATGGAGGTGGAGGTGGCGGAGGATGTTACTGTAGATTTCATTGAATACCATTTAATCTAATGCAAATTCACTGATTTTATTTAACTGAAAATGATAGGTGAAATGGTATATGTGTAATGCATAATTGGTGGGGTTTGGGGTCGGGAGGAGTGTGGATGTGCTGCTGGATGTCTCTCCGCACATTATACAAAAAGTAGACTAAGTAAAATGTTCATTTCATTTTTCAGTGATATGGAATCAGTGACATCTCCATTAGGGAAATATTTTCAAAGAAATCACATACATCTGCAGAGGAAGCCATTGCAGGGTGTTCAGGATGCCCCCCTGACCCAGAGACATGAGGATGTGTACCCCACCATAGAGGGTTCTGCACAGTCTCCTGTCCATGGGCCATCTGCTGTGGCAGGGACCACCTTCCTGGATGCATCCACCTAGACTGAACCCCACTCACAGCCGAAAAGACCATCCGGGTTGCTGTACAACACTTGCTGGCAGGTATTGCCAGGCAGACGGCAGCTATTTGTGATGCTGTGCATGTCTCTCTGAATGATCTTGCACAGCATCACAAGCAGGTAAGCTTCTTCCTGACCCAGTTGGCACGTGCACTACTCTTAGGTGGTCTTTCTGGGCTGGGCTCTGCAACTGCCCACTCCTCCACTTCCTCATATGTGTCCCAGTCATCCTCCATTGAGCATTCAATGCCACAACCACCATGGCCCAGTGTGCACCAGTCCAACCACCACCACCAAGTCCGGTTTCACCTACTTCACTGCTTAAGCTGGAAGACCCCAGAACCCCACGTGAGGTGGTCACTGTGCCAGCAAAGGCACTGACACAGGAACAGTCTGTATAAGGACATCTGGAAATTAAGGGCAGTGCAGGTGCCGCACGCCGACAACAAATGTCATCTAGTCAGGTGTCAGTTTCGCCAGGGTGCTTGCTTGTGTTGTGGGGACAGTTCGTAATTTAAGCCGGGTGATGACTTGCATTGTGGGGGGTGGTCTGCACTTTTGCTGGGCTGCTGGCTTGCATTGTATGGGGCAGTTGCAGTTTTGCCAGAAGCTGGCTTGCATAGTAGGGGGTATGGTCTTGTTTCATCGGGGTGCTGGCTTGCATTACAATGGTCGGTCTGCTATTTTGCTAGGGTGCTTCATTGCGTTGTGGGGAACGGCTTGCTGTTTTGTCGGGTGATGGAATGCATTGTGGGGTGACAATCTGCAGTTTTTCTTGGGTGCTAGCTTGTGTGGTGGGGAACGGTTTTCAGATTATCCTTGTGCTGGCTTGCATTTTGGGGGTACATCCCCCTGTTTCTCCAGGTGCTGGTCTGTGTTATGGGGTTGATCCGCAGTTTTGGTGGAGTGCTGGCTTGCATTGCGAGGGAAGGTTTGCAGTTTTGCCGGGGTGTTGCTTTCAGTTACGAGGGACGGTTCGCAGTTTCGCCAGGGGCTGGCTTACATAGTGGGGGAACAGTCTCCCATTTCACCGGGGTGCTGGATTGTGTTGCAGTGGTCGGTCTGCAGTTTTGCTGTGGTGATGGCTTGTTTTGTGGGGGATGGTTTGCAGATTTTCCAGGTGATGGCTTGCGTTTTGGGGAGTATGTTCTCCGGTTTCACCAGGCAGTGGCTTTCGTTACGGTGGTCTATCTGCAATTTTGCTGGGATGCTGGCTTGCATTTTGGTGGGATGGTTTGCAGTTTTACCGGGCGCTGGCTTGCATTGTCGGGGGAGGGGCCACAGTTTCACTGGGGTGATGGCTTGCATTGCGGGGGACCGTTCACAGTTCTGCCAGTTACTTGCTTGCGTTGTGGGTGTAGGGTCTCATTCTCACCAGGTGCTGCCTTGCATTGTGAGGGGACGGTCCGAAATTTCACCACAATGATGTGTTGTGTTATGGGGGTCAGTCTGCAGTTTCGCTGGGTTGCTGGCTGGCGTTGCTGGCTGGCGTTGCATGGGATGGTTCGAAGTTTCGCCAGGTGCTGGCTTTCATTGTGGGGGACAGTCCGCAGTTTTGCCAGGGTGCTGTCCTGAATTGTGGGGATGGTTCGCAGTTTTGCCGGCTGCTGGCTTGCGTTGTGGGGGGCAGTTGCAATTTTGCCAGAAGCTGGATTGCGTTGTGGGGAACGGCTCGCTGTTTTGGCGAGTGCTCGATTGCATTGTGGGGTGACAGTCTGCAATTTTTCTTGGGTGCTACCTTGAGTGGTGGGGAATGGTTCACAGATCGGCACTGGCTTGCATTTTGGGAGTACATTACCCCGTTTCTACAGGTGCTTGTCTTTGTTATGGGGTTGGTCCGCAGTATCGATGAGGTGCTGGCTTGCATTGCGAGGGAAGGTTTGCAGTTTTGCCGGCGTGCTTCTTTCAGTTACGAGAGACGGTTTGCAGTTTCACCAGGGGCTGGCTTTCATAGTCGGGGACCGATCTCCATTTTCACCGGGGTGCTGGATTGTGTTATGGTGGTCGGTCTGCAGTTTTGCTGAGGTGCTGGCTTGCTTTGTGGGGGATGGTTTTCAGTTTTGCCGGGTGCTGGCTTGCATTGTTGGGGGACAGTCTGCAGTTTCCCGGGGGTGCTAGCTTGCCTTGTGGTGAAAGGTTTGCAGATTGTCCAGGTGATGGCTTGCGTTTTGGGGGGTATGTTCTCCTGTTTCACCAGGTGCTGGATTTCGTTACGGGGGTCAGTCTGCAATATTGCTGGTATGCTGGCTTGAATTTCGGTGGGATGGTTTGCAGTTTTGCCGGGCGCTGGCTTGCATTGTCGGGGGAGGGGCCACAGTTTCACTGGGGTGATGGCTTGCATTGCAGGGGACCGTTCACAGTTCCACCGGCTACTGGCTTGCATTTTGGGTGTAGGGTCTCCTTCTCACCAGGTGCTGGCTTGCGTTGTCAGGGGACTGTCCGTAATTTCACTACAGTGATGTCTTGCGTTATGAGGGTCGGTCTGCAGTTTTGCTGGGTTGATGGCTGGCGTTGCTTGGGATGGTACAAAGTTTCGCCGGGTGCTGGCTTTCATTGTGGGGGACAGTCCGCAGTTTTGTCGGGGTGCTGTCCTGAATTGTGGGGATGGTTCGCAGTTTTGCCAGCTGCTGGCTTGTGTTGTGGGGGGCAGTTGCAGTTTTGCCAGAAGCTGGCTTGAGTAGTAGGGGTGCTAGTCTCGTTTCCTCGGGGTGTTGGCTTGCTGTCATGATCACTGCTTCCAAGGGGCTAGGACCAGCCCAACGTCCTTGGAAACAGGCCTCTAACCTTCATCCTAGGCACCAGCCGGTCCCCATTGGGACCTTTTGGACCTTGTCCTGGCGCCGGTGGCACCAGGCTCATCAAAATCACTGGTCCCGGCACTGGAAGCGCCGGGCTCATAATATGTATAAAGATGCTTGGGTGGACTTACCTGCAGCAGACCATGCTGCTTACTTACCAGCCATATGGGAATCCTCTACGAGCCGGGACTAGTTTCTTACCTGGGTGGGGCAGGCTCCACTCCCTGGATACAACACTGGAACTCTTCTAGAACAGGAACTCTTTTCTTTCCTGGGCGAGGCAGAGGAGGAAGACGCCTCATCACTCCAAGGCTATTTAAACCACACCTGATTGATGCAACGTGCTTCGCGTTATTCTGCATCTGCAGCAGAACGCTCACTGTGTCGGTTCCAGTCTTCTTCTTCCGATCCTGAACCTGTGAGAACAAAAGCTTACCTTTCTTGTATCCAGCCTTCAGAAGCACCTGCAAAGACAAAGAAACAACAGGTTAGCACAGCAACCTTCACTCGCAGCGCTTTCCTCACCTGATCCATCGGCAGTTACCAACTCTTGGCGCTGCTCCTCCGCCATTATAAAAGCCTGTGAAGACAAAAGCATAATTATTCCTGTGGGGAATTTACTTACCGGCACCCCTCGAATTCCGGTTTTCTTCAACGCTGCATTCCTGCACCTGAAAGAGAAAAGGAGAGACATTAGGCAGGCTATTTACCCACGCGCCATCGCGCCCTCCACAATTAGGCGTCTGCAAATACCCCGGCGTTTTCCAGAGTCTCTTCAGCATCCGAACTCATACCTGCAAAAGAAAAGAGACAGTTGGAGTGCATTTCGAAAGCAGGCAACAGGCACTTACTTACGCACTCCCAAGCGCTTGATTCCTATGCGCTGGCTCAAACTCCGGCTCTCTTCAAACCACCATCTTCCGCCTCAAGAGCCCTGCAAGACAAGAGGCACCATTGAAAAGAACATTATACAGAGCCCTATTCCATACTAACGTGCCCACGCACCTAAAGACTGTAAGGACATTCAAGGTGCCCGGAAACTCACCGTTCGTGCAGTTAACGACGGTTAGCAATCCTCTGAAGTCAAGAGGCCTACGTTTCAACCCAGTGAAGGAACTGGTAACGGCACCCTGCACCAGACGCAGATGGAGAGTCCAGCATTCACCTATCTAAGGTGAGCACGTTGACCTTGGGGCTCCACGGGAAAGTGAGAGGGGGAGAGAGAGAGACACCCGACAATCCCAGGTCATTAACCCCATATTCTTTCACCTGCAGACATCTTACTCTTCGAGTTAGACACACAGTGCGAAGAGGCCCAGCCCCGGAAGCCAATCGAGTCCTGCACTTCACTTTTCAAGATACAGTTACCACCCTGCCAAGACCAGCGCCTCCGTGGGAATCAGGTGAGCATTACAGAACGCGAAGCCAACCGCAAAACTCCTACCCAGGCACAATGGAAACCTCAGATACCGATCAATTGGCCCAGTTACTTGGGGAACTAAAAGCGGAAGTACATGCAGCTCGTCAGGAAACGAACGCTCTAACAAGAGAGCTGATTATATCCAAGGAGCGAACAGATGACCTCGCTAGGCAATTGCTACAAACGCAGGCAGGACAAACACCTCTGCCCGCTTCAGGAGGAAACTATCCTTCAGCATCCTCCACAAACCCAGTGCAAATCAATCTACCCGGTAATGTGCCCTTGGCTCCGCCCGAACGCTTTTCTGGTGACCCAAAGAGATTTGCGGTGTTCATTAACCAGTGCCGCTTACACTTCTTATGTAGGCCAGCAGCCGTCCCAACAGATCAGGCCAAGGTGGCCTTCGTGCTTTCTTATCTCAGTGGCAGTGCCGCAGATTGGTCGATCCCTTTAGTCACTCAGGATGATCCGGTTCTTCATAATTTCCAGGCTTTCCAGTCCAGCATGGAGAAACTGTTCGCAAGACATTCACAAGGGCAGGCCTTGGACAATGAACTCCTTTCATTACGACAGGGTAATCAAGACCTTTTTACTTACATCGCATCATTCAACAGACTTATAGTGGAAACTCAATGGCCTGAGGATAAGAGAATTACGCTTTTCTACAGAGGCCTGCGTGGAGAGCTCAAGGATGTGTTAGCTCAAGTTGTGAATCCTCCACAAGACTGCTCAGACTATATTGACCTAGTTGTTCAATTGGACCACAGATTACAGAACAGGAAGGCTGATCGTTCCAAATTTGATACCCGAGTGTTTTCCAAACCGCAGACCTTAGCTAGGGGAGTTGACACCGTGGAACCCATGCAAATAGGGGGCATGAAAGGACCATTAACCCAAAAAGAGCGAGAAAGGAGAAGACAGCTGCAATTATGCCTCTATTGTGGAAACTCGGGGCACTTTCTTCGATTCTGTCCAGTGAAACCAGCTAAGAAGGCTGTAGGAGCTGCAGTTACCTGTACCACAAATTCTGAGCAGGGAAACAACCTAGCCCGACAAGTGTAGAGGTCCTCTTGCCGAGCGTTAAAATCTGTTCCGTGACCTCCCATTTCGTGGTGCCTATGGTCCTCATTAGCCCTGAACGTCCGGATCGTTTGCATGCAATTGAAGCTTACATCGACAGCGGAGCAATCGGCAATTATGTGGACCGTGAAATGGTATCAAGGATGAATCTACCTCTTTGTCCTAAGGCAGTAAAAGACGTCATTACTACAGTGGATGGCACGGAGAAAGCCTCCGGACCAGTAACACACACCACCCAGGAAGTGACGTTAGTGAGCCAAGATGGACACCGGGAGAAAATCGTGTTACAGATCATTCTAGGAATTCCTTGGTTAGAGAAGCACAATCCTCAGATCGATTGGCGAGCAAAGACGGTTCAGTTTCCTGAATGTATCCCCACTTGTTATCCTCGGCCCGACGTTTCACTGGCAGCAATCTCTTCTGAGGTTCCCCAACTACCTCCTGAATACCAGGAATTCCAAGACGTCTTTCAGAAGGACCAAGCTAACTCCCTGCCTCCTCATAGATCTTACGACTGTCAAATAGACCTGATACCCGGATCTACTCCTCCTTGCAGTAGGATTTATGCCCTCACCGAGCCAGAGAATCTCCACCTCAGACAATATCTGGACCAATACCTAGCTAACAGGTTTATCCGTCCTTCAAGATCCCCAGCTTCTTCGGCTTTGTTCTTCGTTCCGAAAAAGGAAGGAGACCTTAGAACTTGTATAGATTACCGCGCCCTGAACCAAATCACCGTTAAAAACAGATACCCGTTGCCTTTGATCCCTGAACGCCTGGACCAAGTCAAAAACGCATGTATATATACAAAGTTGGATCTCAGAGGAGCCTACCATTTGGTACGAGTAAAAGAGGGCGATGAATGGAAGACGGCCTTCCGCACCAAGTATGGGCTGTTTGAATATCAAGTTATGCCCTTTGGACTATGCAACGCTCCGGCCGCCTTCCAGTATTTTATGAATGACGTCCTCAGAGAACTCATAGATGTGTGTGTAGTTGTCTATATTGACGACATCCTCGTCTATTCACCACCTGAAGAGGAACATCGGAAACACGTTAAAGAGGTCCTCGAGTGATTGCGTCAACAAAACCTTTTTGCTAAGCTTGAAAAATGCGTTTTCAAAGTAAATGAAGTTGAATTCCTGGGATTCATACTGTCGCCTAACGGAGTCCATATGGATTCAAAAAAGGTCGATGCAATCATCAAGTGGCCTTCACCAACCTCTGTAAAAGGAGTTCAAAGCATGTTAGGCTTCGCTAACTTTTACCGCAGGTTCATTCCCGAATTCTCTCGAATAGTCCAGCCCATCACAGCTCTGTTAAAGAAAAACAAACGTTTTGAGTGGTCTACAGAGGCGGAACAAGCTTTCCAAGACTTAAAAGCTAAATTCATCTCTGCACCTGTTCTGAAACATCCCCGCCCAGAACTCCCCTACATCGTTGAAACAGATGCTTCTAGTCTTGCTATGGGGGCAGTTTTATCACAAAGGGATCCAGTTACACACCAATTACATCAAGAAACCTTTTGGTCCCGCAAATTCTCGGCTCCCGAGATCAACTATACTATTACAGAGAAGGAACTTCTAGCTATCAGATCGGCCTTTAAGGCCTGGCGGCATTACCTTTTGGGAGCCAGACACACAGTCACAGTAATGACAGATCACCGCAACTTACAATATCTGAAGACGGCCAAAGCTCAGTCTTCCAGGCAGCTCCGCTGGGCTCTGTTTTTGGCTGAGTTTGACTTTATAATTACTTATCGACCAGGCAGTAAAAATGTAAAAGCAGATGCCCTCTCCCGGATGGGAATAGATGAACACTTGACCAATCCTGAACCAATACCCATAATCCCTGAACAAAGAATTTTGGGTTTGGTCAGCGCTCAATCCCTTGAAGACATCGGGACAACGGTCAAATCACTCCTAACTCCGGCAGAATTACAGGACTGGCAACTCAAGGGGAAGGACTTCTCAGTGGATCAAGACCTACCATATTTCCGAGGACGATTGTACTTGCCCTGTGAGAAAATACAAAAACAGGTAATCTCCTGTTATCATGACTCATTAATGGAGGGCCACCCTGGCATTACCAAAACCATGGAAAAGGTCAAAAGACATTTCTGGTGGCCATCATGTAAGAAGGACATTAGAGACATTGTAATCTCCTGCGGTGTGTGTGCTCAGAATAAAAGCCAGAAGGAGAAACCAGCCGGCCTCTTACACCCGCTTGACATCCCTCCCTGTCCATGGCATACCCTGTCCATGGATTTCATGACTGACTTACCTCCGTGCTCAGGGTATAATACCATTTTAGTAGTCGTGGATCTATTCTCCAAGATGGCTCACTTCATTCCCCTAAAGGGCCTACCTTCAGCTTCAGTGTCAGCCCGAGAATTCCTAGAAAACATTGTTCGGTTACACGGTTTTCCCTCGGTTTTGGTCTCCGATAGAGGAAGTCAATTCATCTCCCACTTTTGGCGAAGTTGCTGTCGCTTAGCCCAGATTGATGTGAGACTTTCAACTAGTCACCATCCCCAAACTGACGGATAAACCGAGAGGACAAATCAAACTCTGGAGCAATATTTACGTTGCATGCTCCAACAAACTGAAAACCCTTGGAAGGACATCCTTTGGATCGCTGAATATGCTTATAACAATTCGATCCATTCTGGAACCGGGAAGACTCCCTTCTTCCTGTTATACGGAACCCATCCTAGGACCTCTAACCTGGATCCTCCCCAAAAACTCGAAACACCTGCTGTGGATCACTTGCACTCGGTGATCACTCATGCTTTTAAAGAAGCCACTGCCCATCTGCAAAGAGCTAAAGCACTATACAAAAAAGGAGCGGATCTACACCGTAAAGAGGCCCCTCACTACTCTGTGGGAGATCAGGTCTGGTTATCCACTAAGCACCTGCCTCTAAAAGGTCCCCGCACTTTCATCCCGAGATACCTAGGACCCTATCTCATCTCTGCCATAATTAATCCGGTGGCTGTCAAATTGGAATTGCCTTCTCATATGAAAATACATCCAGTATTCCATGTCTCCCTACTAAAACCAGTACAACCAGAAACCCGATTGACCAAACTCCCAGAACCTGTTCTAGTGGATGGAGAACTTGAGTTCGAAGTAAAGAACATCCTAGACTCCAAAATCTCCAGATCTAAGTTATACTACCTGGTTGATTGGAAAGGATACGGCCCCCAGGAAAGGTCTTGGGAACCCTCAGAACATGTCTATGCACCTCGTCTGGTCAAGAAATTCCATCTAAATCACCCCGACAAGCCAAAACCCCCGGAGAAGACGCGCTTGGGAGGGGCCTTTAGGGGGGGTGCTGTCATGATCACTGCTTCCAAGGGGCTAGGACCAGCCCAACGTCCTTGGAAACAGGCCTCTAACCTTCATCCTAGGCACCAGCCGGTCCCCATTGGGACCTTTTGGACCTTGTCCTGGCGCCGGTGGCACCAGGCTCATCAAAATCACTGGTCCCGGCACTGGAAGCGCCGGGCTCATAACATGTATAAAGATGCTTGGGTGGACTTACCTGCAGCAGACCATGCTGCTTACTTACCAGCCATCTGGGAATCCTCTACGAGCCGGGACTAGTTTCTTACCTGGGTGGGGCAGGCTCCACTCCCTGGATACAACACTGGAACTCTTCTAGAACAGGAACTCTTTTCTTTCCTGGGCGAGGCAGTGGAGGAAGACGCCTCATCACTCCAAGGCTATTTAAACCACACCCGATTGATGCAACGTGCTTCGCGTTATTCTGCATCTGCAGCAGAACGCTCACTGTGTCGGTTCCAGTCTTCTTCTTCCGATCCTGAACCTGTGAGAACAAAAGCTTACCTTTCTTGTATCCAGCCTTCAGAAGCACCTGCAAAGACAAAGAAACAACAGGTTAGCACAGCAACCTTCACTCGCTGCGCTTTCCTCACCTGATCCATCGGCAGTTACCAACTCTTCGCGCTGCTCCTCCGCCATTATAAAAGCCTGTGAAGACAAAAGCATAATTATTCCTGTGAGGAATTTACATACCGGCACCCCTCGAATTCCGGTTTTCTTCAACGCTGCATTCCTGCACCTGAAAGAGAAAAGGAGAGACATTAGGCAGGCTATTTACTCACGCGCCATCGCGCCCTCCACAATTAGGCGCCTGCAAATACCCCGGCGTTTTCCAGAGTCTCTTCAGCATCCGAGCTCATACCTGCAAAAGAAAAGAGACAGTTGGAGTGCATTTCGAAAGCAGGCAACAGGCACTTACTTACGCACTCCCAAGCGCTTGATTCCTATGCGCTGGCTCAAACTCCGGCTCTCTTCAAACCACCATCTTCCGCCTCAAGAGCCCTGCAAGACAAGAGGCACCATTGAAAAGAACATTATACAGAGCCCTATTCCATACTAACGTGCCCACGCACCTAAAGACTGTAAGGACATTCAAGGTGCCCGTAAACTCACCGTTCGTGCAGTTAACGACGGTTAGCAATCCTCTGAAGTCAAGAGGCCTACGTTTCAACCCAGTGAAGGAACTGGTAACGGCACCCTGCACCAGACGCAGATGGAGAGTTCAGCATTCACCTATCTAAGGTGAGCACGTTGACCTTGGGGCTCCACGGGAAAGTGAGAGGGGGAGAGAGAGAGACACCCGACAATCCCAGGTCATTAACCACATATTCTTTCACCTGCAGACATCTTACTCTTCGAGTTAGACACACAGTGCGAAGAGGCCCAGCCCCGGAAGCCAATCGAGTCCTGCACTTCACTTTTCAAGATACAGTTACCACCCTGCCAAGACCAGCGCCTCCGTGGGAATCAGGTGAGCGTTACACTTGCATTACGAAGGTCGGTCTGCAATTTTGCTGGGGTGCTGGATTGCATTGTGGGGAACGATTCACGGTTTCGCCGAGTGCTGGATTGCATTGTGGGGTGAAAGTCTGCAGTTTTTCTTGGGTGCTACCATGCGGGGTGGGGAACGGTTCGCAGATCAGTTCTGGCTTGCATTTTGGGGGTACATTCCCCCGTTTCTCCAGGTGCTTGTCTGTGTTATGGGGTTGGTCCGCAGGTTCGATGAGGTCCTGCTTGCATTGTGAGGGAAGGTTTGCAGTTTTGCCGGGGTGCTGCTTTCAGTTAAGAGAGACGGTTTGCAGTTTTGCCAGGGGCTGGCATGCGTAGTGGGGGAATGGTCTCCTGTTTCACCGGGGTGCTGGCTTTTGTAATGGTGATCGGTCTGAAGTTTTGATGGGGTGCCGGCTTGCTTTGTGGGGGATGGTTTTCAGTTTTGCCGGGTGCTGGCTTGCATTGTTAGGGGACAGTCTGCAGTTTCTCGGGGGTGCTAGCTTGCGTTGTGGTGAAAGGTTTGCAGATTGTCCAGGTGATGGCTTGCGTTTTGGGGGGTATGTTCTCCTGTTTCACCAGGTGCTGGCTTTTGTTACGGGGGTCAGTATGCAATATTGCTGGGATGCTGGCTTGAATTTAGGTGGGATGGTTTGCAGTTTTGCCGGGCGCTGGCTTGCATTGTCGGGGGAGGGGCAACAGTTTCACTGGGGTGATGGCTTGCATTGTGGGGGACCGTTCACACTTCCGCCGGCCACGGGCTTGCATTGTGGGTGTAGGGTATCCTTCTCACCAGGTGCTGGCTTGTGTTGTGAGGGGACGGTCCGAAATTTCACCACAGTGATGTCTTGCGTTATGGGGGTCGGTCTGCAGTTTTGCTGGGATGCTGGCTGGCGTTGCATGGGATGGTTTGAGGTTTCGCCGGGTGCTGACTTTCATTGTGGGGGACAGTCTGCAGTTTTGCCGAGGTGCTGTCCTGAATTGTGGGGACGGTTCGCAGTTTTGCTGGCTGCTGGCTTGCGTTGTGGGGGGCAGTTGCAGTTTTGCCAGAAGCTGCCTTGCGTAGTAGGGGGTATGGTTTTGATTCACTGGGGTGCTGTGGCTTGCATTACGAAGGTCGGCCTGCAATTTTGCTGGGGTGCTGGATTGCGTTGTGGGGAACGGCTCACTGTTTTGCGGAGTGCTGGATTGCATTGTGGGGTGACAGTCTGCAGTTTTTCTTTGGTGCTACCTTGCATGGTGGGGAACGGTTCACAGATCGGTGCTGGCTTGCATTTTGGGGGTACATTTCCCCATTTCTCCAGGTGTTTGTCTGTGTTATGGGGTTGGTCCGCAGTTCGATGAGGTGCTGGCTTGCATTGCGAGGGAAGGTTTGCATTTATGCCGGGGTGCCGCACGCCGACAACAAATGTCATCTAGTCAGGTGTTGTCAGTTTCGCCAGGGTGCTCGCTTGTGTTGTGGGGACAGTTCGTAATTTCAGCCGGGTGATGACTTGCATTGTGGGGAGTGGGCTGCACTTTTGCTGGGCTGCTGGCTTGCGTTGTGGGGGGCAGTTGCAGTTTTGCTAGAAGCTGGCTTGCATAGTAGGGGGTATGGTCTTGTTTCATCGGGGTGCTGGCTTGCATTACGAAGGTCGGTCTGCTATTTTGCTAGGGTGCTTGATTGCGTTGTGGGGAACGGCTTGCTGTTTTGTCGGGTGATGGAATGCATGGTGGGGTGACAGTCTGCAGTTTTTCTTGGGTGCTAGCTTGTGTGGTGGGGAACGGTTTGCAGATTATCCTTGTGCTGGCTTGCATTTTGGGGGTACATTCCCCTGTTTCTCCAGGTGCTGGTCTGTGTTATGGGGTTGATCCGCAGTTTTGATGGGGTGCTTGCTTGCATTGCGAGGGATGGTTTGCAGTTTTGCCGGGGTGTTGCTTTCAGTTACGAGGGACGGTTCGCAGTTTCGCCAGGGGCTGGCTTACATAGTGGGGGAACAGTCTCCCATTTCACCGGAGTGCTGGATTGTGTTACGGTGGTCAGTCTGCAGTTTTGCTGGGGTGCTGGCTTGTTTTGTGGGGGATGGTTTGCAGTTTTGCTGGGTACTGGCTTGCATCGTGGGGGGACAGTCTGCAGTTTCTCAGGGGTGCTAGCTTGCGTTGTGGTGAATGGTTTGCAGATTTTCCAGGTGATGGCTAGCGTTTTGGGGGGTATGTTCTCCGGTTTCACCAGGTGGTGGCTTTCGTTACGGTGGTCTGTCTGCAATTTTTTTGGGATGCTGGCTTGCATTTTGGTGGGATGGTTTGCAGTTTTACCAGGCGCTGGCTTGCATTGTCGGGGGAGGGGCCACAGATTCACTGGGGTGATGGCTTGCATTGCGGGGGACCGTTCACAGTTCCGCCAGTTACTTGCTTGAGTTGTGGGTGTAGGGTCTCATTCTCACCAGGTGCTGGCTTGCGTTGTGAGGGGACGGTCCAAAATTTCACCACAATGATGTGTTGTGTTATGGGGGTCAGTCTGCAGTTTCGCTGGGTTGCTGGCTGGCGTTGCTGGCTGGCGTTTCATGGGATGGTTCGAAGTTTCGCCAGGTACTGGCTTTCATTGTGGGGGACAGTCTGCAGTTTTGCCAGGGTGCTGTCCTGAATTGTGGGGATGGTTCGCAGTTTTGCTGGCTGCTGGCTTGCGTTGTGGGGGGCAGTTGCAATTTTGCCAGAAGCTGGATTGCGTTGTGGGGAACGGCTCGCTGTTTTGGCGAGTTCTCGATTGCATTGTGGGGTGACAGTCTGCAATTTTTCTTGGGTGCTACCTTGAGTGGTGGGGAATGGTTCACAGATCGGCACTGGCTTGCATTTTGGGAGTACATTACCCCGTTTCTACAGGTGCTTGTCTTTGTTATGGGTTTGGTCCACAGTATCGATGAGGTGCTGGCTTGCATTGCGAGGGAAGGTTTTGCCGGCGTGCTTCTTTCAGTTATGAGAGACGGTTTGCAGTTCCACCAGGGGCTGGCTTTCATAGTCGGGGAACGATCTCCAATTTCACCGGGGTGCTGGATTGTGTTATGGTGGTCGGTCTGCAGTTTTGCTGAGGTGCTGGCTTGCTTTGGGGGGGATGGTTTTCAGTTTTGCCGGGTGCTGGCTTGCATTGTTGGGGGACAGTCTGCAGTTTCTCGGGGGTGCTAGCTTGCGTTGTGGTGAAAGGTTTGCAGATTGTCCAGGTGATGGCTTGCGTTTTGGGGGGTATGTTCTTCTGTTTCACCAGGTGCTGGCTTTTGTTACGGGGGTCAGTCTGCAATATTGCTGGGATGCTGGCTTGAATTTCGATGGGATGGTTTGCAGTTTTGCCGGGCGCTGGCTTGCATTGTCGGGGGAGGGGCCACAGTTTCACTGGGGTGATGGCTTGCATTGCAGGGGACCGTTCACAGTTCCACCGGCTACTGGCTTGCATTTTGGGTTTAGGGTCTCCTTCTCACCAGGTGCTGGCTTGCGTTGTGAGGGGACTGTCCGTAATTTCACTACAGTGATGTCTTGCGTTATGAGGGTCGGTCTGCAGTTTTGCTGGGTTGATGGCTGGCGTTGCATGGGATGGTACGAAGTTTCGCCGGGTGCTGGCTTCCATTGTGGGGGACAGTCCGCAGTTTTGCCCGGGTGCTGTCCTGAATTGTGGGGATGGTTCGCAGTTTTGCCAGCTGCTGGCTTGTGTTGTGGGGGGCAGTTGCAGTTTTGCCAGAAGCTGGCTTGAGTAGTAGGGGTGCTGGTCTCGTTTCCTCGGGGTGTTGGCTTGCATTACGAAGGTCGGTCTGCAATTTTGCTGGGGTGCTGGATTGCATTGTGGGGAACGATTCACTGTTTCACCGAGTGCTGGATTGCATTGTGGGGTGAAAGTCTGCAGTTTTTCTTGGGTGCTAGCATGCGGGGTGGGGAACGGTTCGCAGATCGGTTCTGGCTTGCATTTTGGTGGTACATTCTCCCGTTTCTCCAGGTGCTTGTCTGTGCTATGGGGTTGGTCCGCAGCTTCGATGAGGTCCTGCTTGCATTGCGAGGGGAAGGTTTGCAGTTTTGCCGGGGTGCTGCTTTCAGTTAAGAGAGACGGTTTGCAGTTTTGCCAGGGGCTGGCATGCGTAGTGGGGGAATGGTCTCCTGTTTCACCGGGGTGCTGGCTTTTGTAATGGTGATCGGTCTGCAGTTTTGCTGGGGTGCCGGCTTGCTTTGTGGGGGATGGTTTTCAGTTTTGCCGGGTGCTGGCTTGCATTGTTGGGGGACAGTCTGCAGTTTCTCGGGGGTGCTAGCTTGCATTGTGGTGAAAAGTTTGCAGATTGTCCAGGTGATGGCTTGCGTTTTGGGGGGTATGTTCTCCTGTTTCACCAGGTGCTTGCTTTTGTTACGGGGGTCAGTATGCAATATTGCTGGGATGCTGGCTTGAATTTCGGTGGGATGGTTTGCAGTTTTGCCGGGCGCTGGCTTGCATTGTCGGGGGAGGGGCAACAGTTTCACTGGGGTGATGGCTTGCATTGTGGGGGACCGTTCACACTTCCGCCAGCCACAGGCTTGCATTGTGGGTGTAGGGTATCCTTCTCACCAGGTGCTGGCTTGTGTTGTGAGGGGACGGCCCGAATTTTCACCACAGTGATGTCTTGCGTTATGGGGGTCGGTCTGCAGTTTTGCTGGGTTGCTGGCTGGCGTTGCATGGGATGGTTTGAGGTTTCGCTGGGTGCTGACTTTCATTGTGGGGGACAGTCTGCAGTTTTGCCGAGGTGCTGTCCTGAATTGTGGGGACGGTTCGCAGTTTTGCTGGCTGCTGGCTTGCGTTGTGGGGGGCAGTTGCAGTTTTGCCAGAAGCTGCCTTGCGTAGTAGGGGGTATGGTTTTGATTCGCTGGCGTGCTGTGGCTTGCATTACGAAGGTCGGCCTGCGATTTTGCTGGGGTGCTGGATTGCTTTGTGGGGAACGGCTCACTGTTTTGCGGAGTGCTGGATTGCATTGTGGGGTGACAGTCTGCAGTTTTTCTTTGGTGCTACCTTGCGTGGTGGGGAACGGTTCACAGATCGGTGCTGGCTTGCATTTTGGGGGTACATTTCCCCATTTCTCCAGGTGTTTGTCTGTGTTATGGGGTTGGTCCGCAGTTCGATGAGGTGCTGGCTTGCATTGCGAGGGAAGGTTTGCATTTATGCCGGGGTGCCGCACGCCGACAACAAATGTCATCTAGTCAGGTGTTGTCAGTTTCGCCAGGGTGCTCGCTTGTGTTGTGGGGACAGTTCGTAATTTCAGCCGGGTGATGACTTGCATTGTGGGGAGTGGGCTGCACTTTTGCTGGGCTGCTGGCTTGCGTTGTGGGGGGCAGTTGCAGTTTTGCCAGAAGCTGGCTTGCATAGTAGGGGGTATGGTCTTGTTTCATCGGGGTGCTGGCTTGCATTACAAAGGTCGGTCTGCTATTTTGCTAGGGTGCTTGATTGCGTTGTGGGGAACGGCTTGCTGTTTTGTCGGGTGATGGAATGCATGGTGGGGTGACAGTCTGCAGTTTTTCTTGGGTGCTAGCTTGTGTGGTGGGGAACGGTTTGCAGATTATCCTTGTGCTGGCTTGCATTTTGGGGGTACATTCCCCTGTTTCTCCAGGTGCTGGTCTGTGTTATGGGGTTGATCCGCAGTTTTGATGGGGTGCTGGCTTGCATTGCGAGGGATGGTTTGCAGTTTTGCCGGGGTGTTGCTTTCAGTTACGAGGGACGGTTCGCAGTTTCGCCAGGGGCTGGCTTACATAGTGGGGGAAAAGTCTCCCATTTCACCGGAGTGCTGGATTGTGTTACGGTGGTCAGTCTGCAGTTTTGCTGGGGTGCTGGCTTGTTTTGTGGGGGATGGTTTGCAGTTTTGCTGGGTACTGGCTTGCATCGTGGGGGGACAGTCTGCAGTTTCTCAGGGGTGCTAGCTTGCGTTGTGGTAAATGGTTTGCAGATTTTCCAGGTGATGGCTAGCGTTTTGGGGGGTATGTTCTCCGGTTTCACAAGGTGGTGGCTTTCGTTACGGTGGTCTGTCTGCAATTTTTTTGGGATGCTGGCTTGCATTTTGGTGGGATGGTTTGCAGTTTTACCAGGTGCTGGCTTGCATTGTCGGGGGAGGGGCCACAGATTCACTGGGGTGATGGCTTGCATTGCGGGGGACCGTTCACAGTTCCGCCAGTTACTTGCTTGAGTTGTGGGTGTAGGGTCTCATTCTCACTAGGTGCTGGCTTGCGTTGTGAGGGGACGGTCCAAAATTTCACCACAATGATGTGTTGTGTTATGGGGGTCAGTCTGCAGTTTCGCTGGGTTGCTGGCTGGCGTTGCTGGCTGGCGTTGCATGGGATGGTTCGAAGTTTCGCCAGGTGCTGGCTTTCATTGTGGGGGACAGTCCGCAGTTTTGCCAGGGTGCTGTCCTGAATTGTGGGGATGGTTCGCAGTTTTGCCGGCTGCTGGCTTGCGTTGTGGGGGGCAGTTGCAATTTTGCCAGAAGTTGGATTGCGTTGTGGGGAACGGCTCGCTGTTTTGGCGAGTTCTCGATTGCATTGTGGGGTGACAGTCTGCAATTTTTCTTGGGTGCTACCTTGAGTGGTGTGGAATGGTTCACAGATCGGCACTGGCTTGCATTTTGGGAGTACATTACCCCGTTTCTACAGGTGCTTGTCTTTGTTATGGGTTTGGTCCACAGTATCGATGAGGTGCTGGCTTGCATTGCGAGGGAAGGTTTTGCCGGCGTGCTTCTTTCAGTTATGAGAGACGGTTTGCAGTTTCACCAGGGGCTGGCTTTAATAGTCGGGGAACGATCTCCAATTTCACCGGGGTGCTGGATTGTGTTATGGTGGTCGGTCTGCAGTTTTGCTGAGGTGCTGGCTTGCTTTGGGGGGGATGGTTTTCAGTTTTGCCGGGTGCTGGCTTGCATTGTTGGGGGACAGTCTGCAGTTTCTCGGGGGTGCTAGCTTGCGTTGTGGTGAAAGGTTTGCAGATTGTCCAGGTGATGGCTTGCGTTTTGGGGGGTATGTTCTTCTGTTTCACCAGGTGCTGGCTTTTGTTACGGGGGTCAGTCTGCAATATTGCTGGGATGCTGGCTTGAATTTCGATGGGATGGTTTGCAGTTTTGCCGGGCGCTGGCTTGCATTGTCGGGGGAGGGGCCACAGTTTCACTGGGGTGATGGCTTGCATTGCAGGGGACCGTTCACAGTTCCACCGGCTACTGGCTTGCATTTTGGGTGTAGGGTCTCCTTCTCACCAGGTGCTGGCTTGCGTTGTGAGGGGACTGTCCGTAATTTCACTACAGTGATGTCTTGCGTTATGAGGGTCGGTCTGCAGTTTTGCTGGGTTGATGGCTGGCGTTGCATGGGATGGTACGAAGTTTCGCCGGGTGCTGGCTTTCATTGTGGGGGACAGTCCGCAGTTTTGCCCGGGTGCTGTCCTGAATTGTGGGGATGGTTCGCAGTTTTGCCAGCTGCTGGCTTGTGTTGTGGGGGGCAGTTGCAGTTTTGCCAGAAGCTGGCTTGAGTAGTAGGGGTGCTGGTCTAGTTTCCTCGGGGTGTTGGCTTGCATTACGAAGGTCGGTCTGCAATTTTGCTGGGGTGCTGGATTGCATTGTGGGGAACGATTCACTGTTTCACCGAGTGCTGGATTGCATTGTGGGGTGAAAGTCTGCAGTTTTTCTTGGGTGCTAGCATGCGGGTGGGGAACGGTTCGCAGATCGGTTCTGGCTTGCATTTTGGGGTTACATTCTCCCGTTTCTCCAGGTGCTTGTCTGTGCTATGGGGTTGGTCCGCAGGTTCGATGAGGTCCTGCTTGCATTGCGAGGGAAGGTTTGCAGTTTTGCCGGGGTGCTGCTTTCAGTTAAGAGAGACGGTTTGCAGTTTTGCCGGGCGCTGGCTTGCATTGTCGGGGGAGGGGCAACAGTTTCTCTTGGGTGATGGCTTGCATTGTGGGGGACCGTTCACACTTCCGCCAGCCACGGGCTTGCATTGTGGGTGTAGGGTATCCTTCTCACCAGGTGCTGGCTTGTGTTGTGAGGGGACGGCCCGAATTTTCACCACAGTGATGTCTTGCGTTATGGGGGTCGGTCTGCAGTTTTGCTGGGTTGCTGGCTGGCGTTGCATGGGATGGTTTGAGGTTTCGCCGGGTGCTGGCTTGCGTTGTGGGGGGCAGTTGCAGTTTTGCCAGAAGCTGCCTTGCGTAGTAGGGGGTATGGTTTTGATTCGCTGGCGTGCTGTGGCTTGCATTACGAAGGTCGGCCTGCAATTTTGCTGGGGTGCTGGATTGCGTTGTGGGGAACGGCTCACTGTTTTGCGGAGTGCTGGATTGCATTGTGGGGTGACAGTCTGCAGTTTTTCTTCGGTGCTACCTTGCGTGGTGGGGAACGGTTCACAGATCGGTGCTGGCTTGCATTTTGGGGGTACATTTCCCCATTTCTCCAGGTGTTTGTCTGTGTTATGGGGTCGGTCCGCAGTTCGATGAGGTGCTGGCTTGCATTTCGAGGGAAGGTTTGCATTTATGCCGGGGTGCCGCACGCCGACAACAAATGTCATCTAGTCAGGTGTTGTCAGTTTCGCCAGGGTGCTCGCTTGTGTTGTGGGGACAGTTCGTAATTTCAGCCGGGTGATGACTTGCATTGTTGCATTGTGGGGAGTGGTCTGCACTTTTGCTGGGCTGCTGGCTTGCGTTAAGGGGGGCAGTTGCAGTTTTGCCAGAAGCTGGCTTGCATAGTAGGGGGTATGGTCTTGTTTCATCGGGGTGCTGGCTTGCATTACGAAGGTCGGTCTGCTATTTTGCTAGGGTGCTTGATTGCGTTGTGGGGAACGGCTTGCTGTTTTGTCGGGTGATGGAATGCATGGTGGGGTGACAGTCTGCAGTTTTTCTTGGGTGCTAGCTTGTGTGGTGGGGAACGGTTTGCAGATTATCCTTGTGCTGGCTTGCATTTTGGGGGTACATTCCCCTGTTTCTCCAGGTGCTGGTCTGTGTTATGTGGTTGATCCGCAGTTTTGATGGGGTGCTGGCTTGCATTGCGAGGGATGGTTGGCAGTTTTGCCGGGGTGTTGCTTTCAGTTACGAGGGACGGTTCGCAGTTTCGCCAGGGGCTGGCTTAAATAGTGGGGGAACGGTCTCCCATTTCACCGGGGTGCTGGATTGTGTTACGGTGGTCAGTCTGCAGTTTTGCTGGGGTGCTGGCTTGTTTTGTGGGGGATGGTTTGCAGTTTTGCTGGGTACTGGCTTGCATTGTGGGGGGACAGTCTGCAGTTTCTCAGGGGTGCTAGCTTGCGTTGTGGAGAATGGTTTGCAGATTTTCCAGGTGATGGCTAGCGTTTTGGGCGGTATGTTCTCCGGTTTCACCAGGTGGTGTCTTTCGCTACGGTGGTCTGTCTGAAAATTTTGCTGAGATGCTGGCTTGCATTTTGGTGGGATGGTTTGCAGTTTTACCGGGCCCTGGCTTGCATTGTCGGGGAAGGGGCCACAGTTTCACTGGGGTGATGGCTTGCATTGCGGGGGACCGTTCACAGTTCCACCAGTTACTTGCTTGCGTTGTTGGTGTAGGGTCTCATTCTCACCAGGTGCTGGCTTGCGTTGTGAGGGGACGGTCCGAAATTTCACCACAATGATGTGTTGTGTTATGGGGGTCAGTCTGCAGTTTCGCTGGGTTGCTGGCTGGCGTTGCATGGGATGGTTCAAAGTTTCGCCAGGTGCTGGCTTTCATTGTGGGGGACAGTCCGCAGTTTTGCCAGGGTGCTGTCCTGAATTGTGGGGATGGTTCGCAGTTTTGCCGGCTGCTGGCTTGCGTTGTGGGGGGCAGTTGCAATTTTGCCAGAAGCTGGATTGCGTTGTGGGGAACGGCTCGCTGTTTTGGCGAGTGCTCGATTGGATTGTGGGGTGACAGTCTGCAATTTTTCTTGGGTGCTACCTTGAGTGGTGGGGAATGGTTCACAGATCGGCGCTGGCTTGCATTTTGGGAGTACATTACCCCGTTTCTACAGGTGCTTGTCTTTGTTATGGGGTTGGTCCGCAGTATCGATGAGGTGCTGGCTTGCATTGCGAGGGAAGGTTTGCAGTTTTGCCGGCGTGCTTCTTTCAGTTACGAGAGACGGTTTGCAGTTTCACCAGGGGCTGGCTTTCATAGTCGGGGAACAATCTCCATTTTCACCGGGGTGCTGGATTGTGTTATGGTGGTCGGTCTGCAGTTTTGCTGAGGTGCTGGCTTGCTTTGTGGGGGATGGTTTTCAGTTTTGCCAGGTGCTGGCTTGCATTGTTGGGGGACAGTCTGCAGTTTCTCGGGGGTGCTAGCTTGCGTTGTGGTGAAAGGTTTGCAGATTGTCCAGGTGATGGCTTGCGTTTTGGGGGGTATGTTCTCCTGTTTCACCAGGTGCTGGCTTTTGTTACGGGGGTCAGTCTGCAATATTGCTGGGATGCTGGCTTGAATTTTGGTGGGATGATTTGCAGTTTTGCCGGGCGCTGGCTTGCATTGTCGGGGGAGGGGCCACAGTTTCACTGGGGTGATGGCTTGCATTGCAGGGGACCGTTCACAGTTCCACCGGCTACTGGCTTGCATTTTGGGTGTAGGGTCTCCTTCTCACCAGGTGCTGGCTTGCGTTGTGAGGGGACTGTCCGTAATTTATTTACAGTGATGTCTTGCGTTATGAGGGTCGGTCTGCAGTTTTGCTGGGTTGATGGCTGGCGTTACATGGGATGGTACGAAGTTTCACCGGGTGCTGGCTTTCATTGTGGGGGACAGTCCGCAGTTTTGCCGGGGTGCTGTCCTGAATTGTGGGGATGGTTCGCAGTTTTGCCAGCTGCTGGCTTGTGTTGTGGGGGGCAGTTGCAGTTTTGCCAGAAGCTGGCTTGAGTAGTAGGGGTGCTGGTCTCGTTTCCTCGGGGTGTTGGCTTGCATTACGAAGGTCGGTCTGCAATTTTGCTGGGGTGCTGGATTCCATTGTGGGGAACGATTCACTGTTTTGCCGAGTGCTGGATTGCATTGTGGGGTGAAAGTCTGCAGTTTTTCTTGGGTGCTACTATGCGGGGTGGGGAACGGTTCGCAGATCGGTTCTGGCTTGCATTTTGGGGGTACATTCCCCCGTTTCTCCAGGTGCTTGTCTGTGTTATGGGGTTGGTCCGCAGGTTCGATGAGGTCCTGCTTGCATTGCGAGGGAAGGTTTGCAGTTTTGCCGGGGTGCTGCTTTCAGTTAAGAGAGACGGTTTGCAGTTTTGCCAGGGGCTGACATGCGTAGTGGGGGAATGGTCTCCTATTTCACCGGGGTGCTGGCTTTTCTAATGGTGATTGGTCTGCAGTTTTGCTGGGGTGTCGGTTTGCTTTGTGGGGGATGGTTTTCAGTTTTGCCTGGTGCTGGCTTGCATTGTTGGGGGACAGTCTGCAGTTTCTCGGGGTTGCTAGCTTGCGTTGTGGTGAAAGGTTTGCAGATTGTCCAGGTGATGGCTTGCATTTTGGGGGGTATGTTCTCCTGTTTCACCAGGTGCTGGCTTTTGTTACGGGGGTCAGTATGCAATATTGCTGGGAATCTGGCTTGAATTTCGGTGGGATGGTTTGCAGTTTTGCCAGGCGCTGGCTTGCATTGTCGGGGGAGGGGCAACAGTTTCACTTGGGTGATGGCTTGCATTGTGGGGGACAGTTCACACTTCCGCCGGCCACGGGCTTGCATTGTGGGTGTAGGGTATCCTTCTCACCAGGTGCTGGCTTGTGTTGTGAGGGGACGGTCCAAAATTTCAGCACAGTGATGTCTTGCGTTATGGGGGTCGGTCTGCAGTTTCGCTGGGTTGCTGGCTGGCGTTGCATGGGATGGTTTGAGGTTTCGCCGGGTGCTGACTTTCATTGTGGGGGACAGTCTACAGTTTTGCCGAGGTGCTGTCCTGAATTGTGGGGACTGTTCGCAGTTTTGCTGGCTGCTGGCTTGCGTTGTGGGGGGCAGTTGCAGTTTTGCCAGAAGCTGCCTTGCGTAGTATGGGGTATGGTCTTGATTTGCTGGGGTGCTGTGGCTTGCATTACGAAGGGCGGCCTGCAATTTTGCTGGGGTGCTGGATTGCGTTGTGGGGAACGGCTCACTGTTTTGCGGAGTGCTGGATTGCATTGTGGGGTGACAGTCTGCAGTGTTTCTTTGGTGCTACCTTGCGTGGTGGGGAACGGTTCACAGATCGGTGCTGGCTTGCATTTTGGGGGTACATTTCCCCATTTCTCCAGGTGTTTGTCTGTGTTATGGGGTTGGTCCGCAGTTCGATGAGGTGCTGGCTTGCATTGCGAGGGAAGGTTTGCATTTATGCCGGGGTGCTGCTTTCAGTTACGAGAGACGGTTTGCAGTTTTGCCAGGAGCTGGTTTATGTACTGGGGAAACGGTCTCCTGTTTCACCTGGTGCTGGCTTGTGTTAATGGTGATCGGTCTGCAGTTTTGCTGGGGTGCTGGCTTGCTTTCTGGGGGATGGTTTGCCGTTTCGCCGGTTGCTGGCTTGCATTGTGAGGGGACAGTCTGCAGTTTCTCGAGGGTGCTAGCTTGCGTTGTGGTGAACGGTTTGCAGATTTTCCAGGTGATGGCTGCGTTTTGGGGGCTACGATCTTCTGTTTCGTCAGGTGCTGACTTGTGTTTTGCGAGGGGAGTGTCCGAAGTTTCACAGGGGTGCTGGCTTGCGTTGCGGTGGATGGTTTGCATTTTTGACAGGGTGCTGTTTCGTGGTCCAACGGCAATCACAAAGGTTGTTTGTTGGCACTAATTTTTTGTTTGCGTGTGGGAGTGTTGTGGCCATCTTAGATGCAACTTGTTTGCGCTGCAGGTTACTTTGCGCTCAAAATCCGTGAATTGGAAAACAGCGCAAAATATTTCGCTCACGCAAGTAAGCGCAATTATCTTTATGTTGCTAAGTACTTTACGCAGACCTAGCGTGTTTTCTATTAATTTGACTCTTATTATGCAGTATATATAAGACAAATTCACGCCAAAATGATACAAGCCCACACTTGTTTCTTGTATTATGTGGCACTTGCTTCCTGGCAGGGTTCGCAAGCACGAACCGTTATTTATTGAGTAAAGGAATCGCTGAGTTGGTCTCAGTGAGTGTTCCCTGAATGAGACGTGGTGAGAAAGGAACTGGATGTTATGAAAACGCATCAGGAAAACAGGAAAGTAAGGGAATACACACAGACTCGTAGCATCGTGCAACGAGCTCAAGGAACATTATATTAGTTGTGACCTTCGTGTTTTAGAAAAAAAATCCCTTTCTGTATACTTGAATGGCAGTCAGCAATATTTAGAAATACAATGTGAAGGTGGGCACCACAATGGTTGGGACTTTTTATATAAATAAAGTTCATTTAGGGAAAATGTGTGATATTTTAACCTGGAGCTACCAGTCTATAAGTGATCCTGTGGCATCCGGATCGCTCTAAACAAAATTGCAAGAAAAAGTAAGGTAATAATACCGTACTTAAGACTGGTGCTTCTCAGTTGACCTTAAATAAGGTTGCTCAATCATATATAGTTCTTGCGTGGAATAATTCAAATGTCAAACAAAATATATTTCCAAATGATACAACGTTTTCCAAGAGAAATGTTTAATTCACATTCCTTGGTTTTATATTTCTGATATTACGAGGCAACTCAAAATCGATAGGTCAATTATTCACAATAGTACATATGCCAATGCATTTCGGTCTGGGACCATCTTCAGGGCTGTACTGAAGTGAGTGTAGAATCTGCATAATGTTAACATCAAACATTCATCGCAATACACATAAATATAGATATAATCGATAATTCAAAATAAAGCAAAGCACATACCCCAAATAGATCCAAAAAGATGTTGAACATGTAGGAAAAAAATAATAAATTTAGAAAATATGTCAACACACGTCATATCTCTAACCAATCATAGTTTGTTAACATCTTTGTATCCCGTGCCCTGTACCTGCTAATTGTGAGTTGTCCTCTCCTGTGAATGCGTTCGTAGAACGTCTCCAATATTCCTGTTAATTATCAGAGGGGTAATAAGTATTACTATTACTATCGCTATATCCAAGAATGTAACTATTTGAGCCGAAGAGGTTCTTACCTGCACACGTATGTTTCGCGCGCGGGACCGATCGCGCTCGCTGTAAAGGCGAAAGTGAACTGCGCGCGGCCAATAATGCTTTTAAGGGTAGTCATGGGAACCTGGGCGGGGCGTCGGGCAGCAGCACGTATGCCCGTTCGCCTCGGGACCCACCGCCCTACGTGGGCGCAGGGGGGCGGGACTGTTCCCATGACTACAAGGTGTGTGTATGTGGTGTGTTGCTAATGATGGAATTAACTTGTGTGGATAGGGGAGGAGAGGTGTGGACAAAGCCTAAGCAATTAGTTAAAACAATACACGTGACTTCATTCTATATCCATGCACATGTTCTGTAAATGTCAACACATGTAGGTATTCAATTAGGTTAGAACCTGGTTATATGGAGTGGATCATGTGACCCATACACGCATTTTTATATATTTATTTAATAATGTGCAATTAGTGCATGTTCATGTAAGTACAAAAAAACAGTACGTGTGTTGCTCCATTCAATGATGGGGAGGAAGAAGCAATATCACTTTTGTATTAATTGTGCTCTATCAGTGTTTCTAAATTGATACTTGTAGTTCATAGGAAAAAAGTTTCTGTTTTCAAGCATTTCTAGCCACTAGAGGGCAGCAACCAATGCATTTCATTTCTAAGAGAGCAGCATTGTCTGAAATTGGAAAGTGTGTATTAAATGTGAACAGTACACATATATGTGCAAAAACATCCACACATACCCACCATAAGCTATTCCGCCATATACACAACTATACATTCATGCCCACGATTAGCCTACTCTACCATATGCAATGCCCTCTACGCATATGCACCATGAGCCTATGCTACCATATGAACTGCATGAGCCCATCCACATGTCCCACACCACTTACCAAACGTTATCACAATTGCACCTATGCAGCAATAATACATATATTCAAGAAAAACATCTTTAGTTGCAAGTACGTTAAGGTGAGAACTCAGTGCAACAAAACCCTTGAATTATAGCTAAAGCCACCATAAATTCATGCCACCTGGTGTGAAACCTATGACCACACTGATGACCTCACTAATTACATGTTCTATCAAATCACAAATGACTTCACAGATCACATAACTGAGGCCATCAATGGTGACAACACTAATTGCATTATACATAGCAGATTCCATCAGCGGCAGCTGGTGAAATTTTTTAACTGGAGGGGGGTAAATATAAGTCCCAGATATGCCACAGCGACTGAGTGTATCGAGGGAGCCCGCACTAATAAAGGGTGATTCGGGGCGTGGGGGTTCTCCCCCCCCCAGAGAATTTATTTTAAATAATGGTTTAAAATGGTGCATTTTAGAGCACACTTTGCGATTGGTTTTGTAGCGTACCTCTTGAAAAAATCCAATAGATGCAAGTCACCGACAGTGCACAGGAGCATTTCTCCAATACATTTTCATGATGCCTTTTCGCACAATATGTGCCAGTATAAAACATTTTCACTCTGGCTGTGCCCATACATTTCCATGCTGACTGCACCATTATACCCTAGTATTCCCATATAACAACATACTCATGTTTGCTTTGCACATAATACCAGTAATGATACTATGAGACAACATGTTCATTTTTGTTCTGCCAATAGTATCCCTACGTAAGAACATACTCCAGTTGGCTTTACTATTACAAATGCATGAAAACGTCCAAACTGGTTGTACTAAAATGCCAGTAGAGCTACATAATAACATGTATCATGTTTGCTTGTAAAGATGACCAATACAAAATGTCATACCACAACAACACATGATTAGATTGGCTGCATTGCAATGCCAGTCTAGTTACATAATAACACGTATGCTTGCTTTACCAAAAATGCCTAATACAAAATGTCATGGCACAGCAACAATAATACCACTGATCCTACTTGCTTTATCAAAGATGCTGAATACAAAATGTCATGCCTCATTAAAAAAAAATGGCTATACTGGTTGCATACAAATTTCCAGTCTCGCTTCATAATAACACTTATCATGCTAGATTTACCAAAGATGCCCAAAGCAAAATGTCATACCACAATAAGAAATGGCTAGACTGGCTGCATTAAATGCCAGGCTAGCTACATATTAACATTCATCATGCATGCTTACTTTATCAAAAATGCCCAATATAACATGTCTTACGACAATACAAAATTGCTAGACTGGCTACATAAAAATGCAGGTTTAGCTACATAACAACACTTATCATACCTCCATTATCAATCATGGCCAGTAAAAAAGCCATACCTTCTCCAGGGTGAGTCAGCCCCTTGCACTCATACATAATGATGAATGTCATTATGTATGATTGTGTGGCACTGGGGACACAAGGGGTAGATGTGTGTCAGAATCTGTGGTCCCAGGGTTTTTATTGGGCATAGATGCAAAGGAATAACTGCCATGCCTCACAGACACACATTAATTGTGTGCATGTAAGGTTGTGGGGACCCAGTCATGGAATTGTTCACTGGGCATCTATCAGATGCCCATTAATAATTGGAATTCCTTCCCTCATTGCCCTCCAGCGCCTCACATGCACAGATAATCATGTGTGTGTGTACATGCAAAGCGTGGTGGGCTTAGGTGTCAGGCTTAACATTGCATGTGAGACGCTAAGAATCCCAGCGGACTGGGCTGGCATTCTTTACTGGGCATGTTTTTTTAATGGACATCTATCATAGATGCCCAGTAAAATAAATTACATGCCTGTCCCCTGTGTCCGGACCTCCTCACACACGCACACAGTCAATGTTGTTATGTGTGTATGCTGCGCACCTGGGGTCCAGCAGGAGGGATGGTATTTTTGGAGTATTATTCCCCTTATAGTTGACTTTAGAGATGTTATTCTACTGGTGCTTGCATGTCAGGTGGCTGGCTTGATCCATCACTAAGTTTCTATGTATAACAATGTTGCAGTGTGGTGCACTTACCATTGGTACTTGCCCGTTGCTACCCACTACTAGGGTAGTAAACTGTAATTAGCTAGTTCTGACATTCCCCAGGCCTGGGATTTGCGAGAGTTCTCAGCTCGCTATATACCTTTTCAAGGTAACAAGAATGACTATGTGTCTACATCGTAACTTGTGTACACCACCAGAGCTCATGAGAGTGCTCTCCTAACCAACACAACTTTTGGTGCACAACATTGTTGCATAATCCTGTCTGAGAGCCTGAGACCAGCTCTCCTTTCCCACTGCTGGTCGCTGTCCATTGTCTGCTTCAGCCAGGTCACGTGTTCAGCCACCATAAATATAAGCCGTGGAGCTCTGAATTATGATGATTTATTGGTCTTTTCTGCAGCTGGTCTCTTTGTCGTCTGTGGATTGGAATGTTATCTGTATCAGTTGGCCTTGGCTGTGGGTCCTGTCTCACACGTCTTGCTCTTTGTTCAGGCTAAATCCACGCAGCTCATCTCTTGTTCTGAGGCTCGAGGTCTGCTGTAAATTTCCTAAACCGTATAATGATGTTTCTACAGTGTGCATACTATGCTACATTTCCATAGGTTAGTCACACGTGGCTCTGTCAGGTCCCGTTGGTGATCCTGGATTAATTACATGTAAGCATCTGCAAGCTGTTCTCAGGATTTCTTGTCTCATGCGGTTTCTGCGTTGCTGCGGTTGGCTAATGGCATAAATAATAAAATCAATGACAGTATGTATATGTGTCCGTCCACTTACTATAGAACTGTACGCTCATGTTCATCATGTATTCAAGTGTGTGGGTTTGTGTCCCAAAGTGCAGATGAAATGTGTGCTTCATTTCTAACGCTGCTATGTCATGGTTTCTCACACGACGTCAGCAACATGGCTTCTTGGTGCTTAATCCAGGCTGGCAATAGAGGTGTCTTCAATCATGGCCTGTGGCTCTTCGTCCATGCTGGGGTAAATTTGAACATGAATCCCTCTTCATGTGATTATGGATGCATGTGAGCTGCTGGAGTGCCCATTGGGCAGGCATGGATTTTTGACTATACATCTATAGTAGCTGTCCAGCAAAAATAATGCCATCCCTGTCCACTGGGCCCCACAGCGCCAAACACAGGCACACAATTAAAGAGATTATATGTATGCAAGGCGCAGGGGGAACACGGGGTCAGGCATGCTATGTTTAACTAGACATCTATCACAGATGTCCAGTAAAAAAATACCATCCCTGAAACCTGGGCCCCACAGCACCTCAGACAGAAAGCTGATTTTGGCTGTTGGGTAGTGGGATTGTGCAAGAAAGGCATTTTTAAAATGCCTTTTTTTGTGCAAACCTCCTACCCCAACCCACCAAAATCAGTTCGGACCGGCACAAACAAACACACACACACACACACACACACACACACACACACACACACACACACACACTTACACAGTATACACACAGCAAGCACACGCTATCTCGCTCACACAAGTGCCCATCATGCACTCATTCATAACAGAAGCATGCACACATCCATGCACATATTTGAATAAATAAATGAACTTACAAACACACACATTTATACAACATACACACAGCAACCACTCTCTCTCCTATGCACACGAGCACCCATCATGCACTCACTCATAACACAAGCATACACGCATCCATACACATATTTAAATAATAAACAAATGAACATACAAACACACACATTTACTCAAAATACACATAGCAAGCACTCTCTTTTGCATTTACACGAACATCCATCTTGCACTCACTCATAACAACAGCATGCACACATCCATACACATATTTAAATAAATGAATGAACATACACACACATACACCTTTAGACAACAACCACACTGCAAGCATTCTTTGTTTCATTCACAGAGCACCCATCATGTGCTCACTCATGACACAAGCATAGACACATTCATACACATATTTAAATAATAAATAAATATACATACAAACACACACATTTACTCAACATACAAGCAGTAAGCACTCTCAGTTTCATTCACACGAACATCCATCCTGCACTCACTCATAACAAAAGCATATACACATCCATACACATATTTAAATAAATGAATGAACATACACACGCACACATTTAGACAACATACACACAGATAGCACTCTCTGTCTCATTCACACGAGTACCAATCATGCACTCACTCATAACACAAGCATACACGCATCCATACACTTATTTAAATAATAAATAAATAAATAAACATACAAACACACATATTTACTCAACATACACGCAGTAAGCACTCTCTGTTTCATTCACACGAACATCCATCCTGCACTCACTCATAACAAAAGCATACACACATCCATACACATATTTGAATACATGAATGAACATACACACGCACACATTTAGACAACATCCACACTGCAGGCGTTCTTTGTCTCATTCACAGGAACAGCCATCATGTGCTCACTTGTTAGTCCAGAAAGAACCCTATAGTATGCATAGTACATATATTATGTTGGCCTGAAACCAATTGCATCATGCACGATTATTAGGGAGAATTCTCTCTTTAGGCTGAATGTCCTAACCTAGTGAGTCCCCCAGCAGCTTTGCTGGATTTCTGGAGTTTGTTTTTTTCTCCTGCCAAGAGTGAGACTCTTTTTTCTCCCACTCTTGGACATGATTTATGGCGCTCCTTTGACTTTTAATGTGTTTTATGGGCTATGGGGTCTTTTACTCAATAGGGTCTCATGTATTTTTACTATGTGTGTTACACAGCACCCTCCGTGCAGTGACACAGGGTTATCATAGTGACACCCCACCATAGACTCCATACCCTGGGACTGACTACTGTCTCCCAGGGCATGTAAAGTCACCATTGGCTTTACTAGTCCCAAATTATTAACAGAAACCAATACAAACCATCATATTGTGGACGTACTGGTCGGGGCAATTCGATTGCCATGGGGTCTGTTAGTCGAGGGGGCACGTCTCCATCCCCCCTGATCGGGTTTTGGCTGGTGGCAGTGGATACTACTTTTTATATTCGACCGCGAATATATCCCTATGGGATTTTCCCATTGTTCGAGGCTACCAACTTTAATTATTTAATTCTCATAGCCTCGAACATACCGCCGGTTTATTTATTTAATATTAATTCACCGGTTGGTATTTTTTTGCCAGGACTCGATTCTAAAATGGCGTTTGTGTTCTCTTCTGTGACTCCAACCCAAGTCGAGCCCTTTGTTCCACTTTTTGGCAGGCTTCTCCACAGAAGCCTCCAAAAGTGGTGCCACTCTGTCTGGGTACCACAGGGGGTGTGGTAGGGGGTTTAGGCACCCTGGACTGAGTTACCTTGGTAACTCAAGTTGCACTCTTGTGTGATTGGCCCAAATGTTGGGACCTGTTTCAATTTATTCTCTGCTTTTCTCTCCCTTTTAAAAACAAATTATTAAAGTGCCATCTGCGTTAAGCGCTCACCGCTGTCTGAAAATAAGTGGGGCTTTACTTAAGACTTGTCTAATATTCTTCTAAAGGAGTGTATATCTTTTAGTGACCGTGTTTTTGAATTGGTTACTATTAGTGCCTGTGTTTTTTTCTAGATGTGGTTTTAAATAAATCATTATATCTCTTTTACACCAAGCCCTGGTCAGTGTTTACTTGTTCTACTGTGTTCTTTTGACCTATTGTGAATACTCTGTATACTGCTTAACTCTTCTTGAGGGAAGTCTGACTGCTCAGCCACAGCAACCAAGTGAATCTGTGTGGTACAGACTGCTACCGGTTGCCAGACATTTCGTCGAAAAAAATTGGTCGACCAGACAAATGGTCGAACCAATTTGGTCGTAAACCAAATGGTCGACATTTTTTTTTTTTTTATTTTAACCCTTTTTTTTTTTTTTTTTGGGGGGGTCCCCCCCAACCCCCTTTTTTTTCTAAAAACCCCTTTTTTAACTAAACGAAAACCCGAAAAATAAATATATAAATAAAAAAAAAAATTCGACCATTTGGTTTTCGACCAAATTGCGTCGACCAAATTGCAGTCGACCAGTTTTTTTTCGACGAGTTGACTGGACACCACTGCTACCAAGTGGGTTTACTGCCAAACACCTGTAGTCTTAAATCTTTTGCAGTGGTCCCAGAGGGAACTGAACAGGTTTCTGCCTAACACTGGTGTACAGCGGTGGGATTTGTATTGAGTATACACTTTAGTGTGCTTTTTGAACACTTTAGTACAACTAACCACAGACCTTAGCACTAAAAAGCTGATTTTCTAACTATGTCTGCTATGGAGTTATACCCTAGAATCATTGTCTGCCAAAACTGCTGATTGCTTAAAAGTATTGTGTAGACATAAGAATCTCTCTGAGAAGGGCAAGAAAATGGAACTTATAGAAAGATTGTTAGAAAACCAAAGTCTGGGAGGTACAGAGGAATCTACCCCACCCCCAGCAAATGTGGAAAACAGTGATGGTATTGATCTGAATCAAAGTCTTGATAATGAGTCAGAAGAGGAAAGTGAACCTAATGAAGTTAGCTACTCTGAGCCTCTGTTTGCCTTACCTACTGTACCTACTGGGCCTATACCAGGTCCTACATGTAACCCTGCTTATGTTGAACTTGAAAAAATGAAGCTTGGATTAGAGTACACACGTTTTATTGCTCAATCTGAAAGAAACCAAGAGCTAGAATTCAAAAGAACGAATGCCCAGGCTGAACAGAAGAAAGCTGAGTTAAGACTCAGAGAAATAGAGCTTAATCATGAACTAGAAATGAAAAAGTTGTCTGTGGAAAATGCTTCTCTCTCCTCTGGTTCCTCTAGGAGTTCCAGTCCCAAAAGACCCCAGATGCCTAAGGAATTTGTGGGTATGTATGAACCTAGGTTGGATGTGTTGGATTGGTTAAAAATGTTTCAGTATAATCATGGGCTCCAGGACATTACAGGGAAAGAGTTACTTCCCTGGTTGTTTTCTAGGCTTCCCCCTGTTGCAACTGATGTGGTAATGGAGTTGGGGGAAGTGGATAAGAAGGATTATGAATATGTGAAACTAGCTTTGATAGCTAGATTTGGGAAGACCCCTTCCCAGTACCTTAAGAGGTTTAGGGCCCTCAAAAAGCATGATGGTACCCCTTGGGCTACCTGGGTGAGTGAACGTTTGAAAAACTTAGAGGGATAGATTAAGGGTTACAGAGTTAACACTTATGAAGGAATGAAGAATCTTGTAATGTTGGAGTCAATTTATGATGCCTGCTATCCTGAGCTCAGACAGCACTTGGCTGATTCAAAGGAATTAGATTCCAGGAAGTTAGCTAAGGCTGCTGACTTGTGGGTTGCCAACAGGACCACTCACAAGGATTCTGGGGCTACTCAGAAAAAGGATGAGGGAAAACAGCCAAAAAAGGACTCCAAAGAGAATTCTAATAATTCCAATTCTAAAGAGGGCCCCAAACAAAACCAAAAGGGTAAGCCACAAGGGAAACCAAATCAGGCTAGTGTACCTCCTGGTGCCAAACCAGAAGGAGGTCAGAACAAGCCACCATTCCAGAAAGCATTTGGTAAATGCTTTGTTTGTGGCTCTACTGACCATGTGAAAGGAGATCCCAGATGGAAGGGTAAACCTTCAGGGGTACAGCTTGTCTCCTTAGCCTTCGCTCCAGAGGAGGAAGTACAAATGGCAAGTGGAAACTGGCTGATGAACCCATTGGAGTCTCAGCCAGTGTTTCTTTAATGTCTCTGGGTCTGTGTGAACAACAGAACTTAGATGTCTATAATTCTATCCCAGATAATACTAAAGAGTATTATAAGGACAGTGGGACAGTGTCCAGGTGAAAGGTCAGGAGACTCCTGCCATTAGGGGCACTGGGGCCAGCATAACTGTGGTGGACAAATCCTTTTTTCAGGCTGAGGATGTTGCTAAGGCACCCAAACGCCTCTCCAAGTTAGCTGGAGGGCCTGTGCAGATGCTTCCCCAATTACCAGTTCTCATCCAGTGTAATGACATGACTGTGAAGATACCTGTCAGCATACAAAGTGAGGTGCCAGGAAGGGTTCTGCTGGGTAATGACTTGAAAACTCTTGGAGTAGTGTCACATACCCCCAGACCTCCTAGTAAAAGGTTACAGGAGCTCACCAGACCTGCAAGGGATAGAACCATGAGAGGTACTCCCAAGGAGATGATGAAGAAAGAGATCACTCCTGCTCCACTGGAGATGTCCGCTGCTGTCTCTAAGAAACTAGAAGAAAAAGGGAAACCTAAAACATCTAAAAATAACCTCACAGCCAGCACTCCAGTGCAGCCAACAAGGACTTCCCTTAGGTTGTCCAAAGTTACACCAGTAACTCCCTCTCCAGCTGAGGCTGAGAGGGAGGTACAACCCTGTGTGGTTGAACTAGACTCTGAAGAAGAGCTAGTGGAAGGCCAGGAACTTATTGGAGATCTGGATCCTGTTGACCATCCTGAGCTGCAGTCTTTACTGGCAGAAAGTGGACCCAACAGGGCAGACTTCAGTAAGGGACAGAGAGAATGTCCAACTCTGGAAGGTCTTCGCCACCAGGCAGATGCTCAGGCTGAAGGGCAAGAGCCTGGGAAATATAGGTTACACTGGGAAGATGGCCTCTTCTACAGTGAATCAACAGAGTCTGCACCTGGGGACAACAAATGACTTGTAGTACCCCAAGAGAACAGACCACAGTTCTTGCAGTTAGCCCATGAGATTCCTTTGGCTGGTCACTTGAGTTTCAAGAAGACTAAGGGAAGGCTCTCACTCTACTTTTATTGGCCAAAGATGGGGGCTGAAATAGACAAATACTGCAGGAGCTGCCACACATGCCAGACTTCTGGTAAGGTTGGCTACAAGAATGTGGCACCTTTAGTGCTTCTCCCTGTAGTGGGAGTCCCATTTGAGAGAGTAGGGATTGACATTGTTGGTCCCCTTGATCCTCCAACTTCCTCAGGCAACAGGTTTATACTTGTTGTAGTAGACCATGCTACTACATACCCTGAGGCAATTCCTATGAGAACTGTAACAGATCTGGCTGTGGCTAAGGCCTTCCTTGGTATTTTTACCAGGGCGGGGTTTCCTAAGGAAGTCATCTCTGACAGGGGGTCGAATTTTATGTCCCACTACATGAAAGCCATGTGGAAAACCTGCGGAGTTACTTACAAGTTCTCAACCGCATACCACCCTCAGACAAATGGACTGGTTGAAAGGTTCAACAGAACCATGAAGAGCATGATAGGTGCTTTAGAGGACACCCTTAAAAGAAAGTGGGACCTTCTACTGACATG
Source organism: Ambystoma mexicanum (assembly GCF_040938575.1). Taxonomy (NCBI): domain Eukaryota; kingdom Metazoa; phylum Chordata; class Amphibia; order Caudata; family Ambystomatidae; genus Ambystoma; species Ambystoma mexicanum. The sequence continues at coordinate 942,060,838 of NC_090926.1, read as the reverse complement.
CCTTCTCTTTGCTTATAGAGAAGTCCCTCAGGAGGGAGTAGGTTATTCTCCCTTTGAACTTCTTTATGGTCATCCGGTCAGCGGTCCATTGGCCCTGATCAAGGAGGGGTTGGAGAGTGCTCCTTCCCCCAAGCCAGAGTGACTGACTATGTGATAGGTCTCCGAAGGAGAATGTCACAAATGATGGCAGAACCAAGTGATAACTTGAAAGCTGACAAGCATTGGTCAAGCACTGGCATGACCAAAAGGCTAACATGGTCGAGTTTACTCAGGACCAGCTAGTTCTCGTTATGATTCCAACAAGGCAGAGGGCCTTGCAAGACAAATGGATGGGACCCTTCAAAGTTGTGGCTAAACTTGGAGAGGTCAACTATCTGGTGGACTTGGGCAATCCCAAGGAGGCTCCAACAGTCTTCCACACCAACAGACTAAAAGTGTATGTCTCCAGACCTGATGTAGGAGCTTTGCTTCTAGCATCATCAGAGGAAGAAGAAGAGAGTGAAGCTCTTCCTGATCTCCTCAGAGGCTTACCGTTAGACGAAAAGATTGAAGGAGTAAATCTCTCTTCAAATCTGACACCTGAGCAACAGAAGAGTGCAAATCTATGTTAAATCAGTTTGCCTCTCTGATCTCACTTTCTCCAGGCTTGACCCCTTGGGGACATCACGACATACTCACTGGTGACTGTCTGCCAGTCAAAAGCAGAGGATATCGAATGTCAGAAAATATAAGAACCCACATAAAAGGTGAGGTCAACAAGATGCTTGATCTCCGGGTAATAGAGCCCTCTATTAGTCCATGGTCTAGCCCAGTTGTGTTAGTACCAAAGACAGGATCTAAAGAACTTAGATTATGTGTGGATTACAGAGCTCTTAATGCAGTCACTAAGACTGATGCCCACCCTTTGCCAAGGACAGATGAGCTGGTGGATAGACTTGGTGCAGCCAAGTTCCTCAGCACATTTGACTTGACGTCAGGCTATTGGCAAATAGCCCTGACAGACCATGTGTTAGGCGGAAACCTGTGCAGTTCCCTCTGGGACCACTGCAAAAGATTTAGGACTACAGGTGTTGCGATGAACCCACTTGGTAGCAGTCTGTACCACACAGATTCAATTGGTAGCTGTGGCTGAGCAGTCAGACTTCTCTCAAGAAAAGTTGGTCAGTATAGGGAGTATACAAGATAGGGTAATTCTTCGCAGCAAAACGAGTAAACACGCAACCAGGCTTTAGTATAAAGATAGTAAGTTATTTATTAATAACAGAACGTCTACGAAAGAATACTAAAGTGAACCACGGCAAACAAATCAAAATACAATTACTCTGCAGAATGGAATAAAGCTCAACCCCCCGAAACACAATATCGACAACTCTAGGTTCTACGGCACCACTTATTTTCAGACAGAGGTGTATACCTCAACCCAGATGACACTCGAATATTTAGTGAGGAAGGGAGAGAAGAGAAAGGCAGGTAATGAAGTCAACACGGTTCGTACTGAAGCGGGTAAATATGCAAGGCAAGAAGGCATTAATCACACTAGATCATACAGTTCAGCGGCCAGGCCCACTCGGTGAGAGGCAAGGCACGATGTCCTGGAAAGTCTCTACGGATGATGCACTCAAGTCTGGTTTAGCAAATTGGTTAGCGACAGGTTGAACCAGTTCAGAACAAAGAGTGAATAAAGCTTGGAGGCAACCCAACGGAACGGAGAGGAATCAGATACCTCACAAGAACCGATCGAAAAGGGAAGCCAGGCGGTTATGGTACCTTGTTGTGGAAGACAGCTCCGACGGGGGCAGTTGTTCCTGGTGGTGGATGCACGACGGGTCTTGGCCAAGAGAAGAGATGCTCTCGTCGTCGAAGAGAAGATGTCCGGTGCACCATCAGGGAAGAAACCAGCCGCGGAGTGCTTCGTCACAAGGCACCACCTTTCGATCACGGTGCAGGAGTAGTGGCTATCCGGTTGCCGGGTGCTCTGCACGGGCAATTCGACCACTGTGTCCTGGGCGACCAAAAAGCACAAAGAAGAAGAAGACTGGTTGTCCCCACCAGCCAGGGAAAGAGACTCTCCGGCAGGGAGATCTCTTCTGTCGTCGGGAGATTGTGAGACGATTCCGCAGGGCTTCACCGGAGGTGTTGTCGTGCAGGTCGGCTCAGCGTTACCCTCGTCGGATTCTTTAGGTCCAGTGGCGACTTCCTCAAGATCCAGTCCCAAAGCCCTGCTTTTATGCAGACGTCCCCCATTCATTCAGCCTAGCTTGTCAATCAACACATGCTAAGTGGTGAGCGGGAAGGCTCACCACCTGGGCCAATCACTTCAGAGTGCGACCTGAGTTGGCAAGGCAACTCGGTCCAGGGTGTCTAAACCCCCTCCCACACCCCTGAGGTAACCCAGACAGAATGGCACCACTTTGGAGGGTCTCTGTCCAGAGGCCCGCCAAAAGTGGAACAAAGGGCTCAACCTTTGGTTTAGGAGTCACAGAGAAAAACACAGACGCCATTTTACAACCCGAGTTCTGGCAGAAAATACCACTCGATAAACCTATTTAAGATAAGTAGATCGGTGGTACGTTGGAGATTAACGAAAAACAGTATTAATCTTCAACAATGGGACGGATCCCATAGGGTTATGCCCGGGGTCGAACATAACAAGTAGTTTCCACTGCCACCAGCCAAAACTCGACGAGGAGGGACGGGACAGTGCCCCCTCGGGTAACAGATCCAGGAGTAATCGAATTACCCCTACTAGCACGTCCACAATAAGATGGTTGGTACTAGTTCTGTTAGCAAATTTAGGTCTAGTAAAGCCAATGGTGACTTTACATGCCCGGGGAGACGGTAGTCAGTCCCCGGGTATGGAGTCTATGGTGGGGGGACCAGCTAGGGTGCCCCCGTGTCACGACACGTAGGGTGCGGAGGGACACACATAGAAAAACTTATGAGACCCTATGGAGTAAAAGACCCCATAGCCCATCGAACACATTGCCAATTCAAAGGAATTCCACACATACATGTCCAAGAGTGAGAGGAAAAGGGTCACACTCTTGGCAGGACGGGAAAAACAAACTCCAGAAATCCAGCAAAGCTGCTGGGGGACTCACTAGGTTAGGAAATTCAGCCTAAACAGAGAATTCTCCCTAACACTATGCCAAGGAGAAAACTGCATTTTTTACCCCAGTTGGCTTATACCAGTTTAAGGTTATGCCTTTTGGATTGATAAATGCACCTGCTACTTTTCAAAGGATGGTAAACCAGGTTCTGAATGTGATGGAGGACTTCTGCATGACATACTTGGATGACATAGCAGTGTTCAGCAATTCCTGGGAAGAACATGTGGACCACCTGAGATATGTTTTGCAGGCTCTTGGAAAGGCCAATCTGACCATAAAAGCAAGTAAATGCCAGATTGTACAGAGTAAAGTGGTCTACCTTGGACATGAGGTAGGAGGTGGCGAAATAAGGCCTTTGCCCAGTAAGATTGAAGCTGTGCAAAATTGGACAACACCTACTACCCAGACCCAGGTGAGAGCCTTCTTAGGTCTCACTGGTTATTACAGGAATTTCATTGAGAACTATGGGTCCATAGCTTCTCCACTGAATGTCATCTCCTCTCCTAAATTCCCTAAAAAGGTTAGGTGGAACGAGGAATGCAATCAGGCCTTTGAAACCCTGAAAAAGGCTCTTTGCCAAGCCCCAGTACTCAGAGCTCCTGACTATCACCAAACTTTCATTGTGCAAACAGATGCTTCAAATGGAGGAATAGGTGCAGTCCTCAGTCAACTGGATGGGAAAGGTAGGGAGCACCCCATTTGCTTCATCAGTAGAAAACTGAAGGATCCTGAAACAAGGTGGGCAACCATTGAACGAGAGTGTTTTGCTATTGTGTGGGCTCTGAAGAAGTTTAGCCCATACTTGTATGGTTCTACTTTTGTCATTCAGACTGACCACCAACCCTTGAGATGGTTAATGCAAATGAAAGGGGAAAACCCAAAACTATTGAGATGGTCAATCTGGCTGCAAGGGTTTGATTTCACCATTGAGCACAGGTCAGGGTGTCACCACCAAAATGCTGATGGTCTCTCTAGGATGTATTTCATCGACTAGAGGTATGAGATTCATCCAGGAGTGGATTAAATCCTCCTGTCCCTTAGCCTGGGAGGGGCAAGTGTTAGGGATAATTCTCTCTTTAGGCTGAATTTCCCAACCTAGTGAGTCCCCCAGCAGCTTTGCTGGATTTCTGGAGTTTGTTGTTTTCTCCTGCCAAGAGTGAGACTCTTTTTTCTCCCACTCTTGTACATGATTTATGGTGTTCCTTTGACTGTTAATGTGTTTTATGGGCTATGGGGTCCTTTACTCCATAGGTTCTCATGTGTTTTTACTATGTGTGTTACACAGCACCCTCCTTGCAGTGACACAGGGGTGTCATAGTGACACCCCACCATAGACTCCATACCGTGGGACTGACTACTGTCTCCCAGGGCATGTAAAGTACTAGTCCCAAATAATTAACAGAAACCAGTACAAACCATCATATTGTGGACGTACTGGTCGGGGCAATTCGTTTTCCCGGGGTCTGTTAGTCGAGGGGGCACGTCTCCGTCCCCCCTGATCGAGTTTTGGCTGGTGGCAGTGGATACTACTTTTTATATTCGACCGCAAATATATCCCTATGGGATTTTCCCATTGTTCGAGGCTACCAACTTTAATGATTTAATTCTCATAGCCTCGAACATACCGCCGGTTTATTTACTTAATATTAATTTGCTGGTTGGTATTTTTTTGCCAGGACTCGATTCTAAAATGGCGTTTGTGTTCTCTTCTGTGACTCCAACCCAAGTCGAGCCCTTTGTTCCATTTTTTGGCGGGCTTCTCCACAGAAGCCTCCAAAAGTGGTGTCACTCTGTCTGGGTACCACAGGGGGTGTGGGAGGGGGTTTAGGCACCCTGGACTGAGTTACCTTGGTAACTCAAGTCGCACTCTTGTGTGATTGGCCCAAGTGGTGAGCCAGCCGGCTCACCATTTAGCATGTTTGATTGACAGCTAGGCTGAGTGAATGGGGGTGTGCTGCATAAAAGCAGGGCTTTGGGGACTGGAACTTCAGAAGTCGCCACAGGACATGAGAATCCTACGAGGGAGAAGCTGAGCTGACCTACCATGACAACACCACCGGTGGAGCCCTGCGGAACCGACTAACCACTTCCCAACGACAGAGAAGATCTCCCGGCTGGAGAGGCTTCTTCCCCTGACTGGTGGGCACACCCAAGTTTACCTTCTTCTCTTCGCACCCCAAACTGGCTTGTGGTCGAATTGCCCATGCCAAGCACCCTGGCAACCGGATAGCCACTTACCACTGGACCGCGAATCAAAGGACCGCTCCTTTTACCTGAGAAACTCTACGGCTGTTTTCTTCCCTGGCAGTGCAATGGACTCCTGTCTTCCTCCCCAACGAGATCCTCTCTTCCCCCGGACGAAGCACCGACTTGCATCCGCTGCCAGGAACAACTGCCCCCGCTGGAGTATTCTCACCACGTTAAGGTACTGTGTCCGCCAGGCCTCCCTTTCTAAAGATTGCTACAAGGTAATAATAACCCCTTAATCTTCTGGACTGGGCTGGCCGCCTTGAACTTCTAACTGGTCCCTTTCTTTGGTCCAACTCTTTTTTAACCTTTTCAAGAGTTTTGTGCACTGCAACCGTGTGACCTTGGACACATTTCGTTTGATCCTCTTAAAGTGGATCCAGCCTACTGAACTCTAACTTCACGGTTTTACTTTGCCTTCCTCTCTTGTTGTGTTCTTGTAAAAGTGTTGTGGCCTGTTTCAATTTATTCTCTGCTTTTCTGTCCCTTTTAAAAACTAATTATTAGAGTGCCATCTGCGTTAAGCGCTCACCGCTGTCTGAAAATAAGTGGGGCTTTACTTAAGACTTGTCTAATATTATTCTAAGGGAGTGTATATCTTTTAGTGACCGTGTTTTTGATTTACTTACTATTAGTGCCTGTGTGTTTTTCTAGATGTGGTTTTAAATAAATCATTATATCTCTTTTACAGCAAGCCCTGGTCAGTGTTTACTTGTTCTACTGTGTTCTTTTGACCTATTGTGAATACTCTGTATACTGCCTAACTCTTCTTGATGGAAGTCTGACTGCTCAGCCACAGCTACCAAGTCAATCTGTGTGGTACAGACTGCTACCAAGTGGGTTTACTGCCAAACACCTGTAGTCTTAAATCTTTTGCAGTGGTCCCAGAGGGAACTGCGCAGGTTTCTGCCTAACAACAATGCATCACCAGCACGGAGTTGTCGATGTATGAAAGATAACCAAAGAGCGACCATTTTGTGAAATATCTGCCATTTGCTTTTTTTCCTTTCTGTAAAAAACCTGCTTTGCAAAATGTATTCCATACTTCGAGCTCATGCACGGTGCGAGGCCACAGTCTGAATGCTGAAAGGCCAACACAGACTGGAATGTCAGACAAAACAGAAATACATTGTTTTTCTCCCTCACTATGTCCTTGAAGGTGAGCAGAAGCAGCATTTAATCAGCGGCCCAGGTGCCAGCCTGTCTTGCCCGTCTTTCAAATTATGTAGCAACAGACAACTGAAGCATGAATTATATTCTCTCTAGCGGTCGTCTTTCGAAGAGGCTGGTATTTTATGTCTTAGAACTGTCTGACCTTTGGCACATGAATAGATACGCACATATAACGTGCTAAAGAATGTCTCTCTCCTATGAACATGATGCCCTTTCTGTACTAAGAGCTTTGTGTTCTCTGTAACAAAGAACTATCTCTGCTACTATTTCTAGAATAAGTATATTTAGACTGAGTAATCATTTGTCATAAGGTGTCACAGTTGTCAATCATTGTACCGTAGCCTGAAAGATACATTATCGGTGGTTTAAATTGCCTTCGATAAAAAGATTGTATGTACTGTATAAATATTGCTGCTTGAACGTTGCTCTTGCCTCTCACGAGGTCTGGGTACACACGTTGTGATAAGTTAGACTCCAGTCAGCCGACTGAGAATTCTTTGCAAATAAACAAGCTTTGTTTGGAAAAATGAACCTCGTGCCTGTCATGTCACCGGCATATGGTGATTGTCCCTTAGTTTCCATATGAGGGGTCTTTACGGCCTAGCAAATATGGCGCCTGAATAGGGACCCTCCCCCTTTTGCTCCATCGTATATGTTCAGTTCGAAGAAGGTAAAAAACGAGACGTGGACGAAGCCGTCGAGCCAGGATCGAAAGGTGTTTGGGGCGCCTCTGTAGAGGTGATGAGAGACTCCTTTGCAGATCTGTACACAGCCGATCCCTGATCGACGAGCAGCGCCCAGAGAGCATCGAGGCGAGGGCCCTGAAACGAGGCAGAATGAGCCAGAATCGCAGTCACGACGATTCGTGGTTGCATCTGTATATGGATGAGTTGTGTCCTGAGTGATGAATTGATTGATCAGGTGAGTCGTGTCCCGATTCTAAAATGTCCTGATATTGATCGAGTGTTGCTCTTGCAAGATCAAACACCCAGGGTAAGAGAAGGATAAAGTTTAACTTTGCATGCAAAATTGTCTTCCTATCTAGCAGGGTTTTTCCGCTGCGGTAGACAATCTTTAGAAACTAGCCATGACGCGCCACCGGCCGGGTCGCCGGCATTTGAAATGGATGTGAAGTATGGTATAGGGGCAATAATGTTCAATGCGATTTCGCATAGGCAAACCAAACATGTAGAAGACTTGCAGTGGCCTAAAAATGGGAGCTTTGAATTAGAATGAATAGAAAACCTAGAATAAGTATTACTACACACAAAGGCCCAATTAGCAGCATTTGACGTTATAAGAGACTTGAGGAAGGAAGCTAATTTCTGTCTGAGAAGTAGAGAGAAACATGCATAAAACGAATGCAGAAAAAGTGTTAGAGCTTGATCAGCATCAACAGACAGAGGACCTTAGGAGAACGGACAGAGCTTTCCAATGATGTGTACAGAAAATATATCCACAAGAGTAGCAAACATCCCTCCAATCAGATTTGCATACATCAGATGTGCTAATAGACAAAATCTTGAATGTGCAAAGAAATGAATCCCGAAGTAGTACTGACCCAGTTGCGTCTCCTCCATATGTACCTCCCATTCCCGTAGTTCCATCAGCCCACACATCTCCTCCCCCTGTGACACAATTTCCTCCTCTGCCTCCTGAAGATGAGTTAGCCGCTATTATGGGCAGTTCTACAGAGATGGGGCCTGCGAAAGGAAGCAGTAAGGTGACTCTTAGCACGGTTAGCAATGATAGGAAAGAGGAGCTGAGGAATTGGCCAGAGATGTTTATTGAAGGTGGCGATGAAGCAGCCGTGCAAAGTTCCATATCTCACTATTTAGGCCTTGGTGAACAGCAGGTGTTGTTGGAATGCATGGGGGATTATCTTGTGAAAAAAATGAGTGATTTGATGGATACATTGGCACCGCAAGGGTTGTGGGATTTGGTTTGTCTTTCTCAGTTAAGGGATAATGCGTCGAAAGTACTAGAACATGTAGGACGAATGTTTGAATTTAAGTATGAGCTTGATCAATTGCTTAGAGAAATAAGGAATAAAGATAAAGAGAACATGTCAAATGTCCAGCGATTGTGTCCACCATTGAAACCTGTTAGTGAAGAGATGAGGATTTGTGCGCGTGATGTGCTTAGATGGATTTCAGATGCCGCCATTTCCCCAATCAAGGTGCATGATACATTCAGTCAGTATACACCAGAAATGCAGAGGGAGGTATTACCAGTAATGGTTGAGTATTTGCAAGATGAATGAAGGAAGAAAATTACATGTTGTCCCGCTGATTTAATGACAATTTATAAAAGAGGCTTTTCGCCTGAAACTGGGGTGACAGCATTTTCTATTGAGTTAGCTTTGTTGCTTAGTAAACAAGCAAATATGGAAACGCCAAGTTTACAACTACCTATGAGGTAAGTGCCTCCCATGTTTGTCCCAAAAGTAGAAATTGCTGTCTCTGGAGCGGCTGCAGCATGAACAATAGAAGCACACTATATCGCACAGTTTGTGCATGTTCCTTTCTCAAGAGAAGAGGTAAACAATATCAGACAGACGATTACTGATATCAGGAAGAATCCGTCAGAGTTCTATAAAGAAATTGAATCTGTTTTGAATTCCTCTGTTTTTACATTAAGTGATATTGATTTATTGTTTCCCATGATTCTTCCTGTAGATATATGGAAACAGGTAGAAATATAAATGATGCAGATATATTAGGTGACACAGCGGCAGGTCACCTAATATACCCGCGCGAATAGTACAGAAATTGAAAACTTTGGTACCGGAAAAGAGAATAGTCTGAGATAAATAAACTGCTTGTTTACAGGGCAAAGATGAAGGAGCGACTGATTATTTTAACAGATTTGAAGAAGTTTTTGCAGATTTTAGTGGTCAAGATTTGCGTGCTGAACCCGGGAAAAGATTGTTTGTTGATACGTTTGTGTGAGGGTTGTTACCAAAAATCCAAAATTTGATAATGACATCTGAAAGCGCATGGCATGCAAAAACACAAAGTGAAGTATTACACATGGCCCAGTACTATGAGAATAGAGTAAATTCCGAGAAGGACAAAGAATTAAGGGACAAAGGGAATTTGAAAACAAGAGTATCAATGCAACAAGTTGCAAACAATAATAGAGGTGGCGGGAACATGCAATCCAGAGCCCAATTCTTCCAACATGCAAGGTGGACCAATAGGAATTAATCAATGTGCCTATTGCAGACAAGAAGGCCATTGGCGAGCACAGCACCGACAGATACAGAATAGAAATGGAAATTTTCCAAGAAGACAGAATAGAGGCTGTCCGGGAACACAAGGACAGAATAGGAATCAAAGAGCACCACAATTTCAGAATAATCAGAATCAGAATCAACATCAGGGAACAAGCACAAATGAAGGGAAAATTTCTGACAATCAGGCCAATGTATACTACACTGGCGACTATACATCTGATGATGTGTTGTTTTACTAGGACAGCCCAGGGCAGGGGTTGGAACCGGTAGCCATTTATGTAGACCAGAAAGGGCCCTAAGTAGAAATGAAGGTTGGGAATAGGGAGCACATTTCTCTAGTGGACACAGGTGCACACAAATGTTCAATTGATCATCAACAGGTTCCAGATATACAACTGTCAGGGCATGGCAATGGCTCAATAGGGTTCTCAGCTACACCAATAATTAGTCCAGTATCAACAATCAGTCCCTATAACACTAGGTCTATTTATCGAGTCTTGCCCATTTCTTTTGACGAGAAATTGCGGGGAAAATTTGTTGGGATTAAATTTGCTGAAGAAATTGAATGCGGTTATTTACTGTTCTCCCGATAGAGTGTATTTGACAATATCATCACAAAAGACTCCTGTGTCACAATTTTTATCCAAACCATTACTGACTGAATTGTGTAAAGTACCGACTTGTATATGGCCGGTTAATGATAACGATGTTGGTTGTTTAAAAGTAGAGCCAGTGAAAATTGTTTTGAAGGAGGGAATTACTTTGCCGCATATTCCACAATATAAAATTTCGGCTGAAAGTGGAGCAAGCATTGAAATGCATTGTGTCGGATTTGATTAAAAGAAACCTAATTGAAGAAATTTCTGGTAGCACTTGCAATAGTCCAATTCTTACAGTCTACAAGAAAGGAAGTAATGATATACTGTATCGTTTCATAATTGATTTACGCAGAATAAATAAGGTTGTTGATCTGCAATTCCCATTAGTGCCGGATGTGACTACAATTTTGACTATGATCCCAGCGTCTGCATAATATTTTAGTGTTGGGGACTTGTTTGACACATTTTTTAGCATTCCCGTACACCCAGATAGCATATATTTATATGCTTTTACCCTAGGAGGTCGTTCATTCACATTTACACGAATTACGCAGGGTTACACAGAAAGCCCAAGCATTTACAGTAGAGCTTTAAAAGAACAACTAGACATGCTAAAACTACCAGTAGGTAGTGTGCTGCTGCAGTACATAGATGATTTGCTAATAGCTGCAGACACAGAAGAAATATGTAGAAGAAGTTCAGTTGCACTCTTAACACATTTAAGAGTGATACAAGACACAAAGCTTCATTAAAAAAATCCCAGTATTGTCGAAAGGAAGTATCCTATTTAGGTTACCTGCTTTCAAAGAAGGGAAGAAGATTGACACCAGAAAGAATGTGCCTATTCCAAATACGCAGAAAGAAGTCAGGGCTTTCATTGGCATGTCTTCGTATTGTAGGCAGTGGATTGTAAAGGATTTCAAGCTGGCACACACCCAAGTCAGCGCCTAGCGTGTAATGCACAACTGAAATCCTTATTTATTTTTGTCTAAACGTTCTTTATTCTGAACGATGTACCACTCATATCACGCCCCTCTCCTGGGACCCCCCGGTCACACTGAACCAGGAATCAGGCTGGTTTGCAGAGTTAAAATATGTATTTATGTTTTTACTGTTTAATCACACTATGTTTCCATGTTTTAATGGGTACACAATAATCACCAATGGGGTGATGTGACACTGAATGATCTCTTTAATACACCAGGAGCAGTAGTGAGCAAAACAATTCAGCACAGATATAATACTTTTGTGTGTGTGCAGATCAGATAGCACAGTGGTTAAAGGTTCCCCATGCATACCCCTCAACCCCCAATAGGCAATGTAAAGAGATAGGAGAGAGAGAGCAGGTATTCAGGAATGGCAGAATCAAACAGAATTTCAATACCACTTTCCCACAGCAAACACAAGAAAAAAACGGAATTGACTGTCAAACTGTCAAAATGATCTTAGAATGGACTGGGCAAAAACACTAATATTGCCAGAATTGGCGAAATTGCTATAAATTCTTATGGGAGCCACTTTGGATGGTTGCACACAAACACAAGCAATTATTTGATACCAAGAAACAATTTGAAATCTTAAAATTCAAGTTGGGAGCAATCAAAAGCGGTTTTACACGTGTCAGAATTTCTCAAAAACGAAATTTGCTGCAAACTTTCCATTGCGCGATAATCGCGATAACGGGAGAACCGTAGGGATTTCAGATGCAGTTTTAGATGCGATTTTAGATGTTCCTTAAAGCTGTGGATGATAGCTGAAGTTGACATTTTGTTTCTAGTTCAAAAACTGAAGAAGTTATAGACGTTTTAGTGGAGGTCATTTGTTCGAGATATGCGCAAGAAAGGAAAACGGGAATGCACTTTTAAAATGACAAAAAGAATTTCTTACCCTAGCGGATGACTATGAATGAAATGAATACCCTACAGGAACACAGCCATTTGATCAGGGTGACTGCCTGCAGGACTTGCCTTCTTCAGATGAGAAAAGATCAGAACAGAGATAGTTTTGGCAATACTAGTACAGAGGAACATAGGATGGATTGGATAGAGAGTTCAGACAATTCAAAAATACTCCTAACAACACAGGTTCTGAATACAAGACAGGATGGGTTTAAGATAGGGATTGACTATGAACAGTAAATATGCTAGTGACACAGTTGTTTCTATAGATACTCACTAGATATGTTTTTAAACGGAACTGTCAGGATTCTGGTCAGTCAAGATTCTGGTCAGGGAAGTGGATCTGGTTCTAAGACAGGCGCCTTGGCACATCGGATTGGGTCTGCAATCAGCAAGGCACACTGGTCAGAGCACGGCACAGGACTGGACTGGATCTGCAATGGGTCTGGTCACAGCACGGCACAGAACTGGAATGGATCTGCACTTCTTGGTTCTGATTATAATTCTTTTAGCAGGCAAGCAGTACAGTGCAGCCCGGCTGTATTTTGATGCTTCCCCTTAGGTTTGTGGGATTCTGGGTCTGGAATTTGAGGCCTAGCTGAAAATGGTTCAGCTATGCAATGGATTTCTGCTTTGCCAAGTTTTTGGTGATTGGGTCAGAGACTTCTCTCTGCCTTGATAGGAGGAAAAAACAGCGTGTCACCTTTATGGTGTGATTTTATGAGGCTGAGGATCCGCCCCTGGCCCCTTGAACACAAAATCTACTTTTGGCACCATACATATTTACACATGTTCAACCTCTATAAGAATCACATAAACCGATTACATATTTTATATAGCAGCTATCCCTCAAAACCCCGTCATTGTGGGATCTTGTCTCTTCTATTCACAGAATTTTGCCCTTTTCATCAGGAACACAATGTCCAATTTATAAGCAAATTTCTACAAGTGTGCGCATTTACCATGGGCATGAGTGTATAAAGTTTCATACTTCTAGCAGAAATACATTTTGTGTAAAATCACATTTTCTGACGTTTCTTTCCAGAACATGTCACACAATTTTGCCGGCTCTTGAAACGTGCAGCCAAAATTTAGATTCACAAATCTGTTACTGCTATATTTTACACAATTTTCACTGGCAAATGATCAGTCTTTTAAAAAGTGTTCTTTGTGAAGGTTCAAGCACAGATGGTTGTTTGTCTCCGCCTCCCTCTGTCTCCCTGCAGTTCAGAAGCAGTCTCCTCCCTGTTTGTTCTTGGCAGAGGCCATTTACGGCTGTCCTGACACCCTGCATTTCCTTAGTGGTAGCTGTTCATTGTTCCCTTTTGCCTCTGTAGACCAGGTTCTTTCCAAACCCTATAATTATAACTTTGGTGTGATTTCGTGTGGGGGGAAAGGCCATCCTTCTGTGGAGAAACCCGATATTCCAGTTTGGTAGCTTTTAGCTAGGCTTGATTTAATTGTTAATTCTGTTGCATTTTCCCTTAGCTTAAAAAAAACTTGTGATTTCAAAATAGCCGCTAGAATACTTATTCCAAGTTTTAAAGCATGGGATCAAAACAATTACAACATAGGTTACTCAGTAACAGGCCTCTTAAATTGCAAACATTTGATTTCAGTTTATATACATGTTTAAAGTTTAATCAGGCCGGCTCCTGACAGCTGATATTCAGGCGGCCCAGGGTACTGCACCCAGATTTTTGACAGATCCACAGACAGGCCACTTTTGCTGTGGAATTTTCTTTATGCTCTCAGCTTTTCAAGACCTTGCAAGTTCACAATTATTTCTTAAACTAAGTGAATTGTAGCACCCAGCAAGAATTTTGGATGTTTGAGGGTGGTTTGTACTGGCATTCTGCAGTTTCAGTAACAAAGAAAAAGGGATTTAAAGCAAGATTTTGGGGTTTTATTTAGCAACACTGCTTTTTCCTTCTGTAGTCCATTTGTACTTTTTTGTGGAGCCAAGTGACATATTCCAGGATTGAGATATCTGTTCCTCCACTGACAACATGCATGGCAGATTGGGCAGCCATCTTTTTGGGCATTGCAAAGCGCGATTTTCAGAGGTTTTGGTGCGCACAAGGGTTTTGCTGCCATTTTTGATGTTTCTGGCACCATCATAACACAGTGCTGCAGCATAGCAGAGCAGAAGTGGGTTAAAACATCCCACAGGTTCGCCAACTTTTCGTTGATTGTAAAACCATTAGTGCCATTGACAAAGAAAGACATTACCTTACCCTTGCCATGTAATATGGAATGTCAAGAAGAATATGACCTGCTCAAAGATGCACTATGTTCGGCTCCAGTTTTGGGCACACCAAATTATGACAAGAGTTTTAATCTATTTGTGCATGAGAATGATGGATGTGCTTTGGCTGTTTTGACTCAGGAACACAGGGGGAGAAATAGACCATGCGGCTACTTCTCGTCCATGTTGGACCCTGTTGCATGTGCTTTGCTGCGCTGCCTACGAGCTGTTTCTGCAGCTGCTGCGTCAGTAAAACAAACTGAGGGTATGGATTTAGGTCACGCTTTAATCATCATAGTGCTCCACGCAGTGGACGTTCTTTTAAACAGAACGCAGACCCAACACCTTACATCAGCCAGATTAACAGTGTACGAAATTGTCCTTTTTGCTCCTCACATTCAAATTTCGAGGTGTTGCGCTTTAAATCCGGCTGAATTATTGCCCCCTCCTAATGAGAAAGGGGGAGAAAAAGAATCCCTCCATGATTGTACAATGGTTACTGAACAAGAGACAAAAGGAAGTTGATTTAACTGATTACCCACTGAAAGAGCCAGATGGAGAACTGTTCTGTGACGGTTATTGTTTCAAATGACCTAATGGTACATCAACTACGGCATACGCCATCACTACACTGAAAAGTATTGTAGAAAGCAAAAGAATCCCATACAATTCAGCACAAGCTGTGGAGCTAATAGCGTTAACCAGAGCATGCAAACTAACTTCAAACCTTAATGTAAACATATATACTGGCAGTCAGTACGCATTTGGGGTGGTACACAATTTTGGTCGATTATGGCTGAAAGGGGTTTCCTGACATCACATGGAACAAAAATCCAGCATGGCACTTTTATAGTGAGACTGCAATCTGCACTTGCGCTACCCAAACGATTGGCAATAATGAAATGTGAAGCATATAAAAAAGTAACATGTGACGTTGGAAAGGGAAACGCATTTACAGACAAAATTGCGAAACAAACTGCCACTGGTTTACACACAAAAATATTTGTCGAAACAACGAGAGAGGTACCCTGCATGATAGAAAATGGGATTGCCACAGTTAAGAAAATGGCAGCAGAAGCTACTGCAGAGGAAATAAAAGCATGGTCTGAGGGTCCAGCTGAATTAGACTCTGAACATTGTTGGGTGGACAAAAAGAACAAAAGATGGATATTATCAAATGCCTATGTACTGGCGATGGTCACTATGGCCCACAGTCCTACACACATATGTGCTAGAAAAATGATTCAACATCTAGAAACGGTATTGCAGAATCATAACATCAGAACAACAGCTAACAGATTGGTCCAAAACTGTATGGCTTGTTTACAACATAACATTGGAAAAGGGACAGCGACACCAACAGGAAGTTTTGACCCTCCCTCTATGCCATTTGAAGTGATCCATTTTTATTTCATAGAAATGGAAAGATGCCAAAATTACAAATATATTCTCGTGGTGGTCTGCACATTTAGCAAAGAGATTGTACAGCCATTTCCACAGCAGAAGTGATGCTAAAAGAGTACTTTTCCCGTTTTAGCCTACCCCTTGTCATATGGTCAGATAACGGGCCGCATTTTGTTGCAGCCGTAATATTACAAATTTGTGCAGGTCTTCAAATTGACAAGAGATTCCATTCGGCCAGACACCTGATGAGTGCCGGCTTGGTGGAACGCCAGAACGGTATTTTGAAGAATAAAATCAGCAAAATAGTGGAGCGGAGTAATTTGAAATGGCCAGACCCGCTGCAGCTGGCTCTGTTATGTATGAGAACCTCTGTACAGGCAAGGACTGGACTCTCTCCCTATGAAATTAGTCCAGCAAATGTTTGGAGCACTCCAGAGCCAAAGCGTTTAGGGATATTGAATACCCTTTGCTTATTAATTACTGTAAACCGTTAACTCAAAACTTGCGTTTAATTCATCAGAAGTTGCAGGAGGCTCTTCCTGTGAGATATACTGGCCCAGGACATTATCTGCAGCCTGGCGAATGGATATTAATTAAGAATTTTGAGAGACAGTCTTTGCTTGTCCCGTGTTGGAAAGGGCCCTATCGGGTGCTCTTGGCTACACAGACTGCAGTCCGAGTGGATGGCCGTAAGTCATGGATAAATGCAACGCATGTGAAAAGAATTTAGTTTCTTTCGAAAGAGCTGCCTGATCCTGACATCGAAAGAAATACAGTTGCAGAAGATCACAAAGATACAATCGGCAGCACTTTGCCAGAAGTACCTCATAAGGGCGAGAAAGGGCCCAGGGAGATTATAACAAAGACGGAAAAGTTAAAGGTGCTTCAGCTTTGTCCGACTTCTGACGCATTGCACAAACATACACAAGTTTGAGAGAGTGGTATTGGAACTGGTGGGTTGTTCCATATTTAGAGGTGCAGGTCAAACAAACACGGTAACAACAAAACAAGTAGATAGACTTTTTGGGCCTCACAAATTGACAATCACTTTTAACATGGCTCCAGTAGGGAATAAGAATGTTGTGCCTCTCTCCTATAATATTAATTACAGTCCACATTCTGTCCCGTTCAGCTTGCGAAAAAAATGCTCCTATTCCGTGGGAACATTTACTAGATGCATGAATACGGCAGTACTAAAAAAGTAAGGGGACCCATTATATATAGGAGGTTCTGTTTATTTTGTATTTGGAGACCAAGCATATCCATGGTTGCCCAAAAATTGAGAAGGGGCGTGTTATTTGGGTATCCTTTTCCCTGATATTTTTCTCTCCAAAACTTCTGAAATATCAAAGGTATCCAGATCGGCGAGATGATACTGCAGGACTGGTTGCAAGCGATATAGCAAAATCATTTCTACCCTTTTGGGGACAAGCAATACATTCATGGAACATAAGACAACTGTCCAAAGTATTAGAAAAAACAATAAATGATACTACAGATATACTTTATAATATGACATTAGAAGAGAAAGCAGTTAGATTAATGACACTTCAGAACAGAATGGTCATCGATATAATTTTGGCTGACCGTGGTGGTTTGTGCAAAATCGTGGGATCAGCCTGCTGCATATTCGTAAGCGACTGCTACCCCACGATATTTGAAGCAATCATGGAATTGCATGTTCTAAGTTCTGACATTCATGCTACCACAGGCAGCTGGAATCTAAAAATAGGTTTATGGTTTTGGGAATTATTGCGATCATGGGGATGGAAACTAATTGCAATTTTGATCACAATACTTGGAATCCTTATGTTCTGCTGTAGTTGCGTACAATGTCTGCCAATCCTCTGCTCCCAGGTTACAAATGAATGTGCTAACGCTATAAAATTTAAACATCCGCACATAGTAACTGAAGGTGCACAACACCAAAATGAAACAATCAAAGAATTCATGTTGATCAACATTTCTTTGTTAGTCCAAAACAACCCTATAGTATGCATAGTACATATATTATGTTTGCCTGATATGTGCGATACATCAACAGCACGGAGTCGTCGATGTATTAAGGATAACCAGAGAGCGACCATTTTGTGAAATATCCGCCATTTGTTTTTTCCTTTCTGTAAAAAACCTGCTTTGCAAAATGTATTCCATACTTTGAGCTCATTCACAGTGGGAGGCCACAGCCTGAATAATGAAAGGCTAACACAGACAGGAATGTCAGACGAAACAGAAATGCATTGTTTTCCTCCCTCACTACGTCCTTGAAGGCTAGCAGAAACAGCATTTAATCAGCGGCCTAGGTGCCAGCCTGTCTTGCCCATCTTGCAAATTCTGTAGGCCACTGAAGCATGAATTATATTCTCTCTATCGGTACTCTTTCGAAAAGCTTGGTATTTTATGTCTTAGAACTGTCTGAACTTTGGTACATGAATAGAAACGCACAAATAACGTGCTAAAGAATGTCTCTCTCCTATGGACATGATGTCCTTGCTGTACTAAGAGCTCTGTGTTCTCCATAACAAAGAACTGTCTCTGCTACTATTGCTAGAATAAGTATATTTAGACTGAGTAAGCATTTGTCATAAGGTGTCATAATTGTCACAATTGTCAATCATCGTACCCTCCCCTGAAAGATACATTATGGGCGGTTTGAATTGCCTTCGATAAAAAGATTGTATATACTGTATAAATAGTGCTGCTTGAGCGTTGCTCGTGTTCTTGCATCTAACGAGGTCTGGGAACACACATTGCAAGACGTTAGACCCAAGTCGGCCGACTGAGAATTCTTTGCGAATAAACAAGACTTGTTTGAAAAAAAGAACCTTGTGTCTGTCGTGTCACTAGCATATGGTGATTGTGCCTTAGTTTCCATATGAGGGGTCTTTACGGCCTAGCAAACTCATAACACAACCGTACACACATACATACACTTATAAATGATGAATAAACAATTGGACATACAAACACACACAATTACACAACATACAAACAGTAAACACTCTCTGTTTCATTCACACTATCATCCTTCATGCGAACATTCATAATGGAAGCATACACACTTCCATACACATATATAAATAAACAAATGAACATTAAAAAAAAACACATTTAGACAACATACACACTGCAGGGACTCTCTGTCTCATTCACATGAGCACCCATCATGCACTCACACATAACACAAGTATACATGCATCCGTACTCATATTTAAATAAATTATTAATAAATATATGAACATACATATTTGCACAACATACACACAGCAAGCACTCTCTGTTTCATTAACACAAACATCCATCATGCACTCACTCATAACACAAGCATACACGCATCCATACACATAATTAAATAATAAATAAATGAACATACAAACACACACATTTGCACATCATACACACAGCAGGCACTCTCTGTTTCATTCACAAAAACATCCACCATGCACTCACTCATAACACAAGCATACACACATCCATACACATATTTAAATAAATACTTTAACATACAAATGCACATATTTAGACAACATACTCACTGCAAGCACTCTCTGTCTCATTCACACGAGCACCCGTCATGCACTTACTCATAACACATACATAAACTTATACATACAAATATTTAAATAACATATTAATAAATACATAAACATAGAAACACGCACACATGTACACAACATAGACACAGCAAGCACTCTGTTTCATTCACACAAACATCCATCATGCAATCAATCACAACACAATCATACACGCATCCATACACATATTTAAATAATAATTGAATGAACATACAAACACACACACATATACACAAGAGCACTCTATGTATCATTCACATGAGCACCCATCATGAACTTACTCATAACACAAGCATTTACGTATCCATATGCATATTGAAATAATAAATACATTAACATATAAACACACATTTACAGAACATGCACACAGCAATCACACACTCCTTCACACCAGCATCCAACATAATACATTCATTCAGCCAACAACACAAGCATGCATGCATCCATTCCATACACATAATTTAAATGTTTAAAAAAACATAAACACACTTACCATCTGCCATGCGTCTTTCCTCTCCAGTGCTCAGGCCCCTGCTTGCATGAACAGGAATGAGGAAGCTTCTTGGTTTCTTCACATGCATGTACGGACTGGGCATGGGTGATGAGATGCCCCACTCCAGCCTGCTTTGTCTACATGAGCGAGGAGTTGCAGGAGCACCCCCTTGCACATACAGACATTCCCCCGCCAGCATTTCCAATGAGCCATGCAAGGCTGGGGAAGCAAAACACCCCCAGCCTTGAGTGGCTCATTGAGCTTGCCCGGCTAAGGAACTGTAACTGTTAAAGGGAAACCATGTTTCCCTTTGACAGTTAAGTGCCCTCCCACAGCTGAAAGAAACAGCTAAGGGAGTGCTCATATTTCACTGGGTTGCCTCCGTCAAAATGGGTGAGAGGGGGCCAAGATCTGGTGAACTGACGCCTCCTCACCTATTATGGACGAGCCACCCCTGGATTGCATCAATAATAGTGTTACACATTACATCATTTATAAGCTATCTCATTAAAAGTTTGATTATCTTAATAACAGTGTAGGCTGTGGGCCTGGCCTAGACGAAGGCTGCAGTCACTGTCAGTTAGTGTTGTAAAATATATAGTGGCCACGGTGAAAGTCATACAAAGTGTTCTGTTACTGTTTTACAATGTAGAGTAGACAAGATCAAAAGCCGTAGCCACTGGCCATAGCTAAAGGCCCTGGCTATTGCCCTTTAATATGTTAGCATATGCCGTTGGCACAGTCAAAGACCATAACTAATGACTGGTTAGTGTTGTAAAATATACAGTGGACATGGACAAAGGCCATAGCTAGTGGCACATTAGTATTTCAAAATATACAGTGGCATAGCCAAAGGATGTAACCACTAGCAATAATAAAAGGCAATGGCTAGTGTCCCATGCACATGTCAGATATACAGTGGATATGGCTGAAGACCCCTACCACTAGCCAGTATTGTGCGGAAGGCCATGGCTTGTGGCTTGTTGGTGTATATAATATACAGTGGACAC
This sequence comes from Ambystoma mexicanum, assembly GCF_040938575.1. Taxonomy (NCBI): domain Eukaryota; kingdom Metazoa; phylum Chordata; class Amphibia; order Caudata; family Ambystomatidae; genus Ambystoma; species Ambystoma mexicanum. The sequence goes on along the minus strand of NC_090926.1, from coordinate 942,039,843 downwards.
GTCTGAAGGCCATATCCACTGTTTACAGCCAAATGCTATTGTTGGTGGCCTATTAGTGTTTTAAAATATACAGTGGGTACAACTGAAGGTGGTGTCCAGTGTCCATGGCAGAAGAACATGACTACTGGCCATTAATGTGTTAAACAATATTTGCCCATGCACACTGACCACGGCTGAATGCCATGCTTAGTGCTTATTACTGCTGCAATATAATTAGTGATGTCATCAGTGATATCATCTGTGATGTTATCATTGTGATTCATAGGTTGCGCAACAGGGGGCGTGAAATTAAGGTGGCTTTAGCCACCTTCTGCAACTAGTATTTTCCTAGAATTTCAAGGGTTTTGTTAGTCCATAGTGTTTTTTTTTTTCTGTGACAATAGCCATGGTTCTTAACAATGGTCAGTGCCCATGTTCTTTGATCGTCCCCAGTATTTATTTTAGAACACTACTAGAGAACTAGCCAAGATAATTGTTAATTTCTGACAAACAAACTTTGGATTACCGTAACGGCTTACCTTATTTCTTTCATTGATGTCTCATCTTCTCTGTTCAGTCAGTTTTACATCTGTGAAATGCAAAGCAATACATTTCCTAATAAAATATAAAAAAGAGTGGCAATGTTTTTTTTTTCTTCATAATAGTACTGAATGAATTCTGAATGTATTCCTAGTACTCAACCAATTGAGGCTGCACAGATTAATCACTGTATAGAGGTAAGCAACGTCTCATTGGAGGGAAGAAAAAAACATCTCCTCACTAACCTAAAATAATTAAAAATAGATAAATATGTGCACACAAATGATATACTAGCTCACTGTGTTCATGGGTACACCACCTACACTAAGCCGTTAGGTAACTACAAACATGGTTTTGGATTACCAAATTCTAAATAGAAATACCTGCAACATCAATGGTTAGTGCACCTGCAAAGGTGAATCACTACATTTTCTATAGAGAAAAATTGTACTAATAATATCATAATATAATAAATAACTATATTCACAAAACCAATGTTTAATTTCTGTACAAAGTTTGTTTTATTAAATTTGCAGAGTAGTTTATGCAACCTTAAACAGGAAACTGAGACAGATAACCAAACGATGGGCCTCATTACATGGACGGTGGTAACCATGGCGCTATTAGCACCATGGTTGCTGCCGGTATTTTACCGAGTCCGCCTTGGTGAATGGAGAAATTACCGCCCCATTCCAAGGTTGGCGGGGCGGTAATTCCCCATTCACCAAGGCCCTTCCCCATTCCCATTTGAGCCTCCATAGGGCTCAATGAGAATGGGGAAGGAGCAAATAACGGTACCGCTATTAGCGGTACCGTTATTTGCCCTGAAGTCCCTCAGCGGGACCCTTCCTTAACGTGTGGTCTGGCCACAGGTTAAGGACAGAAGACATTCTGAAAAACTACCACACTTGAAATAAAAGTACTTTACAAAATCCACTGATTTGTTCTTAAAGTAGGTTGTTTTCCTTAACATTTGATTGAAATGCCGCTTCTAAAGTTTGTGTGCATCCATATGTTGGCCACCTAGACACATAAGAAGAAAAAGGCTATATGCCCAAATCCTCCCATACAATTCTAGTTAGTGTTCAGATCTCATTTCTTTTTAAAACTGTGTTTTTTCTTTACATCTACCTCCAACTCTTTACTTGTTTCAGATGTAAACAGTTATAAATATCGACACTTTCTAGTACTCAAAATAATGTATATGGAACCCAGTACTTATTGGGAACACTTCAACATTTTACAATATACAGTTTTGTACACAATACAACAGAAGTAGAAGATTGCAGAATGCAGTTTTTTTGTTATTTATATAATCTTGCCATTCTTATATATACTTTTTTTGGATAGATTTCATATTTCAACATAGCAACATAAAATACGTATAACCCTATTCTCCCATTTCAGTCATACATTTTGCATGTTTATATTGACAAAGAATATAAAAAATACTTTAAAATGTTGTTTCTAGCAACATTAAGTAAATATTATTTAAACCCTTTGGCAATCTAGCTTGGAGTGTGACTATGGAGTCATTGCAGGCAAGCCAATCTACCTGCACGTACCCACATTGTGAAATGCCCACAGTGAATGGATGCTCTCTCATGAAAAAATAATTGCACATGTTTTGAACGTTTTCTTTGCACTTTCTACATCTTTCATGGCTAGCTCAACATGAGTTTCAATAATTGGTTTGCCTAAGACATTTTGACTTTCTACTGCAGAATCTTGACTGCCCTCAGGAGACTCTTTTGCCAATTCAGCTGCCTAAAGTTCTTCTTGATGTAATTCTTTTTTCTAGTAACTGTAGGTGGGCTCAAATTTTGGAAATCTAATTATTAAATCTCTTCTGGCACAAACATGATTGTTCAAAATGTCCAATACTTCCAAGCCAATCATTCTCTGCACACCATGGGAAGAACCACTGAAAAAGGTGAAAATAAAATGATGTATTTTTCTTTGCAGTTTGGCAAGACAGTTTCATGTGGTTGATGAGACTTGATGTTTAATGTCTCACTCAACAAACAATGCATCCATGTACTTTAAAGCATCCTCTGTCATTGTTTTCTTCAATATATTGATATGAGTAGCATTCTACTTCATGGAAACAAAGATCCTCCAACTCTACAGACCTATTCGGACACTAGGTATTAATCAAGTTGGATTCAGAATCTCTGTACTATCAAGTATTCTTTCAGCTAACTGCTGAATTTCACTCAAAGGCTTCAGTACCCGATGTCTAGCATTAGCTAGGCCAAGAATTAACAATAGTACATTAATGCTATGTCCATACAGAGGCAAAATAGTTAGCCAATCTGCAGCTTTGTAACATCCATACTCTCTATGAGAGAGCATTTTGAGACCAAAGTTTAGATGTATCTGACTAAGACTTTTGTCCGCTGATAAGTCTGCCCATAATTTAGCTTCATTACTCTTTTCTGCTTATGTCATGTATGCTGAAATATAACGAGCAACAGCTGTTGTATCATCATCATCAATGCACTGCACATCAGTATTTGCATTTGACAGCTGAGCAATGACTGGATTGTAATCATTAATCATTAATAAATTGACATTCATTATCTCTTTTTAAATTATAAATATTCCTCAGTGACGTACCCGTAATGTGGTGTTGAATTAGACTATTTGCTATACCAACTGGTGTCACAGGCCATGGAAAGCCAAATCTGTAGTATTTGTCTTTATGTTTATATTTTCTCTGACACTACTTCCCACATGAGTACTTTTGAAATCTTTCCACCATGTTCTGCAGATAAGCATTCACATACTGAGCAGGAATGGAACAAGAAACAAGTTTCTGTATTAACTCTATCACACAGCCATCACTTTCATTACCAAACTGAGGAGCATCTTTAATCAACAACATCATATGTATATGTAGAGCCCCGCGTGCCTGGTACTCTCCTCCAAAGGAAATGTTCAACAGTGCCTAGTGGACCAATTTCTTTATTACATATAAAGTGTAACATGGCTAAATATCGATGATGGAAGAATTACAATACACTTACAGGGTCAATAGAAAACAATCTTCCTGGTGTCATGTGCTCTAAGTCTTCCTTTTGTGGATTATTTGCACAAATACACTTTGCAAGATAATTCCAACCATACTTGACATTTAAAGTCACCTACCAAATTGGAGGGCCCACATTTCTGATCATGCATCTAACGCCTGAGTATCTTCCATACCAATTTGCCTTATTTCCTCTCATTTTGGCAAGGTTATTAGTAATTTTTTCCTTCATAAATTTCATTTTTCTCTTTTACTTGTTGCAGCATCTCACATGCAGCAACATTTTGACATCTTACTCCTGTCTGAAGTGTATGAGCAACAGCATAACATAATGATAAACATTCACTTTCATACAATATGTGAAAAAGATATTGCAAATTGGTGCGGAATCGGAAATCTTCAGAATAAATTTGTATACAGCGATATTCTGAAGAAGAAATTGTAGGCTTCCAATCATCCAACCTGCCTTCTTCTCCAGCAGGAAAAAGCATAGGGAAACAGCAAGCTTCTGAAGTTTTTTTTTTCCTAGACACTGATTGGTGCACCTTTTGTTGCTTTCATTTGTTATAATTCTAAACAACTGTTGCCCATGACTTCATGTGAGTGTAGAGGATGAATAGTGGAATGTTCATACACACTGTTCCCTTCTGCAACAGTTAGAGTTTGGAGCTGACTTTCACTGGTTTTGCTTGTGAACTCAACATCCAGCATAGTCAAGTCTGGTACAGTCAGACTGCCTTTGTTCAAATCATTGTGATTAAATAAAAATGCCAAAGCGTTTTTCACCTTTCTAATATCTATAAGCTGTTAGCAAATGTTCTTATCTTTTGTGGCAATGACATTTACTAAGACAAAGAAAGAATCCACAATATACTGTTTAAATCCTAGAGTGTTGACATTGGCCCTCATTACGACCCTGGCGGAAATCGAAAAACGATGGCGGAAATGCAATACCGCCATCGAATAGCGCTCGGTGCGATCATGACCCGTCACCGCAAAGTACGATGCCATTAGCGACACCGTAGTGAACGCCAACGCTAACTGCACCAAGTACGCGCGCGCGCGCCATGCCAAACCGTAATTACCACCATGGCGCAACGGTACGCGAATTCTGACCCTAGCGGACATGCACCTAACGCCATCAAGCACGGCGGAAAGTACCATTCCGCCATGGTGAGAAGTACGGCATCGCGAACCAACCGTAAACGGCCCTACTGAGTGCCTGTACACCGCTCCCTGGCCACATTGTACAACTCCCCGTAGGTGCAATGAAGTCACACAATGCAACCAGTGAAATGTACAAGTCATCCATGCCTGCCAACGAACAAATGAATCTCAAGAGGGGCCAATGGGAGCTGCAGGGCACAGATGGCACGAATACAGAAGCTATACAAATGGACATGACCTCAGTCTCCCTCCAAGAAACGCACGCAAACACAGGCACCTGTGACCAGCCATATTCTGATAATCACATCATTCCACCAATTCACCTGGCTGACCGGCATCTGTTACACAAAAGCTAATCCCCCGCCCCTGAGCATGACATCATTAAAACAGTCATATTGGCAGCCCTTATCCCTGACCTCACTGGGCCTCGTAGGCAAACGCGCCCAGCACAGTACCACGCAACTATACTCCGAAGCTGGAACCCAATGCAGATCTCCTCACAATACATCGCTCCCCAAATAGGAATATGCCACATCACTTGCAAAGAAGAATGCTACACGGTTCATATCAGAATAGAAATTTAATGCACAACAAATTCACCAAGCCCATACAGCCATTAGGCCATGAACTCCAAAATATATTTCACCATTGTGGGCTGCATCCGCAATAAATTACCAGCTACTTCTTGTGTGACGCCCTGTTCCCTCATGGTACACAGGGGCTACATTCTCGTACGAAAAGGCAACATGGAAGCGCCTAGAACCGCAGGGCCGTCCCATTAGGGAGGCACTAGTCCAGCTGAAAGGCCGAAATGTTGCTCCTAGCCACTAGTACTGCGTAAGGGCATGTGGCCCATTGGCGATCGTCCCATAAGATCGTGATGCTGCTCCACTGATTAACACGAAGCAGCAGGTGTCGGGAGTAAAATCCATCTGCAGGAGTGGCATACAGATGGCAGTGGCAAAAGGGGAGGAGATACCTGTCACCCAAATGAAATGAAAAAGAATAGTATGGGCATCAGAACTTCATTTGAATTACTCACTTCAATGATCACACCAAATCCACAGCCATATGCATGCTAGCCCACTCCAAAGGATCATCACCACCCAAAAACCACTTGCGAATCATAACTATCTATATCGAGGTGAAAACACTATCACAAACGAGTGTTTCTGTGCATGCGTCTGTTAAAACAGAATCCATCAGATGGGATTAGTAACGTGCATAGACACAAGTGTCTGAAGGCGCGTCGAGACAGGGAGGGTTCAACAAGGCCAGATAGACGATGGTCCCACTATGGCAGCCCTGCATCACATAGCGCAGGGGAGGTGGATAGATTCCAAGAAGCCCTGTACATGGCAAACTCTGTATTAAATCATCTGTCCATGCATCCATACATCATTCCCTCATCCCGTAATGAAAACGCCTGTTTTCATACTCACATAACATGTGAAATTTCCATTGAGTCTGTGCGTTATGCAGCCTGCAAAATCCACTGTGCTCCAGCCCGTAATTCCAGTGTTGTGAAGTAACATGTAATTGGGAACGTCCGGCCTTATCGCCCACTTCGCTATTGCGCATCCCATACTATTCATATCAATCATTGCATCCTCGCCATGGCCCCTGTCCCAAGGACATTGAACAATAGAACGTTATATTTGCAGTCAGACCTGTGGGCATCTCCTCGCCGCTAGCTGAAAACCGAAAGCGCCGTCCTTCGAATTCCTCATTTGCAACATCACGTCGAAAAGGCATCTGTGGCCGCTTGAAATCACAAATTAATCCATCTAGTGCGGCTGTGTGTGAAAATGGCAACTGCCTTCACTCACAAATGGGACGCCCCGCCCGTCGGTGAACCTCGGTACAGTGTTGCATGAGGGTCCACCGTTACTCGAGTACTATGTTCCACTGACCCTTCACAAGTCTGTTCGTGACTGCAAAGATAGTATGTGAAACAATGGGACCATAGCAGAATGAACATATCAACCAATATTACACTGCCATCGGGTACAAATACATGATTGTAATAGCAAGATGCCATTCGTCGAATTGCAGCGTTGTGTGCGGGACGTGCTCGCCCAAAGGGGATAGCAGCTTGCACAGGTGGAATGAATCACCACAGGTGGAGGCTATACAGCCTGAAAACACATAAATAGCACACCCAACCCCCTCCCACAACCACACCCACTCCGAAATGCTACCGGCAGGACTAGCGATGTTGGCCCTGGGGGACCTGATAGCACTGCAAGTACTCCAACTTCAAGAAGAAGACGAACACCAACTACTACAACAACAGGCCGCACGAAGGAGACGCAGGAGGAGGAGGAGGGCAAGGCAGGGCCAGCAAGGGCCGCCAGCACAGCCACTACCACCACGCAGGCAGCCCGCAATCCCACGCCTCCGAGCACATCCGTTCGACCTCACTGCTGAGCTGATCCACACCCTCTACCGTTTGGACCGGGACACCATAACCGCCATTGTGGACACGACACAGGCTGACCTTGTCAGCATGATAGATAGCCCAACCGCCATCCCACCCCTACTGAAGGTGGTGTCTGTACTCCACTTCCTGGCCACAGGCACCTACCAGCACACAGTCGGACAGTTGCATGGCATTTCACAGCCACTGTTCTCACGGACACTATTGCAAGTGCTCGATGCCCTCCTGAAGCACGCAGACGACTACATCTCTCTACCACGCTCGGAGCAGGAGATTACGAACGCAAAAGTGGGATTCCATGCACTTGCCGGCATACCGGGTTGCATTGGTGCCATCGACTGCACCCATGTGGAATTGGTCGTCCCACATGCCATGGAGGCCCAGTACCGCAACCGAAAACAATTTCATTCTCTGAATGTACAAATGGTGTGTGACTCCAACAGGATCATTACACATTGTTGTGCCCGATTCCCTGGATCAACCCATGATTCTATGGTCTTGAGGAACTCTACAATACCACGCTACATGGAGCGACATGCAGGGAACAGATCCTGGCTACTCGGTGAGTCTCATTTCAAGCATGATAATGTGGGGTATGTGATGCGGCAATGACCTGGCAGGAAGGGGGGGGGTGCGTACGTAGCAATGGCATTCCTCAAAATTCCTTTATTGTCCACATACAGGTGATGCCGGGTATCCACTGAAGAGATGGCTCCTTACACCAGTCCGGAACCCACGGGACCAACATGAGGAGGACTACAACCATGCCCACTCAGGTACCCGTGTAGTCATAGAACAGGCATTCGGCCTACTGAAGACTCGTTTCCGCTGCCTCAGCAGGTCTGGCGGGGCACTCCTGTACCGCCATGAGAAGGTTGCAAAGATGGTCATGGCATGTGTCATGCTACACAACATGTGCGTACGTAGAAATGTGCCCATGCCCCCTGACGCAGAACTGCAAGCACCTGAAGATGGTCATGATGAGGGTGGGGATGTGGCAGCACCTCAAGGAGTCTGCGAGGCACAGGAGGGCCGTGACATTCGTCAGCATATCATAGATGCATGCTTCTAGCACTCACGCCTGGTGGCTGATACATGGACACGGGACTCGTGGCACTGTGTGTGTCTGGAACATGCACAATATGGACTGTACGCCTATAATGGCCTCGTACACAAAGATCAATGTCCACACATCTCATTGGATGATCGTGCATTGTTTATGGCATATGTGATATCATGTTAAACACCCTATCGACCCGCCACCCAAGTGAGCCCAACACACCCCCTCCACCCTCCTACCTCCCCCCCGAACACCAGTGTCCAAAGATGCTCATTGTCAGTGGGCAGTCGCTATTGCAAGCCCCCTCTCCGGGTATCAGGGGCACCCCTGCCTGTGGAGCGCAGGTTCCTCCCAGATCTACGTTGGGGGCTGCCCTGGACGGAACTTGCAACGGATGATGTCTCTGCCTGCTCACGTCCATGCATGTCCCTAAGGGTTTGTGAGAGCTCAGTGAGCACACGGCGCACAGCGGCAAGTTCAGCACATACGTCTTTGGACGTCGCATGCAGTTCCCCCCTCAGGCTCTCGGTGCTTCTCTCCATTTGTACTCTCAGGCTCTCAGTGCTTCTCTCCATTTCTACTCTCAGGCTCTCGGTGCTACTCTCCATTTGTGCCCTTAGTGTCTCTGTACTTCTCTCCATTTCTGCCCTAAGTGTCTCAGTTGATGTTTCTATGTCTGCCTTAGTGCCCCCACATTCATCGGCATGGTCCTTGAGGAGCGTGGCCAGTTGCTGCTGTTGCACGATTACCTGGTCGAGGGACTGTTGCCTCTGCTGGGCCATGGCCATTTGCGGTGGTGTCACAGAGGGGCTGGTCACCTCATGTTGCCTTGCCACAGGGCTTGTGGGGGATGGCCAGTCGTCGTCTTGTGGGTGCCCCTGCGTGGTATCCTCATGGTGTACGGGATGGAACAGACAGGGGGATTGAGACAGGTCATGGATGGATCTAACTTCGACATCCCCGTTTTCTGTGTCGGAGCATGCTGCCATTAATGCAGTGTCACCTATGGTGCTGCTGCCACCAGAAGCAGTGCCTACTGTGGCATCCATTGGGGGGACCTGTGGTGGTGCTGTTGTGGGCATGCTGGCTGCTGGGGTGCCTGTTGGAGTTCCCTCCTGTGTGCTGCCACTTGATTTGTGCTGCTGCCGTGTCTTGATGCGTGCAGCTGAGGTGGAGGGTCTTTGGCCGTTGGTCTTGGCCCTCTTTGCAGGTGTGCTGGTAGGGGTGTCCTGGAGCTCGTCGTTTGAATCGGACCCTGTGGTGGAGTAAAGGAGGGCGAGCGTTATAAATGGGTCTGTGGAAATTGGAATGGCAATGTATCACATGCATTGGGGTGGTACCTGAGGGTGATTTGGGTTGGGGCCTTGGAGGTGGTTTCATTTGTGTGTGGAGTGAGGGTGCAGTTGTTTTGCAGCCTGCAGTTAGGGTGTGCCTGCTGCACGTGTAGAGGGTGTTTTTAGGATTTTTAATTATTTATGTATTTGATGTGAGTTTTAAAGTGTGCTATCAGGCCTATGTATGTGGACGTTCTCCTGGACATGTGTTACTGTTGCACTATGTGGACACGTGTACTTCACATGATTGGACATTGTGGTTTTGGCATTGTTTTTTTTGGGACACCTACCTGATTCTTCGGATGTCTGCACTCCTTTCTCCATCCCTCCGACTCCCTCTATACTCTCCATTCCAATGGTGGAGGCACAGATTTCTTCCCAGGGGGTCAACTTGATGGGTGATTCCGATCCTCCCCCGGTAGCTGTGGCAATGTTGCGGTTGGCAGAAAGTATGCTACGGACGCGGATCCGCAGGTCGTCCCATCGCTTTCTGCATTGCTGTGGGTTGCGGGGTGCGGTCCCCACCGCACTTACCCGCTGTGCCACCAGGGCCCATATGGCCTTCTTGTTCGCAAGTGCCGTCCTGGTCATTTGCGTGGAGAAGACGACGGCAGCATTCTCCTGGAGGGTCTCTGTGAGCACGGTGAGTTCCTCACGGGAGAAGTGGACCTGCCGCTTGCGGTCGCACGCTTTCTTCGCTACTTTTCCCATTTTTCTTGGTTTCACTAGGGTGGATGACGGGTTGGGATGTGTCTCAGGGTAGTATTTTTAATGGTTGTGTGGAAATTGTGGTTTTATAGGTGTACGGCGTGATGTTTCCCGTTCCGGGACCATGCTTTTACTTCCGTTTCCGTATATTTCCGGTCACCGTACTTTCCGATTGCCGCTCATTGCTGTGACCGCTAAGATGGGTGGCGGAATTGCACCTAGGGCGCCGTACGGCGGCGGTGTGGGCCGTTTTGGGGTCATTTCCGCCATCGCGGACTTTGCACTTCCGCCATGGCGTGGTGCTCGTGCCCGATGGGTTGGAATAAGCCGCACTTTGCTCCGTCGTGCAATGGCGGAAACGCTATTTACGCTATGGCGGTCAGGTCGGTTGCTTTCCGCAAGGGTCGTAATGAGGGCCATTGTCTTGAAAATTGAGAGGTAAATATAATACAACATTGCCTCTCACACCTTGCACTAAAGATTTTTTAGGCAGGCTAGATATCTTCATTTGCAATCTAACAATAACTTGGAAAGGATTAATAGTTTGCAATGCTAATTACAATTCTTTTGCAAACAGTAGTCGTTAAAAAGGACACGGAGTTTCTCTCAGGCACTGATGAGAAAGTGGAGCGTGCCGCACAATTGTGTGCATCAATCTGACCTTATCTTCAAAGAAAGTGTAAGATAAAAAAATTGCTTAAGGATGGCGAAGACGCAGGCAAGATGATTTTTGAGCTTGTGGTGACTTGCCAGATAATGTTAGAGCATAGGCAGGTACCACAGCCAATGTTTAGCATTAGAACTTCACCGATATATACAAAGTAATATGTGAAGAGGATGACAGGTCATTTGTGGATCAGCAGTCCTCATAATGTGGAATTATTAAAGAGTGTTGGAGCAGTGCAGAATACATTGAAACCTTGTGCAATATTGGCACATGTGAGACAGTACCCCATGTCTAGAGAGGCTGATGAAGGGATTTATGAGACCATTATGGCATTGTGGAAGCAAGGCCTAATACAACCTTACCGGTCCCCATGTAATAGGGCCATCTATCCCGTAAAGAAAGCAAAGGTATCCAGTTAGAGGATGGTTCAGAGTTTGGTCCATTTGAATAACATTGTTGAGTCTGTATTTCCAGGGGTGCCAAATCCTGCTACCATTCTCTGTAACATCACTACTGGGTCGACCACTTTACAGTGATTGATTTTTTTTAAATGCATTTTTCCTCATCCCCTTACACCCCGATTCTCAGTACATTACTACTTTAACGTATCGTGGTCAAAGATTTGAGTATACACGTTTTCCCCAGGGGTGCTGTAAATCTCTGAGTATCTTCAATAGGGTGGTTCAAATGGATTTGGGGAATGTACATGTGTCCAGTACAGTAATCCAGTACATGGATGATTTACTAATTTGTAGCATTACAGAAGAGCAGTGTCAAGGAGATTAATAACGCTCCTCACCTTGATTTTGGAGGAGTACAATTGAACAAGAACAATTGTGATACTGCCGCACAGACATAGTATATTTGGGGCAAGTGATATTGCCCACAGGAAGAAAGGTAAAGCCTGAGAGAGCAACTGCAGTTCACAGTACTCGTCAGTCAGTTTCTGTGAAACAGATGCTGCAGTACTTGGGACTCTGTAACTATTGTTGAACATGGATCTTTGACTACTCTAGTTACCAGAGGCCCTTATTGCAAATATTTAAGGGATCACAGAAGGTGAAAGGCATGATTGAATGGTCAGAAGATATAGTGACTTGTTTTTGGAAACTCAAGGCTGCAATCAGCAATTCTCGACTCTTGGCGACCCCGGATTACAAAAAAAGCAATTTTATTTATTCTCACATTTGGATGGGAAAGTGATGACAGCGGTCCTGGCCCAGAAAACATCATTAGACCATCAACCCTTGGCTTATTACAACAGACTCCTCCTAGACCCAGTTATGCAGGGCCAGATTCTGTGTGAACAACATCCAGGTCAGCAGCTTTTGTGATATACAATTCTTCGACCATTAGTATGTTAATGTTAAAGGTATTTGTACCATGCACTGTCACCACTGGAGTGGTCCCTAGGCACTCTGGTGGATCTGAAAAGGTAAGTGTGAAATAAATGAGGGGTATGTGAGGGTTAGTAGGGTGTAGTGAGAATAGAAAAGTGACAGTTTGGATATCCTGTTGGCAGCTTCAATTCGTTATGCACTGTTCGCTGAGCTTAAGTGCGGTTTTTGGGTCGGTGCAAATTCCCATGTACTGTTGTGCCAGGTTATGTGTCGTTTGTCTGTTGTTGCAATATGATGAAGTATGTATGCATTTCTGTGCAGAGAATTGGTTGTTTGAGTTTCTGTATGAAAAGTGTACGTGGAAAGTTGAGGTTTAAGATTTGGGTTAACAGGTTTTCCTTACCTCTTTGTCTTTGTGTTTCTGCGCTCAGCATATATGATTATCTGGTGTGTCTGGTATTGTAGTTTGCCTGTCTAGTTGCAAGCACCTTGTAATTCTAGTGGTATGTGTACCTAACTGATGCAGGCATGTTCTCCCGTCCTCGGGTTGGCATTGTTTTTGTTAGGGGATTCTGGTCCCTCCCTGCCCATCCCATGTGGGATCCTTAGCTACCTATGTTTCCTCTGTGGATAAGCTGTATGTTGACATGGGTGGTCGGGCCATTCTCCCCTCGCCCTACGGTAAGGGAAGATTAAGTTAGGGGTCAATGGTTCCTCTCTGGGATTATAGTTTCCCACTTGGTCTAGGCTTCCTAGTCATTTTACTTCTGGTACAGGAGCAGGGTCAAGTTTTGAGTAGTTTTATGAAATCCAGATGATCACTTCTGTTGTGTACGTTTTTAGGTAAGTCATTCCAGGTTATTGCTGCCAGGTGAGAGAAAGAAGAGAGAAAGAAGATCCTCCAAACGTTCTTTTATTGTATGGTTTTGGTTTTAGGCCAATGTCCTTTCTTGATCTGAGTGGTCTTGTCAGATGGTAGACGGTTATTTTCCCATTTAGGAATTTTGCTCCTTGGCTGTGGATTTTTTAATGCGTGTAGGAGGGATTATAGCGTTTACTTGTGGCTCAAGTGTTAGTTTTGTTGTCCATCAAGACTCCCAGGTGCTTTACTATCGTTGATTGAGTCAGTGCAGTTCCAATTTCCGTCGGCCATGGCATGTAGTGATTGATTTCCCTGCTTTTGGATATGATCATTATTTCTGTTTTTCCTGGGTTGAGTTTGAGCTGTTAGTGTTCATCCAGTCGTAGAGTTATTGTAGTCAGCCTTCAGCGTTGTGTTTTCTTCCTGTGCATCTTGTACTTTGTAGACAATGTGTGTGTCATCATTGTAGTTGTAGCATGTGAGGCTGTGTATTTTAATGAGCTTGATTAGTGGAGTCAGGTATATGTTGAAAAGCAATGGGGATAAAGAGGATCCTTGTGGTACTCCACAGGTGGATTCCCTTGGAGTAGATTTGTATGGTTTGATCCATATGGTTTATGTTCTGTTAGTTAGTAAGGCTATAATCCATAGTAAGACTATTTCTTCCAATCTGCTGATGAGGATGTCATGGTTGACTGTGTCAAATGTTGCAGAGAGCTCAAGATGTATTAGAGCTGTGTTTCTGCATTAACCTTTAAATGGGCCCAGATTGAAAGCAATGCCATTTCTGTTCCTCTCACGGTCTGAAGCCTACTTGTGCCTGACCCAGCAGTATGTGTTCTTCTGTGATTTTTTGTGTAATTTTATAAACGTATGTGGCTTGATTTAAGCCAATGTGAATGATTGTGGTACTTTCCCTGTTTAAAGTGATTGGGTGAAAGAATTTCTGAAGTATTCCATGAGTGTTCCCTGTTTGAGGATTGATTTGTGTATGTCTTGGGGCAGGCACCCATGGGGGATTATGCTTTGTTGCTATTGCTTACGAGCTTGACAAATGTCTCCACTGATATTTGGGGGAAGATTCGGAATTTGTTCTAGTGTTCCTCAGATGGCTGGGTTGGTTGCATGTCGTCGTGGTTACTTGGTCTGTTTTGCATGATCTGTTGGCTGGTGCTGATTTTATTTTTGAAGTGGTCTGCAAGATCACTTCATAGTTTCAGTGAAGGTATGGGTGTGTTGTTGCAGCCAGGGTGGTTTCTCATTTTTTGTATGGTTTTAAACAGTACTTTTTGGGTGTTTGCAGCTTTGATGATTCTGTTCTCGTAGTATTTCCTTTTGGCCTTATGGATTTCCTTTTCGTATGAGCGGATTTATTAATGGAATTGTAATTTCTTTAACTGGTCGTGTTTTCCCTCTATTCTAGTTCAAGCTCCCTGTTTTTTATTTTCGTGGCGCTGAATAGAAGGGGTAAACCCCTTTGCTGTCGCTCTTTTGCACGATGGGGTGAAAGGTTTTTTCTTTGAAGATCTCATATATTGTTCTGGTGATCCATTTGTGAAGTAGTTCTGTTTTTCTGTCAAGGTCAGCTTCATCCAGTGTCGTTGACAGTCGTATGTTGATTTCCAGTAGTTCTAGTAAGATGCTATTTTTTGATGGTGCTCCAGTTTCTTTTACTGATGGTCGACAGTTTGTTGGGTTTTTTGGCTGTTGATGTAGCTAGCGTGATTACAAAGCGGTTGATAAGGTGGTAGCTCCAGAGTATCTGTATTGGTGGCACCATCGTAATGAGGTTCTTGTTGCTGAAGATTTCATCTAGTCTAGGTCCCACTGCGTGATTTGCTCCTTTGAATAGCTGATGTAGTTTCATTGTCTTCAGTTGTTTTGCTAGTGATTTTAGTGTGTTAGCAGTTTCTTTGTCAAACCAGATGTTGAAGTCTCCAAGGATTATCGGGTGTTCCTGCTCGATGGCTAGTTTGGTGATGGCTTCAGTAAAGGCATCCACATAGGTTGCATTATATGTCGGTGGTCTGTACACCAAAATTAATTAGAGGTTTTTTTTTGGGTCTTTTGTTAGGTGAACGATCAGGGATTCACAGTTTTTTGATGCTTAGTTGTTCTTCCGTTTTAATTTTCAGGTGTTCCTTGTATGCTATCGTCAGTCCTCCTCTTTTGTTTATTCTGTTTGCTTGTGAGCACTTGAAGTTGTCAGTGAGGCAGTTATGGAGTGTGATTTTCTAATTGTCGTCTAACTATGTTTCGGTTATGAATAAGATGTCGATACCTCCGTCATAAAGAAGGTCGTAAATCTTGGTGGCATGCTTAGACATTGATCTAGCATATATTAGGTTGCAATGGATATTTTCGACAGGGTGAGGTTTGTTTTTTGATGCTTGTTTTGTCTTGTGGTTGTTTAGTTGTAGTGCTTCTGTGTTGTTTTTTTCAGATTGGTTGGTCATCTGTGGAGTCTATTTAGCTGTTGAGGCGGTCTGTTAGATTGATAGTTAGGTTGATTAATTATTCAGCTTCATCATCTTCTATGTTTTGATGTGGTTGCTGGTGGTGCCCTTGTGTTTTTGTGATAAACAGAGTGAAGTTGTTGGTCTTGTACCTTTCTCTTCTAGGGTATTCCCTTCTTTTTGTGCAGTGTTTCAATAGGTTCTTAGCATGTCTGGAAATGTTGCTGTTTTTGAAGTGCAGTGGTTGCTGTGAGATATGGTGTAAGATATAGGGATTTTTTTCTTCTCATGATATCTATTCTGTTGGCTGTAGCGATTGTTGGGGTGCGTTCTGTATTTGTGACGGATTCTACTGGAGGAGGATGAGGGTGTGGATCCATTGGGTTTGTTTCTTGTACCGATTCTCTTTGGCCGCGTCCATCTCTGTGTCGGGGCATTTTGTGGGCCTTGGTAGTAGGATGGTTTAAGTAATGAGGTTACAGGGGCAGTAGCCCGCCTGCAGGCCCTTGTGTGGTTTGGATGATTTCAAGTCTTATCCTCTTGCACTGTGATAGCTGGATGCCCTCTGTGAGTGGATTTCTAATTAGTGGGTTAGGTTCTGGTGTTCCACTAGCTACGGATGGAGGTCTAAGCAGGGCGGTTGTGGGATACTACGCATTGGAAGAATGTAGCGCAGTTGGACATGGGAAGTAGAAAATGGGTTCCTAGTTAACTGGGCAGTGACCTGGTTATAGTTACTTGCTTTAAGTGGTTGCTGGGTGTTTCTGGGTAAATGGAGGGACTATGATTCGCAGATGGCAGACAAAAGGAGAACATGCCTAGATTTGAGACTCCTGGATAGTGGGTGCAAGGCATAGGTTTCACAAAATGGTAGCAATAAGAAAAAACACCTACATATGAGATTCATAGATAGTGGGAGGAAGGCCTAGGTTTCACAAAATGATAGATAATGAGAAAAGCACACCAAGATTGGAGATGCATAGATTTATTTATTTACTTATTTATTTAAAAATGTGTAAAGAGCAATATTAAAGCCCAAAGGCATCTAGGCGCTAGAAGGCAGCACCCTCCTCCCCTGACTAATACTTGAACACACCAACCTATAGAAAAAAAGCTGAGTTAGAACAGATGTGTTTTCAAAGCTAGTCTAAAAGGAAGATACTAGTCAGAAGTTCTCAAAGATAGAGGAAGAGCAGAGTTTGTTTTTTTCAAAAGGGGTAAAACCACTGCCTGTTTAAGAGCAGTTGGGACTTTACCAAATGAAAAATGATGCTGTAAAGCATCTCTAAGCAAGCCAATGGCCCTCAGGGGGAGATCTTTCAGGATGCAGAGGGGAACCACAACTAGAGGCAAAGCCAATTTCAGGCCCTGAATAACCTTCCCAATTGCCTGATCATTTATTGGCTCAAGAGTGAAAGTGTTAACCAAAAGCGAAAAGGGGGTCTTTTGTCGGACATCTCCCGGGGTTGTTCCACCTCCTCAACCGCTTGACTGCTTCTAATGGCTTTATGAATGTCTTGAATTTTGTCAGAGAAAAAAGCACTGATCTCATTACATCACATTTGAGTGTCTGGTGGTTTAACTGAACTACCCAGGGGGCAAACTGATAGCTCATTTACTATTATGAATAGTTCTCTGGAAAAACAGGATGCTTCTGTTATTCAGTTAGCATAATATTTAGATTTGGCAATCCGAATCATTTTATGGTAACAGAGCACTGATTGCTTGTAAGTATTCTGTATATCAGAATCATATTGTGTCTCCTAGATAGTGGGAGAAAAGGCTAGGGTTTCACAAAATGGTAGACAAAGGGCGAACAGACCTAGATTTGAGATTCCTGGATAGTGGGGGAAAATGCCCAGTTTTCACAAAATGGAAGACCGTGAGTGAGCACACCTCGATTTTAGATTCTAGATAGTGGGAGCAAGGCCTAGGTTTCGCAAAATGGTAGACAATGAGAAAACACACCTAGATTTGAGATTCCTAGGCAGTGGTAGAAAAGACCTAGGTTTCATCAAATGGCCGAAAGTGAGCGAGATGTGAAAAATGGCTAAGCAACACAGTTTACCTAGATGTGAGAAATGGCTAAGCAAGACAGTTCACCTAGATGCAAGTAATGACTAAGTAAACAGACCACCTAGATGTGAGAAATGGCTCAGCAACACACTTCACCTAGATTTAGGAAATTGCCACTAACACAGACCACAGAGATGTCAGAAATGGCAAAGCAACACAGTTTACCTATATGGGAGAAATGGCTAAGCAGCACAGTTCACATAAATTTGAGAGAAGGCTAAGCAACACAGTTCACCTAGATGTGAGAGAACCCTAAGCAATACAGTTCCCCTGGATGTGAGAGGAGGATGATCAGCACAGTTCCCTAGATGTGAATGAAAGCTTAGTAATACAGTTCACCTATATGTGAGGGAAGGCTAAGCAATGCAGTTCCCCCTGATGTGAGAGAAGGCTAAGCAACAAAGTTCCCCTAGATGTAAGAGAAGGCTAAGCAACACATGATGCCTGGGTGTGGGATGTAATTGGCATATAAGTGTGGGTACATGTGTCAGACAATAGGCTTATATGGGGTGAAATGGGATAAGAGGAATTGGAGAGGGTGGACAGTTTTGTGGGGTGCAGTGATTGCTGGCAGCCTGTCTACACCATACCTCCCTTGTCAGTCGCTACTGGTTGACGGCTTCTGGCTTCCCCGGCTGACACTGGCCGACATGATCTGTAGCTGCTTCTAAAGGAGCTGCCCTTTGCCTTGAGGCCCTTAGCCAACGGGGCTGCTGGGCAGGAGGCTGCCCTCCGTGGAGTACTGAAATGGGTCAGTAGGATCGATCAGATCTCTCAGTAGGCAGGGTCTGAGGCAGGGGACTGGCAGACCAGGAACTAAATACAAATGTAAGGGGCACATGGAGCAATGGGCTGCAGGAAGGGAAGAGGTGGGGGGACACAAAGCATGGCAGAAACCGTGGACTCAAAACAAAAATCAACACAGGGAAACAAGATTAGATTCACCTGATGAATCTGTGGCAGAGAAGGCATGCACATAGGGCTTTGAGGACCTTTCGGGAGATTGAAAAGCTCTAGTGCACTTTATCTTAATACTAACTACACACGTAAGTGGAGCATGCAGTGTTTGTGATTTTGGAAAGTCCCAATCAACTCTGACAACACAGAGAGTCTCCTGGTATTGATATTGATATTTTATTTCTATTGCAGTCGTACAAAGGTGTTTCAGAGCGTGACAAGGCAAGGGAGGGGAACAGGGGAGAACAAAACACTGATCTTACTAGACCCAGTGACATTGAGATCGTGCAAGTGCATGGGAGAGGGGGAGGGGAAAAGTGCATGGAAGGGGGAGAACTGGAAAGTGCGAAGCAGAGGAGAAACAGATAAATAACAATAACTAAATAATAAAGGCAACAAACAGATGTAGTGCAGCCAGCAATTTGCAAGTGCTAGATTTAAGGCAGCAGACAGGGTAGGTCTGATAAGTGCAGGGAGCAAAAGGAGGGGCTGTATGAGTACAGATGCAGATCCCAGTACAAGGGGTGGCCCTGAGGCAGTGCGGGAGGATTGCAGGGTGAGCAGGTACCTGGGCCCAGAGGACAGAGGGTGGCCAGGTGCACGGTAACAAGAGAGAACAGATCAGCATGGGAGAGGGGGAGCGAAGGCATAAGAAAAGAGGAAGGTCTTGAGGTGCTTCCGGAACCGGAGATGGTTCTCCTCAAGTTTTAGAGTGGCAGGGAGGCTGTTCCAGAGGGAGGCCCCAGCCAAAGAAAGATATCTACGCGCAGCTCATTTCTTTGAAAAACGACTGACCCTGAGGGAGTTGGAGGTAGAGGAGTGAAAAGCTCAAGAGGGGAGGTATTTGAGGAGGGATAGCTGAAGGTACTTTGGGCCCAGGCCCCAGAAAGCCTTGTGGACAATGCAGAGGGTTTTGAATTTAATCCTTGCATCCACTGGGAGCCAATGGAGAGATTTCAGAGCTGGAGAGATACGATCCCAGGGCTTGAGGCCAAGGACAAGTTTTGCAGTTCTGTTCTGGATTAGTTGCAGAGGGGAGCAGAGTAGAGGCAGGTAGATTTAGAAAGAGGCTGTTACAATAGTCCAAGCTAGAGAGAACCAGAGCTTGGGAAACCATGAGCTTCTGGGGGAAGGAGAGGAAAGGCAGAGTACCTCTGGGGAGGTGCAGTAGGACATTTGACTTTTTAGAGACCTCAGAGATGTGGGCAGAGAAGGAAAGGGTGGATTCAAAGATGACCCCCAAGGTTCTTAGCCTGGCAGGTGGGCGTAGGAGGAGTGCCAAGGGAGGCTGGCCAGAGAGTGAGGGGAAAGGATGGTGAAGGTGTGCCGATTAGGAGGATCTCCATCCTGCTGGCATTCAGACAAAGATCATTGGCGGTGCAACAATCTTGAATGGCAGTTAGGCAATCATAGATGAGGGGGGGAGAGGAGGTGGCAGAGGGAAGCCTGAAAATGAGTTTAGTGTCCTCAGCATAGCACTGGAAATTTGAGCAGAAGGTGGCAATGCAGTGGGCGAGAGATGCCAGGTATTGGTTGAGAAGCCAGGGCGAGAGGTTAGAACCCTGGGGAACACCACAGGTAGAGAGGAAGATAGATGAAAGGAAGGACCCAGGTTGGACTTGGGAGGGTCAATCTGAGAGGAAAGAGGTCAGCCAGGCCAGAGCCTGATCAGTGATGCCTAGGTTTTCAAAGAGACGGTTGAGCAGGATGGTATTGTTGACCGTGTGGAAGGCAGAAGAGAGATCGAGGAGGATGAGGACAGTGGGAACGTTAGAGTCAAGGTTGGAGAGCAGATCTTCACGGATGTTCAGGAGAGCAGTTTCCGTGCTTCTGGCAGCTCTGAAGCCAGACTGGTGGTCATGGAGACAGCCAACAGAATTGGAATGAAGGTTAAGCTGAGAGATTGCCAACTTTTCCAGGAATTTGCCCAGAAAGGGAGTAATGGAAATTGGGTGACAGTTATCTGGACAAGAAGGATCAGCTGTGGGTTTTTTGAGAAGAGGATGCACAAAGGAGTGCTTCAGAGTGGAGGGGAAGGATCCCGCGGCAAAGGAGTGGTTGCAAAAATCAGCAATGGCTGAGACGAGGGTGTCAATGTGGTCCTTTGATGGTTTCAGAGGAACAAGGATGAACCTGTTTTGATGAGGCTTTCATAGATCGGACTTGTCTAGCGGCCTTGTCATTTGAGAAAAGAGGAAAGGATGAGAAGGATGGTGGGGGGTGGATAAAGGAGGGTCAGCAAGCACTGATGGAGAGGGGAGAGGAGGGATGTGGGTTGAGAGGGTGGACAGGATGTCCACGGTTTTAGAAATGAAGTGAGAGGCAAGGGCATTGCAAAGAGCCCCGGAGACAACATGAGGGGTAGAGACTGCAGCAGGGTTGGCCAGCTCCTTGCGAATTTTAAAGAGTTCGGCCGAGTTATTAGATGCCGCAGAGACACGAGCTTGAATGTAGACTCTCTTCTTGGTGAGGACAGAGAGTCGGAATTGCCTTTGTAGCAGGCAACAGGCCAGTTTGTCAGAGGATGAACAGGAAGTCCTCCATTTCATCTCAGCTGCCCTACACTTATGTTTAAGTGTATCTAGGTCAGAGTCATACCAGTAATTGCACTTGGCTTTGGACTTCAAACGGATCCTCATGACAGGGGCAAGAGCATCAAGCATATCAGAAATTGAAGAGCAGAGCAGAGACAGGGGTGTGTCAGGATGTGAGACAGCCAAAGGTGAAGGGGGGGAGAAAGTGGTGGCAAAAGCCTCAAATGACACACACTTCATGGGCCGGATGTCCGAGAAGGTAGGTGGCAGTGTTGGGGTAGGCTTGGTTTGGGATGAATAGAGGGAGAGATGAGAGGAGATGAGGGAGTGATCGCTCCAGGAGAGAGGAGTGGTAAGAGGGATGGAGAAGGGGAGGTCAGAGGAGATCAAGACATCAAGTGTGTGCCCTGCAGAGTGAGTCGGGCCAGAGGGGAGGATGGACAGGGAGAGGGAGTCTCAGATGTCACGGAAGAGTACAGAAGAGGAGCAAGGAGAGTCTAAATGTATATTGAGGTCACCAAGGAGGAGGAGTTGAGTGGTAGAGGCCAGGAGGGAGGAGGAGAGGTCTGCCCACTCAGAGAGAAATTAGGTGATTTGACCAGGAGGCTAGTTGATGGTAACCACAGTAAAAGAATGGGTAGGTGAGAAAGAAAGCCTACAGACAAGGCATTCAAAAGAGGAGTAGGTCTGAGTGGGAATGATAGAGGCAGAAATCCACTCAGGAAAGATCAGGGTTACCCCCTCCTCCCCCAGACCGGGAGGATCTGGGTGCTGAGAGGATCTTGAAGCCATCAGGAAGGAGAGTGTCAAAGTCTGTGACAGAGCTGGCCATGAGCCATGTCTCAGTAAGACCAAGGACATCAAGGTCTAGTTCTTCAAGGAGGTGGCAGATGTCAGAGGAGTGTTTGACAGCAGAGCGAGGGTTGAGAGTGGCAATATGAAGAAGGTTGCCAGCCTTAAAGACCTTCCGGGGAGGGCTACAGATCAGAGGTACGCCCTGCGGAGGAGAAAGAGCCCTAGGAGGGGCAGAGGAAGAGGAGCAGAGAGAGGGCAAGGTAGCCAAGGGGGGAGAGGAGGGGACAGCAGGAGATGAGAGGAAATTGATGAGGCAAGGGACGTGCCTATCAAAGAGGAGGAGATTGGCCTGAGGGCCTTGGACCATCACATTGCCATTTAGGTAGACATTAATGATGACTTTATAGGAGTCGAAGGAAGCCATGAGAACTTCCCAGCGAGTGCCACCATTAATAGGAGAGGAGGAGATAAGAAAGAGCACAAAGACCATATGAGGAGTCCATAGATCTGATGAAGGAACGTCAAAGAGGAAGTCGGTGAGGGTCTGTCTGGCAGAAGCATTGGAGTAGGTGTCGGCGATAGGAAGACCAGGGTTAGAGGCCAGGATATCCTTTTTGAACTTCTTCCTACCAGACTTAGTGAGAAAGGAAGGATAGTCAATGGAGAAGCAGTTGGAAAAGATAGGAAAAACAGAAAGCGCCATTGGGGTGGAAGCGAGGAAAGGATGGAGATACTGGGGGGCTAA
The DNA here is from genome assembly GCF_040938575.1 of Ambystoma mexicanum. Classification (NCBI taxonomy): domain Eukaryota; kingdom Metazoa; phylum Chordata; class Amphibia; order Caudata; family Ambystomatidae; genus Ambystoma; species Ambystoma mexicanum. Next base: position 942,017,152 of record NC_090926.1, on the reverse strand, counting down.
GGCAGTTAGGTGTGGAACAAAAGAGAGTGGTGAGGTCAATAGACTGACAAGTTACAGAGAAGAAACAGTATACAAACAAAATACAGAGAATTTCACAATGGGCAACAAGATTTGACTTTTTAGAACAAAGCAAAAACAGCAAGATTTGACTTTTTACAAGAAAGCTAAAACAGCAAGGTTTGACTTTTCAATCTTGGAATCAGATGTTAGCAAAGGGTTTTAGGAAGCTCTGCGCATTAGGATGCCAACATGGGAGTAACAAGCAGAAAGAACAGTGATAGTTAAAGGCAGTATGAGTCCATAAGGAGGAAACTAACCCATAGTTCTGGAGGAGGCAAAGTGAAGGCAGTCTGGATTTCTTAGAGGAGTGAGGTGGCAGCATCATTGTGGTTAAGGTGCAGGGAGGACCCCAATTAGCGTTTCGGAAGTGGACAGGGAGCAGACAGGGGACTTAGAAGTGGGCCTTTGCTGAGAGGGCCGGCTGAAGCCTGCCAGTCCCTGATTGGATGGAAGAAAACACTCAGCAACCAATGGGAGTGCAGCACAGGAAGAGGTGGTTCAGCACAGCCTCCGTACACAGCAAAGAAAACCACGGTGCCCATCTTGGAATGGGTAAAAAACAGTCAAATAAGCAGGCAATACTGGGAAAAAAAATAGCAAGTCAGATCCAGATATTAAAAAGCTCAAAAAATTGCAGCACGATGAAAATGCCAAATAAAACAGTCCTTTCCAACAATGATATGCAAATTTTGTTTTTTTTCTTTCTCTTATGAAGTTATTCAATCAAATGCTTCCTTATATTCAATATGAGGTCACCTACTCAATCCCACGAAATTTGTAGCTGAACCAGTGAAACCTGATGATATTTTCCATGACTATGCGATTTATGAAGGAGAAAAGGAAGAGAGGACAACTGTTAAGGAGGATGCCTTGGAGGGAGGTGAGGAACTCTTTAGTGATGGTTCCTTGACAAATAATTAGGACACTGGTGAGAGGTATACGGTTGCATCCATTGCAAGCCTTGTGGAATGGGAATACGAGGTCAAGATGAAAATGGTTGCCTTCACATTTTTCTGCTCAAGCAGCAGAATTAGTAGCACTCAGAGAGGTGCTTGAAATGAGCAAAGGGAAGGGGGTCACTATTCACTCTGACTCTGCATATGTAACATCCACGATACAATCAGGCATGTCAGGATTATATAGGAGATGGTTTAGGATATCTAACAGGACCCCTGATTAGCATATTGTGCTGTTATCCAGACTAATTAAAGCGTTGCCACAGTCATCAGAGTTGGGATTTGTTAAATGCGCTGCTCATATTAACTGTACTGACCCAATAGTGCTTGGAAACGATGCCACAGACAGAGCGGCAAAGGAAGCTGCATATTTACCATTTACAGATTCAAAGGAAATGGAAACCGTGTCCCAGCAGGTGCAGTTGCCAGCTCTGTATACTGCGGTCCTGTTGCTTCAAATTGGAGGGATGCAGGAAAGTGCATCAAAAGATGAGCAGGAGCTCTTGGCAAAGATGGGATGTACCCTCTCGCACAAGGTGGAGACAGGTGCTTATGGGAAATGTAGTTATGCCTGTAGCTCTGGAGCAACTACATTACCCGTCACACACTTCTCGGCTACAAATCACAGCAGAACTCCAGGAACAGTGGTTACACCATAGGCTAAATCCCAAAAATCATCAGTAAAAAAATAATCCACATGAGTCCATAAAGTGCACGGGAGCAAAAAAAACAAAAATGTATTAATGCAGCTGCAGTAGGGAGCCATTCAAAAGAAATCATCATCTGTATAATAAAATGGCAGAGTTTTATAGTGAAGTCAATTTTTTAGCATGTACAATGTTTCAATGTATGTTGGCAGTAACAAGCCTTTTATTGGTCATTTGCAGTTATGCTATTGGTGAATCTATACACTTCCTAGTCCTATTGACTTATCCTAATCCTCATGACTGTGCTCTTTATTCATTAATTAAAATGACTTGATATTCATTTGTCTGCTTTCAAACCTACTATTGGACATTCGAGATCACAATTTTGTTTCATTAGGCAGTGGCATTTAATTGATGTAGCTCCTGTGGCCATCCTGGGATGATCAGCTATGATCATTGCTGACCAATGACAATGTGAGTTGCAGACAGTGTGGCAACATGTATTACTTGTACAGTTTAGCTCCCATGGGAATTGAATGCTGGCACCATCATATCGTTTCTTCCCCTTCTAGCTGCATCAACCGGCAGCACTTTATTGCAGCTCTTGGTTGGTAACATGTAACTCTGCATCTTCCTTTCTCATGGCTGATGTGCTCTTAGGCCTGTTGCTTTGAGCTGAATACTTATTTGAGGCAATGTGTTTTCTACTTCTGCTCGAGCACATGGCGTGGCAGCTTAATTCCTGCAGTGATTACTTTAAGAGTTTGTAATAAATATCTAATTCATGACATACTAAATGTAACTTTAATGGTTTTGAATTTGCATGTACTTATGTATTTACTTAGGTAGGGAGGTGGCTTCTCATTGAATTATGTCTTCACACTTGGGTGATCAATTCCTGGAGGGGGCAAGCTGTCTCTTCTATCTGAGGGACTATGCTCCCTGCTTGCCTCTGCACATTGTCTGATTCCCAACGGAGCTGTGAACTTGTTGTGGGGAGTTTATTGGGACATGAGCAGAACTTGTATTTGTTAGGTGTTTCATTTGCTGAATGTGTGAGTCTGGGTTGAACTTTTTCCTTTGCAGCCAATCATTAGGCAGAATTCTACTCCTTCCCCTTGTGGGCCCTGCTTCTCTTGGCAACACTGGATTTAGTCATGCTTCCTTGTACCTTTGGCTGGGAACGGACTTCATCTCATATTCTTAACCAATCGCTGTGAGTCATTACACTGTCCTCAAGGCTGCTGATCTTGCCACTATGTTCCTTTGCAATGTCCTAAACTGACTGCTTTTGTTGTGTAAAATAATTTCTGATGCTCTGAGGCCTGTTCATTGGAAGACTTAAGCACTGTCTTCACTTTTGAGGCATACTACTGTACAGGCCATTAAAGAGTGTTAATGGGTGCACACATATCTAGCTGCATTGTGTGCCATATGTTCGATTTCTTAATGTTTTTATTACACACACCTGCATAGTTAGTATATGTCTTAGTCTATGTCCTCTATGATAAAATGTTTATAAGTGCTTTGATTAGACCCAATCATCTGTCTCTATGTTACTATGTCATCACTTCTACTTGCAATGGCTCATCTGACTGCGTATATTCTCCTCTATATATGTTCATCGACTGAATACTTATCGACCTTAACAACTATCCCTGCTGATAGCATATTATGTTCATGAGTTAAATCCATCGCAGCGTGCTTATCCATTAGAGGGCTGCTTTAGCTTCAATCACGCTTCTGCTTAGTGAACTTAATTACTAACAACTATCCCTTTACATGTGTCATTTTGGTTTATGGCATATGCTTGCTGGTTCGTGGTGCTTTTCATCTACTGGCACCACTATCAGTATAGTGCACGTGTGTATGAGGGACTGTATCTCAGCATATCATGTCATCTTTCAGTGAAAGGATATGGTGGGAACGACAGGGTGAACTACTTGCACCCTGTGACAAGTTGAATCACATTATATTGGACCAAATGAGATCAATAATTCAATTTTGTTAATTATATATTTTTATCGTTGTGTTACTGTGACTAATTTGAAGTCACTTGAGATTAAAATTGAAAAAATACTTCTGCTCCAAAAATCAAAATCAAGCTATCGACAACAGAGACTTCATCTACACCATCAGGATTAGCAACTCAAATTGTGGCACATGAAGGACATTTCAGACATTCACACTCTACAATCTACAATCACACTCTACAATCATTTGCATCTGACCCTAACTTGAATCTCGGTTTAGCGTCAGAAACCACGTTAAAACCAAAATCCAAGTTCAACCCCCACTTTACCAAATAAAAAGATATGTACATTTTTCAACAGTTAGTTACTAATGATCTAAGGAAACTTTATGGCTCACAATCATCCAAAATTCAATACAACTTAACATATCCCGAATACAAAGAAATAAAAAAACTCAGAGAAAATTAGGACATAACAGTTAAATAAGTCGATAAAGGAGGCAAAATAGTATGCCTGTGGGATGTACTGACCCACGTTTGCTCTGCTATACTGCAGCACTGTGTCATGATGGTGCCAGAAAACAGCAAAATGGCTGCAAAACCCTTGTGCGTGCCAAAATCGCGGAAAATCGCGCTTTGCAACGCGCAAAAAGATGACTTCCCAATCTGCAACGCATGTTGTCAGTGGTGGAACAGATCTCTCACTCCTGAAATATGTTACTGGGCTCCACAACAATTTAAAATGGAGTGCAGAAGGAAAAGGCAGTGCTGTGCTAAATGAAACCCCAAAATCTTGCTTTAAATCCCTTTTTCTTTGTTGCTGAAACTTCAGAATGCCAGTGCATTTAAGAAATCATTGTGAACTTACAAGGTCCTGAAAAGCGGAGGACATAAAGAGATTTTCACAGCAAAAATGGCCTGTCTGTGAATCTGTCAAAAATCTCTGGGTGCAGTACCCTGGGCCACCTGAATGACAGCCGTCAGGAGTCGGCCTGATTAAACTTTAACATGTATAACATGAAATCAAATGTTAGCAATTTAAGAGGCCTGTTACTGAGAGTAACCCATATTGTAATATTTTCGACCGCATGGTTTAAAATCTTGAATGAGAATTTTAGCTGTGATTTGATACAACAAGTTTGTTTTGGGCTAAGGAAAAATTCAACAGAATTAACAGTTAAATTAAACCTGTCTAAAGCTACCAAACTGGAATAACAGGTTTTTTCACAGAATGAAGGTCTTTCCCCCCAGCAGGAAATCACACAGAAGTGTTAAGTATGGGATGGGAAAGAATCTGGTTTACAGAGGCCTGAGAAACAATGACCAGCTGCAACTAAGGAAATGCGATGTGTGAAGACAGTCGTAAATGTCTCTGCCGGGAGCAAACAGGGAGGAGACTGCTCCTGGACTGCAGGGAGACAAAAAGAGGCACACCCAAACAACCCTCTGTGGTTGAACATTAACAAAGAACACATTTTAAAAATACAGATAACTTACTGCTCAAAATTGTGAAAAATATAAAAATAACAAATTGGTGAATATAAATTTTGCCTACACGTTTCAAGAGGCGGCAAAATCGTGTGACATGTTCTGGAAAGAAACGGCAAGAAATGTGATTTTACGCAAGATGTATTTCGGCTAAAATTATGAAACTTTATACACTTATGCCCATGTTAAACGCGCACACTTGCAGAAATCTGCTTATAAATTGGACATTGTGTTCCGGATTAAAAGGGCAAAATTTTGTGAAAAGCAGAGCCAATAACCCACAGCTACGGGGTTTTGAGGTGTAGCTGCTATGGGAAATATGAAATCTGTATATGTGATTGTTATAGAGGTTGCACATGTGTAAATATGGATTGCGTCAAAATTAGATTGTGTGTTTCAGGTGCTAAGGGTGGATTCTCAGCCTAATAAAATCACACCATAAAGGTGACACACTGTTTCTCTCCTCCTATGACCTGTCAAAAGGGGCAAACTTAGGCTAAACCGGCCCACACACACCCTTTTATCATAGCATAAAAAAAAACATCTCACCACACAAAAAGACAGACAGATTTACTCACTATCCTGATGCTGGCAGAACACCCTGCTGCTGAACCCTACATCTTCCTTGAGCTAGACTCCAGAAACTTGGCAAAGCAGAAACCTATTGCATAGCTGAACCATTTTCAGCTAGGCATCAAATTCCAGTACCAGAACCCCAAGAACCTAAGGGGAAGCATCATAATAAAGCCGGGCCGTGCTGTACTGCTGGCCTGCTCAAAATAAATATCATCATAACCAAGAAGGGCAGATACAATCCAGTCCTGTGCCGTGACCAGAGGGTCTTGCAGATCCAGTCCAGTCATGTGCCGTGCGGTGACCAGAGCGCCTTGCCGATCCTGCCCAGTCTGATGTGCCGAGCCATCTGTCCTAAGACTGGAATCCTCTGACAAGAATCCTGATGGTTTCAATTAAAAAACATATCCAGTGAGTATATATAGAAAGAATTGTGTCAATGGCATATGTATTTTGCATAGTCAGTCCCCATACTAAACCCATCCTATCTTGTATTCAGAACCTGTATTGTCAGGAGTATTTTTGAATTGTCTGAACTCTCTATCCAAACCAGCCTATCCTTCCTCCACAACTAGTACTGTTAAAACTATCTTTGCGCTGATCTTTTCTCATCTGAAGAAGGTGAGTTTCCTCTGCAGGCAGTCATCTGATCAAGCGACTGTGTTTCTGTGTGGTATTAATTTTGTTCATAGTCATCTTCTCATGAAGAAACCCTTTTGTCATTTTAAAAGTGCATTCCTGCTTTCCATTCTTGCGCCTATCTCAAAAAAACAACCTCTACTAAAACGTCCATAACTCCCTCCGTTCTTGTGCTAGAAACATCATTTCAACTTCTGCTTGTAGCTAACATCGATATCGATCAATCACACATAGAACATGCATTCAAAATCAACGTGATCCTCCCGTTGTAGGGGTTACCGCTCAGTGAAAAGTTTGCTGTGAATTTTCGTTTTGCGAAATTCTTACACGTGTAAAACAGCTTTTGATTGCCTCCAACTTGAATTTTAAGATTACAAATTGTTTCTTGGTATTAAATCATTGCTTGTGTTTGTGTGCAACTATCCAAAGTGGCTCCCATAAGAATTTATAACAATTTCAGCAATTATGACCACATTTACAGGCCGATTCATGGAATAATTAGCGCGGCGCAAGTGGGCAAAAACGTGCAAATCGCAGTGGAATAGCGAAAATCGCAGTGCAAGTGCGAAAATCGCACGAAAAGCAGCGCACGTCGATTCATGGAAGGCCGTGCGCGAGAAAACCAGCGGATGTGCGATAAAAAAGTGTGCGGCGCACGTTGGCGAACAGGCCATCTAACAGCGTGCGCCAGGTCACAGCGAAAATCGCACAGGCCACAGCGAAATTCGCACATAGCGCGGCACACGCAACAAAAGTAGGCGGAACACGGGCGTAACACTCGGAATGGGGAACAACTTGCCAAAACGTGGGCGTCACGGGGGAAGTACAGGGCACAAGTGCGTGGAACGCCCACACGCTCGCCTACAACACGTATTCATGGAATAGAATAGGGGAAAAAAGCGCACGCTCAAACCAGCGCACAGGCACAAACACGACCGCCACAAGAAAGCAGGCGGTAGCGTCTCTGCGGCTGTAAGAAATGTGCGCCAAAAGGTGCGCCAACAAATAGCACCTATATACTGCCATGATGAATGTCCCATACTGTGGCCCTCCAGGAAAAATGACGTGCAAAGGGGTACCCACAAACACGGACACCCGCTGACAAAAAATACGTGTGCGTGTATACCGGGGTGCGCGGGAAGTCTCACACGCGATTTGCAGGGTACGTGCATCACAGGGGTTCGCGTGAAGTTATTCACGCGTTCGGGCCTGGGGGAGCGGGCTATGTGTATTTCAGGGGTTCGCGTGAAGTTTCTCACGCGATCGGGCCTGGGGGAGCGTGCTACGTGTATTTCAGGGGTTCGCGTGAAGTTTCACACGCGATCGGGCCTGGGCGAGCGGGCTACGTGTATTACAGGGGTTCGCGTGAAGTTCCTCACGCGATCGGGCCTGGGGGAGCGTGCTACGTGTATTTCAGGGGTTCGCGTGAAGTTTCACACGCGAATAGCCTGGGCGCGTGTATTTCAGGGGTGCGCGGGGAGTTCCACACGCGAATAGCCTGCGTGCGTGTATTTCAGGGGTGCGCGGGAAGTTCCACACGCGAATAGCCTGGGCGCGTGTATTTCAGGGGTGCGCGGGAAGTTCCACACGCAAATATCCTGGGCGCGTGTATTTCAGGGGTGCGCGGGAAGTTCCACACGCGAATATCCTGGGCGCGTGTATTTCAGGGGTGCGCGGGAAGTTTTACACGCGAATAGCCTGGGCGCGTGTATTTCAGGGGTGCGCGGGAAGTTCCACACGCGAATAGCCTGGGCGCGTGTATTTCAGGGGTGCGCGGGAAGTTTTACACGCGATTTCTGCACGGTACGTGTATTTCAGGGGTGCCGGGGAGTCCCACATGTGATTTGACAGTGTGGGTCCTCCCAGGTGTACCCTGTACACCCTCCACGGCCCCTGCAGGCAGCCCACACCACAGGGGACTACCCTGCATCCCTGGTCATGTCCCGCAGGCAGCCCACCCAACATGGGCATGCCCCCCAGCAAAGGCACATGTCTCCTTGAACTAATGAACACCAACTCATGTCCCCTTGCACCCCCACCCCCCAGCACTGTGGGGCACCTGCCAGCAGGCCCCCACCCATGTCCAACTCATGTCCCCCACCACCCCCACCCCCCAGCACTGTGGGGCACCTGCCAGCAGGCCCCCACCCATGTCCAACTCATGTCTCCCACCACCCCCACCCCCCAGCCACCAGGGTAACCCTCCACCAGGCCCCCACTCATGTCACCCACCACCCCCACCCCCCAGCCACCAGGGTCACCCTCCACCAGGCCCCCACCCATGTCTCCCACCACCCCCACCCCCCAGCCACCAGGGGCACCCTCCACCAGGCCCCCACTCATTTCTACCACCACCCCCACACCCCAGCAGTGCAGGGGCACCCTCCACCAGGCCCCCACTCATGTCTCCCACCACCCCCACACCCCAGCAGTGCAGGGGCACCCTCCACCAGGCCCCCACTCCTGTCTACCACCACCCCCACACCCCAGCAGTGCAGGGGCACCCTCCACCATGCCCCCACTCATGTCTACCACCACCCCCACCCCCCCAGCCACCAGGGGCACCCTCCACCAGGCCCCCACTCATGTCTCCCACCACCCCCACACCCCAGCAGTGCAGGGTCACCCTCCACCAGGCCCCCACTCATGTCTCCCACCACCCCCACACCCCAGCAGTGCAGGGGCAGCCTCCACCAGGCCCCCACTCATGTCACCCACCACCCCCAACCCCCAGCCACCAGGGGCACCCTCCACCAGGCCCCCACTCATGTCTCCCACCACCCCCACACCCCAGCAGTGCAGGGGCACCCTCCACCAGGCCCCCACTCATGTCTCCCACCACCCCCACACCCCAGCAGTGCAGGGGCAGCCTCCACCAGGCCCCCACTCATGTCACCCGCCACCCCCACCCCCCAGCCACCAGGGGCACCCTCCACCAGGCCCCCACTCATGTCTCCCACCACCCCCACACCCCAGCAGTGCAGGGTCACCCTCCACCAGGCCCCCACTCATGTCGCCCACCACCCCCACCCCCCAGCCACCAGGGGCACCCTCCACCAGGCCCCCACTCATGTCTCCCACCACCCCCACCCCCCAGCCACCAGGGGCACCGTCCACCAGGCCCCCACTCATGTCTCCCACCACCCCCACACCCCAGCAGTGCAGGGGCACCCTCCACCATGCCCCCACTCATGTCTCCCACCACCCCCACACCCCAGCAGTGCAGGGGCACCCTCCACCAGGCCCCCACTCATGTCTACCACCACCCCCACACCCCAGCAGTGCAGGGTCACCCTCCACCAGGCCCCCACCCATGTCTCCCACCACCCCCACACCCCAGCCACCAGGGGCACCCTCCACCAGGCCCCCACTCATGTCTCCCACCACCCCCACACCCCAGCAGTGCAGGGGCAGCCTCCACCAGGCCCCCACTCATGTCACCCACCACCCCCAACCCCCAGCCACCAGGGGCACCCTCCACCAGGCCCCCACTCATGTCTCCCACCACCCCCACACCCCAGCAGTGCAGGGGCACCCTCCACCAGGCCCCCACTCATGTCTCCCACCACCCCCACACCCCAGCAGTGCAGGGGCAGCCTCCACCAGGCCCCCACTCATGTCACCCACCACCCCCACCCCCCAGCCACCAGGGGCACCCTCCACCAGGCCCCCACTCATGTCTCCCACCACCCCCACACCCCAGCAGTGCAGGGTCACCCTCCACCAGGCCCCCACTCATGTCTCCCACCACCCCCACACCCCAGCAGTGCAGGGGCAGCCTCCACCAGGCCCCCACTCATGTCACCCACCATCCCCACCCCCCAGCCACCAGGGGCACCCTCCACCAGGCCCCCACTCCTGTCTCCCACCAACCCCACACCCCAGCCACCAGGGGCACCGTCCACCAGGCCCCCACTCATGTCTCCCACCACCCCCACACCCCAGCAGTGCAGGGGCACCCTCCACCAGGCCCCCACTCATGTCTCCCACCACCCCCACACCCCAGCAGTGCAGGGGCACCCTCCACCAGGCCCCCACTCATGTCTACCACCACCCCCACACCTCAGCAGTGCAGGGTCACCCTCCACCAGGCCCCCACCCATGTCTCCCACCACCCCCACACCCCAGCCACCAGGGGCACCCTCCACCAGGCCCCCACTCATGTCTCCCACCACCCCCACACCCCAGCAGTGCAGGGGCACCCTCCACCAGGCCCCCACTCATGTCTCCCACCACCCCCACCCCCCAGCCACCAGGGGCACCCTCCACCAGGCCCCCACTCATGTCTCCCACCACCCCCACACCCCAGCAGTGCAGGGTCACCCTCCACCAGGCCCCCACTCATGTCTCCCACCACCCCCACACCCCAGCAGTGCCGGGGCACCCTCCACCAGGCCCCCACTCATGTCTCCCACCACCCCCACACCCCAGCAGTGCAGGGGCACCCTCCACCAGGCCCCCACTCATGTCTACCACCACCCCCACACCTCAGCAGTGCAGGGTCACCCTCCACCAGGCCCCCACCCATGTCTCCCACCACCCCCACACCCCAGCCACCAGGGGCACCCTCCACCAGGCCCCCACTCATGTCTCCCACCACCCCCACACCCCAGCAGTGCAGGGGCACCCTCCACCAGGCCCCCACTCATGTCTCCCACCACCCCCACCCCCCAGCCACCAGGGGCACCCTCCACCAGGCCCCCACTCATGTCTCCCACCAACCCCTACACCCCAGCAGTGCAGGGTCACCCTCCACCAGGCCCCCACTCATGTCTCCCACCACCCCCACACCCCAGCAGTGCAGGGGCACCCTCCACCAGGCCCCCACTCATGTCTACCACCACCCCCACACCCCAGCAGTGCAGGGTCACCCTCCACCAGGCCCCCACTCATGTCTCCCACCACCCCCACACCCCAGCCACCAGGGGCACCCTCCACCAGGCCCCCACTCCTGTCTACCACCACCCCCACACCCCAGCAGTGCAGGGGCACCCTCCACCAGGCCCCCACTCATGTCTACCACCACCCCCACCCCCCCAGCCACCAGGGGCACCCTCCACCAGGCCCACACTCATGTCTCCCACCACCCCCACACCCCAGCAGTGCAGGGTCACCCTCCACCAGGCCCCCACTCATGTCTCCCACCACCCCCACCCCCCAGCAGTGCAGGGGCAGCCTCCACCAGGCACCCACACATGTCCCCCTGCCCCCAGGTCCTGACGATACTCAATCATGGCAGTAATGGGCAGCATACCCAGCACAAACACCCAGGCAAGGATTGCATCCACCCACATAGTGAATGCAATTACATGATACAACCCCAATGGCAAGTCTGTAAATGAACACATGTCCGTCACACACACATACACAATGGGTGCAAGTCAATGTCAAAACCCATATCATGACATGTATGAAACCAATGAGAAAATACCACAAGTGAAATTTAACAAGAACATGTATTAAAGATGAAAAATAAGTAAAAAAATAAAACATACAACAATGGGGATAACAAAATAAATGGTCCATGTCTGAGAACAAATGTAAAAATAAAAAAAACAAAGTAATCCAAAAACAAATGTTGTCCAAAGAAAAATCATGTGGAAGTAAAATAATGAAAAACCATTTCCTCATGGTGAACACAATAATTAATGAAAAAAATGTTTCTTCAAAAAGCAAACTATATACACGTAAATTCCAGGGTCCATGAGCCCAACACCATAAATGAAACCTACTACTACCTAATGAAAATAATATATACAAAAAAGTGGCCATTGTCCGAGCGGTCCAAAAAAACAAAAATTAATAAAGGAAACCTAACACTAACTAACTAAATAACTATATACAAAGGCAGCGGGCAAGTCCTGCGGCTCACTCGGTGATGTTGCTGGCCAGGGCATCATCGAACTCCATGTCGATGTCCTGGAGGTGGGACTCTGTCCTGGCCCCGAGGTCTCGCAGGGATAACCCCATGTCCAGCTCAAACTCCCTGCGAGCTTCCTCGAGGCACTCAGCCCGCCTCAACGCCCGACGCATGGAGAACTCCGCCCTGACCATGGTGAGCCGCTCCTCTTCCTCCCACTGCCGCTCCGCACCTATCCGCTGGACCAACTGCTCCCACACGGAAGACACCACCATCCCAGGGTTGCCCTGCCCTCCGGCCGATGCCTGCCCCTCTGATCTTGAAGGCCCCGAGCCATGATGCCTCCCACGTCGAGCCTGCTGCTGCCTCCGACGCCACAGCCTCTGCCAGCACGACGGCATCCAGGCTTATGGAAACCACCGACGCCGTCGTGCACATGCCCTGCCTGATGATGCTGTCACATCTTCCACCTGCTGGGGTCCAGTTGCTGTGTTGTCCACCCCTGCTGGACCTCCGACTCCCAACTGTGGCAGGGATGGGATCCCCACCGAGCTGGCTGCTTTGGTCGGGGCAGGTCCACAGGGGGCCCTGGTGGCATCTGGGCCGGAAGACGGCAAGGAGAACGACTGGTGTATAGCCTGCACAGAGGAGGAGAGGGCCGCCAGATTGGACAACACATGCAGAAAACCCCCGAACATGGCCGATCCCAATTGGGCCACGTCGGCACGGTGCACTTCGTGATGACGTGCGTCGTCCTCCCGGGAAGCACGCACGGCATCACGAATCACAGCCGTGCGCATCGCGACCCCAATCAGGACCTTCTCCACACGGCCAGGGGTTCCCACGTCCGCAGGTGGAGGGGAGTCAGGTGACATGGACATCCCCTCTACCTGCGGACGGGCCTGGGACGGGGCATCCCTGCTGGTGCATGCTGGTGCACTCACAGGGTCAGGGACAGCGACATGCACAGGCCCCTCCACGGTGACCTGTGCTGCCTCCTGCCCCTGGCCCTGGACTGCACCACTTGCACCAGCAGGGATGCCCCCACCAGGCCCCATGTGTGCCCCAGTGGCGGCCTCCTCCTCCTCTGTGCAAACCACCAACCTGGATGGCTCCTCACCGTCTCCCACCGTAGCAGGCCCCTGTGGGGGCTCACCCACCCCTTCCGCTGCAGCCGTGGGGGCATCCCCGCCGCCTTGCTCCACAGCGCCGTCTCCGCCCTCTTCTTCACTAGCCGCTGCGTAGAGGGAGACAAAGAACACAAGCATCAGGGCACTGTACAATGGTCCCCTAGACAGGAAGCAATAGCAGATGAGCACCACTGTCAAAGTACACTTCCATCATGTCCCTCCACAACACATGGGTCAGTCCAGGCAAAACACACACAGTAACAGGCATGGTGCATGCCATGGACATTTCCATGCATGTCCAATGGACTCTTGAAACATTCAATGATATGTAACTCACATGCATCATGGCTCATGCCTATCACATGCACACACTTCACCTCAGTCACATCCATCTGGCCCCAAACACACCAAACACAGCGGATACAAGGGTAATTTGGCTGCTTCACTGAATCTGTGCATTGTCACACACATGTGTCATGCATCCATGGCATGCACAAGTCACAGACACGCAGGTCAGGCACACAGACATGGCTACCATATATGTACCTGGCATCAGCACCCATCCCTCACCCCCACCCATGTCCAGGTACAGAGACTGGCATGCTCTCATGTTCAAAATCTGCATAGGGCTCCCCATGCGGCATTTGAACACATGCAACAACCATGTGGGTCACACATCACTGGTCGCACATGCATTACCATGATGTCCCTGCACACATACATGCATACATGGCCTATGGCACACATACAGGCAAGTATCATAGAACCAGCACACCGCAACATGCCCTGTCTCACACAGTAATGCTTGGACACTTACCGATCAACTCCAGACGGGCCTCCCTCTCAAGGATCTGGGCGTGGAGCGCTGGGCGTACGCGTTCCAGGACCCTCATCTGGATGGAACTCATGCGGCCCCGGCCCCCCTCCACGAGGCGCCGGGCCTTCACAAGGGTCCTGGACCTCAAGTCCTCCCAGCGCTTCTTGATCTTCAGGACGTTGCGGGTTGCCACCCCCTCCGCGTTGATGGCAACCACACAGTCGGCCCAGATCCTCTCCCGTCCTTCCTTGCTGGCGCGGGACGATCCAAAGAGGGCATCATACTGCCCCAGGACATGCTCCACCAGGACACCAACTTCGGTGGCAGTGAAGCTGGTGCCCCTCTGCCCCTCTGGCCTGGGGTTGCCACTGGTGCCAGATGTGGAAGTGCCCGACATGGCAACCCCAGAGGCAGGTGTGGGTGGGCAACTGGGTCCTGGGGCTGGGCTGTGGAGCGATGTAATCCCAGTCGGGAGTCTTCAGTTCCAGCAGGGGTGGACACAGCAACTGGACCCCTGCAGATGGCTGATGTGCAGGCACCAAATGGCAGGGCACGGTGGCAGCAGGCAGGCAGGCAGGCAGGCAGGAAGCAGCAGATGGCACGTGGGAGGCTGCTCGGGGCACTGGGGGGCAGTAACTCGGCCTTCTGGGCAGGAGCGTGGTCTTCCGTGTGTTTTTGCGTGGCCAGCTTGATACGGAGTGATTTGGCACGTGAAAATCCTGCACGTCAGCGTGAAATCCGAGGAAAGGCCCTTAGCGCGTAAGCGCGTCAGCACGCATACGCGATTCTATTGGACCAGAGTCCCTCAGCGCGTAAGCGCGTCTGTGACGTGACCCGCACGGGTGTTCCCCACGTGTTCCCCACTCAGCACGTGATGACGGGGCACACGTGGAAATACTGCACGTCAGAGTGTCATCGCGTGTAATTGGACAAAAGTGCGCGTACACGCGATTGGCCTATGTACTTGTATTTCATGGGTGCGCGGGCACTTACACACGAAAGTACGTCAGCGAACCTGTATCCCGTGGTGCGTGTGAATTTCCACACGCTATTGGACTCGGAACTGGATTCCAGGGGTGCGCGGGTCACACGCTCGCCTAGAACACGCGCAAAGCATAAATTTGCGCACTTTAACAATAACAAGCTCAGACGCCAGGATGAACATACCGTTCCTAGCAGCAGTGGCAGTGGGCTACCAAAGGAGGAGGAGGAGGATAGTCAGGGCCAGAATATTCACACCCAGAACCAGCCTTTTCGGGATGCCTGATGACCAGGTGTATGGGAGGTACAGGTTTCCACCACACATTATACTGGACCTGGTGAGTGAGTGGGAGGATGACCTCACATCACCCACCCTGTGCTCCCAAGCACTCAGCCCCCTGGAGAAGGTCCTCAATGTACTGCACTTCTTAGCCACTGGATCATTTCAGCGGACAAGTGCCATAGTGGGTGGGGTGTCACAGGCCACCCAGTCACGCTGCCTACACCAGGTCTTGAACATCATGACTGCACGCCCATCAGTCCGCAGGCACATATACCTGCCCAGAACACCTGCAGAAAGGCATGCTGCCGCCCTGGATTTTTACGGTGTGGCACGATTCCCCAAAGTGCTAGGTGCCATCGACTGCACCCATGTGGAGTGAGTTCCATGTCTACTACTGGAGACCCACCTCCAGTCACTAGAGTTGCGGCATGACTTGAGGCCAGCTTACTCTTTGCCCTGCGCTTTAGGTCATTCCAGCGCTTATAGCAATCATTGGCTGTGCGCCTCACGATTCCAAGGGCACTTACGATGTCCGCAACGGTCTGCCAGTGTGCCTGGCGTTGTGCAGGTGTGGTCTTGGATCCTGCTACAATGACCATCTCGTTGTCATGTCCGGACACATACTCGACAAGTGCATTCAGTTCGTCATCCGTGAAGCTGGGCTTCCTGGATGGGCCGGACTGTGTAGCCGTGTCTGGGGCATCAGCCTGTGCCGGACGAGCACTCTTCCTCTTCCGCTTGGAAGGTGGTGGTGATCCTGAGTGTCCTGCGCCGCTCTGGACACTAGGGGCAGGAGCCCTGGTGGACTCTGTATCAGGAGTGTGGGATTGCACACTCAGCATGGGAGTTGGTGCAGGCATTGGCTCTAGTGTGATGGTGTCAGGGGGAATGTCAGCAGCATGGACTAGGACCGACACTGTCCTGGCTGGGTGTGTGAGGGCTGGGGTGGATGGAGCCGCAGCTGCCCCTGCAGCCTCTCCGCCCTGCCTCCTTGGTGCAGCAGATGACCTTGCTAGCCCAGATGCACGTGGCATGGTGACATCAACGTGCACCAGCGCACGTGTCATAGGCCTGCTGACCTGGAAGTCAGCCATGGAGTCAGCCAGATCTGGTGCCACAATGGGCTGGTCCAACAAGGGCTGAGCATGGATGGTGTCAGCCACATCAGCCTCAACGGGAGGGGGGGGGATTATGGGTGCCCTTGACTGGTCCTCCACAAATGGGGGGACAGGCTCACCCTGCAAGTAACGACCACGTCCCCTACCGGATCCACCACGGCCACCACTTGTGGCTCTTCCACCTTTGCCACCCTTATGGAATCCTCGCCTCCCAGCCATGGCACTGATGTAAATGTGTGCATGGGAGTGGCTGGAAACTATTGTCCTGGGCAATAGGGGGTCAAAGGGGTTGGGTACCAGATGGTAATTGTACCCTAGTGCTCTTGCAAGGCTGATTGTAACCCCTGGGGAAAGATGACGGGTCACGCTACGCACAGGAGCCCCAAAAAAGGGAGATGACGTGCACGCAACCCCTCCTAGACCACGTGTGCAGAAAGTAAAACCTGCACTACGCTGTGGCACCCAGTAACACAAGAATGAACGTATGCGTGTCACACGCAGCCTAGAATGACCTCTGAAGGGGTAGGCTACACACGGGGCAAGCACAGATGTTAGATACGTGCGTGACTCACCGTCTGCCTGGTAAACGAGCGTGTAAAAGGAGCACGTTTGGTTGGCAACACCCCCGCCAAAAGAAGATTTGCACGCTGTCTGAGGAGACAGGACAACAGTAGAAGGGAACACTGTTTGAGGGAACAGGCCCAGGTAAACCAGTAAAAGCGAAAAAAGAGAAAAAGCTGTCAGAGGTAACAGGGAATACGAACTTGAAACGCCGTGAAGTAAATCGCGTGTGAAACGACAAGTAGTACAGAATTCACCCACTCGCTCTCCACGAAAAGCACGTACAAGGAAAACGTGTTCTACACATACCTTTTATACAGGGCCACACGTCCAGCGTCACTTACACGGCGTGTACGCGCTAGGGCCATTTCCACCAATTACACGCTTTGTCACTTCTGCGTGTAGGGACATTTCCACCAATTACACGCTTTGTCACTTCTGCGTGTAGGGCCATTTCCACCAATCACACGCGATGAGACTCTGACGTGCAGTCTTTCCATGTGTGCTCTGTCATCACGTGCTGTGTGGGAAACACCCGTGCGGGTCACGTCACAGACGCGCTTACGCGCTGAGGGCCTTTGGTCCAATCGAATCGCGTATGCGTGCTGACGCTCTTACGCGCTAATGGCCTTTCCTCGATTTTCACGCTGACGTGCAGGATTTTCACGTGCCAAATCACTCCGTACCAAGCTGGCCACGCGTAAGCACACGGAAGACCACGCTCCTGCCCAGAAGGCCGAACTACTGCCCCCCAGAGCCCCGAGCACGCTCCCACCTACCATCTGCTGCTGCCTGACTGCCTGCTGCCCACGTGCACTGCCATTTGCTGCCTGCACATCAGGCAGGGGTGCTGTTGCTGTGACCACCCCTGCTGAAACCGAAGACTCCCGACTGGGATTCCATCGCTCCACAGCCCAGCCCCAGGACCCAGTTGCCCACCCACTCCTGCCTCTGGGGTTGTCATGTCGGGGCAAACACCATCTGGGACCACTGACAACCCCCGGCCAGAGAGGCAGAGGGGCACCAGCTTCAGTGCCACCGAAGTTGGTGTCCTGGTGGAGCAAGTCCTGGGGCAGTATGATGCCCTCTTCGGAAGTTCCCGCGCCGACAAGGAAGGACGGACTCGGATCTGGACTGACATCGTGACTGCCATCAACGCGGAGGGGGTGGCAGTCCGGGACTTACAACATGTCAGGAAGCGCTGGGAGGAATTCAGGTCCAGGACCCTGAATAAGGCCCAGCGCCTCTTGAAGGCAGCGGATGCCAAGGGGCGCCGGGGCCACTTGTCGGAAGAACAGATGGGGGTCCTGGAATGCATATCCCCAGCGCTCCACGTCCAGTTCCTGGAGAAGCAGACCCGTCTGGAGTCGAGCGGTGAGTGTACATGCATCCTGATTGTGAGCAGTGCGTGTGGTGATTATTCGGTATTGTGCAGGTTGCACATCTGTTTGTATGGGGTCGAGTATGGGTGGGGGTGTACATGGCCGTGGGGCTGACACATGCGAGGGCTGTAATGTGTGAGACATGGATGGTGCTTGTGTGTGTAGGCTTGCATGGCAAATGCAGTTGTGCGTGCACACATGTTTGTATGTATGTGTATGTAAGTAGACATGTCCGTGATGTCACGCATGTATGTTGTTTTGGGCTGCGTGTATGAGCACTGTGTACATGTGCATGTGTGTGTATTTGACAAGGGTGCAACAGTGATGCAACATGGATGCATGTGACTGCGGTATGTGTAAGCCTGATTGGCAGATGTGACATGGATGCCCGTCTGAACAGTGCGACACTTGGCAGAGGTGTACACATGCATGCAAGTGTGGTGGTGTGTGTACATGTGTGGGGCACTTCCTGTGTTGCATGTGATGTCTGGGTCACCTTTGGCTGCTCATGCTGTTGTATGTGTATGGATGGTGGTGGCAGTTGCGATATGGCTCTGGTATGGCTCATGTGTGCGAGTTGCAATGACATGTGTGTTGGGGATTGTGATGACATGTCTGAGGTTTGCCAATGCCACTCATGTGCAACTGTCATGTGTGTATGTGTCCATTGTACAGTGCCCTGATGCCTGTGTTTTGTTTCTCCCTGTCTGCAGCGTCAACTGATGAAGAGGGCGGAGAAGGTGCTGTGGAGCACAGCGGCGCGGATCCGACCGCCAGCCGGAGACGCAAGGCCCGGCTCCCCTCCCGTGTTGTCATCTCGTCGGGGAGTGAGGAGTCCGGTGCCGCGTCCCAGGCCGCAGCTGCCGGGGGGAGGTCCAAGAGGCGGAGGTTGGACTCCTCGGCAGCAGAAGGGGCAGCTGGGACCCCACAGGGCCCAACAGGGGAAGATGGCACGGAGTCATCCAGGTTGGTGGGGGGTCTGGTGGAGGAGGAGGCCGTGCAAGCACCAGAGACGGGGTCTGGAGGTGGGGATCCCACTGGTGCTAGTGGTGCAGTCCAGGACCAGGGACAGGAGGCAGCACAGGCCGCCGCGGAGGTGCCTGTGTGCAATCCTGTCCCCGATCCTGTCCCTGCATCATCTTGCACCAGCAGGGAAGCCTACGTCCAGACCCGTTTCCAGGCAGGGGATGAGCTGACGTCAACTGGCCTTCCTCTGCCTGCGGACGTGGCTATCCAGGTCCGGGTTGAGCCTGTCCTGGCTGGTGTGGCGTTGCGTCAACGGGCCATGCGAGGTGACCTGCAGTCTTTTCATGGAGAGACTGCACGTCATCTCGAATGGCTCGTTGACCACGTCAGCCTGCTGGGACAGGTCACCCAGACCGGATTCCTCCGTCTGATGGGGCTTGTTCCGACCCCCTCCTCAACTGGACCCCCTACGCGCCAGTCGTCCTCTGTGCTATCTTCCCACCCATCAGTCACCTGGGTGCCCTGTGGAGCTGCCTCTGACAGTGCGGCCAGGCTGGTGGAGGAGGCATCCCTGCCACAGTCGGGAGTCGGACGTCCAGCAGGGGTGGCCACATCAACAACTGCACCCCAGCCGGCGGAGGATGTGCAGGCAGCAGGAGGCAGTGCATGGGCAGAGGCAGAGCAGCAGCAGCAACATGGTGGGAGCCATGAAGGCTCGGGGCCTTCGACATCGGAGGGGCAGGCATCGGCCGGAGGGCAGGAGGACCCAGGACAGAGAGTGTCTTCCGTGTGGCAGCGGTTGGGCCACGCCATAGGTGCGGAGCGGCGGCGGGCGGAAGAGGCGCGGCTCACAATGGTCAGGGCGGAGAACTCCATGCGGAGGGCCCTGAGGCGGGCCGAGTGCCTCGAGGAAATCCGCAGGGGGTTGGAGGAGGACACGGCGTCGTCCCTGCGGACCCTCGGGGCCATGGAACTGGACCGCCTCCGGGACATCGAACAGGAGTTCGATGATGCCCTGGCCCGGAACACCACGGATTGAGCCGCTGGACTTGCCCGCCGCCTTTGTATATAGTTCTTTAGTTTTAGGTTTCCTTTGTTTTTTCTTATGATTTGGAGTCGACGGACACTGCTCCACTTTTTGTATATAGTTGATATTTAGGTAGGTTTTTTAGGAGGTTTCCTTAGTTCAGTTGTGATGATGGACCCTTGTTATTTTTGTACATAGTTCTTTGTTGCATGGAGAGTTTTTACATTTCACTTTGGACAACATTTTTTGGATTTGATTTTCTACTTTTGTGTTTTTATGCGGACATGCAGCTTATTTTTTCACATTTACATTGTAGTTAGTTTTCTTTCTTTAGCATTCGTATTTTTGTCCAATACATTTTCTTTTCCATTGTTCACTGTGTGGTTTCATCTCATTGCTTTCATGCATGTCATGTTGTGTGTTTTCCCATTCAATTGGAAAATATGTGTGTGACGGACATGGGTTCATTTGCTTCATGAACATTGGGGGTGTAACATGTGTTTTCATTTCCATGTGGGTGAATGGGTTACTTGGTAGGGCTTTTTGGCTGTGGAGGCTGACCATTACGCACATGATTGGGGATTGTGAGGACCTGGTGGGGGCTGCACATGGTGGCAGGGGGGTGGGGGTGGTGGGAGACATGAGTGGGGGCCTGGCTGGTGGAGGGTGACCCTGGTGGCGGGGGGGTGGGGGTGATAAGGGACATGAGTGG
Organism: Ambystoma mexicanum; assembly: GCF_040938575.1. NCBI lineage: Eukaryota > Metazoa > Chordata > Amphibia > Caudata > Ambystomatidae > Ambystoma > Ambystoma mexicanum. The sequence continues at coordinate 941,995,980 of NC_090926.1, read as the reverse complement.
GGGCCTGGTGGAGGGTGACCCTGGTGGCTGGGGGGTGGGGGTGGTGGGAGACATGAGTGGGTGCCTGGTGGAGGCTGCCCCTGCACTGCTGGGGGGTGGGGGTGGTGGGAGACATGAGTGGGGGCCTGGTGGAGGCTGCCCCTGCACTGCTGGGGGGTGGGGGTGGTGGGAGACATGAGTGGGGGCCTGGTGGAGGGTGCCCCTGGTGGCGGGGGGGTGGGGGTGGTGGGAGACATGAGTGGGGGCCTGGTGGAGGCTGCCCCTGCACTGCTGGGGGGTGGGGGTGGTGGGAGACATGAGTGGGGGCCTGGTGGAGGCTGCCCCTGCACTGCTGGGGGGTGGGGGTGGTGGGAGACATGAGTGGGGGCCTGGTGGAGGGTGCCCCTGGTGGCGGGGGGGTGGGGGTGGTGGGAGACATGAGTGGGGGCCTGGTGGAGGCTGCCCCTGCACTGCTGGGGGGTGGGGGTGGTGGGAGACATGAGTGGGGGCCTGGTGGAGGCTGCCCCTGCACTGCTGGGGGGTGGGGGTGGTGGGAGACATGAGTGGGGGCCTGGTGGGGGCTGCCCATGGTGGCAGGGGGGTGGGGGTGGTGGGAGACATGAGTGGGGGCCTGGTGGAGGCTGCCACTGCACTGCTGGGGGGTGGGGGTGGTGGGAGACATGAGTGGGGGCCTGGTGGAGGGTGCCCCTGGTGGCGGGGGGGTGGGGGTGATAGGGGACATGAGTGGGGGGATGGTGGAGGCTGCCCCTGCACTGCTGGGGGGTGGGGGTGGTGGGAGACATGAGTGGGGTCCTGGTGGAGGCTGCCCCTGCACTGCTGGGGGGTGGGGGTGGTGGGAGACATGAGTGGGGGCCTGGTGGAGGGTGACCCTGGTGGCGGGGGGGTGGGGGTGATAGGGGACATGAGTGGGGGCCTGGTGGAGGCTGCCCCTGCACTGCTGGGGGGTGGGGGTGGTGGGAGACATGGATGGGGGCCTGGTGGAGGGTGACCCTGGTGGCGGGGGGTGGGGGTGATAGGGGACATGAGTGGGGGCCTGGTGGAGGGTGACCCTGGTGGCTGGGGGGTGGGGGTGGTGGGAGACATGAGTGGGGGCCTGGCGGAGGCTGCCCCTGCACTGCTGGGGTGTGGGGGTGGTGGGAGACATGAGTGGGTGCCTGGTGGAGGCTTCCCCTCACTGCTGGGGGGTGGGGGTGGTGGGAGACATGAGTGGGGGCCTGGTGGAGGCTGCCCCTGCACTGCTGGGGGGTGGGGGTGGTGGGAGACATGAGTGGGGGCCTGTTGGAGGGTGCCCCTGGTGGCGGGGGGGTGGTGGTGGTGGGAGACATGAGTGGGGGCCTGGTGGAGGCTGCCCCTGCACTGCTGGGGTGTGGGGGTGGTGGGAGACATGAGTGGGTGCCTGGTGGAGGCTGCCCCTGCACTGCTGGGGGGTGGGGGTGGTGGGAGACATGAGTGGGGGCCTGGTGGAGGCTGCCCCTGCACTGCTGGGGGGTGGGGGTGGTGGGAGACATGAGTGGGGGCCTGGTGGGGGCTGCCCATGGTGGCAGGGGGGTGGGGGTGGTGGGAGACATGAGTGGGGGCCTGGTGGAGGCTGCCCCTGCACTGCTGGGGGGTGGGGGTGGTGGGAGACATGAGTGGGGGCCTGGTGGAGGGTGCCCCTGGTGGCGGGGGGGTGGGGGTGATAGGGGACATGAGTGGGGGCCTGGTGGAGGCTGCCCCTGCACTGCTGGGGGGTGGGGGTGGTGGGAGACATGGGTGGGGGCCTGGTGGAGGCTGCCCCTGCACTGCTGGGGGGTGGGGGTGGTGGGAGACATGGATGGGGGCCTGGTGGAGGGTGCCCCTGGTGGCGGGGGGGTGGGGGTGATAGGGGACATGAGTGGGGGCCTGGTGGAGGTTGACCCTGCACTGCTGGGGGTTGGGGGTGGTGGGAGACATGAGTGGGGGCCTGGTGGGGGCTGCCCATGGTGGCAGGGGGGTGGGGGTGGTGGGAGACATGAGTGGGGGCCTGGTGGAGGCTGCCCCTGCACTGCTGGGGTGTGGGGGTGGTGGGAGACATGAGTGGGTGCCTGGTGGAGGGTGCCCCTGCACTGCTGGGGTGTGGGGGTGGTGGGAGACATGAGTGGGGGCCTGGTGGAGGCTGCCCCTGCACTGCTGGGGGGTGGGGGTGGTGGGAGACATGAGTGGGGGCCTGGTGGAGGGTGCCCCTGGTGGCGGGGGGGGGTGGGGGTGGTGGGAGACATGAGTGGGGGCCTGGTGGAGGCTGCCCCTGCACTGCTGGGGTGTGGGGGTGGTGGGAGACATGAGTGGGTGCCTGGTGGAGGCTGCCCCTGCACTGCTGGGGGGTGGGGGTGGTGGGAGACATGAGTGGGGGCCTGGTGGAGGCTGCCCCTGCACTGCTGGGGGGTGGGGGTGGTGGGAGACATGGATGGGGGCCTGGTGGAGGGTGCCCCTGGTGGCGGGGGTGATAGGGGACATGAGTGGGGGCCTGGTGGAGGGTGCCCCTGCACTGCTGGGGGGTGGGGGTGGTGGGAGACATGGGTGGGGGCCTGGTGGAGGCTGCCCCTGCACTGCTGGGGGGTGGGGGTGCAGGGGGACATGAGCAGGTGTGCAGGGTAGTCCCCTGTTTTGTGGGCTGCCTGCAGGGTCCGTGGAGGGTGTACAGGGAACACCTGTGAGGAGCCACCCAGCCTAATTGCGTGTGATAATTCCCGCACACCCCTGTAATACACGTACCTGGCCAAATCGCATGTGAGAATTCCCGCGCACCCCTGTAATACACGTACCCAGCCGAATCGCGTGTAGAACTTCCCGTGTACCCCTGTAATACACGTACCCAGCCAAATCGCGTGTGATAATTCCCACGTACCCCTGTAATACACGTACCCTGGCCAATCGCGTGTAGAACTTCCCACGCACCCCTGTAATACACGTACCAAGCCAAATCGCGTCTGATAATTCCCGCGCACCCCTGTAATACACGTACCTGGCCAAATCGCATGTGAGAATTCCCGCGCACCCCTGTAATACACGTACCTGGCCAAATCGCATGTGAGAATTCCCGCGCACCCCTGTAATACACGTACCCAGCCGAATCGCGTGTAGAACTTCCCGTGTACCCCTGTAATACACCTACCCAGCCAAATCGCGTGTGATTATTCCCGCGCACCCCTGTAATACACGTACCCAGCCAAATCGCGTGTGATAATTCCTGCGTACCCCTGTGATACACGTGCCCTGGCTAATCGCGTGTAAAACTTTACGCATACCCCTGTAATACACGTACCCTGGCTAATCGCGTGTATAACTTCACGCGTACCCCTGATATGCACGTTACCCGCTTTGCGTTTCTTGTTTGGCAGCCCTGTGGACTGGTCCAGGGTTAGCGCTGCCCTTTGCGATGATTTAGCGATTTTGATGGCTTTTCCTTGCGCGAGGGCGTTCTTGGGGGCGTTACTGGCGCTGCTGCAGGTTCGCTGCGATACTCTGCGCCACGGCTGGTTTGGGAGCCTAAAATCCATGAATACGCTGTGCGCGGAAATCGGTTTTAGCGCACGAACCTGGCGCAGACAATCGCACGCGGACACTCTGCGCCAGCCGCTTGCGACACTTTTCTGCGAAATTCTATGAATTACCCTGTTGGTGTTTTTGCCCTGTCCATTCTAAGATAACGTTAAAAGCCATTCTGACAGCTTGACAGTCAATTCCGTTTTTCTCTTGTGTTTGCTGGGGAAAGTGGGATTGATATTCTATTTGAATTCTGCCATTCCTGAATACCTGCTCTCTCTTCCTATCTCTTTACATTGCCTATTGGGGGTTGAGGGGTGTGCAGGGGGAACCTTTAACCAAAGTGATATCTTATCTGAAACCACACACAAGTATTATTTCTGTGCTGAATTGTTTTGCTCACTGCTACTGCTTGTGTATTAAAGAAATCATTCAGTGTTACATCTCCCAATTGGTGATTGTTGTGTACCTATTAAACATATTGTGATAAAAATGTAATTATATAAATAAATCTTTACCTTTGTAAACCAGCCTGATTCCTGGTTCAGTGTGAGTGGGGGAAAGTGGGATTTATATTCTGTTTGAATTCTGGCATTCCTGAATACCTGCTCTCTCCTCCTATCTCTTTACATTGCCTTTTGGGGGTTGAGGGGTTTGCAGGGGGAACCTTTAATCACAGTGCTATCCTATCTGAAACCACACACAAGTATTATTTCTGTGCTGAATTGTTTTGCTCACTGCTACTCCGTATGTATTAAAGAAATCATTCAGTGTTACATGGCCCCATTGGTGATTGTTGTGTACCTATTAAACATAAATAAATCTTTACCTTTGTAAACCAGCCTGATTCCTGGTTCAGTGTGACCGGGGGGCGTTCCAGGAGAAGGGCGTGATATGAGTGGTATATCATTCAGAATAAAGAACTTTTAGACAAAAATAAATAAGGATTTCAGTTGTGCACTACAGCTAGGAGTTGACTTGGGTGTGTGCCGGATTGAAATCACTTACAGCTTGGGGGCTCGTCACGAGATCCTGAATTAGACATACCACTTGTGACAGTCTAACAGAGCATGCTAACTGATGTGGTACATACACCCTGTTGGGCTACCATACTATGCTCAAAGGAAGTGGGCCTGTTTTGCAAAAGTAACGTAACCCTGAGATAAGTCAGAAGGAAATTAATATTTCTGGAATGGCGACCACAGTGGAAATCAATATTGCAAAAAAATACATGCAGCACAAATTGCTTGTCAGGGTTGAAAGGGTAGAGCAGGTTGAGAATGTTTGGCTGCAGGAAATCAAACAACAAGTCACTGCCATAGAATTAGATATATGGCAGGACCAGGGTCCATCACACCAGGCACCTAGTGAATTGTATATGGCCCCAAATGTAAAAGAAGCGCATTGTAAAATTGCCACAATAGTGGCTTACCTATACCTCCACATTGGAATAATGCAGGAAAAATATGCCGAAAACCTAGATCTGGCAAAGAGGCAAGTACAATCCCTAGAGAAAACCCAAACTGATTTGGACTCTGCAGCACAAAGGCTACAAAAGAGCCAAGAATCAGAGAGAGAAACCAGACAGTACCTGACAAAAGTAAAGGAAGATCTGGATCTCCTGCAGCAAGAGAAGGTAGAGCAGGATACCAAATTACTGACACTGCAAAAAGAGTGCCAAGAAAGGTTGGATTCTCTACAACAGAGGCAACAAAAGCTAGAACAGCAATTAAATTATAATAGAGCCTGTACAGGGCACATAATCTCCCTGGAAAGGCAGATTGATGAAATGAAGGAGGACAATAATAAAATAGTGAAGGATCTCCACACTCAAACAGATTTTGATGAGGAGCGTCAGAAATGATGTACGATTAGAAAACAAATGTATCGCCTGGCTGCACAGAGGGGCACTCTAACTCAGGAAAGGGACGCCTTAGGCCAGGAGGTTAGCCATTTAAAAACTGAGCTGGAAGAAAATCACCTGGCCCTTCAGGGACTGGGTGAACTCAAAATGGACTATGAAAAGCTGTTAGAGCATACCAGAAGGGTGGAAGATGCTCTGGCAAGGAATGATCAGGCCAGTAAGGACCGAATTCAGGAGGTGAGTCTCCTGCAGCAAAGGTTGGCCCAATACTTCCAATGCAGACAGGAAGCACAGAGAGAAAATTAGGCTCTCTGTGAAAAAAATGACAGGCTCCATAGACAGATAGCCATGCAGGAACAACTTGTAGAGACCAGTGAGGCCCTAATAGAGGAACAAAAGGGTCAGATATTTGCATGTCATCAGGGAATAGGGGCTGAGAGAGATGAGGTCAGATAGGAAAGGGAAACCCCTGAGCAAAACCTCAGGAACCCTGGCACAAGAGACCTTAATCCTTTCAATTCAATGGACTCTGCCACCCCCATGTCCACTGGCTCGCATGAAACAATGGCCATGGGGATGGTAGACTTCAACCCAATGAGAAATATGGGTTTAATAGGTCAGCGCCTCCCTGAAATGGATGGGTGGGCGTCTATGTACAGGTTCCCAAGTGCTAGCGCCATCTTCTCTGATCAGGGAGACTCCAGTGAGGGGAGAATCAGAGAAATGGATCCTCACAAATATAACTTACCAAGAGATCAGGCAGTAAAATTTGGTGGGGAATTCCATGACACTAGGCCCACTAAGAGCATACTAAAAACCTCTTCCCAGCCAGGACAGTGGGGGGGTACTCAACCAATCCTGGGAGCAAGAAAGAGTCAGAAGTCTCTTCTGAGCGCCACAGGTCCCAAGAGACTAAGCCCCCACATTCTGCATTCTGCCAGGAATTCCAAAGCTCACAGAATCCGGGAGATTCTAGAAGATCAGACATCCACCTCTGGTAGCAGTGCCTCTGAGTCGGAGGATGAGTGGACCAGGGTGACCAGAACGGAAAAGGCTAACAAAGTTAAGAGGGCTTTACTCAAGGATCCCCTGAAGCAAATAAAAGCTATTAGCAGCGTTATCACACCTTACCACAAAAATGCAAATATTCAGTTTGGGAGCACCTTGAATTATTTGAGCAGATGATGGAGACTTTCCACCTGAAAGACAGCCAAAGCTGTATTCAGTATGTAAAGTGGACCTTTTCCCCTGAGTACTCCAGCATCTTTGCAGGCTGAAGGATCAGAACCATTCCAGATGGTCCACCTACAGGGCAGCCATCCTGAAAAAATGTTCTATTCATAGTAACCCTCAAGAGGCCCGCAAGGCAGCCTACAACTTACCATGTGGGTAACACCTCTAGAAGGGTGCGTACTGACAGTAAGAGATTTGTGAAAACCTTATTTCATGCTCTTCCTAAATACATTATGCCCGGCTAGTGAGGGACTTTCATGAGAAAAGATCACTAGACTGGGTCATTGAACAAGCAACGCGCATCTATGAAGCGCAGAAGTCGCTGGAAAATAAATATATTAGCAAAAGCCCCAAACCAACCAAAACCCCTGCTGCTGCTAAGGTGGTGGAGGTGAAGGTTTCCCCCATTTTAGATTTGGAGAAGGGGGGGCCTAAGAACCTTCCCGCTCACAATCCGACCAACCCCAAACCCAGAAGGCCCTTGGGCCAATCCCGAACAGGGAGTCAGGGAGGTAACCCCACAAATGAGACCCCTAACTCCCTTGACTACATCAGCCCACGCAACAGACCAATCCAGGGCTATGTTTGGACTCCCCTAGGACAAGAGGGGTGATCCAACCAGACAGCTGTAAACCCAGGAAACTTCCCTCCTCACTTTCCCCAGGAGGGCAGTAATCCCCCAAATGCAAGACCCAATTTCTTTCCCCGGTACCTGCCAAACTTCAACCCCCAAAACAACCCTTCTTTCTTTCCCCACTTTCCTGAGCCCAGACAGCCCAATCCGGGAGACGGGAGGCCAAGGGTGGAGGGGTACCCAAACTATCCTAACTAGGGGTATTATGCGAGAAGGGATAGTTAGCCTTCCCGGGATCAACCCAGGGTAGACCAGAGGACCCCGTACCAGCCAGAGCGGGTGTCCCAACTAGAGCACCAGGTCCAGAACATGGCACAGTAACTAGGTCACATGCTGAGGGCTCAACAGGACCCTCAGATGAGCAAGGCGGCCCAGAACTCTGTAAATCCAGGGTCTGGTACTCCAGAACAATGACAGGGTGAGAACCCCGACAACCCACCGGTTCTCAGGGAGGAGGCACAAGGGCAAGGGGGTGTAAAGCCTTGGAGGAAGCTCCCTTCCCCACTTGTGAAAAGCCCTTGGAACCCAGGAACTGGAACCAAAATCTCCTGCCCACGAATGTCTGCAACCTAAGGAGCAGAGGGTGGGGAGGAGAAATAAAAAGCCTAAATAGGCCCATTTTGTGGAGGAGGTGCAAATATTCCAGTTTGAAGGAGAGGGGTCCTCAGAGGATTCTGGGAAAAGGGTCTTCTCCTTCAGGGATGGGGAATCTCCTCCCAAAGAAAAATTGGGTCCCAAAAGATCCTAATCGAGACTGGGTAGATGTGGGGACCGAGTTAAATCCACCCATCATCAAACCCCAGAATGACCAGCACGAAAATCCCCTTGTTCAAACCCATTCTGGTGACTGCCTCCAAAAAGCGGGGGGGCTGCCCAGAATCTGAACCAGGGGATCCCAAAACTTCCCCCATATCTAGCTTTGACCTTTTTCTTGCAGGTTCCCAAGATGCCAAACAGAATCCTGCCCAAATCACCTCTCTGTCAGTATCCAAAGCAAGGAAATTAACCCACCAATTGGCCGAAAAATGTGCATTATCTTTGCCCCCTTGAGGAAGAGGAGGGAAGATTTTATGCCCCGGTCTAAATACAGGGGCAATGTACAATTTTGGCACTGGTGGACACTGGATCCCAAGCCACGCTTCTTTCAAAAAGGGCCTTTGATCAGCTGAATTCGGAAAGGGGGAGAAAAACAAAATTCCTATCACCCCTCTTCCTGGACAACTTCAGAACTTCGATGGGAAGGAAATTCCTGTTGAGGGAACTGCAGATTTAGACATTAAAATTTGCTGACACAAGGTGAAGCACCCGGTCATAGTTGTGACTCCAGAGGGCACACCATGTTTACTAAGGAATGACATCCTGCGTAGATTGTCTCCCCTCATAGATTGTGCAAACAATGTCCTCTGGATCCAGACTAACCGACACATAAATTTAAAACAGAGTGTCAACCATGTTAGTTTAAATGTCACATGCCACATGGTTGAACAAAAACCTGACCAAATAGAATTGCACTTCCAGAATAACCAAATCCCAGATGTGACAGTAATTGCAGTAGGACAACAAACTGGTGATGGGGTGTCCTCTCTATTTCTGAAAATCAACCTTCCATCCAGTCTAAGGTGGCATTCCACACTGGAAGGAAACACTCTGAAATTCTAAACAAATTCACAATCAGAAAATCACACTCCTATAGTCCAAAATGATGAGAAATCAGCTCAAAGCTTGACTGATATTCAGAAAATTGGAGAGAGAGCAGTTGTTCATCCCTATTCAGTTAAATGAAGCGAAGGACTCTGTTCTCGTCCGAGTATGTGTGAACAACGGTAAGAGCTTCATAAGCGAGGCCATGTTCCACAAACTCCCAAAAGATCCAGCCATTCCCACATTTAAACTGTTAGACAAATGGGAAATGGACCTGGAAACACCCAATTCCAAACATATCCTGCCCAGTAGGTGTATGCTCAAAATTTCCATATGCAACAAGAGCATAGTCCATAATTGTTGGGTCGTGCGAGATGTCCCGGCTGCATTTTTTCTAGGCAGTGACATTCTCAATTGCTTTGCCATTAGTTTGGACCTAATAAACCTCAAAGCTTGGTCCCGATTACCGGGTAATCCCATGGACTTTGATGACCCAGATCTAGCATTTTGGTCAGCTGAACTGCTGCCATATGCAGTTCAAATTCAGATTGGAGAGGAAGTCACCATCCAAGAACGGACCCGACAATTCTCAATGGAAGTAAAAATGAAAAGAGGACAGAAAGTGAAAAATCCTGATGTCTATGTCCATCTCAATGCTCATTTCCAACAGCAAGGGTTGGGGATAAACCCAACACCACTAGTCAACATAGAAAACAACACCATTCCAATAGAGGTGTATAACAGCGACCTAAAGAGTATCACTCTGGGCACAGGCACCATTGTTGGAATGGCGGTTGATGACTGACATTTTTCCATAGATTTAGGTAACAAACTGTTAGGACCAATCCCCAAGGACTGTTTTGACAGTGATAGCAACGATGATAACACCAGTCAGGATCTTCACCTGGCACGGGGGGAACTTCCTGGTGTACTATTCCTGCCCTTATGGTAAGGAAGATGTGACCTGTGACTTCAGGAGGGATGAGGTGATCTTTCAAGTCCACAAGGGTCGCCTTCCCCACCTGAAGCCATTAGTCCAAGTCAATACCCTGACCAGGGACTTCTCCACCCAGCTGGTGGAGAAGTCTTTCCAGGCTTCAGGCAGATGGTTGAAGAGAGAGTGAACCTAGCTGACGCCTGTGAGACTCTGGAGCAAAAGAGCATATTGAAAAAAAGTTTGTCGCAGATTCTTGGCCACGTTGGACATTCAACTACCCCTTGTCCTGATGGCCATCAGATCTACCCCTTCTTCTGCAACAATTTGAGCTGATGAGTGGACGAAAGATGGTGCTACCCCAGCATCTGCTTTACAGAACTAAAGAGCAGACCTTGATAAATGCCAAGGAACCAAGCCAAACAGCGCAAATTCCACCCAACTTGGCGGGGTCCTTTCGAAATTGTGGACAGAATCTCACCAGTTGCCTACAAAATCTGCATCCCCAAGGGCAATTTGGCAGAAGGGGAAGATAAGTGGGTCCACATAAACCAGCTGAAGAGTTGCCATCCCAGACATACTTTTTGCGGCAAATAGAGGAGCCAACCGGAAACCCAAAGGGGGACATTCCGGCAACCTAGAAGAATCCACCTGTTAAAACCATTAGTAAATACAGGCGGGGAATATTGTAAATTGTATTCAATGTATGCATCTGCCCCACTACACGAGCAGTAGTGTTGAAATTGGCATAACTGTGCTCTGTTCTGTCTCATAGCATTGGAACCAAGAATTTCTAATTACCAAAGAGGACCACTCGAGGACTGGGAGGAAAGACCCAAGGATCCCGGAGTATCGCTCCATACTCCCATCCAGAACCAGCGAGGAAAGCATGTCGATCCAGCACTGATGGGAGAAGCAGACAAATTTCTCCCCCTGGACCAAAGAAAGAAAGAACATCCCAATCTCCCTTCTTCCCCTTGACGGGTGGTCAAACTCAAGTCGGGGGGGGCTCTGTGGGATGTATTGACCCACTTTTGCTCTCCTATGCTGCAGCACTGTGTCATGATGGTGCCGGAAAACAGAAAAATGGCAGCAAAACCCTTGTACGCGCCAAAATCTCGGAAAATCACACCTTGCGATGTGCAAAAAGATGTCTGCCCAATCTGCCACGCATGTTGTCAGTGGTGGAACAGAGCTCTCACTCCTGAAATATGTTACTGGGCTCCAAAACAATTGAAAATGGAGTACAGAAGGAAAAAGCAGTGCTGTGCTAAATAAAACCCCAAAATCTTACTTTAAATCCCTTTTTCTTTGTTGCTGAAACTTCAGAATGCCGGTTCAGAACAGCCTCAAATATCAAAAATTCTTGCTGGGTGCTACAATTCACTTAGTTTAAGAAATCATTGTGAACTTACAAGGTCCTGAAAAGCTGAGGGCATAAAGAGATTTCCACAGCAAAAATGGCCTGTCTGTGGATCTGTCAAAAAATCTCTGGGTGCAGTACCCTGGGCCGCCTGAATGACAGATGTCAGGAGTCTGCCTGAATAAACTTTAACATGTATAAACTGAAATCAAATGTTTGCAATTTAAGAGGCCTGTTACTGAGAGTAACCCATATTGTAATTGTTTTGACCCCATGGTTTAAAATCTTGAATAAGAATTTTAGCTGTGATTTGATACAACAAGTTTGTTTTGGGCTAAAGAAAAATTCAACAGAATTAACAATTAAACTAAACCTGGCTGAAGCTACCAAACTGGAATAACAGGTTTTCTCACAGAAGGAAGGTCTTTCCCCCTGGCAGGATATCAAACAGAAGCGTTACGTATGGGGGAGGAAAGAATCTGGTCTACAGAGGCATGAGGAACAATGACCAGCTGCAACTAAGGAAATGCGGGGTGTGAAGACAGTCGTAAATGGCCTCTGCCAGGAGCAAACAGGGGGGAGACGGCTCCTGGACTGCAGGGAGACAAAAAGAGCCAGACCCAAATAACTATCTGTGGCTGAACATTAACAAAGAACACATTTTAAAAAGTCGGATAATTTACTATTCAAAATTGTGAAAAATATAAAAATAACAGATTGGTCAATCTAAATTTTGCCTACACGTTTCAAGAGGCGGCAAAATCGTGTGACATGTTCTGGAAAGAAACGGCAAGAAATGTGATTTTACGCAAAATGTATTTCCGCTAGAATTATGAAACTTTATACACTCATGCCCATGTTAAACGCGCACACTTGTAGAAATTTGCTTATAAATTGGACATTGTGTTCCAGATGAAAAGAGCAAAATTCTGTGAAAAGTGGAGACAAGATCCCACAGCTATGGGGTTTTGAGGAGTAGCTGCTATGGAAAATATGTAATCTGTATATGTGATTGTTATAGATGTTGTACATGTGTAAATATGGATTGTGTCAAAAGTAGATTTTTGTGTTCCAGGGGCTAGGGGTGGATTCTTAGCCTCATTAAATCACACCATAAATGTGACACAATGTTTCTCTCCTCCTATCAAGGCAAAGAGTAGACTCTGACCCAATCACCTGTCAAAAGAGGCAAGCTTAGGCTAAACCGGCCACACATACTCCTTTATCATAGCATAAATACAGACAGCTCACCACCAAAAAAAAGACAGACAGATTCACTCACTATCTTGATGCTAGCGGAGCACCCTGCTGCTGAACTCTACATCTTCCTTGCTCCAGACTCCCGAAATTTAGCAAAGCAGAAACCAATTGCATACCTGAACCATTTTCAGATAGGCTTCCAATTCCAGAACCAGAACCCCACAAACCTAAGGGGAAGCATCATAATAAAGCCGGGCTGCGCTGTACTGATTGTCTGCTGAAAATAAATATCATCATAACCAAGAAGGGGCGGATCCAATCCAGTCCTGTGCCGTGCGGTGACCAGAGTGCCTTGCCAATCCTGCCCAGTCCGATGTGCCCAGCGGTCTGTCCTAATACCAGAATCCCGTGACCAGAATCCTGACGGTTCCATTTAAAAACATAACCAGTGAGTATCTATAGAAAGAACTGTGTCACTGGCATATGTATTTTGCATAGTCAATCCCCATCCTAAACCCATCCTATCTTGTATTCAGAAACTGTATTGTCAGGAGTATTTTTGAATTGTCTGCACTCTCTAGCCAAATCAGCCTATCCTTTCTCCACAACTAGTACTGTTAAAACTATCTTTGCGCTGATCTTTTCTCATCTGAAGAAGGCGAGTTTCCTCCGCAGGCAGTCATTCTGATCAAGTGACTGCGTTCCTGTGTGGTATTCATTTTGTTCATAGTCATCCTCTAGTGAAGAACCCCTTTTGTCATTTTAAAAGTGTATTCCTGTTTTCCATTCTTGCGCCTATCTCGAAAAAACAACCACTACTAAAACGTCCATAACTCCCTCCGTTTTTGTGCTAGAAACACTGCTTGTAGCTAACATCCATATCTATCAACCGCACCTAAAACCACATTCCAAATCAATGAGATTCTCCCGTTATTGCGATCATCGCGAAGTGAAAAGTTTGCTGCAAATTTCCGTTTCGGGAAATTCTTACACGTGTAAAACAGCTTTTGATTTCTTCCAACTTGAATTTTAAGATTTCAAATTGTTTCTTGGTATTAAATCATTGCTTGTGTGTGTGTGCAACTATCCAAAGCAGCTCCCATAAGAATTTATAACAATTTCAGCAATTATGACCACATTTGGTGTTTTTGCCCAGTCCATTCTAAGAAAACTTTAAAATGTATTCTGACAGCTTGACAGTCAATTCTGTTTTTCTCTTATGTTTGCTGGGGGAAAGTGGGATTGGTATTCTCTTTGAATTCTACCATTCCTGAATACCTGCTTTCTCCTCCTATCTCTTTACATTGCCTATTGAGGATTGAGGGGTGTGCAGGGGGAACCTTTAACCACAGTGCTATCCTATCTGAAACCACACACAAGTATTATTTCTGTGCTGAATTGTTCTGCTCACTGCTACTCCTTGTGTATTAAAGACTTCATTCAGTGTTACATCACCCCATTGGTGATTTTTGTGTACCTATTAAACATATTGTGATAAACATTTAAATACATAAATAAATCTTTACCTTTGTAAACCAGCCTGATTCCTGGTTCAGTGTGACCGGGAGGGTTCCAGGAAGAAGGGCGTGATATGAGTGGTATATCGTTCAGAATAAAGAACTTTTAGACAAAAATAAATAAGGATTTCAGTGGTACACTTCATGCTAGCCGTTGACTTGGGTGTGTGTCGGATTGAAATCACTTACATGCCTTAACACATCACAATGGCTAAACTCCATCTTGAAGATACTAACTGTTATGAGAAATTAGCTAAAAATCCACTGTCCCGACTAACAGAAGAATGGCACACTTCAATCAACCATTGGCACAACCAAGGACTGTTAACTGAAGATGAGAACAAATTCATGAAAATTCCACATCCAGTCCTAGCAACAATTTACTTCATACCGAAGATACATAAGACCTTTTCTTAATTTCCATGAACAAGTCCAATCATCAATGGCATTGGGTCCCTTACTAAACCAATTTCAGAGTTTATTGATAAGCACCTAAAACCGCTAGCAAATGCACTGTCCTCCTTCATATAGGATACCAAATATGTCATTCAGCAATTGACTGCAGTTAATTGGGAAACAAATTTCAGATTGGTCACATTTGATGTAACATCACAACCCAAAAACAACAAAAAAACGGTATCCTTCGCAAAACCGTTGATAAATACAGGAACCCAACAAGAAGAAGCAGAGGAGGAAGAAGAGTCAGAAGACGCAAGACAGCTGGAAGAAGAAATAGAGCAAAGACAGACCAGATCCCAGGCACAGAAAACCATGGGGCAGAAACAGAACAAAATTTAATCATGAACTTGTCTAACAGAGAATTCACAAATCCTGAAAAGAAAGTGCTCAACAAAGGACTTTCATTTTCACCATCCAGCAGGAACAATTTTGTAGACATACAAATTGATCTATTTAAATTTACAAGACGCCTTAAACTTAAGAAATTTTTTGCTACCAAGACATCGGTATACAAACCACCGGAAATAATACCTAAACCAAGCCCACTGACCATCGGGGATGTTGAAGACATTCATCTCCTCAGCACACTGGCTGAAAACGACAAAAGCAAGCAAGAATGCTTACAAGAACTGGGCATCCAAAATATAGCAATGATGACTCCAGAACTTAAAACCAAATCTAGATTCACGCCGCAACTCTATGCAGAGAATTATATCGACACTTTTCACCAAGCAGTAACCACGGATCTACACAAATTGGAAGATCAACGGACTCACGAAACAGAGACCAAGGGCAACCTTACCAAGGAAGAACAGATCATACTCAAAAACCTACGAGAAGAAACCAATATCATAATCAAAGAGGCGGACAAAGGTGGTAACATAGTAATAATGAACAAATCAGATTACATTAAAATGGCACTCAACCACCTGGAAACACCCGGCAATTATGTCAAATTGGACAATAATCCACAGGCTAAGATTCTGAAAGAACATCAGGAACTATTAATCAACTACAAAAAAACGGGGCTGATAACAGATGAGGAATACAACTACCTTAGGACAGACCATCCCACTATGCCAACCATCTATTTTCTGCCAAAGGTCCACAAAGCATTCAACACGATTCCAGAAGGCAGACCAATCCTGAGTGGCATAGGAGGAATTACGGAAACACTAGCCCGCTACATCAATAATGTAATACAGCCATTGGTCATGAAAATACCGAGCTACCTGAGAGACACTATGCACACCTTAGAGATCCTTGCCAAAATCAAATGGGAACCGCATTTCTTAATGGCTACGCTTGATGTTAAAGCCCTGTACACATCGATTGACCACGAATTGGCCATAACCAGCATGGGGTTTCTACTAAGACATGAATCAGCTTCACACCTAGACCAGGTTGAAATGACTAAAGCCTTCCTGAACTTCTCTCTCAAGAATAATATATTCATATTCACTGGAGAATATTTTAAGCAGACTAAAGGGATCGCAATGGGAGCCAGCTATGCTCCGGCACTAGCCAACTGCTTTATGCACTCCTATGAACTCAAACATGCAATGAAAGAAGACAAATTCACCAGGCTAATTGTCAATTGGGCCAGATTCATAGATGATATCATCCTAATTTGGAAGGGAACTAAAGAAGAACTAAATGAATATATGGGCTATCTCAATACCAATGACTTTGGTATAGAATTAACCAGCCACATTAGCAATATTCAAATTGACTTCCTGGACCTCAAGATTGAAATCAAAGAGAATAAAATCATTACCAGAACTTACCGCAAACCAACGGAAGTAAATTCCACCCTCCATGCACAAAGTTGCCACAGAAAAAGTGTCATTCGCAACATTCCGAAAGGAGAATACATTCGGGCAAGAAGGAACTGTAACACAGATGAATCATTCATAGAAGAATGCAACCTGCTGGATGAAAGATTCGGTAGTCGGGGCTATTCCCATGCAAACCTGGCAGAAGCAAGAAAACAAGCCTGTCTACTAGAAAGATCAACACTGCTCTCGCCAAAACCCAGAAGACATGATGACAAACCAACAATCAGATTTGTAACAAGATACAACAAAGACAGTTATGCACTACAAAAAATTTTGAGGAAACACTGGGGACTACTCCTCATGGACGAGCATATCAAGCCGCAATTAGAAACATTTTCCAGCATGTCATACAGCAGAGCACCAACACTAAGGACCTTACTGAGCCCCTCCTTTCTTGTAGACAAACGTATCACGGCACAGGACTGGCTCAGTAAAACAACACCAATTGGTTTCACGAAATGCGGGACATGCTCAATGTGCAAGTATGCGACACAGACTAAATGTGCTAAATTCTCAGGCTGCCCAATCTTCAACATCACTGAACATATTAATTGTAGAAGCAAATTTGTAATATATGCAATTATCTGTGTTTGCAACAAAATATACATAGGCAGCACCATCCGGGAGACACGCTTCAGGATTAGAGAACATATGAACAGCATATATTCACAGGACCCCAAACTGCCATTGGCAAACCACTGGCAGAGGAACCACCAAATGGAAAACAAAAGTGACATAAGGTTCATCGGACTAAAGACGGTCCGGCTGGGCCCAAGAGGAGGAGACAGAATCCGAAAACTGAGACAAGAGGAAGCACGTTTAATTTGTCATTTCAGATGTGTGAAAAATGGCCTTAACAAAGACCATGATTTAAATGTCTTCCTGTAAACTTCATGCTCCTCCTTTCCTACATCCTTTCTGACTTCTGACTTCTAATCTCCAACCCCCACAGGGACCATTGATCCTAGTCATGGGCACAACACGGCCCAATAAGCGACCATGCCACACACACCATAATCCAAATTGACCCCACAATTGGGCAACTAGCAACTGATGCCACAATACGCGCTTATTCACAATTATGCACTTCACCAATGGGCATAATCGATATTCACTCTTCCAAGGTATTACCCACTCAGGTTCCACTTTTCGACCCCCAGAGACTCTCAATACACCATCAATCAAGTCATTCCACCCAGATCCCTTCTGCTACATAGCCATTGGCTAGGACCAACCCACCCCCGATCCCCAATTCCAACTCATAAGCACTCTCGAGGTCTTTCGCTGATCTGCGGCGCATGCGCAATCCGCTTACTACCACGCGCATGCGCCGGGACCAGCGCC
This sequence comes from Ambystoma mexicanum, assembly GCF_040938575.1. Lineage (NCBI taxonomy): Eukaryota > Metazoa > Chordata > Amphibia > Caudata > Ambystomatidae > Ambystoma > Ambystoma mexicanum. The sequence goes on along the minus strand of NC_090926.1, from coordinate 941,978,452 downwards.
AAGACACTACCCCTCGCGCATGCGCGGCCGGAGACCAACGTGAGTCAACAAACAGTTCTTATGGCGCCGCCCGGCGCGGTGTGCAGAAGCAGCAGAGCACCGCCGGGGACGCCAGACAAAGCATACAGGTGAGCCTCCCAATATGGGGACAGCACGCATCCTTGATCACCCAAGGACAATGTTTAGCATTAGCGCAGGTAATTAAAAGAATTCCCTATTACTCACTTTTCAACAACAGAAAGATAACTGCGATCTATCTATGGCTGGGTACACACAGGAGCACTCGTCCAAAGGGCCCCTGATGTACATCTAGGACCATCCAATTAGATATTACTACTATTAATACTGCCAACGCGCACAACAGGTGAAACTACACAAGGGCTATTCAGGAAAAGCCCTTGATGTTTTCCACCGGTTTCCTGTGCAATGATCACAGCCAACTTAAACTTAAAATAAACGAATGGGAACAGTGACGCACCATGGGGGGATCTTTCCCCTTTTCAAGATCCCACCTATCCCTTCAACCCCTTGCAATTCCTTCTCTCTCAGGGCCCAACAGGAGCCAGGACTGCCGTAAAGGACAGTTTATAATACAGAACCCCACGGAGGGCACACAGCAAACCGCAACTGGGTAAGAGGCAATTACCTCAATCTATTTCACCACAAGCCCAATTCTAACCAGCTACTTACCTCTCTCGTCTCTTCCTCTCTCCTTTTCTTCCAATGTTTTTCTTCCCTTTTCAAAATGTCTATATATCGACACATCAATGTGTTTTGATGTCATGTTGTTACCTATCACTATGTTTGCACATCACCTAAAACACCACGACTGAAAAATTGTAATATGTCACTACCTGATCACTAATTGAATATTGTTCAGCCTTGAGAACGACCGTAAGGTCGAAACACGTGTCGGCTGACCTCAACTTGCTTGACAAAGTTCTTAATAGTGTTTCTCATAAACACATGTATTTAGAAACAATCACCGGAAAACACCGAACAATAAACGAATTAACTTCGTACCAACCAAAGTGTTGAAAATATTTATTTCATAAACTATTAGCAAGATAGCCGGGAGAAACAAACCCTTCTCTTTCAACTTACCAAACTGGGGCTTAGGCTAAACCCCAAGACCGCTCCTGTGATCTTGCCTAAACTTGCAACAACAATATAATTGGAGCTTAGCACTGGCAGGTTCCACTCCTAGAGCCTAAAACCCACCTTACCTTCACACTAGGGAACCAGCCAAAGCTCAAGCACCTGGAATTTTCCAACAAATGCAAACAGGAAAATAAAACGAAGGAATGGCAGAATATATGATGTCAAGGAATGAAGACATTAGGGCACTCTTTGCCCCCCGAGGATCAACGGACAACGCCTTCAGAGACAACAATCTACAAGAGGACCTCAAACAAAAATTTATGAGACTTGAGAAACTATCAAAAAAGGAAATCAACAAATTCTGGGAAAAAACAACAATGCAGGAATACGCGGAACAGAAGAGAATACCGAGAGGCCTGAGGATCCTTATTTTCCCGGACTTTGACGATCCACTGGACACAGATCTAGCAGATGAATGGGAACGCAACCTGATACTTGGATCAACAAGAATGATAGAATTACTAATAGAACATGCCAAAAGAAAACATGACAGGGCTGTGATTCAACTTGAAGAACTAAAGAAAGAAATAGAAGATTATGACGCTCCTAAAACTACCAAAGAGAAAAACTACAAAACTATGTATAGAATTCTGAAAACACATCAAGACGAAGTAAAAATGAGAAAACTCCACAAATTCTTTAGGGATGACAAAGATTATAGAGAAGACAGAGTCTTCACCTATCAACCCAAATACGACCAGAACCAACAACAGCCTAAATCCAGAGAAAGCACCCCAAACAGCTCAGGGGCTAGCTCCGTAATAGACAGTGAATCAGACGAAACACCAGATCTGTGTGGGAAAACGACAGAGGTACCACCAACAAAACGAAGTTTTTTAGATCAAATCAAACTACACAAGAAAGCAAGTCGTCTGAAATCACAACCCAAAAACAACAAAAAAACGGTATCCTTCGCAAAACCGTTGATAAATACAGGAACCCAACAAGAAGAAGCAGAGGAGGAAGAAGAGTCAGAAGACGCAAGACAGCTGGAAGAAGAAATAGAGCAAAGACAGACCAGATCCCAGGCACAGAAAACCATGGGGCAGAAACAGAACAAAATTTAATCATGAACTTGTCTAACAGAGAATTCACAAATCCTGAAAAGAAAGTGCTCAACAAAGGACTTTCATTTTCACCATCCAGCAGGAACAATTTTGTAGACATACAAATTGATCTATTTAAATTTACAAGACGCCTTAAACTTAAGAAATTTTTTGCTACCAAGACATCGGTATACAAACCACCGGAAATAATACCTAAACCAAGCCCACTGACCATCGGGGATGTTGAAGACATTCATCTCCTCAGCACACTGGCTGAAAACGACAAAAGCAAGCAAGAATGCTTACAAGAACTGGGCATCCAAAATATAGCAATGATGACTCCAGAACTTAAAACCAAATCTAGATTCACGCCGCAACTCTATGCAGAGAATTATATCGACACTTTTCACCAAGCAGTAACCACGGATCTACACAAATTGGAAGATCAACGGACTCACGAAACAGAGACCAAGGGCAACCTTACCAAGGAAGAACAGATCATACTCAAAAACCTACGAGAAGAAACCAATATCATAATCAAAGAGGCGGACAAAGGTGGTAACATAGTAATAATGAACAAATCAGATTACATTAAAATGGCACTCAACCACCTGGAAACACCCGGCAATTATGTCAAATTGGACAATAACCCACAGGCTAAGATTCTGAAAGAACATCAGGAACTATTAATCAACTACAAAAAAACGGGGCTGATAACAGATGAGGAATACAACTACCTTAGGACAGACCATCCCACTATGCCAACCATCTATTTTCTGCCAAAGGTCCACAAAGCATTCAACACGATTCCAGAAGGCAGACCAATCCTGAGTGGCATAGGAGGAATTACGGAAACACTAGCCCGCTACATCAATAATGTAATACAGCCATTGGTCATGAAAATACCGAGCTACCTGAGAGACACTATGCACACCTTAGAGATCCTTGCCAAAATCAAATGGGAACCGCATTTCTTAATGGCTACGCTTGATGTTAAAGCCCTGTACACATCGATTGACCACGAATTGGCCATAACCAGCATGGGGTTTCTACTAAGACATGAATCAGCTTCACACCTAGACCAGGTTGAAATGACTAAAGCCTTCCTGAACTTCTCTCTCAAGAATAATATATTCATATTCAATGGAGAATATTTTAAGCAGACTAAAGGGATCGCAATGGGAGCCAGCTATGCTCCGGCACTAGCCAACTGCTTTATGCACTCCTATGAACTCAAACATGCAATGAAAGAAGACAAATTCACCAGGCTAATTGTCAATTGGGCCAGATTCATAGATGATATCATCCTAATTTGGAAGGGAACTAAAGAAGAACTAAATGAATATATGGGCTATCTCAATACCAATGACTTTGGTATAGAATTAACCAGCCACATTAGCAATATTCAAATTGACTTCCTGGACCTCAAGATTGAAATCAAAGAGAATAAAATCATTACCAGAACTTACCGCAAACCAACGGAAGTAAATTCCACCCTCCATGCACAAAGTTGCCACAGAAAAAGTGTCATTCGCAACATTCCGAAAGGAGAATACATTCGGGCAAGAAGGAACTGTAACACAGATGAATCATTCATAGAAGAATGCAACCTGCTGGATGAAAGATTCGGTAGTCGGGGCTATTCCCATGCAAACCTGGCAGAAGCAAGAAAACAAGCCTGTCTACTAGAAAGATCAACACTGCTCTCGCCAAAACCCAGAAGACATGATGACAAACCAACAATCAGATTTGTAACAAGATACAACAAAGACAGTTATGCACTACAAAAAATTTTGAGGAAACACTGGGGACTACTCCTCATGGACGAGCATATCAAGCCGCAATTAGAAACATTTCCCAGCATGTCATACAGCAGAGCACCAACACTAAGGACCTTACTGAGCCCCTCCTTTCTTGTAGACAAATGTATCACGGCACAGGACTGGCTCAGTAAAACAACACCAATTGGTTTCACGAAATGCGGGACATGCTCAATGTGCAAGAATGCGACACAGACTAAATGTGCTAAATTCTCAGGCTGCCCAATCTTCAACATCACTGAACACATTAATTGTAGAAGCAAATTTGTAATATATGCAATTATCTGTGTTTGCAACAAAATATACATAGGCAGCACCATCCGGGAGACACGCTTCAGGATTAGAGAACATATGAACAGCATATATTCACAGGACCCCAAACTGCCATTGGCAAACCACTGGCAGAGGAACCACCAAATGGAAAACAAAAGTGACATAAGGTTCATCGGACTAAAGACGGTCCGGCTGGGCCCAAGAGGAGGAGACAGAATCCGAAAACTGAGACAAGAGGAAGCACGTTTAATTTGTCATTTCAGATGTGTGAAAAATGGCCTTAACAAAGACCATGATTTAAATGTCTTCCTGTAAACTTCATGCTCCTCCTTTCCTACATCCTTTCTGACTTCTGACTTCTAATCTCCAACCCCCACAGGGACCATTGATCCTAGTCATGGGCACAACACGGCCCAATAAGCGACCATGCCACACACACCATAATCCAAATTGACCCCACAATTGGGCAACTAGCAACTGATGCCACAATACGCGCTTATTCACAATTATGCACTTCACCAATGGGCATAATCGATATTCACTCTTCCAAGGTATTACCCACTCAGGTTCCACTTTTCGACCCCCAGAGACTCTCAATACACCATCAATCAAGTCATTCCACCCAGATCCCTTCTGCTACATAGCCATTGGCTAGGACCAACCCACCCCCGATCCCCAATTCCAACTCATAAGCACTCTCGAGGTCTTTCGCTGATCCGCGGCGCATGCGCAATCCGCTTACTACCACGCGCATGCGCCGGGACCAGCGCCAAGACACTACCCCTCGCGCATGCGAGGCCGGAGACCAACGTGAGTCAACAAACAGTTCTTATGGCGCCGCCCGGCGCGGTGTGCAGAAGCAGCAGAGCACCGCCGGGGACGCCAGACAAAGCATACAGGTGAGCCTCCCAATATGGAGACAGCACGCATCCTTGCTCACCCAAGGACAATGTTTAGCATTAGCGCAGGTTATTAAAAAAATTCCCTATTTCTCACTTTTCAACAACAGAAAGATAACTGCGATCTATCTATGGCTGGGTACACACAGGAGCACTCGTCCAAAGGGCCCCTGATGTACATCTAGGACCATCCAATTAGATATTACTACTATTAATACTGCCAACGCGCACAACAGGTGAAACTACACAAGGGCTATTCAGGAAAAGCCCTTGATGTTTTCCACCGGTTTCCTGTGCAATGATCACAGCCAACTTAAACTTAAAATAAACGAATGGGAACAGTGACGCACCATGGGGGGATCTTTCCCCTTTTCAAGATCCCACCTATCCCTTCAACCCCTTGCAATTCCTTCTCTCTCAGGGCCCAACAGGAGCCAGGACTGCCGTAAAGGACAGTTTATAATACAGAACCCCACGGAGGGCACACAGCAAACCGCAACTGGGTAAGAGGCAATTACCTCAATCTATTTCACCACAAGCCCAATTCTAACCAGCTACTTACCTCTCTCGTCTCTTCCTCTCTCCTTTTCTTCCAATGTTTTTCTTCCCTTTTCAAAATGTCTATATATCGACACATCAATGTGTTTTGATGTCATGTTGTTACCTATCACTATGTTTGCACATCACCTAAAACACCACGACTGAAAAATTGTAATATGTCACTACCTGATCACTAATTGAATATTGTTCAGCCTTGAGAACGACCGTAAGGTCGAAACACGTGTCGGCTGACCTCAACTTGCTTGACAAAGTTCTTAATAGTGTTTCTCATAAACACATGTATTTAGAAACAATCACCGGAAAACACCGAACAATAAACGAATTAACTTCGTACCAACCAAAGTGTTGAAAATATTTATTTCATAAACTATTAGCAAGATAGCCGGGAGCAACAAACCCTTCTCTTTCACTTTATACCAGTATTTACACACCGAAGGCATTGATACCATATATCATTTTCTTTAGGTTTTCAAAGGCTTGAATGCACTCCTCATTCAATCTAACCTTTTTAGGTGATTTTGGAGAGGAGATTACATTCAAGGGAAAAGCTATGGACCCATAGTTCTCAATGAAATTCCTGTAGTACCCAGTGAGACCTAGCAAGGCTCTCACTTGGGTTTGAGTAGTAGGGGTGGCCCCGTTTTGTACAGCTTGTACTTTGCTAGGCAATGGCCTTATTTCACCTCCTCCTACCTCATGACCAAGGTAGACTACTTTGCTCTGACCAATTTGACATTTTCTTGCCTTTGTGGTCGGATGGGCCTGCTCAAGAGCCTGGAAAACATATCCTAAGTGATCAACATATACTTTCCAAGTAGGGCTGAACACTGCAATGTCATCCAAGTATGCCATGCAGAAGTCCTCCATTCCATTCAGAACTTCATTGACCATCCTTTGGAATGCAGCAGGTGCATTCTTTAATCCAAAACGCATAACATTAAACTGGTAGAGGGCTGCTATGGTTGAAAATGCAGTTTTCTCCTTGGCATGGTCAGTCAGGGCTATTTGACAATAGCCTGACGTCAGATCAAATGTACTAAGGTACTTGGCTGCACCATGTTTGTCCACCAGTTCATCTGTCTTTGGCAAAGGATGGGCATCAGTCTTAGTGACTGCATTTAGAGCTCTATATTCCACACAGAATCTCAACTCCTTGGATCCTGCCTTTTGTACTAGAACAACAGGACTAGACCATAGACTTGTAGAGGGCTCTATAACCCCAGGATCAAGCATCTTGTTGACCTCTCCTTTGATGTGGGATCTCACATGTTCTGACATTCTGTAATCTCTGCTTTTCCCAGGTAAACAGTCACCAGTGAGAATATCCTGCTGGTCCCAAAGGGTCAGGCATGGTGAAAGTGAACACAGGGAGCCAAACTGATTTAACAGAACTTTGCACTCCTCCTGTTGTTCATATGTCAGTTGAGAAGAGAGATCGACTCCTTCTATGTTCCCATCTAAAGGTTGGCCTCTGAGTAGGTCAGGTAGAGGTTATTTTTTTTTATTATTGTGTTATAGCCTATAATTAGACTTTACACATGACAACTAAAAATACACTAATTAAAACAATTTCAAAGGTAATTTACACAAAATAACAATTTTCAGAAAATATAAGAGCATACTATTTACAATAGTAAAAGTGAAAAGTGAAAAAAAACAAATCATAATTCCACAAACATTTTTAACAACAAGTACAACATTTTACAACACCTATGAATATGGTAGGCAGTTATACAATTATTCACCCAAATTAGATCACACTTAAAACATATACACGTTTCACTTAATCACTTACTCATATTCAAGAAAAGCAAAGCAGAGGCATGATCTTATTTTCCATGACAGGTGGTAGATAGCTGTTATTCATTACTTTCCAGTAAGAATAAAGATATAAAACCTACTACCCAAGGATTAATTTTACCCATTCAAGGAAATCAATTCAAATGGATATTTCCAATAGGCTCTCAATAGATAACCACACATTGTACAAAGCCAGAAAAAGTTTGATGTTTGTTGAGTTAATAGTTGTACGCCAAAAGGCTGTAGTAGCTATGTACTCGCAGTTATGGACATATTTACTATAAAGGGTCAAATAGGTTGTTTGTAGTTTAGGACAGTTCATTAGAACCTGTTTGCCTGTTTCAATTATTGCATGTTTCTTGCACAGCTGGCAATAGCGTTCCGAATAGGGGATCTGTTTTATTGGGCCTACATTGGCTAACACCGGGAGGTGGTTCAACCTGAGTAGTAAGATGAAGCGTCTTACTCTAACAGCCGGGCATAAATTGAAGTAAAATTGCGGCTTTCTGTATGTATATATATAACATATAAGTAATAAAGTGGTATTTCTTAAGTTTTTCTAAATAAGCATAATTCTCAAGCCAATCCCCCATGTCAGCTTTTTTTTGTAAGGCCCTCTTTGATCTAGACGTAAACTCTTATACCAACCAGTTTCTTTCAGGTAAGACTCGGTTTTAGCTTTTATGGGTATATTTTTTCTAAATTTATTATTAGACCATTAGTTCTAGCATATAGCCTTAAAGCTTTCCGCTGATCTACGCAGACCGTTCAGAGTGTGATCTAATATCACTAGGTCATCTGTGTAGGCAAGGAATGCACAATGTTTGTCAACAATTTTAGGTGGGCAATTATAGGCCTTTTCAATTTCAACCGGTAAATCATAAGTAAATAAATTATATAAAGTCGAGGCCGTAACACACCCCTGTTTGACTTCTCTATTTTGTTCGATTTGTGCTGTCATATTCCCTTGATGATCCAATTTCAGGGAGACAGTATTGTTTTTGTGGTGGACCCTAAGATAAAATAGCAGGCTTTGGGGGTAGCCAAGGAATTCTAATTTGGTCCATGAGATGTCTCTATGGATCAATCAAAAGCTGCCCTGAAGTCTACAAACAGCACATATAAGGGGCGATTATCCTTATTTCTGGCCAACGTAGAGAGGGTATCTAAGATCACCAAATTATGCATCGTAGAATAACCTCTTCTGAAGCCACTTTGGAAACAATTAAGGATATTCTCTTTATCCACTCATTCGTGAAGTTTGTCAAGGATTAGACTCGCAAAAAGTTTCCCAGTACAGTCCAACATTGATAATAGTCTATAATTACTAGGGTCGCTCTTATCACCCTTCTTATGGACTGGTATAAGTGTGGCTGTTTGCCGGGAACAAGGTATTCTGCCTTCCAACATGAATTTATCAAAAAGAATCTTTAATAGCTTGGCCCAAAATAGGGGATTACTTTTCAATGTGATCTTAGCTAAACCATTAGGACCAGGAGGTTTTGAAATTCTTAATTTTCCCAATAAATGTGGAGATTGTTACTATAAATGGGGGCCTAGATGGAAACTTGTTCATGGACTCTAGTATCTGATGTTATTAGGCAAGTTGTGCTCTTTCAAAAAGCTTTCCCATCTATGTGCACCAATAGGATTAAGGATTGAATTCGTCCTATTTCCTCTAACTTCTCCCAAGAGTGCCCAGATGTTTCGAGAATTCTTTTTGCATAGTAGCCATAGCGTATCTTGACATTGCTTTAATTTCTTGAGATACTTTCTTTGTCTTAGCCATGACTGGAATCTACCCTTAAGTGTTTTCTGAGCAGAAAGGAAGGAGTTAATTGACATCGATATTTTCCTTATCTTCCTAATATTTGCTCTAGGGAGCCTTTTAGCATCTCTGTCTTCATAGTCAAATGGATTTTTCCTACATAGACCCACAACCACTCCACCCTTACCGACTCTGGCGTGCTCTAGAGCAAGTGTAGAAATTTGTTCATGGACTCTAGTATCTGATGTTATTAGGCAAGTTGTGCTCTTTCAAAAAGCTTTCCCATCTATGTGCACCAATAGGATTAAGGATTGAATTCGTCCTATTTCCTCTAACTTCTCCCAAGAGTGCCCAGATGTTTCGAGAATTCTTGGTGCATAGTAGCCATAGCGTATCTTGACATTGCTTTAATTTCTTGAGATACTTTCTTTGTCTTAGCCACGACTGGAATCTACCCTTAAGTGTTTTCTGAGCAGAAAGGAAGGTGTCGGGGGGAAATTCTGCCGGGGTCGGCCGGGCCGTCCGCAGACCTCCAGGCAGGGAGGCCCCAACTCCTCCCGTGTATCCCAGATGAGATAGAGTGTGAGACACACACAAGGAGCAAGGTGACTCTGCTGTTTATTAGACAAAACGGCAGGGATGGGTCAAGGAGCGTACGCGTCCGTCCTGACACACACACAATCGTGGGGCTCGCAGGCCCTTTTTACTGTATTATGACGCGCTACTTGCGTCACTTCAGAAAGTTAACAAAAAACCTATTGCCACTCTTAATTGGTTGCTCGAGTGGTAGGGTTAGTATAGCACACATATAGAGAACAATGTTAGTGGACAAAGGGTAGTCAGGTGATATATCTGGGTTGTCCCTACAATTAGAAACATGAGAATTGTTACATGAAGACTCCTGAGGATTGGTTAATACTACTTGCGTCAGTGATAAGAGCCCCATGTTCTGATTGGTGCGCCCGCGAGCTTCCCAGCCTGGGACCACCGCTGTTCCCAGCTCTCGGTGTACCAGCAATTTGCAACAATGTTTCACTATGGGTACGTGCAGACAATGTGAGGATTTATTCATAGCTGGAAGGCTGACCGCTCCCACTGTCGCAAATGTCCATTGAGCCTTTCAAGTGTATCTGCCTGTGTCTCGTGGCGAGGGATCCAGACTCCTCTTTTCTCCTGGGCTTGGCATCTCGTCAGGTTCGGCTTGGTCACGTGGGGAGGGACCGTGTTTGAGGCAGAATTCTGCACAATTAATATTGCTTTTCCACTGTGTGTCTGGTTTAATTTGCAGGTGTGACCTTAACGTTGGTGCGCAGAGTGCGAAGTTGCAACATCGTGCCTTTGATGATTTGTTCTTTGAATGTGGGTTTGCAACATTGCGACCTTGGCTGGTTGCTTCGCCGGGCTCATTCTGCAGGATCAGCAACCTGACTCTTGCTTTGTTAATGTCCACGGGAGCTCTTGTTTGAGGCCTACTTGGGCCTGGTGCATAAGTGGTCCGTTTGGTGCATAGGTGCTTTAGGTTATAGTAGCATATAGTTCCATGACCAGTATCGTGTCTTCATTATACTTCTCATGGTGGTAACTGGTTTCAAGAGAAGCGTGAGCAAGCTTTGTAGATGAGTTCATGACGCGTCTTGCGTTTCTGCATTCTGAAAGCCTATGTAAAAATAATAAAGATGCACGTCCGTGAATATGCCTGTCGCCTACGTCATAGCACTGAGTATATTCTTTGTGTAGATCGGTGTGGGAATGTCCAGTGTGTATAATTGTACAGATGTGCTTCCTGTTGTCTAGGTCGTCATGACATCTCTAACGATGTGTAGATTTTAGTCTAGTTGGTCCGTCTAGCAGGTGTCGGCATGGCCAGTGCAGGCTGCTGGGCAGGCAGATGGACACATCCGTATGTTCCTGTACCAGGGTATCTGGTCGTCTGGTAAATGGACAAACTCTTCTCGTGGCGGGTGTCTGGGTCGTGACCCTTTAGGCCAAGCGCGAGAGGTGAAGGACGGGAGCCTGGTCTTCCATTCTCCCACTTCAGTCCCCCCTCTGGTCGACTTGTCGACCACAAACATATCCTTCTCGTTATCTCCTCTTACCCGCCATATCTTAGTTATTCCTCCTAGATGTCCATAATGGTTTACATGATCTTCAAATGACCAATACATATATTCACAGGTTCCTCCAGGAGTACAGTATACCCATTTCCCTATGTAGCTCCTGGGGTTTCTTGGGTTCTCGATCTTCACTGATGGTGGGTCTAGATGGTTGGTGATGATTTGGGTGCGCAACTTCTCCCTCTCCTTTATTATCACACCTGTATGTTGGCCGTCATCTGCTGGCATCAAGGGGTGCATACCCACCATTTCGAGCAACTCGTCAGTGGTACGTGCCTTCCGGGCCTTCCAAAATCTAATTATGATCAGCGTAGCTCCAGCCAAAATAGTGCAACCCACTATTATTTTCAGTCCATCTGACAGCCAGGATGGCATCCATGACCATAATAGTGAAAACCAGCTCTTATCCTTGTTTACACCGTTACTTTCATCCATCATTTTGGAGTGCATCTGGGCCAATTGTGAAACTGCTTCTGTCAGTGTACCATTGTCAGCATCGTTGGCAGGTATGAACGTGCAGCATGATTGTCCTATCTTTGCACAAACTCCTCCTTCCATTGCTGTGAGAAGGTCCAATACATATCTGTTCTGGAGTGCTACCATCCTTATAGCTCGCAGCTCCTCTTTTATTGCGTTAAACCCATTTACTGTAGAATTGATGGTCATCATTAGTTCCCATCTAGTTATTTGGAGCCATTTTGCGTTTGCGTAAGCCTGCAGTCCCGGGTGTATTATTGAGGAGAAGAACATTGCTGCTCTGCTGAATAGTCTGTGTTCTGGCGGTATTGAGGTTAGCGCCGTTTCCGACCTTCCCCATAGGTAATTTCCTGTCAGGGGCTCTCCTTGTCTTTTTCTTCTATTTAGGACAGTATCATTGCTGTTGGTCCTGTTCCCTTGCTCCTCCTGAAGTGGTGCAGATCTCCTTTTTCTCTTGTCCCCTTCATCCATTTTGGGAAAGTTCGCCACATTGACATGCTTCTTAGGTACCACTAATGATGGTACGTTGACGTGCACCATTGTGCATACACCATTCCACAGGGGAGGCAGTGTATGGTATGCCTTTTCTCCACAGGCCCAATAATGGTCCATTATTACTGCTGTTCCTGCTCCCCCCTCAGGTAACTCCACCACATTTGCACAATTGGTGTTATATCCTACGTCCACCTCTCCTTTATGCTGGTAGCATACCTTGGGCGCAGTCAGCGGTAGTATTGTTATTGGGTCTTCATCTGTTTCTACCCACGTGAGCATTGGTACATACTTGATCCACGTCGTCCAACATCGGTGATTGTGTGCCTCGATAGTTGAGATAGTTTCTTTTGTTACCATGTTGCTTCCAATCACTCCTATCTCCCAGCTGTTGTCCAGATACACCTTCCCTGTTATCGTCACCAGCGGTCTCTCCCAACATCCTTGTTTACCCGGAACTTCAGTGGCGTACCAATCACATGGTAGATACTGCAGTGTTACTTTCTTTGTTTCTCCTTTTGCAGGGCCACTTGTTATGTATCTGAATGCTTCAGCATGTAAGCTGCTCTTGTGGTAACTCAAATAAGTCTTGAGGAAGTTGTTTTCATATGGGTATGAGTCTCGTGTTTTCCATGTCATGTGTACTACTGTCCCTTGAAATCTTCCTTTCGTTTGGAACAGTGCCAAGTATATTATGCACCGTGCTGTCTTTTCCTCTATTTCTGTGGCAACAAATGTTCGTGAAGCACTCATGGCGTATGGTATTAATGAGCAAACGTAGCAGCTGTCCTCAGTTGTCTGCTTACCAATGCGGGTCATGTGTTGGTACCATATGTTGTTTGTAACGTGTGCTGAATCTTGTATATAATTATCAATACCTTTATTGTCTGAGTATGTGCTGCGTTTAACTCTATTTTGCTTGGGTGTAATGTTACTACTATCACCTGACGTAACACCTGTTGCAGCAGGGGACGGGGGTATATTAGGTTTAGGTGCAGCAATAAAATTAATAGCATAGCTGTACTGCCATACAGAGGCAGCCAAGAACCCGGTGATCATAAAAATCCCTATTACCTTTATTACATATGCTAATCTCACCGGCATTTTGCTCTTACCTTGCTGCAGTCCTGGCAGCGTATTCTTGCGACGTTAAAGTTGCCCGCCTAAAAATTCTCAAAATGCTTGTTATTAAATGTTAGTTGTTTGTATCGTTTAAGCTCTCCCTATCAGATAGTCATTCAGTGCCCAGGCGAAGAGCTGCTCCCACGCTACTCTAAGTGATCGGTCTCTTAGGACCGGCAAGTAGGGGCGGAGGTGGGGCATGGAATATTCTATGGCCAGGAGGAATGCTGTGTAGTAGACACGTACCCTCCTCTTCTTTAGGTATGTTGGCCTTTTTATTTCGTATACAAATTGGTGTGACAATTCTTCTGGGTAGTTATCGTCTGGGAGTACCATCTACGCCTGGGCAGTGAACTTGTTAGTTAACTTTTTCTTAACAATACAATAATACGCAGTTCCTGTATGTGCGAGAGAAAAAAGAGAACATTCACTTGTTTACATGTGTATTTGTGCAGGTAATGTCTTTCAGTTCAGTTATAACTATACTTGGGGGTCAATGGGCGGGGGGTTTGTGCTCAGATGGCGGAAGTATTTTTACTCTTTGAGCGTGTGACCATGTGGTGGGCAGTATGGGGATCACCCCTTTCTTCGTCAGTTATTGTCTCCGGGGAAGCTGGGTAGTTACACGGTAAGGGGACAATTGGGTCGTTGTCTGTGGTAGAACTTTCTTCCGCTGTCGGGGATGTTGTTGCTGTTCTTCCAATGGACCTGTCGTTGGCGCTGGGGCGGGTCTGCAGTTTGTAGATCTTTACATCATGTAGGTGGTTCCAGGCACGCTTGTCCTTTAGTTTTACTGCTCTTGTTGATACGTCCTCTACCAGATGGGGGCCAGTGAACCTCTTATCGTTCCACTTCCTATTGAAATTGCGAAGTAGCACGTGGTCACCTTTTGCAAGTTTGCACAAGTTCTCCTTTTCCAATTCTGTACTGGCACCTTCTTCTTGATTGCTGGTAGACCTGCCCCGTGTGCGCTCGAGCTGTTGAGACACAAACACAACACTAGTAATCAAAGAAGACACATATTGATACATTTCATCTCCTAACACACTCGCTGAACTTTCGTGGTCAGTGAATGCCCTTGACGTTGGCGTTAGGGGAAGGCGCATTTGACGTCCAGTAACCACCTCGTGAGGGGTGAGGTGGTGGTCGGACCCTGGCCTATTCCTCAATTCAAATAGGGCTAATGGAAGGCAATACAACCAGCTTTTCTTTGTTGTTTGTTGTATTTTTGCAATTGCCTCCTTCAATAGGCCATTCAGGCGTTCACATACACCGTTAGCCTGTGGGTGGTATGCACATGCAAATTTGTGTTTTATGCTCAGCAATGATGTGATATGCTCGAACATTTCGTTTGCGAAATGCAGGCCATTGTCTGACCTTAAGACCTCGCACACTCCCCACCTGGGGAAGACCTTCCTTACTAGGAATTTGGCTGCTCTAAATGCATCTGGGTGTGAACAGGGCCCTGCTTCAATCCACCTAGAGAATGGACATACTACTACAATCATATACCTATTACCTTGACATATGTTGATCATATCAACATAGTCAATGTGAAGGTGCCGAAAAGGTCCCTCTGGCCGGGGTATGGTACCTCTTATCACTTTTAGGGTATGACCGGCCGTAAACTGTTGACATGTGAGACAATTGCTGATAAAATTCGACACATGAGAATTTAACTCGGGACAGAACCAATCTTCTCTAATTCGTGCTGCAATTATTTCCTTGCCTGTATGGGCTGGGTGATGTAATTGGCTCAGGGCGGTGTTTAAAAGTGCCAAAGGTATTACAATTTTTCCAGTGCCACCCTGGCGCCATAGTGCGTCGGTTGGTGACATTGTACATCCTCTTTTTACCCATATTTCTTTTTCGGCCATTGGTGCAGCCGCTTGTAGCTCCATAATCTGTGTGGCTGGGAGATGGGTGTACCCTTCTCTTATCAACATCTCCCTAGCCATTCCCCTCCCTCTCCCTCTCTGTGAGTCTGTGGGGTTCCATATCTCACCAAAGTACGCAGCATATTTCGCATGTGCGTCTGCTGCTGCATTCCCTTTTGAAACGTGGTCTTCACCATTGGTGTGTGCGGTACATTTTACTAGGGCTAGTTCTTGGGGGTCGTTTATTACTTCAATTAGTTCAGCCAATAAGAGGGCATGTTGCACTGGAGTGCCATCATCTCTCCTAAACCCTCTTCTTCTCCATTTTGATAGCCCTGAGTGGACAGTGGATGTAACATATGCACTGTCGGAATATATGGTTACTCGTTTGTCAAAACTTTCCTTTAATGCCAATATTAGTGCAACCAGTTCCGCGGCTTGAGCAGAGTAATGCTGTGGTAACTGTACACATTTCATAGCCACACATACCGGCGCCTCCATCATTTTTACCACTGCTGCCCCAGTCCTCCGTATCCCATCTCCTTGATCAATAGTTGATGACCCATCAATAAACAAAATCTCACCTCCCTCGAGTGCGTTTTCTTCAACTTTTCTAGTACATGAGTATATTTCAGATATTTGGGTGCAGTCATGGGCGTAATCTCCCTCCTCAATTACTTCTGCTAGGAACCTTGCAGGGTTAACCGTGCTACATCTAACAATTGCTAGTTCAGCTCTAGACAAAATGATCTCATAACCTGATGCCCTCTGCGTTGTTAGTGTGGACTTAGGTTTATTCAATATTGCGAATAGTGCATGCTCCACAAACAGTGTAGTGGGACACCCCATGGTTATTGCTGATGCTTTTTCCACTGCAAAAGCAGCTGCAGCGAGACCTTGTTCGCAAGGGAAGTGACCTAACATCACAGGGTCTAAGTGACCGCTGTAAAATGCTACTGGTTTATAGCCCAAGCTCGTTTTTTGGGCCAATACTGCTTTCATCACTGCTGAGTCGCAATGTGAAAATATAAAAAATCGGCGCTCATAGTCTGGGGATGCCAGTACTGGAGCAGTTGATATCGCGTCTTTCAATTCATCAAAGGCCTCCCTCATTTCCATAGTCCACCCCAACTTTTTCTCCCCTTTATTAGCTTCCCTCAAACCCTCAAGCAGGGGTCCTATGTATGAACTGTAATCAAATACCCATGCTCTACAGTAGTTGCACAGCCCCAGAAATTGCTGCAGTTCTCTCACAGTTTGTGGCATTGGAGTGCTTGAAATGGCCTGTGCTCTTTGTGGTGCAATCTTTCTTCCATGTTGGGATATCAGTTGGCCAATGTAAAGTACCTGTTCCTGACAGTATTGTATCTTTTCCATGTCTACCTTATACCCCTTTTCAGCCAATATCGTCAACATTTTTAAAGAGTCCTCTCTGCATTTACTTTCGTTTGTACTGCAAATTATTATGTCATCCACATACTGTAACACTGTGCTTTCCACCTCAACGTTACCCAAATCCATCTGTATTACTCTATTGAAAATTGAGGGTGATTCACAATACCCCTGTGGCAATCTGGTATGTTTCCACTTTGTATTTCGGTAAGTGAACCTTGTCAAATCTTGTGAGTCTGGGTGTAATGGTATTGAGAAAAAAGCATTTTTAAGGTCAATCACTGTAAATCGTGATGCTTCTGCTGGAATGCCACACAATATTGTGGCCGGGTTTGCTGTTACTGGATACTCTGCTTCTACTATGTTGTTCAAGGGCCTGAGGTCCTGTATGAAGCGCCAAGATCCCCCTTTAGCTTTGCGCACTGGGTACACAGCTGTGTTACATGGTGACTCTGAGGGGACCAATATGCCATTGTTTATAAGGGCCGTTATGGTTTCATATATGCCCTCATCTGCCTCTTTTGACAGTGGGTACTGTTTCACTCTTGGTAGTATGGCACCTTTTTTCAATTTTATCCTTACACCCCCTATGCTTTTTATGCATCCCACGTCATAAGGGCTAATAGTCCATAATGATTTGGGCACCCTTGCCATATCCTCCTTAAAGAAGGGAACTGGGGTGCATGCGGGTGCCTCAAGTGCCATTGCAATTTTCTGTGCTACTTGTTTGTGAGCCACTCTTAGCCATATTTCTACACTCATCATGAACACCATTTCACCTTCCTCCTTTTCTTCTGAGAACAGCTCCTCATCTGACACCTGGGTCAACCTACATCCTTCTGCTAGTGCTATCACTGCCCTCCATGCTCTCCCTTCTTTATTTGGGCGTGCACAGCAATATAATCAGTTGTTGCAATAATGCTCTCAATGTCCATTACAAACACCTTTCCTTCTGGTTCATTAACAGGTGTTTCTGGTCGGAACAGATAGGCTGCTGGCCTCCTCCATATTTTCCCTTCTATCCCTGGCATCCATGCAAATGCCATGTCTGTACCATACTGGAATAGCTCGCCATCTACTGGTTCCGCCCTAATTGCTGTCTGTCCACAGTATGCTTGCATAATCTGTCGTGCTGCGAGCATGTTAATCCCTGGAGTAGAGCATATTATGCCATCCTCTGTAAAGGAGATCGTCATATTCAACCTGTTAATTATGTCCCTCCCCAGTATATTTACTGGTGAGGCACTATAATATAAAAGTGGAATCGAAAGATCATAATCTCCAATAGATAAGGGAACGTTATCAGTAAAGGGAACCAACCCTTTAGCCCCAGAAAATCCTTGGGTGTTCATGGCTTCGCCTGACATCTTAAATTTACCTTCCCTTATGCAAGACCGGGTTGCCCCGGTGTCAACAAGGAATGATAATTTTTTTGTCACCTATCGTTACCTCTATGCGTGGCTCCTCCGCACTATTAGGTGTTACTGACAGGATGGGACACACCAAGGCCGTCTGTGGGCTGTCCTATTGGGGGTACAATGATTGGCCATTCCCTGTGTAAGGGTTGTGTCCCAAGACCGTCACCCTACCCAATTGCGTTTGTTGAGTTTGGGGTTGTTGTGTTAGCGCTACTTGTTGTTGTGGCAGTGGCTGTTGTTGTGTTATTTGTTGTTGTGGGTCACTTCCTTGTTGTAACGTCTGCTGTTGTTGTATGCCCTGCTGTCCTTGTGATGTCCTAGGTTGTGCCTGTTCATTCCATGCTGGTGTTCCTGGCCTGACCCTACACGTACGTGACATGTGTCCTAATAATCCACAACTCCAACACACGGGTGGTTCCCTGCTTTGCCATGGGAAGCTCCCCGTGTTGTCCTGGTATACTGGTTGCCCTGTGGGGTAGGAATTTCTAAGTCCTCCCACCTGCTGTTGGGTATTGTATCCGTATCCTCTCCCTCTCATAAATCCTCCTCTCCCCCTGTTATAACTATAATACCCAGCTCCTTGCATTGGGTACCCTCCTCCCATGTTTGGTGCGTGTAATTGCAGTTGCGGCACTTGTTGTGTTATAGACTGTGGAGGTGCTATTTGAGCCAGATCTTGTGCAGCCACTACTTGTGTGGGGCTTTGGGCCATTGGTGTGGGCGTAGTTATTAGTGCCCCTTCCATTGTATATTTAGTAAGTTTTTTCTGTACTAGTTTAGCCTCTTCTGTTTTCCTGTCCTCTTCCTTTTGTTTCATTTTCCCTTGCCATGTCCTGCAGTGATGTACTATAGTCAGTTGTATTTCTGGCCATGGTTTTGCTTCCATTCCCACTACTTTCTTTAGTTGTTTCTGAACTCCTTCTGGGAGCCCTTGTACTAGTATATGATAAAATATGGCTGGTGTTTTGTCCCATTGTTCTCTAGTTTCCATGCGCCACTTCTCTTGGATATCCTGGATATAATCAACAGGATCCTCATTCTCACGCATCTTACGGGAAGTAATTGCTCCTATGTCTGATGTGTCTGGGTACTGTACTCTCAGTGCCTGCCATAGCGCATGTCTGCAGTTTGCAAATGGTGCCCCATCATGCGATGTGTTTGTTATTGTTACCCCATGGAATCCCGCTCTCTTCCAAATGTCATCCGCTCTATCCCCTAATATTGATATTAACAGGCCCTTCACATCTCCTACTGCTAGTTTCTGTCCTGCGGTGTGTTTTTCCATTTCATATATCCACTTACCCGCACCTCCACTTAGTGATGGGAGCCTACATTTTATATTTTCTTTATCCGTATGCTTCCAAGGGACGTACTGTGGTCTAACCCCTCCTCTCTCCAACAGTGGCATTAAGTTGTGTCTTGTGTCACCCTTTACGTTCCATAATATCGAGTCCTCACACCCCTCTTCTTCTTCCGTTTCCTTTACCTCGTCAATTTTGTCCTTATTACCCCTACTCCTAACTCCCTCTCCATCCTTTTCCCTCTTTTCGTCATTTCCTGTATTTAATGTTGGCGTGTTTATTTGTCTGTCTTGCCTGCGACTAGGGAGGTCTCTAAGCCGACATGCATAAGGTGTCAGTTCGTCCATGAAGGGCGCAAGCTTTATTCTGCGCAGCGAGCGTGCGGTGGTTGAGCATGTAGGGTGCGATGGGGGAGGGCGTGATGGGGATGGGGGTGGTGTGGTTTCATGGGTTTGTCTTTCCACTAGTCCTTGCACTCCCTCCTTACTTCTCTCCAGCTCCTCCCTTCTCCTACTGATCCATGGCGAGTCTATGTTTGTTCGAGTGAAGTATAGCTTATCTAAGCTTTCCCTTTCACTCTTTCTTCCTTCCCTCTCCACTCCTTCTTCCTCCTCACTGCAAAAATCATTCATAAATGGCACCCCCCACTCTGCCTTTTTCCCTTTTATTGTTACTGTTTCTAAGTCTATTAGGTCTATTTCTCCTTTTCCTTTGTTACCAACTGCTCCCCCTAGTGCTGATGTTGTTGCTACCTCTCTACTTTTATATACATCCCCCCATTTTTCACTCTCCCTACTCCTCCCTTCTCTTTCCCCTTCACTTCTCTCCTCCATCTCCCTACTATTTTCCTCCCTTTTCCTTTTCAATTCCTCCATCACTTCGTTGCTCATCTGTTCCAATATTCTTTCATCCTCTTTCTTTCTTTCCCATTTCACCCTTTCTCTTTCTACTATACTTTCTATTACTTTCCCCTCTTCATATTTTTTAGCTGTCTCTGATAGTACCCTCCTCTTCCAAATTTCCATTTCCTTTTCCTTTTCTTCTTCTTCCTTCTTCTTCTCTCTCACCACTACTCTTGATACCCTGTCTGCTGCTGCTTTTACCCTTTCAGCTTCTCTCTTTTGCTCCTCATTTCGTTCCCTTAATTTTTCCAATTCGTTCTTACCTTCTTTCCTTTTCCTCACTCTCTCTCTCTCCTCCCTCTCAAGCTGTTTAATCAATTCATTCTGCTCATCCCTTAGCTTTGCTAATCTTTCCTCCAAAATCTCTTCCTTTTGCCGTAATAGCTCCTCTCCCCTCATTTCACTCTCTCTTGCACTATCCTCGTCTGTTCTCTTTACCACCTCCCTCTCTTCTCCAGTTAGTGAACCTCGTAATTTTAATAATATCTGTGCAGCTACCCACTCATCGTTTCCTATCTCTACAGTCTGCTCTTCTCCAATCCTCCCTTCCCCCACTGTCATCTTCCTATGAGCCCCATATGGTGGAGGGCTGTATGCCGGGTTCGAGTATCCTTCAGCCGCCCTTAATTGTCCTTCTATTTCTCCTAATTCTCTTAAAGGGTACAACCCTCCTCCCTCTGTTTTCACTCCCGGTGTTATGGGTATCTCGTTACTAGGTTCCCCTTTAATGTCGTCTGATTTATCAATCTTATCTCCTCCCTCTCCTCCGTTCCCCGTATTCTTTGTGCTTTCACGCCCCTTTTTCCCATCCTCTCCTTCTTTGTTAATCTCCTTTTCTTCCGGTGTTTCCCCCATAGTGAACATTCCATTTGGTCCTGGTCGGGACCCCTGGAACATCCTCCATAAGTTAAACACCTCCACATGGTTTGCCAACTTCTTCCCCTTGTATGTATTGTGCAGATGGTTTAGCAGTGAATGTTGGGCATATGGGTCGAAACTACCATTAGGCGGCCATGGTGTTAACATTTTGTTATCCGTCCCCTGGGTCCACTCTATGCTGTACTTAATTAATTTCTCCCTATGGGGTGGCAGTGTGGTGCATATGTGTTGTAGTGGGGTAGTGAGGGTGTTCCCCCACCCTCCCGACCCTGTCCCGTATGACATAGTGGCGCTCCCCTTGTTACCCTTCCCTTCACTAGCAGTTTACAATATACAACCTTATATTGTTTACCTGGCCCCGCAAGTGTGGGGACTTACGACAATCCTTTGGCACAATACGCAGTAAAAATTATTAAAAAACAAAAAAAAAACAAAAATATATCTGTGTATGATTTTATATTTTATATTCCTTCCCCTACGGCCCCCTGCGGCCGAAGCGCACGCAGTCCCCTACGGCTGCGTACCCCTTACGACGCTCTTATACAGTCATCCTGTTTCCCCATTCTCCTCCCCCTTTTACACTTGCCGTGGCCGGCGTTCTCCGTGCGCAGCCACGCCCCTCTCCCCTTCTCCTTTTCCGATCCACTAGTCTATCCTTTATCTCCGTGTCCGCTCCCTTATCATCTTTCTCTTCCTCACCACTCTCAAACCCAAAGTTCCTTGTGCTCGCGATATCCTATTAAATCCCTACTGGTGACGTCACCGATCTCTTCGAGCTACTGGTACATTCTTCATATGTTCTTTAAGTTCAAAATACACTTGCAATCTACCCCCGCTAACCCTACAGCTGTCTTCCTGTCACTCCTGGAACAAGGTAATCAAATCAATAATATAATCGGACTGCGCACGCTGCGTCGCCTCGCGTGTGATACGCCCCTCAACAGGAGGGCTTAACCAGCCAATTATCTTCCGTTTTGGGCAACTAGGCAACTAGCTACCGCCTACAGGGAAACGTCATCTACCTATCGAGTTTCTTGCTCGAACAATAGGGATCCTCGTCTACTCATTGATCAATAAAATGCCAAATCGTAGGAAACCACACACACCCACCCTTACACGTAGTCGCTACTTAGGCCAATCAGTGTCTTTACGAGCGGCCGCACGTGATGTTTTCGTGCTCCGCCCCCCTCTTTCGCGTGACGTAGCCGACTGCTCTCGCACTCGTTTCACTACCATTCATTCCATTGGCAACACTAAGTTGTTAGACCTTCGCCGTGCGTCTATACAACACCTCCCTCCTCCCTTATTTACTTCTTCCCCCCTCCCTCACAATTTCGCATTGCTTATTGTGCGTGTCATGCTCACCAAGTTCTCTCGATGCAGGGCCGCTCGACTGCGTGCACCCCTCCGAGCGGCTCGCCACCTCCCCTCGTCTGGACCACGTCTGGACACTCGCCAACCGCGGGCGGGATACTTCTCAACCGGCTCCCGAGGGCCAATATCCGGATTGCGCTGTCCGGTCTTCTCGCAGCTCCGCGATGGTCCTGTAGTCCTCAGAAGGGGGCAACGGCAGAGGGGGCCGCGCCGCCGGGCCTCCTCGCAACGGGAGTGCCTGGAAAAAGTAAAAAATCAAAAGTCGATCTTAAACAGATCTCAGCAGTGCCTCCAACTTGTGGGGGGGAAATTCTGCCGGGGTCGGCCGGGCCGTCCGCAGACCTCCAGGCAGGGAGGCCCCAACTCCTCCCGTGTATCCCAGATGAGATAGAGTATGAGACACACACAAGGAGCAAGGTGACTCTGCTGTTTATTAGACAAAACGGCAGGGATGGGTCAAGGAGCGTACGCGTCCGTCCTGACACACACACAATCGTGGGGCTCGCAGGCCCTTTTTACTGTATTATGACGCGCTACTTGCGTCACTTCAGAAAGTTAACAAAAAACCTATTGCCACTCTTAATTGGATGCTCGAGTGGTAGGGTTAGTATAGCACACATATAGAGAACAATGTTAGTGGACAAAGGGTAGTCAGGTGATATATCTGGGTTGTCCCTACAATTAGATACATGAGAATTGTTACATGAAGACTCCTGAGGATTGGTTAATACTACTTGCGTCAGTGATAAGAGCCCCATGTTCTGATTGGCGCGCGCGAGCTTCCCAGCCTGGGACCACCGCTGTTCCCAGCTCTCGGTGTACCAGCAATTTGCAACAATGTTTCACTATGGGTACGTGCAGACAATGTGAGGATTTATTCATAGCTGGAAGGCTGACCGCTCCCACTGTCGCAAATGTCCATTGAGCCTTTCAAGTGTATCTGCCTGTGTCTCGTGGCGAGGGATCCAGACTCCTCTTTTCTCCTGGGCTTGGCATCTCGTCAGGTTCGGCTTGGTCACGTGGGGAGGGACCGTGTTTGAGGCAGAATTCTGCACAATTAATATTGCTTTTCCACTGTGTGTCTGGTTTAATTTGCAGGTGTGACCTTAACGTTGGTGCGCAGAGTGCGAAGTTGCAACATCGTGCCTTTGATGATTTGTTCTTTGAATGTGGGTTTGCAACATTGCGACCTTGGCTGGTTGCTTCGCCGGGCTCATTCTGCAGGATCAGCAACCTGACTCTTGCTTTGTTAATGTCCACGGGAGCTCTTGTTTGAGGCCTACTTGGGCCTGGTGCATAAGTGGTCCGTTTGGTGCATAGGTGCTTTAGGTTATAGTAGCATATAGTTCCATGACCAGTATCGTGTCTTCATTATACTTCTCATGGTGGTAACTGGTTTCAAGAGAAGCGTGAGCAAGCTTTGTAGATGAGTTCATGACGCGTCTTGCGTTTCTGCATTCTGAAAGCCTATGTAAAAATAATAAAGATGCACGTCCGTGAATATGCCTGTCGCCTACGTCATAGCACTGAGTATATTCTTCGTGTAGATCGGTGTGGGAATGTCCAGTGTGTATAATTGTACAGATGTGCTTCCCGTTGTCTAGGTCGTCATGGCATCTCTAATGACGTGTAGATTTTAGTCTAGTTGGTCCGTGCCGCAGGTGTCGGCATGGCCAGTGCGGGCTGCTGGGCAGGCAGATGGACACATCCGTATGTTCCTGTACCAGGGTATCTGGTCGTCTGGTAAATGGACAAACTCTTCTCGTGGCGGGTGTCTGGGTCGTGACCCTTTAGGCCAAGCGCGAGAGGTGAAGGACGGGAGCCTGGTCTTCCATTCTCCCACTTCAAAGGAGTTAATTGACATCCATATTTTCCTTATCTTCCTAATATTTGCTCTAGGGAGACTTTTAGCATCTCTGTCTTCATAGTCAAATGGATTTTTCCTACATAGACCCACAACCACTCCATCCTTACCGACTCTGGCGTGCTCTAGAGCAAGTGTAGAAATCCAGTTTTCGATATGATCAATAGACATAGTCTGAAAACGGCTGGATTCCCTATACTGATCCTGAGATAGGGTGGCAACCACTTTGGCTATATTCTTTTCTGACCAGGAGAGCCTAGTTGCTGCATGATTAGCCCTTAGGTCCCCCATAGATTTAACTATATGATTTAAGTTATCAATATTCAGAGTCAGCTCCAGTTATTTTTCTCTATTTTAATATCCTTCACCCTACATGCAACATCAGGTGATACAAATATGTAATCCAATATACTCTTTACACCGTCCCTTTCCCAATGAGGTTGACCAGGGAAATCATTGATTGTTCTGCTGTTTATCATCTCCATGTCCCACAGTTAAAACAAACTCAACCAATGCTGTCCTTTGACTTTGGGGTCAATTTTCTTCTTAGGTCTTAAATTAGGATTATTCAAAGTACCCACGTCCCCAGACATATAGCAATTAAAGTCTCCAACAATCAGTATGAGTATATTTTCCTGTTTGTATGTCCAATTAACCAAAATATCATGAAGAGATTCTTGAATAATGGTAATATAAGCGTCCCCTGGGGGGTTATACACATTTATCAGTAACATTTGTTCATCTTTCTGCTCAATGCGTATGACCAATTCAACCACAATCGTAAAATCATCTGTGTTAGTTTCAATGCAACGTGATTTAACATTATGCCGAATCCCCACCAAAAGCCCCCCATAAGGTGTACCCTTTTCCCCTTTTTTAGCAAGGGATTGGAACACTGTGTAACCATTCAACACAATAGGGTCAGTCAGCCATACCTCCTGTAGACAAAAACATGTATAGTTACTGATAAAAGATAATGATCCCTCCTGGGAAATCAAATGGCTGAAACCCCTGGTATTCCATGAAAGGAATGAGATCCCTCAGTCTTTTTTTAAAAGCACTGGTAGAGATTGCGCAAATCATTTTAAGATATTTTGAATATCTACCAGTTGAACATCAGAGGTTAGAGGTAGAGGTTAATTCTCCTCCTTCTCTTGAGCTGAAGCTAGAAGCAAGGCTCCCACTTCTGGTCTTGAGACATGTGCCTTTAAACGGTTGGTGTGAAAGACTCTGGGAGCCTCCTTAGGTCTGCCTAAGTCCACCAAATAGTTCACCTCTCCAAGTTTGCCCTCAAAGTTGAAGGGTCCTATCAATTTGTCCTGCAAGGCCCTCTGCCTTGTTGGCACCATAACTAATACAAGCTGGTCTTCAGTAAACTCAACCATACTGGCCTTCTGGTCATGCCAATATTTGACCAGAGTGTGACCTGCTTTTAAGTTATCACTAGCTTCTGCCATCATGTGTGACATTCACCTATCACATAGTCAGTCACTCTCCAACCCCTCCTTAATCAGGGCCAAGGGGCCTCTGACTGGATGGCCATAGAGAAGTTCAAAGGCACTGTAACCTACTTCCTCCTGAGGGACTTCTCTATAAGCAAAGAGAAGGCATGGCAGTAGAAGGTCCCACTTTCTTTTAAAGGGTTACTCTAAAACACCTATCATGCTCTTCATAGTATGATTAAACCTCTGAAGGCTCCCGCCCTTCCCCTCTCGCGCCTGGCCTAGAGGATCACGGCCTAGACACCCGCCACGAGAGGAGTTTGCCTATCTACCAGACGACCAAATACCCTGGTACAGGAACATATGGATGTGCCCATCTACCTGCCCAGCAGCCCGCCCTGTCCATGCCGACACCTGCGGCACGGATCAACTCGACTAAACCTACACGTCGTTAGAGATGCCATGACGACCTAGCCAACGGTCAGCACACCTGTGCAAACATGCACACCGGACACTCCCACACAAAGAATATATTCAGTGCTATGACGTAGGCGACAGACATACTCACGGACGTGCATCTTTATTATTTTCCACATAGGCTCTCAAAATGCAGAAACGCAAGATGCATCATGAACTTATCTAAAAAGGCTTGCTCACGCTTCTTCTAAGAACCATGTACCATAATGAAGAATATAACGGAGACACGATACTGAGGATAGAGCAATATGATACCGTAATCTAAAGCGCTCTGCATCAAGCGGTTCCACCTATGCACCAGGCCCAAGTAGGCCGCAAGCAAAAGCTTCCATGAACATTGAATGAGCAAGAACTGGGTTGCTGACCCTGCAGAATGAGCCCGGCGAAAGCACACCGCCAAGGGCACGATGTTGCAATCTCGCACGCTGCAAGCTAACGCCAAGGTGGCACCTGCAAGATAAACCAGGCACACAGTAGGAAAAACAATATTAATTGTGTTGAATTTTGCCTCAAACACGGTCCCACCTCACGTGACAAAGCCAAACCTGACAAGTTGCCAAGCCCAGGAGGAAGGAGACGCCTGAATCCCACGTTTCAAGACACAGGCAGATACAATTAAAAGACTCATTGGACATCTGCAGCAGTGGGAGTAGTCGACCTCCCAACATATGAATAAATCCTCACATTGTTTACACCTACCCATATTAAAACATTGTTGCAAGTGACAGGTGCACCGTGAGTTGGGAACAGCGATAGTCCCAGACTGGGAGGCTCGCGAGCGGACCAATCAGAACATGGGGCTCCTATCACTGACGCCATTAACATTGACCAATCCTCAGAGGTCTTCATGTAACAATTTTCATGTATCAAATTGAAGGGACAGCCCAGGTATACCACCTGACTAACCCTCAACCACTAACACTGTTCTCTATATGTATGCTATACTAACCCTACCACTCGAGTAACCAATCCAGAGTGGAGATAGGTTTTTTGCTAAACTTTCCAAGTGACGCAAGTAGCGCGTCATACTAAGGTAAAAAGGGCCTGCGAGCCCCACGATTGTGTGTGTGTCAGGACGGACGCGTACGCTCCTTGACCCATCCCTGCCGTTTTGTCTAATAAACAGCAGAGTCACCTTGCTTCTTGCATGTGTCTCATACTCTATCTCTTTTGGGATATACGGGAGGAGTTGGGGCCTCCCTGCCCGGAGGTCTGCGGACGGCCCGGCCGACCCCGGCAGAATTTCCCCCCGACAAGTTGGAGGCACTGCTGAGATCTGTTTAAGATCTGCTTTTTATTTTTACTTTTTCCAGGTAATCCCGTTGCGAGGAGGCCCGGCGGCGCGGCCCCCTCTGCCGTTGCCCCCTTCTGAGGACTACAGGACCATCGCAGAACTGCGAGAAGACCGGACAGCGCAATCCGGATATTGGCCTTCGGGAGCCGGTTGAGAAGTATCCCGCCCGCGGTTGGCGAGTGTGCAGACGTGGTCCAGACGAGGGGAGGTGGCGAGCCACTTGGAGGGGTGCACGCAGTCGAGCGGCCCCGCATCAAGAGAACTTGGTGAGCATGCCACGCACAACAAGCAATGTGAAATTGTGAGGGAGGGGGGAGGAATTACATACGGGAGGTGGGAGGTGTTGCACAGGTGCGCGGCGAAGGTTTGACAATTTAGTGTTGGCAATGAAATGAATGGTAGCCGAACGAGTGCGAGAGCAGTCGGCTACGTTGCGCGAGAGAGGGGGGTGGAGCACGAACACATCACGTGCGGCCGCTCGTAGACACTGATTGGCCTAGGTCGCAACTACGTGTAAGGGTGTGCGTGTGTGTGGTTTCCTACGATTTGGCATTTATTGATCAATGAGTAGATGAGGATCCCTATTGTTCGAGTAAGAAACTCGATAGGTAGATGACGTTTCCCTGTAGGCGGTAGCTAGTTAGTTGCCCAATACAGAAGATAATTGGCTGGTCGATAACTCCTGTCGAGGGGCGTATCACACGCGAGGCGACGCAGCGTGCGCAGTCCGATTATATTATTGATTACCTTGTTCCAGGAGTGACAGGAAGACAGCTGTGAGGTTAACGGGGGTAGATTGCAAGTGTATTTTGAACTTAAAGAATATATGAAGAACTTACCAGTAGCTCGAAGAGATCGGTGACGTCACCAGTAGGGCTTTCATAGGATATCCCGAGCACAAGGCATCTATCTTTCTGAGAGTGGTGGGGAAGAGAACTGTGGTAAGGGAGTGGAAACGGAGATAAACGGTAATGAGTTGATCGGGGAAAGGCGAAACGGGGGACGTGGCTGCGCACGGAGAACGCCGGCCACGGCAAGTGTAGAAGAAGGAGGAGGAGCAAGTGAAAATAGGACGACTGTATAAGAACGTCATAAGGGGTACGCAGCCGCAGGGGGCTACGTGCGCCTCGGCCGCAGGGGGCCATAAGGGTGTCGTGTAAAGGAAGAAAGACAGAAGAAAATATACAAATGTAAATACTATATTTTTATAATTTTCCTTAGCGGACTATCGCAAGTCCCCAAACTTACGGGGCCAGGTAACGATATAAGGCTGTATATTGTAAACTGCTAGTGAGATAACCGCTACCAAATAGGGGAAGGGTAACAAGTGGAGCGCTACTATGTCACACGGGACAGGGGAGGGTGGGGGAACACCCTCACTACCCCACTACAACACATATGTACCACACTGTCGCCCCATAGGGAGAAACTGATCAAGTATAGCATAGAATGGACACAGGGGACGGACAACAAAATGATAACACCATGGCCGCCTAATGGTAGCTTCGATCCATATACCCAACATTCACTATTAAACCATTTGCATAATACATACAAAGGGAAGAAGTTGACAAACCATGTGGAGGTGTTTAACTTATGGAGGATGTTCCAGGGGTCCCGACCAGGACCAAATGGAATGTTCACTGTGGGGGAAATACCGGAAAAAAAGAGATTAAGGAGGAAGGAGAGGATGGGAAAAAGGGGAGTGAAGACCCAAAGAACACGGGGAACGGACAAGAGGGAGGAGAAAAGAATAATAAATCAAATGAAATAAAAACGGAACCGAGCAACGATATACCCCTCGTAAAGGTAGTGAAAACAGAGGGAGAGGGGTTGTACCCTTTAAGAGAATTAGGAGAAATAGAAAGAGGACAGTTAAGGGCAGCTGAGGGGTACTCGAACCCGGCATACAGCCCTCCACCATATGTGGCTCATAGGAAGATGCCAGCAGGGGAGGGGAGGACTGGAGAAGAACAAACTGTGGAAATAGGACATGATGAGTGGGTAGCCGCGCAGATATTATTAAAATTACGAGGTTCATTAACAGGAGAAGAGAAGGAGGTAGTAAGGAAAACAGACGAGGATAATACCAGGGAGAGTGGAATGAGAGGGGAAGAGCTGTTACGACAAAAGGAAGAGATTTTGGAGGAACGACTAGCAGAGTTAAGGGATGAGCAGAATGAACTGATCAAACAGCTCGAGAGGGAGGAAAGAGGGAGAGCGAGGGAAAGGAAAGAAGGTAAGAACGAATTGGAAAAAATAAGGCAACGAACTGAGGAGCAAAGGAGAGAAGCTGAAAGGGTAAAAGCAGCAGCAGAAAGGGTATCAAGAGCAGTGCTGCGAGAGAGGAAAAGGGAAGAAGAAGAGAATGAAAGAGAAATTGCAATGTGGAAGAAGAGATTACTATCAGAAACGACTAAGAAATACGAAGAAGGGAGGGTGATAGAGAGTATATTAGAAAGGGAGAGGGTGAGATGGGAAAGGAAGAAAGAGGATGAAAGGATATTGGAAAAGGTGAGTAGCGAAGTAATGGAGGAATTAAAAAGGAAGAGGGAGGAAATTGGTAGAGAGATGGAGGAGAGAAATGAAGGGGAAAGAGAAGGTAGGAAAAGGGAGAGTGAAGTAAGGGGGTAGGTGTATAGAGACGCAGAAGTAGCAACAACATCAGCACAAAGGGGAACGGTTGGTAAAGGATAAAAGGGAGAACCGGACCTAATAGACTTAAAAACAGTAACAATCAAGGGGAAAAAGACAGAGTGGGGGCTGCTGTTTGTGAATGACTTTTGTAGTGAGGAAGAAGAAGGAATGGAGAAGGAAGGAAGAAACAGTGAAAGGGAAAGTCTAGATAAACTATACACCACCCTGACCAATACAGACTCACCATGGATCTGTAGGAGAAAGGATGAATTGGAGAGAAGTGAGGAGGAAGAGCAAGGGATAGCGGAAAGACAGACACATGAAGCCACACCGTCACCATCACACCCTCTCCCATCCCACCCCACATGCTCAACCACCTCACGCTCATTACGTACAATCAAACTTGCGCCCTTCACAAATGAATTGACACCCTATGCAGGTCGGCTTAGAGACCTCCCTAGAAGCAGGCAGGAAGGACGAATACACACGCCCACATTAAATACAGGAAATGATGGAAGAAGGGGACAGGATGGAGAAGAAAGAGTTACGAGCAGGGGAAATATGGACGAAATTGATGATGTAGAAGAGAGGGAAGAAGAGGAAGGGTGTGAGGACTCGATTTTATGGAACACAAAGGGTAAAACGAGACATAACTTAATGCCACTTCTGGAGAGGGGAGGAGTTAGACCACAGTACGTCCCTTGGAAGCATACAGACAAAGAGAATATAAAGTGCAGGCTCCCATCACTAAGTGGAGGTGCGGGTAAATGGATATATGAAATGGAAAAACACACCGCAGGACAGAAACTGGCAGTGGGAGATGTAAAGGGCCTTCTAATATCGACATTAGGGGATGCAGCGGATGACATTTGGAAGAGAGCGGGATTCCCTGGGGTAACAATAGTAAACACATCGCACGATGGGGCACCATTCGCAAACTGCAGACATGCACTGTGGCAGGCACTGAGGGTACAGTACCCAGACACATCAGACATAGGAGCAATTACCTCATGCAAGATGCGTGAGAACGAAGATCCTGTTGATTATATCCAGGAAATCCAAGAGAAGTGGCGCATGGAAACTAGAGAACAATGGGACAAAACACCAGCAATATTTTATCATATACTAGTACCAGGGCTCCCAGAAGGAGTTCAGAAATAACTGAAGAAAGTAGTGGGAATGGAAGCAAAAGCATGGCCAGAAATACAACTGACAATAGTGCACCATTGAAGGACATGGCAAGGAAAAATGAAACAAAAGGAAGAGGACAGGAAAACGGAAGAGGCTAAACTAGTACAGAAAAAACTTACTAAATACACAATGGAAGGGGCACTAATAACTACGCCTACAACAATGACCCAAAGCCCTACACAAGTAGTGGCCGCACAAGATCCCTCCCAAATACCACCCTCACAGACTATAACACAACAGGTGCCGCCACTCCAACCATACACGACCAACATGGGAGGAGGATACTCAATGCCAGGAGCTGGGTATTATAATTACAAAAGGGGAAGAGGAGGAATTGTGAGAGGGAGAGGATACGGATATAACACACAACAACAGGTGGGAGGACTTAGAAATTCCTACCCCACAGGGCAACCAGTATACCAGGACAACACAGGGAGCTTTCCATGGCAGAGTAGGGAACCACCGGTGTGTTGGAGTTGTGGATTAATAGGGCACATGTCACGCACATGTAGAGTAAGACCAGGGACACCATCATGGAGTGAACAGGGACAACCAAGGCCCACACAGGAACAGCAGGGCATACAGCAACAGCAGACGTTGCAACAGGGAAATGAACAGCAACAACTAATAACACAACAACAGCCACAGACATATTCACTGCCACAACAACAGGTAGCAATAACACAACAACCCCAAGCACAACAAACACAACTGGGTAGGGTGACGGTCCTGGGACACAACCCTAACACAGGAAATGGTCAATCGTTGTACCCTCAATAGGACAGCCCACAGACGGCCTTGGTGTGTCCCATCCTGTCAGTAACACCTAATAGTGCGGAGGAACCACGCATAGAGGTAACGATAGGTGACAAAAAATTATCATCCCTTGTTGACACCGGGGCGACCCGATCTTGCATAAGGGAAGGTAAATTTAAGATGTCAGGCGAAGCCATGAACACCCAAGGATTCTCTGGGGCTAGAGGGTTGGTTCCTTTTACTGATAACATCCCCTTATCTATAGGAGATTATGACATGTCAGTTCCACTTTTATATTATAGTGCCTCACCAGTAAATATACTGGGGAGAGACATAATGAACAGGTTGAATATGACGATCTCCTTTACTGAGGACGGCATAATTTGCTCTACTCCAGGGATTAACATGCTCACAGCACGCGGATTATGCAAGCATACTGCGGACAGACAGCGATTAGGGCGGAGCCAGTAGATGGCGAACTCTTCCAGTACGGGACAGACATGGCATTTGCATGGATGCCAGGGATAGAGGGAAAGATCTGGAGGAGGCAAGCAGCCTATTTGTTCAGACCAGAAACACCAGTCAATGAACCAGAAGGAAAGGTGGTTCCAGTGGACATTGAGAGCATTATAGCAACAGCTGATTACATTGCTGTACATGCCCAAGACAGAGAAGGAAGAGCATGGAGGGCAGTGATAGCACTAGCAGAAGGATGTAGGCTCACCCAGGTGTCAGATGAGGAGCTGTTCTCAGAAGAAAAGGAGGAAGGTGAAATGGTGTTTATGATGAGTGTGGAAATATGGCTAAGAGTGGCGTACAAACAAGTGGCACAGAAAATTGCAATGGCACTTGCGGCACCCACATCCACCCCAGTTCCCTTCTTTAAGGAGGATATGACAAAGGTACCCACATCATTGTGGACTACTAGCCCCTATGACGTGGGGTGCATAAAAAGTATAGGGGGAGTAAGGATAAAATTGAAAAAAGGTGCAATACTCCCCAGAGTGAAACAGTACCCACTATCAAAAGAGGCAGATGAGGGCATATATGAAACCATAACGGCCCTTATAGATAATGGCATATTAGTCCCCTCAGAATCACCATGTAACACGGCTGTATACCCAGTCCGCAAGGCTAAAGGGGGGTCTTGACGCTTCATACAGGATCTCAGGCCCTTGAACAACATAGTAGAAGCAGAATACCCGATAGCCGCAAACCCGGCCACAATATTGTGTGGCATTCCAGCAGAAGCATCACGATTTACGGTGATCGACCTTAAAAATGCTTTTTTCTCAATACCATTGCACCCAGACTCACAAGATCTGACAAGCTTCACTTACAGAAACACAAAGTGGAAACACACCAGATTACAACAAGGGTACTGCGAATCACCCTCAATCTTCAACAGAGTAATACAGATGGATTTGGGTAACATTGAAGTGGAAAGCACAGTGTTGCAGTATGTCGACGACATAATAATTTGCAGTACAAACGAAAGGACATGAGAGAGGACTCATTAAAGATGTTGACAATATTGGCTGAAAAAGGTTACAAGGTAGATATGGAAAAGTTACAGTACTGTCAAGAACAGGTACTTTACATTGGTCAGCTCATATCCCAACATGGAAGAAAGATTGCACCACAAAGGGCACAGGCCATTTCAAAAACGCCAATCCCACAAACAGTGAGGGAACTGCAGCAGTTCCTGGGTCTGTGCAACTACTGTAGAGCATGGGTATTTGATTACAGCTCATACATAGGACCCCTGCTTTAGGGGTTAAAGGAAGCTAATAAAGGGGAGAAAAAGTTGGGGTGGACAATGGAAATGAAAGAGGCTTTTGATGAATTGAAAGATGCGATATCAACTGCTCCGGTACTGGCATCCCCAGACTATGAGCGACAATTCTTTATATTTTCACATTGCGACTCAGCAGTAATGAAAGCAGTGCTAGCTCAAAAAACAAGCATGGGCTACAAACCAGTAGCATTTTACAGTGGCCACTTAGATCCTGTGATGTTAGGTCATTTCCCTTGCGAACAAGGTCTCGCCGCAGCTGCTTTTGCGGTAGAGAAAGCATCAGCAATAACCATTGGGTGCCCAACTACACTGTTTGTGGAACATGCACTATTTGCGATATTGAATAAACCTAAGTCCACCCTAACCACGCAAAGGGCATCAGGTTATGAGATCATCTTATCCAGAGCTGAACTATCAATTGTTAGATGTAGCACGGTCAACCCTGCAAGGTTCCTAGCAGAAGTACTTGAGGAAGGAGATTATGCCCACGATTGTACGCAAATAACTGAAATGTACTCATGTACTAGAAAGGTTGAAGAAAACGCACTAGAGGGAGGTGAGCTCCTGTTCATTGATGGAGGACTGGGGCAGCAGTGGTAAAAATGATGGAGGTACCGTTGTGTGTGGCAATGAAATGTGTACACTTACCACAGCATTATTCTGCTCAAGCAGCAGAATTGATTGCACTGATCTTGGCGTTGAGGGAAAGCTTTGACAAACGAGTGACCATGTATTCTGACAGCGCATATGTTACTTCCACTGTCCACTCAGGGCTGTCGAAATGGAGAAGAAGAGGGTTTAGGAGAGCTGATGGCACTCCAGTGCAACACGCCCTCCTATTGGCTGAATTAATTGAAGCAATAAATGACCCCCAAGAATTATCTTTGGTCAAATGCACCGCACACACCAATGGTGAAGACCACATTTCAAAAGGGAATGCAGCAGCAGACGCACATGCGAAGTATGCTGCATATTTTGGTGAGATATGGAACCCCACAGAGTCACAGAGAGGGAGAGGGAGGGGAATGGCTAAGGAGATGTTGATAAGAGAAGGGTACACCCATCTCCCAGCCACACAGATTATGAAGCTACAAGCGGCTGCACCAATGGCCGAAAAAGAAATATAGGTAAAAAGAGGATGCACAATGTCGCCAACCGACGCACTATGGCGCCAGGGTGACACTGGAAAGATTGTAATACCACTGGCACTATTGAACACCGCCCTGAGCCAACTACATCACCCAGCCCACACAGGCAAGGAAGTAATTGCAGCACGAATTAGGGAAGACTGGTTCTGCCCCGAGTTAAATTCTCATGTGTCGAATTTTATCAGCAATTGTCTCACATGTCAAGAGTTTACGGCCGGTCACACTCTGAAGGTGATAAGAGGTACTATACCCCGGCCAGAGGGACCCTTCCAACATCTCCATATTGACTATGTTGATATGATCAACGTATGTCAAGGAAATAGGTATATGATTGTAGTAGTATGCCCATTCTCGAGGTGGATTGAAGCAGGGCCCTGTTCACACCCAGATGCATTTAGAGCAGCTAAATTCCTAGTTCGGGAGGTCTTCCCCAGGTGGGGAGTGTGCGAGGTACTGAGGTCAGACAATGGCCCACATTTCGCAAACGAAATGTTCCAGCACATCACATCCTTGCTGAACATCAAGCATAAATTTGCATGTGCATACCACCCACAGGCCAACGGTAAATGTGAACGCCTGAATGGCCTATTAAAGGAGGCAATTGCAAAAATACAGCAAACAACAAAGAAGAGTTGGTTGTATTGTCTTCCACTAGCCCTATTTGAGCTAAGGAATAGACCAGGTTCCGACCACCACCTCACCCCTCACGAGGTGGTTACCGGACGTCAAATGCGCCTTCCCCTAACGCCAACATCAAGAGCATTTACTGACCACGAGAGTACTGCAGATGTTCTTGGTGATGAAATGTACCAATATGTGTCTTCTCTGATTACTAGTGTAGTGTTTGTGTCTCAACAGCTCGAGCGCACGCGGGGCGGGTCTAACAGCGATCAACAAGAAGGCGCAGATAAAGAATTGGAAAAGGAAAGACTGTGCAAGGTTGCTAAAGGTGACCACGTACTACTTCGCAATTTCAACAGGAAGTTGAACAGTCCACGCTTCACTGGCCCCCATCTGGTAGAGGAGGTATCAACGAGAGCAGTAAAGCTACAGGACAAACGTGCCTGGAACCACCTACATGACGTAAAGATCTACAAACTCCAGACCTGCTCCAGCGCCACCGACAGGGCCACTGAATGAACAACAGCAGCGTCACCTACGGAGGAAGAGACTTCTACCGCAACTAACGGCCTAAGTGTCCCCATACCCTGCCACCCCCCAGATTCCCCAGAGACAACTATTAGAAAAGAAAGGGGTGATCCCCATACCGCCCACCCCATGGTTACACGATCAAAGGGTAAAGAGACTTCCGCCAGTTGAGCCCCAAACCCTCTGCCCATTGACCCCCTACCCACTGTAGTAATAACGGAACTGAAGGACATTGTTTTGCACATATACACATGTAAACACCTGAATGTTCTCTTTCTTTTCTCTCGCACATGCAGGTACGGCGTATTATTGTACTGTTACTGTTGTAGATAACTAACCAATTCACTGCCCAGGAGTAGATGGTACCCTCAGACGATAATTACGTGGAAGAATTGTCACACCAATTTGTATATGAAATAAAAAGGCCAACGTACCTGAAAAGAAGGAGGGTACGTGTCTACTACACAGCATTCCTCTTGGCCATAGAACATTCAATGCCTCACCTCCAACCATGCTTGCCTGCCCTAAGAGATAGATTGCTTAGATTGGCGTGGGAACAGCTCTTCGCCTGGGCACTGAATGACTACTTGATAGGGAGAGCTTAAAAAACGACAACTAACATCAATAACAAGCATATTAAGAATTTTCAGGCGGGCAACTGTAACGTCGCAAGAATAAGCTGCCGGACTGCAGCAAGGTAAGTGCAAAATGCCGGTGAAATTAGCATTTGTAATAAAATTGATAGGGATTTTAATGATCACCGGGTTCTTGGCTGCCTCTGTATGGCAGTACAGCTATGCTTTCAATATTATTGCTGTACCCAAACCTAATACACCCCCACCCCCAGCTGCAACAGGTGTTATGTCAGGTGGTACTAGTAAAATCCCACACAAGGAAAATAGAGTTAAACGCAGCACATACTCAGATAATAGAGGCATTGACAACTATGTACAAGATTCAGCACACATCTCAAACAATATATGGTATCAACACATGACCCACATAGGTAAGCAGACAACAGAAGACAGCTGCTACGTTTGCTCATTGATCCCATACGCCATGAGCGCTTCTCGAACATTTGTTGCCACGGAGATAGATGGAAAAATAGCACAATGTATAATATACCTGGCATTGTTCCAGACGAAAGGAAGATTTCAAGGGACAGTGGTGCATCTGGTGTGGAAAACACAAGATACATATCCATATGAAAACAACTTTCTCAAGACTTATTTGAGTTACCACAAGAGCAGTTTCCATGCTGAAGGATTCAAATACATAACAAGTGGTCCTGAAAAAGGAGAAACAAAGAAAGTAACACTGCAATACCTACCATGTGATTGGTACGCTACTGAAGTCCCTGGTAAAAACGGATGTTGGGAAAGACCACTGATGATAATAACAGGGAAGGTGTACATGGACAACAAATGGGACATAGGAGTGGTTGGCAGCAACATGGTAACAAGAGAAAATATTTCAACTATTGATGGACATAACCATAGATGTTGGATGACTTGGATCAAGTACGTACCCATGCTCACGTGGATGGAGAAGGATGAAGACCCAATAACAATACTGCCGCTAACTGCGCCTAAGGTATGCTACCAACATAAAGGAGAGGTGGATGTAGGATACAACACCAACTGTGAAAGCGTGATGGAGTTACCTGAGGGGGGAGCAGGAACAGCAGTAGTAATGGACCATTACTGGGCCTGTGGAGACAAGGCGTACCACACACTGCCCCCTTTGTGGAATGGTGTATGCACTATAGTACACGTTAATGTACCATCACTAGTAGTACCCCAGAATCATGTGAATATGGCAAATTTCCCCAAGATGGATGAAGGGAACAAAAGGAAGAAGAGATCTGCACAGCCTCGGAAAGGGCCAGAGAACCGACGCAACGGCAATAACACTGTCCTCAACAGAAGGAAAAGACAAGGAGAACTTCTGACAGGAAATTACCTGTGGGGAAGGTCGGAAACAGCACTCACCTCAATTCCGCCGGAACACAGACTATTCAGCAGAGCAGAGTATCAGAGTTCGGGAGGATATCTCGCGCTCACACCAACAACTTATTATGAGACCTATTATCACTGTTGCTAAATTTCCTCAGGATAGGTTCACAAAATCCTCAAATTGCATAACGTTTGCCAGTTCAATATATTTTAATTCATCTTCCAAAGTAAAGAACAGCCGACACGTGTTTCGACCTTTGGTCGTTATCAAGGCTGTACAGATAATTACATTCATCCAATATATCGAAAAAAGGGGAATAAAAAGAGAAAATTCAAAAACCATACCATATGGTGCCAACATGTCAGGTCAGGATATGGGAAAATTCACGCCATAGTCAAGATATAAGATGAATATTCAAAGAAAAATAAACATAAAACAATAATTTAGTTTTTCCTCAAAAAATATGTGTGTTAAACATAACATCCAATTGTCAACCGTTTTCACAATAAAACTCAACTCCAATATATTGGTTACACAAATTACTGATTATCACCCTGTGACACCATTCCAACATGACCAAAGGATATGTAAATATTCGAAATGCAGCATTAGAAAATAGAGTTGAAACTTACCCTCTCTTTGTCAATTAGTTTTACCTTCCATCCCTGTATTGTAGACCCTTTAAATTAAATTTAATAGTATGAATTACATGAACGTCTTATCCCATATTATAGCATAGATTGAAATTTAGAATGTTCACCAACCTGTAGATCTATGTTCTTAATATACCATATGTTCCAATAGTCTTTACATTCGAAATAATTTAGGTCCAAAATTGGCTTTCACCTAAAAGAAATATATATTTTTTACTTCGCTTCATAGGGTTAACTATAGATCCCCATATTAACCATTTCCATAGTTAAAAATACTCATCGGTCAATAAATCCCTGATGCCATTCAAATTATATTGTTGAACAAGAAAATATATAATATAATAATATTGCATAATGTTCAGTTCCCATATGCGCATCATGAGTTACTGAAGGACCTCCCTCAACCATTCCAAAAGGATGGTGCTGTTAAGTAGAATGTATCCTGTTTACAATTCAGTACCATGCTTCCCTATTAGTATTCCAGTTTTCCATTAGCTTACCTTTACATGGGCTAAATCCCAGAACCTCGTTATGCTAAGGGGATCCCACGAGTTTCCCCTTCCATTTTAAGTGTATTGTCACTCACAGGATCGCGGGCCGCACCGCGATGACGTCATGCGCACGCACGCGCGATGACGTCACAAGCACGCGATGACGTCACGCGCACGCACGCGCGATGACGTCACGCGCACGCGCGCGCGACGGCGCCATAAACACGCGCACTCAGCATTATATGGGCATTGTTATAGAATCCCCTGATTACGAAAGTAACATAAATTGCCCTATTAATTTAAAGTATGGGGTAACTGTAACTGATTGATATTAGCCAACGAATGACATATATTGGCAATTTATGTTACTTTCGTAATCAGGGGATTCTATAACAATGCCCATATAATGCTGAGTGCGCGTGTTTAGGGCGCCGTCGCGCGCGCGTGCGCGTGACGTCATCGCGCGTGCGTGCGCGTGACGTCATCGCGGTGCGGCCCGCGTTCCTGTGAGTGACAATACACTTAAAATGGAAGGGGAAACTCGTGGGATCCCCTTAGCATAACGAGGTTCTGGGATTTAGCCCATGTAAAGGTAAGCTAATGGAAAACTGGAATACTAATAGGGAAGCATGGTACTGAATTGTAAACAGGATACATTCTACTTAACAGCACCATCCTTTTGGAATGGTTGAGGGAGGTCCTTCAGTAACTCATGATGCGCATATGGGAACTGAACATTATGCAATATTATTATATTATATATTTTCTTGTTCAACAATATAATTTGAATGGCATCAGGGATTTATTGACCGATGAGTATTTTTAACTATGGAAATGGTTAATATGGGGATCTATAGTTAACCCTATGAAGCGAAGTAAAAAATATATATTTCTTTTAGGTGAAAGCCAATTTTGGACCTAAATTATTTCGAATGTAAAGACTATTGGAACATATGGTATATTAAGAACATAGATCTACAGGTTGGTGAACATTCTAAATTTCAATCTATGCTATAATATGGGATAAGACGTTCATGTAATTCATACTATTAAATTTAATTTAAAGGGTCTACAATACAGGGATGGAAGGTAAAACTAATTGACAAAGAGAGGGTAAGTTTCAACTCTATTTTCTAATGCTGCATTTCGAATATTTACATATCCTTTGGTCATGTTGGAATGGTGTCACAGGGTGATAATCAGTAATTTGTGTAACCAATATATTGGAGTTGAGTTTTATTGTGAAAACGGTTGACAATTGGATGTTATGTTTAACACACATATTTTTTGAGGAAAAACTAAATTATTGTTTTATGTTTATTTTTCTTTGAATATTCATCTTATATCTTGACTATGGCGTGAATTTTCCCATATCCTGACCTGACATGTTGGCACCATATGGTATGGTTTTTGAATTTTCTCTTTTTATTCCCCTTTTTTCGATATATTGGATGAATGTAATTATCTGTACAGCCTTGATAACGACCAAAGGTCGAAACACGTGTCGGCTGTTCTTTACTTTGGAAGATGAATTAAAATATATTGAACTGGCAAACGTTATGCAATTTGAGGATTTTGTGAACCTATCCTGAGGAAATTTAGCAACAGTGATAATAGGTCTCATAATAAGTTGTTGGTGTGAGCGCGAGATATCCTCCCGAACTCTGATACTCTTGCCTACTTTGTACAAACTTTGTGGGAAGTTTGAGGGAGTGATATCACTTGCTGCCGACCCCCCCTTATTTTATTATATTATTTTTTTGAAATTCGAGAGTGGAAAATAGCGCACGCAATTTGATAGCGATCCCACAATAATTGGTATTTTTATTCAGCAGAGCAGCTATGTTCTTCTCCTCAATAATACATCCTGGACTGCAGGCCTACGCAAACGCGAAATGGCTCCAGATAACTAGGTGGGAACTAATGATCACAATTAACTCTACAATAAATGGATTCAACGCAATAAAAGAGGAATTGCGAGCAGTAAGAATGGTTGCACTACAGAACAGATATGTACTGGACCTCCTCACAGCAATGGAAGGAGGAGTTTGCGCAAAGATAGGACAATCATGCTGCACATTCATTCCTGCTAACGATGCTGACAATGGTACACTCACGGAAGCTGTATCACAATTGGCCCAGATGCACTCAAAAATGATGGATGAAAGTAAAGGTGTGAAAAAGGATGAGAGCTGGTTTTCAATATTATGGTCATGGATGCCATCTTGGCTGTCAGATGGACTGAAGATTATAGTTGGATGTACTATTTTGGCTGGAGCTCCACTGATCATAATAAGATTTTGGAAGGCCCGGAAGGCACGCACCACAGACGAGATGATCGAAATGGTTGGTATACACCTCTTGATGCCAACAGATGACGGCCAACACACAGGCACAATCATAAAAGAGAGAGAGAAGTTGCGCAACCAGATCATCACAAACCACCTGGACCCACCATCTGTGAAGCTCGAAAACCCAAGAAACCCAAGGAGCTACATAGGGAAATGGGTATACTGCACTCCTGGAGGAACCTGTGAATATATGTATTGGTCATTTGAAGACCATGTTAACCACTATGGACATTTGGGAGGAATAACTAAAATATGGAGAGTAAGAGGAGATAAAGAAAAGGATATGTTTGTGGTCGACAAGTCGACCAGAGGGGGGACTGAAGTGGGAGAATGGAAGAACAGGCTCCCGCCCTTCCCCTCTCGCGCCTGGCCTAGAGGATCACGGCCTAGACACCCGCCACGAGAGGAGTTTGCCTATCTACCAGACGACCAAATACCCTGGTACAGGAACATACGGATGTGCCCATCTACCTGCCCAGCAGCCCGCCCTGTCCATGCCGACACCTGCGGCACGGATCAACTCGACTAAACCTACACGTCGTTAGAGATGCCATGACGACCTAGCCAACGGTCAGCACACCTGTGCAAACATGCACACCGGACACTCCCACACCAATCCACACGAAGAATATATTCAGTGCTATGACGTAGGCGACAGACATACTCACGGACGTGCATCTTTATTATTTTCCACATAGGCTCTCAAAATGCAGAAACGCAAGATGCATCATGAACTTATCTAAAAAGGCTTGCTCATGCTTCTTCTAAGAACCATGTACCATAATGAAGAATATAACGGAGACACGATACTGAGGATAGAGCAATATGATACCGTAACCTAAAGCGCTCTGCATCAAGCGGTTCCACCTATGCACCAGGCCCAAGTAGGCCGCAAGCAAAAGCTTCCATGAACATTGAATGAGCAAGAACTGGGTTGCTGACCCTGCAGAATGAGCCCGGCAAAAGCACACCTCCAAGGGCACGATGTTGCAATCTCGCACGCTGCAAGCCAACGCCAAGGTCGCACCTGCAAGATAAACCAGGCACACAGTAGGAAAAACAATATTAATTGTGTTGAATTTTGCCTCAAACACGGTCCCACCTCACGTGACAAAGCCAAACCTGACAAGATGCCAAGCCCAGGAGGAAGGAGACGCCTCAATCCCACGTTTCAAGACACAGGCAGATACAATTAAAAGACTCATTGGACATCTGCAGCAGTGGGAGTAGTCGACCTCCCAACATATGAATAAATCCTCACATTGTTTACACCTACCCATATTAAAACATTGTTGCAAGTGACAGGTGCACCGCGAGCTGGGAACAGCGATAGTCCCAGACTGGGAGGCTCGCGAGCGGACCAATCAGAACATGGGGCTCCTATCACTGACGCCATTAACATTGACGATTCCTCAGAGGTCTTCATGTAACAATTTTCATGTATCAAATTGAAGGGACAGCCCAGGTATACCACCTGACTAACCCTCAACCACTAACACCGTTCTCTATATGTATGCTATACTAACCCTACCACTCGAGTAACCAATCCAGAGTGGAGATAGGTTTTTTGCTAAACTTTCCAAGTGACGCAAGTAGCGCGTCATACTAAGGTAAAAAGGGCCTGCGAGCCCCACGATTGTGTGTGTGTCAGGACGGACGCGTACGTTCCTTGACCCTTCCCTGCCGTTTTGTCTAATAAACAGCAGAGTCACCTTGCTTCTTGCGTGTGTCTCATACTCTATGGCCCTCATTACGACCCTGGCGGAAAGCAACCGACCGGACCGCCATAGCGTAAATAGCGTTTCCGCCATTGCACGACGGAGCAAAGTGCGGCTCATTCCGACCCATCGGGCACGAGCACCACGCCATGGCGGAAGTGCAAAGTCCGCGATGGCGGAAATGACCCCAAAACGGCCCACACCGCCGCCGTACGGCGCCCTAGGTGCAATTCCGCCAC
Organism: Ambystoma mexicanum; assembly: GCF_040938575.1. NCBI lineage: Eukaryota > Metazoa > Chordata > Amphibia > Caudata > Ambystomatidae > Ambystoma > Ambystoma mexicanum. The sequence goes on along the minus strand of NC_090926.1, from coordinate 941,934,612 downwards.
CCATCTTAGCGGTCAATGAGCGGCAATCGGAAAGTACGGTGACCGGAAATATACGGAAACGGAAGTAAAAACATGGTCCCGGAACGGGAAACAGCACGCCGTACACCTATAAAAACACTATTTCCACACAACCATTAAAAATACTACCCTGAGACACATCCCAACCCGTCATCCACCCTAGTGAAACCCAGAAAAATGGGAAAAGTAGCGAAGAAAGCGTGCGACCGCAAGCGGCAGGTCCACTTCTCCCGTGAGGAACTCACCGTGCTCACAGAGACCCTCCAGGAGAATGCTGCCGTCGTCTTCTCCACGCAAATGACCAGGACGGCACTTGCGAACAAGAAGGCCATATGGGCCCTGGTGGCACAGCGGGTAAGTGCGGTGGGGACCGCACCCCGCAACCCACAGCAATGCAGAAAGCGATGGGACGACCTGCGGATCCGCGTCCGTAGCATACTTTCTGCCAACCGCAACATTGCCACAGCAACCGGGGGAGGATCGAAATCACCCATCAAGTTGACCCCCTGGGAAGAAATCTGTGCCTCCACCATTGGAATGGAGAGTATAGAGGGAGTCTGAGGGATGGAGAAAGGAGTGCAGACATCCGAAGAATCAGGTAGGTGTCCCAAATAAAACAATGCCAAAACCACAATGTCCAATCATGTGAAGTACCACGTGTCCACATAGTGCAACAGTAACACATGTCCAGGAGAACGTCCACATACATAGGCCTGATAGCACACCTTAAAACTCACATCAAATACATAAATAATTAAAAATCCCAAAAACACCCTCTACACGTGCAGCAGGCACACCCTAACTGCAGGCTGCAAAACAACTGCACCCTCACTCCACACACAAATGAAACCACCTCCAAGGCCCCAACCCAAATCACCCTCAGGTACCACCCCAATGCATGTGATACATTGCCATTCCAATTTCCACAGACCCATTTATAACGCTCGCCCTCCTTTACTCCACCACAGGGTCCGATTCAAACGACGAGCTCCAGGACACCCCTACCAGCACACCTGCAAAGAGGGCCAAGACCAACGGCCAAGACACGGCAGCAGCACAAATCAAGTGGCAGCACACAGGAGGGAACTTCAACAGGCACCCCAGCAGCCAGCATACCCACAACAGCACCACCACAGGTCCCCCCAATGGATGCCACAGAAGGCACTGCTTCTGGTGGCAGCAGCACCATAGGTGACACTGCATTAATGGCAGCATGCTCCGACACAGAAAACGGGGATGTCGAAGTTAGATCCATCCATGACCTGTCTCAATCCCCCTGTCTGTTCCATCCCGTACACCATGAGGATACCACGCAGGGGCACCCACAAGACGACGACTGGCCATCCCCCACAAGCCCTGTGGCAAGGCAACATGAGGTGACCAGCCCCTCTGTGACACCACCGCAAATGGCCATGGCCCAGCAGAGGCAACAGTCCCTCGACCAGGTAATCGTGCAACAGCAGCAACTGGCCACGCTCCTCAAGGACCATGCCGATGAATGTGGGGGCACTAAGGCAGACATAGAAACATCAACTGAGACACTTAGGGCAGAAATGGAGAGAAGTACAGAGACACTAAGGGCACAAATGGAGAGTAGCACCGAGAGCCTGAGAGTAGAAATGGAGAGAAGCACCGAGAGCCTGAGAGTACAAATGGAGAGAAGCACCGAGAGCCTGAGGGGGGAACTGCATGCGACGTCCAAAGACGTATGTGCCGAACTTGCCGCTGTGCGCCGTGTGCTCACTGAGCTCTCACAAACCCTTAGGGACATGCATGGACGTGAGCAGGCAGAGACATCATCCGTTGCAAGTTCCGTCCAGGGCAGCCCCCAACGTAGATCTGGGAGGAACCTGCGCTCCACAGGCAGGGGTGCCCCTGATACCCGGAGAGGGGGCTTGCAATAGCGACTGCCCACTGACAATGAGCATCTTTGGACACTGGTGTTCGGGGGGGAGGTAGGAGGATGGAGGGGGTGTGTTGGGCTCACTTGGGTGGCGGGTCGATAGGGTGTTTAACATGATATCACATATGCCATAAACAATGCACGATCATCCAATGAGATGTGTGTACATTGATCTTTGTGTACGAGGCCATTATAGGCGTACAGACCATATTGTGCATGTTCCAGACACACACAGTGCCACGAGTCCCGTGTCCATGTATCAGCCACCAGGCGTGAGTGCTAGAAACATGCATCTATGATATGCTGACGAATGTCACGGCCCTCCTGTGCCTCGCAGACTCCTTGAGGTGCTGCCACATCCCCACCCTCATCATGACCATCTTCAGGTGCTTGCAGTTCTGCGTCAGGGGGCATGGGCACATTTCTACGTACGCACATGTTGTGTAGCATGACACATGCCATGACCATCTTTGCAACCTTCTCATGGCGGTACAGGAGTGCCCCGCCAGACCTGCTGAGGCAGCGGAAACGAGTCTTCAGTAGGCCGAATGCCTGTTCTATGACTACACGGGTACGTGAGTGGGCATGGTTGTAGTCCTCCTCATGCTGGTCCCGTGGGTTCCGGACTGGTGTAAGGAGCCATCTCTTCAGTGGATACCCGGCATCACCTGTATGTGGACAATAAAGGAATTTTGAGGAATGCCATTGCTACGTACGCACCCCCCCCCTTCCTGACAGGTCATTGCCGCATCACATACCCCACATTATCATGCTTGAAATGAGACTCACCGAGTAGCCAGGATCTGTTCCCTGCGTGTCGCTCCATGTAGCGTGGTATTGTAGAGTTCCTCAAGACCATAGAATCATGGGTTGATCCAGTGAATCGGGCACAACAATGTGTAATGATCCTGTTGGAGTCACACACCATTTGTACATTCAGAGAATGAAATTGTTTTCGGTTGCGGTACTGGGCCTCCATGGCATGTGGGACGACCAATTCCACATGGGTGCAGTCGATGGCACCAATGCAACCCGGTATGCCGGCAAGTGCATGGAATCCCACTTTTGCGTTCGTAATCTCCTGCTCCGAGCGTGGTAGAGAGATGTAGTCGTCTGCGTGCTTCAGGAGGGCATCGAGCACTTGCAATAGTGTCCGTGAGAACAGTGGCTGTGAAATGCCATGCAACTGTCCGACTGTGTGCTGGTAGGTGCCTGTGGCCAGGAAGTGGAGTACAGAAACCACCTTCAGTAAGGGTGGGATGGCGGTTGGGCTATCTATCATGCTGACAAGGTCAGCCTGTGTCATGTCCACAATGGCGGTTATGGTGTCCCGGTCCAAACGGTAGAGGGTGTGGATCTGCTCAGCAGTGAGGTTGAACGGATGTGCTCGGAGGCGTGGGATTGCGGGCTGCCTGCGTGGTGGTAGTGGCTGTGCTGGCGGCCCTTGCTGGCCATGCATTGCCCTCCCTTTCCTCCTGCGTCTCCTCCGTGCCGCCGGTTGTTGTAGTAGTTGGGGTTCGTCTTCTTCTTGAAGTTGGAGTACTTGCAGTGCTATCAGGTCCCCCAGGGCCAACATCGCTAGTCCTGCCGGTAGCATTTCGGAGTGGGTGTGGTTGTGGGAGGGGGTTGGGTGTGCAATTTATGTGTTTTCAGGCTGTATTGCCTCCACCTGTGGTGATTCATTCCACCTGTGCAAGCTGCTATCCCCTTTGGGCGAGCACGTCCCGCACACAACGCTGCAATTCGACGAATGGCATCTTGCTATTACAATCATGTATTTGTACCCGATGGCAGTGTAATATTGGTTGATATGTTCATTCTGCTATGGTCCCATTGTTTCACATACTATCTTTGCAGTCGCGAACAGACTTGTGAAGGGTCAGTGGAACGTAGTACTCGAGTAACGGTGGACCCTCATGCAACACTGTACCGAGGTTCACCGACGGGCGGGGCGTCCCATTTGTGAGTGAAGGCAGTTGCCATTTTCACACACAGCCGCACTAGATGGATTAATTTGTGATTTCAAGCGGCCACAGATGCCTTTTCGACGTGATGTTGCAAATGAGGAATTCGAAGGACGGCGCTTTCGGTTTTCAGCTAGCGGCGAGGAGATGCCCACAGGTCTGACTGCAAATATAACGTTCTATTGTTCAATGTCCTTGGGACAGGGGCCATGGCGAGGATGCAATGATTGATATGAATAGTATGGGATGCGCAATAGCGTAGTGGACGATGAGGCCGGACGTTCCCAATTACATGTTACTTCACAACACTGGAATTACGGGCTGGAGCACAGTGGATTTTGCAGGCTGCATAACGCACAGACTCAATGGAAATTTCACATGTTATGTGAGTATGAAAACCGGCGTTTTCATTACGGGATGAGGGAATGATGTATGGATGCATGGACAGATGATTTAATACAGAGTTTGCCATGTACAGGGCTTCTTGGAATCTATCCACCTCCCCTGCGCTATGTGATGCAGGGCTGCCATAGTGGGACCATCGTCTATCTGGCCTTGTTGAACCCTCCCTGTCTCGACGCGCCTTCAGACAATTGTGTCTATGCACGTTACTAATCCCATCTGATGGATTCTGTTTTAACAGACGCATGCACAGAAACACTTGTTTGTGATAGTGTTTTCACCTCGATATAGATAGTTATGATTCGCAAGTGGTTTTTGGGTGGTGATGATCCTTTGGAGTGGGCTAGCATGCATATGGCTGTGGATTTGGTGTGATCATTGAAGTGAGTAATTCAAATGAAGTTCTGATGCCCATACTATTCTTTTTCATTTCATTTGGGTGACAGGTATCTCCTCCCCTTTTGCCACTGCCATCTGTATGCCACTCCTGCAGATGGATTTTACTCCCGACACCTGCTGCTTCGTGTTAATCAGTGGAGCAGCATTACGATCTTATGGGACGATCGCCAATGGGCCACATGCCCTTACGCAGTACTAGTGGCTAGGAGCAACATTTCGGCCTTTCAGCTGGACTAGTGCCTCCCTAATGGGACGGCCCTGCGGTTCTAGGCGCTTCCATGTTGCCTTTTCGTACGAGAATGTAGCCCCTGTGTACCATGAGGGAACAGGGTGTCACACAAGGAGTAGCTGGTCATTTATTGCGGATGCAGCCCACAATGATGAAATATATTTTGGAGTTCATGGCCTAATGGCTGTATGGGCTTGGTGAATTTGTTGTGCATTAAATTTCTATTCTGATATGAACCGTGTAGCGTTCTTCTTTGCAAGTGATGTGGCATATTCCTATTTGGGGAGCGATGTATTGTGAGGAGATCTGCATTGGGTTCCAGCTTCGGAGTATAGTTGCGTGGTACTGTGCTGGGCGCGTTTGCCTACGAAGCCCAGTGGGGTCAGGGATAAGGGCTGCCAATATGACTGTTTTAATGATGTCATGCTCAGGGGCGGGGGATTAGCTTTTGTGTAACAGATGCCGGTCAGCCAGGTGGATTGGTGGAATGATGTGATTATCAGAATATGGCTGGTCACAGGTGCCTGTGTTTGCGTGCGTTTCTTGGAGGGAGACTGAGGTCATGTCCATTTGTATAGCTTCTGTATTCGTGCCATCTGTGCCCTGCAGCTCCCATTGGCCCCTCTTGAGATTCATTTGTTCGTTGGCAGGCATGGATGACTAGTACATTTCACTGGTTGCATTGTGTGACTTCATTGCACCTACGGGGAGTTGTACAATGTGGCCAGGGAGCGGTGTACAGGCACTCAGTAGGGCCGTTTACGGTTGGTTCGCGATGCCGTACTTCTCACCATGGCGGAATGGTACTTTCCGCCGTGCTTGATGGCGTTAGGTGCATGTCCGCTAGGGTCAGAATTCACGTACCGTTGCGCCATGGTGGTAATTACGGTTTGGCATGGCGCGTGCGCGCGTACTTGGTGCAGTTAGCGTTGGCGTTCACTACGGTGTCGCTAATGGCATCGTACTTTGCGGTGACGGGTCATGATCGCACCGAGCGCTATTCGATGGCGGTATTGCATTTCCGCCATCGTTTTTCGATTTCCGCCAGGGTCGTAATGAGGGCCTATCTCTTTTGGGATATACGGGAGGAGTTGGGGCCTCCCTGCCCGGAGGTCTGCGGATGGCCCGGCCGACCCCGGAAGAATTTCCCCCCGACACCTCTCTACCAGTCCATTTGTCTGTGGATGGTAGGCCATAGAGAACTTGTAAGTGACACCACAGTTTTTCCACATGGCTTGCATATAGTGGGACATAACATTGGATCCCCTGTCGGATATCACTTCCTGAGGAAACCCTACTCTGGTAAAAATACCAAGTAGAGCCTTAGCCACAGCCCGAGCCATAACAGTCCTCATAGGTATTGCTTCAGGGTACCTAGTAGCATGGTCTACTACAGCCAGGATAAACCTGTTCCCTGAATATGTCAGAGGGTCAAGGGGACCAACAATGTCAATGCCCACCCTCTCAAAAGGAACTCCCACCACTGGAAGAGGCACCAGGGGTGCCACCTTCTTGGCTCCACTCTTGCCAGAGGTTTGGCAAGTGTGACAGCTCCTACAGAATTTGTCAACTTCTGAACCCATCTTAGACCAGTAGAAGTATAAGGAGAGCCTTTCCTTGGTCTTTTTGAAACTCAAATGACCAGCCAAAGGTATCTCAACTGGAGTCTGTTTGCTAGGGGCACTACAAATTTGTGCAGTCCCCAGGGATAAACTCAGTCAGTTCACTGTAGAAGAGGCCATCTTCCCAGTGCAACGTATGTTTCCCAGGCCCTTGCCCATTGAGCTGAGAAGCTGCCTGTAGGCATAGAACTTAAAGAGTAGGACACTCTCTTTGTCCTCTGCTGTAGTCTGTCCTGTTAGGTCCACCTTCTGCCAGTAAAGACTGCAGCTCAGGATGGTCAACAGGGTCGAGATCTCCAACTAAAACAATCTCTTCCTCCAGATCTGACTCTTCAGAAACTGGATCAACCACACAGGGTGGTACATCACACTCTGCCTCAGCAGGTGGAGGAGTCACAGGCGTGACCTTGGACAATCTTGGGGATGTCCTTGTTGCTAGCACAGGGGTGATATTTGTCTTTTTCTTGGAGGTCTTGGGTTTCCCCTTTGCCTCTTCCTTTCCAGAAATAGCAGTGAGCAACTCCTGTGGGGTGGGAGTGATAGCTTCCACTATCACCTCCTCTAAAGAGCCTCTCAAGTTGCTCTCCCTTGCAGGCCTAGTGAGCTCCTGTTTCCTTTTACTGGGAGGCCTAGGGGTAGTAGACACAACTCCAAGAATTTTCAGGTCATTACCCAACAGGACTCTCCCAGGCACTTCAATCGGCACACTAATAGTTATCTTGACAGTCATATGATTACACTGGATGAGAGCTGGTAACTGGGGAAGCATTTGCACAGGGCCTCCAGCTAACTTGGTTAGCAACATCCTCCACCTTGAAAAATGTTTCATCAACCACAATTATGCTGGTTCCAGTGCCTCTGATGGTAGGGGTTTCTTGGTCCTGGCCATTCACAAGAACACTATCTTTATAATACTCGTTAGTATTATCTGGGATGGAATTATAGACATATAAATTCTGTTGTTCCCACAAGTACAGGGACACTAAAGAAACAGTAGCTGAGACTCTCATGGGTACATCAGCCAGTAGGTGAAAGTTTCCACTTGCCATAGGTACTTCTTCCACTGGGGAGAAGGCTAAGGAGACAGTGTGGTCCCGTGAATGTTTACCCTTACATCTAGGATCCCCTTTCACATGTTCAGTTGAAACACAAACATAACATTTCCAAAATGTCTTGATGAATCGGGGTTTGTTCTGAATGGGGATTTGTTCTAACCTCCATCTGGTGTGGGTCCAGATGGTCACTTGCCTGATTTGGTTTCCCGGGTGGTTTACCCTTATGTTGTTGTTTGGGGCCCTCTTTTGGATGGGAGGTATTTGAATTCTCTATGTTATCTTTCTTTGACTGCTTTCCCTAATCTTTGTCTTCTGAGTTGCCCCAGAATCCTTGTGAGTAGCCCTGTTGGCAACCCACTAGTCAGCAGCCTTAGCTAACTTCTTTGGATCTGTCTCCTTAGAATCAGCCAAGTGCTGTCTGAGCTCAAGAGAGCAGGCATAATAGATTGACTCCAACATAACAAGATTTCTCATAACTTCATAAGTGTTTACTCTGTAACCCTTAACCCAACCATCTATGTTTTTCTAACATTCACATACCCAGGTAGCCCAAAGGGTACCATCGTGCTTAATCAGGGTCCTAAACTTCTTAATGTACTGGGAAGGGGTCTTCCCAAATCTAGCAATTAAAGCTAGCTTCACACACTTATAATCCATCCTATCCACCTGCCACAACTCCATCACAACATCAGATGTAACAGTGGGTAGCCTGGAGAAGAGCCAAGGAAGCAACTGATACCCTGTAATGTCTTGAATCCTATGGTTATAGTCAAACCTTGCCAACCAATCCAAAATATCAAGCTTAACCTCATACATGTCCACAATTTATTTAGGCATGCAGGGATTTTAGGAATGGAATACCTAGAAGACTCTGGGAGAGAAGCATTTTCCAAAGACAACTTTTTCATTTCTAAGGCATGGTTCATCTCCATTTCTCTGAATTTAAGTTCTTGATGCTTTTGTTCAGTTTGAGCATTTAAACGTTTAAATTCCAATTCAAGCCTAATCTTTTTCTAGAGCAATTAATTCAGGTTTTAGTGTAGGACCTGTAGGGGTCCCAGTGGACAAAGGTTGAGGTTGTTGAGCAGGTAGAGGAGCAGTGAGGCCTACATTGTGGGACATACATGCCTCATCTAACTCATCAATAATAGACACATTATCATCCTCATCATTTTCCACATTTGCTGATGGGTTAGGCATTTCAGACCTACCCTCCAGACTTTGTTTCTCTAACAACCTTTCAATCAATTCAGACTGTTTGCCTTTAACAGAGAGATTCCTATCTCTTCACAGATTTTTCAGATAACCCACAGTGTAACTAAGAAGGGTCTCCTGACTATAGTTTTCCATATCAGACATGATTAATGTTGCTTTTCAGTGATGTTTAGCCTTGTGGTTAGTTGATCCAAGGTAATAGCAGCACTCTAAGTGTAATCACTATACTTGATTCTCACCTCTGTACACCAGTGTTAGGCAGAATTATATGCAGTACCCTTTGGGAACACCACACACAATTAAGACTACAAGTGACAGTACAAATTCACCTTTGGTACAAGCCAGTACTACACAGTAAAGTGGTAGCGATGGTTGAGCAGCCAGACTTATCTCAAGAGTAAAGTGAGCAGTATCAATAGTTACACAAAGGACAGCAAATACTATGATTCAAACAAACACTGACTCAAGGTTTCTGAGTAAAAGAATATGCATTTATTCACACATCAGTTATAAAACATTTCACTATTATCTAGCAGTTGACAAATCACAATCTTAATACACTACAACACAACCAATAGATTCTGGACAAGTTGAGCTCAAAATGAAGTGTGAGCAAAATGGCACTCCAGTATTTTAAAAGGGAGGGAAAGACAATGTTAGACAAAGGTTGAGCAGCACCAAAAGTATATAAGCAGTACAATCTAGAAAAAGGAAGTACAGTGAGGAAATCAAATCAGGTGGCCGGGGCCAAAGTCAATAGACCAAAGTCTTTGCAGAGGATCACACAGTTCAGGGTAGTTTGCGGTTAAGTCTTTTCCAAGAGTTCAGAACGAAGCTGGTCAGATGAAAAATTACTTTAAACAATAAAGGACAAGCCCTCAGATTGGCAAAAGATTTCACCCACTTTCACTGCGGCTGGACGAAACAAACAACCGGGTTAGCACAGAACCTTTAGAGCAGAAGAATGCTGTAGCTGAGGCCGATGTTCCTGGCAGGTCCTGCAGGATCACGGTTCCTGAAGCGACTGTCAGACTGACAAGAAGGAGGAAGACGGGAGGGTCCTGCTCTGCCCAGTGAAGAAACCAGCAGTGGAGCAAAGCAACAAATAAATTGTGCGCTCCTTAAAACCCAAGCAGGGTCCGATCCTCCTGGCTATCCGGTTCACTGTAGCTGTGCACAGCAAATTCGACCAGAGGAGGGCGGCCTGGCTTGCAGTTTGGCAAACTGGTTGTCCCCACCAGCTCAAGGGGAGACGATTCCTTGCATGCCTTCCCTGTCGACAAAGTTTAGAGATTCGGACCCGCAGCAGGGCTTCACCGAAAGGTTCAGTCGTGGTAGAGGTCTTCTGTCAGCTTCTCTTCAGTTCTCTTGATCCAGTGGCGATTCTGCCTTCTCAGTCCCAGAGACCTGCTTTCTGTGCAGTTTTCCCCCATTTGCACAGCCTGGCTGTCAATCACACAGCAGGGTGGCTGACCTGGCGGGACAGTCAGCTAGCCAATCAAACAGGAGTGCGACTTGGGTTACTAAGGGAACCCATGGCAGGGGTCATAAAACCCCTCCTTCACATCCTGCCTACCCAGACTTTCAGGCTCCAAAGGAGAGCTTCTGTGCAGAAGCCCACCAAAGGTCGGTGAACAAAGGGACCAAACCTGGTTTGGCATGCAGAGTAAAACACGAGAAAGACCTTTACAAAAAGAAATGGTGAATAAACCTAGACGGAACCAAATACAAGTAAATGTGGTCCACCGGATTTAAGTTTGAGGCTACTAAGATAGTCTAAAACAATACCAAGGCTATTTAAAATAACCGCGGCAGTAAAAATAGGAAAGATACCACTGCCACCACCCAAATCTTAATGAAAATGGAACTAAATAATGTTCCATGAGAAACAGACGAAAAGGGGTAACTATAAACCCTTTCCAGTACTCTATGTAAGATAGTTTGGACTTGGTCTGTGGTTTTAAAAGACTAATAAAGTCATTGGCAACTTTACATTTTCTGGGAGACAGTAGTCAGTCCCAGAAAATGGAGTCTGAGTTGGGAAGTCTAAAAAGACAACCCTGTGTCACTGCACTAAAGTAAAAAGATGATGCCTATGGAGTAGTTGAGGCTCCACAGTCTATGAACACAACAATGTTAAACACACATCGGCAAAACACATGTAAGAGTGGGAAAAAAGGCTCACACTCTTACCAGGTGAAAGAAATAAATCCTAGAAATCCAGCAAAGCTGCTGATGGACTCAGTAGGTAAGGGAAATTAGCCATTCTGGAGAATTCTCCCTAACACATCTCTATGGGCCATTTTGAGCTGTATAACACTTCGCAACACACACTTTTCATGGAACTCAACTCCATTGTTTACAGGGCAGGTTCATTGATGACATTTTAGTAATCTGGAATGGCACAAAGAATCAACTAAAAGCATATCATGATCACCTGAACAACAACTCTTATAACTCACATTGCAAGAAAGCACAGAAAGGATCCAATTCCTTGACTTGGAACTATACATTGACAATAATACAATCTAGTTCACTCTATATGTCAAACATAGCATCCTTCATGCATTCAGTAACCACCTTCAGCACATAATGAACAATATGCCATTTGGAGACTTTCTAAGAATTAAGAGAAATTGTACGCAAACCAAAGAATTTGAAAAGCATGTACTAGAAGCCGAAGAAAAATTTAAGATCAGAGGCTACAATGCACGGTTGCTCAAAAAAGCCCACCTCAAAACAGAATTCAGAACCAGACAAGTATTACTACAAATTAAAATCCAAACAAAAACTATGGAATCTAAAGAAACCAGATTCATCACCACTTACAATTCCGAAGCACACAAATTGAGGAAAATATTGACAAAATATTGGCCTATTCTAAAAGCTGATAAGGATCTCAAAGATTATCTAAGCAACACACCAAGTTGGACATATCGTAAAGCAAGCAACCTGAAAAAAAACATTTTGTGTCCTTCGCATTTTCAAGAGGTCAAGCACAGCTAGGCAATGCGCCTAATCCTTATGACATTACAAATGTGGATCATGCACAATGTGCTCCCACTCAGAAAACAGCATCACTTCATTCAAATTACCAAATGGAAAAGATGACAAAATTAGAGACTTCATTAATTGTAATTCGAAATTTGTAGTTTATGTAATTAAATGTTCCTGTCACAAACTATATATAGAAGTACAATTCGACAACTCAACATCAGAATAGCGGAACATCTGCAGACTCTCAAACATAAAGATACCAGGTACCGATTAGCGTATCACTTTTTTCTGGAACACAAACAAGACAATGTTGACTAGGTGACATTTTTTTGGCATTTAAAAAGTACACAAACAAATGAGAGGAAACAACTGGGAACAATTATTAAGACAATGTGAAGCTAAATGAATCTGTTTAATGGATGGTTGCCAGTCAGAATTAAACACAGACACGGAAATGACACACTATCTATAACATCATTACCCCAACCAATAAGCTCTGTTGTTCCTTTCCCCAATTAAAACTCCGAATCAATAAATGAAGCATTGTCCATACAGCAAATAATTATCAACAACAATTTGTCAGCAAACAGACACTTCGACCCCACCTTACAAAAGATTCCCCCGGTAACTTCTACCATCTTTAATTTCCAGGGCACATTATAACTCAACTTTGTAAGTGCATTGCACTTCATATACATTAATGCTCCAATCATAAAGCTGTTAGTGAAATATTTACTTATTGTTCAATACTTCTACTAGTTTACATAGTTCTAATTGAGAAATGGACTTCAATCTAAAGATATAACCATCCCCAAAACTGCATTCAAATACACATGTAGAACTTAGTTGGCCCCTATTCAAAATGATGGAGGACGTGATGACGCAATAGTGTTGAAATCACACATAACATGTCATCACGTCACTATAAATAGACCGCCATTTTTGACTTTCAAAATCAACAAAAAACAATATGGTTATCACACCATGGCATTTAAAACCAGAAGCACACAACGACTTCAAAATCAAATAAGTCACAGGCACTTTTCAACCACCAGAGCATTATTAATATTCAATACTTCTCAATGAATCTAATGAATAGTAATGTCCTTATTAATAGGTCACACAACAGTATGTGCAAAGCAATGATCGGGGCCGCAAACCTATTAGCCAAAACTAATGTTTTCAGGAATAGAAACTAATTCCAGAATTGTCTTGAGGATTAAAGACACACAATTGGTGTAAGTGAAAAAAGCTTTTTATTTTATTTTTTTATTATTTTTTTCTATTATTTTTTTTAATAATCTAGCCAAAACACAAATTAAATGCAATATGATTCAGTAGAAACTACTAAATGTTCAGGTGTAAACTCAAGTGATAACACAACAAACAGTAAAATGATCTATAAGAAATTAAATCATGCCAAGTTCCTATGTGCAGCCATGCATTTAAACTGAGCAACTCTCCAAACACATGCAGTTTCAAAAAGCATTGCCTAGCATAACAAAATATAATGTCTCTCTTTCAATTTTTCTTGTAGGGCTCCAAGCTCAAAATACTCATACGCCCAACATACCGTCCTCAAGAACCAATGATACAATTGGGGAAACATGTGTCAAGGGACTTTCAAGAGGCACTAATTTAAAGTTGTAGGACAATAAAGAATCTAAACAAACAACCAATGCGAAGAAACGTTAGAGCACAATAAAGAAACCAAAGCAACCAACAAAGCCAAAACTGGAATCAATGTAAAGTAACATTGTAACGGATTATGAGCGACCATTAAGAGGTTGATAGCAAAACAGGGACATCAAAGTAGTATACAACTCATGTGAAGAAACATTAGAGAACTACAAAGGAATCAACCCAACTAAGAATTGCCACAACTGGCATCAATGTGAAGTAACATTGCAATGGATCATTAATAGGCACATTTACAAATTGGCAGCACAAACACTTGCCATATTGGAAGTAATGTGAAGTAACATTATTAAAACCACCAACATTCAAGTGGGACAATTTTAAATGAAAAGTGGCAATAATAAGAGACATCAACGTACAGCAATTCATATTTTTGATGTGAAGTAACATCATTATAACTATCAAGTGGGTTCTTCAAGACATCAGAAATTAATGTGAAGCCACACTACAGAGAGACTCAGTAAATGGACAATTTAAACTCGTGACTTCATATCAGTCACAGTAGCGAGAAGATAAAAATATATAATAAACAAAATTGAAAAACTTTACTTGAATTATTGATCTCATTTGGCGCAATATGAGGTGATTCAAATTGTCACAATTATTCATTGCATTAGGCAGCCTCATTGTGCTAATCACCATTCTGTTACAGCCACAGGAATCATCCAAAGTCAAGATAGCTAATATTTGGAGCTCGCTTCTAGATTGCCTAAAGGTTGCAATTCTCCTTTACTCTACTTGCACCCTGTACCTTTGACCATTGATTTGTTCCCTGACTCCTGCTTCATTAGTCTGCTCAACTTTTATTTTCTCTCGCATTTGGGATCTATGATGTCCATCCCAACAATACCCAATCAACAAGAGCAGGTGACTTAATTTGGAGAGAATTGTAGAGAATGTTACTCTGGGAACGCAATGAAGACAATAAGAGGAATCTTGCCTCGACCTTCAGGGTCCTTTCGGGAGCTCCAGATAGATTGTGTGGATATGATACAAAGGTGTTGTCATTTTCGGTATCCTATTGTAGTTCTTTGCCCATTTTCATGATGGCTTGAGGCTGGTCCATGTGAACACCCTGATGCTATGTTGGCAGCAATGTTTTTGTTGAGGAAAGTGTTCCACAGTGAGGGATTTATGAGATACTGAAGTCTGATTAGGGGACCCACTTCTTTAATGTCTTGTTTTCAGAGATCACTGCACTCTTGGGGATCAAGCACAGGTTGTGTTTGGTGTACCGCCCTCAGGATAATGAGATTGTTTAGCGTATAAATGGAATTCTTACATTTTGATTTACTAAACTTTGTATTGATCTGGTGGAAAATGTGTTGCACTGCCATCCACTGTCCTTGTTTTATTTAAGGAATCAGCCATTGAAGGATCATCTATTACGTAATGAGTAAAGACCGGCTCAACTGAATATTGCAATTCATGCACTAACCTGGTTGGGTTGGTGATCCTGATGCAGCAACGGCAGAAGTAAGAGACCCCCTGAGGACCCTGCCCCCACACCGCAATGGAACAGCCCACGGTGAAAGGAGCACGAGCCCCAGGGAAACCCTCTGGGGAAAAAAACCCTGGACGATCTAGACGAGTGCCTCTCGGGTGGGTGGATGTCTTCTGTTGTGTATTCTCGGTAGAGCGGGAATCCGGGACTGGGAATTCCAGTACCGGGAAAGACTCTACATGGAGCAAAGGAAACCCCAGGAAAGGGAACCCGTCTGGAATAAATCTCCCAATTGCTCCGGGGGATCTGTGTTAGGCAGGAGAAGTATCAAGAGTTAGCCCGATCGGGGACTGAAAGAAGGACAGGAGGCTGGATTCGGCAGACCCGGAAGTACGGGCGAACTTAGGCGAATCGCGGGTAAATGGCACTGAAAAGATGCTGGAGCGTCTCTGAAAACAGTAGCGACGCTATGAAGAGAGCCCCGCTTCTGCTTTAAAGGGATCACATGACTTTCGTTGAGGACGTGGAAAGACTAGACAGCTAATACTTGTACAGGCAGAATTGGCTGACTTCAGTGAGGCGGAGCGTTGTATTGAACCACAGAACCTTTTCTTGTAAAACAATGACCATCGCCTAAATGGTGTAACATCATCATCTTGGTCAACATGAGATAGTGACTGGGCATAGACTCCACATGCCACTTTCGCTTGCACACACAGTATTAGATGACCACCAGTCAGCAGAGGTTTTTGGTGAGGAGTTTAGGGAAAACCTTAGGGGTTTAAACAAAGGTGTCAGACGTATATCTTCACAGGTTGTGTTTTGTCATCAGCAGTTAATGGCAGGAATCATTCAAGAACCTGAAGATCCACAATGGTCTGATTTGCTCTCCAGGAACCTGGTTTTTATTCATACCTTTGTTTGATGGTGGCATGATACACACTTCTATCGGCCGTCCCAAGTGATATTCACGACCCCAACTGCTGTGAAGGTGGAGAGCAACAAGAGCCGGATGCATATCAATGAGGGGCTGAGGGATACCAGCTCCCTTCCAACGGTACAGGAACACAAGCAGGTCTAAAAGTTAAGTATTACCTGGGACTGTTGTAAATATTGAGATGAAATGTGGATTTAAAATGAATGTTAGGATGATTGATTGTATTGTTTTCCCGTTTTTCTTGTTATTCTGTTCAGACGTGACAAACGGTCTGAATGTGAATGGGCCTCATTACACGGTAGGCGGTAAACCATGGCGCTACTAGCGCCATGGTTCATGCCGGTAATTTACCGGTACCGCCTTGGAGGAAAGGGGAATTACCACCCTATTCCAAGGTTGGGAAGGCGGTAATTGCTCCTTCCTCCATTGCCCTTCCCCATTCCCATTTTTGCCCCATAGGGCATAATGGGATTGGGGAAGGCGCTAATTACGGTACTGAAAATTGCGGTACCGTAATTAGCAAACCGGTCCCTTTGCGGGTTCGTTTTTTAATGCCTGCTAAAAGCAGGCGTTAATGTACCAACCGGCAAAGGGACCTCGTAGTAAGGCGTTAAGGGTTTACCGGTACCGGTAAAATACTGGTACCGGTAAACCCTTACCGCCTACCGTGTAATGAGGCCCAATATCTTTTATTTGTTTAGTGACGTAGGGCTTGACAAAGTATTATTTAGACCACAAAGAAGTATTGATTCTGAATTTATGGATGACTATTACAATGCAAATTCCGATCAAAAAGTGGATTCACATGACTTTGCAGTTGATAATGTCTGGTAAAGACACATGATGGAAGTGGGGAGAGAGAGAGATATATAGAGTCTTGTTACATATGCTGCATTATCCCCCATGCTTCTGGTGTCTCGATACTGTTTATTCCTGGTGAAGTAGAGTCACAAAAAGCAGAGTGGCTGGTGCACCAAGCCTTGTGAGGGGTTCAAGGGCAGTTTCAAGGCCAATCAGTTACAGCTTCTTACCTATTGGCGAAGAGTATTCAAACAACGATCGTAAAGAGCCAGAGAATGTATACTGTACACAGAGAGTCCAGTTGAATTTGGAAGGGTATATTGTGTGAATAACCAATGGGATCAAAAGGGTAGAGGGTAGCAGAGATGGAGGAGTGAGGGGATTTTCGGAAGAAGGGGTGGCACAAATTAATACAAATTGTGGAAATATCTGGATTAAATATCTAGAATGTTTTACATGGCTCAAGAAGCCAGAGAAACCTGTTAAGATTCGGTTACTTATATATTTTTCTCTGTGGTTTAATGGTGATAGCATGGTGCATGTTGGCACAAATGGGAACTGCAGCCATACACTTTGCATTGCTGATTTGGGGATAGGTACATCAGCACTCTTCAGTATGTCTTGGTCTTGTAGACAGTTCCAGAAGCTCCTGAAGAGGTTCCTCTCCACCGTATCCTTCCCTTCATCCCTCCTCTGCTAATCTCACAGTCAGGGTGAACGGTGGCCAGAGCCCTTATGCATCCCTCTGGGACTGTCCCAAGCCCAATCTCCCCAGCCTCTGCCTACCTCTCAACATTTGCATCAGCACCAACTGGCCTCAATCTGGTAGTCTTGAACTTTCTACCCCATGCGGCCCAAGGCCGCATCACACTTACCTCACTATGTACTTCATCTGCTGCTCACCCACAAACATGGACATTCCAGCACTTACCCCTACCCCTCACCTCTCCTCTACTTGCTGCACTTGCACATTCTGAATGCTCATGAGGCATCGTAGCCTTGTCTTTATCTTCCACTGTATTAATTGTTTTTCAATCCCATGTTCCCTCCCTGCTGCCCTGTGGGTGCTTTGAAACATAATTGGCTTACTGTATGAGTCCCTAACAAATGCACAATTAAATTAAATAGAAATGGATCCAGGGTTGGTTGAAATTCCAAGAGTTGTTCTATGTACTTCTGCTAGTCTCGATAGAAGACAGATTAATACACCTTGGCATTTTTTTTCACTAGGAAAAACCGGACGCCCTCAGAAACTGATAGAGCAGACTAAATCAGAGAATATAACGGCAACTATTAACACATACTTGTAGGCACACTAGGATCTACAGCTATAGAGGTAAGATTATGAGAGCTATATAAGTGGAGGGAGCACTTTGTGTGGTATTTAAGTTTCAAATCACTTAGTCCTCCTATTTAATCCAATAGGTTCTATACAGATGAAACAGATATTGCCCACCTGTTGAAGGCCACCTGTCCAAATAAGGATGTTTAACCCTTGAGGACTTATCCCACATGCTGGAACAGGTAATGTATCTACCTTTTCTAGCCATGACAATTAGCAATTGTCAAAAGGAATAGTAGCAATAAGAGCTTACCCTTTTGTTTCTGTATGTTTTATCAACAGTTACACCAATCAATAAGTGAATATGACTTCATTGAAGGAAGACAGCCCGTTTTTATTGTAACCCTAGCCGAAGTGACACATCGCCTGATGAATGTCCCGTACTAACGCTGTGGACAGAAACATGTTGAGCCTAAAATTCTAGTAATGATCTAACTAGAAGTCTGTGTGAATGCAAATTAAACGTGTTAACAACAGGATGATGATAACTGACTTTAATGTTGTTTCATAACAAAATTGTTCTATTAAATAACCAGTCTTCAATCACAAAGGATTTTTTGTCAACTAGACTGTAATGTATTTTTGTATTTGTTTACCTTTTTTATAAGAGTTTTTTTATTAATTGTATTTATTGTACTCTATTCATGAGTTCTAAAATAAAATATGTTTTGAATCTAATTGCATTTAGGTATAACTGTTGATAACCTCTAAACTACCCTCTGTTTATATATTGATTAAACTTTAACCAAAATAAAGTAAAAAAAATCACTACACTACTGTGATAGTTTGGGATTCCCTGATTTTTGCAGAGTTGTTCTATGTCCTCCACCCAATTGGGATGAAACTGTATCATGGTCGAGTTTGTTTGTTTATCGGAGGAGTATGCCCATTGTGTGACTAGCATGAGAGATGTTTGTTTGGTCTTGATTACCCGAGAAGCTGTTTCAAAAGGGCAAGGAATGGATTTATTAGTTAATGAATTAACTAAAGGGATGATTCTGGGGTGTTCGATAATGGTTTCTATGAAAAAGAAGGGTTTGCGTTGCTTATGCCATATTAGTGACTGAGTTAGACGCGATGTTAGCATGATGTTGCAGTCTGGTATGTATCTAGAATAGTTCATGAGAATGGGATGAGAGTTACTATCAGTGTTATATTGTATATAATTGATACATTTTAGATTTGCATGTACATAGCAACATAATGACAGCATGTGGATATAGAGTGAACACAATGTATTTGTGTGACATAAAATGTAGTGCCAAAAGATGGGAAGTAAGGAGTTTCATATATGCACGTGAGAGAAGAAATGTGCGGCTGGGGAAGCCACTGTGAACGGACGCAGTAGTCTTGAACACATGTGCACTAACATATATACACGGGGGTTTTAAGGAAACGTGTTTGGGAAAGTTGGGAAACAGAAGGTGCATGGTGAAAACATAAATACATGGGAATGTTGTATAAAGTAGGTCCCTCATAGCTGGGGTTTGTTTAGGCTGCAGAAATCTTGGTTGAGGAGATAAACTGTGTGAGACCTGTAAAGTTGGTTGACTGAAGCCGAAGTCCGGGGGAAGGTGAATAACTGCATTTGTGCAGCAGCGACAATATCAAATGGTCAATTACGGTCAGGATGAAATTAAGTGCTAGTGGTTCATAGGTTTACAAATTGTTGCTGGTGTGGATAAAAGATGTAATCTTCCTGGGAACATGGATGTTTGTTATTCAGTGACCAAGGAAGTAAAGCCCCATGACAGGGCCGACTTTGGGCTAGGTAATAAACCTGGTGCAAAAGTTGCTTAAGGGCAGAGGTGGCAAATGGTTTTTGGGTTTCAATTAGGTTCTCTGGGAAATTACCCTGATTGGGCCAGGGGCTATGTGAGCTGAAATGGTAGTTGTACTAGATGAGCGTGAAACAAGAAATACCAGGGACGCCAGCAAATCTGGGTAGATAAGATGTTTATCTCTGGTTCAAAGGAAACTTGTTTATTTCTCTCCCTCCTCAGATTGATGAAGTGTTCTTGTAAAAGCCATGTGCATCACACCCAGGGTTAAGAGACCCCTGATCAGATGGAACTTGTATAAATTAGGATTGTTGTAGGTGAATATGTAATCCTGTGATGATGTCACGACCAACTATGGAAAGAGCCCAACAATGGGTTATACTGTAAATATGAGCTAATGCAAATGTGTGTTGAAGGGGATGGTGGTTAGTTGAATGTTTCCAATAAGATTGTTGGAATTTAGGGGGTTAGCTTTCCTTGTACAGGGCTAGTCAATCATATTTTGGGGTTGACATTTTAACACAATATGTGGGAGTGCAACAATGTATATAAAGTGTAACATTTCTGTGGCTTCAGGAGAATTGGTTTAGTTCTGTCCCTAAGGAGTCATCTAGCCATGCCAGCTGTTTGTATCCAATAAACTTGCTTTACAAACATACACTCACTTCTCAAGAGGTTGGCCTATTTGAGTAAGGAGATCAGATGTCCACCCCTACACTTGCGCGATCTGAATGACACCTGGCCTAGTAGGATTGTTGTCTGTCCTCCCCTTGTTTCCCCCCTCCCTGCCTCGTCGCACCTTGAAACACTTGTGTATAGGCGCGTTACAAATGCCATATCATATCATATCATACAAAGGTGACCAGGGAGCTATAAATGTGAGGGGTCAGGTTAGTTCCTGATAGAGGTTAGATGTTCTCTCTTTGGCCTGCAAGACAATGACTAAAGCTGCCTCTCTTTGTCATTACCAGCAACTGTGAGCTTGATTTCGATTACACTATCTTTCCCATCGATCCTTCGCTATCACTTTGAACATGGGCCTTTATAAACGAGGGCGATCGAAACATTACAGACAAGTTTCAATCATAGCAAAGGACTCCACAGGATGCTTTTCAATAAGTTCATATATATCAATAGTCTTATATGGTAGTTAATGTACATCCAATAAAGCCCACTTCCATTGCCTTGAAGTAATGAGACTGAAGTCATCTACCTACCTGAAATAATGCCCCTTCTAATTTCTTCATTGATCAGGTTTCCACCGGATTTGCAGACCCCATGCTGCAGTGCATGCAATTTGGGATTTCTGTTTCATAGAACCCTTAAGCAGCGGTGTTGCTAGGTCTGGAAAAGATCAGGGGCTGAGCTAATGTTGGGACTGGCGGGACATATCCTTTTGGTGGTAGCCCCTGAGCTTCTATCTGGGGCTACAACCAAAAGACCCAGGCCTATAGCCCCCTCAGCCCCACCCTAGCAATGCCTCTGCCCTTAGCCTGTATTACTTTATCACTTCTACTTACAGTTTGGCCAGGCTTGGCCCGCTTAATATCAGAAACGTATGCCATCTCTTCACTTACAAAATGATCAGGACCCCCACATACTAAATCAGCTTACTCCTTGGACTACCATTCTGCTGCTGTTTTCCTCCACTCAATAAAGTCCCTCACCACTCAGACCTTCTTCCGTCTTCCCCATTCATCTCCCAGCTCGTAACATTGTAATCATGCTGGCTGGTATATATGAAAAAGCGGACTCTCTTTAAGTTCGTACTGTTTATGTTCAAATCCCTGCATGACACTGCTTCACTTAGCTAGCAGCAGTGCCAGCCTTAGTGGCAGCATGGCAGCAGCGTCCTGGGCTGAGAAAGAACAATTTAGCACCCCCCTGCTCCTCCCTGGTCAGTTGGTCGGAGGTTGGAGGTGCCAAATGTTTCATTTCGGTGGTGGGAGAAGGCCACGGATACATTTAACAACAATAGGGTGCTGAGGCAGCCTATTGAGATGTTTATCGTTCCATACTCCCCCCCCCCCCCCCAGAAGGAGCAGGGAGTTAATCACTGTGATAGGGTGCTGATTCAAGCATCAATGCTCTATTGTAATGAAAACCGCCCGTTCCCGTGTCAGCAGGGAGGTAATTATCTCAATAGGGTGCAAGCATCCTATTTTTGTTAAAGGTGCCCTTCCTGTGAGCGCATTTAATTTCAAAAGGACACTTCTCCCAACAAAGGTGTATACTCTGTCCCTTCAGAACACTGTCGGTTAACTCTCCGTTTTGCACTATGTTTCTCTAGCATATATTTCCCAACATCCACCTGTCCTCTGATGACTATATGGTAGATCCCCTACCAATGTAGGACACCTGACTCAGGATTGTCTCATCTACTGCTAGGTCCTTTTGTATCTGTTTCTGTGCGATTCACCGCGCCGTACCAACAACACATACAAATAATACAATATTAGTGTCGTATGCCCTTATTTACACAGAACACACGATCACATTGATAACATATCCATCTAGTTCTCGTCTTTCTGTGCATGCCGTCATGTACATAAATAGGTAGGTTACCGCCACAGCAAAGCCCTTATACCTTTGTGGGAATTATTATTAAAATGCCCTGTTCTCACATGCGTCTCTTTTCTCCAATACTGCGCACCCCCGAGTTGTGAAACGTTTTATGAAACATACTAGCTTTTAAGACTTCATCCTGAAATGTAATGATACGAAACCAGTCTCGCTGACTCCACTACAGTGGTTCACCTTCGCTGCCCTGGCCCCGTCCCCACATCTCGTGCAAACGCCGAGGGTACGATAGCGGGCATGCAGAGTTCAGCCAACC
Source organism: Ambystoma mexicanum (assembly GCF_040938575.1). Taxonomy (NCBI): domain Eukaryota; kingdom Metazoa; phylum Chordata; class Amphibia; order Caudata; family Ambystomatidae; genus Ambystoma; species Ambystoma mexicanum. Next base: position 941,911,969 of record NC_090926.1, on the reverse strand, counting down.
CATTGTTGTGACTGGCCGAAAGCTCCGGGGTACGTATGCCATAATATGCACGCATTTGGTATCATTTCCCCGCAGACGGTGCCCCTCAGTCCGGATGAAAGGGATCTCGGTATTTGGTGCGATGTCGAGTAATCTCGCGTTGACCATCTCGCTCCTGGGTCCTGCCGACTAAGCAAGTTGCCGCTCTTGGAGCGTGCAGTCGCCCTGAGATTGTTGTTCTGCTAATTAGTCAGCTTCATACATGTCTCCGGAGGGACAGAGTGGAAGGGTGCCCCATCCATCACTCACTGATGAAGTCACCTTCAGAGTGTCAGCTTTGAAACATCGTAAGAAAACCAAGAGCCTCTGCGTTGTGTGTTAATCATTTGTCATACACACGCTTGCAATAGGAGTGATGTGGCACGACGCAAACCCTCTTCAACAGAAGAGACAAGCACGTGTGCCATCTGGGAAATCCTTCCCACGCATCCTATTTAAGAGTGGGCACAGTTTGTAATATCGATACCTCGTCGGAGCCCCTCCTTTCTTCTTTCAGCGTCAAGGTGCCTTGTGTTCCGAAAGCTTCCACTATGTTGTCTGTTGTGTTCCCTCGACGAGAGTCTTTAAAAATAGATCGGTTGTAAATTAAACATTATGCACGTACACACTTCCTGCCAATACATTTATGAGTTCTAAAGGTACTCTCACGCAATGTCGAAGACACGTACACAATTGCAAGTCCGTTAACAAAGAAAACTGTTCTCATTGGAGGCGCAGCAGCGTGAAAAATTAGCAGTAGCCGTACAGTTTATTTTTCCGGTTGATTTAACCGTCCTTTCAATCCTACCGAGACGCTCTGCCATTGGCTACAATAAAACTCTATTGTATTAAGCGAAATAGAAACAATGACGTTTTCAACATAACAAATCCCTCATTTGTGTTATAAAAATACGTGTTTGTGCAAATTTCACAGTCAATCGTAGAAGTGACAACAATACACTGTGCAGGGGTATTACAAATTAACCACAGTACCCCAGGCATTGCCACTGGCCCCACTCATCCAAAAAGAGGTTGTGCGTTCCACCTGATGGCCTGCCCTGCTTCTACCAATGTTAGCTGCGAGCCAGACAGAGGGGCGACACCCTTCAAGCTCCGTAACAAAGCACGGGCCGCCCTTGTCGGGCCACAGTTCTTCAAAACTCTTTGCGGTCCTGAATTATCCAACACCGAGGTGCCCCGCACACCTCATCCTCGCAGGACGTCATCGACGAGCACCGCCTGGATCGACGCCATAGTCTCGGCGCCCTCAAACTTTTTATCGACACCGTCGACGCCAAGTTCACCTTCTTCGATGCCTCTCTACCATCCGTGGCTCCTGCTTTAAAGGGAGTCACTCAAGAAGGATCCATCAACGCCTCTTCGAAGATTTCTGCTCTACCAGGTACATTGGGTGGGCTACAAACATTATAGAAGGAAATAAGACTTGTAGAACAATATATGGACTGGGCTTGTGGTATATCTTTACTTACAGGTCACCCAGATGGGGGGATCTCCACACAGAACTGTGTTTAACGGTAGAGGCCAGTATTCTGCTAATTGTTCTAACCAACTGCTTTCCTCCTATGTCTATTGATGGTTACCTTTATTAATTTGATTTGTGTGCCATTTAACCAGAGTACAGTTGATGCACTTTAATGAGATCTAGTAATAATTGTGGTAAAACGTAGAGCCGTATATATCTGCCATTGTAGATTTTCTGAGCACAAAGTGAGTTATTATGATAGTGTACATAACCTTGAATATTAATTATATAAAGACTGTGTTTTAACTAATACAGTGTGCGGACATTCCTTTCTGGGGGCTTGCAGACTACACAGTACTTAAGAACCAGCCTGCATTGCCTCCTGAGAAGCTAGGCCTTGATTGCTCGACCACGTACCAATAATATAGAATCTTGCCTGAGGTCCTCTGTGCCTCTCCTCGGCCATATAGAGAGCAGAACTATAGACCCCCCCTCCAGTCTTTACACTCACAGACAAACTTGATTACACAGAGGTCTTATACCCCAATATGCATCATCTATGGCGTCATCCTATGTGACAAACCATAAAATATATTAAAGTAGTATGGTTGTGGGAGTAAAGGCCGTACCAGGAATACGCACACCTTGAAGTCTGGTATATGTTAGGTATTTGTTAAGCTGCTGTCGTGTAGGTAGTAAGGTGATCTACCACTATCACCAAAAGAAAAGACTGATAATTTGAAATTACCATCTACACAGGCTGCGCTTGGAAACCAATTTAGTAACCACTTGTTGTGGTAAGTTAATCAGAATTGATGGGGATGTAGTCACAAATACATTCAACAATGTTTTAATTCAAAAGAAAAGTGTTCATTCACAGAAGAAAAAAGCACACATGAAATGGAAACAACCGTTATACTTTTTAGGCAAGATGGCCGTTGTTCTAACACAATTCCAAATATTAATTCATGTATTTGTTTGTTCTAGCACAGTTCCAAATTTAGTTCATCTATTTGTTAGATTAGATACTAGCATGTGATCATCAAACGTTAGTAACCATGCAGACGCTCTTTTTCTGCACAGTCACGAATTTCAATACAGGCATTGCGCCAGAGGTAGATAATTGGCAGTAGTAGCTGAAAGCATTATTGCACATGACAATATATGCCAGTATGCTCATAGGACATAATGGTCGTTGTACTAAAGAAATGCCTTGTGCTAATGTGAATGGTCGTTGTACTATAGAAATGCCTAGTACTAATGGAAATGCTGCCAACACGTGTTTCAACCTAAAAAGACCGTCCTCAGGGCATAAAGAAACATTTCTAACTGAGTCACCTAGACTATAATAATTGTATAGGTGGCTGAATCATGGAATATTTGGTACCCAAACAGCCAAAGTAAGGGGAAGTGAATTGGAGCAAGAGACATGACAAGACGGGAGAAAGAAGAAATAAAAAAAGAACGTTAGAATATTATGTGCAATTGATAAATCAATCTACTGTTTTGTGAGCAAATAAATAAAGGCATACCTTATTGTAATTATTCTTAAGTAATTCACAGTGGTACTTGAAAATTCTGGGGCATTTGTGATTCACGAATGCGTTTGCTGGCCAGATCTGTAAGCTGTAAAACCAATAAGCATACAGCGCATGAATTCCCCGAAAAAACTGCACTCCCGGTTTAATTAGCAATGATAATTGTGTCCATTGCCTATAGGTACAATGTCTAAAACTGAAGACTATAATTACCTATCTCAATGTCAAGCCGTGGTTGCTGCTCGACTGGTGTGCCGCAGATGCAGCAAATGTAGCATCATGGACCTGTTAACATGCTTTTCCAACATTAGCGGCGGTAATCTGCAAGATAATAATAATAACCGCATGTTTAGCTGGTTGGCTATCAGCGGACGAAATTAATTTGACTGGTTAAGAAAAGATTGAGCTTACCGGCAAGAGCTTCAAATAATCGTAAGCACAATGCGGATGTCTTCACGGGCACTGCAGGCATCGGCAGTGAGTGAGGGTTACTATGGTAACCTTCCCACAGTTGGTCAGGTGAAGGAACACGTGACCCCTGTTGCTAAGTAACTCGTCCAAAGCCGGAAGCGATGAGATTTAACATTTTGTGATTCGCTCGAGTTCTGTAAAGCACTCGTCATGTGTTTCTCAGTGGAGTCACGTACACAGAAAATAATCTGCAAGACTATGGCCCTCATTACGACCCTGGCGGAAATTGCGGTGCAAAATGCACCATGGAGCACGGCGGAAAGCTGCCGATAGCGCCATGGGGGTTGGCGGATTTACCGCCCCATTCCGACCTTGGCGGGGCGGTAAATCCCCATTCCCCATTTTACCCTTCCCCATTCCCATTTTTGCCCCATAGGGTATAATGGGAGTGGGGAAGGCGTAATTAACAACAAGGTCCCGTAGCGCCATGGATTTCTCCGCCCGGAAAAACCAGGCGGAAAACGCTCCATGGCGCTACGGGAACTCGTAGTAGGGCGGACGGGTCCGCCGCGAATAACGCTGGCGTAAACCCAATCCGCCAGGGTCGTAATGAGGCCCTATGTATGTCTGCATTTGTAAATTAGGCTGAATCGTAGCCTATAACATGAACATTATAGCATATATATGTCTCCAAGCGATAAATTGACGTGGTATATAAGACTGTATTGAAATTCGTGACTGTGCAGAAAAAGAGCGTCTGCATGGTTACTAACGTTTGATGATCACATGCTAGTATCTAATCTAACAAATAGATGAACTAAATTTGGAACTGTGCTAGAACAAACAAATACATGAATGAATATTTGGAATTGTGTTAGAACAACGGCCATCTTGCCTTAAAAGTATAGCGGTTGTTTCCATTTCATGTGTGCTTTTTTCTTCTGTGAATGAACACTTTTCTTTCAAATTAAAAAATTGTTGAATGTATTTGTGACTACTTCCCCATCAATTCCGATTAACTTACCACAACAAGTGGTTACTAAATTGGTTTCCAAGTGCAGCCTGTGTAGATGGTAATTTCAAATTATCCATAAAATATATTAGCGGAAGGGATTGGATTAGGGGAACATATCTACTTATAGAAGGTACACGGGTTAGTACTTCATTGTCTGTCTCTCATCTGTAAAACAACAATCAAACTACCTCTAAACCTACAAACTACAACTCCTCAGAGGTATTCTTCCTTTTCTCACTTTCCCCCTAAAGTTCACTGTCTCCAGAGCTCTGATCCTCTCTAGGCTGGGATCATAATTGACTATTGACTGGTAACAATCATGCCTCTGCCAGAAAATTGTAATTAAGCATGTCCAAAATGTGCAGTTTCACATGTGGATGTGCTTTCATTACAATTAAAAAATAGTAGTGAGTACCCAACTTACACCGTGGCCTCCTCGCATTAAAGGGAGTGTGCTACAAATATTGCAAACACCTGCATACCTAATCATCAGAAACTCAAGTAGGGTGAAGCAAGAACACAGACCACAGCACAGGTGTAGAGAGTCAAGAAGAGTGCAGCCTATGCAGATTGAATTGATCGCATATAGCACCAAGAGTGCTCCATAACTGGCGTATGTCACGCAAGACAATACCCAGTAAGAAGAAAAAGTGGCAGAAAAGGCCAGCAGGATACAGCGCATAGAACGGTAACTTATGTGGCTGTGATAGGGCTGCGGCTGAGAGCTTGAGTAGGAGCCTGCCAAATTCCCACTGGAAATTGGAATTAGAGAAAGAAAGGGTTTGCTCTCAAACTGCGCACACACATAGAATAATAAGCAATTGCAAATTAAATGAGTGGTTTTAATCAGAATTGGTGCAGCCTGACACGTGTTTCGAGCTTCCCGCTCTTCTACTGAGGCTTAATCTTGGCTAGTCTGTACTTTCACTGCTATGTGGGGAACTGGAGCCAGTTCCCCACATAGCAGTGAAAGTACTGCAAGATAATAATTTACTGAAAATTCATTCGTGCAACTGCAAAATAATGGGAGCCCACGCCTAACTTTGTCAGATTACTCAACTTCTACCTTTGTATTCAAAATACACACTAGCCAAGATTAAGCCTCAGTAGAAGAGCGGGAAGCTCGAAACACGTGTCAGGCTGCACCAATTCTGATTAAAACCACTCATTTAATTTGCAATTGCTTATTATTCTATGTGTGTGCGCAGTTTGAGAGCAAACCCTTTCTTTCTCTAATTCCAATACCCAGTAAGGTTGCGTTACCGCTACATTGTCATTAGGACAACATATCAAAAACCTTTCACATTAGGTAGAACTGATATTTTCTGTACAGAAGCTGATCATGTCTTTTTTGTAGTTGGGAGGGAATTCCCCTTAAAAATGTTTGGAACCTAGATTCCTGGGTGCAGAGATGCTTCTGTGGCTGTTTTATTTTAAGACCATGATTTGCAACCGTTGCTTTGAGATTGCTTGCAGAAATTGTTAGTTTGTTCATCCCATTGAAATGGGCCTTGAGTCTACCGGATTTTTAATGAAAATGATAACAATGCATATCCTGACTTGCGGTGGAATAGTGATCCCACTCCCTGCCCTCCACCGCCATTGCCGCCCCATCGCACCAGTACATCAATGTACGTTTTTATTCAGCTACACCCATGTGGAATTTCTATGTTGTATTAGCCGGTCCAGGGAGGGATAGGCACATGATGAACAGAGGATCAGAAAATCATGTAGAAACCATCAGCCTGATTTATGGGATTATTTGCGTGAAAAATGCAGATTTGCGCGCCTTTTTGCCTGAAAATCCCTGTTTGGAGTATGGGGATTTTTGGGCAGAAAGGCGCGCAAATCTGCGTTTTTCACGCAAATAATTCCATGAATCAGGCAGCATGTTTTTACATGTTATTTGAGAATATAGATCCGTGGTTCTGACGTGTATTTCTTACAGATTAACAAGGGGGGTCCTGGGAGTCCCTCTGCCAGACATTAGTCCTGGTTACGAGAGACTTACCCAGAGTCTTTAGCTCACTATCTTTCACAGAGAAGAAATGTCCCAAACATATCAGTCTTTGTCCTGCCCTGGGGCAGTCCAGCACCGAAATGCTAGGCAATTCTCCTCTGAACAAGAGTACCAACAGAAACCCCAGACACGTGTTTCGGTCTGGTTGGACCTCATCAGTAGGGTGGATCTGTGCCTCTCTAAGAATAGTGAGCAAGGGGTCCACGTCTGGATTCCCCTAGTAACTTAGGGTGAGACCCAAAGTTACTTAAATATGCAGATTAACAAGGGGGGTCCTGGGAGTCCCTCTGCCAGACATTAGTCCTGGTTACGAGAGACTTACCCAGAGTCTTTAGCTCACTATCTTTCACAGAGAAGAAATGTCCCAAACATATCAGTCTTTGTCCTGCCCTGGGGCAGTCCAGCACCGAAATGCTAGGTATTTCTTACAGGCTGAAAGGCAAACATGTCAGTAAATAATATTAAAAATCATTTTGGAGAAATGGAATGCACTGTGCATCAATGGCGAGTAATTATAGGTCACACCTTATGGTTAAATTGCCCTAGCAATTTACAACACCGGCAAAGCGGACAACATTACACAAATGATATTTATGTATTGTGGGGCACATATTCTGGGTCATATTCCCCTTTCACTTCCTTCTAGCTTCCCCCTTCTTCTCCCCCATGGGTTAGCCCTACACTATTTGGAACATGTCAAAAGAGGAATTTTGTAGATGTCACAAAACGCTCAGACCATATTACGCAATATATGGTCTGAGTTTGTTTCATCAAGATCAATTTTTGCTGCCAAATTAATTTCAAGGCTGCAAGAACATGATACCCCATCTACGAAGAGGTCTTAAACATGTACATAGTATTGTCACTGTCCACCACGTGTAATTGATTTGCCTATTTACTTACGGGAAATATATGCCACTGTGATAAACGAGCACTGACTATAAGTTTAGTGGCATATTTACTGACCGGAAAATCCTGTGATAGACGAGGCCTTAACAATGCACGCTTGCAGCTTTGTATTTCCTTAGTAAATACTGGTATAAAAATAGTTCACCGTAAATATTATTATCACATATTAGAATGTTCATACTGCTTGCAACAATAGGATCAAGGTCATGCCTGGTAATTTGTCCTCTTTCTATGATTGTTCCCTTAACGCAGCAACACATGTTTCTGCCACATCAAATAGTAGTGGAAACTCTGCATAGATTCACAAGGCCCCATTTCATATGGGGCCCTCTTCTTCATGACTGGCATTCATAGACTACGGGACTGCGCATGCTGAGCCCCTTAATGTCCCTCTTTTTTCCATTCGAATTCATTTACAACTGCAGCCTGCAACTATATAGTACAGGTGAAGAACCCAGAACTCTCTGGGCATTTATTGCAGGCATGGTGCTGGTTCTATTGGCAGCTGTGCCCCTCGTTACTTCAGCACCATTTTGTTACCTTTAATGTGTCCCCATGAGAAGACCAGTTGTGTTAGAAAGTGTCAATCCGATCCCCCAATATATTTACAAATATAAAATATGGTGGATACCAAACAAGCAAGCTTCAGATAAGACTGCGAAACAGTGGGATGGAAATCACCAGCGCAAATGTTAGGAATCATCTTTGTAATTGGAGAACCACCAGGAAGTTCTACTCTTGGGTTTTAGGTAACAATCATTATTTCTGTGTGTGCTCTTAAATTATATTGTGGAATAATAGGGCGAGGAGATGACTCCAGGGCACTGAGTCAACATAGTTTCAGTGTTCATCATTTCTAATGATAAACACCTTTCTCTTCTCCCACCTCTATCTCACCTGTGACCTTCCCCAGGGCTCCCATACTTCCCCCTGGCTGTTTAACATCCATCTTGCTCCGCTTTCACACCTAATTTCCACTTTACCCCCTGATTTCCAGTGTTATGCAGATGATATGATGTGATATGATATGATAGGTTATTTATAACGTGCTTAATAACCAGAGGTTTCTAAGCGCGGACCCGGGGATCGAACCCGTGTTGCTCCGTGTCGTCTTGCTTCCAAGACAGGGCACGTTGCCACTGAGCTATCCTCCCGAGACACACACAACTCTTCTGCAAACTTCCCTATGATCCTCTCCTTACTTCCTCCATCACCCCTAACTGCCCATCTGCCATCCAGTCCTGTTATTCCTCCAATGATCTCTGCCTCAATGCCAGCAAGACTGAGATCCTTCCCATTGGGACTCCTGCTCCCCTTTCTTCCATTCACTCTGTCCACCCTCATTGGGATCTACCCCTTCTCCTTCCCCTGAAGCCAGAAACCTTGGAGTCTTCTTCCACTCCTCTCTTTCCTTCCTCCCTCACATCCAGGACCTTGCCAAGAAGGCCGACTTTCCTAACTTTCCCCGAGAAGCTCAATGTCAATAGAGCTCTGGTACTCTCTAGGATTGACTACTGCAATAGCCTCTTCCTTAATCAACCCTCTTCCTCTCTATGTCCTCTCTAGCTTATCCAGAAAAGGGCTGCAAGTCGTATCCTTGGCCTTAAGTCCAGGGACCGCATCTCTCCAGTCCTAAAATCTCTCCACTGGCTCTCGGTTGCTGCAAGGATCACATTCAAATCCCTTTGCATCATCCATAAGAGTTTCCGGGGCTGGAGACCACACTATCTACAACTGCCTCTCACCAAATGCTCTCCCGGCAGATCTTTACGCTCCTCTGGCACCAACTCTGTGCGTGTCAATCGTTTCTCTAAACAGCAACCTGGTGTCTGATCTCTTTCCTCGGCTGGCTCCCTCCTCTGGAAGAGCCTCCCCCTTCCTCTCCATCCTGAATCAGATCTCCTCAAATTCCAGAAGCTTCTCAAGACTTTCCTTTGCACACCTCCTTCCCCCTCTACCCTCTTGCTAAACCCATTAGTCGCTGAGATTTGTGACAAAGGCACTTATGTGCCCTCTGGGTCCTGGCCTCCCCCAATCGCCTTCAGCCTCCGCCATGCCAGCACTTGCTTTTGGCTGCTCACTGGACTCTACTGTCTCACTGGCGTGTGCTTATTGTATTGCCAGTTGACCACAATTACAAAGTAATCTCTGCCAGGCACTTAACAGCTGCTTGCAAACATACTCACTAGCACTTACCTCAGTGGAACCCCTAGCACTTACTCCCCCTTGTCCCTTCTCCCTCTGCACTTGCACGTTCTGAATGCTCACAAGGCCTAGTAGGACCGCTCTTTCTCTCTGTTCATTTTTATTATATTTGCCTTTTATTCCCATGATCCCTCCCCGTTGCCCTATGTGTGCTTTGAAACCCAATTTACTTGATGTATAATAAGTGCCTTACAAATGCACAACAAATAAATGCATACATAAATAAATAAATAAAATACAAATAAACATTTCAGCTAGCGTGGACCAATTTATATTGTACAATGTTAATCAAAATTATACATCTAAAATATACTTGTTTGTTAAATGTAGGCCCCTGGCTGGAAATGTGGTGTTGTCATGACTTGGTGTCATTTGGTCACCTTTCTTATAGTTCAAACCAGAAGTGACAGCGTGCACTGTATGCTAAATGCATTTCCAGCTGATCGCCTCAGTGATCATTATAAAGATCATGATGGCTTTCCTCACCTGCCCTACGCCCATGACCAGCAACATAAACACCAATTACCTTTGCAAGAAAGCATCAGTTATGGCACCTGCATGTTCGAAACACTGAAATGGTTCCAGGCACAGTGTAGTGACTCATCTCTTCCCATTACAGCCTCAGGAGAGGTGACACATGAACTAAAGGCAATGAAGTTATACAGGTAGCACTGAGGTGAAATTGAGACATCAAAAAGCGAGGCCAGTGCATGTGTCAGAAAATGGAGGGATGGAACGATTGTGTAAGGGTCTGACAAAAGAGATGGGCCCTCATTACGACCCTGGCGGAAATCGACAAACGATGGCGGAAATGCAATACCGCCATCGAATAGCGCTCGGTGCGATCATGACCCGTCACCGTAAAGTACGATGCCATCAGCGACACCGTAGTGAACGCCAACGCTAACTGCACCAAGTACGCGCACGCGCGCCATGCCAAACCGTAATTACCACCATGGCGCAACGGTACGCGAATTCTGACCCTAGCGGACATGCACCTAACGCCATCAAGCACGGCGGAAAGTACCATTCCGCCATGGTGAGAAGTACGGCATCGCGAACCAACCGTAAACGGCCCTACTGAGTGCCTGTACACCACTCCCTGGCCACATTGTACAACTCCTCGTAGGTGCAATGAAGTCACACAATGCAACCAGTGAAATGTACAAGTCATCCATGCCTGCCAACGAACAAATGAATCTCAAGAGGGGCCAATGGGAGCTGCAGGGCACAGATGGCACGAATACAGAAGCCATTCAAATGGACATGACCTCAGTCTCCCTCCAAGAAACGCACGCAAACACAGGCACCTGTGACCAGCCATATCCTGATAATCACATCATTCCACCAATCCACCTGGCTGACCGGCATCTGTTACACAAAAGCTAATCCCCCGCCCCTGAGCATGACATCATTAAAACAGTCATAATGGCAGCCCCTATCCCTGACCTCACTGGGCTTCGCAGGCAAACGCGCCCAGTACAGTACCACGCAACTATACTCCGAAGCTGGAACCCAATGCAGATCTCCTCACAATACATCGCTCCACAAATAGGAATATGCTACATCACTTGCAAAGAAGAACGCTACACGGTTCATATCAGAATAGAAATGTAATGCACAACAAATTCACCAAGCCCATACAGCCATTAGGCCATGAACTCCAAAATATATTTCATCATTGTGGGCTGCATCCGCAATAAATGACCAGCTACTTCTTGTGTGACGCCCTGTTCCTTCATGGTACACAGGGGCTACATTCTCGTACGAAAAGGCAACATGGAAGCGCCTAGAACCGCAGGGCCGTCCCATTAGGTAGGCACTAGTCCAGCTGAAAGGCCGAAATGTTGCTCCTAGCCACTAGTACTGCGTAAGGGCATGTGGCCCATTGGCGATCGTCCCATAAGATCGTAATGGTGCTCCACTGATTAACACGAAGCAGCAGGTGTCGGGAGTAAAATCCATCTGCAGGAGTGGCATACAGATGGCAGTGGCAAAAGGGGAGGAGATACCTGTCACCCAAATGAAATGAAAAAGAATAGTATGGGCATCAGAACTTCATTTGAATTACTCACTTCAATGATCACACCAAATCCACAGCCATATGCATGCTAGCCCACTCCAAAGGATCATCACCACCCAAAAACCACTTGCGAATCATAACTATATATATCGAGGTGAAAACACTATTACAAACAAGTGTTTTTGTGCTTGCGTCTGTTAAAACAGAATCCATCAGATGGGATTAGTAACATGCATAGACACAAGTGTTTGAAGGCGCGTCGAGACAGGGAGGGTTCAACAAGGCCAGATAGACGATGGTCCCACTATGGCAGCCCTGCATCACATAGCGCAGGGGAGGTGGATAGATTCCAAGAAGCCCTGTACATGGCAAACTCTGTATTAAATCATCTGTCCATGCATCCATACATCATTCCCTCATCCCGTAATGAAAACGCCTGATTTCATACTCACATAACATGTGAAATTTCCATTGAGTCTGTGCGTTATGCAGCCTGCAAAATCCACTGTGCTCCAGCCCGTAATTCCAGTGTTGTGAAGTAACATGTATTTGGGAACGTCCGGCCTTATCATCCACTTCGCTATTGCGCATCCCATACTATTCATATCAATCATTGCATTCTCGCCATGGCCCCTGTCCCAAGGACATTGAACAATAGAACGTTATATTTGCAGTCAGACCTGTGGGCATCTCCTCGCCGCTAGCTGAAAACCGAAAGCGCCGTCCTTCGAATTCCTCATTTGCAACATCACGTGGAAAAGGCATCTGTGACCGCTTGAAATCACAAATTAATCCATCTAGTGCGGCTGTGTGTGAAAATGGCAACTGGCTTCACTCACAAATGGGACGCCCCGCCCGTGGGTGAACCTCGGTACAGTGTTGCATGAGGGTCCACCGTTACTCGAGTACTACGTTCCACTGACCCTTCACAAGTCTGTTCGCGACTGCAAAGATAGTATGTGAAACAATGGGACCATAGCAGAATGAACATATCAACCAATATTACACTGCCATCGGGTACAAATACATGATTGTAATAGCAAGATGCCATTCGTCGAATTGCAGCGTTGTGTGCGGGACGTGCTCGCCCAAAGGGGATTGCAGCTTGCACAGGTGAAATGAATCACCACAGGTGGAGGCTATACAGCCTGAAAACACATAAATTGCACACCCAACCCCCTCCCACAACCACACCCACTCAGAAATGCTACCGGCAGGACTAGCGATGTTGGACCTGGGGGACCTGATAGCACTGCAAGTACTCCAACTTCAAGAAGAAGACGAACCCCAACTACTACAACAACCGGCCGCACGGAGGAGACGCAGGAGGAGGAGGAGGGAAAGGCAGGGCCAGCAAGGGCCGCCAGCACAGCCACTACCACCACGCAGGCAGCCCGCAATCCCACACCTCCGAGTACATCCGTTCGACCTCACTGATGAGCAGATCCACACCCTCTACCGTTTGGACCGGGACACCATAACCGCCATTGTGGACATGACACAGGCTGACCTTGTCAGCATGATAGATAGCCCAACCGCCATCCCACCCCTACTGAAGGTGGTGTCTGTACTCCACTTCCTGGCCACAGGCACCTACCAGCACACAGTCGGACAGTTGCATGGCATTTCACAGCCACTGTTCTCACGGACACTACTGCAAGTGCTCGATGCCCTCCTGAAGCACGCAGACGACTACATCTCTCTACCACGCTCGGAGCAGGAAATTACGAACGCAAAAGTGGGATTCCATGCACTTGGCGGCATACCGGGTTGCATTGGTGCCATCGACTGCACCCATGTGGAATTGGTCGTCCCACATGCCATGGAGGCCCAGTACCGCAACCGAAAACAATTTCATTCTCTGAATGTACAAATGGTGTGTGACTCCAACAGGATCATTACACATTGTTGTGCCCGATTCCCTGGATCAACCCATGATTCTATGGTCTTGAGGAACTCTACAATACCACGCTACATGGTGCGACACGCAGGGAACAGATCCTGGCTACTCGGTGAGTCTCATTTCAAGCATGATAATGTGGGGTATGTGATGCGGCAATGACCTGGCAGGAAGGGGGGGGGTGCGTACGTAGCAATGTCATTCCACAAACATCCTTTATTGTCCACATACAGGTGATGCCGGGTATCCACTGAAGAGATGGCTCCTTACACCACTCCGGAACCCACAGGACCAGCATGAGGAGGACTACAACCATGCCCACTCACGTACCCGTGTAGTCATAGAACAGGCATTCGGCCTACTGAAGACTCGTTTCCGCTGCCTCAGCAGGTCTGGCGGGGCACTCCTGTACCGCCATGAGAAGGTTGCAAAGATGGTCATGGCATGTGTCATGCTACACAACATGTGCGTACGTAGAAATGTGCCCATGCCCCCTGACGCAGAACTGCAAGCACCTGAAGATGGTCATGATGAGGGTGGGGATGTGGCAGCACCTCAAGGAGTCTGCGAGGCACAGGAGGGCCGTGACATTCGTCAGCATATCATAGATGCATGCTTCTAGCACTCACGCCTGGTGGCTGATACATGGACACGGGACTTGTGGCACTGTGTGTGTCTGGAACATGCACAATATGGACTGTACGCCTATAATGGCCTCGTACACAAAGATCAATGTCCACACATCTCATTGGATGATCGTGCATTGTTTATGGCATATGTGATATCATGTTACACACCCCATCGATCCGCCACCCAAGTGAGCCCAACACACCCCCTCCACCCTCCTACCTCCCCCCCGAACACCAGTGTCCAAAGATGCTCATTGTCAGTGGGCAGTCGCTATTGCAAGCCCCCTCTCCGGGTATCAGGGGCACCCCTGCCTGTGGAGCGCAGGTTCCTCCCAGATCTACGTTGGGGGCTGCCCTGGACGGAACTTGCAACGGATGATGTCTCTGCCTGCTCACGTCCATGCATGTCCCTGAGGGTTTGTGAGAGCTCAGTGAGCACACGGCGCACAGCGGCAAGTTCAGCACATACGTCTTTGGACGCCGCATGCAGTTCCCCCCTCAGGCTATCGGTGCTCCTCTCCATTTGTACTCTCAGGCTCTCGGTGCTTCTCTCCATTTGTACTCTCAGGCTCTCGGTGCTACTCTCCATTTGTGCCCTTAGTGTCTCTGTACTTCTCTCCATTTCTGCCCTAAGTGTCTCAGTTGATGTTTCTATGGCTGCCTTAGTGCCCCCACATTCATCAGCATGGTCCTTGAGGAGCGTGGCCAGTTGCTGCTGTTGCACGATCACCTGGTCGAGGGACTGTTGCCTCTGCTGGGCCATGGCCATTTGCGGTGGTGTCACAGAGGGGCTGGTCACCTCATGTTGCCTTGCCACAGGGCTTGTGGGGGATGGCCAGTCGTCGTCTTGTGGGTGCCCCTGCGTGGTATCCTCATGGTGTACGGGATGGAACAGACAGGGGGATTGAGACAGGTCATGGATGGATCTAACTTCGACATCCCCGTTTTCTGTGTCGGAGCATGCTGCCATTAATGCAGTGTCACCTATGGTGCTGCTGCCACCAGAAGCAGTGCCTACTGTGGCATCCATTGGGGGGACCTGTGGTGGTGCTGTTGTGGGCATGCTGGCTGCTGGGGTGCCTGTTGAAGTTCCCTCCTGTGTGCTGCCACTTGATTTGTGCTGCTGCCGTGTCTTGATGCGTGCAGCTGAGGTGGAGGGTCTTTGGCCGTTGGTCTTGGCCCTCTTTGCAGGTGTGCTGGTAGGGGTGTCCTGGAGCTCGTCGTTTGAATCGGACCCTGTGGTGGAGTAAAGGAGGGCGAGCGTTATTAATGGGTCTGTGGGAATTGGAATGGCAATGTATCACATGCATTGGGGTGGTACCTGAGGGTGATTTGGGTCGGGGCCTTGGAGGTGGTTTAATTTTTGTGTGGATTGAGGATGCAGTTGTTTTGCAGCCTGCAGTTAGGGTGTGCCTGCTGCACGTGTAGAGGGTGTTTTTAGGATTTTTAATTATTTATGTATTTAATGTGACTTTTAAAGTGTGCTATCAGGCCTATGTATGTGGACGTTCTCCTGGACATGTGTTACTGTTGCACTATGTGGACACGTGGTACTTCACATGATTGGACATTGTGGATTTGGCATTGTTTTATTTGGCCCACCTACCTGATTCTTCGGATGTCTGCACTCCTTTCTCCATCCCTCCGACTCCCTCTATACTCTCCATTCCAATGGTGGAGGCACAGATTTCTTCCCAGGGGGTCAACTTGATGGGTGATTCCGATCCTCCCCCGGTAGCTGTGGCAATGTTACGGTTGGCAGAAAGTATGCTACGGACGCGGATCCGCAGGTCGTCCCATCGCTTTCTGCATTGCTGTGGGTTGCGGGGTCCGGTCCCCACCGCACTTACCCGCTGTGCCACAAGGGCCCATATGGCCTTCTTGTTCGCAAGTGCCGTCCTGGTCATTTGCGTGGAGAAGACGACGGCAGCATTCTCCTGGAGGGTCTCTGTGAGCACGGTGAGTTCCTCACGGGAGAAGTGGACCTGCCGCTTGCGGTCGCACGCTTTCTTCGCTACTTTTCCCATTTTTCTTGGTTTCACTAGGGTGGATGACGGGTTGGGATGAGTCTCAGGGTAGTATTTTTAATGGTTGTGTGGAAATGGTGTTTTTATAGGTGTACGGCGTGCTGTTTCCCGTTCCGGGACCATGTTTTTACTTCCGTTTCCGTATATTTACGGTCACCGTACTTTCCGATTGCCGCTCATTGCGGTGACCGCTAAGATGGGTGGCGGAATTGCACCTAGGGCGCCGTACGGCGGCGGTGTGGGCCGTTTTGGGGTCATTTCCGCCATCGCGGACTTTGCACTTCCGCCATGGCGTGGTGCTCGTGCCCGATGGGTCGGAATGAGCCGCACTTTGCTCCGTCGTGCAATGGCGGAAACACTATTTACGCTATGGCGGTCAGGTCAGTCACTTTCCGCCAGGGTCGTAATGAGGGCCATGGTCTTCGAGCCAGTCAAATAGGTGGCCCTAGATGTAATAGCAAGGAAATCAGACAACAGCGTTCGCATATAGAGCGAAGTCCTGTTTCATAGCTTTACTTTACTAGAAATAAACAAGCAAGTCTCTCATTTCATAGAGCCACAACGTTTTCCAAATTAGACATACAGGCACCAGGTATTACTGCACCCAACCTCTAAACACACAACATTGTTTGTGACATTTGTGACATCGTGTATGAACTTATAGAATTGGATTGCAACGTTCGGTCTCTATTCAGCTTAATCAGCTGCTGACGACACCCCTAAGTGGAATGATGAGAGCAATGAAGTGGGAGAATGGAAGAACAGACTCCCGCCCTTCCCCTCTCGCGCTTGGCCTAGAGGATCACGGCCTAAACACCCGCCACGAGAGGAGTTTGCCTATCTACCAGACGACCAAATACCCTGGTACAGGAACATACGGATGTGCCCACCTACCTGCCCAGCAGCCCGCCCTGCCCATGCCGACACCTGCGGCATGGATCAACTCGACTAAACCTACACGTCGTTAGAGATGCCATGACGACCTAGCCAACGGTCAGCACACCTGTGCAAACATGCACACTGGACACTCCCACACCAATACACACGAAGAACATACTCAGTGCTATGACGTAGGCGACAGACATACCCACGGACGTGCATCTTTATTATTTTCCACATAGGCTCTCAAAATGCAGAAACGCAAGACGCATAATGAACTTATCTAAAAAGGCTTGCTCACGCTTCTTCTAAGAACCATGTACCATAATGAAGAATATAACGGAGACACGATACTGAGGATAGAGCAATATGATACCGTAACCTAAAGCGCTCTGCATCAAATGGTTCCACCTATGCACCAGGCCCAAGTAGGCCGCAAGCAAAAGCTTCCGTGAACATTGAATGAGCAAGAGCTCGGTTGCTGACCCTGCAGAATGAGCCCGGCGAAAGCACACCGCCAAGGGCACGATGTTGCAATCTTGCACGCTGCAAGCCGACGCCAAGGTCGTACCTGCAAGATAAACCAGGCACACAGTGGGAAAAACAATATTAATTGTGCTGAATTCTGCCTCAAACACGGTCCCACCTCACGGGACAAAGCCAAACCTGACAGGATGCCAAGCCCAGGAGGAAGGAGACGCCTGAATCCCACGTTTCAAGACACAGGCAGATACAATTAAAAGACTCATTGGACATCTGCAGCAGTGTCCCCATCTACCTCAACCACGCCATCACCAAAAAAGTATCAAAGAGGCCCCTCAGATCTAACAGTCAACTACTCCTAGCTATCCCCCACTACAAGACAACCAAGGCAGGAGGCAGTAGTTTCCAATATCTCGCACCCACATATTGGAACACTCTTCCCCTCCCCATCAAAAATGAGCAAACGTTCTCAGGCTTCAAGAAATCTCTGAAAACGTGGCTATTTAACCAAGACTAAAATCCCCTTCCATGCTCCAGGAAATATCACTGTACTTAAGCCCTGCATTTAAAGTTGTCATGTATGATTATTTTGTATTCTCATGTACTGCGCCCGATTGGCAATTTCCAAGTAATGTTTTTAACCAAGCTGTCTGTAACATCGCCGTGGTACCTAAGGGTTTGGGCGAGTAACAAATGCAATAAAATAAATAAAATAAAATAAGTGGGAGTAGTCGACCTCCCAACATATGAATAAATCCTCACATTGTTTACACCTATCCATAGTAAAACATTGTTGCAAATTACAGGTGCACCACGAGCTGGGAACAGCGATAGTCCCAGACTGGAAGGCTCGCGAGTGGACCAATCAGAACATGGGGCCCTTATCACTGACGCCATTAACATCGACCAATCCTCAGAGGTCTTCATGTAACAATTTTCATGTATCAAATTGAAGGGACAGCCCAAGTATATCACCTGACTAACCCTCAACCACTAATACCGTTCTCTATATGTATGCTATACTAACCCTACCACTCGAGTAACCAATCTAGAGTGGAAATAGGTTTTTTGCTAAACTTTGTAAGATGACGCAAGTAGCGTGTCATACTAAGGTAAAAAGGGCCTGCGAGCCCCACGATTGTGTGTGTGTCAGGACGGACGCGTACGATCCTTGACCCATCCCTGCCGTTTTGTCTAATAAACAGCAGAGTCACCTTGCTTCTTGCGTGTGTCTCATACTCTATCTCTTTTGGTATATATGGGAGGAGTTGGGGCCTCCCTGCCCGGAGGTCTACGGACGGCCCGGCCGACCCCGGCAGAATTTCCCCCCGACAAGTTGGAGGCACTGCTGAGATCTGTTTAAGATCTGCTTTTTTATTT
Organism: Ambystoma mexicanum; assembly: GCF_040938575.1. Classification (NCBI taxonomy): domain Eukaryota; kingdom Metazoa; phylum Chordata; class Amphibia; order Caudata; family Ambystomatidae; genus Ambystoma; species Ambystoma mexicanum. The sequence goes on along the minus strand of NC_090926.1, from coordinate 941,893,049 downwards.
TTATTTTTCCAAGTATTCCCGTTGCGAGGAGGCCCCGCGGCGCGGCCCCCTCTGCCGTTGCCCCCTTCTGAGGACTACAGGACCATTGCAGAACTGCGAGAAGACCGGACAACGCAATCCGGATATTGGCCTTCGGGAGCCGGTTGAGAAGTATCCCGCCCGCGGTTGGCGAGTGTCCAGACGTGGTCCAGACGAGGGGAGGTGGCGAGCCGCTTGGAGGGGTGCACGCAGTCAAGCGGCCCCGCATCAAGAGAACTTGGTGAGCATGCCACGCACAACAAGCAATGTGAAATTGTGAGGGAGGGGGGAGGTGTTGCACAGGTGCGCGGCGAAGGTTTGACAATTTAGTGTTGGCAATGAAATGAATGGTAGCCGAACGAGTGCGAGAGCAGTCGGCTACGTTACGCGAGAGAGGGGGTGGAGCACGAAAACATCACGTGCGGCCGCTCGTAGACACTGATTGGCCTAGGTCGCGACAACGTGTAAGGGTGTGTGTGTGGTTTCCTACGATTTGGCATTTATTGATCAATTAGTAGATGAGGATCCCTATTGTTCGAGCAAGAAACTCGATAGGTAGATGACGTTTCCCTGTAGGCGGTAGCTAGTTAGTTGCCCAATACGGAAGATAATTGGCTGGTTAAACCCTCCTGTCGAGGGGCGTATCACACGTGAGGCGACGCAGCGTGCGCAGTCCGATTATATTATTGATTACCTTGTTCCAGGAGTGACAGGAAGACAGCTGTGAGGTTAACGGGGGTAGATTGCAAGTGTATTTTGGACTTAAAGAATATATGAAGAACTTACCAGTAGCTCAAAGAGATCGGTGACGTCACCAGTAGGGCTTTCATAGGATATCCCGAGCACAAGGCATCTTTCTTTCTGAGAGTGGTGGGGAAGAGAACTGTGGTAAGGGAGTGGAAACGGAGATAAACGGTAATGAGTTGATCGGGGAAAGGCGAAACGGGGGACGTGGCTGCGCACGGAGAACGCCGGCCACGGCAAGTGTAGAAGAAGGAGGAGGAGCAAGTGAAAATAGGACGACTGTATAAGAACGTCATAAGGGGTACGCAGCCGCAGGGGGCTACGTGCGCCTCGGCCGCAGGGGGCCATAAGGGTGTCGTGTAAAGGAAGAAAGCAAGAAGAAAATATACAAATGTAAATACTATATTTTAATAATTTTCCTTAGCGGACTATCGCAAGTCCCCAAATTTACGTGGCCAGGTAAAGGTAAAAGGCTGTGTATTGTAAGTGTTAGCAAGATAATAGCTACCAAATAGGTGAAGGATAACAAGTGGAGCGCTACTATGTCACATGGGACAGGATCGGGAGGGTGGGGGAACACCCTCACTACCCCACTACAACACATATGTACCACACTGTCACCCCATAGGGAGAAACTGATCAAGTATAGCATAGAATGGACACAGGGGACGGACAACAAAATGATAATACCATGGCCGCCTAATGGTAGCTTCGATCCATATACCCAACATTCACTATTAAACCATCTGCATAATACATACAAAGGGAAGAAGTTGACAAACCACGTGGAGGTGTTTAACTTATGGAGGATGTTCCAAGGGACCCGACCAGGACCAAATGGAATGTTCACTGTGGGGGAAATACCGGAAGAAAAAGAGATTAAGGAGGAAGGAGAGAATTGGAAAAAGGGGAGTGAAGACCCAAAGAACACGGGGAATGGACAAGAGGAAGGAGAAAAGAATAATAACTCAAAAGAAAATGAAATAAAAAAGGAACAGAGCAACGATATACCCCTAGCAAAGGTAGTGAAAACAGAGGGAGGGGGGTTGTGCCCTTTAAGAGAATTAGGAGAAATAGAAAGAGGACAGTTAAGGGCGGCTGAGGGGTACTCGAACCCGGCATACAGCCCGCCACCATATGTGGCTCATAGGAAGATGCCAGCAGGGGAGGGGAGGACTGGAGAAGAGCAAACTGTGGAAATAGGACATGATGAGTGGGTAGCTGCGCAGATACTATTAAAATTACGAGGTTCATTAACAGGAGAAGAGAAGGAGGTAGTAAGGAAAATAGATGAGGATAATACCAGGGAGAGTGGAATGAGAGGGGAAGAGCTGTTACGACAAAAGGAAGAGATTTTGGAGGAACGACTAGCAGAGTTAAGGGATGAGCAGAATGAACTGATCAAACAGCTCGAGATGGAGGAAAGAGAGAGAGCGAGGGGAAGGAAAGAAGATAAGAACGAATTGGAAAAAATAAGGGAATGAACTGAGGAGCAAAGGAGAGAAGCTGAAAGGGTAAAAGCAGCAGCAGAAAGGGTATCAAGAGCTGTGCTACGAGAGAGGAAAAGGGAAGAAGAAGAGAAAGAAAAGGAAATGGCAATGTGGAAGAAGAGATTACTATCAGAAACGACTAAGAAATACGAAGAAGGGAGGGTGATAGAGAGTATATTAGAAAGGGAGAGGGTGAGATGGGAAAGGAAGAAAGAGGATGAAAGGATATTGGAAAAGGTGAGTAGCGAAGTAATGGAGGAATTAAAAAGGAAGAGGGAGGAAATTGGTAGAGAGATGGAGGAGAGAAATGAAGGGGAAAGAGAAGGTAGGAAAAGGGAGAGTGAAGTAAGGGGGTAGGTGTATAGAGACGCAGAAGTAGCAACAACATCAGCACAAAGGGGAACGGTTGGTAAAGGATAAAAGGGAGAACCGGACCTAATAGACTTAAAAACAGTAACAATCAAGGGGAAAAAGACAGAGTGGGGGCTGCCGTTTGTGAATGACTTTTGTAGTGAGGAAGAAGAAGGAATGGAGAAGGAAGGAAGAAACAGTGAAAGGGAAAGTCTAGATAAACTATACACCACCCTGACCAATACAGACTCACCATGGATCTGTAGGAGAAAGGATGAATTGGAGAGAAGTGAGGAGGAAGAGCAAGGGATAGCGGAAAGACAGACACATGAAGCCACACCGTCACCATCACACCCTCTCCCATCCCACCCCACATGCTCAACCACCTCACGCTCATTACGTACAATCAAACTTGCGCCCTTCACAAATGAATTGACACCCTATGCAGGTCGGCTTAGAGACCTCCCTAGAAGCAGGCAGGAAGGACGAATACACACGCCCACATTAAATACAGGAAATGATGGAAGAAGGGGAAAAGATGGAGAAGAAAGAGTTATGAGTAGGGGAAATACGGACAAAATTGACGATGTAGGAGAGAGGGAAGAAGAGGAGGGGTGTGAGGACTCGATTTTATGGAACCCAAGGGATAAAACGAGACACAACTTAATGCCACTTCTGGAGAGGGGAGGGGTTAGACCACAGTACGTCCCTTGGAAGCATACAGACAAAGAAAATATAAAAAGCAGGCTCCCATCATTAAGTGGAGGTGCGGGTAAATGGATATATGAAATGGAAAAACACGCAGCAGGACAGAAACTGGCAGTGGGAGATGTAAAGGGCCTTCTAATATCGATATTAGGGGATGCAGCGGATGATATTTGGAAGAGAGCGGGATTCCCTGGGGTAACAATAGCAAACACATCGCACGATGGGGCACCATTCGCAAACTGCAGACATGCACTATGGCAGGCACTGAGGGTACAGTACCCAGACACATCAGACATAGGAGCAATTACCTCACGCAAGATGCGTGAGAACGAAGATCCTGTTGATTATATCCAGGAAATCCAAGAGAAGTGGCGCATGGAAACTAGAGAACAATGGGACAAAACACCAGCGATATTTTATCATATACTAGTACAAGGGCTCCCAGAAGGAGTTCAGAAACAACTGAAGAAAGTAGTGGGAATGGAAGCAAAAGCATGGCCAGAAATACAACTGACAATAGTGCATCATTGCAGGACATGGCAAGGAAAAATGAAACAAAAGGAAGAGGACAGGAAAACGGAAGAGGCTAAACTAGTACAGAAAAAACTTACTAAATACACAATGGAAGGGGCACTAATAACTACACCTACAACAATGACCCAAAGCCCCACACAAGTAGTGGCTGCGCAAGATCCCTCCCAAATACCACCTTCACAGACTATAACACAACAAGTGCCGCCACTCCAACCATACACGACCAACATGGGAGGAGGATACTCAATGCCAGGAGCTGGGTATTATAATTACAACAGGGGAAGAGGAGGAATTATGAGAGGAAGAGGATACGGGTATAACACACAACAGCACGTGGGAGGACTTAGAAATTCCTACCCCACCGGACAACCAGTATACCAGGACAACACAGGAAGCTTTCCATGGCAGAGTAGGGAACCACCGGTGTGTTGGAGTTGTGGATTAGTAGGGCACATGTCACGCACGTGTAGAGTAAGAGCAGGAACACCATCATGGAGCGAACAGGGACAACCAAGGCCCACACAGGAACAGCAGGGCATACAGCAACAGCAGACGTTGCAACAGGGAATTGAACAACTACAACTAATAACACAACAACAGCCACAGACATATTCACTGCCACAACAACAGGTAGCGATAACACAACAACCACAAGCACAACAAACACAACTGGGTAGGGTGACGGTCCTGGGACACAACCCTTACACAGGAAATGGTCAATCGTTGTACCCTCAATATGACAGCCCACAGACGGCCTTGGTGTGTCCCATCCTGTCAGTAACACCTAATAGTGCGGAGGAACCACGCATAGAGGTAACGATAGGTGACAAAAAATGATCATTCCTTGTTGACACCGGGGCGACCCGGTCTTGCATAAGGGAAGGTAAATTTAAGATGTCGGGCGAAGCCATGAACACCCAAGGATTCTCTGGGGCTAGAGGGTTGGTTCCCTTTACTGATAACATTCCCTTATCTATAGGAGATTATGACATGTCAGTCCCACTTTTATATTATAGTGCCTCACCAGTAAATATACTGGGGAGAGACATCATGAACAGGTTGAATATGACGATCTCCCTTACGGAGGACGGCATAATTTGCTCCACTCCAGGAATTAACATGCTCACAGCACGACAGATTATGCAAGCATACTGCGGACAGACAGCGATTAGGGCTGAGCCAGTAGATGGTGAACTATTCCAGTACGGGACAGACATGGCATTTGCATGGATGCCAGGGATAGAGGGAAAGATCTGGAGGAGGCCAGCAGCCTATTTGTTCAGACCAGAAACACCAGTCAATGAACCAGAAGGAAAGGTGGTTCCAGTGGACATTGAGAGCATTATAGCAACAGCTGATTACATTGCGGTACATGCCCAAGACAGAGAAGGAAGAGCATGGAGGGCAGTGATAGCACTAGCAGAAGGATGTAGACTCACCCAGGTGTCAGATGAGGAGCTGTTCTCAGAAGAAAAGGAGGAAGGTGAAATGGTGTTTATGATGAGTGTGGAAATATGGCTAAAAGTGGCGTACAAACAAGTGGCACAGAAAATTGCAATGGCACTTGAGGCACCCACATCCACCCCAGTTCCCTTCTTTGAGGAGGATATGACAAAAGTACCCACATCATTATGGGCTACCGGCCCCTATGACGTGGGGTGCATAAAAAGTATAGGGGGAGTAAGGATAAAATTGAAGAAAGGTGCAATACTCCCCATAGTGAAACAGTACCCACTATCAAAAGAGGCAGATGAGGGCATATATGAAACCATAACGGCCCTTATAAATAATGGCATATTGGTCCCCTCAGAATCACCATGTAACACGGCTGTATACCCAGTGCGCAAGAGGGGGGTCTTGGCGCTTCATACAGGATCTCAGGCCCTTGAACAACATAGTAGAAGCAGAATACCCTATAGCCGCAAACCCGGCCACAATATTGTGTGGCATTCCAGCAGGAGCATCACGATTTACAGTGATCGACCTTAAAAATGCTTTCTTCTCAATACCATTGCACCCAGACTCACAAGATTTGACAAGCTTTACTTACAGAAACACAAAGTGGAAACACACCAGATTGCCACAAGGGTACTGTGAATCACCCTCAATCTTCAACAGAGTAATACAGATGGATTTGGGTAACATTGAAGTGGAAAGCACAGTGTTGCAGTATGTCGACGACATAATAATTTGCAGCACAAACGAAAGAACATGCAGAGAGGACTCATTAAAGATGCTGACAATACTGGCTGAAAAAGGTTACAAGGTAGACATGGAAAAGTTACAGTACTGTCAAGAACAGGTACTTTACATTGGTCAGCTCATATCCCAGCATGGAAGAAAGATTGCACCACAAAGAGCACAGGCCATTTCAGAAAGGCCAGTACCACAAACAGTGAGGGAACTGCAGCAGTTCCTGGGTCTGTGCAACTACTGTAGAGCATGGGTATTTGATTACAGCTCATACATAGGACCCCTGCTTGAGGCGTTAAAGGAAGCTAGTAAAGGGGAGAAAAAGTTGGGGTGGACAATGGAAATGAAAGAGGCTTTTGATGAACTGAAAGATGCGATATCAACTGCTCCGGTACTGGCAACCCCAGACTATGAACGACAATTCTTTATATTTTCACATTGCGACTCAGCAGTAATGAAAGCAGTGTTGGCTCAAAAAACAAGCATGGGCTACAAACCAGTAGCATTTTACAGCGGCCACTTAGACCCTGTGATGTTAGGTCATTTCCCTTGCGAACAAGGGTTCGCCGCAGCTGCTTTTGCGGTAGAGAAAGCATCAGCAATCACCATGGGGTGCCCGACTACACTGTTTGTGGAACATGCACTATTTGCAATATTGAATAAACCTAAGTCCATCCTAACCACGCAAAGGGCGTCAGGTTATGAGATCATCTTATCCAGAGCTGCACTATCAATTGTTAGATATAGCACGGTCAACCCTGCAAGGTTCCTAGCAGAAGTACTTGAGGAAGGAGATTATGCATACGATTGTACGCAAATCACTGAAATGTACTCATGTACTAGAAAGATTGAAGAGAACGCACTAGAGGGAGGTGAGCTCCTGTTCATTGATGGGTCATCAACTATCGACCAGAGGGATGGTATAAGGAGGACTCGGGCAGCAGTGGTAAAAATGATGGAGGTACCGGTGTGTGTGGCAATGAAATGTGTACAACTACCACAGCATTATTCCGCTCAAGCAGCAGAATTAATTGCACTAATCTTGGCGTTGAAGGAAAGCTTTGACAAACGAGTGACCATATATTCCGACAGCGCATATGTTACGTCCACTGTCCACTCAGGGCTGTCGAAATGGAGAAGAAGAGGGTTTAGGAGAGCTGATGGCACTTCAGTGCAACATGCCCTCCTATTGGCTGAACTAATTGAAGCAATAAATGACCCCCAAGAATTAGCTTTGGTCAAATGCACCGCACACACCAATGGTGACGACTACATTTCAAAAGGGAATGCAGCAGCAGACGCACATGCGAAGTATGCTGCATATTTTGGTGAGATATGGAACCCCCCAGAGTCAGAGAGAGGGAGAGGGAGGGGAATGGCTAAGGAGATGTTGATAAGAGAAGGGTACACCCATCTCCCAGCCACACAGATAATGGAGCTACAAGCGGCTGCACCAATGGCAGAAAAAGAAATATGGGTAAAAAGAGGATGCACAATGTCGCCAACTGACGCACTATGGCGCCAGGGTGACACTGGAAAGATTGTAATGCCACTGGCACTATTGAACACCGCCCTGAGCCAACTACACCACCCAGCCCACACAGGCAAGGAAGTAATTGCAGCACGAATTAGGGAAGACTGGTTCTGCCCCGAGTTAAATTCTCATGTGTCAAATTTTATCAGCAATTGTCTCACATGTCAACAGTTTACGGGCGGTCACACTCTGAAGTTGATAATAGGTACTATACCCCGGCCAGAGGGACCCTTCCGACATCTCCATATTGACTATGTTGATATGATCAACGTATGCTAAGGAAATAGGTATATGATTGTAGTAGTATGCCCATTCTCGAGGTGGATTGAAGCAGGGCCCTGTTCACAACCAGATGCATTTAGAGCAGCTAAATTCCTAGTGAGGGAGGTCTTCCCCAGGTGGGGAGTGTGCGAGGTACTGCGGTCAGATAATGGCCCACATTTCGCAAACGAAATGTTCCAGCACATCACATCCTTACTGAACATCAAGCATAAATTTGCATGTGCATACCACCCACAGGCCAACGGTAAATGTGAATGCCTGAATGGCCTATTAAAGGAGGCAATTGCAAAAATACAGCAAACAACAAAGAAGAGTTGGTTGTATTGTCTTCCACTAGCCCTATTTGAGCTAAGGAATAGACCAGGTTCCAACCACCACCTTACTCCTCACGAGGTGGTTACCGGACGTCAAATGCGCCTTCCCCTAACGCCAACATCAAGAGCATTTACCGATCACGAGAATACTGCAAATGTCTTTGGTGATGAAATGTACCAATATGTGTCTTCTATGATTACTAGTGTAGTGTTTGTGTCTCAACAGCTCGAGCGCACACGGGGCGGGTCTAACAGCGACCAACAAAAAGACGCGGATAAAGAATTGGAAAAGGAAAGACTGTGCAAAGTTGCTAAAGGTGACCACGTACTACTTCGCAATTTCAACAGAAAGTGGAACAGCCCACGCTTCACTGGCCCCCATCTGGTAGAGGAGGTATCAACGAGAGCAGTAAAGCTACAGGACAAACGTGCCTGGAACCACCTACACGACGTAAAGATCTACAAACTCCAGACCCGCCCCAGCGCCACCGACAGGGCCACTGGAAGAACAACAACAGCGTCACCAACGGAGGAAGAGACTTCTACTACAACTAACGGCCTAAGTGTCCCCATACCCTGCCACCCCTCAGATTCCCCAGAGACAACTACTAGAAAAGAAAGGGGTGATCCCCATATCGCCCACCCCATGGTTACACGATTAAAGAGTAAAGAGACTTCCGCCAGTTGAGCCCCAAACCATCTGCCCGTTGACCCCCTACCCATTGTAGTAATAACTGAACTGAAGGACATTGTCTTGCACATATACACATGTAAACACTTGAATGTTCTCTTTCTTTTCTCTCGCACATGCAGGTACAGCGTATTATTGTACTATTAAGAAAGTAGATAACTAACCAATTCACTGCCCAGGAGTAGATGGTACCCTCAGACGATAATTACCTGGAAGAATTGTCACACCAATTTGTATATGAAATAAAAAGGCCAACGTACCTGAAAAGAAGGAGAGTACGTGTCTACTACACAGCATTCCTCTTGGCCATAGAACATTCAATGCCCCACCTCCAACCATACTTGCCGGCCCTAAGAGATAGATCGCTTAGATTGGCGTGGGAACAGCTCTTCACCTGGGCACTGAATGACTACTTGATAGGGAGAGCTTAAAAACGACAACTAACATTAATAACAAGCATATTAAGAATTTTCAGGCGGGCAACTGTAATGTCGCAATAATAAGCTGCCGGACTGCAGCAAGGTAAGAGCAAAATGCCGGTGAAATTAGCATTTGTAATAAAATTGATAGGGATTTTACTGATCACCGGATTCTTGGCCGCCTCTGTATGGCAGTACAACTATGCTATCAATATTATTGCTGTACCCAAACCTAATACACCCCCATCCCCAGCTGCAACAGGTGTTATGTCAGGTGGTACTAGTAAAATCCCACACAAGGAAAATAGAGTTAAACGCAGCACATACTCAGATAATAAAGGTATTGATGATTACATACAAGATTCAGCACACATCTCAAACAACATATGGTACCAACACATGACCCACATAGGTAAGCAGACAACAGAAGACAGCTGCTACGTTTGCTCATTAATCCCATACGCCATGAGCGCTTCTCGAACATTTGTTGCCACGGAGATAGATGAAAAAATAGCACGATGTATAATATACCTGGCACTGTTCCAGACGAAAGGAAGACTTCAAGGGACAGTGGTGCAACTGGTGTGGAAAACACGAGATACATATCCATATGAAAACAACTTCCTCAAGACTTATTTGAGTTACCACAAGAGCAGTTTACATGCTGAAGGATTCAGATACATAACAAGTGGTCCTGAAAAAGGAGAAACAAAGAAAGTAACACTACAGTACCTACCATGTGATTGGTACGCCACTGAAGTCCCTGGTATGAACGGATGTTGGGAAAGACCACTGGTGATAATAACAGGGAAGGTGTACATGAACAACAAATGGGACATAGGAGTGGTTGGTAGCAACATGGTAACAAGAGAAAATATTTCAACTATTGATGGACACAACCATAGATGTTGGATGGCTTGGGTCAAGTACGTATCCATGCTCACGTGGATGGAGAAGGATGAAGACCCAATAACAATACTGCTGCTAACTGCGCCTAAGGTATGCTACCAACATAAAGGGGAGGTGGACGTAGGATACAACACCAACTGTGAAAGCGTGATGGAGTTACCTGAGGGGGGAGCAGGAACAGCAGTAGTAATGGACCATTACTGGGCCTGTGGAGAAAAAGCATACCACACACTGCCCCCTCTGTGGAATGGTATATGCACAATAGTGCACGTTAATGTACCATCAATAGTGGTACCCCAGAGACATGTCAATATGGCGAACTTCCCCAAAATGGATGAAGGGAACAAAAGGAAGAAGAGATCTGAACAACCTCAGAAGGAGCCAGAGAGCAAAACCAACGGCAATAATACTGTCCTGAATAGAAAGAAAAGACAAGGAGAACCTCTGACAGGAAATTACCTATGGGGAAGGTCGGAAACAGCACTCACTTCAATTCCACCAGAGCACAGACTATTCAGCAGAGCAGCAATGTTCTTCTCCTCAATAATACATCCAGGACTACAGGCTTACGCAAACGCAAAATGGCTCCAGATAACTCGATGGGAACTAAAGATGACTATTAATTCTACGGTAAATGGATTCAACGCAATAAAAGAGGAACTGCGAGCTGTGAGGATGGTAGCACTTCAGAACAGATATGTACTGGACCTCCTCACAGCAATGGAAGGAGGAGTTTGCGCTAAGATAGGACAATCATGCTGCACATTCATCCCTGCCAACGATGCTGACAATGGCACACTGACAGAAGCAGTTTTACAATTGGCCCAGATGCACTCAAAAATGATGGATGAAAGTAAAGGTGTGAAAAAGGATGAGAGCTGGTTTTCAATATTATGGTCCTGGATGCCATCTTGGCTGTCAGATGGACTGAAGATTATAGTTGGATGTACTATTTTGGCACTGATCATAATAAGATTTTGGAAGGCCCGGAAGGCACGCACCACAGACGAGATGATCAAAATGGTTGGTATGCACCTCTTGATGCCAACAGACGACGGCCAACACACAGGCACAATCATAAAAGAGAGAGAGAAGTTGCGCAACCAGATCATCACAAACCACCTGGACCCACCATCTGTGAAGCTCGAAAACCCAAGAAACCCAAGGAGCTACATAGGGAAATGGGTATACTGCACTCCTGGAGGAACCTGTGCATATATGTATTGGTCATTTGAAGACCATGTTAACCACTATGGACATTTGGGAGGAATAACTAAAATATGGAGAGTGAGAGGAGATAAAGAAAAGGATATGTTTGTGGTCGACAAGTCGACCAGAGGGGGGACTGAAGTGGGAGAATGGAAGAACAGACTCCCGCCCTTCCCCTCTCGCGCTTGGCCTAGAGGATCACGGCCTAGACACCCGCCACGAGAGGAGTTTGCCTATCTACCAGACGACCAAATACCCTGGTACAGGAACATACGGCAGTGCCCACCTACCTGCCCAGCAGCCCGCCCTGCCCATGCCGACACCTGCGGCATGGATCAACTCGACTAAACCTACACGTCGTTAGAGATGCCATGACGACCTAGCCAACGGTCAGCACACCTGTGCAAACATGCACACTGGACACTCCCACACCAATCCACACGAAGAACATACTCAGTGCTATGACGTAGGCGACAGACATACTCACGGACGTGCATCTTTATTATTTTCCACATAGGCTCTTAAAATGCAGAAACGCAAGACGCATAATGAACTTATCTAAAAAGGCTTGCTCACGCTTCTTCTAAGAACCATGTACCATAATGAAGAATATAAAGGAGACACGATACTGAGGATAGAGCAATATGATACCGTAACCTAAAGCGCTCTGCATCAAATGGTTCCACCTATGCACCAGGCCCAAGTAGGCCGCAAGCAAAAGCTTCCATGAACATTGAATGAGCAAGAGCTCGGTTGCTGACCCTGCAGAATGAGCCCGGCGAAAGCACACCGCCAAGGGCACGATGTTGCAATCTTGCACTCTGCAAGCCGACGCCAAGATCGCACCTGCAAGATAAACCAGGCACACAGTGGGAAAAACAATATTAATTGTGCTGAATTCTGCCTCAAACACGGTCCCACCTCACGTGACAAAGCCAAACCTGACAGGATGCCAAGCCCAGGAGGAAGGAGACGCCTGAATCCCACGTTTCAAGACACAGGCAGATACAATTAAAAGACTCATTGGACATCTGCAGCAGTGGGAGTAGTCGACTTCCCAACATATGATTAAATCCTCACATTGTTTACACCTATCCATAGTAAAACATTGTTGCAAATTACAGGTGCACCGCGAGCTGGGAACAGCGATAGTCCCAGACTGGGAGGCTCGCGAGTGGACCAATCAGAACATGGGGCCCTTATCACTGACGCCATTAACATCGACCAATCCTCAGAGGTCTTCATGTAACAATTTTCATGTATCAAATTGAAGGGACAGCCCAAGTATATCACCTGACTAACCCTCAACCACTAATACCGTTCTCTATATGTATGCTATACTAACCCTACCACTCGAGTAACCAATCCAGAGTGGAAATAGGTTTTTTGCTAAACTTTGTAAGATGACGCAAGTAGCGCGTCATACTAAGGTAAAAAGGGCCTGCGTGCCCCACGATTGTGTGTGTGTCAGGACGGACGCGTACGATCCTTGACCCATCCCTGCCGTTTTGTCTAATAAACAGCAGAGTCACCTTGCTTCTTGCGTGTGTCTCATACTCTATCTCTTTTGGGATATACGGGAGGAGTTGGGGCCTCCCTGCCCGGAGGTCTACGGACGGCCCGGCCGACCCCGGCAGAATTTCCCCCCGACAGCAACATATTTGAAGATGTCATATCAGAGTGTGGCAGAAATGATGAATACCACCACGCACGACGCTAGAGGGAGTATTGTGCAGGCTTGAAACGTGTACATTTTATCCAAGGAGCCAGGCCTTCATGTGTTTACAATGGAAACACAACAGCTGAAGACCTTCATGGCCGAGTATTACACCAGTTGTGTAAGTAAAGGTAAACAGTGTTCATACAATGAAAATGCCAAGCAGCGTTTGCGATGATCTCAGAAGCACTTGCAACAGTGCATACATATCGCCTTTGCACGTACAAAAAGAAACATGCAAGACTGTTGATGCAAGTGAATAAGGATTATAGGGGTGACACCGATGCAGCCACATTTTCTTCAAAGATGCTGATAGAAACCAAACAGCATTATGTGGTGATTGAGCAGTAAATGTTGGTTTGAACGTTGTCGTTATCACATTTCAGAAGCTACTTGTGGGGAGTGAAGGGCCAACACTTAAAATATGGCAGGCACACCCCAACTGTTTACATCATCTTGAGATACGAACTCAAGCAATCAGACTCCCCAATCAGACAGGCTGGACTCTCGAACGCAAGAGCTCAGTTATACCTTTGAGCATATTTGTGGGCGACCAAACACATGGTTAGCGTGTCTCCCTAGGTTACAACTCTCCCTGCCGAGGGCACAGACACATCTAAATGGAACATGCGTAGTGGTGCCAGTCAATGGTCTGTGTTCCCACTGGGGAGCCATGGTGACTCATGGAGACTGGGAAGAGTCTACAAAAATGTCACCCTACAGCAGGTATTGCAGCACACCATGAAGCCGTGGCTAGTCAAAAGAAATCAAAACCCTGCTCTGCAGATCTACCAGAAAATTGCCACAGAAATGCATTTACATGGACACATATTGATACGAAACATTTGCTCTCCCTGCTTATTGAGGGGAAAACTAATCTAACTGTGTCATGAAGTCCACAAGCAGGAAGCTCACTAAATGTCAAATGACGGAAGATACTGGTGGTCCCAGAGAGACAGAGCTTTTGAGAAAATAGGGTTGGCTTTCATTGGATCTGTGGAGCATATGAAGAGACATCTGCAGTAGTGCTATTGCTGTACACTTCTGTATAGATCCATCTTATGTTTCTGGGAGAGAGCACCACGAGCATCGTCATATCCTGCTTTACAGATTTGATAAAAAGGGATCTCGGTCCATCTTCAGTGTCCTCCGATAAAGGAGGGTTCTTAATATCGGCAGAAAGGAAAGCACCCCTGATGTAGCACACCATCACACACATGGAGTCTGCAAGCAATTGCCCCGGGAGAATGGGCAGGTGGAGAGGGCCAACAGATACATTAAGGGGGAGATTCAAGATGCGTTAACAGCAGGATTGGGCTCTGTCTGAGGGATGTACCAGGCGATGACTGTGCGCTAATCAGAGCATAATTAGTGATTGTGTCACAGTGGTTGGACATAAATGATGATGGAAATGTGTAAGCCTCCTAACATTGAGCTAAAGAAGGTGCAGAAGAGAATGGGCAAGATGGAGAGGAAACTTAGGGAAGGACACAAATCCAGACTGTCAACTCTACCACATGTAGGAGAATGAACGGAAAGCAAAATTGTCACATCAGGACACAATCACAGTATCACAATGAAGTGCCCTCTAGCTAGTAGCCAAAGTGCAGAAGACTTACATTAACACCATAGATGGAAAATGTGTAACTTTGAAAAAAAAGCCAATCTTCTGAATTGAAAACATGTCTTTAAACCTCACGTCTGTCAGGAAGAACAGTGAAGAAATGGAAGTAGTCAGGTAAACCAGCAGGGTACGTTCATTACTAGACAGACCCCGTGGCCGCACTGCCAACTGGAGCCCTACCAACCATCCTCCTGACTCTAGGGTACCACTAAAACACTTCTCCTCCCCTTAATCGCGCCTTGAAACACTTGTGTATAGGCGCATATAGGCGCGTTATAAATGCCATATCATATCATATCATATCAATGAACAACAACAGAACAAAATGCATAAGAAGGAAACATGGGAAAAAGGAAAATGATTAGAGGGACGAAAAGCAGACATTAAGAACGGGTAAAATACAAAAGGAAAAGTCAAAATGAACATTCCAAAAGGATCCAACACGTTGGTGCCTTATAATAATAATAAGCAAACCTTTTCAAATACCCTTCACACATAATCAACTAACTTGACTGGGGGCACCCTAATCCTCAGAGTGCGCCACAGGACACCAGACTCTTGCTCCACCACAATGCCATCCAAACCACCAGACACCACTCTCTCACTGTGCACCTCCTCCACCACATCACTGTATATCCTCACACTCCCTCCCTCCTCCATACCTTGCTGCACACCCTTGACCTCTGAATAACTCAAGTGAGCACAAAAAGGAGATACACACATGCTGTGCGCCACCACAGATACCCTGTTCTGCACCACAATGCTCCTCTTGCTCCACTGTGAACAATCACCCAGAACCACATACCCTGTCCCCACCGTCGCCTCCACTCGTGAGGAAATGTTCATGCTCCCCCTTTTGCACTAATCTAGGGTTCTTCAGCCACACACAATCACCAACCTTCAATTCGGTCATCAGCATGTTCACCTGTTGTGACCTCAACCGCTCCTGGGGAGCTCATACTCTCTCCAACTCATCAAACATGTTCATCTCGATGATCACCCTTCCACCGAGGGCAACCACCCTAAATTTAGAGCCTGCTTTCCTACCCCTCATAAAATTAAGTGGAGACTACCCTGTAAGAGCAGATGGAGTGCGCCTATAAGCAGTCAATGCCTCCGACACCACACCATGCCAACACAACCCATTCACCACAGCCCACTGGATATCCTCCTTCACAAACCTATTCATTCTCTCAACTGAATCGTTCACAGAGGGATTGTATAAAGCAATCCTGTGATGCCTGATGCCAAGCTTCCCCAAGCTTCCCCAAAAACACCTACATACTATGCAAGTAAAACTGAACACTGTTCAGACAACACCTCGCCCGGAATCTACACAGGATATTTTGGTTTGTGGATGCACCAATGGCAAACACCACACACTCCTTTACTGCAACCTCCATCTGCACATCCATCCTGGCCACCAGTATGAGCCCCTCAGTCTACTCTTGGTGAAAGGTCTGCTTAAATGCCCCTCATGCGCCAACTCCACACCCCACGGACCTTCTCCTAACTCACTCAAAACATGCATGGAGGCCTTTTCTTCCTCCTTGTCAATGACAGCATCCCAGCCACCTAGCAACCAGCCCTAATCCACGACAACTCTGAATACTTGGCACACTCTCTCTCCCACTCATTTTTGTCTATGGCTGAAGCACACTGGCTACTCGGGTGTCACCCTCACTTTCCACTGCCTCATCTGGTGCAATGACTCACAAATGGGACAAACCATTTGCAACACCATTATTTGATCCAGGAATATATTTCATCATGAAATAAAATTACTGAAGGTCCACCATCCACCTCACTATCCTTGGGGATACTGACCCTACCCCTTTCGTAGTCAAAACATATGTAAGAGGTTTGTGATCCATCATAATGACATACAGAATGCCCCAGAAAAAATGTCCTAAAATGTGTTGATGCCCAAGAAGGCACTATGGCTACCCTCTCAATCACGGCATAACGCTTGTTGGCATCCCTAGGTGACCAAGGTGCGAATGCAATAGACCTAAACTGCTTGCCTTGCCATTGTTCAAGTGCCAACCCCGAACTCCATCACTCGACTCAATGGTGAGCACTGTCCAAGTTTTGGGATCAAACAAACACAACAACAGGACGTTGTCTATATCCACCTTCAACTCGACGAATTCCATTTGATACTGTGGCGTCCAATCAAATTTAGCATTCTTCTTCAGCAGGGCACACATGAACACTGTCTTTTCTGCATAAAATGAGTGAACTTGACATACTACTCAGTCATTCCCAGAAATGACCTGAGCTGCTCCCTATTTGTAGGCGACAGTGCCTCCTTCATCCCCTTAACAAAACCTTCTCTAGGCCTTAGGCCATTGGCATCCAAAGTGTGACCCAGGTAAGCAACACATGGAACACCGACCTGGCACTTTGTCAATTTAATAGTTAAACCGCTCTCTTGCATAATCTGCATAACCCGATGCACCCTGTTGTCGTGCGCTTGTCTTTCCCTAACCCAGACCAAAATATCATCTTGGAAGTAACTCACGCCAGTCACCCCTCAAAAAATGTCTGTATTAAATGCTGGAAAACACAGATGGAGATGTCAGACCAAAGGGCATATGACAAAACCTGAATGCCCCAAACAGGGTGACAAACGACGTGAGAGGAAGCAACTCCTAATGCAGATTTATCTGATAATATGCAGAGGAGAGTTCGAAAGTGGAAAACCACAAAGCCTGACTTATAGTCTCCATAAGCAGATATTCAGCAGAGGGTGCAAAACCACCCAAACATTTGGGTCACCTCCCTGAGATTGACACACATCCCCAAACCACCATCCTTTTTCAGTGCCAAAACCACCAGCGATAACCATTCAGATGACTCAATTTCTGCAGCTATACCAACCTTCTCTAGCTTGAGAATCTCTCCTTGAAGACACTCTCTGGCCAACACCAGAATATGCCTGACCTTGTGGGCCGTGGTCACAGCCCCTCTCTAAAGCACAATCTTGGGTGAAAAACCTCATTGCATATCTAATTTCTATGCAAAAACTGCAGAGTCTCTGACACTTTAGTAGTGTGCCAACAAACAAACACACAACTGAACTTGCTCCCCATCCTCCATGCATAACACAGGCACACTCCTCCTTGGACTATTTGTACATCTAATGTTGCCTTCTCATCCCATCCCAGCACAATCGCCCCTTCATGTGCTACTTATAACTTCACTTCAGTACGGCACCCCTTGAAATCAATCTAGGGCCATTCATATCTCAACACTTTTATGGGTACCTGGCCATACGCAGTGGGGTTGATATCAGTAGCCCTGAGTGCAGACACATCCTTCCCATATATTTGCTTAGGCACTTGTGGCAAGATCATAGTATAAGGTGAACCTGAATCCACAAACATTTCAATTTGCACACCATTGACAGTCAACATGTCTCATTGCCCATTCTTTGCCATGCACTAAATTTGCAGTAGAGCTCCCTCCCCCATTACACCACTCATGTACCCCTCAAAAGTATCGGCAACACCTTCCACTTCAATTATTCTAACAGAATGAGGATTTCCTCCACCCTCAACATTCAACCTGCACATTCTTACATAATGCCCCTTGTTATTACAATGCCTACATTCCACTCCCCAAGTCAGACATTCTTTGGCCCCAGCGGGATTGCTCGCCCACCCTCACCTTCTGCAACCTTTTCTTGCACAACCAGATGGTAATCTATTATATTTGTGAGGGTCTCCATCCATTGTCTGTGCCAGCAATTCGGCCTTTTCCCTAGAGTCACGGCCACCTTTCTTGGAGGTCAACACAGCTTGTACCGCCTGTCCTTTTGAAAATGTGTCTGCTTTCTCTGTGAAAACCTGTACACTCACGTGGGCAGGCAGTTCAAAAGGGCCACTTCCTTCTCTTCATCACTGTACTTCACCCTCCTTTTATCCCAAAGTAGACTTAGGCATCCATCCATAGGTCCCACAGTACCGGCATTCCGCCAGGATAGCTAGAAAGGCTGATGGGCGCCTTGCGCTATTGTGCTGCATATCACAGGTATATGGACACCGGCTCTTGAACTAGCTAATTCCCCCTCTTCTGACTTCTTCTTTGCCTCCTTCTCCTTCACATGCTCTCCTGCGCCCTTAAGGTTGGTGCACATATTGTGTGCTAGTAATTATGATAGCAATTCCTCAAAAGTCATGCACCAAAAAGTAAAGTACTTTGATGAGGAAGATGCCGACCTCCCTGCAGTATTTGTTGTGGTGCCATTGCCTGGTTACCTAAGATGGCCACCACATACCTTCACAGATGAGGGTCCTTTCCTGGAATGCATGCCTCAAGCACTCGTTGTGGAGCTCAGCGAGCCCAGAGTGTGAATGCTGGTCCACCATTCCGGATTGCACCAAATAGGGAAAAACACAGCACTGCCTCCCGCTCAGCACAGGAGCGAGGCCTTGTGCGGTCATGGCCAGTTGATATCAGCCTGCTGTCCTTTGTCAGTGATCTGCCACTTGGTCAAGAAGCCCTCACATTGGACTGCGGGGTCTGCCAAATTGCCACTCGTCAGCAGTAAAGCAATGGTGGTAGTCAGGTAAATCCGCAGGGTTAGTTTATTACTGGTTGTACTATGTGGCCACACCACTAACCAGAGCCCCGCCAACCAGAGCCCCACCAACCGTTCTCCTGGAATCTGGTACACCGGCCACATCATCAAACCCCAGGATTCCACTATAACAAACAACTCTCGTGCCTGGAATTTGAGACACCACAGTGTAAAACTGTATTTTGCAGAGAACCACCTAATTGAATTTATGAACGTTGGCCTAAGCGCATTCGCATTTGTACTGAAAACCCAGATCGAAATAACCAAAGTTTAAAGTTGACTTTGCCTCCATCTTAGAACCATCTGCCATTTTAATTCTAACTCCTGCTTTCTGTCCTAAAATGGTAAACTATGTTTTTGTCTGCAGCTGAGTAGAGTGAACTTTGAGCTAGGTCAACATTAAGGCTGCTGAGAGCAGAATGTTTGTTCAGTGCAAAGAAACATTGTAGCCAGAATGAACTGCAATTTAAGTGTTGTCTGCACCCACAGTTTCATCCTCATTCAAACAATGTTACAGAATGCTAAGTCACTAAAACCGTGTACTTTGAGAGAAACTCTTTGGGCCTCATTACACGGACGGCGGTAACCATGGCGCTATTAGCGCCATGGTTGCCGCAGGTACTTTACAATGTCCGCCTTGGTGGATGGCGGAATTACCGCCCTTCTCCAAGGTGAGTGGGGGCGGTAATTCCCCATTCACCAAGGCACTTCCCCATTCCCATTTTTGCCCCCATAGGGCTCAATGGGAATGGGGAAGGAGCTAATTATGATACCACAAATTGCAGTACCGTAATTAGCACCAAGGTCCCTTTGTGGGCCCATTCCTTAATGGCTGGTAAAAACAGCCGTTGAGGTCGGGTCCCTCAAAGGGACCTCGTAGTAAGGTGGTAAGGGTTTACCAGTACCGGTGCCCTTACCGGTACCGGTAAACCCTTACCGCATTTAGTGTAATGAGGCCATTTGTGTTCATTCTTGAAACAGGACTTACTTACACTGGTGAACCAACATCGCCATTGAATCTTCATGGACAAGAAAATACGTTAAATGTGTTAAACAATATGGTCATATTTGTCATGTGAACTAGGCATGAACCCTTGTATGTAACTTATTAGTTTGGAGAAGGGCTGGACAATGACCGGGATGGTGTATAAATAGAGCACGCTTTGGGATGTCTAGCACTCACTCCCCTCACAGCGTCTGCTGGTACACACTGCGAGGTGTTGAGAGCCCAGATAGCTATCTGATTTTGCTTTTGAATCTGTACAGAAATAAAGATACTTGTATCTTTGAACCCATGTTTGGCGTATTTCATTTTGTGGTGTTAAACCTCGATATTTCTTTGGTCTTTCAGATGGCGCCTGTCAAGTCTACTAAGGGATGGAAGGATCTCAACCCCCTCTCCTGAATCAAAGGAGCCGAATAGATCGACCCTCCCACTGTGGCTGGCACGGGCATCTGAATGTGAATACACAGATAACCATGTGGCAGCAAATGGGGGGAAGACAGAGTTAGGCAAACGGGGTGGAAAGACAAAGGAAAGGTAGGGAAAAAAACATGCATTTCTAATACATAACCTTAATCCTGAAATGTCATACTCTTGCTTACCATACTTGATAATGCCTATCCTGTGCTACTCCTGAGCATAATTGCCTAGCATCTAGAGATCTAACTTATGTTGTACCATACCAATGACCTTATACATGTAATGTATAACACCTAGAGCGCATGAAGATTGCACAAACGGTATGGCACAAACAAGGGAAACTTCCCTACATGAATTCAACAAAACACATGGCCCACTGGGCTACATTTAACATAAGAAAACATAAAGCATGACTTTTCCATGGATGCGTGTCTGGAAGACTCTGCTCCGGATTCCACTCTTTCCTGTAAGTATTGCCTCATACTCCAGGTATCAACCATGTTACCAAACCTTTGGCCCCATTCCCGTAGAGCGTTAGATACTTTCCAAAATTAGACCTTAACACAATACACAGGATGCTAACCCAAGGTGCTACATAAATACTTCAGTGCACTTATCTTAGGGTCCGGGTGACTCGCGAGTGCACCCGGACATCAGGACATGCCGCCTTTGGAGCGCCGTGGCTACGCGTAACCTCTGCCGCGCATAGACTGGAGATGCTGCACAACACAGCTGTAAAGCAAGTTCACCGCCGCAGCCTGGGAGAAGCTGCCATGGAGTCCGCCATCGCTCAAAAGTATCTATAGTAGTGGGCAGGCAGAAATCCTCCCGCTAGCCGCCAAGACCACCTGAATTGCTGTCACCGCCGTGGCCTGGGAAAGGAGACTCAACTCCTCTCTCTCCCCACTATGAATGCTTGGATCGCCGTCAGGAGCCCATTCATGCCATGCCGAATGCCCGTGCTGCACAAACATCAATTATCAGCACCTGTGCACGGGCAGTCAATCGCTAAATACTCACATAAATAATTCCAGCTGTCTCACGGCGGGAAGCCCATGAACTACACACTGCTCCTCAGCATGCTGGGAACTGTAGTCTTTACCCTTAGTTTCTCAGATACTGTCTCCTGGGCTTGCCTCAAACCCTATTCCTGTCAGCGCCCAAATGGACCCTCAAGATTGATGTTACCTCGCTGACATGAAAACGTGGATATCGGACCGTGATCGGAGAGTGAAGGGGCCCCTTGTAAGAGACGCGACACCTCTGCAGTACTGCACAATCTGAGCCCTGGATGGTGAGCAAGCGGTTCGAGAGGACATCTTGATGAGGGACCCCATATTGAGGCAGGCTATTTGCTGAAATCGCCTACCACGAGGATCCTTTGTAATCTGATCGGACCTCCTTTGTTTGAAATCAGGTGAGTCATGCCCCGATTCCTAGGAATCCTGACATTGTTTGCAGTTTTGTTTTCGCGAGTACAAACGATGCCAGGTAACACCAGTTATCTGACATGCCTGGGAAATTGACATCCTGTTTCAGGGGATTATTCTGCAGAGATAGACAATTTTTGGGACAAGGCCAACCGGCGCCACCCGTTGGGTTGCCGGCTTATTTAATGTACTGTATGTACTGCCTAAATGGTATCGTATTCAATGATATTTGGCACAGACAAACTGGACATGCTTCTGAACTTCAGTGGTAATTTTGAAATCGCTCGTTTAGAGTATT
Organism: Ambystoma mexicanum; assembly: GCF_040938575.1. Classification (NCBI taxonomy): domain Eukaryota; kingdom Metazoa; phylum Chordata; class Amphibia; order Caudata; family Ambystomatidae; genus Ambystoma; species Ambystoma mexicanum. Next base: position 941,870,576 of record NC_090926.1, on the reverse strand, counting down.
TAGAATCTATATTGTTGAAGAAAAAGGGTAGGCCTGCAGCATTTGATGTAATTAAAGGTTGGAGAAAGGAAGCTATACAGCAACTCAGAAGTAAAGAAAAGCATGCGCGTAGGCACATGACGAATGTTGAAAAAGCACTATTGTATGATTAACAAAAACAGTCAGAATCCATTAGTAGTATGGAAAGGGATTTTCCACTAGATGTACAGAAGATATATCCGTCTCAGGATTTTCATCCATCAGATGAACTAATGAACACATTTTTGAATGAACATAGAATTGTTGCAACTGCACCTCCTCCCTATGTTCCTCTCCCCGTTGTTTTGCCTCTTCCCGCTGTTGCACCTCTTCCCGTTGCTGTTCCTCTTCCTGCCATTGTTCCTCTTCCTGTTGTTGTTCCCCCTTCTGTATCTCCACCCTTACCGACAGTTGCCGTTCCCTTAAATCCGTCTCCACCGTCAGCGGTAGTGTCTCCGCTACCTATTGAACATGATTTGTCTGAACTTTTCTTTCCAAGAGGTTCTGATCTACTTGTAGAGATTGAAGGGGTGGGAGCTGATTCAAGACTAGTAACTCGTAGTACAGTATCTAAAGCTAGAAAAACAGAATTGTATACCTGGGCTAAAAAATATATAGAAGAGGGTGAAGAATCAGCTGTATTAGTTGAGATTTCTGTCCAAGAAAGTATTCCCGAATAGACTATTTTGATAGCTGGGATGGGAAAGCATTTGGCTGATATTTGGAGTGATTTGACAAACATGCATTTCCCACAGGGGTTCAGGGATTTGAATGTCCTTGTTCGCTCAAGGCATACTGCAGAGAAAGTACATGAGCATGTTGAGAAGGTATTTGAGCTTAAGAGGGAGTTAAATCGGTTACAGGAAGATGTAATAGATGGTAATAAACTCAAAGCCTCATATCTCCAGAAGCAATTTTTTCTTCCATTGAAACCAATGAGTGAAGAAACACGTTTTTGCACAAGAGACGCTCTTAGATGGATTTCGGATGTTTCAATTTCTTCCATATAAGTGCATGACACTTGTTGGGGTTAAATGTGTTGAAAGAATTGAATGCTGTAATTTACTGTTCTCTGGATGGAGTGCATATAACGATTTTGCCTCAACAACCTTCCCTTCCACAGTTTTTGTCTAGCTCTTTAACACCTGAATTGAATAAGGTTCCGACATGACTATGGGCAGTCAATGGCAATGATGTAGGTATTTTGCAAATTGAACCAGTTAACATTGTATTGAATCCAGGTGTTAAATTACCACATATTCTGCAATATAAGATTTCGGTAGAAGGTGAACAGGCTTTGAAGAGTATTATTTCTGATTTTGTACACATTGGTGTGATTGAGGAAATTGCAGGGAGTGTGTGTAATACGAAAGGGGATAATGTGTATATGAAAGGGGATAATCTGATTCCTTTTTGTTTTATTACTGACTTACGTGCTATTAATAAGTTTGTTGCCACACAGTTTCTGATTGTACCTGATGTTACTATAATATTGACCATGATTCCAACCTCAGCTACTCATTTTAGTGTTGTGGACTTGAAGAATGCTTTTTTCAGTATCCCTGTACATGTTGACTGTAGATATTTGTTCGTGTTCACCCTAGGGGGACACTTGTTTACATTTACTCATGTGCCACAAGGGAACACTGAGAGTCCAAACATTTATAGTAAAGCGTTGAAGGAACAGCTTGATACGCTTGAGTTGCCTTCCACCTGCATGTTGTTGCAGTATGTCAATGATCTACTTCTAGCTGCAGATTCTGAAGTTGCTTGCAAGGAGAGCACTGTGTTGCAGCTTATTCATTTAGCAGAACATGGGCATAATGCTTAATTAAAAAAGTTTCAATAAAATCAATAGGAAGTTGCCTATCTAGGCTACCTCCTGTCGAAGGAGGGAAGAAGACTGCCACCTGAACGGATACAAAGCATCTCTACCATGTCTGTCCCAAATACACAGAAAGGGGTCAGAGCCTTGATAGGTATGGCTTCATACTATAGACAGTGGATCCCAAACTTTTCATTAATGATAAAACATATGTTGGCATTGACAAAGAAGGGCATATCTTTGCCCTTACTGTGGAACATGCATTGCCAGAATGTGTTTGATCTGCGCAAGGCTGCGTTGTGTTCAGCGGCAGTTTTGGGCACACCAAATTACAAAAAGGCCTTTGTGTTGTATGTGTATGAATTTGATGGATGCGCTTTGGCTGTATTGACACAGGAAAATGGGGGCAAAAATAGACTGTGCAGTTATTATTCCTCCATATTAGACCCTGTTGCATGCACTTTGCCAAGATGTTTGAGAGCTGTTGCTGCTGTCCTTGCATCTGTAAAACAAAGTGAGGGTATGGTTCTGGGTCACTCTTTAAACGTGATGGTACCTCACTCTGTAGACATTCTATTAAACATAATGCAGACGCAACATCTCACATCAGCATGACTAACAAGGTATGAGCTGATTCTATTTGCACCGCATTTCCAGATTAAGAGATGTTGCTAATTAAATCCAGCCAAACTATTGCCTCTTCCGCAGGAAATTTATTGCAGTGACAAAATGTCACATGACTGCCTGAACATCACAGAACAAGAGACCAAGGGCAGAATTGACCTAAGCGATACACCTTTAAAGAATCCACAAGGGGAGCTTTTTTGTAATGGCTCCTGCTTTGAACTTTCGGATGGTACATCCACTGCTGCTTACGCAATCATTACATTAAGCAATATATGTGTGGCGGCGAGTGGCATATGCGGAGTGGCGGCGAGTGGCAGTCCTGCAGTTGGCTACCTCTTTTCCAATTCGGTCTCTCTTCAGTGCCTACTTCTACTGGGAGGCGTTTCCAGATACCTGCTCTCTCTACATAAGCGCATTACCTCCGCGGAGCGGACGCGGAGTGGCGGCGAGTGGCAGTCCTGCAGTTGGCTACCTCTTTTCCACTTCCGTCTCTCTTCAGTGCCTACTTCTACTGGGAGGCGTTTCCAGATACCTGCTCTCTCTACATAAGCGCATTACCTCCGCGGAGCGGACGCGGAGTGGCGGCGAGTGGCAGTCCTGCAGTCATGCCAGGCAAGCAGGCAAAGACGACCACTCTGCCGCCAGCCCAAATGGACCTTGAAGACGACTCGGGCCGCCGTTTAAGAAGCGCCAGCTCTAACGCTAGTGTCAGAAAAAACACAGCACAAGTTACATCAAACTTCCCCTTCGACACAAGGCCCCCTTGACTCAAGACACCAGGCTGAAAACCTCATCAACGAGAGCGAGCGACACAACTCCTGTATCGACCATCATCCCATCCTTACCAACTAATGAACGGCGAACAATGGACCTACCCGGTGTCCGGGGGACGTCTTCGCCTGGGGTCTTATTTCCTCATGGCGAGGTCGAAGTCGGCAGGCGGGTTGATGGTCCGGCGAGTCCAGCGAGTCCGCGCCAGCCCTCGGAAGCCTCGGCGGAGTCTGTCCGCCCGCGCCCTTCCTCGTTTGCGACCGAGGCTCCGCTGTCCCCCGGAGGGGAGACGGCGTGGAGCCCTCTGGACGGGGCGACGGGTGGCATCGCGGAGGCCGTGGTGGAGGCACAGTCACGGCCGGAGTCTGCCTCTACTCAGCCGAGGAGTGGGGTCCTTGTGGAGGCAGTCGTGCTGGTCGGGGGCCCCCAGACCAGCTCAGTGGCAGCAACGAAACACGACCTTGTGTGCATCCCGGCCTCCCGGGAGATGGATTTACAAGTAGCCCGGCCCCCTACCGTATTAACGGTATTAGCTCAATCCACAAAGATGCAAAGAACCCTGCAAGCAACGGTGAAGATCTGCAATTCTTACTCGACGTGGAATCGGTACCTTTAACACCTACGGCCGTGGACGAAACTTTTACTGAAATAAATCAGAAAAAAAGACCACGACTTGCTGGTACTACTTCAAAAAAAAACAAAAAAACACAGAATACAAAACAGAAACAGAAAAAGAAGACGCCCAATTCATCTGCAAAGTCAGGAGCCAACGGCAATCATGAAAAAATAAATAAGACCTCTAATTTGAACGCATCCAAAAACTTGAAAAAGGGCACAAAACAACTTCAACAACCACTGAAACTTTTAACGGACTTTTTTCGCAAGCATTCAAAGGCCTTCCAAGGCCTACGTCAAGATTTGACGGACGAGGAAATTCTAGAAGCGACTACTGAAAGCCCCCCCCAAATAAACAACGTAGACTGAACCTTTTACCTAACACCCTCATTCAGTCCCAACCCAAAGCGGCAGTCCCCCCAGCGCCACTCCCAACCAATGAAAATGGGCAATCTGAGTCACTAGCCACTGTAGCACCCGTTGTTGCTAAACCTATCCCCCTACACTTAGGCCCCACCATAATGGAAGGAGCCGCTAAAACCAAGCTGTCAACACCGTGGATGCTAAATAGTACTGACACCATCACAGAATCTCCGGGTCCAATAGAGGTTGTCACTGTCCCTCTGTCTCTCAAAGAGAGTAATCTAACACTCCCGGTTCTTTTGCAACCGGCAGGAGTGTCCAATGAGATGCCTTCAAACCACCCGACGGTCACCAAAAGTCCAATCACTATTGACAAAACCCTTTCGTCCCACCCAACCCTATCGGAGGAAGCTCCCGAAAAGTTCGATCTATCCTGCCACGTCGAGGAGCCAACACCTGGAAAGGAATTAGTGACAAAGCCCTCTTCCTTGGGCCATGACGACCGCCCCAGAACAACTAGCCCTCCTCCCGGTCATCCTCGGAGTAAGAAGCCCCCTCCAACGCCTAAACTAAACCTACAATTTGAGAGATCTCTGGACACCTTTTACTCCAATCTCAATACTTACAACAACCAAAGAAGACACTCACTAGACCATTCCCACAGAATGTTAAACACAGGAACCTTGTCCTCACACTCACCAACTCCACTGAGCAATAGTTCGCTCTCTCAAGGTCCGATCACCTCTAATGACCCTCCACCAAAAAAACTAGATATGTGCACGCTAATGTCGGCCTTGACAATCGCCCTCGCCCCTTTTACTAAACTTTATGAGACTATCGGAGACACCTTGAAAGATCAAATCTCAATCCAGGCGGCCATGTCAACTAAATTGACATTCGTTGAAGGGTACATAATGGCCCTAGAGCGGAAACAAAAACAGGGGGACCTTTTCAAACCACAGCATCCTATTCTATCCAACGATATAGGAACTGATGCTGCAACAGAAGCGACTATGGGGTCACCCCATATATCACGTGAATCGAAAGCGACCCAAACCGCTGTATTCATAGATTTAACAACGACCGTTAACTTACAAACAATGACAGAAAAAACTACAAAAGATCCCCTAGAGGGTACTACAAAATCCATGAGCACCTTAAACTTAGAACCAATATTTCAAATTCAAGCACCCACCAGGGCGAAACTTCCACCTTTGATAAAAACCTTAGCAACCCAATCGATCTCAATATCAACACCGATGGATAAACAAAGATCGCCCCCTGAAAAAAATGACCCTTTTAACCCCTCAACCAAAGGGGTCCAGGATTTTCTAAATCATGAAGAGTTGATGAATCTCACACAACATCTAACAGAGAAATCTACACCTCTTTCAATGAAAGAAAACCCCACGTCTGATACAACTATGTCACATCTCCATCACCAAACCAGAATTAACGTAGTTGACTCGGGAGCGGAGCTCTCATCGCCAATCACGACGAATCGTAGAAGGTCACACTATTCCCAACACGCAAGGTATAACACAAAGAACAGACCTTCTCACAAAACTCGTGATGATCGATCACGCTCCTATCGCCCGCGGAATCGGAACGATCGCCACGATGAAACGCAACACGCCCTCCGCGACGAAAGACGATACCCACCTCGTCCACAAAGACCCTCCAAAAGACCTCTCCCTACAACCAACAAAATAATCAAAGCCTCACCGCAAAAAGACCCTCACATTAGATGGATTCTGAAGCTGGAGCAAATTCATGAAAACCAAGATAGAGTAATTCTAAATAGACGATCAGTCCTCGACCTCTTCAGCTATATCCCTAACCTGCGTGCGGTGAAATCCGCGGACATCCGGATAGTTGACCCTAGCCACAGGCACCATAAGGCGATTTCCCATCTTTACATTTCATCCTCAGCTACGAATAAAATCCTAAGAGCAGCAGTTGAAGACCTGCTAATCATGGGCTATGAGCTAACTGAATCGACAAGGGTAATAAAAAATCCCAAATACGGGACATTAGACCCCTCCATGACCTGTAAAAAGGGGAAAACCGACTCAAAAAACGTTCACCAACACCAACACCGGTCCACGAAAAACGTCAGAGACAGCGAAAGACGGGAAAAAACTACAAATCCAACCGTCCAGAAAGAGCTTCCGAAACCACTCACCAAACGAAGAGGTTACTCGATCACATCAGGAGACCACTTCCAGAAAACGCTGTCTTCCTCAACACTCCAAAGAGACACCCAGGATAAACGGTTAACGACAGACCCGAGAAAAATCCCAAAGAAGGTCCAACCCACGTCATATTCAAACGTGGTCAAAACCACCCCAGCCTCGACCCTAGAGACGATGTGGTCATGGCTACCCAAGGCCTTGAAGTCCCAGCGCCAAAAATAGCCACCAACGTCCCTCACCAACGGCGACACGATCAAGGAGCCTCACAGTCGGTCTCCTGACCGAATCAAACTATGCTCATGGAACACTAGAGGCTTCCACCATCTAACTATTCAGAGCTCTATTGATTGGTGCGAATATGACATCATTTGCCTTCAAGAGACCTGGCTCCTCCAACCTCCGACCATCGATGGGTTCGTGACAAATATTGTCGCAGCCAAAAAAGGCTCAACAGGCCGTCCAACTGCCGGCCTACTAGTCGCGATTCGAAGTGGTCGAGGCATTACGAACATAGTAAAACTGAAAGAGTCCCACGACATGCTGATGATAAAGCTAAACTGGTCGTTTGCCTTAGAGATCACCTCAGTCCATTCAAAGGCGATGGTCATTATTACTACATACTGGAACCCGGCCACGACAAATACTCCAAAATTCATCAAAGAAATGGAACGCGACATTGACTGGATTCACCTAAACCATCAAGTCGATTACATACTTATATGTGGGGATCTCAACATCAAGTGTCACAATCCAGACAACCCTCTTCCTGTCAAATCAAAAGACCTCTCTACAGATCAAAGGGCACCTGAATGGCTAAAGGTAATGGACTCTAGAGCATTCCATAACCTTGACCACTCCTTCCCCGACTCAAAGAGGCCCCCAACGTGGGAAAGAGCTAATTCGAAATCAACAATTGACCACATCTTCGTCACCCGGCCACTACTAAACCTGGTTACTTCATTCAACGTGAAAAGAACCGAGGAGAGTGACCATAACCTTCTAGAAACCACCTGGCACTTGACGGTGCCAAACAAGGCCGCGATGCCAAACAACGTCGAGCTAACATCGCAAGGCACAAGACTGAAAATGACTGAAAACGCCATAAACTTGTTAACAACAGCGTACAAAGACTTAATTTCACGAAACCAGCGGTCTCCGACTGACTATACTCCTCTGTTGACAGCTTTCAGAATCCCACGTGGAAAGAACAGTGAAAGCCGCCCACAGCGGACGCACACTTTTGATAAATTAATTCAAGAAAAAAAGAGAGAGCTAAGGAAAACAAAAAGACTCGCCCGGAAACTGAAACAACCGCAAGCAACAGCTACCGTCTTAACTGCGGTAAAAACTTACAAAACCTGGCTGAGAGTCTATCGACATAACCTCTTTCAACAAGATGCGGAAAACATCCTCAGGGCGATAAACGGCAACCACGCCAGAGACTTCTGGACGCTCATTCATTCAGCCACTCCAGGCGCTCTACCTGATCAAATAAATGGTATCGCGGCCGCCGCATGGGAGGAACACTTTGAAGCTCTATTCAAAGAACTGGAGCCAATCGAGGTTAAACCATTTGAAACAACTAGCGCATGGATCGACATCAGTAACCAGGACGACATCCAAACACAGATAAGAAAATTAAAACCATCCCGTGCCCCTGGCCCGGATGGGATAACAAATCTCGACCTCAAAACCCATCCGGAGAGGTGGTCTCAACTTCTAAGTATTACTTTTTTGCTCGTTGTGCAGCTTCGAGATCAATTCCTCCATCATGGACCCGGGCGAACATCGTGCCAATTTATAAAAAGGGCAATAGAGCTGACCCCACAAACTTTCGCCCCATAGCGCTTTTGGATTCAATAGGCAAACTATTTGGATCCCTTCTTCTGAAACACTTTCTAAGGTGGGCGACTAATGCCCCCTGTCAAGATAATCTCCAAACAGGATTTAAGAAGAACCTGGGCACGAACGCAAACATCTTGATCTTGAACACACTGAAAAATAAGATCTTTGAAGGTAAACCCAACCTATACATTACGTTTATTGACCTAACACAGGCCTTCGACAAAGTGGATCGGTCTAGACTATGGCAGAAATTAACAACCTGGAAATGCCCAGCCGAGATCTTGAACCCAATCAAAGCCTTATACTCAGACACGTCTATGAGAGTAAGGTTGAACCAACAAGGGTCCCTCTCGGGAGAGATAAAAACATCGAGAGGTGTCAAGCAAGGCTGTCCACTCGCCCCCGCGCTGTTTTGGACCTATCTAGGGGACTTTCAAGACTCTGAAAAACAAATTCGATCTTTCCCCCCAAAATTGGGGGGGGACCAGATTACCCACCTATTGTACGCTGACGACCTGATCCTACTGGACCACACTCCCATAGGTCTGCAACGTCAATTGAATAACCTCCAAAGATACATGGCTGAAAACAATCTTGAAATCAACGTGTCCAAAACCAAATCGATGAGGCTTCATAAAACACCAAAGAGAGTGGAAAAAATCAACCTTAGTCTCGGCCCCATTCAAATTGAATCAGTGAAGACCTTTAAGTACCTGGGAGTCATGTTGGACAGTTCTGCGAAAGATAAAGCTATGCAAGAATATCTCATTGACAAAGTCAAGATCTTATCCATTCAGGAAAAGGCAATCGACCTTAAATTTGGCCGTTACTCTATAATCCCAGTGAGAGACTTTTACAAAAAGAAGGTGATCCCTTCGATAACTTACGGATCAGACGCCATGCCCAACCTACCGGCTGAGCTATGGCCAAAATTGGAAGCCCAATTCTGGAGGAAAATCCTCGGCCTCCCGAAATCGACACCGATAGCGCCACTCAGGAGAGAACTTGGTCTTTTATCTCTAGGCACCGTGGTCGCGTTGAACAGCGTCCTACTCTATAGGAAATGCATCATGCCAGGGACCCCATACGCTTACCATCTGATAAACCAGGAACTCAAATTGAAAACATGCAACTCCCTCCTGAAATGGGAATCAAATATTCTCGCCCTCCTACGTTCAGCAGAAAGCTGTAAGGAAGAGCTGATAACCAACCCTGTAAAAACCTCTAAAAAAATCAAAGAGTGGGATTGGATTAAAACCTCAGAAACAGCAAATAAATACAAACTTACTAGCCACCTTCATCCTTTTTTTAAGAAACAGGACACGCTGCAAACTTACCTCAAACTATTCCCAAGTAGAGCAGCTCGCCTCTATTTTCTGAAAATACGTTTAAACTTCGTAGAGACAAACGAGATTCTGGCAATTAGAGGTTTATCAGACACAAACCGATGCCGTCACTGTAAATCCCCAACAGAAAAAGAAACGATTCGCCATCTTTTGCTAAACTGCCCTATGACACGAGAAATTCGTCGTATTTACTTGAAGAATTTAATTTCCGACTTTGCACTGCTAGACGAGGAAAATTGTTGGACCAAGCTGATCGCAGGTGACAAACCAGGCTGGGCCCTAGCCACGGTAAACATCATACAATACACCATCAACTCGATGCGTTCCCTAGAGGCCCAGCAGGCCGCCGCTCTTCCGGCAGACAGCCACTAGTTAGGCTGTCATCTATTTGTCTCTGTACTAGCGGGGAATAGCTCGCCAGCATGCCGCACGCTTTAACAGCAGTTGCGTATTCTATTTGGCATAGGTTGGTGGATTTCCTCTGTTTCTTGCCCATAACGTGAACCTCGATCCTCTAGAATCTGACACTGAATCAGTATTTACTGAGTCGGACTCTCAGTCCTTCTTCGTCCGCTTTTTGTAAAAAAATCCAAAGTGATTAAATACAAAAATAAAAAAAAATAAAAAAAAATAAAAATTAAGCAATATAGTGGAGACCAAATGAATCCCACATAATTCTGCACAGGCCACAGAGATTATTGTGTTGATTAGAGCTTGTGAACTTTCTGAAGGGCTTAGTGTGAACATATATATGGACAGCCACTATGCATTTGGGGTAGTTCACAACTTTGGTCAATTTTGGGCAGAGAGAGGTTTCTTGAACTAAGATATAGCATGGCACTGTAATAGTTCTGCTACTTTCAGCACTAGCACTTCCTACTCAGTTAGCAATAATGAAGTGCACAGCACACCAGAAAGTAGTGGACGATGTGGGAAAAGGAAATACTTTTGCTGACAGAATAGCCAAACAGACTGCCACTGATTGAATTCCAAAATGTATGTGACAAAAGGGGTCACTAACACTTTGTGTGATAGATGTAGGAATTGGTTGTATAAATGAAATTCAGGTTGACGCTACTCCAGATGAAATTAAACAGTGGGCTGAGGGCCCAGCAACTTTAGATGATGAGGATTGTTGGGTAAACACTGAAAAACTAAAATGGATGTTGCCCAATGCTTATGTTACTGCTATGGTGACAATGGCTCATGGTCCAACTCGTATATATGCCAAAAAGATTTGCAAACTGTTAGAACCTGTCTCCGTTAATGTAAATATTCCAAAGACTGCTAAGCGTCTTGTCCAAAGTTGCATGGTATGCTTACAGCATAATGTTGGGAAAGGAACACCCACACCAAAGGGTAGTTTTGGCCCCCCCCTCTATTCCTTTTGAGGTCATACACTTTGACTTTATCGAAATGGAGCATTGTCAGAATTATAAATATGTATTGGTAGTCATCTGCGCCTTTAGTAAATGTGTTGAAGCTTTCCCTCTAAGAGATGCCACAGCAATGTCAACGGTGAAAGTAATGCTTAAGGAATATTTTCCTAGGTTTGGCTTGCCAAGAGTCATATGGTCTGATAATGGTCCATATTTTATCGCTGCTGTTATCCTGCAAGTATGTGCAGGATTACAGATTGATAATTAGTTCCATTCAGCTAGGCATGCTCAGAGTGCCGGACTTGTAGAACGTATTAACAGTATACCAAAAAATAAGATTGCAAAGATTTGTGCGAATAGCAATTTGAAATGGCCAGAAGCCCTACCAACAGCCTTATTGTCGATGCGGTGGACCGCACAAATAGAGACGGGCTCTTTCCTTATGAAATAATCATGGGGAGACCTGCTAATTTATGGAGGATCCCAAAGCCCAAATTACTGAAAGATGTTGAGAAAATGTACTTCTTTCTGACTATTGTGACCAGTTAACTCAGAACTTGTATTTGATTCATCAACAGGTGCGAGAAAACCTCCCAGTAAAATATGAGGTCCAGGTCATCGACTCTGACCTGGTGACTGGGTGCTCATAAAAGCATTTGAAAGAGCCTCCTGTCTTGCATCTCGCTGGAGTGGACCGCACCAAGTCCTCTTGGCCACACAGACCGCTGTATGAGTGGCAGGGAAGAAACATTGGATTCACGCAACACATGTCAAGAAGATTCCTTTTCCTCTGCCCCGCGACAAAGGAGTGGAGAAGGAGATTGTTCACTTTGATGCTCAGAACAAGCCTGCCTTGTCTACGGAAATCATTCCTGAGCCTGTGGGGCCTGGGGAGACTGCTGCTTTGTCTTCAAGTTCTTCGAATTTTCCTTCACCGTTGAGCAATCTTGCTTCCACTTCATAATTTCCCTCAGAAACGATGACACTCTGTTCGCGGGTTAACACTGTACCTGGAGTCTTGAAGTACGATCTGCAACCGAGAAACTGAACTTACAGCACAGAATCAGCTGTGCCTACAAGAGACCATCATTGAGCCAGTCCCTTGTCACTCTTCTGCTGAAAAATAAATAAGAGGCAGGGACCGGCCAAGTTACCTTCAAGCAGCATAGGCCACGTGGTCAGGAGCTACCGAGGGATGAATTAAAACAGTGGCTTCTAAACAGACTCTGAGAAACAATGCCCATTCCTAAACCCACTCATACTGGAAAAGATACTGGTCACTTATCTAATGATGAATCTGTCCATCGAAGGTCATGGTCCCTGAGGACCCACTGTTTGCTGGTCACAGTAGTAATTTGTTTAATAATTATATTTACACTTGGGTTTTGGTACCTGGAAAAAGTGCATCCACTTGATATTCTGCTTCCCACTGAAATAATCCCCACTGTGTCTCGACCCTTCGATCATCTGCACACTCTTCCTCCTCGAGACTTTCAACATAGAAAGGGTTACCATAATAATACTCTCTTAATGATCATGAACACTACCCATGCGATTCTGAATAAAATACATTTCTGGGTGTGTTCACATTTGCCACAAAATGGGGAAAAGGGACTGGGCTGGTATATTCATCCTCTTCCCTTATTTATTTGCATTTATAAAGCGCTCAAAAGCTGCCCTGAGGCATTGTGGTGCTGTTACAGCGAACTTAAACTTGACACTTGACACAGGTAGGATACAAATAGACAGTTGTAGCGGTATGGCAGATTGCATACTAAAATTGCAGAACTGAAGGATAGGTGGCAGGTCAAATGTTATGCTTTGCTGTGGTTACAGTGCAATAGCATAGTTTGTAAGCTGTTAGAAGAGCATTTGCGGAATAGGAAGGTTTTTAGGTTTTTGCGAAAGGTGGTGTATGAATTTTCATTTCTGAGTGACGTAGGCAGGGCATTCCAATTTTTGGGTGTGAGGTGTTGGAAGCTAGACCCTCCGGCTTTGGTTCTTTTGAATGTTGGGACATAGATCTGTTTGGTGCGGTGAGCTCTTGTGGGTGGGTTGGAGGAGTTGAGGGTGATTCTTTCCAAGAGGTAGGGCGGGGCATCAGATGAGAGACATCTGTGTGTGATGGCCATGGTTTTAAAGAGCATACGTTCTTTAACAGGCAGCCACTGTGCCTCTTTCCTATCTGGTGAGATGTGTTCCCTTTTGTGGATAGATAGAGGTCTGTGGAGTGCGTTGTTTTGCGTGATTTGGAGTTTGTTTTGGTTGTTGACCGATGCCCCTAGGAGTAGGGCATTGCAATAGTCAAGTTTAGTACCTATGGTGGCTCTGGCTATGGATAGGCAGTTTTTGGTGGAGAGAAAGGGCTTGACTGCGTCTTGCTGGTGAGCGCAGAGGAGGAGGCTATGGCGTTGACATGTCGGGACATGGATAATGATGCGTCTAGGTGGAAACCTAGGGTTTTGACCATCTTAGAAACTGTGATGATGGAATTGTCGATGTTGAATGTTTTATATTGCGGGGGGAGTTTGTTGAGGGTTTCGGTAGTACTTACTATAAGGATTTCCGTTTTGTCCCCGTTTAGGCAGAGGCCGTTGGCAGCCATCCAGGTTTGGATGGCTGTGTAAATTTTGGTTAGAGCTGTTGCATCTTCTTCATAGGTCCCAGTTAGTGGGAGTAGCACCTGCGTGTCGTCCGCGTAGTTAGTATACGCTATGTTGCGACAGTCAAGGTCATTGAAGAGTGGTAGGGTAAATATGTTGTAGAGTGTAGGGGCGGTGCAAGAGCGCCACAGTGGATGATAGTGGGGGATGCAGAGGCTTTGTCTGAGAAGACCTTCATGAGTCTTCCATTTAAAAATGAGGCCACCCAGGCGATGGCCTCTGGGGAAAAGTGGGCTTCATTTTTTAGGTGCATGCCTAAGATATTGTGGTTGACAAGGTCAAAGGCAGCGGACAGATCTAGTAGGAGAAGGAGTGCTGGTTTGCCTTGGTCCATGATGTCACCAAGATTCATTTTTAAGTCGAGTAGGGCCGACTCTGTCCCGTGACCTGGACGGAAGCCTGACTGTCTTTTTCCTAAGATGTGGTTGGATTCTAGGTAATCCTGGATTTGTGTATAGGCAACTTTGTCTAAGATCTTGAGCAGGAAAGGCACGGTAGTTATAGGCCTATAGTTAGTGGCAATTTCTGAGTCGAGGGTGTTTTTATTTTTAGGGGGGGGCGTACCCAGGCTTCTTTTAGACTGTCTGGAACTGTGTTGGCATTGAAGGATACGTTGATGAAGGATTTGAGAAAGGGGGCCAGTGTTTCAGTGCAGTCTTTGATGAGACTGGCTGGACAAGGATCTCCTTTGCAGTTGGATGGTTTAATCCTGTTCATAATCTCAATGACTTCCTGTTCTGTTACTTCCCTGAATTTGAAAGGGGTTATGGGGGCTTTGGTGGGTGGGTGCATTGTGCTAGGGGAGAGCAGGTGGTCGTTGCTGGTGGTTGTTTTAGTGTGCTGAGACAGGTTTTTGTGGTGTTCCTTAATTTTTGCTTGTGGGAGCTCAATTGTGTTCAATAGGGCAGATTGTATAGAGTTGCACCAGGTTTGGTCTTTCGTAATATCTTGGGATTTAGTAGCTGGTATGGTGAGTTCTTTGAAGATGGCGAAGAGCTCTTTAGATTCAGATTTGGCACTAGTGATCCTTTCATTGTAGGAGGCTGACTTGGCTGTGATTATAGCTTTCTTGTATTGCGAGGTGATATTTTTGTAAGAGGAAAGGGTGGCTGGGGAGGGTGTTTTTTGCCAGGTGTTCAAGGCTTTCCTTTTCTGAGAGCGTAGCTCTTTTAGTTCTGCTCAAAACCAGGTGTTTGAGTGTTTCATTGTTTTAGCTTTTTTGTTCTGTAGGGGGGCAATAGTGTCTATAGCGGTGCTTATGGTGTTCTTATAAATTTCTGCTAGTACTAATGGGTCGGAGGTCCTAAGGTCTGTTGTGAGGGAGCTGAGGTGTGGTATGATGTTTTCTTTGGTGAGATTTTTGGCGCACCTTGCCAAGGCTGGGGGGATGGGGTTATGTTTTTTGATCTTGGACTCGGCGGGAATGAGGAAGTGTATGAGGTGGTGGTCTGACCAGGGGATGGGTGTGATGGAACTAATGTCAATCTGACAGTTGTGGTCGGCTATCCAATCAAGGATGCAGCCTTTGTCATGGGTAGGCATGTTTATTTTATGGTGGAAGCCTAGTTCCTTTAGTGCTAGTAAGAGGGTTTTGGCTGGCTTGTCCTTTTTGTCATTGAACCCAAGGTTAATATCACCTAGAAAGATGGTTTTGGAAGTGGTTTTTAGGTTTTCAGTAAGACGATGTAGGAGGTTCTCATGGAATTTCAATAGAGGGCCAGGTGGACGGTAGATGAGGTTGATGGTGATGGTGGAATTGGGGGAGAGTGCGATTTTTATAGCAAGGGAGTCTGTGTTATCACCTAGGTTAGATGTGATTTGTCTGGCTTCTGAGTGGTCTTTCAGGATGAGTGCTACCCCACCTCCTACTGAGGAGAGGCGGTCTTGCCTGATGATGGTGTATCCCTGTGGTATGGCAAGGTTGAGGGCTGGCGCTGCGGCGCTGTGGAGCCAGGTTTCAGTGATGGCTAGGATGTCGAGGTCGAGGTTGAGTAGGAGTTCATGGACTTCAGTGGCATGAGCAGGGATGGATCTAGCGTTGATAAGGGCACATTGTAAATTGTGTGGCGGCTGGGAGGTGGATGGGGTGGTATAGTGTGGAATAGGTGAGGCAGGGTGGTTAGGGTGCATTGGGATTGAGGTGGGTGCAGTAGGTTTGGCTGTGTGGGTAGGCGTTTCTATGGTCTTAGATGGGGCTTGCGGGCGGTGTAGGGGTGTCTAGAACAGAGTCCCAGGAGTTGGTTCCTGATGTTAGTGGGTCTGGTGCGTGATGTTATGGTGGGTGTAGGAAGGTTTGCAATGATGTGTCTATTGGTGAAGAATGAAGATAGAAAGTAGGTGGGGGGATGTTGGAAGGGAAGGTGTGGAGAGCAGCTGGTGTGTTGGTTGGTTGAGGGTGTAGCATGGTGAGAGTGTGTATAGAGTGTCGGGATAGGATGGTGAGGCAGCTAGGTCCTAGATGCAACTAACTAACTAGGTCACAGAGCAGTAGACAAGTGGCAAGCAGCTAGGTGCTAGATGCAACTATCAATATGGCAGTACAATTTGGTGCATGGAGCAATAGACAAGTGGCAGGCAGTTAGGTGCTAGATGCAACTATCAATATGGCAGTACAATTAGGTGCGTGGAGCAATAGATAAGTGGCAAGCAGCTAGGTGCTAGATGCAACTATCAAATGGCAGTACAATTGGGTGCATGGAGCAATAGGCAAGTGGCAAGCAGTTAGGTGCTAGATGCAACTATCACATGGCAGTAAAGCTGTGTGAAAGGAACAGCAGTCAATTAATGCAGTAGCTGGTGCAGTTGGGCAGCAATAAGAAGCAGTACATATGAACAAAGTGTGCAGAGGTTAGTGCAGAGTGAATGAGGCACATACAGGTAGGTATTATGTGCTGTAATCAGATAGCACTACAGGTGTGGCATAGGATGCTGAGTGTTGCATATGTGTTACAGGTTTGTCACAGGTGTTACAGTAGGTTTGGTCAATCTAGCTACTGTGTGAAGAATTCTTCCCTAGCATTTTCAGGGCACAGCCATTCATGGGTGACCGGTGCCGTGTACAGGAATGCACAGTTAGTAGCATGGCCAGGACTGGCAGTATTGGTTAGGTGCTGGTGACTTGTAGCAGGTAGCAGGCACGGCAGTGTCATTATTACGCAGTCTGGCAGAGGTGAGGTTAAGGTGGTTGGGCGTGTGATGCGTGTCAGTTTGTGGATCCCAACGGGATATGCAGTTGGATCTGGCACTAAGGTGTGCGTATATAGGAGGGGGGTTGGGTTCACATCTGTAGCAGAAGATCAAATGCGAGTCGCGCGTCCGGCGGCAGGAGGGTAGAGAGATAGGGTCAAGAGATCTGGGTCACGGTTCAAGGCGGGCAGGCAGGCCTTTCACGTGGTATGACACAGGATGGGGAGCAGCAATACAGCGCGGGATACGTGCAGTAGTAGAGTGCTTACCCTTTGATGGCTGGAAGTGGTTAGGGCTCGTCGGAAGAGTAACAGGCAAAGGCTTCTCCGGCTCCAGACAGGCTCATGACAGGGGTTGTAACCTCAGAGGTGTGCCTTTGCTGGTGGGCCGGCGCTCGACTGCCGGCGATGTCATAGGCTCAAAAATACTGGTGGAGGGCCAATCACGCCACGCTCCAAAGGAAGATGAGGAAGTTAGGCTTGCAGGGAACAGGCAAGATCACGGGCGGCCATTTTGGAGTGGCTAAGCCTCGTGGTAGCTAATGGCGAATTGCCCAATAGTGTAGCTG
Organism: Ambystoma mexicanum; assembly: GCF_040938575.1. NCBI lineage: Eukaryota > Metazoa > Chordata > Amphibia > Caudata > Ambystomatidae > Ambystoma > Ambystoma mexicanum. The sequence continues at coordinate 941,853,175 of NC_090926.1, read as the reverse complement.
AAGATGCCTGATGGTCGCTGGGGCAGCTTCAAACGCGGGATGCGGAATTCTGTCGATTTAGGCGGCGGTGTGCAGATTTTCAGCATGAAGCATTGCTCAGCTCTGAAATGTTCAGAAAGCCACTGGTAAGCGTATTGGCATACCTGGCAGAGGGATATGGCCTCGGCTGTTATGCAAGGGGTGGTGGCCACTGCTCCAGTAGTGGGAAGGGGGCTCTTGCTCCCCAGAGGATAGAGAGGGTCTGGGAGGTACGGGCTCACGACACAGGCAGTACCCTCAGGGGTGTGCCTTTGCTGGTGGGCTGGCGCTCGACTGCCCGCGATGTCATAGGCTCAAAAATACTGGTGGAGGGCCAATCACGCTGCGCTCCAAAGGAAGATGAGGAAGTTAGGCTTGCAGGGAACAGGCAAGATCACGGGTGGCCATTTTGGAGTGGCTAAGCCTCGTGGCAGCTAATGGCGAATTGCCCAATAGTGTAGCTGAAGATGCCTGATGGTCGCTGGGGCAGCTTCAAACGGCGGGATGTGGAATTCTGTCGATTTAGGCGGCGGTGTGCAGATTTCCAGCACAAAGCGTTGCTCAGCTCTGAAATGTTCAGAAAGCCACTGGTAGGCATATTGGCATACCTGGCAGAGGCATATGGCCTTGGCTGTTATGCAAGGGGTGGTGGCCATTGCTCCAGCAGTGGGAAGGGGGCTCTTGCTCCCCAGAGGATAGAGAGGGTCTATGGTAGGTTAATTACTGCTTGCTATGCCTTGCTCAGGGCATTATACTTTGGTCATTGGAATGATAGTATTTCTGGGAACTTTGACAGGACTAATCTAAATGAATTTGAAAAGCGAGTCTTAACACCTCTGGGATGTTCTCTCTTTGCGAATAGGAGCAAGCTCAATGTTGCTTCTATTAGGCCTTCTGATAGACTCTCTAGACCTTTTCAATCATTGATTTCCTTCAAAATGGCTCCCGTAGGCAACCGGGATGCCATGCCTCCTTCCTATACTATCAATCATAGTCCCAACTCCATTACTTTTTGCATACAAAGAGAAGGTCCTCAGCCAATGGGTTCCTTTCAGGGTTCTACTAGCATTGCAAATCTAACCAGTAATTAATTAAATGACCCCCACTAGCAGAAATGGTGGGACAATTTGTCTTGAGCACAGACTTTAAATCTGCTCTTTGTAAAAAGTGCTATACATTTAAATCAAATAAAGAAAAACAAATCTAACCAGTGAGGACAGACCTTTGTATGTAGGAGATCCTGTTGATTTTGTTTGTGGCAATGAGGCTTATCCATGGTTACCCAGAGATTGGCAGGATACTTGTTACTCGGGGATATTGTTGCCAGAAGTATATATTGCTACCACCTTTGAAATTTCTAAAGCTCGTCCCAGGCGGGATGAGAATGGTAATACTCCGTCAGATAATGAATTCCGAGGATATTAGAAGATTAGCAAGAGTACTAGAGAAAACCATCAATAGGACCACTGATATTTTGTATAACATGACGCTGGAGCAAAAGGCAATTAAATTAGTAGACCTCCAAAATAGAATGGTGTTAGATATTATTTTGGCAGAGCGTGGTGGGGTATGCAAAATGGTGGGATATGCATGTTGTGTTTTTGTACTCGACTCCCTCCACCATATTTAAGGCAATTCATAATTTACAAACTCTAAGCACTGAAGTACATGTCCCAGAGGGAAACTGGAATTTAAGTTCATCGTTCTGGGATTTGTTGCGATCTTGGTGTTGGAACATTTTCACAGTCTTGATAGTGATCCTTGGTATTTTTCTGTTCTTCTGTTGTGCGTACAATGTCTCCCTGTCATATGTTCCATAATAGAAGGATGTTATGCACAAGTAGTAGGTACCAATGTCCCAGTAATGCAGGAAATAACTACTAAAGAGTTAATGGCGATTGATTTTCTTGAATCCAGCAACTCAGAATGTTCTGACTATGATACATGGTCATCGTACAGTCAAAATGTTTAAATTATGCTCTTGGCGTAGGCCAAAAGGAGGGTTTGTAAGACTGTATTTTGCATAGAACCGCCTGATTATGAACATTGGCCTAAGCACATTTGCATTTGTACTGAAAATCCCATTCCAAATAACCTAAGTTCAAAGTTGACTTCGCCACCATCTAAGAACCATCCGGTATTTTGATTCAAACTCCTGCTTTCTGTCCTAAAATGGTAAACTGTGCTTTTGGCTGCAGCTGAGCAGAGTGAACTTTGAGCAACCTTGTAGCCAGAATGAAATGCAATTTAAGAGTTGTCTGCACCCACAGTTTCATCCTCATTCAAACAACGAACAGAATGCTAAGTCACTAAAATTGTGTGCTTTGGCAGAAACCCTTCTTTTCATTCTTGAAACTGGACTTACTCTAAGCTGGAGAACCAACATCACCATTGAATAATCATGGACAAGAAAACATGTTAAATGTGTTAAACAATATTGCCATATTTGTCATGTGAACTGGGCATGAACCCTTCTATGTAACTTATTCGTTTGGAGAAGGGCAGGACAATGACCGGGATGGTGTATAAATAGAGCACGCTTTGGGATGTCCAGCAATCACCCCCCTCACAGTGTTTGCTGGTACACACTGCGTGGTGTTGGGAGCCCAGATAGATATCTGATTTTGCTTTTGAATCTGTACAGAAATGAAGATACTTGTATCTTTGAGCCCGTGATTGGCATATTTCATTTTGTGGTACTAAGCCTCGATGTTTCTTTTGTCTTTCAACGGGTGATGAGACAAACACGATAATGACACTAAAGCTGCAAAAGAGAACAACTGATTTGAAACTGAAACTCCAGAGCCATGCAAAGAAGAAGGTGCTGTAGAGAGTCAAGTCGAGACTTAAGTGATGAAGGAAAGCACCAGACAACTATAAAGATGTTGTTATGATCTAACATTTTATTTTTCCTTACAGAAGTATAGAAGACAGTAACTTGTCACTTTCCATGCCAGCCTCATGGAAGGCCTCACATGATACAAGACACAGGGAAATCAATAAAAGAAGGCCTGAAGGAGAGCTATCAGGAACACAGGTTAATGTCAGAACTGCAGAGTGTTCGACTAAGCTTGGACACACTCCCGAAAGACTGCCCTGCAGACAACCCAACTATTTTATGCATGTTTCCTCTGATACCTAGAGTATAGGACTGGCTTTTGGGAAAATGGATTTCAGTGCTGAACTTGTGGATGCTTCCAGATCTCTCACAATGATTAATTGCCCAATTAAAGCCACAGAACTCAGGGTGAATCTTGGTTTAGATGTTCGGTTCATCCAACCAATCAGAGTACCTACAGGTAGATTTGTTGAGTTTGTTCAGTCAATCATAGTCCTCAAGACTCCAAAAGGAGATTGGACCCTTTATAAAAAGCCTTTATCTCTCTATGAGTTATCATGAGTGACTATGGCATACACTACATAATCCATACTAAAGTGTTTTGTTCACATACTTTACAAGCAACTGAGATCCATGAGTGACACTAAAACAGCATATATAATGCTACGCAATGAGTTCAATATGACATTTACTGCACTACAGAAATGAAAGCGCAGATCGCTATTTCAGGTTTTCCTTTTGCAGTGATAGCAGACTGCACACCTCAAGCCAAAACAGAACTGTGATCAAATTTCATAGTAATGATTCCCCGTGATAAAGCCCTTCCTCCCACAATAACTTCCAATTACACTTCTAGTGTTGCAGTTCAAAACACGGTTATCTAAAGGTCTTGAAACATATCGTTCACATTAGCAGAGCCTTGAGTTCTCAGTTTCTATATGAGTCTGACTTGTGCAAATCGGCACAGAATTTATTACCAAGAAACCCAGGCAAAATGCGAAATGTGGCGAAAACCCCCCAATTTCCGCACATTTCACACAGCTCACCCACTGAAACACGCTGGCAATTACATGGCCTACCTTCCCGCGTTCCCACACGTCTCCCGATGAAAATGGTACCTCACATATGTGGGTGCACCTACCTGGGCTCCATGGGGAAAGCCTAAAACATGGCTAACCCCAGGTCTTTTCCGATAGCTGAATTTCAGGATTTTTTCACAAGCGCACACCGTACAGATATGGGCCTAGGGTGTCCAAGGAACCAAGGAAAACAGGGAAACCCATGCATTTCTAAAAAAAAGGACACCCGTGGGAATCCACAGAGGTCTGACTTGAGCAAATTGGCCCAGAATGTATTACCCAGAAACCCTGGCAAATTCCAAAATGTGGCAAAAAAACCCTGATTTCCGCACATTTCACTCAGCTCACCTACCGAAACATGCCACCAACAAATGGCCTACCTTCCCGCGTTCCCATACATGTCCCGATGTAAATGGTACCTCACATGTGTAGGTGCCCCTACCTTGGCACCAAGGGGAAAACCTAAAATATGGCTAACCCCAAGTCTTTTCCGACGGCTGAATTTCAGGATTTTTTCAGAAGCGCACACCATACAGATATGGCCCCACAGTGTCCAAGCCACCAAGGAAAACAGGGAACCCCATGCATTTCCAAAAAGATGACACCTGTGGGAATCCGCAGAAGTCTGACTTGCACAAATCGGCCCAGAATGTATTACCCAGAAACCCCAGCAAAGTCCGAAACGTAGCAAAATAAATCCCAATTTCCGCATATTTCACTCGGCTTACCCACCAAAATACGCCACCAACAACACATGGCCCACCTTCCCGCTTTCCCATATGTGTCCCAATGAAAATGGTACCTTGGTACCTCAAATGTGTGGGTGCACCTACCTGGGCGCCAAGGGGAAAGCCTAAAACACGGCTAACCCCAAGTCTTTTCAGACAGCTGAATTTCAGGATTTTTTCAGAAGCGCACACCATGCAGATATGGCCGTAGGGTGTCCAAGCCACCAAGGAAAACAGGGAACCCCATGCACTTCTGAAAAGAGGACACCCATGGGACTATGCAGAGGTCTGACTTGTGCAAATTGGCCCCAGAATGTATTACCCAGAAACCATAGCAAAGTCCAAAATGTGGCGAAAAAACAAACAATTTCCACACATTTTACTTGGCTCACCCACTGAAACACGCCGCCAACAACACATGGCATACCTTTCCGTGTTTCCACACGTGTCCCGATGAAAATGGTACCTCACATGTGTGGGTGCACCTACCTGGGATCCATGGGGAAAGCCTAAAACACGGCTAACCCCAAGTCTTTTCCGATAGTTGAATTTCAGGATATTTTCAGAAGCGCACACCATACAGATATGGGCCTAGGGTGTCCAAGCAACAAAGGAAATCAGGGGAACCCATGCATTTCCGAAAAGAGGACTCCTGTGGGAATCCGCGGAGGTCTGACTTGCGCAAATCGGCCCAGAATGTATTACCCAGAAACCATGGCAAAGTTCAAAATGTTGCGAAAAAAAACAATTTCCACACTTTTCACATGGCTCACCCACCGAAAAACGCCACCAACAACACATGGCCTACCTTACTGCATTCCCACACGTGTCCCGATGAAAACGGTACCTCATATGTAGGGGTGCACCTACCTGGGCACGAAGGGGAAAGCCTAAAACACGGCTAATGCCAAGTCTTTTCCGACAGCTGAATTTCAGGAATTTTTCAGACGCGCACACCATACAGATATGGGCTTAGGGTGTCTATGCCACCAAGGAAAACAGGGAACCCCTTTCCGAAGAGAGGACTCCTGTGGGAATCCGCAGAGGTCTGACTTGAGCAAAGCGGGCCAGAATTTATTACCCAGAACCTTCCTTTATCAAATTTTATTTTATTGAATATACATATTTCTTTGTGAATTCTTTGTGAATTTGATAGATGTTTACTAGGATTCCCTGACTTTATATACATGTAACATAGAACATACTGAACCCCAAGCTAGTCAACAGCAACACTACCCAAAATCTCAGGAGGTATCTTAAATTGTTCTATCAGGTCATATAAACACTGCACAAGTTCAAAAAGCAGCATATAAACACATTATATGTAATAATAAATAAGAAGTGGAACCTATATATGTAACACATCAACCATCCATTTAAATACCATATGTACTAAAATGGAATATACCAAAACAAAAAAGATATGCCTCCAACATAATTACCTCACAGAAACTGCAAAGCTAGGAGCAACAGCAGACGTACACAACAGTAAGAACGCAATTTACCAGAAGCTAGTAAGTAAACTTCATTTTTCTTATATATTTCTAAACTTTTTGTATTAGGTACACTACAATTAATATATTTTTGTTTTTCACACAGAAATGTGCAGTACTTTAGAGTGGCTTGAGGAAAACTTTCCACGTGAGGAAATGTTTGGAAAAACAGTGCTAATAATGGAAGACACTTCTCTATATAAGCAAATTAAAAATCATTACTTTATGTTTACTTAACATATATATGTATTTATTTTTAACAGACCATACAAACATTGAAAATAATACACCAAAAGACACATTGGAAAAGACTCTGCAACGCATGGAACAGAAAATAGACATGCTGAAGGAAAATGTCAATGTTTTGAAACAGTTTGTGGAGGACCACCTAAAAGAAAAAATTAAATACCATTGTCCCACATGTACCTGTTCCCCCTCTCCATGTCCCAGTGAACTATCCCCAAACCCGCAACTCCAAGAAAAACATTTTGATGGGACTTCCATACCTTCATCCCCTCCCATCCATCCTCTCCAAACCCCTAAGTTCCCTGTATTTGTATCCGTTTCTGCTTCCCCCTCTCTTTCATAAATTGTGTATGTGTATATAATAAAAAAATATTATGTTTCTTTTAATGAAATTCTTTGTGTATGATTTTTTAAAAAAACAGTTAAAATGTCCGCGGACAGCACACCTGTCCGGGCTGTCCGTAATTAACAAAATAGGGATGTACTAAGGACACCATACCTGTCCGTACCATTCACAGCAAAGTTGGAACTGTTCTTAGAAAACACCCGGTGTCCGGGATGTCCGTAAATAAACACAATGGGGGAATCTTAAGGACACTATACCTGTCCGTACAGTTTGCAGAACATCTAGGCACATGCGCACCACACCCGTAAGTCCTGCGAACATCGCGACTGTCCGTAACTGTCCGTCTCACTTGTGTCATACTTTTAATTTGTTTCAGGACCCAAACACTGTCCGTAGGACACCTGTGCGCACAACCATTCCTGTGCATTTGGTGTTCTGCGGACAGCCATTCCCTTCGCGGATGTGTTCCCGACGTCATCATGTGACCGTACCCACGATGAGCGTGTGTCCTAATTTGCAGACACCCTCCGGTTCCCCAACATTTTAAAAGAACTTATTCAGACAATCCAAATTATTTTACAGTAAAAATTCACCATTGCACATGTATCAGACAATGACCCTGGCTTTCCACATACTTTTTTGAACCTTTTTGGGTGTTCAATCTGTTCACAAAGCACACCCCTCCACCCCTATAAAAGGCCACACCCCAGAGCTAATCTTCATTGTACTTCTGGCTCTTGCAGATTGCCTTTTGCTGCCTTTGCTGCTCTTGGTGAGATGATCTCATCAACCCTGATGGCAACCATAGCTGCTGTTGCTACTTCTGCCTCAGAACCACCCCCAAACCCTCCACCACCACCACCTCCCCAAGGGCCTGCAGACGGGAACAGGCGTGAGGATGTAGAGAACGAGGATGAAGAGGATGAAGAGAATGAGGTCAAGGAACTTCCTACTACCAGCACTCGCCGGGAGTCTTGGGTGTGGCGGTTGTTTACCATTCATGGTAACGTACCAAACGTACCAAAAGCACATGCGAACAAGGTCACCGGCAAACAGTGCAAAATGGTGCTGAGTCGTGAGAGACGTGGTTCGTACAGCTTTGGTACCACATCCATGAAGCGACACCTAAGGTCATTCCACAGTGCGGACATTCGCAAGGTTGTACCTTGTGATAAACGTAGTAGGTTGAGTTCCTCTACAGCATCCTCTGTTTCCGTTCCTCTCACCACAAGAGACACTCCTGTGGGAGAGCGCATCCCTCCAGCTGCTTCACAGGCCATACACAATGCTGTTGACCCTTACCTTTTGAGGGTCACAATATTGTGTATGTACTGCGACGCAGTACTCTGCGGGGGGAGAGTCTTCGAAGTGCTTTCGAGACTACGGTCAAGAAGCACCAGAAGACATGCTACCTACCTAAGTAAGGCCCACCCTACATCTTCCTCTCTCCACCTGCCCTTTCTTATCCCCGTGGTTGGTGTCCCTTCCTTACCCTCTTTTCCCCTCCACTCCTAGTGTGTCGTGTGTAAAAAAACAAAAAAAAATAAAACAACAAAAATCTCAAAAAAAGGCTCTTTTCAAAGCCGCCTTTCACAGTTTAACAATAGAAGTGACAAATAAACAGTGCAGGGCCCTGTGCATTTTTTGTAATTCTGCAGAAAGTCCTAGGACATATAAAATTTTAGGGTGCTGCCCTAGCAAAACCAATGCACTTTTCTCTGAAAAGAGCTTTTTGGTGGTGTTTTTGTGTTTGAAAAACACGAAATCGTCAACATCTACTGCAAAATAGATGACTTCAATTCCAAAAAAGGTTGCAATGCATTTTGTACATTTCTCAGAAAAATCTAATTACCAGCATAAGTAAGATGGACTCCATCTCTGCGAAAAATGTAAGTGCTACGAAACATAATATTTTCATTTTGCCAACATCTCTGAGAAAGGCACAAACAGCCTTATTGACATTGCGCCTCACTTTCTCCATTTGTGGACCAAATAAAGAAGAACGCAGCCACTTTGTCTTTGCGCAATACGAGAAAAAAAATCCTTGGGAATTTGGAAACATGTCCATGACCTTCTCAAGACCTTCTTTCATTGCAAATTGCATAGAAATTCCAGACACATGTCCTAAACTGTTCCCTCCACAATTAATTATAATTATGTCTGGATGATACTCTGTCTCTAAAGTAGCACAGAGAGGTACCAAGTCCAGCCACTTCATTCCACGCACTCCATGCCAGTGCACTTCCACATGAGGGAATCCAAGATCTGCAGCTACTCACAATGTTCTGCATGCACCTCCAACCAATGTATCTATGAGTCTCCCAAAATCCAGATAATCTGTTTTCGGAAACACACAGCCATAGCTATCTGTTCTTCTCTCAGGAAAAAGGCGTTCTGACAAAATCTCTCCTTACACAACACTGGGACATGGAGAGGGGGAACAGCTACTGACCAATCCCTAGCTCCGCTCATTCTCATTTGCATGCCTCTCCACCCCAAAATCCCTGTATGTTATATGCGCTGTCTGCAGACTACCGCCATGTCTGCAGACATATCGAAAATCTGAGCGTGGTGAATGTATATTTAAATAGTGCGCCCCATTTACCCATTGAGGTAGGCTCTAAAGAGAGCCTTTTTTTAGTTTTTTTTGCAGATGCCTGACAGACATCTGTTATTCTGTATTTTTTGGGAGGGGTTTTCTTCTTACTTTACTACTAAAATCTTCACATAACCTTCTCCAAAGCAACCCTTATTTTCCAAAACAGCATGGCATTTCCCAAAAAAGATAAGGAAATGCCATCTTCTTCAAAATAAACAGCATTACTCAAATCAATATTCTCATTATTACAGAAAAACATACCAGCTCTAAGCATGAAAGCATACATGCCTCGATTGATTGCACACCTAGCAATGTTTTTCTGAGGACAAAAAACAGAAATATTGTCCCATATTGCCCTAGGTAGTAATCCAAAAAAAATACTTTCCCATTTGGAAGGATTTTCATTACTGCTTGAACCAACTGTTCCAAATCTGCCAACAAAGTAGGGGCACCAACGTAACCCAAATGGAAAGCACCATAGTGCAAAACTACCACATGGGGACTGTTCATCCTGCGAATATCTTCACAAGCTTGTAAAATTCCCTCTACATTGGAATCAGGCACAGCGTTCCACACCACCTCCACTCCTTTAACATCAAAATTGTTTTACACATGCCTGCATTGAGCATATTGCTGTAAACCATGGACAAACATATCTCCGAGCACCAACACCCTGACTTTCTCAACCTCTGCCATCTTCACTACAATCACTCTCTTTCTACACAAATCCACAACATCAACATCTGATTGACTGATCCCTACAGTTCCCTTTCCATACTGGATTTGCTGGAAAACCCTGGATGTGGCACGCCCTATCCGCGGACAGCTGCGTTGTCCGCGGGGCACGTAACTCTTAGCCAGCCCTTCTACCCTTTCCACATCACTCTCGGTGCCATTCCCTCATTGGATACAGCTAAGCAGTCACACAACCATCCACCAATCACATCCAAGACCTCTACATCTAACTCCATCATCAAAGTTCCGCACTTGAAATGTACTGTTGATCACTCTGAGTACAAGTCTCATATCAATGGAAAGCACGCACTACAAAAACTACTCTACAAGTCTCCAAGAGTTATACTTACAGCTGCATTCATATCAACATTCATGAATACAAACTACAGATATGCATATTTTATTCACAGTACATGCACAACTGTTATGAACCCATACAAACAGAGTAATGCCACTAAACCTGCATAGCCCATACATACATGCCAACCCTCCCGATTTAGGCGCAAGACTCCCAATTTTTCAATTATTAATCTCACTATTTTTTACTGTCTCCCTCCTAAATTAATGCTAATCCCAATGCAATCCTATGGGAAAAAGAAATGTTCCCGATTGCTGTGGTGAAATCTCCCTCTCAGGGGCTCCCGACTGTTGGCATGTCTACCTATAAAATTAACTTATTGACATTTTTCCCATCTACTATAATCAACTGTCACTTCCAAACCTGTCTGCTATCTACAACACAGCTTTAAAAAACCAAGTGAATTTCATGCACTTAAAATTCTACTCATTTGCAAAGCATGTTGAACTAAGATATTGGAAACAAAATATAAAAGCTGCACATAGTCAAACAAAATGCATGCATACACTATGTTCAGATATCAAACAAGAATACTACCACAAAAATATAAAAAACAACGTCTACATTAACATCCGTACTATAAACACACAAAATTACTAACTTCTTTCTTTTACAATTGCAGTGAAGACCACTCTCCTGAAAATCAGCAGCATCTGAACTACAAAAAACATATCCGAAGAAACCTGCTCATTCCACAAAAAAAGAGTAAGTACAACAATAACCTTAATATTCTTACTGTTCCTCAAACACACTGTGTAGTTCATTCATGTAATTTGCACACCAAAAAAAACAGTGATTTATGAACCATTCTGCCCACAAATCCCCATTTATTAAACAGAGATTAGCAGGCAGAATGGCACACAAATCCCCATTTTTTTGGAATACAAATAACACTCAACCCATAGAATGTTATTACTACAAAACAAAGAACTGTTTTAATTTTATACCATTAGGTTTAATTATTCTCTTCACCACTAGCTCACTTTCTACTCTAATCTGAACCACAGTTTAGTAACACACAAATAGAAGAATAGCCTTCCCAACTAATTGTAACTGCCCAATGCACAATCACACACCACCACATACATCTTTCTCAACATACTCAGACACTCATGCACACAGCACACATACATTGCAGAACGGCCCATCCCATACCTTCTTTTTTTTTCAACAGACCCCAAATAATGCCTACCAAAAAGCAAGTCTTTAGAAGCAACGCAGAAATAGAGCAGATGAAAATAAAAGTGCCCAAAATAAGCATCCATCTCTACCAGAGTTTGTAGAAAACGTTTAAAACAAAACAGCTAATACAGTCATTTAGCTAAACAAAACAAGCTTCCAGTACAGAAACATTGCCTCATCTATCAAAATGTAAAACGAAACAAAAAATGCTTAACAAGAATTCGGCTACCACTACTGCTAAAACTGCTCCTATAAATCTTGATATACTAGCAAGTAACCATACCAAGAAAGTATTTTAGCAACAATGTTCCACCACATAGTCCGCCAGAATCTAAAAAAACAGGAGACAAATCATGCACAGCCCTTCAAACCTACCATAGAAAATGAATCTTAGAAGCTTTAATAGACAGTGCAATGCTTCTCAAAAGAAAGTTATTCATTTTAGTGTTAAACAGAATGAAAGCACTAACACAACTAACTACTAAATTACAAAAAAAACTTCTCAATAAACGGATTGTCAACAAAAATAACTCCTTTAATATCTGTGGAGATGAATGGAGTCACACCACGAGCACAGAACCATATTTTAATGAAGAAGCATACACACAAAACCAAACAAACACAATTGCCATCCATAGTAGTGGACGAGGTTATGAAAATAGAATAATATCATAATGGAACAAGAAATACTGCTTACAAAAATATCCCCAGAAAACTCAGAATTACCTCTCCATTCGACTGAACCAGAACGTCCAGTATAAAAATGGCCATGCACGTCAATGTGTAACATTCCCAAAAAATCTTTCAAATCTTTACGCCAGTTCCTCAATCAGTATGTGAAAGGCAAAGACAAAATCAAAATGAAAGTGCTGCAAAATATGGATACTTGTGCAGTACGCAAATTCACAGGACTACAAGGACATTCATTAGCCTGCATGTCAGGACCTATTTGCAAAAGCACCTTCGATCATATCAAAATGATATCAACACATCATTCAACTATAAGAAATCTAGTCTATTAACTGGACTATGCTAAAAGCCCAGCTTTAGCACTAGTCAATTTAAATAACACTCTTCTACATGGTACACCCAAAGCCCTACTCGAAGAAATCGACCATATTCAGAGAAGATATTTTGGAAGTGAAAGCCACTTTCAAAATGCAATAGCTTTACAACAGACTACTACACACATACAAAAAAGAAATGCTAAAAAGTAAAAGTATATCCGCTGAAATACCAAACCATGTGTGTGTGTGTTGCTGCAGAACTTTTTTTTATAAAAGTAACACAGAAACTATAGATGTAACATACAAAATAGAAGACAATGAAGATTCCAAATGGTTTGAATTAGCTCTCTACCTTATAGCAGAAAACAAATATGAAATAACTAATACTTTGCAGTAACTACACTACAAAACTTGACAACAACCAAACTCCTTCAAGTGCTATCACAAATAACGTGGAATTATTCCCACTACCATAACCAATGCAACAACTCAATTTATATGAGAGCATCATAATTCAAACAGTGCACACATTTCAAACAATAATACGCCTTCAACCAAAAACAGCAAAATTACCTCCCTCTGAATTGGTGAAAGGCATTCGTGGCAAAGTAGTTTATTTACCATTAGATCTGAATGAAAATGTGCACACTCGGGAATGCAACGTCCAATAGAGCAATCTTTAATTGTCTTAGTAAATGGTGTACCACCAAAAGACAAAAAAATGTGGCAAAAACTCGTAGATTTACATAAAGGTAGACAAGCCTTGCAATATCTAAAAGACAATAATGAATACTACAAAGAAATAAATATTGAAGAAAACTTAAGGGAAACAACTGAAATAATTCAAGAGTCACCCCTTGTGACTGTCTTATTTTAATATAATGCTTTTGTAGCTTTATGGTCAATTTGACCTTGTAGATCCTGCTACAGTATCCAATATTTTAGACCATTATAACATTCAGTACACTCTAATGACAACATATATGATGCACTAGAAAAGTACCAAATGTGACAAACCAAAGGATCACCAATCAGAATATGGGAAAAAAGTATAGAAGCACATGCTTTTCCTCTACTCTTTCCTACTGGCAAAGGAGGAAGGTACAAAGATAGACCTATTCAGATAACAGCATCAGAATACTGCTCATTACGAATGTATTCTGAAGATCCCAGATTTAGACAAAATGCGGAATACATAGTCCACCTACTCTTTGAAAGTGAACTAGCAACTCTATGTTACAGAGTTGCACACATATTGAAATCAGGAACCCACTTTCAAAATATGTCAGCTACGCAATTAATAGAAAAAGTGCAAGAAAAAGATGAGGTTTTACAATCAAGCATTACAAATCTGTTAGCAAACATGCGTGGTATGAAAGAGTACTGGTTCCAACATCACAGAGATGTATGTTGCATGATAAGAAACCTTGGGCCACCCACTTGGTTTGTTACATTAAGTTGTGCAGAATATGCATGGGAAGATTTACCACCATACCAAACAAAAACAAAACAAACATAGATATACTAACACCTGTAGAACTTTGCTCTCTAGATCCTGTTAATGTTACAAGATATGTCGATCATCGTTTCATTGCAATGCTACACTTTATTTGTAATAAAACTGTTCCTCCCCTCAGAGAAGTGCAACACTTCTTTTGGAGAAAAGAATACCAAGCCAGAGGAGCACCACATATCCACATGCTTTTATGGATTAAAGATGCTCCTAAATTAGGTCAAGACAGTGATTCCACTGTTTTACAGTTTATCGAAAAATATGTGACTTGTGAAATTACATTGAAAGCAACAAATAGTGATCTTCATGCACACATTTTACAATTTCAAAGACACAAATATGGCAAAAATTGTTGTTGCAAATAAAAAAACAAAGGGAAATACCACACCAAATGCTGCATTGGTTTCCCTAGACCAGTTACAGAAACAGATGAAGTGAAGAACTTCATGTCTTCAGTTAGACATAGTGTTAAAGGTAAATCACCTAAGAATATGTAATAATATAAAACCCAATGAAAAAAAAGGTAGATATAGATTGAGAGATTGTGAAGGCAGCTAACTGAAATTTACCAAACGAAGCTTAATTAATCATATCAAATTGTCATTACAAACTTCTCAACAGAAAGAACTATATTACATGTCCCTGCTACAACTTTTTAAACCATGGAGAAAGGAAGAAAAGATACTAGACAACTATGACTCCTAAGAAAACGCTTTCAAAGCAAATGAAAGCACTATCACTGATATAAACTTTACACAGTACAAAACAATGTTGCACAATGAACAGCAGCACGAAGAAGAACTACAGGCCCAACTAGATAAGGACACTCCCAACACTAGTCAACCTTCTGTAACAGGAAGTCAAGAACCACTGGGACAGCCACTAATAGCAAATGAGGCAGAATTAGCTATGACAGAAGTAGAGAACACCATGTGTCACTATGAAGGCGATACAGAAGACTTAATTGTACTACAATCAAAACTGAACAAAGAACAACGCACTATTTTTCAAGAAGTACCAAAAGAAATTGCACATGGTGTACAACTTGAAAATAAAGAATGTACCTTCCAAAATTACAAACCTATACTACTATACATCAGTGGTGAAGCTGGTTCAGGCAAAACATTCTTAATCAAAATCATCAGCAAGTTCCTTCAACAATTGACAAACAAACTGTCAGCTGTTGTAACTGCCCCTACACGTTTAGCTGCCTACAATATAGGCAGTGTCACTTTACACCGATTACGCCTCCTTCCTGTAGAACACCAAAACAAATTAGAAAATTACAAACAACTTTCTACAGAAACTGCAATGGAACTACGCAGAGTGTTAAAACAAATGAAAATGCTACTAATAGATGAAGTGAGCATGGTCTCCTACCTAATGTTGGCATTGATTTACCTCAGATTGCAAGAAGCACTTAAAACAAACTACGAAGAGCTCTTTGGAGGAAAACACATTATTGTTTTCAGAGATCTTCTTCAATTGACACCAGTGAACAGTGAACCTATTTTTAAAATCTTAGGACACAAACTGTGCTGTAAAACTGTAGGCAGCATAGGAAATGTCAACCTTTGGCAACATTTCCAATACAGAGAATTAACAGAAAACATGCGCCAATTTGCAGACTTCACTTACGCCAACATTTTAAAAAGTATTAGAGTTGGTGTACTATCTCAAGAAGCGCAAGCAATATTAAAAACCAGGCTCATCCATGCACTTTATGGTCATGTGCTACTGATGTTATGGAACAATTAACGCACAAAAATGTCAATAGTATGTCCTTAATGCCAACTCTTGCAAGCTGTTCCAAATTCAATGAAACAATGTTGAAAAAAGAAATGCAACCAATAATTGAAATTTGCTCCACAGACAAACTGGACGTACATGGTATGACACTACCCATGTGTCAGCAAGCCACAACAGGACTAAATACCTTAGAAAAACAGCTGGTTTAGAGAAAATATTAAAATTATCCTTAAACTGTAGAGTAATGCTTAAACCTAACCTTGACGTGGAGCAAGGAATAGTTAATGGAGCACTGGGTACAGTTGTTGGGTTTCAAACATACCCACGTGACAACAACATTCAGTTTGTCAATAATCTCTTTAAAAAACTTTCAGAAGTAAAACGAATAGGGCGCTCAACAGCTCGTTCCTTCTCTTCAAAGCCATGTATGTACGCAGAGAACAATTTACTCTAACTGTAGCATACACAGTCACCATTCATAAATCACAAAGTCTTACCCTAGACTAAATGCCAATAAACAAATTTAAAAATAAAGAAGGCATGAGCTACGTAGCACTATCACGCTTACGTACACTTGACGGTCTATTTCTAATCTACTTTGATGCAAGTAAAGTAAACGCTGATATTCTTTGCATTTTAGAATACAATAGACTACGTTCACTATACGCCCCCATCTAAAAACATATCCTGTTCCGAAAAAAGGAAAATGTTGTAAAAGAAAACTAATTCAAACAGAAATGCAACAGGATCTGACTGCAAATCCTCCAGAGAGTAAACGAAGTTAATACTTCATCAATTACCACAACCAAAGAAGAACCTATTACTCAAAGTAACTCTGGTACTTCTTCAAAGAAGCAACACATACTCCGTAAAAATGACTTGGACACAGAACTATCTGGTCCATTCAAATTTTCAAACACAACTGGTGTAAGTTGATACGCAAATGTAGCAATGAATATTCTAATTCAATTGCCACCAATTGTTGACAACATTTACTTACACAGTACAGACCAATTGTGCTTGCAAATGTTAGTACTTCACAGAAACGCAACAAACAATCCTGACAAACACGTATAGTGTTCATGGAATAAGACAAGAATTGGACTAGTGTACTGGAATGGTGAAATTCACTGTAAACTCACAAGAACATCCACAAGAATTTCTAATGTACTTACTACAAGTACTGGAAAACAAAAACATACCTATAAATGAAATCTTCCAGATTACATACATGTTCAAACATACATGCATTCTCTGTAACAATTTGACAAAAGGAACAAATCCCTAATGAGCACTTTGTGTATGTATCCATACCTAATTGTGAATCCGTTCAATTTCAGCAACTTGTACGAAATGCAAACCATGGTAGAATATGTACTACCTGCAAGTCAGATAATCGCTCGACCTTACTAATACAAACACATAGTAAATACATAATACTAATGCTTGTACATTACAATGCAGATGGTACCAAAAACAACTGCAAGCTGACTGGATTCAGACATGGTCAAGTATCACTTGGTAAGAAAACAACAATAGGTATAATCTACCACACAGGAGCCACAACCAATGCAGGTCACTACACTGCATATATAAAAAAGAAATGTGCATGGTTTGAATGTAATGATAGCACCATTACTCTAAATCAGAGATTACCAGCAAACCTTACAAATGCTAATTTATTCTTCTTAAAACCAAAATGTAACAACTAATCTGTACTTAAACATTTACAAAACTTCAATTAAAAAACTATAAACTGTTAGAATACGCCAACAGGTATCTAACTGCCCCAAGATTCTATAACAACCAAACAGATAAATGAATACCACAAAATTATAACAAGAAATAAACAGTTTGAATACGCCAACAGGCATCGAACTGCCCCAAGATTTTGCAACAATCAAACAGATAAATCAATACCACTAAATTCTAACAAAAATTAGACAGTTAGAATACGCCAACAGGTATCTAACTGCTCCAAAAATCTGCAACAAGCCAACAGAACATTAGCCAGAAACAAGTGAACACTGAAAACAAATAAACAAATAGACTGTAGCATAACAACAAAAGTTTTTTTTTAATCCGACATGGATTGTTTTTCCCACAGACCCAATGATTTGAAAAACAAACACAGAAACTGAGTATATGCACAATACACTGGTGTGTAAACTACTAAATATGAGGGTCGAAAAAAAGCTGAAATGTCTATTATGCAAGTAATACGTTTTTATAAAATACATACACTAACATGCTCTTTTCTTTTATCACAGATATTGAAAAAGAATATGTGCTCCAGTTACCCAACTCATGAAAAAAATATATCCAATCTCAAAAAATCAAACAGTAAGTATATTGTAATAGAACGCATAAATACTGCTGCATAGCAGAACCATTAAAGCAAACATCTCACCATACACCACAATACAAAATGGTCACTTCCATGGATATGTTATACTGCAGTGCTTGTTAACAAACTCTACAATCTTAATGACATGACATAGCCAAAATTTCACATAAAGTCTATACAAATCAAACAGTACACAAACTGTAGATTTGCAAATATTTGATACATATTTGTTCGATGGGTGTGATCTATGGGTTTGATATGCTGCAGTGGTTGTGGCCAGGGCTTAGAGTTGGGTGTATGGCCTACAGCCTACGGCCTGCGGCCATGCACCCAAGACTCTAGGCCCTGGCCACAACCACTGCAGCATATCACACCCATAGATCACAACCATAGAATGAAACATTTTAACTGTCTCTATGGGCCCACCAATATCACATTTATTGCAAAGTTTGGTGAAAATTCATCCAGGGAGATCGAAGTTATAAGCCACCAATGGTGGCTTATAACTTCAGTGCATATAACTTCGGTCTTGTGATATGCTGCAGTGGTTGTGGCAGAGACTAGAGTGTGGGTGTATGGCCTATGGCCTACGGCCTGCGGCCATGCACCCAAGAATCTAGGGCCTGGCCACAACCACCGTAGCGTATCACACCCATAGATCACACCCATAGAATCAAACATTTTAACTGTCCATATGGGCCAACCCATATCACGCCTTTTACAAAATATAGTGAGGATTCATCCAAGGGGAGCAAAGTTATAATCCACCCATGGTGGTTTGTAACTTCAGTGCCTATAACTTCGGTCATGGGTGCATGGCCTTCGGACTCTAGGCCCTGGCCACAAACACTGCAGTATATCACAAACATTTTAACAGTGGCATATGGGCAATTTTTATGTCTGCGGACACTGCGCGTGTCCTTAGAACAGTTTCAACTAGCCTGCGGACAGCATGGACGGGAATACTGTCCTTAGGATACCCCTCATTTTCACTAATTACGGACATCCCGGACAGCGCGGGCATGATGAATACATCAGTAGCATATACCACCTAAACAAATACAGTATTTAACCCATCTCTTACTCCCCAAACTTTACCCAGTTTCAACTTGCCTGCGGACAGCACGGACGGGAATACTGTCCTTAGGACATCCCTCATTTTCTCTAATTACGGACATCCCGGACAGCGCGGGCATGGCGAATACATCAGCAGCACCTGCCACCTAAGAAAATACAGTATTTGACCCATCTCTTACTCCCCAAACCTCCCCGAACACTCTTGCACACCAAAACACTC
Source organism: Ambystoma mexicanum (assembly GCF_040938575.1). NCBI lineage: Eukaryota > Metazoa > Chordata > Amphibia > Caudata > Ambystomatidae > Ambystoma > Ambystoma mexicanum. Next base: position 941,833,639 of record NC_090926.1, on the reverse strand, counting down.
CCCAAAACTGCCTTTCGCCTCTGTTCAACGCCGCGCTGTCGGCGGATCCAAAATGACGGGCGCATTGGAACAATCAGACAAACTTCACGCTCTTCACCATCCAATCAGCGAACGCGTCACATATCCGGGGACATGACGCAAGCCGATTAGCCAATGGGTGTCCTGCCCGTGGAGCGAACAGGAAATGTGACCGCGGAGCGGACATAGATATCACAAATTGTTTTAGACCTACTTTTTGATTGTTTTAAAAAAACTACTGGATGGATTTTCACCAAATTTATAAAAGCACGCTTTTGGGACCAAGCCGCTGCTCCTGCCGCAAATTTGGTGAAAAACCATCCAGCGGTTTGGGCAGTAGGCATGCGCAAAGTTTTTTCCCCATTCAGTCTATGGGAATAAAAAACATTTTGGGACCCCCCTATAACTTTGCCCCCCCTGGACTAAACCTCACCAAACTTTGCAAATGAAAAAAAAAATCAGAGTGGGCCATATTTTGTTTGCAAAGTTCGGTGAGGATTCGTCCAGGGAGAGCGAAGTTATAAGTTGCCCAAAAAGTGCTCTGCCTATAGGATTAGCAACTTAACCATAACCACACAGCCACTAGTGTGGCTGTGTACTATAAATGTTTTTGTAAAGTTTGGTGGGATTTTGTCAAGAGGGGGCTAAATGAGAAGGGGCTCTCAACATTTTTAAATGGCTTATAACTTTGTTGCCGTTTGACCAATGTGGCCAAATGTTTCCAGAAAGATTGTAGACACAACCGTGATTGGTTGTTTAAAGTCTGAATGGGTTTTGTCAAATGGGCACTAAGTTCTATGACTATTCTAGGTACAAACATTTTGATACTTGTGAAAATATAAAACATGGGTGGATTTCCAGCAAACTCATGTAAGGAGCATTGTCAAGGACCTTAAAGCATGTTTATGCATGCCCGTGTTTTATTTTTTTACAAGTAGTTACAAAAAAGCGTGATATACCTTTGGTAACTGAGGTATAGCCTGAGCCATGGGCAGTGGCCAGATTGTCTGGGTCATGTCATAAGGTCATGGCCCGGACAATCTGGCTACTGGCCATGACCATGAGGGACGATAAACAGGGTTAAAGTGGCCATGTCCACCTGGGAACGGCTATGTGGGAAAACTTATTTGAAAGTGGGATAGGTTTGAAAGGGAAAACAAATTGTGCTTTTGGTAATATGGTTATAGGGTTCTCTCTTCACCTTCTGCAGGCTGCCATGGAAATGGAAGAGGGGCTCTGAACGGAGCCCCACCTTTCCTTTCCATGGTGTCCATCTTGGAAAAGGATTTTCCTTCCTACAGCGGGATGAAGAAAAATCCTTAATTTCTTTTAGCACCACGGGTTATTGCTTTGGGAAGCCGGGGTGCTAATGGTCTTTATCGGCCATTGCAGGGATTGGAACGGGGAATAACGGTCCAGAGCCCTCATTATCTGCCCTCCCTTCGCTTGGGCCAATAACTTGGGCTGCCGGGCCATTATTCCCACATTATTCCCAGTAGCATAACACACCATGCTAATGGAAATGTTGGAAAATCTAATTGGGCCTATGTACTTCACTGAGAAATGTAAAGTAGATGGAGTCTATAAGATTTGTTTTTTAGTTCTATATTTTAACTGTCAAAATTGGGTTTTAAAGGAACCTTCTTTTTTTGTTGGTCGATGTATTTTTTATTTTTTTTGCAGGAGAGTTTAGAACATAAGGTGTGGAGGGAAATGAGGGAAGAGGCACCAAGCACTAATATGGAGGGGCAGGTGGACAGGGGAATATGTTGCGTGTGTGTTACTTCTATGGTAGGGGCAGTGTTTCTCATGCTCCTTGATTACAGCTTCCAAATCACTTTGAAATTGCTTTCCCCTGCAGATGGTGTGTTGCATTATATACAGAGGACTGTTGTCTTCGAAAGATATGGATCAACAGCCTCTTTTATTGCTTGCAAGGTATCTGCTCGGATTTTGCATCCCACAGAAATAGGCTGTGTGGTTACAATATTGGTTGAGGAAGATGAGGTGGGTTAAGACAGCCTGCTACTTGCTAAGAAAGGAACACACTTTCGGAGAGCATTGCAGTGGTTGGATTTGCTGTGGCGATGCATGGAGGTGATCTCGTAGGAGTACTGTCCAGGTAGTCCGCGACTGAGTAAAAATGTTGCTCTGAGTGCATTTCATTTTGGTAGCTTTAGCCTTTGGTACATTACCAGCAGTTTTAAAGAACTGCCACACCCATGATTCTCTCTGGGTGCAAGAGATAGGCACTTCCTCTACCTCTTGTTCTTGGTCGTATTCATTGTCTTTCGAAGTACTGTGCTTTTTATGTTGTGTAGGTCCTCCAGCTGGTGGTGGTGGGGCTCTTAGGAAGGAGGGATGGCAATAGCTGATGCCATTTTTAAGATAAATATCAGTTTTGCTAATATTTTTCCAAGTATGTGCTTTGTACTAGATCGTTAATGGATAATAAGTAAGTTTAGGTGTAGGAGCTGTGCAAGGGAATATTTTGAGCTTGAAAGTTCCTAGATCGGGAGAAAATGCAGTTCCGAACTGTCCTCGAAGCATGGACCCGAGTGTGAATTATAGACGCGTTCGCGGACAAGTCATCATGCAACGCGTGAGTGCATGGTCACATGATATGATATGATATGGCATTTGTAACGCGCCTATGCACAAACGCCTATAAACAAACCTATGGCACTGTTCGGAAGGCCCCGATGATGTCAGACATTTACGGACATCAACGGATGCAAAAACAGTGGAAAAGGTTGCAAAAAGTGTATAGAAGTGTTAAAAATGATGCTGGAAGGTGGGGAATGGCATAGTTTTAAGGTTAAAAGTTGGAAATTAGACAACAATATTGTTACATTTAGTAAATTGTAGAAAAATAGCATGCGCTGGTAAAAACCCATGAAATTCACTGAAAAAACTTTGTTAAAGGGACTCAATGGTTAAGTTGCACTCATAAAATGAGTACATTCTTTAATAGATTAAGAAGTTCATGATAGATCTCCCGATCACACCTGACATCTTCTTACCAACACTATAAACACATCACCTTGTAGGGACTTTTCATCAAAATTAATTTCACATGTGATGTCATCAGTGATGTCATCAATGACATTTGTGATGTCCTGGGCGTCAGTCTTAGCAGTGCACGGTGGTGGTGTGAGTTATGGTTGTTTAGCTTACCATAAATGGAGACTTTTTGAGTTTTTTCGGTTTTACTTTTAACCATAATGTCCCTTTAACAATGTTTTTTCATTGAATTTCATAGGTTTTTATTAGTGAAACCTAACCATATCATCCATATAACAATGTTTTTCCAGTGAATATATATATAGATGGTAAAGTAAGATGCTCTCAGTGGGGAAGGAGAGGTCAACTGGGAGCTGTTATGTTTGCTCTCTCTTCCCTCACACGTCAGTAGCACCCACAAGGTTAGTACCCTAAGAAATGCTACCTCTGGAAGCCCAATGTTTAGTTCATTTGGCACTGTGTTGGGTACAGAGTATGTCCCAAGGGCATGAAGTGCAGGTCATACTGATGGACAGAGATGACGGAGAATGTGCAATGAAAGAAAAGGACCCACGCTGCAAGATATGTGCATTGCTAAAGATGGAAGGGGTACTATTTGTGGCCAACAAATGGGAGGCAGCAGTTGTAAGCTGTGCAGCAGGAGGGGCGGGCAGGTTTCAATGAAGAAGTCATATGGAAGGTGAACAAGAACTGTCTTGCCAAATGGGGAACATACGTGTGAAAGCTAACGTGGATTGAAGCAAACAAGACTTCAGTGAGGGTACAAGCAGCAATATAATATGAGTTCTGCTTTCAAGGAAATGGCACTGTTCTTGTACAAACTAACAGCAAATGCATCACAGCATTGTTTATCCCTGACCTTTACAAAGGAACAGTTGCTCTTATGGACATCCTCTGGGTCTGCGGCCAGCAACCATACATGCATCTCCCACCATCATGGAGATTTTCTTGCTTACTAACTAACCTGTATTCAGCTGTTTTAGTGGTTCCTGATGCACACTTCTCCCTAGTAAACAAGCCAAGAACAGAGCCACCCCAAACCCTGAAAGTAAAGATGAAGAAGCGCTCAATCAGAGGATGATGTAAGGTGCGATTAAATGACCTGTCCAGAGAATCTTCCAAACTTTTGAAAACAATTCCAGAAAAATATTGCCTCTATAAGAAGACAGAAGTGTTCATTGCAACCCTTCGAGTGCCAGGCAACCAGGCTGCAGCCAATTTGATAAAAAGCGAGCAGCAAACAGTTTGGCTGATGACTCTGCACAATAGGTATGCCTTGGACTTATTGTGGGAAATGTAATTGGGCGCGTGCAAAAAGATCAGGTTGTCATGTTGCACGTAGAGTCCCCCAAATGATGCAGATAATGGGTCCTTGTCCCACATAAAAGGAGCATATTACAAGTTGAAGACTGGCATGGAGACAGAACCCGAAGTGGAAGCTGATGACTGGCTCAACATCATGCTCTTCTGGGCACCAACTTGGCTACGAATAGCAGTGAGGATATTGTTCCCTATCATGCCATTCTTGCTGCAAATATTATGCATATGCCAGATGTTTTTTCTATGTTGCAAACAGTGCCAGGATGATGGTTTCAAAAAGGGCAGGTGGGTCTCCTCCTATCACAAAAAAACAGTATACACAAACAGACAATCCAGATAGACAGTCATAGTGAGAAATGAACATCCTACAGAACCCTTGGACCACTAATTTAACTCCATCAGATCCAGAGATATATGTAGAGCACTGGGTTGACATAGCCAGGGATAGTGATTCAAGTTACCTAACCTGTACCCCCAGAAAAATACGCCCAAGATGGGTGGAACTTACATCATGTGTGTAGGGTATGGGTTCCCAAAAATGATAATATAGAAGAGAGGGCATTGCTGAGTTAGTTAAGGAAGGATGAACTAAAGGGGGGAATGTTGGGATGCAGGTAAAGCTCCCATACCTTCCCAAGCGATTCAGGCTCATAGAAATCTATTAGCGCACAAGAAAGTGAACGTGCGCAACTGCAAGGGGGTGGAGGCCGCAAGTGTGAATAACAAATGCATTTGTTTTATAGTAGTCATATTAGTGTAGGTAGGCCCATGTATCAGGCACAGGTGATAGTGTGTAGCAGCAGTGAAATATAATGTGTAACGATAATGATGTAGACATAGAACCTGGGTGCGGGAAATACTGATGTATCACTGTATTAGAAGTGAGGCCTAATATTTTGTATTTCATGTTGGAGCTGTAGCAGTGTGGCACAATGAAGAGTTAAAATAATTTTCCCTTTCCCAAGCCCCAGTTGTGAAGTTGAGAATATTGGCATTCACAGATAATATTTTAATTCTATCAAATTGTATGCTTGCAAAACCAGAATGGAATGTAAACGGCAGAGCAGGGGCAGGACTGTGCACGTCCAGAAGGACAAATGGTCCTTCGAGAGAGCTAGAAGGTGTATTGGGTTGGGCAACTGATAAGAGGGGATCAAGGAAAAGCACATCCAGTGATTCGTGATACGAGGAGCAAGAGGTGATGCCGACAAATCTTGTCCTGTGACCAGGAGGTATGTCTGAGGTACCTGCATGTCTGATAGCAAGAGAAGCACACTATTATTTTAAACGAACAAATTGACCTCAGTGTTGTCCAGTGAGCTTGTGCTAGCAACCAGGTGCACACCATTACTAGGCCAATGGGGCGGGTAACATTTAAGGTAACTCGCCAATCCAGTAGAGGGAAGCAAGGTGACGGGATAGGGGAGCCATATGCTAGGGGCAGGGGTAGATTAGAATGTGGCCAATTGGTCAAGGGACTATAGGAGTAGTGAGTACGAAGTGACACATGTTGAAAGTTGGTTGGTAGGTATGATAAGCACCTTGCTTTTTCAACAGAGGGATGCACGTGTCCATTTGGAAAGTAGAGGGATAGCAGGCAGAGTCGAAGGACAGAGCTAAGAGGCCATTTGGGGGTGATAGTTTTGACAAGTGGAGGCGCAAGAGGATCTGATGGTGCTCATGAGGGGTTTGTCTCCATCTGCAGTGGAAGGACCTCCTCAATGTTGGTCTGACTGAAGTGTGAGCGAGAGGCAGTGCAATATGGTAGAGTACGAGTGAGAAAGAGGAGGGTGAGAAGATTTTAGAGATTTTGGAAGCAAAGTATTCAGAAAGGTCTCTAGCTGAAAGACTCGAGTTAATAGTTGTGGGTTTAGGAGGAGAATGGAATTACTTTAGGATGCTTTTAAATCAGTGAGGATGAGTGTGTGTCAATGAGAGTAAGGTAAAAATCCCACTTTAGCACAATCAAGAGAAGACATGAGAGAGTCAAGGGTAGAGAGTAATAGTTGCATGTATCCATTAGTGTGGGAGCACCATCATCTGTGCACGAGGTATTGCATATCTTTGAGGCGATCACGTATGAATTGGGAGACCTAAGGTTGAGGACATTGTGACTTAGGAGTGAAAGTTAGCTGTGCGAAGTGAGAAGGGATGGAGTTGTGAATTAGGGACTGGAAGATAGAGAAAGCAGTGTCAATTGAGAAAGGATCTGAAAAGAAGGAGCAGAGTGAGAGTCAAAGGTCAGAGAAGTAGGGATGGTTAGCAGAGGGTGTAAATGCTCTCTTGGAAATGGGGAGTTGTATGTGGGTAGAACGGTTATAGGGATGCCAGATAATGGTGGTGGATACAATGAAGTGGTCCAAAAGAGATGGTGTGCCTGTTGTGATAGTTGCACACAGTGAGAGCTTGAGATAAAAACAAGGTCAAGAGAGTTATCTGCAGATTGAGAGGGTAGGTTATGAATAGTGGATAATGTGTCCATTGATAAAAGATTGAAGATCAGATGTTTGAGTAGTGTACGGAGAAGAAAGGTTGAAGCCACTCAAGAGGCTAAGGTGAGGTGATGTGATGGGGACAGAGCATCAAGGAGCAGGTACAGTGGGAATAGGAGGGATAGGAGGGAGATAGATAGAAATTAAGTGAGTAGAGTGAGGAAGAGCAATAGTTGAGAGTGCACATTCAAAGGAGGTAGGATGGGATGTTATAGGTGCCTGACAACACTGCCTTTGCCCACCAGTAGAGGAGAGACATGGAAAGTTTGGAGTCCTGAAGGACTTCCAAGCTAGCAGTGTAAGAGGGAGAAAGACCGTTTTCAGTAATAGGAAGGAAATCAAGTGGTTGAAGTGGGTGGGAGCGGTTGGGAGCAGTGGTCCTTTAGATGTTTTATTCAGTTTTACTATTCCTATACTTTTATTTGAAAAAGAAACCGGTTTTGTTCCAAAATAAAAGTGCACGAAGCAGTTGAAGCTTGCACTTCAGTTCACTACTCTGAACGTTCCCTTAAATCTTCCACCCTCTACTCTTCAACCTTGACAACTTATACAGAACAGGACTGCAAGACTTGTCCTTGGCCTCAAGCCCAGGGATCATATCTCTCCAACTCTGAAATCTCTTCACTGGCTCCCTATGGCTGCAAGGATAATCTTCAAGACCCTCTGCATCATCCACATTGCTCTACCTCCAACATTCTCTTCCAAAACATCTTCCTTCTCGATCTCTCTGCTCCTCCACCTCCAACTCTCTGAGGGTCAAACGCTTCTCCAAGCAGTGAGTTGGGGGCAGATTTATCTCTTGGGCTGGGGCTTACCTCTGGAACTGCCTCCTTGCCTTGAGCAGAACCACCCTAGTTCCGGAAGCAACTTAAGACATTCCTTTTTTCTTCTGCTTTCTCTCTTCCACTCCCCTTCTGATGCACCTGACTGCTTTGCGCTCTGGTGACCTGATCACCCACTGAACTCAGGCCCAGCTTCCTGCATGTCCAGTTGCCCTCACACTGCCTCCGGGCTCCCAAGCACTTTAGGGTTTGTATCTGTAAACCTACAGTCCCTTCTCTCTGCACTTATGAGCCACTCGCTGGCTGCACTTGTGAGTTAACTGCACTTCCCCTTCCCCTCCCCCTTCTCCCTTTCCATCTTCCCCACACTTGCGTGAGTGATCTGAATGACACAGGGCCTAGTAAGATCGTTATTTTGTCCTCCCTTTGTTTCCCCCTCCTTGTCTTGTCATGCCTAGAAATACTTGTGTACAGCCGCATTATAGATACCACATCAAATCATAACATATCAAACAGCAGGTGCATTTGCTTGTGGGTTTGTATTGTGCATGGGAGAGGTCATGTCGAGTGGGGAGTGGGGCTGGCCAGCAAGGAACATAGTTCCACTACTTTTTTTCATACACTTCAACCACCGGGGGTGGAGAGCTATAGTGAAAGTAGTCAGTGATGAAGTAAATCTGTTTGCAAAGACAATGAACATTCCAGAGTGCAATGTTCATTTGATACAGCAGGGAGGAGCAGAGGAGTTTAGGTTCAAAGTATTACATGTGTTGCCCCATTCCAAGACTATGCACAAGATTGTCCTACCCCGTAACAGAAAGCCATTCTTCTGGAGCTAAGAGCTTGCATTGAGGCTAATTTGCATACCAACAATGATTTGCTCATTTGGCTCTGAGCTGGAGGGGATCTTTAAGGGCGTCTAATGAGCAGTGCTTCAAATGACGTGTATTTCAGGCACACACACACCACACACACACAAACCGTGGACGTAGGTACAATTCTAATCCAGGAAGCATGGGAAAGTTGCAGCAGCCTTTTGCAGCTTTACAAATTACTGTTATTGGTATCCAATCCACAAATCTCTTAAAAGCTTGAGAGTTTCTCTGACTTGTAACCAATGTGAGAATGTGTGTTATTCAGGGACTGGCTGGACTTAGTTTCCATTCCTACACTCATCCTTTCTCTGAAATGTGAGAGATGCCAGAGAGAAGGTAATCTGTCACCTCATCCTATCCCCTCTATACCTGACAATGATAGAGTTCAATTCTGTTGTTTGAGCTGGGAGTGCATAGGTTTAGCACACTAATTTAATGAAAATTGTAAACACATGCCGAATCCTTTGCTGTCAAAACCACAATATGGTAATGCAATGAAATCAACTTAATTCATGATCAATCTAAGTAAAGTTTTAATATACAGCAAGCAGATGAAGGTTTAGCCATCTTGAGTGTGTTGGAGAAATACAATTCCCACATCAATGTATTTGCAATGGGGCTCATCTATGATAGTTGGGGCTGTACTTGAGTAATCCGATTATAGACCTGATTTATCAAGTAAAACAGGTTAAACCCTCTGTTGGTGATTGAAAAAAAAAGGTATTGATAAAAACATGTTTGTATTCAGGGAAGGACGCTTTGTATTGTCTTAGTTGAACATGTTGGTTGATTTGCTGAATCAACGGGATTTGGGTGTTTTTTCTGGTAAATTCTCAAACTTTTCAGGAGATTTATCTATAAATAAATCGTTTTGAGGTAAACCAAGAACCAAGGCTATAAATCAGGGCCTGTTACAGGAGGGCAGGCTTCTGTTATCTGCTAGGGGACTCTTTGACATGCATGTTAAACTTGTTTTTTTCTTCTTCTTAAATCACCCGTGCTCTTGAGCTCCAAATCAGAAAAACATGTTTAAATCATTCTGGGTGTGTTGGGGACGAGGATGTTCATGGGTGCGTTTAGAAGTTGCAGGTGGTCTGGTTTGCAATTTCAAATGTGACCAAGAGTATTTGTGACGAAGCAGAACGTGTGTCTCTCTTTCGCACTTATATATGGAAGATAATGTTATGGATTTTCATCCACCCTTACCCCCTAAGGTCCAAAAACCATACATGTATACATGCAACGTGTATATGTTCCTTGCGTTGCTGATAAACAATGGTATCTCAATCCTCACAGAGTTTATTCTTATCATCAAATATATCTAGATGAGTACTTTATTTCTCACTCAATTTAAGCAAACATATGCACAAAAGTCAAATTTCACCGACTGCATGCAGAGATCAGTAAGAAGTGAAGCACATCATAACGCAAACTAGTTTTCGTTTAAGAAAAGATGTTTGTGCTGCTGCATGAAGCACATGTTGTAAATGTAGTCGCAACAGATTTCAATTTCAATGTCACTTCATAAACTGTGGCACTGACCAGAACTAGCCCTGTTGCTGCACTGAAGAACCACGGGACCTGTTTAAACCTCTTATTGAAATGGCTGTTGTCTCCTGGATTAAGCATTGTCGTTTGATGATGACGCATCTCAATGAGTGAAAACTACAGGTTGGCATCCCTGCTAGTTCATGGATTGACTTACTTTGAACCCAACTAGCTATTATCAGGATCTGTTGGTAATCTGCTTCATTTATTTATGAACAGAAGGGATTATTTTTTTAGAGACAGATGGCTGCGCAGTTATTGACTGGATATTTCCAATTACATTTTTTTTAAATAGGTGATGGTAGTGCTATCTTTGTATGCAGAGCCCTGTCTGGTTCAAATTGGATAATGATTTAGATTGCGATTTAGTGAGTGCACTAATGTTATGTATACATATATTCACAAAAAAAACTTTGTTAAGGGGACGTTATGGTTAAGTTGCCCTACCAAAAACCTGTGCCCTCCACTACAAAACCTATTCAAATGTGCCATTATGGTTCAAAGTAAAACCGAAAAACCCCTGAAATTCACCAGTTATGATAGGCTAAGCAACCATAACTGGTCGCACCATTGTGCACTGCTAACACTAGCACCAAGGACATCAAAGATGACATCACAAATGTCATTGATGACATCACTGATGACATGCCATGTGCATTTACTTTTCATGAAAAGTCTGTACAAGGGATTCTTATTATAATGTTGACAAAAAAGTATCAAGGATCATTGGAATAGATGTCGTTTTTGCTCACTGCAACATCTAGGCTATGTGGTTTTCTTTACTGACAGTCGGAAAGGTTACTTCCAAAAGTTAGTACATTTATAGATATTGCTATTTTCACCTAATCTTACAAAAGTTTCCTTACATTTTAATTTCATCGTTTAATGTACATATGTAGGGGAAGAAGCAGGCCTGAAAGAAAGCACAGTTGCTAATGATACTGGCTCTTGTTTGCTTACTGCACTCTCCATATGTAAGCCCCATATTTGTATACATTGTGGTCTATTTATGTTTTGCGTGCATTACTAGAAATATGAAGTGATGCATTATTAGCAACTTAGTACATGTTTCTCACACCTGAAAAATCTGATACAGAAGTATTCACTGTTTTCTTGTAGAACTTTGGAAAGTGCAAACATTGAACCTCTATGGTGTATGCTGCAGGCTGTACCTACATTTCTGTATGAGTAGGTTCCGGTATTAGAACGAAAACTGCAATGGAATTTTCTTTAGAACCCTATATTGCGTGATGGAGTATGTAGTTTATTACACATGTCCCGATAACCCCTGATAATTTTTTGCCGACATGACATTCACAACCTCTTGTCCAAAAAAATAAATCTACATGTGATGTCATCAGTGATGTCATCAATGACATTTGTGATGTCATCTTTTATGTCCTGGGTGTTAGTGTTAGCAGTGCACAATGGTGCGGCCAGTTATGGTTGCTTAGCCTATCATAACTGGCGAATTTCAGGGGTTTTTCGGTTTTACTTTGAACCATAATGGCATTTTTTAATAGGTTTTGTAGTGGAGGGCACAGGTTTTTGGTAGGGCAACTTAACCATAACGTCCCCTTAACAAAGTTTTTTTTTAGTGAATTGTACGGGTTTTTAGTAGGGCAACTTAACCATAACGTCCCTTTGACAAAATGTTTATTGTAACTGAATTTCACAGATTTACTGAAGGGGAACCTAATCATAATAGTGCATTAATGAAGTTTTTATGCTGAATATACACTATCAGCATGTGATCTTGCAGATATGTAGTATAGTTTGATTACTTTACAAACATATTACGTAGACCATACAGAACCTCCTCGCTATCGATATTGTGAAGGCACGGACTGAGCGTCTGTCTGCGGACAGACATGGACGAGGTCATCACTACCAAAACAGTCAGGGGCCATGTGAAATTGTACTAATGTGTCACACAAAAAATGTTCAACTTTGAGAAAAGACACAGAAAGACATTATAATTACTAGTAAATAAATAGAGAAACCTAAACGTCTGAAACAAAAACCATGCATTTAATGACCATGTAGAATTAAATGGATTGTACCATAAAAAAAAAGGATGACTCCAACGTAAATACCTCACGGAAACTCTGTAGGCAGGACCGACAGTAGACGCACGCACTTCAAGGAAGACAAATTACAGCAAAAAAGTATGTTAACTTCATTTTTCTTATATAAGTGTGTACTTTTTTTTGGTATAAGGGCCAGAAGAAATAATTTCTTTCTGTTCTTTTCGTACAGAAATGTGCAGTACTTTGGAGTGGCTGCAGGAGAATTTTCTGCATGGGGAAATGTCCAAAAATAGCGACAGTAATGGTACACAGTGCTCTGCATAAGAAAAATAATGTTCACTATTTTATGGCAATTTAACATATATGTATTTATTTGTAGCAGACCAGGAGAAAAAAGAAGAGAAGCCATCAAAGGACATAGAGGAAGACAGGCTGAAAAGGATAGAACGTAAAACGGAGACACTGAATGACAATTTTAATAGTTTAAGGGAATTTGTGGAAGAATTTGTTAGAGGAAAAATATGTTACCACTGTCCCACCTGTACCTGCCCTCCTTCTCCATTCCCCAGTGAACCGTCCCCAAACCTTCAAGAAGAAAATAGACGTTATGATGAAACATCCATCCTTTATTCCCCATTCAAATCATCTCCTCTAAATCAGGCCGTGTTGAACCTTAATTCCCCTATATTCGTGTAAGTGTCCGCATCCCCGTGTATTTCTGTTGATTAAAGGGCGTGTAATTTTTTAGAAAGTTTTTGTGTAGTTGTTGAATACGGGATAGAGAATTTTTTTTTAAAAAAAGATTTGTTCGCGAACAGCGCACCTGTTCAAGTTAGCCGTAAGCAATACAATATGGATGTTCTAACGGCAATACACCTACCCGTACCAAAAGGCAACCAAGATGGAACTGATCTTAGAAGGCACCATCTGTGCATGTTGTGTGTAAAGTAACAGAATGGGGTGTGCTAAGTACATTGTACCGCTCCTTATGGCTCAAAAACGAGATCAAACATATTCCTAGAATATATCAGGGGCAGGATATATATAAATGAGGCAAATTGGAAGTGTTCTAAGGACACTATATCTGTCCGTATTGTCCGCAGCAAGATGGAACCATCCGTAGAAAAAGCACGGTGGCCGGCATGTTCGTTATCAAACAAAAAGGAAGTGTCCTAAGGAGACTGGAACTGTCCTTAAAGTCATCAGATCAGGTACATGCGCAGTACACCCATAAGTACTGTGAACATCCCGCCTGTCCTAACTGTCCATCTCACTTGTGTCAAACTTTTAATTAGTTGCAGGACCCAAACACTGTCCGTAGAACAGTGGCGCACATGTGCACGTGCGTTAGTCTGCATTTGCTGTTGTGCGGGCATGCTTTTCCCTCACGGATGTGTACAATACGTCATCATGTGCCCACACCCACGCTGAGCATGTGGACTAATTTGCGCACTTTGTCTGCTTCCGCAACACTGCAAAACAACTGACACATAAATGGGAAAGTATTTTTCAGTATAACATCACCATTTGACATTTCCCATACAATAGCTCCACCTGTGAATGTGTCATTTCCAATTTTTGGAGCTTTTTACAGCGAGCAATGTGGTCACAAGCCTCATATTTCGACCCCTATAATTGGCCACACCCCCGAGGTCATCTTCATTGTGCTTCTGGCTATAGCAGTTAGTGTTATGCTGCCTTTAGTAATGTAGCGACCATTTGGCAAAAAACCCTATGGCATCCATGGCTGCTATTGCTACATTACCCTCAGCACCACCCCAAACACTCCACCGCCACCACCTACCCAAGGGCCTGCAGAGGGATATACGGGTGAGGATGTAGAGATTGAGGAAGAAGAGGAAGAAGAGAATGAGGTGGAAGAACTCTGCACTACAAACACTCGGCGGGAGTCATGGGTGTGCCGGTTGTTTTCCATTTATGGTAACGTACCGAAAGCACGTGTGAACCTGGTCAAGTGCAACCAGTGCCAGTTGGAGACCTGGTGCGTACAGCTTTGGTACGACAACCATGAAGCGACACCTAATGTCGTTCCACAGTGCGGACATTCGCAAGGTGGTGCCATGTGAAGAACGTAGTAGATTGAGTTCCTCCAGAGCATCCTCCATGTCCGATCCTATCATCACAAGAGACACTCCTGTGGGGGAGCACATTCCTCCAGCTGCGTCACAAGTCATTTGCGATGCTGTTGACCCTTACCTTTCGAGGGTCACAATATTGTGTATGTACTGTGATGCAGTACTCTGCAGGGGGGAGAGTCTTCAAAGTGCTTTTGAGGTTACGGTCACTGAGCACGAGAAGAACTGCACCCTACCTAAGTGAAGGCCAATCTATATCTTTCTCTCTCCACCTGGCCCTTCTTTTCCACGTGGTTGATGTCCCTTCCATACAGTCCCGTGCCCTCCTCTCCTAGTGTATCGTGTCCATAAAAGCAGTGAACTGAAAAGTTATGCAAATTTAAAAAAAGGCTCTTTTCAGAGCCGCCTTTCTCAGTTTAACAATAGAGCTTTGAAGTGACCGTTGTAGGCCCCCTCGCTTTTTTTGATAATTCCGCGGACAGTCATGGGACACACGAAAATGGAGGGTGCAAGCAAAGCAAAACCAATGTACTTTTCGCTGGGAGTAAGTGGTGGCTCTGAAAAGAGCCTTTCAGTGGTGTTGAGTATGCTTCAAAAACTGTAGGGTGGCAAAAATGGATTGCCAAATAGGTGACGTTGATTCCAAAAAAAGTTGCAATGCATGTTCTACATTGCGAAGATAAATATGATTGCCAGCATATGTGAGATGGACTCCATCTCTGCGAAATATGAAAGAGCTGCAAAACAAACATTTTTCATTGTGGAATGAGGACATGCCAACATCTCTTAGAAATGCACAAACAGCCTTATTCACATTGGGCCGCGCTTTCTCCATTTGTGTGCCAAATGCAGATGAACGCAGCCACTTTTGTCTTTGAGCAATACGGGAAAAAACTATTTGGCAATTTGGAAAAAGGTCCATGACTTGCTTAAGTCCTGCCTTCATTGCAAATTGCAAAGAAATGCCAGAAACATGGACTAAACTATTGTCTCCGCAATGAATGATAAGTATATCAGGATGACGCTCTGTCTGTAAAGTAATGCAGAGAGGAACCAAGTCCAACCACCACATTCCGCGCACGCCATGCTAGTGCACTTGCACATGAGAAAATCCAAATTCTCCAGATATACCACAACTTTCTGCATGCACTTTCAACCAATGTATCCACGAGTATCCCAACATCCAGATAATCTGTTTTCGAGCACACAGAGCCATGGCTGTCTGGTCTCCTCTCAGGGAAAAGACATTCTGACTAAATATCTCCGTACAGAACACACCCACCGTCTTTTAGTGGCCAATCACTACCTTCACACATTCTCATTTGCATGCGTCTCCACCCCAAAATCCCTGTTGGTAAAAGGCGGCGCCTGCAAACTACTGCCATATTCGCGGACACGTACAGGAGCAGAGCGTGACGACTGTACATTTAAATATTATTCCCCTTTTCCCCTTGAAGGTGGGCTCTGAAAAGAGCCGCTGTTTTTTTTCTTTTTTTTTTTTTGGACAGATGCCTTACAGACACCTTTTATTTTTATTTTTACTCCTACAACCATTACAGAACATTCTCCAAAGCAAGCCTCACATTCCAAAAGAACATGGCATTTCCCAAAGAAGATAACGCAAAACCATCTGCTTCGAAATAAGCCACATTACTGGGAACAATGTTCTCGTGGCTGCAGGAAAACATACCAGCACGTAACATAAAAGCACACATGCCGCGATGAATGTCACACCTCCCAATACGTTGATCAGGACAGAAAACAGAACTACTGTACCATTTTCCTCTAGGCAGTAACCCAGAAAAAATTATTTTCGCAGTTGGAAAGATGTTCATGACTGTCTCAACCAACTGTTCTAAATCTTTCAACAAAGTACGTGAACTCACGGAGCCCAAATGGCAAGCACCGTAGGGCAAAAGTATCACATGAGGAGTGGTCATCGTTCGCATCTTGGTGCAAACTTGGAGAAGTGCCACAACATTGCGATCAGTCTCAGCGATCCACACCACCTCCACTCCGATCACATCAAAATGATGTGCCACATGCCTACTTTCGGCATACAGCTGTAAACCTTGGACAAAAACGTCTCCAAGGACCAAAACCCTGACCCTCTGCGCCTCTGCCATCTTCAGTATATGCACCGTCTTTCGCCACAAAGGAACAATGTGAACATCTGATTGGCTGATGCCTACATTCCCCTTTCCATGCTGGATTTGCTGTAGAACCCCGTATGTGGCACGCCCTACCCGCGGACAAGCGCTGTCTATGTGCGGCAAGTAACTCTTAGCCAGTCCTTCTACCGTTTCCACACCCCTCGCGAATCCGTCCCTCATTGGACACAGCTAAGCAGTCACACAACCATCCACCAATCACATTCAACATCTCTACATCTAACTCCGTCATCAAAATTTCGCACTTCAAATGTACTATTGATCACTCTGAATGCAAGTCGCATATCATTGCAAAGCACCAAATTCAAAAACTACCGTGCAAGTGTCGCAGATTTCTATGTACAGCTCCATGCTTGCGCACATGCCTGCGTATAAATTACAGGTATGTATATTTTACTCAGAGAACATGTGCAACCCTTATGATTTAATTTAAAGAAATTATTACCACTAAATCTGCATAGGCAATACATACCAACGGTCGTCCTTTAAGTACAATATGTTCAATTTTTCATTAACAAAGCGCACTACTTCTTACTGTCTACCACATAACTTATACATACGTTAGAACCCTCCCTTTTTAGTGAGAAACTCGATTTTCCATTAGAAAATGGCACCATTTTTTACTGTGTAGCGTCTACATAAATGCTACTTCCAATGCCATCGTATGAGAAAATGTAAACACTCCCGATTGCTGTGGTGACATCTCCATCCGAGGGTCTCCCGATTTTTCCTAAATCGTACTTATAATGTGAAAGTGCAGATTTTTTCCCCATTTACTATACTGACCTATCGCTTACAAACCTCTCTGCCATAGATAACACAGCTTAAAAGAAACAAGACATTTTCGTAACCTAAAAAGTGTGTACATTTCTGAAGCACGTGCAACTGACATACTGCAAGTAACATAGAAAGGCAGCACATAGTGCAGTGAAAAGCACACAAGCACTGTGTTCAAATGTCAAAGAAGAATACTGCAACAAAAAATACAACATTAACGTCTACTGTAACATCACAGCTTTAAACATACACAGTTACTAACTTCTTCTTTTTACAATCGCAGTGAAGACTACTTTCCTGAAAATCAACAGCATCTACACTGCAAACGACATATCTGAAGAAACCTGGTCATTCTGCAAAATAAAGTAAGTACAGTACGACCTTTATATTCTTACTATTCCTCAAACAGACAGTGTGGGTTATGTATTTCATTTGTGCACCAAAGCAAACAGTGATTTCGGAACCATTCTACCCACAAATTGCCATTTACTCAACAAAGAATAACAGGCAGAATGACTCACAAATCCCTGTATGTTTGGAACTCAAATATCATGCAAATCCCTTAGAATGTTAGTACTAGAAAACAAATAGCTGTTTCAATTTGATGCCAGTACGTTCAGTATTAATGCTTCTCCTCACCACTAGCCCACTTTCTACTCTCATCTGAAGCACATAGTAGTAGTATGCAAACAGAAAAGTAGACTTCCCAAATCATTGTAAGAGGCCAATGCACATTCACACACCACCTCAAACTCATGCTCGCAAGCACAAAGCACACATACATTGTACAACAGACCAAAACATGCCTTTTTTTCCAACAGACCCCAAAAAATGGCTACAAAAAGCAAGTTTGTAGAAAGGAACGCAGAAGTAGAGCAAATAAAAATAAAAGTTTCCAACATAAGCATCCATCTGTACCAGAGTTTGTAGAGAACGTTGGAACAAAACGGCTAATACATTTGTTTACCAAAACAAAGCAAGCCTCAACTACCGAAACTTTACCTCCTCCAACAAAATGTGTCACGAAGCTCAAACATCTTCACAAAAAATCAGCTACCAGTACCACTAACAATGCTCCTAATAATCCTGATATAGAGACAAGAACCTATAGTAAAAAAAATATTTTCACAAAAATGTTTCGCCACAGAGTCCTTCAGAATCTAATAAGAAGAGGACCAAAATCATCCTCACCCCTTAAAACCTACCGTGAAAAAATAATCCTACAAGCTCTCAAGGACAGTGCAATCATTCTCAAAAGGAAGTTGTTTATATTGATGTTAAATAGAATGAAACCACTAACAAAACTAAGTACCAAACTGCACAAGAAACTTATCAATAAACGGAATGTGAACAAAAATAACTTCTTACATATTTGTGGAGGTGAATGGAGTCACACTACAACCACAGAACCATATTTTAATGAAGAAGCATCCAAACAAAATCAAACAAACACAATTGCCATCCATTGCAGTGGAAGAGGATATGAAAAAATCAATAATACCATCATAGAACAAGAAACACTGCTTGAAAAGTATCCCCATGAAAACTCAGAATTACCTCTCGATTCGACCGAATCAGACCGTCCAGTATACAAATGGCCGTGCACGTAAATGTGTTCCATTCCTAACAAATCTTTCAAATCTTTACTTCAGTTCCTCAATCAGTATGTGAAAGGTAAAGACAAAAATAAAATGAAAGTGCTGCAAAATATGGATACTTGTCCAGTGCACAAATATACAGGACTGCAAGGACATTCATTAGCCTGCATTTCTGGACCTATTTGCAAAAGCACCTTCTATGATATCAAAGGGATATCAATACATCATTCAAAAGTAAGAAATCTAGAGTATAAAATATACTATGCTAAATGTCCAGCTTCAGAATTAGCCAATTTAAATAACACTCTTCTGCACGGTACACCCAAGTATCTACAAGAAGAAATTGACTGTATCCAGAGAAAATATTTTGGAAGTGAAAGTCACTTACAAAATGCAATAGTTTTAGAACAGACTACCAACATTTCTGCACATAACAACCTTCTATTACACACATACAAAAAAGAAATACTTAAATTTAAAAGTGCATCGGCTGAAATACCAAACCATGTGTGTGTGTGTTGCCGCAGAACGTTTTACAAAAGGAACACAAAAAATGTAGACATAGCATATAAAATAGAAGACAATGAAGATTCCAAGTGGTTTGAATTAGCTCTGTACCTTATAGCCAAAAACAAATATGAAATAAGTGAACCCCTAATATGTTGTAGTTACTGCACTACAAAACTAGACAACAACCAAAGTCATTCACGTGCTATCACAAATAATTTGGAATTGTTCCCACTACCAAAATCCTTGCAACATCTCAATTTGTACGAGAGATTCATAATTCAAACAGTTCATCCATTTCAAGCAATTATACGCCTTCACCCAAAAACAGCAAAATTACCTCCCTCTGAATTGGTGAAAGGCATTAATGGCAAAGTCATTTATTTGTCATTAGATTTTACAGAAAATGTGCACACTCTAGGAGTTCAACGTTCAATAGAGCATTCTTTAATTATGTTGGTAAATGGTGTACCAACCAAAGACAAAAGAATTTGGCAACAACTGGTGGACTTAAATAAAGTTAGACAAGCCTTGCAATATCTAAAAGACAATAACGAATACTACAAGGAAACAAATATTGAAGAAAGCTTAAGGAAAACAACTGCATTAATTGAACAGTCACCAGAAACTGGACAATTTGAACTTCTGGATCCTGCTGCAGTATCCACTCTTTTGGACCAGTACACAATTCATCCATTGCATTCCAATGAAAGCATAGATGATGCACTAGAAACTTACCAAATGCGACAAACCAAAGGTTCACCAATGAGCATATGGGAAAAAAGTATTGAAGCAGGTGCTTTTCCACTGCTATTTCCTACTGGCAAAGGTGGAAGGTACGATGATAGACCCACTTAAATTACGGCATCAGAATACCGCTCATTACGAATGTATTCGCAAGATTCCAGGTTTAGACAAAATGTGGAATACATATTCCACCTACTCTATGAAAGCGAATTAGCAACTCTATGTTATGGAGTTGCACACATTTTGAAATCTGGAACCCACTTTTAAAATAAGTCAGCTACACAATTAATACAAAAAGTGCAAGAAAAAGATGAAGGTTTACAGTCAAGTATAACAAATTTGTTTACAAACATGCGTGGAACAAAAGAATACTGGTTCCGACGGCACAGAGACGTACGTTGTATGATCAGAAACATTGGACCACCGACTTGGTTTGTTACACTAAGTTGTGCAGAATATGCATGGGAAGTTTTACATGAGTTCCTACGCATATCAAACAACAAAACCAAAATACATTTATTAACACCTGGAGAACTTTGCTCTCTAGATCCAGTTAATGTGTCAAGATATTTCCATCATCGTTTCATTGCTATGCTACACTTATACTGATTTGCAGTTCATCCAAAAATATGTCACTTGTGAAATCCCTTCACAATGGACACATAGTGACCTGCACGGGCAGATTTTATAATTTCAAAGACACAAATGTGGCAAATATTTTCGCCACAATACAAAAACAAAGGGAAATGCTACACCAAATGCCGGTTTGGTTTCCCTAGACCAGTTACAGAAACAGGTGAAGTGAACAACTTCATGCCTTCAGTTCGACATAGTTTGAAAAGTAAATCACATAAGAACACGCACTACATAAAAAGAACCGAAGAAAGTAAATATATCAATGATTACAATGCAATCATTGCCCTCTTATGGAATGCAAACATAGATGTGCAGTACATTGCAAATATTTCCACTGCTGTTGCATGATATGTTACAGCCTACTTAACAAAAGCTGAAAAAACAGAGCTTCAAGACCTCTGGGATGACTTATCATCAGACAACACACTATATAAGAAATTGTACAGTCTAGGCATAAAAATGCTCTCTCATAGAGAATGTGGCACGTATGAAGCGGTAGATCGTTTAACTGGTACTGCTTTATATGGAAAATCAGACAACATAGTATGGCTAAGTCTTGGTCCTGCTAAATCTAGAAAAAGAGTTCTGAAATCATATGAGGATATAGAAACAATTGCCAGAAATGATCCCAACAGCCAAGACATTTTAAAAAACTATTTACTGGACACATACTATCCGAACAGGAGTAGCACTTTGGAGAGCATGTGTCTATACCACATCGCTCAAAACTTTGCATACAAAAATAATATAAAACCCGATGAAATTAAAGGCAGATATACAGTCACAGATTGTGAAGGCAGCTTAGTGAATCTTACAAAACGAAGCTTAATTAATCATGTTAAATTGTCATTAAAAAGCCCTCAAAAGAAAGAACTGTATTACATGTCTCTATTACAACTTTTTTAAACCATGGAGAAAAGAGGAAGAGATACTGGATAACTATGACTGCTATGAAGATGCTTTCAAAGCAAATTAAAGTACTATCACCGATGTGAACTTCACGCAGTACAAAGCAATGTTGCACAATGAATAACAACACGAAGAAGAACTTCAGGCCCAACTAGATAAGGACTCTTCCGACAGTAGTCAACCTTCTGTAACAGGAAGTCAAGAAGCACTAGGAGAGCCACTAATAGCAAATGAGGCAGAATTAGCTATGACAGAAGTGGAAAACACCATGTGTCACTATCAAGAAAATATAGGAGACTTAACTGTACAATAAGCAAAACTTAACAAAGAGCAGCACACCATTTTTGATGGCGTAACAAAACAGATTGCACATGGTGTACAAAACGAAAATAAAGAATGTACCTGCCAAAATTACAAACCAATACTGCTGTACATCAGTGGTGAAGCTGGGACAGAAAAAACATTCTTACTCAAAATCATCAGCAAGTTCCTTCAGCAATTGAAAAACAACAAACTATCAGTTTTTGTAACTGCCCCCACAGGGTTAGCTGCCTACAACATAGGCGGTGTCACTTTACACTGATTACTACTTCGGCCTTCGCCCTGCGGCCATGCATCCAAGACTCTAGGCCCTGGCCACAACCACCGCAGCATGTCACACCCATGGTGGCGCACTAATCAATAGCACACCCATAGGAGCAAATAATGTAATAACGACATATAATCAATTGCAATTTCCGTTAACACTACGGAGTCCTTACAACAGTTTCAAGGTGCCTGGGCGCAGCACGGACTGAAATAATACCCCTATTAAAACCCTCATTTTCTGTACGCACAAACATTCCGAACAAGGCATGAATAGAGAATACAATATTAACCCCTACCTGAACAAATACTTTGTTAAACCCATCTCTTACAGTGTGAACCACCCCAAGCACTATGACACAGCAAAATAGGTATCGAAATAGCATGTTGCTGCTGGTCGCAACTGGGCAGTCGGTGGATCCAAGATGTCGGGCGCATCCAAACAATCTGACGCACAACACGTCTCACTTCAGCCAATCGACAGAGACGTCACATGTCCACGGTCATGACACCAGCCCCTTAGCCAATCGGTATCTTGTCTACGGAGCGAACAGAGAAGTGTGACCGCGGAGCGGACATAGATATCACTTATTTTGTGAGACCTACTTTTTGGTCGTTTTAAAGAAAAGTACTGCATGGATTGTCACCAAATTTACAAAAGCACACTTTCGGGACCAAGGCCCTGCACCTGCCACAAATTTGGTGAAAATCCGTCCAGCGGTTTGGCCTATATCTGTGCGCAAATTTTTTTTTCCCCCCCATTCAGTCTATGGGAAAAAAAGACATTTGGGACCCACCTTATAACTTTTCTCCCCCTGGACCAAACATCACCAAACTTTGTAAAACAATTCAGAGTGGCTCACATACTCTTTTTGCAAAGTTTGGTCGTCCAGGGGGAGCGGAGTGATAGGCCGCCCAGAAAGTGCTCTTCCTATGGAAACAGCAACTTAACCATAACTACACGGCCACTACTGTGGTCGTGTAATATATATTCAGTGAAAAACACTTTGTTAAAGGGATGTTATGGTTAAGTTGCACTACTAAAAACCTATGAAATTCAGTGAAAAAAATGTTGTTAAAGGGACGTTATGGTTCCAAGTAAAACCGAAAACCCCCTGAAATTCGCCAGTTGTGGTAAGCTAAGCAACCATAACTCGTGCCACCACCGTGCAATGCTAAGATTAACACCCAGGACATCAAATATGACATCACAAATGCCATTGATGACATCACTGATGACATCACATGTACATTTACTTTTCATGGAAAGTCTGTACAAGGGATTCTTATAGTAATGTTGATAAAAAAAGTGTGAAGTATTATTGGAATACATATCATGAGGTAGGTAGTGCATTAAGCAATGCATTGATACGAATACCATTCTATTATTTGTTTGTTTGCAGTATACTAAGAGGTTTTCAGGGGGTTTTCAGTGTTACTTGGAACCATAACGTCCCTTTAACAAAGATTTTTTCACTGAATTACATAGGTTTTTAGTAGCGCAACTTAATCATAACGTCCCTTTAACAAAGTTTTTTTCACTGAATTTCATAGGTTTTCACTAGGGCAACTTAACCATGACGTCCCTTTAACAAAGTTTACTTACTAAATTTCATAGGTTTTTGGTAGCTAAACCTAACCATAACACCACTTTAACAAAGTTTTCTCACTGAATATAGATATAGATAATATACATTTGATAAATGTTTACTAGGAGGATTCCCTTAGCTTACATACATATAACATACAGGTATGTAAAGGGCACCTGGTTAATGCCTTGTTCTCCCCAGGTAGGTATACTATATAATAACACAATTGAGCAAGGTCATGGTGGTCCAACTAGTGATTCGAACTTGCTACTTCTGACAATAAAAAGAGTCTAGATTGGCCCTATTAGTTGATTAGACACTGCAGTTGCTATTTAATTTGTGTGCAGTGAATGTAGTGGTACATATACATATTAGGTCATAGGATACTCAACTTCAAAAATATACATGATATAGTACATGGGTGTATAAAATCAAATAAACAATATTTGAAGATTGAATTTCAACAAATGCATTCTCTAAATCTCCTATATTGGAGGACCTGAGACATCACTGTTTGCAAGTGTTTGGGCACAAAAAAGACATATAATTTGAAAACAATCAAGGTTGCAAGCCAACAAAACAAAACAAGTCAACACAACAGCGTTTCGACCTTTTTTGCTAAACTTACATATCAGTTGCTAGGTAGGCCTTCACCAGGACGGGTGAATTCCTGTGTGGGAGAGATCCTATGAACTTGTAATCAAAAGGCAAAATGGCGTACATCATCAAAGTGTACACGTACATTGATGGTAATGGGTAGGTGGTGATAAGTACCAAATGAGTCCATTCAGACTGTCTGTGAAATCACAAGGTGCATGGTGGGTCCAGGCGTTCACAATGGAAACGGATGACCACTGCCGAGCCTCATAGCAGTGTGTGGACAATCGAGCTGTGCGGTGGCTGGAGAAAACATCCACATTTCACAGACAGTCTCATCTAGACTCTTTTCATTGTCAGAAGTAGCAAATACATATAACATAGAAACTACTGAACTCCCTACCTCTGCTAGTGGTTCTGATGTCCGCAGACTATGCACATGGCCGCGGACGGACGCACTCACCATCAACACTATCCAAAAACTCAGCGGGTATCTTAAATTATTGTATCATACAATTAAAACACCTACAATTTTTAAAAAGCACCACATGAGTACATTACATTTAATAATAAATAAGAAGTGGAAATTGTATATGTAAGAAACCAACCATCCACTGAAATAGCGTTTGCAATATGATGGAATATATCGAAACAAAATAAATATGCCTCCAACAGAACTACCTCAAAGAAACTGTACAGCAAAAAGCAAGAGCATACCTACACAGCAGTAACACCAAAAGTTTGTAAGAAACTAGTAAGTACACTACATTTATTTCATATATTTATAAGCTTTCTGTATTAGGTACACTAAAATAATATTTATTTATTTTCACAAAGAAGTGTCCAGTACTTTGGAATGGCTGGAAGAAAATTTCCCAAGAGATGAAATGAGTGAAGACAGTGATACTAATGGTAGACACAACATTTCTCTATATAAGCCAATTAATAACCATTAGTTTATGTGTACTTAGCACTTTTTTTAACAGACCATACAGAAAATACAAATAATATACCATGAGAGATATTATAAAATACACTGCAAAAAATTGAACTAAAAATGGCGCACGCGTGCGAAAACGTGCGATTCGCAGTGAAATAGCGACAATCGCAGTGCAAGTGCGATTATCGCACAGAAAACATTGCACATCAATTCATGGAAGTCCGTGCACGCGCAAAATGTGGGATGTGCGCTGAAAAAGTGCGCGGCGCACGCTGGTGCACGGTGGCGCACGCTGGCGCACAGGTCATCGAACGCCGTGCGATAAGGCCACAGCGAATATGCACATAGCGCGGCGCACATAACAAAAGTAGGCGTAACACGGGGCGTCACACGCAGAATGGGGAACAACTCGTGAAAATGTGGGCATCACGGGGGAAGTACAGGAGGTAAGTGCGCAGAACGCCCACACGCTCGCCTACAACAGGTATTCATGGAATCGAATAGGGAAAAACAGCGCAAGGCCAAAGACGCGCACAGGCCCATACATGTCCGCCACACGAAAGCAGGCGGTAGCGTCCCTGCGCAGGAAAAAATGTGCGCCAAAGTTCTACACGCGTGAGAAGGCCCACACGCGATCGGGCCTGGGGGAGCGTCTGCGTGTATCTCAGAGGTGCGCGAGAAGTTTCACATGCGATCGGGCCTGGGGGAGCGTGTGCGTGTATTCCAGAGGTGTGCGAGAAGTTTCACACGCGATCTGGCCTGGGGGAGCGTGTGCGTGTATTTCAGAGGTGCGCGAGAAGTTCCACACGCGATTGGCCTGGGCGCGTGCATTTCAGAGGTGCGCGAGAAGTTTCACACGCGATTGGCCTGGGTGCGTGTATTTCAGGGGCTCGCGGGTGTTTTCACACACGATCGGGCCTGGGGGAGCAGGGTACGTGTATTTCAGGGGCTCGCAGGTGTTTTTACACGCGATCGGGCCTGGGGAAGCGGGGTACGTGTATTTCAGGGGCTCGCGGGTGGTTTTACACGCGATCAGGCCTGGGGGAGCAGGGTACCACTCACTGTCTGCCTTGCGCGTAGAAGAACGCGTAGCCAACACCCACCCGCTGTGAAGTAATAGCGTGTGAACCCCAACGCCTGCAAAACACACGCACCGCACCCCACGAAAAGCAACGCCCGTGCGCGATACGTCACAGACACGCATATGCGCTAAGGGCCTTTGGTCCAATGGAATTGCGTATGCGGGCTGACGCGCTTACGCGCTAAGGGCCTTTCCTCAATTCACACGCTGACGTGCAGAATTTTCACGTGCCAAATCACTCCGTATCAAGCTGGCCACGTGTAAGCACACGGAAGACCACGCTCCTGCCCAAAAGGCAGAATTACTGCCCCCCAGAGCCCCGAGCAGCCTCCCACGAGCCATCTGCTGCTGCCTGCCTGCTGCCACCGTGCCCTGTCAGTTGGTGCCTGCACATCAGCCATCTGCAGGGGTCCAGTTGCTGTGTCCACCCCTGCTGGAACAGAACACTCCCGACTGGGATACCATCGCTCCACAGCCCAGCCCCAGGACCCAGTTGCCCACCCACGCCTGCCTCGGGGGTCGCCATGTCGGGGCAAACACCATCCGAGACCACTGGCGACCCCCAGCCAGAGGAGCAGAGGGCCACCAGCTTCAGTCAGAAGGAAGTTGGTGTCCTGGTGGAGCTTGTCCTGGGGCATTATGATGCCCTCTTCGGATCACCACGCGCCGACAAGGAAGGACGGGACAGGATCTGGGACGACTTTGTGGTTGCCATCAACGCGGAGGGGGTGGCAACCCGCAACATCAAGCAAGTCAAGAAGCGCTGGGAGGACTTCAGGTCCAGGACCCTCATAAAGGCCCGGCGCCTCGTGGAGGGGGGCCGGGGCAGCATGAGTACCATCCAGCTCAGGGTCCTGGAACGCGTACGCCCAGCGCCCCATGCCCAGATCCTTGAGAGGCAGACCCGTCTGGAGTCGAGCGGTAAGTGGCCAAGCATTGCTGTGTGAGACAGGGCATGTTGCAGCGTGGTCTGATACTTGCCTGTATGTGTGACATAGGCCATGTACGCGCGTGTGTGTGTGCAGGGACATCATGGTCATGCATGTGAGACCAGTAATGTGTGAAGCACACGGTTGGTGTATGTGTTTAAATGTAACATGGGGAGCCCTATGCGGAATGGACACATGAGAGCATGCCAGTCTCTGTTCCTGGACATGGGTGTGGGTGAGGGATGGGTGCTGATGCCATGTACATGTATGGTGTCCATGTCTGTGTTTCTGACCTGCGTGTCTGTGACTTGTGGATGCCATGGATGCATGACACATGTCTGTGAAAATGTTCAGATTCACTGATGCAGCCTAGTTATCCTTGCATCCACTGTGTCTGGGGTGTACGAGTCCCGATGGATGAAAGTACGTTGAAGTGTGTGCATGTGATAGGCATGACCCAGGATGCATGTGAGTCCAAAAACAACATGTTTGCTAATGTCCATAGCATGCGCCATGCCTGTTACTGCATGTGTTTTGCCTGCACTGACCCATGTGTTGTGGAGGGACATGATGGAAGTGATCTTTGACAGTGCCACTCATCTGCTATTGCTTCCTGTCTAGGGGACCATTGTACAGTACCCTGATGCTTGTGTTCTATGTCTCCCTCTACACAGCGCAAAGTGAAGAAGAGGGCGGAGACGGCGATGTGGAGCTAAGCGGCGGGGATGCCCCCACAGCTGCAGCGGAAGGGGTGGGTGAGCCCCCACAGGGGCTTGCAACGGCGGAAGACGGTGTGGAGCCATCCAGGTTGGTGGTTTCCACAGAGGAGGAGGAGGCCGCTACTGAGCCGCACATGGGGCCTGGTGGGGGCATCCCTGCTGGTGCAAGTGGTGCAGTCCAGGGGCAGGGGCAGGAGGCAGCACAGGTCGCCGTGGAGGTGCCTGTTCATGTCACTGTCCCTGACACTGTGACTGCACCACCATGCACCAGCAGGGATGCCCCATCCCAGGCCCGTCCGCAGGTAGGGAGAATGTCCATGTCATCTGACTCCCCTCCACCTGCGGACGAGGGGACCCCTGGCCGTATGGAGAAGGTCCTGATTGGTGTCACGTTGCGCATGGCTGTCATTCGTGATGAGGTGCGTGCTTCCCGGGGGGAGCACGCACGTCATCACGAAGAGCACCGTGCCGACGTGGCCCAGTTGGGAGCGGTCATGGTCGGGGGTCTCGTACATGTGTCGGGCACTCTGGCGACCCTCTCCTCCTCTGTAGAGGCTATGCGCCAGTCGTACTCCATGCCGTCTTCCGGCCCAGATGCCACCAGGGTCCCCTGTGGACCTGCCCCGACCAATGCAGCCACCTTGGTAGGGATCCCATCCCTGCCACAATCGGGAGTCGGAGGTCCAGCAGGGGTGGACACACCAGCAACTGGACCCCAGCAGATGGAGGATGTGACGGCATCATCGGGCAGGGCTTGTGCACAACGGCGTCGGTGGTTTCCATCAACCTGGATGCCGTCGTGCTGGTACAGGCAGTTGCGTCGGAGGCAGCGGCAGGCTGTACGTGGGAGGCATCATGGCTCGGGGCCATCAACATCAGGGGTGCAGGCATCGGCCGGAGGGCAGGAGAACCCTGGAATGGGAGTGGCTTCCGTGTGGGAGCGGTTGGGCCAGCAGATAGGTGCGGAGCGGCAACGGGCAGAGGAGGAACGGCTCACAATGGTCAGGGCGGAGAACTCCATGCAGAGGGCGCTGAGGTGGGCTGAGTGCCTCGAGGGTCTTCGCAGGGAGTTGGAGCTGGACACTGCATTATCCCTGCGGGACCTCGGGGCCAGGGAACATGCCCGCCTCCAAGCCATTGAACAGGAGTTCGATGATGCCCTGGCCCATGACAACAACCAGTGAGCCGTCGGACTAGCCCGCTGCCCTTGTGAATAGTTATGTAGTTAGTGTTAGGTTTCCTTTGCTTTTTTATTTATTTTGGACCTTTTGGACAATGGGCCACATTTTTGTATATCGTTTTATTTAATTAGGTAGTATTTTTATGTAGGTTTCATTTCTTCAGTTGGGATCATGGACCCTGGTTTGTTTATCTGTATATAGTTGACTGTTGGATTTTTTTATTTTTTTTTGGATTTACCCATAGAGCAATGGTTTTCGGTTTTGTTTTTACCTTGGATTTACTTTCTTGAACTGTGACTTTGGACACTTTTCCTTGGGTTTATGATTTGTCGTTTTTCATTATTTTACGGACATGCTGCTTTTGGTTTTTGATTCCCATTGTTATTTGTTTATTTTTAATTCCATTTACGCTGTTTTTAATACATTTTTTTCATCAAACTTCAATGTGTAGTATCATCTCATTGGTATCATGCATATCATGATATGGGTTTTGAGATTCACTCACACCCATTGGGTGTATGTGAGGGCCATGTGTTCATTTCCAAACTTGCTATTGGGGTTCTATCATGTCATTGCCATTTCTAAGTGGGTGGATGCAATACTTGAGTGGGTGTTTTGCATTTGGAGGCTGACCATAAGGGCCAGGGATCTAGATTGTGATGACATGTTGGCTGGGGGACATGTGTGGGGGCCTGCTGGCAGGTGCCCCACAATGCTGGGGGGTGGGGGTGCAGGGGGACATGAGTGGGACATGAGTGGGGGCCTGCTGGCAGGTGCCCCACAATGCTGGGGGGTGGGGGTGCAGGGGGACATGAGTGGGACATGAGTGGGGGCCTGCTGGCAGGTGCCCCGCAATACTGGGGGTGGGGGTTCAGGGGGACATGAGTTGGACATGAGTGGGGGCCTGCTGGCAGGTGCCCCGCAATGCTGGGGGGTGGAGGTGCAGGGGGACATGAGTGGGACATGAGTGGGGGCCTGCTGGCAGGTGCCCTGCAATGCTGTGGGTGGGGGTGCAAGGGGACATGAGTTGGTGATCAGTAGTGCAAGGAGACATGTGCCTTTGCTGGGGGGCATGCCCATGTTGGGTGGGCTGCCTGCGGGACATGACCAGGGATGCAGGGTAGTCCCCTGTGGTGTGGGCTGCCTGCAGGGGCCGTGGAGGGTGCACAGGGGACACCTGGGAGGACCCACACTGCCCAATCACATGTAGGACGCCCCGGCACCCCTGAAATACACGTACCCTGCAGAAATTGTGTGTGAAAATTCTCGCGCACCCCTGAAATACACGT
This sequence comes from Ambystoma mexicanum, assembly GCF_040938575.1. Taxonomy (NCBI): domain Eukaryota; kingdom Metazoa; phylum Chordata; class Amphibia; order Caudata; family Ambystomatidae; genus Ambystoma; species Ambystoma mexicanum. The sequence goes on along the minus strand of NC_090926.1, from coordinate 941,803,199 downwards.
ACCCTGCTGAAATCGCGTGTGAAAATTCTCACGCACCCCTGAAATACACGTACCCTGCTGAAATCTCGTGTGAAAATTCTCACGCACCCCTGAAATACATGTACCCTGCTGAAATCGCGTGTGAAAATTCTCGCGCACCCCTGAAATACACGCGCACAGGCCAATCGCGTGTGAGACTTCTCGTGCACCTCTGGAATACGCGCGCCCAGGCCAATCGCGTGTGGAACTTCTCGCGCACCTCTGAAATACACGCGCCCAGGCCAATCACGTGTGGGACTTCTCGCGCACCTCTGAAATACACGCGCCCAGGCCAATCGCGTGTGGAACTTCTCGCGCACCTCTGAAATACATGCACACGTTCCCCCAGGCCCGATCACGTGTGGGACTTCTCGCGCACCCCTGAAATACACGCGCACAGGCCAATCGCGTGTGAAACTTCTCGCGCACCTCTGGAATACACGCGCCCAGGCCAATCGCATGTGGAACTTCTCACGCACCTCTGAAATACACGCGCCCAGGCCAATCGCGTGTGGAACTTCTCGCACACCCCTGAAATACACGCACACGCTCCCCAAGGCCCGATCGCGTGTGGAACTTCTCATGCACCTCTGAAATACACGCGCCCAGGCCAATCACGTGTGGAACTTCTCGCGCACCTCTGAAATACACGCACACGCTCCCCCAGGCCCGATCGCGTGTGAAAATTCTCGCGCACCCCTGAAATACACGTACCCTGCTGAAATCGCGTGTGAAAATTCTCGCGCACCCCTGAAATACACACGCACAGGCCAATCGCGTGTGAAACTTCTCGCGCACCTCTGTAATACACGCGCCCAGGCCAATCGCGCGTGGAACTTCTCGCGCACCTCTGAAATACACGAGCCCAGGCCAATCGCGTGTGGAACTTCTCGCACACCTCTGTAATACATGCGCCCAGGCCAATCGCATGTGGAACTTCTTGCGCACCTCTGAAATACACGCACATGCTCCCCCAGGCCCGATCACGTGTGGGACTTCTCGCGCACCCCTGAAATACACGCGCACAGGCCAATTGCGTGTGAAACTTCTCGCGCACCTCTGGAATACACGCGCCCAGGCCAATCGCGTGTGGAACTTCTCGCGTACCTCTGAAATACACGCGCCCATGCAAATCGCGTGTGGAACTTCTCGCGCACCCCTGAAATACACGCACACGCTCCCCCAGGCCCGAGCACGTGTGGAACTTCTCACGCACCCCTGAAATACATGCGTCCACGCCAATCGTGTGTGAAACTTCTCATGCACCTCTGGAATACACGCGCCCAAGCCAATCGTGTGTGGAACTTCGCGCGCACCTCGAAACTACATGCGCCCAGGCCAATCACGTGTGGAACTTCTCGCGCACCTCTGAAATACACGCGCCCAGGCCAATTGCGTGTGGAACTTCTCGCGCACCCCTGAAATACACGCACACAGGCCAATTGCGTGTGAAACTTCTCGCGCACCTCTGGGATACACGCGCCCAGGCCAATCGCGTGTGGAACTTCTCGCGTACCTCTGAAATACATGCGCCCATGCAAATCGCGTGTGGAACTTCTCGCGCACCCCTGAAATGCACGCACACGCTCCCCCAGGCCCGAGCGCGTGTGGAACTTCTCACGCACCCCTGAAATACATGCTTCCACGCCAATCGTGTGTGAAACTTCTCATCCACCTCTGGAATACACGCGCCCAAACCAATCGTGTGTGGAACTTCTCGCGCACCTCTGAACTACATGCGCCCAGGCCAATCACGTGTGGAACTTCTCGCGCACCTCTGAAATACATGCGCCCAGGCCAATCGCGTGTGGAACTTCTCGCGTACCTCTGAAATACACGCGCCCAGGCCAATCGCGTGTGGAACTTCTCGCGCACCCCTGAAATACACGCACACGCTCCCCCAGGCCTGAGCGCGTGTGAAACTTCTCACGCACCCCTGAAATACATGCGTCCATGCCAATCGTGTGTGAAACTTCTCATGCACCTCTGGAATACACGCGCCCAAGCCAATCGTGTGTGGAACTTCTCGCGCACCTATGAACTACATGCGCCCAGGCCAATCACGTGTGGAACTTCTCGCGCACCTCTGAAATACACGCGCCCAGGCCAATTGCGTGTGGAACTTCTCGCGCACCCCTGAAATACACGCACACGCTCCCCCAGGCCCGATCACGTGTGGAACTTCTCGCGCACCTCTGAAATACACACGCCCAGGCCAATCGCGTGTGGAACTTCTCGCGCACCCCTGAAATACACGCACACGCTCCCCCAGGCCCGATCGCGTGTGGAACTTCTCGCGCACCTCTGAAATACACGTGCCCAGGCCAATCGCGTGTGGAACTTCTCGCGCACCCCTGAAATACACGCACACGCTCCCCCAGGCCAATCGCGTGTGGAACTTCTCGCGCACCCCTGAAATACACGCACACGCTCCCCCAGGCCAGATTGTGTGTGAGACTTCTCGCACACGCGTCTTCCCGAAACCCGTAATACACGTTCCCCGCTTTGCGTTTGCTGTTTGCCAGTCCGGTAAACTGGTACAGGGTTGGCGCAGCCCTTTGCGATGGTTTTGCGATCTTGATGGCTTTTCCTTGCGCGAGGGCGTTCTTGGGGGCGTAACTGGCGCTGCTGCAGGGTCGCTGCGCCACTCTGCGCCACGTCTGCTTTTGGAGGCGAGAATCCATGAATACGCTGTGCGCGGGAATTGATTTTATTGCACGCGGCTGGCGCAGACATTCGCACGGGCATGCTGTGCGCCAGCCGAGTGCGAAACTTTTGTGAGGAATTCCATGAATCGGCCTGCAAATATCACTGTCCCACATGTACCTGTTTCTCCTCTCCATGCCCCAGCCAACTATCCCCAACCCCTCCCCAGCAAGAAAAACATTATGGTGAGATTTTTATCCTTTCCTCCCCTCCCATACATCATGTCCTAACCCCTAATTCCCCTGTATTTGTTTCAGTTTCTGCTTCCCCCTCTCTTTTGTAATTATTATAGTGTTATACAGTAATAACATTTTAAGTGTGTTCTTAGTATATGCTGTGTCTTAGTTTTTTATAAAAAAAGGCAGTTAGAGTGTATGCGGACAGCACAGCTGTCCAGGGTGTCCACAATTAACCAAAATAGGGGTGTCCTAAGGACAATAAACCTGTTTGTACTGTTCGTAATTAAAATGGCAGTGTCCTTAGAACACACAAGATGTCTGAATGTTCATAATTAACCAAAATGGGGGTGTCCTGAGAGCACCATACCTGTTTGTACTGTCTGTAATTAAAATGAGGGTGTCCGCAGGACACCAAATCCATCTGCATGTCCGTAACTATTCAAATGAGGGTTTCCTAAGAACACATATTCCGTCTGCCTGTCCGCAAAGGTTTAACGCACATTTATTTTATTCGGGGACTTCAACAATGTTCGTAGAACCCCTGCACACATGTGCACCACACCCTTGGGTCCTACAAACATTGCTCCTGTCCGTAACTGTTCGCTGCATGTGTGTCGCACTTTTAATTAGTTTGGGGACCCAAACACTGTCCGTAGAACACCCGCGCGCATGCGCACAACCAACCCCATGCATTTGGTGTCCTACGGACAGCCGTCCCATTCATGAACATGTCCGCAACGTCATCATGTGACCGCATCCACGATAATCTGTGTCCTTATTTGTGGACACTGTCCAGGCCCCTGAACATTTAAAAAGTGATTTTTTGAGCAATCCAAGGTATTTTTCAGTAAATGTTCACCATTGCACATGTCCCAGACAATGTCCCTGGCGATCTACATACTTTTTGGAACTTTTTGAGCCCTTTCTTGGTGTTCGATGTTTCCGCAGAGAGCGTGGGTGTCCGTGAAGTGCGCACTTGCACCCCTCTAAAAGGCCACACCCCAGAGCTGCTCCTCATCCTGTTTTTGGACTTCCAGGACAGAAACTACTCCACACTGCTGGATTACTCTTTTGTGTTCCTCAGGTCCTGACTTCTTGCTGGTTCCTAAGAACTTAGAAGATGGCATCCATGGCTGTTCCTGCAGCAGTTGCTTCTGCCTCAGTACCACCCCCATCCCCTCCACCACCAGCACCGCCCCAATGGCCTGCAGAGGGGAACAGGCGTGAGGATGCAGAGGAGGATGAAGAGGATGAAGAGGATGAAGAGGATGAGTTAGTGGAAGTCCCCACTACTAGCACTCATCGTGAGTCTTGGGTGTGGTGGTTATTTACCACTCTTGATGGAAAGCCAAAAGCTCATGCGAACAAGGTGATCTGCACTCAGTGCGGCATGGTGCTGAGTCGTGGCAAGTCTGGTTCATATATCTATGGTACTACATCAATGAAGCAACACCTAAAGTCATTCCACGGTGGGGCTATTCGTAAGGTTGTACCTTGCGATAAATGTAGTAGGTTGAGTTCCTCTGCAGCATCTTCCGTTTCTGCTCCTCTCACCACAGAGAGACACTCCTGTGGGACAGCGCATCCCTCCAGCTGCCTCGCAGGCCATTCATGATGCTGTTGACTCTTACCTTTCGAGGGTCACAATTGTGCATGTACTGCGACAGAGTACTCTGCAGTGGGGAGAACCTTCGGAGTGCTTTTGAGACTGCAGTCAAGGACCACGAGAAGGTCTGCCCACTACCTTAATTAGGCCCACCCTACATCTTACTCTCTCCACCTGCCCTTTCTTATCCCTGTGGTTGGTGTCCCTTCCTTACCCTCCTTTCCCCTGCTTTCCTTGTGTGTCGTGTTTAAAAAACCAAAAAAAATATAAAACAACAAAAAACAAATGTTTTAGAATTCCGCGGACAGTCCACAGACATTTAATTTTTTTGGGGTACTGCCCTATCAGAACCATTGCACCTTTCTACGGGAGAAAGTGGTGGCTCTGAAAAGAGCCTTTTTGTGGTGTTTGTTTGTGTTTCAAAAAATTAAAATGGTCAACACCTACTGCAAAATTGATTGCTGTAATTCAAAAAAAGGTTGCAATGCATTTGGTATATTTCGCAGAAAAATCTGATTGCCGGCATAAATAAGATGTACTCCATCTCTGCAAAAAATGTGTGTACTACAAAGCATAATGTTATCATTCTGAAAAGAGGACATAGAAACATCACTCAAAAAGGCACAAACAGACTTGTTACCATTGTGCCTTGCTTTATCCATTAGTGGACCAAAAGAAAAAGAACGCAGCCACATTTGTCTATGCGCAATATGGGAAAAAATTACTCTGGAGTTTGGATACATGTCCATGACTTACCTTATTTCATTGCAAATTGCAAAGAGATTCCAGACACATGTCCTAAACTGTTCCCTCCACACTGAATAATAGTAATATCTGGATGACGCTGTGTCGCCAAAGTAGCACAGAGAGGTACCAAATCCATCCACTTGATTTCATGCACTCCATGCCAGTGCACTTCCACATGAGGGAATCCAAGATGTGCAGACACTCCACAGCGATCTGCATGAACCTCCAACCAATTTACCCACAAATCTCCCAAAATCCAAACAATCTGCTTTCTGAAACACACACACAGCCATGCTATCTGCTTTCCTCTCAGGAAAAAGACTTTCTGACAAACTCTCGCCTTACACAACACACCCAGTAAACCTTATTGACCAATCCATTGCTCTGCTCAGTCTCATTTGCATGCCTCTCAGCCTCAAATTCCCTGTATGTAATATGTGCTGTCCGCGGACAACCGCAGTGTCCGTGGACAAATCGTAAAATCTGAGATCGAGGAATCAAAATTTAAATACTGTGCCCCATTTCCCCTTTGAGGTTGGCTTTGAAAAGAGCCTTTTTTTAAGATGCTTCAGAAACACCTTTTATGTTGTACTTTTTTGTTTATTTTCCTTATTTTCCTCCAAAATTCTTCACATTAGCTTCTCCAAAGCAATCCTTATGTTCCAAAAGAGCATGGCATTTCCCATAAAAGATAAAGACATGCCATCTTCTTTAAAATAAACAACATTACCAGAATCAATGTTCTCATTATTACAAAAGAACATGCCAGCTCTAAACATGGAAGCAAACATGCCTCGGTTGACGGCACACCTTGCAATATTTTGCTGAGGACAAAAAACAGAACTATTGTCCCATATTGCCCTAGGTACTAAACCAGAAAAAAATAACCTTGGCATTTGGAAGTATTTTCATTACTGGCTGAACCAAGGGTTCCAGATCTTCCAGCAAAGTAGGGGCACTGACATAGCCCAAATGCAAAGCACCACAGTGCAAAACAACTACATGTGGACTGTTCACCTTGCCCATATCTCCACAAACTTGTACAATTCCCTGCACATTGAAACCAGGCACAGTGCTCCACAACACCTCCACTCCTTTAACATCAACATTGTCTGCCATATTCCTGCATTTAGCATACTGCTCCAAACCATGCACAAACATATCTCCCACCCTGACTTTCTCCACATCTGCCATCTTCACTACACACAGCCTCTTTCAACACAAACCACAACCTCAACACCTGATTGGCTGATCCCTACAGTCCTATTTCCATGCCACATATGTTGAGAAGTCCCGTATGTGGCACACCCTGTCCACGGACAGCCACGGTGTCTGCGGAGCGCGTAACACTGGGGCAGCCCTTCTACCTTCTCCACTTCACTCTCTGTACCATTTCGTCATTGGCTACTGTTAAACAGTCACACAACCATCCACCAATCACATCCAAGAACTCTACATCTAACTCCATCATGACAGATCAGCACTTTAGATGTACTATTGATCAATCTCAGTACAATTGGACTGTAACTGCAAAGGACCTACAGCAGCAACTACTACAAAACTCCCCAAGATTTCTACTTGCAGATTTGATTCATGCACATCCACAAGCATAAACACAGACTCCAGGTATGATTATTCTCTACACAGTACATGTACAGCTCTTCTATTAATGCATATAAACAGCCACTTACCCTGTACAAACTGTAAAATTAACTTACTGTCATGTCTCCCATCTGCTATGACCAAGTGTCACTTGGAAACCTGACTGCTCTCCAAATTATTGTTTACACACACAGCTATCTAAAAAAATGTTATTTCATATTAAAAGATGGGAGAAATAACAGTATAATTATGGAAAAGGGCTGTCTAGTGTGTTATAAAATTACACGCAGCCAGGATGAGTACATGCATCATCATTCATGCACACAGACAGACAATATCATTAGAAAGGCTCCCAGCTGAAACAACACCACTGACTCGATATCAAATCCTTCTGCTTTATTTCCCACACCTTCACAAATGCATGTATTGCATGCTTTTCTGTACAATTTAAGCCATTTACCCTGCAAAAAATCACAAAATATGCATGTGATTATTTCTTCTATCTCTTAACATCCAATAACATAGCCTTAAAACAACAAGGGTGCTCTATACGTTTACTATGATGCTCATTTGTAAAACATATTCAACTAACAGATTGTAAGAAAAATATACAGGATGCACATAGGCAAAGGAAAGTGCATGTGCATACTATGCTCAGTTATAAGAAAGCACTAATACTACGAAAACAAAAAAAGCAATGTCTACATTAACAAAAGTGCTCTAAACACACATACTTACTAACTTCTTTATTTTACAATTGCAGTGAAGACCACTCTCCTGAAAAGCGGCAGCGTCTGAAGTACAAACAAGAACTTAAGAGAAACCTACTCTTTCCATACAAAAAAGTAAGTACAATACTAACATAATATTCTAACTTTTACTCAAACACACTAAGATTTTAGTATTGTAGAACAAACAAGTGTATTAACCCTCTACCATTAGATTTAGTATTAGTGCTTCCCCTTACCAGCTGCATACTTTATATTGTCATCTGAAGCCCAGGAGAGTAACACACAAATACCAGAATAACCTTCGCAACTTGATGTAGCTTCCCATTGCACAATCACACACCTCCACAAACATCCTTATCATCATACTCAGAACTCATGCACAAAGCACGCATAGACTGCACAACAGCCCAACGCACACTTTCTTTTTTTCTCCAACAGACCCTAAAGAATGCCTACCAATAGGCAACTCCGTAGAAAGCAACGCAGAAGTATAGAAAATCAAAATAAAAGTGTCCAAAATAAGCATCCCTCTCTAGCAGATTTTGTACAAAAAGTTCAAACAAAACAGATGCTACAGTCATTAAGCGAAACAAAACAAGCTTTCAGTACGGAAACTTTGCCTCCTCTATCAAAATGTAAAACGAAACAGAAAGTGATGAACAAGACTTCAGCTACCACTACTTCCAACGCTGCACCTATAAATCTTGATGGAGTTGCAAGTAACCATAAAAAAAAATATTTTACTAAAAATGTTCCGCCAGAGAGTCCTTCAGAACCTTATAAAAACAGGAGAGAAATCATGCACAACCCATAAAACCTACAGTAGAAAACTATTCCTAGAAGCTCTCATAGACAGTGCAATCCTTCTCAAAAGGAAGCTATTTATTTTAGTTTTAAACAGAATGAAACCACTAACAAAACTAAGTACTAAACTATAAAAAATACTTCTCAATAAACTAAATATCAACAAAGATAACTTCACAAACATCTGTGGTGGTGAATGGAGTCACACCACAAGCACAGAACCACATTTTAAAGAAGATGCATATAAACAAAAGCAAACAAACCCAATTGCCAAACATAGCAGTGGGCGAGGGTATGAAAAACCTAATATAACACCATTATGGAACAAGAAACTCTGCTCACAAAAATATCCCCAGAAAACTCAGTATCACCTCTCCATTCTACTGAACCAGAACGTCCAGTCTGAAATGGCCGTGCACATTAATGTGTAACATTGCCAGAAAATCTTTCAAATCTTTACGCCAGTTCCTCAATCAGTATGTAAAAAGCAAAGACAAATTCGAAATGAAACTGCTACAAAATATGGATGCATGTCCAGTGCACAAATACACAGGACTACAAGGACATTCTTTAGCCTGCATTTCAGGACCTATTTGCAAAAGCACATTCCATCATATCAAAATGATATCAAAACATCATTCAACTATAGGAAATCTGGCCCATAAACTCTACTATGCTAAAAGACCTGCTTTAGCACTGGCCAATTTAAATAACAATCTTCTACATGGTACAGCCAAACAACTACTCGAAGAAATAGAGCATATCCAGAGAACATATTTTGGAAGTGAAAGCCACTCACAAAATGCAATAGCTTTACAACAAACTAGCAACTACTGTACACATTACATACATACAAAAAATACATACTCAAGTTTAAAAGTACATCCACTAAAAGTACCAAACCATGTCTGTGTGTGTTGCCGCAAAAACTGTAGACATAATGTACAAAATAGAAGACAATGAAGATTCCAAATGGTTACAATTAGCTCTCTACCTTACAGAAGAACACAAATACAAAATTACTGACCCCTTAATACTTTGCAATTAATGCACTGAAAAACTTGACATCAACCAAACAACTCCACGTGCAATCACAAATAACTTGGAATTATTCCCACTACCAAAACCCCTGTAACAACTAAATTTATATGAGAGCATCATAATTCAAACAGTGCACCCATTGCAAGCAATAATACGCCTTCAACCAAAAACAGCAAAATTACCTCCCTCTGAATTAGTGAAAGTCATTCGTGAAAAAGTAGTTTATTTACCATTAGATCTTAAAGAAAATGTACACACTCTAGGAGTGCAACGGCCAATAGATCAATCTTTAATTGTCGTAGTAAATGGCTTACCTACAAAAGACAAACCCTGCAATATCTAAAAAACAACAATGAATACTACAAAGAAATTAATATTGAAGAAAACCTGAGAGAAACCATTGAAATAATTCAAGAGTCAACAGAAACTGGTCAATTTCAATTTCTAAATCCTGCTACAAATTCCAATGTTTTAGACCATTATAAAATTCATCCTTTACACTCTAAATACACTATAGATGATGCACTGGAAACGTACCAAATGTGACAAGCCAAAGGACAAGCCAAAGGATCTCCAATCAGCATATGGGAAAAAAGTATAGAAGCACAGCCCTTTCCTCTACTCTTTCCTACTGGAAACGGAGGAAGGTATGATGATAGACCCACACAGATAACAGCATCAGAATATCGCTCTTTATGAATGTATTCTGACGACCCCAGATTCAGACAAAACGTGGAATACATATTCCACTTTCTCTTTGAAAGTGAACTAACAACTCTAGGCTATGGAGTTGCACACACATTCAAATCATGTGCCCATTTTAAAAATATGTCAGCTATGCAATTATTACAAAAAGTGCAAGAAAAAGATGAGGTTTAACAGTCAAGTATTACAAATCTTGTAGCAAAGATGCATGGTACAAAAGAATACTGGTTCCTATGTCACAGAGATGTACGCTGTATGATAAGAAACCTTGGCCCACCCACTTGGTTTGTTAAATTAAGTTGTGCAGAATATGCATGGGAAGATTTGCAGGATTTCCTACGTATAGCAAACAAAAAAACAAAAAGAATAGATATAAAAATCCCATGAGAACTCTGCTCTCTAATCCTGTAAATGTATCAATATATTTCCATCATCAATTCATTGCTATGCTATACTGTATTTGCAATAAGACTGATCCTCCCCTTTGAGAAGTTCAACACTTCTTTTGGAGAAAAGAATACCAAGTCAGAGGAGCACCAAACATCCACATTCTATTATGGATTAAAGATGCTCCTAAATTTGGTCAGTACAGTGATGCCACCGTTTTGCAGTTCATCCAAAAATATGTCACTTGTGAAATCCCTTCACAAACAACACATAGTAACCTTCATGGACACATTTTACAATTTCAAAGACACAAATGTGGGAAATATTGTCATTGCAAATGTAAAAACAAAGGGAAATACTACACCACATGGTTTCATAGACCATTTTCTACAACAGGTCGAGTAAACAACTTCATGTCTTCAATCAAACATAGGGCCTCATTAAGCAGTAGGCTGTAAGGGATTACCAGCATCGGTAAGGGCACCGGTGCCGGTAATCCCTTACCACCCTATTCCGAGGTCCCTTAGGGGGTCCCTTCCTCAACGCCTGGTTTTGCCAGGTGTTATGGAAGGGACCCGTTAAGGGACTTCAGAGCTAATAACAGGCCCGTTATTAGCTGCATCCCCAGTCCCATTGAGCCCTATTGGGGCTCGAATGGGAATGGGGAATGGTTCCCGGAATGGGGATTTACCGGGCCCTCCAAGGTTGGAATGACCCGGTAAAGTCCCTATTCTGGGAACACAGACCCGGAATGCGGAAAGGGGGTAACCATGGCGCTAGTTGGGCCATGGTTACCTCCTACCGCGTAATGAGGCCCATAGTGTCAAAGGTAAATCACCTAAGAACACATATTACATAAAAAGAACAGAAGAATCAAAATACATCAGTGATTACAATGCAATCATTGCCCTCCTATGGAATTCAAATATAGATGTGCAGTACATTGCAGACAGTTCCACTGCAGTTGCACGATATGTCACAGCCTACTTAACCAAAGCAGAGAAAACAGAGGTTCAGGACCTCTGGGATGACACATCATCTGACAAAACACTATCACAGAAATTGTACATCTTAGGCATAAAAATGCTCTCTCTTAGAGAATGTGGCTGCTATGAAGCTGCAGACAGTTTAACCGGTACTGCCTTGTATGGAAAATCTGACAATATAGTATGGTAAGTCTTGGTCCCGCTCAATCTAGAAAAAGAGTTCTCAAATCATATGTGGACATAGAAACAATAGCCAAAAATGATCCCAACAGCCAAGACATTTTGAAAAACAATTCACTATACACATACTACCCAAACAGGATAACCACTTTGCAAACCATGTGTCTCTACCAAATAGCCCAAAATTTCACATACAAAAATAATATTAAACCAGATGAAAAGAAAGATAGATACAGAGTAGCAAATTGTGAAGGCAGCTTAGTGAAATTTACCAAACACAGCTTAATTAATCATTTCAAATTGTCATTAAAAACTCCTCAACATAAAGAACTGTATTACATGTCCCTGCTACAACTTTTTAAACCATGGAGAAAAGAAGAAGAGTTATTGGATACATATGACTCCTATGAAGATGCGTTCAAAGCAAATGAAAGCACTATGACAGACGTACATTTTACACAGTATCAAACAATGTTGCACAATGAAAAGCAACATGAAGAAAAACTCTAGGCCCAACTAGAAGTGGACACTCCTGACAGTAGTCAACCTTCTGTAACAGGAAGCCAAGAACCACTTGGTCAGCCACTAATAGCAAATGAGGCAGAATTATCCATGAGAGAAGTAGAAAACACCATGGGCCTCATTACGCGTTTGGAGGTAGCCATGGTGTCCGGGTTCTGTGAATGAGGAATTACCGGGTCATTCCAACCTTGGAGGACCTGGTAATTCCTCATTCAAAAAACCCTTCCCCATTCCCATTCAAACCCCCATAGGGCTCAATGGGAATGGGGCTGGAGCTAATAAAGGGCACGTTAATAACGGGCCCGATATTAGCTCCCTGTCCCCCTTGCGGTACCCTCAAAGGACGTCTGTTTTGACCAGACATTCTGCGCGGGTCCTTCAAGGGAACCTCGTTATAGGGCAGAATGGGTCTACCGGCACCGGCACCACTACTAGTGCCAGTAAACCCATTCTGCAACCTCGTAATGAGGCTACATGTGTCAATATAAACAAGCTACAGAAGACTTCACTGTACTGAAATCTAAACTGAACAATGAACAGCGTAGCATTTTCCAAGAAGTAACAAAACAAATAAAACATGGTGTGCAACATGAAAATATAAACTGTACCTACCAAGACTACAAACCTATACTGCTATACTTGAGTGGTCAAGCTGGTTCAGGCAAAACATTCTTAATCAAAATCATCAGCAAGTTCCTCCAACAATTGACAAACAACAAACTGTCAGCTGTTGTAACTGCCCCCACAGATTTAGCTGCCTACAGCATAGGCATTGTCACTTTACACCAATTACTACTACTTCCAGTAGAACCCCTAAACAAATTAGACTATTACAAACGTTCTACAGAAGCTGCAATGGAACTACGCAGAGTTTTGAAACACATGGAAATGCTACTAATAGAAGAGGTGAGCATGGTCTCTAACCTAATGTTGTCTTTGACTCACCTCAGATTACAAGAGGTACTCAAAAAATACTACAAAGAACTTGGAGGAAATCACATTATTGTTTTCGGAGATCTTCTTCAATTGACACCAGTGAAAGGTGAACCTATTTTTAGAACCTTAGGGCACAAACTGTGCCGCAAAACTCTTGGCAGCATAGGAAATGTCAACCTTTGGCAACATTTCCAATACAGAGAATTAACGAAAAACATGTGCCAGTCTGCAGACCTCACAAGTATTAGAGTTGGTATATTATCTCAAGATGGACAATCAATATTAAAAAACAGGCACATCCAGGCACTCTATGGCCATAACTCATGTGCTACTGATGTCATGGAACAATTAGTACACACAAGTGTCAATTGTATGTCCTTGATGCCAACTCTTGCAAGTTGTTCAACATTCAATTAAACAATGTTGAAAAAAGAAATGCAACCAATAATTGAAATTTGCTCCACAGATAAACTGTATGTACATGGTATGACACTACACATGTGTCAACAAGCCACGAGAAGACAAACATCCCTTAGAAAACTCTATCTCCAACACAGCTGGATATTTTTTCCCACAGACACAATGATTTAAAAAACAAACAGAGAAACTGAGCAAATTGCACAGAACGCTGGTTTGAACTATAGTACTTCTAAAATACTCAATATGAGGGTCGAACAAATACTGAAATGTCTATTATGCAATGCAACAACTCATTATGAACTAGTGACACTAACATATGATCTTTTCTTTTATCACAGAGATATAAAAAAGAATGTCTTGTCTAATTACCCATGTCATGAAAAAACTGCATACAACCACAAAAATGTCAACCAGTAAGTATATAATAAATGGACTCACAAACACTGTTGCATAACACACCCATTCAAGCAAACATTTAACCATACACCACAATCGAAAATGTTTACTTCCATGGGTATCTTATGCCGCAATCCTTGTTACAAATTCTACAATCTTAACTGCATAGCTTAGTCAAAACTTCACATACAAACACTACAAATGAAACAGTGCACACACTTTTGGGTTGTGGATATTTGATGGGTGTTTGATTCAATCTTCAGCAATTGAATGCCACATTGGCCCATACCTTCAAACCGAACTTGCAACAGGATACGTACAGGAAACAAATATCTCTTGTGTAGGGCACTATTGTTAAAATCACTAAATGCTCAATCATTTGGTAACAGGCATTAGCATCAGAACTCATGGGTGGTACTCACGTAAGACAACAGCGGACTTCATAGCATGGTGGGCTTTGCGCTGGGGGTCTGGCTTCCTCTAGTTAATGTTATGGTAGGTGAGGCCTCTTACAGGTCCTAAGATTGCTCCCCCTCTGGAATATCTGGAAGGTAGGCCTCTGACGCATATGTTTTTCAATCACTGGGTCCAGGTGGCATAAACTGAGTTTAGCTTTACAGCAAGTGTACCGTAATAATACATGGTCATCATTTAATTTAGTGACAGTTCAAGTGCCCCTACACGCCTATCCTCAATTGTTAACTAATAATTAGAGGCTGAAACAAGCACCCTCACAACAATGAAGCGGTTGATTGCCCTCCACCACTGACAGAAGGGTGTGTGGAATTTTCTTTGTTTATAAATGTACTTTGACCGCTAGTTCTATCCCCTGTGATCACGGGGCTAAGATGGAAACCTAGTTTGTTAATTTGCTTCACACACCCCCCAATCCTTTCATATCCTGGTGGTTCACCGTCCTTCATATGACTCTTTCTTTTGTGAGGGATTCCTAAACTTGGTGGCTGAACTGCAGCTTAAATTTAAAGATCAGATAATTGTGGGGATTTTAATTTTAGATAAACTCCTAGGGGGAACAGCTTCTTTTGCGATTTCTGTCTGTAATAGGGAATTTGGATTTAGCTCAGATGGTATCGGGTGCAACCAATTGTCTGTGGTATACACTTGATCTTATTTTCTCACCTCCCACTTTTGTTTTACTTTTCCCTACCCTCCAATTGGTGTGGTCTGACCACTTTGTGATTCTTTTTGTAAGTGACTTCAATCCAGCACTCCAACTAAGTCAAAGCCTAGTCGGAGATGCCCAATGGAAGTCCTTATTTATATATTTTTATGTCAAAGTTCTTTAAATCTGGATGATGAACCCTTATATAATGCCCCTCTCTATGAATCTCCCCGACCTCACTGAGCCAAGAAGTTTGTTTGTTTTTCAAATTTAAATGTTTATTTGAAGAATTGAACAATATATATATCACACTTTTATAAATAAAATAGGATCTGAATAGCACACTTATGAATATGAACAGTAATCAGTAATGGGTAATATCACAATATCAACAATCTCTTTAGTCACTTAGGAGTAGGAATAGATAGGATAAGGTAGCAGAGAATACTTGGTGTGGGTGTAAGGAAATACAAGACAGGAAAATTGCAACACAGAAATAAACTTGATACGGTTCCAATCAAAAGACAATATGATCACTTTTCCCCCTGTTATTACTCACTCCCCCCACTATGCAATATGAAGAGGTGGAAATGAGGGCACACAGGTTTCAGGGATATTATTCAAAAATGCAGTTCAATTCCAGTTCCCCCAGCAAGCTTAGAGAAAACAGGTATGATTTTAAAACAGGCAAAAATACTTTTGAATGTGATAGCAATGAATGGGAAAATATGCTAAAATGATTTTAATTCACTAAACGAGATTCAGCACTAAACATAATTACTTTGGATCGGTACAGGTCAACACCAGCAATGATTCATGAAGGATTATCAGATTGAAAACGAATTTCAGCAGTTGGAAACAAGAAACAGCTATTTTGACAAGTGGTGAAATGGAGCTAAATTGCAAATTGCAATTCGCAGCAACTTTTCCGCGTGCGTGAAACGTGATTACGGAAAAATTATAATGAAACATTTTGGTTCTAGGACGTGCGGTTCAAAAGTTACAGAGGTTTTTGTGAAGGTAGGTTTTTCAGAAATAAAGTCAAGATTTCAAAAATGACAGATCGCGCTTTAAAATTTAGCAATCAATATCGACATATACTAAGGAGCTATGAAGAAGCAAGACACTCAACGGGCAGCCACCAGAGCAGGGCGCCTCCGCTCTGATCTCTGTCCTTCAAAACACTTGTCCCTCTTCAGAAAATATCAGCATGAAGATGATTATTACTACAATTATCACAGACAATAGAATGAGAAGAATTCAGGATGGACACAGGATTCTATAATGCAGTTCTGGATAAGTGGAAATGGTTGGAATAGGATTACTTTAAACTAAGAGATAACTATGCACAGTTCTTGACTAAATACTCACTCTTAGGCTTTAGAATGGAGTGCACCTCGTCAAAGATCTGGTCTGCGGTTTGGCTTCACTCGCCACCGGACAGGTCTCAGGCACTCTGGGTTATGCTCTCAGCACTGCGGTCGGCACGACCTCTTGGACTGGATCTGATGGGTTCTGAATACAGCGCTGCTTTCTGGGTCTGGAACTTGGTTCTAGCACAGGGTTCTTAGCTAGAAGCAAAACAGCTCAGCCAGGCTGCTGAATGGTTTAGTTAGGCCCCGTGGAAGTTTAGGGGTTAGAATCAGTTTGAAAAAGATTCTGAAGGCCTGCTGCAAAGAGTTCAATTTGGGTTAGGCCTCTGCATCACGGTTCTCGAGTTTGGTTCTAGAGTTTGGTTCTAGATCTGGAGTCTGGAGTCTTCCAGCAGGGTGCTGTGCCAAGAAATCAATAGAGTAGTGGAAAAATGTGTGTGTCCTATCTGTCCCTATTTATGTATTTCCAGAGTGGGTTGGGAGGCTGATTCTACAATGCCCAACCCTCTAAGGATTTGATAGGTTGGAAGATTCCCTGTCCCCTGATTTGAGACAGGATCAGTAAGTCAGAATGAGTGAAAGTGATGCTGTGTTTATGGTCCAAAAGAAATCCCTCCCTTTTGCTTTTACATAGAAAATCTATTTTTCCCAAAAACAGATTTCCCAGATACACAAGTTGTTGAGAATACATAGTTACATGACAGATTGCTTAAGGCACATTTCTGTTCAAATCCCATGTTTCTACGAGCTTGGGTTCAGAAATGACAACATTTTCGCGCTTTTGGAGGGTTTCTCAATATTCATTATGCACCAAATTTCATATATGCATGCATATCCTCTCTGAGCATATTACTGTAAGTGTTTTATGTTTCTAGCATTAACACGGTATCTACAATATGAATACATTCTGGGGTTTAGTCTCACAGCATCGCACAGAGTCCAACTTAGTCTTAAACTATGAGTGAATTTTTCCATTTTCCCAATCTCAAAGTTTCACATTTTTGTCAGTTCAGTACACTTTGTTATAAGCATTTTTATAAAACATACATTTACTCCAATATGAAATCCACATCTCAGTCTGGTCCTCCCCTAGATCTGGGCTGACTCAGAGGGTCACATGTCTTGTTTCCTACCAGCAGTTTGTTGTCAGTTACACCCCAAATTAGCATTCCATATTCAGTCCAATGCCTCTATTGTTCCTTTCTCCGGGCTGCAGAGAAAATCTCCTCCCCTCTTGATTAGCATGCCAATGTGACATCCTCCTTCTGGTGGGGTTGACAAGGTGTGAAGGGTTCTCAGGGGAAGCAAGCCTTTTGGAGTTTTAATTGCATCAGGTTACTTTCTGATCAATTGTAACATAGTTCCTTGTGAAAAAAATAACATTTATAAACTTAAAATAAGCAACATATCTTTAAATCAAGTCTTTTTTAACATGAAATCACTGTGTGGCACTCTCATATGGCATTTTGATGGAATTCTCTTCTTTTGGCATAGTTGCGGTTCAATTGTTCAACTTTACACAAAATGGTTTTAAAACCCCGGCTTTCTGGTAGAGGCGAGCAATGGTATTACACCCATTTTGACAGCTGTCTTTCCATCAAGTATCTTTAAAATAGGATTTTGTTCTGAGAACATATGATTTTTGCTGACATGGTATTTGTGTGGATTCTTGCAGTAATGATGTGTAACACCCAACAGAGAGGTTGGATCTTTTAGGTAATTTGTGAGCCATGATTTTAGCAATTTTTGACAATCAAGAAAACGGATTTTCAAACAGCTGTGTGTTTCTTTTTCAATCAGCATTGCTTTTCCCAAGTGGTTTCAGGCTACTTTGTGGGTAGCCCAATAGTGTTTTTTGCAAGTAATCTCCTGTGCTCTCTAAGATAGGCAAAAGTGGATGGTGGCCTATTTTTCAGGTTTTCACTGCACATTTTCTGATGATTTCTAGTGAGCAGCATGCTTTCCGGCAGCCATTATGATGTTTCTGCTGCCAGCAATGCACAGTGATGTTGCAGGGCTTGGATGAGTGGGTTGATACATCCCACAAGCCCCCCTCTTGCGATGGCCATTGAACTTCCATCACTGGAACTTGGGATGTAAGCCTCATCTCCGCGGATTCCACAAATGGCAAAGTTCATCGTCTTTTCCTCCATCAGGGGTGGATCGATCGGTTCTCCTTGCCAGTCCTGATGGGAGTATTGAGCGTTACACTGGGCCCCTTGGATCTTTGCTCCCGGTCCCCGGGTTGTCCTCCTTGGTCAGTCTCCATGGTTTCTCTCTCTTTCTCTCCTAGGATGACAAAGCAAAAACATATTTGTAGACATTTCCCCACCACTATTGATGTAGTGGGACGGATATATACATTTTATAAATCAGGAGACATTTGCATTATTGTATTTTATAGGCTATGTAGGGAATATTTTAGGGTTGATATTTTATGGATCTGGAGTGGCCCCCTCTGGGGTTCCAGAAGACTCCTCCAGTTGCTGCAGAGTGTGCCTAGGATGGCAACACTTCAGCTGATTAATCTGAACCCACTTATCTTCCCCCTCTGCCAAACTGCCTTTGGAGATGCAGATCTTGTAGGCGACTGGTGAGACCTTGTCTACAGTTTCAAAAGGTCCCTTCCAGGTAGGCAGACATTTCCACTGTTTGGCCCGATTCCTTTGGAAATTGTATAGATAAACCCGGTCTCCTACATTGTATTCTTTTCTAGTAGTCTTCAAGTCATAGTGGGTCTTCATGCTGTCGCCTGATCTTTCTAGATTTCGCTGAGCATAGGCAAAAGCATGTTGAAGGTGTTTTCTTAAATTTTCAACATACTGATGTGTTGTGGAGGCATTGATCAATGTCGACTCTTGGGTCCTATAGAGCAGATGCTGGGTAAGCACCATCCTGCATCCAGTCATCAGCTCAAAGGGTGACATTTTAGTTGCAGATGAAGGGGTAGATCTGATGGCCATTAGGACAAGAGGTAATTGAATATCCCAACTTGGCCCAGAATCTGCCACAAACTTTTTTAATATGCTCACAATGGTTTTGTTGTAACATTCTACTGCACCACTAGAGGCTAGCCGGTACGCAATATGTAGCTTCCTTTTAACACCAAGTATCTCCCACATCTTTGTCATTACTTCGCTGGTGAAATGGCTACCTCTGTCTGACTCAATCCTTTGAGGTAGTCCAAAACGTGAAAAGAGGTGGTTGATCATCAGGCCATCTGCTGTTTCTGCCTTGCAGTTTGGGGCCGGGAGACATTCCACCCATTTCATAAATAAGCATGTCACGGTCAACATGTACTTATTTCCCCTAGAGGAGCGAATAAGGGGCTGATGAAATCTACTTGCAAATCTGACCATGGCAGCGTCATCCCCCTCTTTTGGAGAGGCGCACGGTGTGTGAGGGATGTTGGCTGAAATTGTGCACACACAAGACACCCCTTCAAGTATTGGTCGAGGTCCTGCCCCATGTGTGGCCAGCATGCAAACTCTCTTAAGATTTCAAGTGTTGTATGAAACCCCCTATGGGCGTGACTTAACATCAGGCTTCGGAATGAGGTAGGAACCACCCACTGATCATGGCCTGCTAGGGATTTCCTTACCAACAAACCGTCTTGGATTTTGAACATTTTTGGACATTTCATCAACACTCTGAGGTCCTCTTTCCAACTGTAATCGGTATCCGTCAGGGGAAAGTTCTCAGGGTCCTCAATGTGTTGATAAAACTTACCAATAATTGGATCCCCTTTTTGAGCCGTAATCAAATCAGCATCTGGAGTCTCCTTACTCCATTGTGCAGTTGAAAGATCATTGTGAGCATTTGTCTGGCACCTAGTGATAGCAGTGACCTGGATTTCCCCCAACAGGGACACAATCTCTATTAGATCCCCTTGGATGGCCCCGGTTTTGGCCAGCTGATCAGCTAAGTCATTTCCAGTTTTTTCTGGTCCCTCTACTTTGTAATGACCCTTGATCTTTTTCCAGTAGATGGTCAGCCCATTCGAGGTGACCAGATCATGAATATTTTTAATTAATTTCCCATGTTTCAAGGGATGTTTATTAGCACATAGCATGCCTCTGGTTTTCCAGTTAACCAGGTGCTCCACAAACCCGTTCCGTACATAATCTGAATCTGTGATTATGACCAGTTTGTGGAGTTGATGTTGGACAGCAGTGAGGATGGCTTGATGCACAGCCATCAACTCTGCCACTTGACTACTTCGGGGACCAATCTTGTACCCAGCGGAGGGTTCTGGGGACTCATTCACCCATGCATTCCCTAAGCCGGCCACAAGTTATTTCTACCCGTTTCTTGTCAACATGGTAAGAGCATCCATCCACATAGACAGTGGGCATTCATTCACACTTGTCTTCTTCAAAGACTTTGTGTGGGGAATTACGGTATGCCTCCATGTTGTCCTTGATTTTTAGACTTTTGCCCTCAAGACAGTTTTCTCTGGCACAATCATGCAAGTCAGCCAGACCTTGTGCGAGGGGACTCTTCTTGTTTTGGCCATATCTGACCTCCACAGGAAAGCATTGCATTGGCAGAATCCAGGAAGTAATTCAGAAATTACTCACATTTCCGGCCGGATTCTGTCACTTTGGAGATATTGCAGAGGCTGGTGTGGAGTCTCCACTATGATGTGTCCCCCTGGATAAACGGGCAGTAATTCTTCAATGCCCACACCGTTGCCAGGAGTGCCTTCTCACAGTCGTTGAATTTTTCCTCCACAGAGGATAAAGTTTTGCTTGCATAGGAGATTATTTTATTGACCTTGTCATGCTTTTGGTATAATACTGCAGTCAAGCATGTATTAGAGAACCCTGTCTCCAAGAAGAACTCCTTGTTTTTGACAGGGTAAGCTAGGCAAGGCGCTTGTGAGAGGCTTCTTTTGAGTTGTCTTACTGCCTCGGATTGTTCTGGAACCCATTCCCACTTGACCCCCCCTTCAAAAGATGAATAGGGGGTCTTGTGATCTCTGCGTAGCCCTCAATGAACGTTCTGCTGTAAATTAGTCACAGAGTTTTGGGGTCCTTGAGTTTCTGGAGTGCTTCCACTTTCTTTTCCTGGGGACAGAGACCCTGAAGAGTAATCTCATTCCCCAAGAAATTAACACGGGTTCTACACCACTGTGCTTTCTGAAAGGAAAGTTTTTCTCTGGCGCCCTCAACTGTGTCAGAACATAACAGATCTCCGCTATGTGTTCCTCCACAGTTGAGCTTTTGATGAGGACATCATCTACATAAGCCAGGTTACCCCTTTCACCCAGGTCGGGCATGGCCCCTATGTAGAAAAATGTTGATCTCATTGCCGAAGTTGAGGTATCCGAAGGGTGTCAGGATCCATGTGTACTGCTGGCCCCCAAAGGTAAAAGCAAGCTTGTATTGGTCCTCCCTACTAACAGGTACTGTCCAGTATCCATTGGTCAGGTCTATTGCAGTGAATACCTGTGACCCCTGGATCTGGGCCAGCCCTTGGTCAATGTAGGGAAGAGGCCATCGGGAAGTATGGACCCGTTTGTTGAGCTCCCTAAGGTTGGCGCAGAGTCTCCACTGGCCGTTTGGCTTCAATATCCCCAGCACCGGATTATTGAAGGTGCTGTGGACTGGACGGATTATCCCACGGGACTCAAGGTTCTTAATTCAGTAAGGGACTCCATTGATGCGGGAGGCTAGCGATATTGCTTCACAAACACTCGAGTCTTGTTCCGGGTCCGTGAGAATTGTTGTTGTGTGGATGTCGGTGCGACCGCAGTCATATGAGTCCACTGCAAAGAGATCTTGAAAATCCAAGAAAACTTGTTTCAACTTTTGCTTCTGCTCCAGAGTCTCACAGGCATCAGCTAGGTTGACTCTCTCTTCAACCATCTGCCTGAAGCCTGGAAAGAATTCTGGTTTTGCTATCTCAGCGGCCTCCTCCAGCTGGGTGGAGAAGTCCCTGGTCAGAGTGCTGATTTGGACTGGTGGCTTTAGGTGGGAAAGGCAGCCCTCATGGACCTGGAAAATCACCTCTTCCCTCCTGAAGTCATAAGTCACATCTTCCTTACCATAAGGGCAGGAAGTGTACACCAGGAAGATCCCCCCATGCTGGGTAAAGATCCTGTCTGGTGTTGTGCTGTCATCACTGTCACTGTCAAAACAGTCATTGGGGATTGGTCCTAACAGTTCATTTCCTAAATCAATGGAAAAATGTCAGTCATCCTCCGCCATTACAATAATGTTGACTGCGGCTAGAGTGATACTCTTTAAGTCACTGTTATCCACCTCTATTGAATGGTGTCATGTTCTATATTGACTAATGGTGTTGGGTTTACCCCCAACCCTTGCTGTTGGAGAGAAGCATTTAGATGAATATAGGCATCCGAGGTTTTCAATTTCTGTCCTCTTTTAACTTTCACTTTCAGGGAGAATTGTCAGGTCCTTTCTGGCATGGTGACTTCCTCTCCAATCTGAATTACAACTGCATAAGGCAGCAAATGAGCTGACCTAAATGCTTTCTCTGGATCATCAAAGGCCATGGGATTATCGACTAATCAGGACCAAGCTTTGAAGTTTATTAGGTCCAAACTAATGGCAAAGCGATTGAGAATATCACTGCCTAAGTATAAGGCGGCAGTGACGTCTCGCACGACCCAACAATTATGAACTATGCTCTTGTTGCCTATGGAGATTTTGAGCATAGTAGTACAGCTTTGATTACAGTACCTTGGAATCCAAAATGTCCTTAACCTCATATTCAGGTTCTCCGTCAATGATTTTGGGTTCTGATGGTTGTGTAATTCTTGTCTCAGGCTTCACTTGTTTCAGAAAAGAAACATAAAATATGGGATGGATTCGCAAATTGTCTGGTAGTTCTAGCTTTACGGCGGCAGGGTTGATGATGGCCTTGATGGGATAGGACCCAAGATATCTGGGGCGGAAGACTCGAGGTCCATTTAGCGGGATGTTTCTGGCCGCTAACCACACTTTATCTCAGATTTGGTAGAGTGGAGCTTCCCTTCTATGCCGGTCAGCAAACTTCTTTAGTTGTTATTTGGCTTTAGCTAAGTTCTTAGTTGCTTCCTTGAGGGTTTGAGTAATAGTTTTATGTAGAGAGGTAATTGCTGGCATTTCCAGTTCATCAAGTGGGTCAAAGGAAGATGTCCGAGGGTGCCAACCGTTCATGATGAAGAATGGGGTTTGTCCCGTGCCAGTGTGGATAGAGTAATTGTAAGCAAACTCCGTTAGCCACAAAACATCTTTCCAAGATCCCTCTGTCTGTTGCAACATACACCTCAGATACTGTTCCAGTGTCTGGTTAGTCCTTTCAGTTTGACCATCGGTCTGGAGATGGTGACTAGTAGAAAGGTGCAGATCAATCTGCGCTATTTTGCAGCAAAGGCTGAGACAAATTGCGTTCCGCGATCAGAGATCAATGCAGAGGGGAAGCCATGCAACTTGACTATTTGCTCCAGGAACACGGTGGCCAGGATTCCAGCCGTAGGGAGTCCTTACAGCAGAATAAAGTGAGCTATTTTAGAGAACAAGTCCACCACTACTATGATGGTGTTGAATCCATCGCAAGGAGTTAAGTCTGTAATGAAGTCCATGAACAAGCTATGCCAAGGCACCAGTGGTACACATAGGGGACGTAATAATCCTGCAGGATAGGTCTTTTGAGATTTTTGTTGTGCGCACACCACAGCAAGTTGCAATGAATTGGGCCACATCCTTTCTCCAGGTGGGCCACCGATTGCTCTTCCTGATCTTGGCCCGTGTCTTGGTAATCCCGTGGTGTCCTTCTACTAGGGAGTCGTGGTAGTTAGCGATAATATTTTTTGAATCTGATCTCTCTGTCCTTAATGTATAGCCTTCCCTGAAAATAGGGTAAATTGTTCATGACAGAATACTGATCTCCCTTACTCAACTATTCTTGTTGGGCTCTTTGATCAATTTGTGATTGGAGGTCGGTCTTTAATTCTTCCCAACAGGCGGTTACTGCAATCTGGCTCTGAATTTGTTCTTCGGAATAATGGGTAATGGTTCTGATGAGATGAATGCGTCCTGGTTATCACCCATTCGCGACAGGGCATCAGCTTTTCCGTTCCGTACTCCTGGCCGGTATGTGATTACGAAATCATACTGCACGAAGAAGAGAGCACAATGGACCTGACGAGATGGTTGGGCCTTGGCTGTCTTTAAATACTGCAAGTTGCGATGGTCCGTGATAACAGTGACAGTATGCCTAGCCCCCAGGAGGTAATGCCTCCAATTTTTAAAAGCTCATTTGATTGCCAGTAGTTCTTTGTCAGTTATAGCATAATTCTTCTCAGGTGCTGTGAACCTGCGGGACCAGAATGCTATAGGATGCAACTGTCCGGTGTCAGGGTCTCTCTGTGATAACACCGCTCCCATGGCCACATTGGAGGCATCAGTCTCAACCACTAAGGTAGATCGGGTCGAGGGTGTCGGAGGATAGGGGCTGAAGTGAAGACTGATTTCAATTTTGAAATGCTTTTTCAGCATTGGAGGTCCAACTTTTTATTCTTTTTTTAGCAAAGAGGTGATAGGATGGACGATTTGTGAAAATCCTGGGATAAAGCACCGATAGAAATTGGCAAACCCGAGTACACTCTGCACTCCTTTGATTGATGTTGCAGGTGGACAATGAAGGATTGGTTCCACTTTACGAGTATCCATGTGTACTCCCCGAGGAGTAAGCATGAAGCCTAAGAACTCGACTTCTGCAACATGGAAAAAACATGTTTCAATTTGGTGAATAATTGGTTCTTACGGAGCTTTTCCAATACCGCTCTCGCATGGCCCACATGTTCTTCCTTGGATGCTGAATAAATGAGGATATCATCGATATAAACAAGGAGACAGACGTCTAGTAGTTCATGGAGTATGTCATTCATAAAGAACTGGAATGCGGCTGGTGCATTGCATAGCACAAAGGGCATAACCTGATACTCGAAAAGCCCATATTTGGATCAGAATGCTGTCTTCCATTTGTCACCTTTTTTCACACTGACCAGGTGGTAAGCCTCCGCAGATCCAGCTTTGTATAGATTTGGGCATTCTTCACCTGATCGAGTAGTTTGGGAATGAGTGGCAGAGGATACCTATTTTTGACCGTAAACTGGTTTAATGCCCTATCATTTATGCAGGTCCTTAGGTCCCCTTCTTTCTTCGGTACAAAGAAGAGAGCTGAGGAGGCCAGGGACTTAGATGGACGGATGAATCCATTGGCCAGATACTGATCGAGATATGTTCGTAAGTGCTGATTTTCCTGCTCTGTCAGAGCGTAGATTCTGCTGCAGGGGACTTGTGCTCCCGGGACCAGATCGATTTGGCAATCGTATGTTCTGTGTGGTGGTAGGGTATTGGCTTGTTCCTTTTGGAACACATCCGCAAAGCCTTGATATTCAGGGGCAACGAGCCCGACACTCCCAAGATGGGTTTCACTTGGGGTTGTAATCTCCTCACATCCTTAAGATAGCAAGTCTTGGTTCATTCACGAGGAAAGGTCAGCCGTCTGGTGCGCCAGTCGATCCTTGGGTTATGGGTTTCCAGCTTTGGCATTCCTAGAATCATTTGGAACTGGGGGGCCCCAATGAGGTCAAACAAAATGCTTTCCCGGTGACCATGTTGGCACGTCAGCAGTACCTTGTCGTTATGTTGGGTTACAAGCCCAAATAAAGTTGAGAGCCATCCACGGCTGTGACATTTTCCGAGTGTGTTTTTTGCTGAAGTGGAAAGACTATCTGTGCAGCCAATCCCTGATCGATATAATTACCCACAACACCACTATCAATGGAGGCGTCTAGATCATGCACTTTCGATGGTTGTTGGGGGTGGGTAATTATTACTGGAATAACCAGGTGTGAGGTTGTTACAACTCTCTTGACTCCACTCGACAAGTGGACCTCTGCACTTGCCGGGCATCTGAATTTTCCAGCTCCTGTTCCTTGTCTTGGCAGTCAATGTCTGTAGCACCTACCACCCTCTTAGGGGGTTTTGTAGGGCAATCCTGTAGGAAATGTCCGGCTTTTCCGCAATACAAACAAAGCTGCTGTTCTCTTCTTTTGTCTCTTTCGGTCTTGGAAATGGGATGGCATAGGTTCAGGAGTTTCATGGCCCTTGGTCTGAGTGTCCCGAGGCCTCACATACACTGATCTTCCTTCAGCTCTTGTGCAGTGCATTTTCCGGTCTTGTAACCGGTGGTCTAACTGCACGGTTAGGTTAATATAGTCTGCACAGCATTCGGCTGGGTTACCTTCTTCAGCTAGTACGTCCTTTAACTCACCACGAAGCCCACGGTAAAACAGCGTGGTCATCTTCTCCTCTGGCCAGTTGGTCTGTGTTACGCAGCGGTTAAAGGTGGTAATTTAAGTCAATAAGTCATGGTTTTCTTGTCTCAGAGACAGTAGTTTGTTGTCCAATGCTTGCCCTTGAGTGTGTCTGGCAAACAGTTTTTCTAGCTCCCGTTGGAATTCTGCAAAGTTCCGAAGTATTGGATCATCCTGAGCACTAGCGGTACAGACCAATAAGCTGCACAGCCTCCCAAATAAGAAAGCACAAATGACACACTAGCACTATCATTAGGGAAGGCTCCAGGTCGACACAAGAAGTGGAGGCGGCACTGATTCATGAACACCGCATATTTGTTTGGGTCACCAAAAAAGCGTTCAGGTGAAGCAAGTGGAACAGCCCCTGGGAGTACCACCTGTACTGGTGGCGAAGGCTGAGGTGCCGGTATTGGTGTAATTCCAGGCAACGGGACTTGTCCTGCATGTGCCTGAAGCATTTGTCTTGCCAAATCATCTGTTTGTTATCGTGCTACAATAAGGTCTCTCCTTAAGGAATTAGTCTCATGTCTGGAGGCATGTACCTCGGCCCGTAACTCTCCCAAGAGCTGGCACGAAAGGGCTGGGTCGGTTTCAGAAGATTCCATAATGCCCAGGCGGAAGTTTGGGCTGGCTTCGTGTTCTGTAATACTCACCTGGTTTCCGCGGGAGCGTTGGGGCATGGTTGGAGCCCTCCCTTGGTCTGGTTCCTCAAAATCACCTTCCCCCTCCAAGAGTGGTTGGACCTATGGCTCAGGAGATGGATGTTGCCCCTGTGTGAAGAGGAGAAGCAGTGAGAACAGAATGGGTCCCCGTGACTTCCCCCAGCCCTTTCGTGCCAGAATATGGTGGGCAAGCACTTTCCCATAGACGCTCACCTGTAGTTTTGTAATGTTGAGCTATCTGTCCTGCCTTTCCTAGCAGGGGCACATAGAACGGACCAAGTTAACTTCACTGGCCCATGCGAAGGTTGATCCAGGCCGGCTGCGACCAATCCAAGTATGAGGTAAGTCTTTAGTATGATAATAGTTTGGTAGGAATGACTGTCTTCCGTCTAGCCGTAATTCTTGCAATGTCTCATGTATATATGCGGCCGTGTAAGTGCGTATAAGTTCTAACCTGTTTGTTCTTTTCCCTTGTAGGTGCAGGACTGTAAAGACTGGAGGGGGGTGTCTGTACTTTTGCTCTCTATATGGTAGAGGAGAGGCACAGCGGCCCCCAGCCAAGATTCTCTATTGTGGCAGCAATGGACGAGCAATCAAGGCCTAGCTTCTCAGGAGGTGATGCGGGCTGGTTCTTAAGTACAGTGTAGTCCCCGAACTCCCACAAAGGAATGTCCACACACTGTATTACTGAAAACACAGTCTTTATATAATTGATATTCAAAGGTATGTACACGATCACAATAACGCACTTTGTACTCGGAAATCAACAATGATAAATATATACAATTCTAAAGTGGTACCACCAATGTTATCAAATCTCAATAAAGTGCATCAACTGTACGGTTAAAATGTCACAGAGATCAATAACGAGGAACCCAGCAATAGAGATAGGAAGGAACGCAAGATGGTTGAAACAATAGGCAGAGTACTGGCCTCTACCCTTAAGCACAGTTCTGTGTGGAGATCCCCCCAACTGGGCAACCTGTAAAATAAAGATATATAGCACAAGCCCAGTCCATATATTGTTCAATAGCCTTATTTCCTCCTATTAAGGTTTTACCCCCCCAATGTACCTGGTGGAGTAGAGTTCTTCGAAGACGCGTCGAAGGATCCTTCTTGAGTGATTTCCTTTAAAGCAGGAGCCACGGAACGTCGAGAGATGTCGAAGATGGTGAACTTGTCGTCGACGGCGGCGATGAGAAGTTCAAGGGTGCCGAGACCACAACGTCGATCCAGGCAGTGCTCGTCAGTGACGTCCTGCGAGGATGAGGTATGCGGGGCACCTCGGCGATGGATTGTTCAGGACAGCAAAGAGCTTCAGAAGAACTGTGGCCCAACAAGGGTGTCGAGTCGTCGAAGTCTTTGTGGCCTTCAGGTGGTGGGAAACCCACCGGCAGATTCTCCTTGGCGCATTGGTCGTCCTCGACTTTTTCCGGCAGGACAGAGCGGTCGACGTTGCGGACAAGGGAGTCCTTGGATTCAAATGTTCTTAGAAAAAAGCGGGTGGCTCCGATCGTCGGCGGCTCAGCGTCAAGTGGTCCCCACGGCTGGGCAGCACAACTTTGACGGGCCTCCAGCGGTTACACAAACCTGCGAACCCTGGTCGACGGCAATAGACTTCGACAGCGGCGAAGTCCGGGTGCTTTGTTTCGTTCTCCTCAGCGGTCCCGTCTCGGGTCGGCAGCTTTTCGATGGTCTGACTTCCAGGGAGCTTCGGCGAAGGTTAGCGGTGCTCGAAGGTCCCTCGGAGCACGGGAAGAGGGCGCCTTACAAGGTCCTCTCTCGGATCAGTCCTTGATGAGTTCAGCAGCTTTCAGATCAGGTCAAAGAAAATGCAACAGCAAGTCTTCTTCTTCCAGCTGGGCGTTGAGGATCAGCAGTTCCAGTTACTCTTAAAGTGTAGACACAGCTTCTGAGCAATCTCCAGTGGTGAGAGGTCCCCAGATATACTATCTTGTCTCTCATCCACATTGCTGGGTCACTCTCAGCAGCCAATCATACAGAAGGGCATTCATGCAGTCAGTCAGCCAATCAGGAACACAGTGCATTCAGGCCATCCTCCTCCCTCTTAGACACTCACAACAAGAAATGTGGATTGGGACAGGTACCCAGCCATTCAGCACTACACACTGCATTCAGGCCAGTTATGGGCAGGGTTGTCTCAGTCTTTGTCTCTCATACCAGAAACCAGACAGCCACAACAAGAAGTGCATATTGGTCACACACTCCATTCACCCAGGTCCGTCCCACAGGGCGTACCCACAACATACAGTCACTGGGAAGTCTCCAGTCAGTCTGGACTGGACTTCACAACAACACCATATATGGAACTTCCACCTAACAGCCAGTCAGGGGGAAGGGACAGAGTCAGGGTTTCCCAGGACTTTGGGAAAACAAGGTAACAGGTAATAGAAAGCAAGAGGCCACAGGGGCCATCTTGTTTTCCATCAGGAATCAACTGATTCCAATGGCAGGGCCCGGGTATACCAAAATGGAGGATACTCAGCTCACCTGTCAAATTCAGCATGGAGCTGCCACAAGCCCATACTCTGCTCTGCGGGCCACCCACAGGTGCCCAAAAACATATACTAGGGGCTCAGTGTTGTACCCCACCCATGGGTGGCGTAAGGTTATCCCATGGGTCTGTTCACCAAACCAAAAGAGAGAGAGCTTCACCGCCAGGAGTCCCACATGAACTCCTGCACAGAAAACACAACAGAATAAACGATAAAAAGGCAGTAAAGGACAAGGATATGGAGGCCCTGTCCCTCCGATGCATTTCCAGCATCAAAAGGACGACGATGAAGAACGGTGTCCGGGCCTTCGATGAAGATTTGTGATGGCAAGAGGGCGTCTCCGGCTCTGACCGTGGTGGAATGTTGGCTCGGAAGAAGACTTGACTCAGGCTGTAATGGAATGGAGGTAAGAAGAAGAGTCCGGCACAGGCCACAACGAGTTGCAGGTAAGAGGCACGTTTAGCAAAGCAGCAGCTGAAGCGCTATCAAAGTGGAGGCTGACAACAGGTAAGATGCATGCTCAGTGATGTAGCCGCTGGCGACAGGTAAGAGGTGCGCTCACCGATGTGGAGGCTGGTAGCAGGTAAAATGCGCACTCTGCGATGTAGAGTCTGGTAGCGAAGGGGCGACTGGCAGCAGGTAAACCGCGTCTGCAGCGACAAAGTAGCTGGAGAGAAGACGCTCACGGAGATGAGGCGTAAGACTGCTGGTAAGAAGCGTTGCCAGGAAATCTCAAAGATGAGGCTGTAATCCAGCGACGCACAGGTAGGTACAGCAGAGAGTGTTGCACTGCTCGAAGTAGAATAACGCTAAGCAAGGGCACGTGGATGAGCTGGCCTTAAATAGGCTGCTTCAGGCCCCTCCCATAGCTTTGCCGACAAACTCCACCTTGTCCTTCTTTGGGCCTGTAGCACGTTCCTTAAAGTTCTGTTCCTTGGGCCACGCCTGGCCCAGTTGCACATGCCCTAGGCCTAGAGTGTGCAGAGCACACTTTAACATGAGCCTGGTGCCAGAGGCGCCAGGAGTGGGTCCAATGGGACCCTGGAGATGATGAAGTACTGGCCCCATTACCAGTGGCCATGACAGTTTGATCTTGAAGAATGCCTATATTGACCCAAGAGAAATGAGCCATTTCCTGTCTGGTAAATCAGAAAGTAAAGCAACAGAATACAGAGTCAAGCCTGAAAGGAGGTTCAAGACCAGAAGAATGTTGTTTATGTTGAATTATCATCAGTGCATTAGTGTTATTACAGTTGGAAATTGATACACCAGGAGAAGGGAGTCATCCTCCTGGTCCTACATTTTAACAAGAACTATTCTGTTCTCATTTGCCAGATGGTTGTGGTGCAATATTCCAGTAGGATGCAGTCATTCTCCTAACCTTTCTTTCTTAGTTATTCCTTTCATTTAGTAGTAGGAAAAGCAGAGGATTCTGGGACAGTGGAAAGTTATTTTGGTTGGCCATTCATCCTGACAATGAGCACCCAGTTATCTTTGCTTTAGGCGGTTATTCCCCTTCAGAGCCAGGGAAACGTATGTGTTGTTTATGTTGTTTAAAATAAAGTCCATAGCCAAAATTCAACCTTTGTGTCTAACTCGTGCTTCTGACGTATCACAGTGGCTCTACAGGAAGAGAAAAGCCAGAAGGACTGCAGGTCCCACCCAGAGAGCACCGCCAGTCACAAACAAGCACATGGTGTTTCCAGAGGGATGGGAGGCAAAGGGAAACGTGTGAGGCACTCGCCCCAGTTTGGGGCAAAGTACCCCAGTTTGGGAGAATGAGCCAGAAACCCCAGAGCGGTGAAAGAGACAGACAAACGCCCTAAAGTGGGGAGTGAATCAAGAAACCCGAGAGTGGGGACAAAGCTAGAGAGATGCTTGCTTGACATCAGGGAACAAATCAAGAAGCCCCAGTGTGAGGAGATTGAAAGAAACAATCCCCAAAGTGTTGAGCTAAACAAGAAAAATCACTACAAGGCCAAAGAAAGAGAATAACTCTGGAGTGGGTAGCGAAGGAAAAAGCTCCAGAGTAGGGAGAGCGACAGAAACAAGCCCCAGAGCAGGCATGAACAAAGAAGCAACAGTCAGAACGTCTTTGTTTTCACACAGAGTTTAGGAGTGAAGCATACATCCATAGGACAGTCAAAATAATAACATAGTAAGATATAGACATGAATAAACAAGCAGCTAGTTTTTGGCACAAACGCAATCAATGCAAATGTGGTTCTGCTACTACGTGCTGGGTCTTTAGAGTGCTCTATGTAGAACAGTTCTTAATGTAAAACAGAAACCTAAGGTGTACGTACATCACAAATTAATAACCCAAGACGTTAAAAACATTTATGCAGCTTAATATCTCATCTAGATTGATTTTATATTAGGAGGATTGTAAACACATTATTCAGATCCCCAAACACATTATACTCGTTTTGACAATGTCTGAGTAAATTCCCAATTAATATTAAATAGTCTTTCAGACATTTTGTGATTACTTTTCCATTCAGATATCTATAACTATTCATTCCAAGCAAATGGCGGCATTAAAATGCTCATTAATAAAGCTCATGCTCTGAGGTGAAATAGCTCTTGGCACCTATCATCCCTGCACTGACAAGGGACACCAATGCGTTCCATTCTACGGAATGAGAAGAAAAGATTTCACCAGGGTATACAATCGTAAATAATCTGTTCCATGTCTGTGGTCTGGCTAAGGGATGTTCCAGACTATAGGAACACAAGCATCAAATTCTCTCCCCAAGCACATAGAAAGAGAATAATGCAGGATGGACCAGAAGGAGAGGAACTTCTGGATTTCAGAAGACAGAAAATGGGTTCAGAAGTCTTACGAAGACACGTGTGTGTAATAAATTAATCTTGAAAATAGGGGGCCTATGGGCAGCAATGATATGATTTGGCTGGTAAAGGCACTGGGAGTCCAAAACCACCTGAATTTGGATCAGCTAGAATTTCATGGTTGGGGATTTACAGGAGACCTCTATAAAGTGAATCTTGTAATGGAGCCTTCAGATGATAAGAGGGGACTATGACTGGTCTGGATTCCTGTAGCTGGATCAGTGGGATCAACTTGAGTTGAATGACTTGGTCGATTCAGGGCTATAGAGCACTGCTGCTATTCTTTGTGCTGATTCTAGAAAGACGCCATCCTCTTTCTGATGGTTTCTAGGCAGGTGCTCGGAATGAGAATTGTGTGTGTAACAGAACATAGAGGACATCTTAAATCCACCCTGTATGACGAAGAGAGAATGTAGGTTCAAATTCAACAGAATGGGGGCGAGAGAATATCCTTGGAGTAACCCTTAAGAAAACATTTGAAGCAGGAATTAAAAATGCCCCAATAGACATGTTGGTAGCAATGCAAGATGAAAGATCAAAGGCACTTACTTGATGGGTCTGAGGGATTTGAAGAAATAAACTTGGCCACGTGATTTGGCAGGTGAGTTTTTTTTAACTGTTATTCATAATTCAAATAAAGAAAGAACACATCAGGTAAGTGTAAATCAAAAACGAACAATGTTTATGCAAGGAGTTCATAGGATCGTGTCAGGAGACCTTTCAGAAGGAAACCTACCATTGCTTAAACAAAAAACCGAATTGCATCCCTTGCAGAAGCTACATGGGCGGAGGACAACACGCATTGCCAAAGTCAACGACTTGAGTATAGGCAAGTGCTAGGCATTTTCTAGACATCGCCATAATCGCGCTTACAACTTAGTTACAAGAAGGCAAAGGCTGGAAAATGTATTAGTACCTGGAGATATTTAGTAGTGTCTAGCAAATGCCTGTCTAATGTATACATTATAATCACAAGTGTTGCCTTTTGCAATGCTTGTGCAGTACAAGTCATTTAAGGACACACATATTGCTTATAAATTAAATGGCCTAAGGCATCCTTGATTAAGACAGCTGTATTACTCCAGCAGCTGCTTAGCATCTGAAATTAAGCCACTATCTTTCAGAAGGGTGATTAACATTGGCATCCCATTAATAGCTCAGAGTTAACTCAACGATCCCCGTGCTGAATGTTTTGGAAAGTAGGGGAATGCAATGGGTGTGAAATGTCATAGGAACTAGTATGGCCTTGGAAAGTCAATAAGTGGGTAAAAAGTCAAACATCGACAGGCTGTGTGATCCTCCTCTTATAACATCTCCTCTGTCGCCTATTTACACTTTCAGCTTCAGTTTATAGTCCGCACTTACGGGTTAACCTAATTTCCAAAATAAAATATAGGAAAAAAGTAATTAGCCATAAATAATTAAAGGATACATTGTTGACAACTTACATGTGCATACATATTGTTGTTTACTTTGATAACACCAGTATGCTCTAATTTTGCCATTGTATGGAATAAATTAAAAGCTGCAATAACATATTTGGTGATAGATATTTTGTTTTTATAACGTGTGCTTAATTTCATTTCTTCTGTCCATTATATTGGCATTAAATGAAAACATATCTTCCCCCATTATTAGAGACACAGCATTGCCCGGGCCCATGTGGAACTATACCCATCTTGTCAAATGTGTCTGATAAGTGTACCAAGATGGTGACATGGTGACCCTGTTATTCGCTGAACTTGGTGGGTTCTTGTTTTGACCCTCTGCAGAAACACTCGATAAAAGCTGTTTTATGTAGCCCTACAGAAATCCAAGTTCCCTAAGATATTAGGATTTAATCTGAGCTGTATCTTCCAATTGTATATTTTGCTCATTTTAAGTGAGGGTGTATGTACTTTTAGATACATTAAGTTTTCCTTTTCATATGTTGACACATGACAACTGTAAAATTCAGTTTAATATACTGTTCTGAGAATGTCTGTGCCTACAAGGCTTAGCAGAATTACACTTGGATTGCAGTCTGAAAGCTTTGGCAAATAACATAACTGAACACATGCTAACAGTTTAGCCAATCAAATAGTCCTCTACTGGATTAACCAAGACTAACTCCTTTGTTAATCAGCCCCCTAGGTAGTAATGACAGATTTACTGGCCGATTCATGGAATAATTAGCGCGGCGCAAGTGGGCAAAAACGTGCGATTCGCAGTGGAATAGCGAAAATCGCAGTGCAAGTGCAAAAATCGCACGAAAAGCAGCGCACGTCGATTCATGGAAGTCCGTGCGCGAGAAAACCAGCGGATGTGCGATAAAAAAGTGCGCGGCGCACGTTGGCGCACAGGCCATCAAACAGCGTGCGCCAGGTCACAGCGAAAATCGCACAGGCCACAGCGAAAATCGCACATAGCGCGGCGCACGCAACAAAAGTAGGCGGAACACGGGGCGTACCACTAGGAATGGGGAACAACTTGCCAAAATGTGGGCGTCACGGGGGAAGCACAGGGTACAAGTGCGCGGAACGCCCACACGCTCGCCTACAACACGTATTCATGGAATAGAATAGGGCAAAAAAGCGCACGCTCAAACCAGCGCACAGGCACAAACACGACCGCCACAAGAAAGCAGGCGGTAGCGTCTCTGCGCCTGGAAGAAATGTGCGCCAAAAGGTGCGCCAACAAATAGCACCTATATACAGCCATGATGAATGCCCAATACTGTGGCCCTCCAGGACAAATGACGTGCAAAGGGGTACCCACAAACACAGACACGCGCTGACAGAAAAAAAACGTGTGCGTGTATACCGGGGTGCGCGGGAAGTCTCACACGCGAATTGGCTGGGTACGTGGATTACAGGCGTGCGTGGGAAGTACCACACGCGATTTTTCAGGGTACGTGGATTGCAGGGGTGCGCGGGAAGTTCCACACGCGATATGGCCGGGTACGTGGATTTCAGGGGTGCGCGGGAAGTTCCACACGCGATTAGGCAGGGTACGTGGATTTCAGGGATGCGCGGGAAGTTCCACACGCGATTTGGCCGGGTATGTGGATTTCAGGGGTGCGCGGGAAGTTCCACACGCGATTAGGCAGGGTACGTGGATTGCAGGGGTGCGCGGGAAGTTCCACACGCGATTAGGCAGGGTACGTGGATTTCAGGGGTGCGCGGGAAGTTCCACACGCGATTTGGCCGGGTACGTGGATTTCAGGGGTGCGCGGGAAGTTCCACACGCAATTAGTCAGGGTACGTGGATTACAGGGGTGCGTGGGAAGTTCCACACACGATTTGGCCGGGTACGTGGATTTCAGGGGTGCGCGGGAAGTTCCACACGCGATTAGTCAGGGTACGTGGATTACAGGGGTGCGCGGGAAGTTCCACACGCGATTTGGCCGGGTACGTGGATTTCAGGGGTGCGCGGGAAGTTCCACACGCGATTAGGCAGGGTACGTGGATTGCAGGGGTGCGCGGGAAGTTCCACATGCGATTTGGCCGTGTACGTGGATTTCAGGGGTGCGCGGGAAGTACCACACGCGATTTGGCCGGGTACGTGGATTTCAGGGGTGCGCGGGAAGTTCCACACGCGATTAGGCAGGGTACGTGGATTGCAGGGGTGCGCGGGAAGTTCCACACGCGATTAGTCAGGGTACGTGGATTTCAGGGGTGCGCGGGAAGTACCACACGCGATTTGTCAGGGTACGTGGATTTCAGGGGTGCGCGGGAAGTTACACATGCGATTTGGCCGGGTACGTGGATTTCAGGGGTGCGCGGGAAGTTCCACACGCGATTAGGCAGGGTACGTGGATTTCAGGGGTGCGCGGGAAGTACCACACGCGATTTGGCCGGGTACGTGGATTTCAGGGGTGCGCGGGAAGTTACACACGCGATTTGGCCGGGTACGTGGATTTCAGGGGTGCGCGGGAAGTTCCACACGCGATTAGGCAGGGTACATGGATTGCAGGGGTGCGCGGGAAGTTCCACACGCGATTTGGCTGTGTGCTCCCAGGTATTACCTGTACACCCTCCACGGCCCCTGCAGGCAGCACACACCACAGGGGACTACCCTGCACACCTGCTCATGTCTCCCACCACCCCCACCCCCCAGCCACCAGGGGCACCCTCCACCAGGCCCCCACCCATGTCACCCACCATCCCCACCCCCCAGCCACCAGGGGCACCCTCCACCAGGCCCCCACCCATGTCACCCACCACCCCCACCCCCCAGCAGTGCAGGGGCATCCTCCACCAGGCCCCCACCCATGTCTCCCACCACCCCCACCCCCAGCACTGTGGGGCACCTGCCAGCAGGCCCCCACCCATGTCTCCCACCACCCCCACCCCCCAGCAGTGCAGGGGCATCCTCCACCAGGCCCCCACCCATGTCACCCACCACCCCCACCCCCCAGCACTGTGGGGCACCTGCCAGCAGGCCCCCACCCATGTCTCCCACCACCCCCACCCCCCAGCAGTGCAGGGGCATCCTCCACCAGGCCCCCACCCATGTCACCCACCACCCCCACCCCCGAGCAGTGCAGGGGCATCCTCCACCAGGCCCCCACCCATGTCTCCCACCACCCCCACCCCCCAGCAGTGCAGGGGCAGCCTCCACCAGGCACCCACACATGTCCCCCTGCCCCCAGGTCCTGACAATACTCAATCATGGCAGTAATGGGCAGCATACCCAGCACAAACACCCAGGCAAGGATTGCATCCACCCACATAGTGAATGCAATTACATGATACAACCCCAATGGCAAGTCTGTAAATGAACACATGTCCGTCACACACACATACACAATGGGTGCAAGTGAATGTCAAAACCCATATCATGACATGTATGAAACCAATGAGAAAATACCACAAGTGAAAGTTAAAAAAACATGTATTAAAGATGAAAAATAAGTAAACAAATCAAACATACAACAATGGGGATAACAAAATAAATGGTCCATGTCCGAGAACAAATGTAAAAATAAAAAAAACAAAGTAATCCAAAAACAAATGTTGTCCAAAGCAATATCATGTGGAAGGAAAATAATGAAAAACCATTTCCTCATGGTGAACACAATAATTAATAAAAAAAATGTTTCTTCAAAAAGCAAACTATATACACGAATATTCCAGGGTCCATGAGCCCAACACCATAAATGAAACCTACTACTACCTAATGAAAATAATATATACAAAAAAGTGGCCATTGTCCGAGCGGTCCAAAAAAATAAAAATTAATAAAGGAAACCTAACACTAACTAACTAAATAACTATATACAAAGGCAGCGGGCAAGTCCTGCGGCTCACTCGGTGATGTTGCTGGCCAGGGCATCATCGAACTCCATGTCGATGTCCTGGAGGCGGGACTCTGTCCTGGCCCCGAGGTCTCGCAGGGATAACCCCATGTCCAGCTCAAACTCCCTGCAAGCTTCCTCGAGGCACTCAGCCCGCCTCAACGCCCGACGCATGGAGAACTCCGCCCTGACCATGGTGAGCCGCTCCTCTTCCGCCCGCTGCCGCTCCGCACCTATCCGCTGGACCAACTGCTCCCACACGGAAGACACCACCATCCCAGGGTTGCCCTGCCCTCCGGCCGATGCCTGCCCCTCTGATCTTGATGGCCCCAAGCCATGATGCCTCCCACGTCGAGCCTGCTGCTGCCTTCGACGCCACTGCCTCTGCCAGCACGACGGCATCCAGGCTGATGGAAACCACTGACGCCGTCGTGCACGTGCCCTGCCCGATGATGCTGTCACATCTTCCATCTGCTGGGGTGCAGTTGCTGTGTTGTCCACCCCTGCTGGACCTCCGACTCCCAACTGTGGCAGGGATGGGATCCCCACCGAGCTGGCTGCATTGGTCCGGGCAGGTCCACAGGGGGCCCTGGTGGCATCTGGGCCGGAAGACGGCAAGGAGAATGACTGGTGTATAGCCTGCACAGAGGAGGAGAGGGCCGCCAGATGGGCCAACACATGCAGGAAACCCCCGAACATGGCCGATCCCAATTGGGCCACGTCGGCACGGTGCACTTCGTGATGACGTGCGTGCTCCTCCTGGAAAGCACGCACGGCATCACGAATCACAGCCGTGCACATAGCGACCCCAATCAGGACCTTCTCCACACGGCCAGGGGTTCCCACGTCCGCAGGTGGAGGGGAGTCAGGTGACATGGACATCCCCTCTACCTGCGGACGGGCCTGGGACGGGGCATCCCTGCTGGTGCATGGTGGTGCACTCACAGGGTCAGGGACAGCGACATGCACAGGCCCCTCCACGGTGACCTGTGCTGCCTCCTGCCCCTGGACTGCACCACTTGCACCAGCAGGGAT
The DNA here is from genome assembly GCF_040938575.1 of Ambystoma mexicanum. Lineage (NCBI taxonomy): Eukaryota > Metazoa > Chordata > Amphibia > Caudata > Ambystomatidae > Ambystoma > Ambystoma mexicanum. Next base: position 941,764,060 of record NC_090926.1, on the reverse strand, counting down.
GCCCCCACCAGGCCCCATGTGTGCCCCAGTGGCGGCCTCCACCTCCTCTGTGCAAACCACCAACCTGGATGGCTCCTCACCGTCTCCCACCGTAGCAGGCCCCTGTGGGGGCTCACCCACCCCTTCCGCTGCAGCCGTGGGGGCATCCCCGCCGCCTTGCTCCACAGCGCCGTCTCCGCCCTCTTCTTCACTAGCCGCTGCGTAGAGGGAGACAAAGAACACAAGCATCAGGGCACTGTACAATGGTCCCCTAGACAGGAAGCAATAGCAGATGAGCACCACTGTCAAAGTACACTTCCATCATGTCCCTCCACAACACATGGGTCAGTCCAGGCAAAACACACACAGTAACAGGCATGGTGCATGCCATGGACATTTCCATGCATGTCCAATGGACTCTTGAAACATTCAATGATATGTAACTCACATGCATCATGGCTCATGCCTATCACATGCACACACTTCACCTCAGTCACATCCATCTGGCCCCAAACACACCAAACACAGCGGATACAAGGGTAATTTGGCTGCTTCACTGAATCTGTGCATTGTCACACACATGTGTCATGCATCCATGGCATGCACAAGTCACAGACACGCAGGTCAGGCACACAGACATGGCTACCATATATGTACCTGGCATCAGCACCCATCCCTCACCCCCACCCATGTCCAGGTACAGAGACTGGCATGCTCTCATGTTCAAAATCTGCATAGGGCTCCCCATGCGGCATTTGAACACATGCAACAACCATGTGGGTCACACATCACTGGTCGCACATGCATTACCATGATGTCCCTGCACACATACATGCATACATGGCCTATGGCACACATACAGGCAAGTATCATAAAACCAGCACACCGCAACATGCCCTGTCTCACACAGTAATGCTTGGACACTTACCGCTCAACTCCAGACGGGCCTCCCTCTCAAGGATCTGGGCGTGGAGCGCTGGGCGTACGCGTTCCAGGACCCTCATCTGGATGGAACTCATGCGGCCCCGGCCCCCCTCCACGAGGCGCCGGGCCTTCACAAGGGTCCTGGACCTCAAGTCCTCCCAGCGCTTCTTGATCTTCAGGACGTTGCGGGTTGCCACCCCCTCCGCGTTGATGGCAACCACACAGTCGGCCCAGATCCTCTCCCGTCCTTCCTTGCTGGCGCGGGACGATCCAAAGAGGGCATCATACTGCCCCAGGACATGCTCCACCAGGACACCAACTTCGGTGGCAGTGAAGCTGGTGCCCCTCTGCCCCTCTGGCCTGGGGTTGCCACTGGTGCCAGATGTGGAAGTGCCCGACATGGCAACCCCAGAGGCAGGTGTGGGTGGGCAACTGGGTCCTGGGGCTGGGCTGAGGAGCGATGTAATCCCAGTCAGGAGTCATCAGTTCCAGCAGGGGTGGACACAGCAACTGGACCCCTGCAGATGGCTGATGTGCAGGCACCAAATGGCAGGGCACGGTGGCAGCAGGCAGGCAGGCAGCAGCAGATGGCACGTGGGAGGCTGCTCGGGGCACTGGGGGCAGTAACTCGGCCTTCTGGGCAGGAGCGTGGTCTTCCGTGTGTTTTCGCGTGGCCAGCTTGATACGGAGTGATTTGGCACGTGAAAATCCTGCACGTCAGCGTGAAATCCGAGGAAAGGCCCTTAGCGCGTAAGCGCGTCAGCACGCATACGCGATTCTATTGGACCAGAGTCCCTCAGCGCATAAGCGCGTCTGTGACGTGACCCGCACGGGTGTTCCCCACTCAGCACATGATGACGGAGCACACGTGGAAATACTGCACGTCAGAGTGTCATCGCGTGTAATTGGACAAAAGTGCGCGTACACGCGATTGGCCTATGTACGTGTATTTCATGGGTGCGCGGGCACTTACACACGCAAGTACGTCAGAGCACCTGTATCCCGTGGTGCGTGGGAATTTCCACACGCTATTGGACTGGGAACTGGATTCCAGGGGTGCGCGGGACACACGCTCGCCTAGAACACGCGCAAAGCATAAATTTGCGCACTTTAACAATAACCAGCTCAGACGCCAGGATGAACATACCGTTCCTAGCAGCAGTGGCAGTGGGCTACCAAAGGAGGAGGAGGAGGATAGTCAGGGCCAGAATATTCACACCCAGAACCAGCCTTTTCGGGATGCCTGATGACCAGGTGTATGGGAGGTACAGGTTTCCACCACACATAATACTGGACCTGGTGAGTGAGTGGGAGGATGACCTCATATCACCCACCCTGTGCTCCCAAGCACTCAGCCCCCTGGAGAAGGTCCTCAATGTACTGCACTTCTTAGCCACTGGATCATTTCAGCGGACAAGTGCCATAGTGGGTGGGGTGTCACAGGCCACCCAGTCACGCTGCCTACACCAGGTCTTGAACATCATCACTGCACGCCCATCAGTCCGCAGGCACATATACCTGCCCAGAACACCTGCAGAAAGGCATGCTGCCGCCCTGGATTTTTACGGTGTGGCACGATTCCCCAAAGTGCTAGGTGCCATCGACTGCACCCATGTGGCTCTACGTCCCCCCAGGGCATCTGAGCACATCTATAGGAACCGCAAGCACTGGCATTCCATCAACGTGCAGGTAGCATGTAATGCCAAGTGAATCATCACCTCGGTATATGCCAACTATCCCGGGTCCACCCACGACAGCTTCATTTACCGAATGTCCACCCTAAGCCGGGACCTAGAAGCTGGGCGGCATGGCGATACATGGCTGCTTGGTGAGTATGTATGCCACTGCACATGCATGCATGTTGGATACTGAGCAAGGTCACAACCCCACCAATGATACCAATCACCACCTCCACAGGGGACAGTGCCTACCCTCTCAGCCCCCACATGATGACGCCAATTCGGAACCCCACCACGCCACCCAAGGTAAGATATAACACAGCCCACATTACGACCCGGGGCATAGTGGAGCGCACATTCGGAGTGCTAAAGTCACGCTTTCGCTCCCTTGACCGTTCTGGCGGCCAGCTGTTATACGCTCCCCCTGTGCAGGATCATAGTGGCAGCATGTGTCCTGCACAACGTTGCAACACGCCGGGGCCTGGCCGTGGACATGGTGGTGGCCCCACATCCCCAACCACATGCACAGCCGCTGCGCATGGGAGGGGAAAGGGCACGGGGGGAGGCAGCCCGTACACAGCTAGTGGCTAATTACTTCACATAGAAATCACACCCCTGTGGAGTGCACACTGCCCTGGCACATTCCATCTGACAATCAATGATGACTCAACCTGACGCTGATCCTGAATGTCTGGAGAATGAACCGTGAATACCATATCAGCCTGAGATTGTTCACCTGGAAGTGTCACAATGTGTGCATCCCTACCCACACAGACACCACCAATGCAGTTATGTGAAGTTACACATTCAAGCGGCTAAAATGAATACCCACTTGCAAAATGCAACAAGAGGACAGTGCCATGTCAGCCAACCCAACCCCAGCACCGCCACACGACACACCGTGCCATGTCATGCTATTTGCAGGTAAACAAAGTAATCCCCACAACATGACACTAGTGTCACTATGTACAGTGTCCCTATTAGAAACCTGCAACACCTGAAATGCTCACAGCAATGCCGGACCAACAACATACTTGAGAACGTACTACCATTAACATGACATCACAAATGTTACATATTAGTAGTCTCACCACCTGGAAATGCCTGCACTCCCACCACTACCAACTGTGCAGTGTTGGCGCCATGTAGAGTTGTAGGTGCACTGCTGCCAACATGGACCCCATCTCCAGACTAGAGGTCCTTGTGTAGACATGAGGAAGGGACCTGCAAATTGGGAGGTAGACACAGAAGATGAGTTACACATCAATGCAACATGCAGTGTACAACACAACAGCAATATGCACTAGGAATGTATACACAGTATTGACTACAGACTGCCCACACAGCTCATGGGAGTCCAACGTCACTGTGTAATTCACTGTCACTTGGGCACACCCTTTGCAAGCCCATGGAAACGGGAAGCAGGAGGGGTGTGTGTGACTCAAACCAAAGTATCTGAACCAAATACATTACAAGCCTGCATGTGCCCAGCCACAATGCAGCGTATGCCCACAGGAACCACGGAAGCCAACAAATCGTCCCAAAAAAATAGGGAATAAAATAAATAAAAATAAAAATAAAAATAAGAAACAATCAAAAATGGCCATTGATGGGCCCAGGGGGGTTGGGGAGGCCACCCAGGAGGTCCGAGGACAGGATGCACACCAGAACCCACCTGCGTGGATCCTGGGAAAATAAAACACCTCCATGGGCTCATGGCCCACACGGCTACCCTATTGTGGGAGTATCACTGCTGTCGCTATTATCACCCTGTGCAGCTGCATCCGGAGGTGGTTGCACTATGGGAGGCAGCCCACGCAAGGCCCTAGTCTGCTCCTCCATGGCTGCAAGCATGCGGGTGTGGTAGGTCTGGTTCTGGAGGATGATTGTGCGGAGGTCCCCATGCAACAACTCACGGGATGCCCGGACCTCCGCCCTCGTTGCCTGCATCTCAGCTGAGAGCGTACGGGTGAGACGCTCCAGCTGCTGTTCTGTCCTTTGGTGTGTTGAAGCCTCAAGCTCAACAAGAGTCGTCCTGAGGTGAAGGAGCTCCTGCCTCAGGGCTTCCCTGTGGCCCTGGGACTCAATGGAGATGGCCTCCTGCAGAGTCGCCAGTGCCGCCCGCCTGTCCCTGTTGGACCCCAACATGTCCTCCCTGTGTGACTGGCAGATGGAGTCGGTTGCCTGCTCTAGTCGCTCCATCAGCCTTTCTGGGGGGACAATGGAAGTGGCCACCCTATCCATGGCCTGAGCCATCATCTCGGATGATGCAGCCTGTTGGGTTGCCATACCGTAAATGGATTGCTCCCATGCGGTATTGCCAGGTGGCGTACGGCCACCACGTCGGCGGGCACCACACCTGTCTGGGGCAAGGCGAACTGCGCCTTGCTGTGCCGGCACTGCCTGAGGCTGCAGGACTGCATTCCCCCTCTGATCTGCTGGCCCAGGAACAGGATCAGATGTCGCGGAGTGTGACCCTGCATCCGTAACCACCAAAGGCGTAGCTGCCAACACTGACATCCCCATGGAGGGTTCTGACCCTGGTGCAGGTGGGTGAGACAGAACAGAATCCCTCCCTGGAACACTCACCTGCGACGGCACGTAGGTCTCATCCGAATCAACACCTGAGTACAGCTCGGGGGAGGTGCAGCCAGAGACACCCCTTGAGAGCACGACCTGCAGCACTTGTGGGTTCTCCCCCACCACCACACCACGTCCCTCACTGGTGGTTGGTCGGCCCTCGGACCCCTCCTGGGTCTGCACCATCTCCACAACCCCAGCAGTATCAGGTGCGTCTTCCCCTGCAAAGACATAAAAACAAAGAAATGGAAACAGGCATTAGCACCATGGCACACAATGAGGGCTGAGAAGCAAGAGAACCAGTACTTGATTGACACATGTCCCACATGACTAAAACCCTCCCATGCATGCACCCTCACTGTGTATGAAGTGCAGGCAAATGGCACACACTGATGACACCAAGATGGAAGATGAACACATTTTCTGCATGCTGCCTGGCAGTGGCATCACACATTGGCCTGTGATTGCCAGGTGAAACACACATGCCATCACACAGATGGCATGTACCATTGCTATTGAGTGAAGATGGAGAGGAGGGCAGCACCTATTCATTCAGTCCAGTTCCCGCATGTAATCGCTTTTCTAATTCTAACAGGTCAGATTTTTCACCTGGAGCTGCCAGTCTGAAATGGTCCAATTGCACAGGGACATGTGTGTACAAATGATATCCAGGTAACAAAGTCACTCCACTTTACCATAGCCATGTCAGACATGTGACTAGTGGACAGCGACATGCCTAGTAAAAGTGGGGGAATGCAAACAATCTGACTGAATGAACAGTGAAAAATAAGCAACTATGTTGTGGCAAGGTGACACTTCAAGGGCAACTGGCGTGCAGTTGGGCTAGATGTCTACTGTTGGCAGAAGGGATACTGCTATGGCCAAATGCAGCTGCGCAGGAAGGATTGCATGAAGCACATGGCTGACCCATACGACTCAGGCGCACACACTCTCACCTGGCACACAAACAGAAGCCCTCACACACACACCATGCACATGGATGACACACACATGCATGTGCACTCACCGGACAATGCCTCGTAATCAGCCAGATCTCCCACGCCTTGGATCTGTTCCTCCGTGACGTAGGTCCCAGCGACTGACTCATGTGGGGTGAGTTCCATGTCTACTACTGGAGACCCACCTCCAGTCACTAGAGTTGCGGCATGACTTGAGGCCAGCTTACTCTTTGCCCTGCGCTTTAGGTCATTCCAGCGCTTATAGCAATCATTGGCTGTGCGCCTCACGATTCCAAGGGCACTTACGATGTCCGCAACGGTCTGCCAGTGTGCCTGGCGTTGTGCAGGTGTGGTCTTGGATCCTGCAACAATGACCATCTCGTTGTCATGTGCGGACACATACTCGACAAGTGCATTCAGTTCGTCATCCGTGAAGCTGGGCTTCCTGGACGGGCCGGACTGTGTAGCCATGTCTGGGGCATCAGCCTGTGCCGGACGAGCACTCTTCCTCTTCCGCTTGGAAGGTGGTGGTGATCCTGAGTGTCCTGCGCCGCTCTGGACACTAGGGGCAGGAGCCCTGGTGGACTCTGTATCAGGAGTGTGGGATTGCACACTCAGCATGGGAGTTGGTGCAGGCATTGGCTCTAGTGTGATGGTGTCAGGGGGAATGTCAGCAGCATGGACTAGGACCGACACTGTCCTGGCTGGGTGTGTGAGGGCTGGGGTGGATGGAGCCGCAGCTGCCCCTGCAGCCTCTCCGCCCTGCCTCCTTGGTGCTGCAGATGACCTTGCTGGCCCAGATGCACGTGGCATGGTGACATCAACGTGCACCAGCGCACGTGTCATAGGCCTGCTGACCTGGAAGTCAGCCATGGAGTCAGCCAGATCTGGTGCCACAATGGGCTGGTCCAACAAGGGCTGAGCATGGATGGTGTCAGCCACATCAGCCTCAACGGGAGGGGGGGGGATTATGGGTGCCCTTGACTGGTCCTCCACACATGGGGGGACAGGCTCACCCTGCAAGTAACGACCACGTCCCCTACCGGATCCACCACGGCCACCACTTGTGGCTCTTCCACCTTTGCCACCCTTACGGAATCCTCGCCTCCCAGCCATGGCACTGATGTAAATGTGCGTATGGGAGTGGCTGTAAACTATTGTCCTGGGCAATAGGGGGTCAAAGGGGTTGGGTACCAGATGGTAATTGTACCCTAGTGCTCTTGCAAGGCTGATTGTAACCCCTGGGGAAAGATGACGGGTCACGCTACGCACAGGAGCCCCAAAAAAGGGAGATGACGTGCACGCAACCCCTCCTAGACCACGTGTGCAGAAAGAAAAACCTGCACTATGCTGTGGCACCCAGTAACACAAGAATGAACGTATGCGTGTCACACGCAGCCTAGAATGACCTCTGAAGGGGTAGGCTACACACGGGGCAAGCACAGATGTTAGATACGTGCGTGACTCACCGTCTGCCTGGTAAACGAGCGTGTAAAAGGAGCACGTTTGGTTGGCAACACCCCCGCCAAAAGAAGATTTGTACGCTGTCTGAGGAGACAGGACAACAGTAGAAGGGAACACTGTTTGAGGGAACAGGCCCAGGTAAACCAGTAAAAGCGAAAAAAGAGAAAAAGCTGTCAGAGGTAACAGGAAATACGAACTTGAAACGCCGTGAAGTTAATCGCGTGTGAAACGACAAGAAGTACAGAATTCACCCACTCGCTCTCCACGAAAAGCACGTACAAGGAAAACGTGTTCTACACGTACCTTTTATACAGGCCCACACGTCCAGCGTCACTTACGCGGCGTGTACGCGCTAGGGCCATTTCCACCAATTACATGCTTTGTCACTTCTGCGTGTAGGGCCATTTCCACCAATTACACGCTTTGTCACTTTTGCGTGTAGGGCCATTTCCACCAATCACACGCTTTGTCACTTCTGCGTGTAGGGCCATTTCCACCAATCACACGCGATTACACTCTGACGTGCAGTCTTTCCACGTGTGCTCTGTCATCACGTGCTGTGTGGGAAACACCTGTGCGGGTCACGTCACAGACGCGCTGAGGGCCTTTCCTCGGTTTTCACGCTGACGTGCAGGATGTTCACGTGCCAAATCACTCCGTACCAAGCTGGCCACGCGTACGCACACGGAATACCACGCTCCTGCCCTGAAGGCCGAACTACTGCCCCCCAGAGCCCCGAGCACGCTCCCACCTGCTGCTGCCTGACTGCCTGCTGCCCCTGCACTGCTGGGGGGTGGGGGTGGTGGGAGACATGGGTGGGGGCCTGGTGGAGGCTGCCCCTGGTGGCTGGGGGGTGGGGGTGGTGGGTGACATGGGTGGGGGCCTGGTGGAGTGTGCCCATGGTGGCAGGGGGGTGGGGATGGTGGGAGACATGAGTGGGGGCCTGGTGGAGGCTGCCCCTGGTGGCTGGGGGTGGTGGGAGACATGGGTGGGGGTCTGGTGGAGGCTGCCCCTGGTGGCTGGGGGGTGGGGGTGGTGGGTGACATGGGTGGGGGCCTGGTGGAGGATGCCCCTGCACTGCTGGGGGTTGGGGTTGTGGGAGACATGGGTTGGACATGGGTGGGGGCCTGCTGGCAGGTGCCCCACAGTGCTGGGGGGTGGGGGTGGTGGGAGACATGAGTGGGGGCCTGGTGGAGGCTGCCCCTGCATTGCTGGGGGGTGGGGGTGGTGGGAGACATGGGTGGGGGCCTGGTGGAGGGTGCCCCTGGTGGCGGGGGGGTGGGGGTGATAGGGGACATGAGTGTGGGCCTGGTGGAGGCTGCCCCTGCACTGCTGGGGGGTGGGGGTGGTGGGAGACATGGGTGGGGGCCTGGTGGAGGCTGCCCCTGCACTGCTGGGGGGTGGGGGTGGTGGGAGACATGGGTGGGGCAACGCTGGCAGGTGCCCCACAGTGCTGGGGGGTGGGGGTGGTGGGAGACATGAGTGGGGGCCTGGTGGAGGGTGCCCCTGGTGGCTGGGGGGGTGGGGGTGGTGGGAGACATGGGTGGGGGCCTAGTGGAGGATGCCCCTGCACTGCTGGGGGGTGGGGGTGGTGGGTGACATGGTGGGGGCCTGCTGGCAGGTGCCCCACAGTGCTGGGGGTGGGGGTGGTGGGAGACATGGGTGGGGGCCTGGTGGAGGGTGCCCCTGGTGGCTGGGGGGTGGGGGTGGTGGGTGACATGGGTGGGGGCCTGGTGGAGGGTGCCCCACAGTGCTGGGGAGTGGGGGTGGTGGGAGACATGGGTGGGGGCCTGGTGGAGGATGCCCCTGCACTGCTGGGGGGTGGGGGTGGTGGGTGACATGGGTGGGGGCCTGCTGGCAGGTGCCCCACAGTGCTGGGGGGTGGGGGTGGTGGGAGACATGGGTGGGGGCCTGGTGGAGGGTGCCCCTGGTGGCTGGGGGGTGGGGTTGGTGGGTGACATGGGTGGGGGCCTGGTGGAGGGTGCCCCACAGTGCTGGGGGGTGGGGGTGGTGGGAGACATGAGTTGGGCATGAGTGGGGGCCTGGTGGAGGGTGCCCCTGGTGGCTGGGGGGTGGGGGTGGTGGGTGACATTGGTGGGGGCCTGGTGGAGGATGCCCCTGCACTGCTGGGGGGTGGGGGTGGTGGGAGACATGGGTTGGACATGGGTGGGTGCCTGCTGGCAGGTGCCCCACAGTGCTGGGGGGTGGGGGTGGTGGGAGACATGAGTGGGGGCCTGGTGGAGGCTGACCATGCACTGCTGGGGGGTGGGGGTGGTGGGAGACATGAGTGGGGGCCTGGTGGAGGCTGCCCCTGCACTGCTGGGGGGTGGGGGTGGTGGGTGACATGGGTGGGGGCCTGGTGGAGGCTGCCCCTGCACTGCTGGGGGGTGGGGGTGGTGGGTGACATGGGTGGAGGCCTGGTGGTGGCTGCCCCTGCACTGCTGGGGGGTGGGGGTGGTGGGAGACATGGGTGGGGGCCTGGTGGAGGATGCCCCTGCACTGCTGGGGGGTGGGGGTGGTGGGTGACATGGGTGGGGGCCTGCTGGCAGGTGCCCCACAGTGCTGGGGGGTGGGGGTAGTGGGAGACATGGGTGGGGGCCTGGTGGAGGGTGCCCCTGGTGGCTGGGGGGTGGGGGTGGTGGGTGACATGGGTGGGGGCCTGGTGGAGGGTGCCCCACAGTGCTGGGGAGTGGGGGTGGTGGGAGACATGGGTGGGGGCCTGGTGGAGGATGCCCCTGCACTGCTGGGGGGTGGGGGTGGTGGTTGACATGGGTGGGGGCCTGATGGCAGGTGCCCCACAGTGCTGGGGGGTGGGGGTGGTGGGAGACATGGGTGGGGGCCTGGTGGAGGGTGCCCCTGGTGGCTGGGGGTGGGGTTGGTGGGTGACATGGGTGGGGGCCTGGTGGAGGGTGCCCCACAGTGCTGGGGGGTGGGGGTGGTGGGAGACATGAGTTGGGCATGAGTGGGGGCCTGGTGGAGGGTGCCCCTGGTGGCTGGGGGGTGGGGGTGGTGGGTGACATTGGTGGGGGCCTGGTGGAGGATGCCCCTGCACTGCTGGGGGGTGGGGGTGGTGGGAGACATGGGTTGGACATGGGTGGGTGCCTGCTGGCAGGTGCCCCACAGTGCTGGGGGGTGGGGGTGGTGGGAGACATGAGTGGGGGCCTGGTGGAGGCTGCCCCTGCACTGCTGGGGGGTGGGGGTGGTGGGAGACATGAGTGGGGGCCTGGTGGAGGCTGCCCCTGCACTGCTGGGGGGTGGGGGTGGTGGGTGACATGGGTGGGGGCCTGGTGGAGGCTGCCCCTGCACTGCTGGGGGGTGGGGGTGGTGGGTGACATGGGTGGAGGCCTGGTGGTGGCTGCCCCTGCACTGCTGGGGGGTGGGGGTGGTGGGAGACATGGGTGGGGGCCTGGTGGAGGATGCCCCTGCACTGCTGGGGGGTGGAGGTGGTGGGTGACATGGGTGGGGGCCTGGTGGAGGGTGCCCCACAGTGCTGGGGGGTGGGGGTGGTGGGAGACATGAGTTGGGCATGAGTGGGGGCCTGGTGGAGGGTGCCCCTGGTGGCTGGGGGGTGGGGGTGGTGGGTGACATGTGTGGGGGCCTGGTGGAGGATGCCCCTGCACTGCTGGGGGGTGGGGGTGGTGGGAGACATGGGTTGGACATGGGTGGGGGCCTGCTGGCAGGTGCCCCACAGTGCTGGGGGGTGAGGGTGGTGGGAGACATGAGTGGGGGCCTGGTGGAGGCTGCCCCTGCACTGCTGGGGGGTGGGGGTGGTGGGAGACATGAGTGGGGGCCTGGTGGAGGCTGCCCCTGCACTGCTGGGGGGTGGGGGTGGTGGGTGACATGGGTGGGGGCCTGGTGGAGGCTGCCCCTGCACTGCTGGGGGGTGGGGGTGGTGGGTGACATGGGTGGGGGCCTGGTGGTGGCTGCCCCTGCACTGCTGGGGGGTGGGGGTGGTGGGAGACATGGGTGGGGGCCTGGTGGAGGATGCCCCTGCACTGCTGGGGGGTGGGGGTGGTGGGAGACATGGGTTGGGCATGAGTGGGGGCCTGGTGGAGGGTGCCCCTGGTGGCTGGGGGGTGGGGGTGGTGGGAGACATGAGTGGGGGCCTGGTGGAGGGTGCCCCTGGTGGCTGGGGGGTGGGGGTGGTGGGAGACATGGGTGGGGGCCTGCTGGCAGGTGCCCCACAGTGCTGGGGGGTGGGGGTGGTGGGAGACATGATTGGGGGCCTGGTGGAGGGTGCCCCTGGTGGCTGGGGGGGTGGGGGTGGTGGGAGACATGGGTGGGGGCCTGGTGGAGGCTTCCCCTGCACTGCTGGGGGGTGGGGGTGGTGGGTGACATGGGTGGGGGCCTGCTGGGAGGTGCCCCACAGTGCTGGGGGGTGGGGGTGGTGGGAGACATGGGTGGGGGCCTGGTGGAGGGTGCCCCTGGTGGCTGGGGGGTGGGGGTGGTGGGTGACATGGGTGGGGGCCTGGTGGAGGGTGCCCCACAGTGCTGGGGGGTGGGGGTGGTGGGAGACATGAGTTGGGCATGAGTGGGGGCCTGGCGGAGGGTGCCCCTGGTGGCTGGGGGGTGGGGGGGTGGGTGACATGGGTGGGGGCCTGGTGGAGGATGCCCCTGCACTGCTGGGGGGTGGGGGTGGTGGGAGACATGGGTTGGACATGGTTGGGGGCCTGCTGGCAGGTGCCCCACAGTGCTGGGGGGTGGGGGTGGTGGGAGACATGAGTGGGGGCCTGGTGGAGGCTGCCCCTGCACTGCTGGGGGGTGGGGGTGGTGGGAGACATGAGTGGGGGCCTGGTGGAGGCTGCCCCTGCACTGCTGGGGGGTGGGGGTGGTGGGTGACATGGGTGGGGGCCTGGTGGAGGCTGCCCCTGCACTGCTGGGGGGTGGGGGTGGTGGGTGACATGGGTGGGGGCCTGGTGGTGGCTGCCCCTGCACTGCTGGGGGGTGGGGGTGGTGGGAGACATGGGTGGGGGCCTGGTGGAGGATGCCCCTGCACTGCTGGAGGGTGGGGGTGGTGGGAGACATGGGTTGGGCATGAGTGGGGGCCTGGTGGAGGGTGCCCCTGGTGTCTGGGGGGTGGGGGTGGTGGGAGACATGAGTGGGGGCCTGGTGGAGGCTGCCCCTGCACTGCTGGGGGGTGGGGGTGGTGGGAGACATGGGCGGGGGCCTGGTGGAGGCTGCCCCTGCACTGCTGGGGGTGGGGGTGGTAGGAGACATGGGTGGGGGCCTGGTGGTGGGTGCCCCTGGGGGGTGGGGGTGCAGGGGGACATGAGCAGGTGTGCAGGGTAGTCCCCTGTTTTGTGGGCTGCCTGCAGGGGCCGTGGAGGGTGTACAGGGAACACCTGTGAGGACCCACCCAGCCTAATCGCGTGTGATAATTCCCACGCACCCCTGTAATACACGTACCCAGCAAAATGGCGTGTGATAATTCCCACACACCCCTGTAATTCATGTACCCTGCCAAATCGCGTGTGATAATTCCCGCGTACCCCTGTATTACACGTGCCCTGGCTAATCGCATGTAAGACTTCACGCGTACCCCTGTAATACACGTTCCCTGGACAATCGCGTGTTGAACTTCCCGCGTACCCCTGTAATACACGTACCCTGGACAATCGCGTGTTGAACTTCCCGCGTACCCCTGTAATACACGTACCCTGGCTAATCGCGTGTAAAACTTCCCGCGTACTCCTGATATGAAGGTTGCCCGCTTTGCGTTCCTTGTTTGGCAGCCCTGTAAACTGGACCACTACTGGTCCAGGGTTAGCGCAGCCCTTTGCGATGATTTAGCGATGTTGATGGCTTTTCCTTGCGCGAGGGCGTTCTTGGGGGCGTTACTGGCGCTGCTGCAGGGTCGCTGCGATTCTCTGCGCCACGGCTGGTTTGGGAGCATGAAATCCATGAATACGCTGTGCGCGGAAATCGGTTTTAGCACACGTGCCTGGCGCACACAATCGCACGCGGACACTCTGCGCCAGCCGCTTGCGACACTTTTCTGCGAAATTCTATGAATTACCCTGCTAGTCAGAGAAATATTATCCTATATCTTGGAAGATCAAGCTGACACACGTATTCACAAAATGACGATTCCTACTCGCTCATGCTACGGCATATACTTATATTTCAAACTAGCATGAAATCAAATGTCAAGTTCACCCCTCTTAACATTCTGTTAATTTCCACCCTAAACATGAACAAACACAACTCCTATATTAACTAGAAATCACTAACAAACATAGTTTAATTGCTCCTACGTTTGAAAGTAAAACCTTAAAAAGGCTGGAGAATATGCAATTGCTTTCTGACAATATAAAATAATTTTTTGCATATGTTTAGTTCACAGAATGCCTTGTTTTTCTTAGCCAGGTCTGCCTTGATCTGTGCTCTGTCTGAAAGCCCTTTCACTTGATACATGTTTTCTACCTCTATCACTTGCTGCCCTGGCGAATTCTGACTTCTTTAGCACACCCATCGCAGGCAACTCATCTCCTAGATAATCCATGTTCAAAGTGCAAAATCTTGATGTTTTGTTTTCTTTTCTTCAGGTCAGTGCAGTGCACCATTAGCATACTTTCACAAAATGGTGTATGAATCTTGCACCTTTCTAGAGAATTCTCTGCCATTCCCACTGCATAGACGCTCAATAGCTACCTTTTGTTTTACTAATAGGGCACAAAAATCAGCATTATAAATACAAATCAATTCAGCTGATATTATAGATTTTTGCACATGTGTAAGTACAATTACTTCTAGGGCAAACATTGCCATAGAGCAAGAATTAGATTATGTTAATGTATTTTTGGACTACGGCAATAGTCTGCACTAGTTGCCCTAGTCATATGTCGCTCTTTGCCTGGTGCAAAAAGCCATTGAAATATCGGTTTGTGTACCAGGATAAATATGTACATTGTGCAAATTCAACTTTTACCAGTGCACATTTTCTGAAGTAAGACTTAGGGGGTAATTCATAGAATTCGGCGCACAAGAGGCGCACGCGGCTGGCGCATAGAGTGCGCGTTGCGGCAGCCTGCGCCAGCCGTGTGCGCCAAAACCCATTTCAATGCACATCGTATTCATGGATTTCAACATCCATGACCAGCCATGGCGCAGAGCGGTGCAGCGACCCTGCAGCAGTGCCAGTAATGCCCCCAATCCCGTCCCGTGCGCCAAAACATCGCACAAATCTCCTACATGGCGCAAAGGCCAGGGGACCAGCATACAGCCCCCTCAAAAACAAAAACGCAGGTAAAGGTCCACGCGCACCCCTCGGAATACATGTACCCCTCTCGTGCTATCGAAAAATGCATGCAAAACTCCCCGTGCACCCATTGGAATACACGTATCTGGGCCACACTAGCGAAAACAGAAGTCACAGACGGGCTTCCTGGCTAAGGGCCTTTCCTCGAATTACACGGTGATGTGCTGTTTTTTCACATGCCAAATCACTCTGTATCAAGCTGGCCATGCGACAACACACGAAAGACCATGCTGCTGCCCAGAAGGCCAAATTACTGCCCCCCAGAGCCCTGAGCAGCCTCCCACAAGCCATCTGCTGCTGCCTGCCTGCCTGCTGCTACCGTGCCATGCCATTTGGTGCCTGCACATCTGCCATCTGCATGGGTCCAGTTGCAGTGACCATCCCTGCTGGAACAGAAGACTCCTGACTGAAATACCATCCCTCCACATCCAGCCCCAGGACCCAGTTGCCCACCCACACCTGCCTCGGGGGATGCCATGTCCGACACAACACCTACCGCCAGTGGCAACCCCCAGCCAGAGAGTCAGAGGGCTACAGCTTCAGTGAAAAGGAAGTTGGTATCCTGGTGGTATCCTGGTGGAGCATTATGATGCTCTCTTCGGAAGACCATGCGCCGACAAGGAAGGACGGAAGAGGATCTGGAAGGACATAGTGGGTGCCATCAACGCGGAGGGGGTGGCACCCTGCGACATCAAAGACGTCCAGAAGGGCTGTGTCTGTGGGAGCAAGGGTAAGGAGGGTGGTGGGCAGGACTGGAAGGGTGGTAGCGGCCCTTGCCGGGCACAGGCAGCCTTCTACCAAGTATCCCAGGCATGTTCTCCATCCTTTTCACAGAACTGAAACCCTCGGACGGAGAACAGCCCAGATACTACGTTTCCCAGCAGGCCGTGTGCAACATAAGCCTGCTGGAGTGAGGACAGCCACTCCCCCGCCCGCACCAACGTGCATACGCGAGCACTGCCCAAGGAACGCGGCTCACAATTCTGACCAGCAAAGAGGAAGGATGTGTAGTTAGGAGCTCCTGTGGCAAGCCTTCCGTGGGGCACCCACCCGCCGCCTGCAGAGACCCCAGGCCCACCGTACACATTAAGATAAGTGCCACTTGATAAAGACGTGCGCAGCCCGCTCCCTAATCTGAAAGGGCTGGTTTGAAAGGGCCGGTTTCAGAAGGCACCGGCATTCCGGAACAGCGGAAAGCATGAAAAGGGGAAGCTAGGCTCTCCCGAATAACCCTGCATGGGAACGAAACCTTTGACTCACACGAATTAACCTGCATGAGAGTGGAACAGATTCCCACCGCATGTGTCCATAGAGACATGTCATAATTTGCATGAGCCCGGGCTAAGACACTAAATAAGTTAGAGTCACGCTGGTGTATGCGTGCCCATACTGACGTTCTCCTTGCTCCTTTCAGAGGAAAAACACACTGGAGGTGCTGCCGAAGCCAAACTGCTCCAAGGTGACATGAAAGGACATTGTCTAGAACTGAAGACCGAAGCTAAGTGTTGGGTTTAATACCTAGCGTATTGCATGGGGTAATGTGATATTCACTGAGTGCATGAAGTAAATGCAGAACTCTTAAACTGAATGGTAAAGTTAAGCTCTGAAAAACCTTGCATGAAGTAATGTAGGGAAGTGCACAGAACATACGAGAGGCAGAAGAATAGTATGCACAGTGTCCTGGTTTAGGGGCTCCAGCACAAAGGCCCCCTACAGACTTTGGGGCACTTTGTATGCTCCTTGGCTCCTGCAAGGGCGGAGCACTGCAGAGCCAGGAGCAGGAGCCAAGGAGCATGTGAACCCAAACTCCCCCAACCCATCCACAACACCTCCTGAAACCTCTTTCCGGTGTACCTAACTTCCTCTACCTATCCACTCTGCGGACCCTAACCCTCTTTCCCCAAGGGTCAAGGTGGCCTGCGTTTCCCTCTCCCAGGTGCCAAGACCTAAAGGGGAGGGAGGTATTTGTGCTGCCTCTGCACCAGGAAGAACCAGGACCTGACAGGATGGGAGGACTACAAGTCAAGGATCCTCACGAAGGCCCAGCGCCTCTTGGAAGCAGAGGATGCAGTGGGGCGCCGGGGTCAGTTTACCACCCTGCAGATAAGGGCCCTGGAGCGCATTTGCCCAACACTTCACCACCAGATCCTCAGCTTGCAGGCACGTCTGGAGTCAAGCGGTAAGTGGCCATGCACTCACATTTAAAAAAGGGCATGTTGCAGTGTGCTGGTAGTTAGCTACTTGGCTGCATGTGTGAAATGGGTCATGTTTGGATGTGTGTGTGCAGGGACATGATGGTGCCAAATGTGAGTCCAGTCAAGCATGACCCATGTGGATGGTGAATGTGTAACAATGCATAATGCGGAGCAGCATGCGGAACACACACATGTATGCATGCCTGTGTCTGTAATTTGACATGTTTGGGGTGTGAGAGATGTGTGCTGTTGTCACGGACATGCATGATGTACATGTCCGTGTCTTTAAGTAGTGTGTGCACCATGGATGCATGACGCATGTCGGTGACGATGTGTTGATTCACTGATACAGCCTAGTCATCCCTGTATCCACTGTGTCCGGGGGTATACCGGGCCAAATGCATGACCCTCCGGTGATGTGTGTGCATGTGACCAGCATGTCTTATGGTGATTGTGAGAATCAGCCCACCATTGGATGCAACCACGGTGCCTTGGACATGGATGCCAAAGTGTGTTGCATGTGCTATGCCTGTTCCTGCATGTGTGTTGCCTGCACTGACCCATGTGTTGTGGAGGGACATGATGGAAGTGACGTTTGACAGTGCCACTCATGTGCCATTGCTTTGTGTCTAGGAGACTATAGTTCAGTACCCTGATGCTTGTGTTCAATGTCTCCCTTTACACAGCGGCGAGTGAAGAAGAGGGCGGAGACGGCGCTGTGGTGGAAAGCGACAGGGATGCCTCCACTGGCCGGCAATGCAAGGCCCAGACAACCTCCCAGGAAATAGCATCAACTGGGAGCGAGGGGACTGGTGCCGCTCTGCCACTACGGCTGCAGCGGAAGGGGCGGATGAGCCCCCACAGGGGCTTGCAACGGCGGAAGATGGTGCAGAGCCATCCAGGTTGGTGGTGGGTATAGAGGAGTAGGAGGCCGCTACAGAGCCGCAGATGGGGCCTGGTGGGGCTGGTACCACTGGTGCAAGTAGTGCAGTCCAGGGCAGGGCAGGAGACAGCACAGTTCGCTGCAGCGCTGCCTGTGCATGTCTCTGTCCCTGACACTGTGACTGCTTCACCATGCACCAGCTAGGATGCCCCGTCCCAGGCCCGTCCACAGGTAGGGCGGAGGTGCATGTCATCTGGCACTCCTCTACCTGTGGACAAGGGGAGTCGTGACTGGATGGAGTCCGTCCTGATTGATATCGCACTGCGCACACGTGACATTTGTGATGACGTGCATGCTTCCCGGGGGGACCACGCACGTCAACACGGAGAGCTGTGTGCCAACGTGGCCCAGTTGAGAGGGTCCATTTTCAGGAGTTTCTTCCATGTGTCGGCCAATTTTGCAGCCCTAACCTGCTCTGTGCACACCATTCGCCAGTCGTTCTCCATGCCATCTTCCAGCCGAGATGCCACCAGGGCCCCCAGTGGATCTGCCCCCACCAATGCATGTCGAGAGTCGGAGGTCCAGCAGGGGCGGACACCCACCAAGACACTCCCAATCCAGGGTCCTCCTGCCCTCTGGCAGATGCCTGCCCCTGTGATGTTGTTGTCAATGAGGCATTTGAAAGGACGTGCATTGTCCACATGAGAACCCTGCACGTCATTCCGAGTGCCAATTTAATGCAATGCCACCCCAGCCCGGACAGGCTCAACACAGTCCTGGATTGCTACATCCACAGGGAGAGGAAGGCCAGTTGTTGTGTGCGCATCCCCTCCCCGAAAACGGGTCTGGACAAAGGCATCCCTGCTGATGCTGGATGAAGCAGTCACAGGATCGGGGACAGGATTACACACAGGCACCTCAGCGGCTGCCTATGCTGCCTCCTGTCCCTGCCCCTGGACTGCAACACTAGCACAAGTGGAATCCCCCTCCATGCCCCATGCGTGGGCCTTCCACGGCCTCCTCTTCAACTGAACCCCCCAGCAACCCGGATGACTCCGTGCCATCTTCCTCCATAGGCCCCTATGGGGTCTCAGCTGCCCCTTCTGCTGCCGAGGAGTCCACCTCCGACCTCCGCCTCTTGGACCTTCCCTCGCCAGTTGCGGCCGTGGACACGGCACCATACTCCTCGCTCCCCGAAGAGATGACAACCCGGGAGGGGAGCTGGGCCTTGCGTCTCCACAGCACCGCCTCCGCCCTCTTCATCAGTTGACGCTGCAGACAGGGAGAGACATAACACAGGCATCAGGGCACTGTACAATGGTCTGATACACACATGCCAGTTGCACATGAGTGGCAGTGTCAAACTTCACAGATGCCAACACATGCCCCAACACACATATCATTTGAACCCATACACATTCGCAGGAATATAGCAACAGGCAGCACCACCCATACACATACAACAGCATGAGCATCCGAAGGTTATCCTGATATCACATGCAACACGGGGAGTGCCGAACACATGCACACACGCCACCAGACATACATGCATCTCTACATCTCAAGCACCTGTCACAGTGAAATCATTGGCAACTATGTCACATCTGCCAATCAGACTCCTACATGTCGGTGTCACATGCATCCATGGTGTATCACAGTCGCACACATGTCAAATACACACACACGCACATGTACACCATGCACGTACATGAAGGTGGAACCAGCATCCATGTGTCACACCCCAACCATGCCATAGTACATACACAGAAAGGCAAACATGTGTGCATCCGAACATGCATTTGGGCATCATGCATTTGAACACATACACCATTGATGTGCCTCACACATGACTGCACTCACATGCAGCAGACTTATGTCCCTGTACATACACATCCATACATGGACCTTTCAAGACATATGTCCAAGCTGCACACTCCTGGCAGATCTCAACATGTACTGCGCCCAATCAGTACGCATGGACACTTACCGCTCGACTCCAGATGGGTCTGCCTCTGAAGGACCTGGAGGTAGAGTGCTGGGCGTATACATTCCAGGACACTCATCTGGTTGTTGGTAAGGCGCCGGGCCTTGCTGAGGGTCCTGGACCTGAAGTCCTCCCAGCGCTTCCGGACGTGTTGTATGTCATGGGCTGCCACCCCCTTCATGTTGATGGCAGCCACGATGTCCTTCCAGATCCTCTTCCGTCCTTCATTGTCAGCGCATGGTCTTCCGAAGAGGGCATCATAATGCACCAGTACTTGCTCCACCAGGATACCAACTTCTGCGGCACTGAAGCTCGTAGCCCTCTGCCTCTCTGGCTGGGGGTTGCAAGTGGTCTCTGATGGTGTTTCCCCCGACATGGCACTCCCGAGACAGGTGTGGGTGGGCAACTGGGTCCTGGTGCTGTGCTGTGGAGCGATGGAACTTCAGTCAGGAGTCTTCTGTTCCAGCAGGGGTGGTCACAGCAACTAGACTCCTGCAGATGGCTGACGTGCAGGCACCCAATAGCAGGGCACATGTCCAGCAGGCAGGCAGCAGCAGATGGCTGGTGGGAGTCGGCTCAGGGCTCTGGGAGGCAGTAATTCGGCCTTCTGGGCATGACCGTGGTCTTCCGTGTGTTGTCACGTGGCCAGCTTGATACAGAGTGATTTTTTCTGGGCAGGAGCGTGGTCTTCTGTGTGTTGTCACGTGGCCAGCTTGATACAGAGTGATTTGGCACGTGAACAAATTGCATGTCAGCGTGTAATTCGAGGAAGGGTCCTTAGCGCGCAAGCGCGTCTGTGATGTAACACGCGTGGCTGTTTCCCTCGTGACAGGTGCATAGTGAATCAGCACAGGAAAAAACAGCATGTCCGCTTGTTAATGCGTGTAATTCGAGACAAGGGCCTAAGCGCGTAAGTGGAGTGATGCTTGTGCGTGCTTCCCTCAGCACGGGTTAAAGGTGAGCGGGGCCAGCAGTTCGCTGTACGTGCCTTTTGTGGAGACTGACGTGTGTTGCTACTTCTGGTTGTTTTGCACGCCATCACAACTTCACAGCGGATCAAGGATGTATCTCTTCTTTTGGTGGGGGTATTGGCTACGCGTGTTTTTCATTATCACGCTAGTCAGACGGTGAGTTGCACATGCTATTTTTCCCACTGCGGGTGCCCCTATGTATTGCGTACCTGTTTTCGAGGTTATAGTAGCCTGCGTGTCCCACACGTACGTGTTTTTCGTGTCCCTGGGTGCCACCGCGTACTTCATAAGGTTAATTCCACACGTGGGCTACCGGGGGTTGTGTGCATGGTTTTACTGCAGCTTTGGAATGTCTGAGTATTGCGTGACCCGTCACTTTATCACCAAGGTCACATACAGCCTTGCAGGTGCAGGGGTGCTGTTAACATCTAGTACCCCACCCCCTTCATCCCAATTGCCCAGGACAATTGTCGTGTACACCTCCCATTGGCAATACTACATCTATACCCACACTACTACATCTGTGCCATGGTTGGGAGGCCACAAAAAGTGAGGGGCGCCTCAGCTGGCCGTACTCCACGTGGCGGGCATGGTCAGGGACTTGGCTGGGGTTACCAGGGAGTAGGGGGACTCCAGGGTGTCCAGGATGGCTGCAGTGGGGGAAGAGGCAGGGGTGCGCCACTTCGGCACAATGTTGTGCCACATGTTGGGGAAGTCATGCCACCACCCACTGTGGCTCTGGGAGATGCAGCTCTTGCATCTGGCACTAGCACCAATGTGACCCGGCAGTCCATTTCATCGACTGCCACTGGCCCAAGGGTAGTGGTAGCTGCAGGTGCAGCTGTGGACACCACCACCCAGGCTCAAGGTCAGCCACCGCATGCTGCGTTGTCACCTGAAGAGTCCCAGGATGATTTTCAGGAGGTCAGGAGGCACACTGTAAGTGCACGCAGGGCTGCCCTGACCAAGGCACATGTCCCTAGGGCAGTATTGTCATCTGCTGCCCGAGCAGCCATGTGTCAGCAAGTACATGGGCAGATGCAGCCGACACCACCCCGGCTGTGAGTCTACCATCCAGGACAGTCCCGGTCAGTGACCTTAGCACAGCAGATGTTTCTGCGCAGGGTCCAGTCAGGGGCAGCCAGCAGCCACCGACGCAAGTCAGGGCTTCCATCCTTGTTCCACCTGCCACTCCCTTGGTTCAATCCACCAGCGCCACTGCCCATACTGATCAGGGCAGCATTTGCCAGTCAGGGTCCGGACCACTGTCCAAGAGGAGGAAGGTTGCACCTGCAGTAGAGGCTGGGACCCCAGACACAGCTCCGCACGTCGAGGAAGAAGCCTTTCTGCGTGCAGGAACTTGACTTCCTTGTGGACTATGTGCAGGACCACAACCGTGATATGCTAGTGGGGCCGAATTGTCACACTACGGCTGCCCAACGTATGTCCCACTGGAAGCAAGTTGCGGATTGAGTGAGTGCATTCGGACATGAGGTGCACACAGCTCAAGAGTGCAGAAAGCGTTGGGATGACCACCGACGCTGTGCTAAGGCAAAGCGTGCTTCCAATTATGCCATGACTGGGTTGACTGGTGGTGGGTCACAGCTCAGGAGGAAGACCTCACTCCGCACGAGTCGATTGTTGTGGAGTTCATACCGGCAGGATTGTACGAAGGAGTGGGAGAGATGGAGGACTTAGATGCCCCGTCCAGTGAGTGTTGTTGCGTGTTTGTCCAGACCATGTGTGGTTTGCTTGTGTAATGTGTTGTGCTTCACTGCCACTACATGTCATGTGTACATGGTTCTCATGTGCGAGTCATGCAATGCTTCACTGATGCGTGCCTGCTGTGCAGCATGCTGGACATGTAGAGCAGATGGGGACTGTCCTCATCACCACACTTGCACCCTACTCACATGCTAGTCACCCGGCTGCCCCTCCGGTCCATGTTCCAGCTCACTGGCCCTTCTGCATGTAGCCAGGGTGTCTTTCCTGTAAGCACTGGGACTATGGCATTGCATGACTGACGTGCATGTGTTTTCTGTCTGCATGCCACTACTTCACGTAGGCATGCTCCTTTGCCCATCCATACCCCTGCACCCCAATTTCACCATGGCACTGGTGGGTATCATATTGGAGTACTGCAATGGCCTGTTCAAGGCTCCTGTGTACATGCACCTTCCCCCTGCCAACCTGCCAGACACATACAGTGGGGTACATCCTTTGTCCTTGATGCAGGGTGTCTCACTCGGACTGTGCAGATGGCAGAAGCTCTGCAGGGACATGAGTGCTCATTCATGCTCCATGTGCATTCCATGCATGCCCCTATGTGTCCTTGACCAGATGATCATTGTAGTACGTGTCCAGGATGACCTACATTTCATGGCATTTGATCATCCATTCCATTCCCACTATGGCTCAGACCTGCATCATGCACATGTTTAGGGTGTCACAGTCTGTGTGGGGCACAGGCCTCCCCCTGTTTCAGGCCTCCTGACTCCGTTCAACTGGTGTAGTGGCTTTTGCACACATGTGTGTACTACTGAGGATTCATCATGTTTCCTGCTTACTGTCCCATTATCATCTGCTGATTTGCCAATTGACTCAGATGATGCAATTGACGCTAGTCAACACTGTCTGCCAATACACAGGTCTCTGGTCACCCTTTCGCTTCCATGCAATGCCTCTCTGCATTTTCACTTAGGGGTGGGGCGGTTTGCTTGTAGCCATGCAACCCATTGCATGCACATTCGATGTGATGCCTGAACTTGCCCTTACACTGCCTTCACGTTTATTGATAGACATCATAATGTACTAGTTCATGTTGACAGTGGGTAAAGTACACATGTTCTGCACTGCATCAACCCGCTTCTGAGCCATGTTACACCGTTCTACATGCCTACTCACTGATGTAATGTCAAAGTGACCTGGCATGTATGGTCAGATTTTCAACCCTTCTCAGTCATGAATGCCACGGGCACAGGTGTATCCTGTGACACATGTACTCAGTAATGGAACTCCCTAGTGGTTGTTTAGCAAAGTTGATTGGTCAACCTGCGGCCTATACCAACTGGCATAGGGCACAGATTGAAAATAGCCTGCCAATCGGGTTGTAATGACTGTGATGCTGCCTTCACGTGTGTTTGTGTACACTTCCACATACATCAAAGCAAGCAGCGTTGTTGCTGCTTGCTTTGCTGTATTGGATGCTGTTCATGTTCACAATACAGGTGTATGGGGAAAGGGGTGTTTTTAAATGCTTTCACATGTACATCTGCAAGCAGCTTCAACGTTGTGTAGTACAACATTGCGACTACTCACTTATGTGCGTGTGAAAGTGTTAATTTACGCACGTGTCTTCTGCAGCTTTTTTGTTGACTTACTAATATGTAGTTGATTGACGTTCATGCTGGTGAGATTTCTGCATTGCGCACGTTATGTTCAACTGGCATAATCCTGAAGGTGCACTGTTGTGCAGTATGTGTATGCCCGGCCCACTTAGCTAATATGGTGGGGCCTGGCCATGGAGATTTTACACAAGGAATGATGGAATAGGGCACATTCATAGCACAATGTGCTCAATCAAGCCCTGAGGGGTGTTGTGGAGGCTTCATGTCCTGCAGCTCGGACCGTACTGGGCGTTATGGTCCCTCATGCCTGGTTGCAGGCCCCTGCTTTGCTTGGGACATTCACTATATCTACATGCCCATGCCACCCAGTACGGGCCGAGCTGCAGATTGATGGAGCTCTATTTGTGATGATGCTTTAGTGATGCATGTGTACATGCATATTACGTGTGTCGTTGTGTGTTTGGATTCACTTGCAGCAGTGGTCAATTTGCAGTTCAGACATGCTTATGGTATGTGCCATCTCTTTGTTGCCATCTGTCTTTTCTGCCTGTGACACGTGCCTGACCGAGGTGGTGTCTGATGGAGTTCATATACTACTTTTTGTACTTGTGTAGGCTTTGCTATTCATACACATCCATTTCTGCTTTTGGGATATCTTTGCATATCAAGGCCACTGGATGCATGCCAGGTTCTCATTTGTGTGTGACATGTCTGCTTCATGTGTAGGCTGTCAATGTGATGTCTATCTGTGTGTGAATTATGTGCTTCTGACATGTGTACTCATGTTTGTTTTTTTTCCCCTTTTCAGATGATGACGCAATGGAGCCAGAGGATGGTGTTGTCATGGCAGGAACAATGTTGCTATCACACCAGCAACCCGGCACAAGTGGGGGTCGTGGGGTGGTAGACCACGAGAACCCACTTGTGTTCCAGACCATTATGCCTAGGGCTGGCAATGAGTCTAGCCCGGATGATCACTCTGACGACAATGTCGAGTTGAATGTGCGTCGGGTCCATTTGTCAACGGTGAGTGATTCTGATGTGGAAACTCCTCTGTCTGCGACACCTGCACTGAGGAGCCAGACGGTGGTGGAACCTCCACCTGTGGTGTATTGGGACGCAGGGTCACACTCCACACCAGTTTATGATGTGCTTGGGGCATCAGGCCAATGGAGGAATGTAGCCCTGCAGCAGTGGGCGGTACCAACCCAACAAGGATGGTGGTTCCTTGGGCCCCACAGGTATCAAGCCCAGCAACGCTGTGGCTGTGAACCACCGGGGTATACTGAGTCGGAGCAAGCCATGGTTGTCAATTCCTAACAACAGGGGGCATTAATTGATAATTTCGCTCAGAGCATGGAGTGTGTGGCCCAATCCGTGCTCCCCCCTGATAGGCAGCGGGCGGCACAGTCCACAGTCCGCTCATTCAGGCTGGGCAAGGCCTGAGACAGGGCACGCCAGGCTGAAATGGTGTCTCTACGTCAAGCAATTGCTGCTCATGCAGAGGCACACAGGGAGGCCCTGAGGGAAGACTATGCTTCCATCCGAGCTACTCTGGGTGTGCTTTTGATGTCCCAGAGGAAGCAGACAGAGGAGAGGTTGGAGCAGCTGGAGAATACCATCTCAGCTGAGCTACATGCTTGCCGGGAGATGTACCAGATGTCCAGCGAAGCCATGCAGGAAGAACTCTGTGTTCCATGTGTTACCTTGCAAGAGGAAGCATGCGTATCACATGAGGTTCTACATGCTGACCTACGTGTCATCACCGCACAGAACCAGGCTCACCCGTCCCACAGACTTGCTGCCGACGAGGGGCAAGCTGCGCATAGGCATGGTCAGGGTACTTTGCCACGTCAACGTTTTGAGCCAGAGGGTGAGGAGGACAATGACCTATCTCCCACACAGGTCGGGCTGTGCAGGCATTGAGCAAATGGATGTTTTTTTTATCTCAACATCATTGCATGCATGGCATTGCATGGTGTTGAGGTGCACCGTGAACCTCCCCCCTCCTGGGTGCCTCCCCCCCGGGTCATATGCGGCCATTTTTGATTTTTATAGTTAGTTTAATTAGTTAATATAGTTTCAAATTGCTTGTCTATTGTGCATTCATGTGACGGTGTGGTGCTTTGTGGCTTTTGAAGGCATTCACTGTTTGTTCCAACTGGGTCCTTCAAGCTTGTCTCGTGTATGTGTTTGCAGCTTGGGGTCCTGACTCACCTATGCCACTCCTGCTTCCCCTATCCATGGGCTCGCAAGGATGGTTCGGTGTTACAACCATTTACACAAGGGCATTGGACTTTTATCATATCTGTGGCCTGTCTGATGCTGTACTGCTTGTGTTAACACCCTTAATGGGGATTAAGTTGGTTAACTCCACGGCATGTCTGAAATCAATTTTGGTGAGCACATAATTGATATGTCCATTTATTGATGTTGATTGTGATGTATGTTCTTTTCTTGCCTGTATATGTGCTTGATGCACTTCATGCTGTAGACAGGAGCCTGCACCCTTTGGCTGTCAAAGTCACACTGATGGTGGGAGGAGTTCGGATATAGGTCTCTAACATGGCCCAGTGACAACCAGCATGAAGACACACACACAGGGAACTTTCCAGCCGTATTAATAGCTGTTAAGCCCTTTCTGCAGTAAAATGAGCCTCCAGACTACCTTTCCCAGCTGACAAGGGGCCAAGAACTACAGAAACCTGGCTACGTTGGGTGGTGCACGCGTGCGCATGCGTGCGCAAGCAGAAGCACAGGGCTTGTGCTCAGACGTCCGACAGAAGCAGACGTGTTTCCAGGAGCTCGAAGCAAGGTGAGCAGCACGAGGGGCCACACCCCAGCCGACCTTCCAACAGGCCCCTTGCACATGCATGCTAAGTAGCGCCTGTGCTGGGGAGCTTGGCCAGGCATTGGGGAAGAAGCGCACAGTACAGCTAAAACGCGTTGAGGAACAACTGCTAAGTAGCTTTACAAGTTGTCAGGGGCACACGCAGGGGCCGTCGTCCATATCCTCGAGTCCCCCGTGCTCAATAGAAGCTGAGTTATTAGCGCAGTAGCGTTCCTAGCCAGAAATTAATACAGTGCACGGGGGCACCCACCGATGCACAGACTCTAGTGCAGTGCATATCATTTGCATGTGCAAATTGTCACGTGCGCTACCTATTGAAATCCACGGCTGGCAGAACACAACTTGTACTGAAGTCGCACCATGCCATACGTGTCTTGCAGCTCACCCAAGGACCATTCTATCAGGTGTGATTCTTAACACATTGGTCTTCTATTTACCATGGGCCACGTGTGCCTGCCTTACTGCATTGACAGTGTATGAACCATCATTGGGGCAAGCTAAAGTATACGAACAAAGCAGCAGACAAGAGTGTTTCTTTGCAGCATTGAACTGCTCCTGTTACCGGACCTGAGAGTGCGCAGGCAGGAGGCCAGCACTCATCCCAGATATAAGTCTCTCTTTGGCTTGCATTTGACCCATTTTGTACAATGTGCATGAAGAACATGGTTTCTCTGATTGAGTATGTGTTATTGTCAATAGTTGTATTTTACCTACTTTCCCTTGGCCATCCAACTCCCCTCTCCTGCCCCTCTTTCCGGTTATCCTGAATACCAATGCCTAGCGAAACAACAAATCCCTGATCCTCTTTCCACGCTGGGGTCTCGAAGGCCTGTGTAAGTTTTACTGTGCAGGTGCCCAGACCACAGAGGGGGTGGTTGGTTCCTGCCACTCCTGTGCCTGGAGACCGGAGCTGTGACACTACCCATCAGTTGTTGCATCTTCATTGTATATTGTGTACTGAAAATGCTACCCATCCTGTTGAACCATTGTTGAACTGTGCTACCTTGGTTGTTCTATCATTCTGCTTGGACATGTGCTTGTACATTTTCTGTGACTTCAAGTCATCTAATGGAGACTTCCAGGGTTTTTTGGTGGATACAGGCTTTTTCCCTGGTTTGGGGGTTTGGCTCCATGAAGTTATCTGCTATTTGGTATTTTTACTAGTCAAGGTGGTCTCTGGGGGGCTGGACCCTATTTACATGCAAGGTGGAACATGGAGACCAAGGGGTAGAGGTATCCTGAAGCCAGGTAGACTAGAAGGAAAAAGGCTACAGACCCCAGACCAGACACAGTTGTTCAGAAGGTCATGGTGATGTGTAAATGAGGGAGGACATTTTGTTGTTGGACAGTAAGTGTGGGCTACAGTGTTTGGCCACTCTCTGACATTGTCATTGTGGGGTACTATATACATGATGTGTTCTACTGGTCAATGGCTGTTCCAGTGTTGTGTTTACTTTTCAGGTGTCAGGGAATTGTTGTGGTTTGACATGCTGGGGTGTACACATGGGAAATGTTCACATGTGATGTGTACAGGACACTGAGGGTCACTTGATTTCACATGCATATATTGAGTGCATGTCCCTACTGACACACACACTTACACAATGCTCCACCACACGCACAACCACCCTTCCATGCCCACGCGTGCACCCAGATTGCCTTCTCTGGCACGCTGTGTCCCTGCGCAACATGATCAATTACCATTTGGGGATTGTGTACATGTGTCAATAGGTTATTTTTGTTGCTTGTCCTTTTTATGTGATGTTCAAGGTGTATCCCCAACACAATGGCTGCTCACTGTGCTGTGTGCTGAGCAGTGCGTTGCAGGAGAGACACACAGCACACGGGTTAGGGATTAGCGGATTTGGCTTGGCCAATGTGCATGAGAACAGGCATTCAGTCTTTTGTTGATGCTAACACTGGTGGCAAGCATTTGTGAATGACTTTGTATGTGTGGGAGGTTGTTGGTCAGTCATTTCATCTGATTCCATGTCAGGCATGATTGTCTCGGGCCTCTTTCCATTTATCAAATGTCACTTCATATGTAATTGGTCATGTGTTGAGCTTTTGCTGTTGCATGCCATGTCATGGTGTGGCAGACAAGGGTGATGTTGGTTGGGAGGGTTTGGGTGACATACCAGTGATTGTCATGGCCTGTTTTGAAGAGGGTGGTGTGATACACACCTTGCATGTGTTCATTTTGGTCACACAGGATTGGTTATGTTTAAGTAGCTAGGGATGCACACAATGTAGCACTTCCGTGGTAACATTCTCAGGGTGGTAAGGTTGGGACAGTTGACTGTCTCTTTGTCATCATCGATTGTCACCTGGTATGTGCCAGGCCTGTGTGCACTCCGCAGGGGTGGGAGTTTAGGTGACAAATGTAGCCAAAAGCTGGGTCCGGGCTGCCTTGCCACCTGCCCTTTCCCCTCCCATGGGCAGCGCCTGTGCATGTGGTTGGGGATGTGGGGGCACCACCATGTCCACCGGTATGTCCCGCCGTGTTGCAACATTGTGCAGGACACATGCTGCCACAATGATCCTGCACACTACTTGGAGTGCATATAGCAGCTGGCTGCCAGAGCGGTCAAGGGAGCAGAAGCGTGACTTGAGCACTCCGAATGTGCGCTCCACTATGCCCCTGGTTGCAACATGGCCAGCGTTGTATCTTAACTGGGCTGGTGTGGTTGGGTTCCGGATTGGCGTCATCATGTGGTTGCTCAGAGGGTAGGCACTGTCCCCTGGGGAGTTGATAATGCTTGTGATTAGTTGGGTTTGTGTATTTGTCTGTGTTTGACATGCATGCATGTGCACTGGCATTTGTACTCACCTTGGAGCCATGTGTCTCCTTGCTTCCCAGCTTCCAGGGCCCGGCTCAGGGCGGACATTCTGTATATGAAACTGTCATGGATAGACCCAGGGTAGTTTGCATAGACAGAGGTGATGATTCCCTTGGCATTGTAAAACCTGCACGTTGATGGAATGCCAGTGCTTGCGGTTTCGATAGATGTGCTCAGTGGCCCTAGGTGGACGTATTGCCTTATGGTCAATAACTGACCACTTTTAGACTGTGTTGTGCCTTATGGTCAATAACTGTCCACATTCAGATTGTGTTGTGCCTTATGGTCCCTAGCAGACCACATTCAGATTGTGTTGTGCCTTACGGTCAATAACTGACCACTTTTAGACTGTGTTGTGCCTTATGGTCAATAACTGTCCACATTTAGAATGTGTTGTGCCTTATGGTCACTGCCCTAGTCACTGCAGCTGCCCAACCACTATGACAATTGTACTCAGAACTAATCCTCCGCACACACTGCTCACAACTGCACACCTCTCTCAAACCATACTGTGATGCAATGCAGACATACACAGACCACCAGAACTGAGTTGTGCCCTATGGTCGCTAACAGACCCTCTGATATATGCATTTTAGTCAATGTCAGGAATTGTCACATCTAGGTGCCCTGTTGTATGCTCCAACCTTACAACTAGTTGTATCCAACCTAGATACTATAGTGCACAGCCTGTACCTGACCGATTCTACCCAATTCCAACCAGCCACCATCTATCTTAGTCTGACCTGCTCCCCTCCAGCGCCACCAGACTCCATCGCTTTCCACAGACCATGTTCTTCTGGCTCGCCCTAACCATGTTCCCTTTCTGCTTAATACAGGACAATGTACCTTGTAGCAACAATAGCTACATAGCCCTTCAGGACGGCCTGGCTAAACTAGGGTGCCCCAGACACCACCCCATCCCCTGCCCCACTCCGTTCCTACCCTCCACACCCCCTTTCCCCTCCACTTACCACCACCCCCTCACCTCCACATCCATCGCTACCCATGGCCTACCCACCAACAGCCACTTCAGTCCCACTGCTAAGTCTAACAAAACCAAATCGACCACCAAACCTCTCACCCGCTTTAAGCGCCCGGACCAACTCCCCTCTCCCTTATTCCCAACATCACAACCCGCAACGAAAGATTAGGCTCCAGGCTCCCCACCACAAACTCTAAACCTTACTCCAGACCTTACACCAAAACTAATACAAAGCACATTGCACCAAGCAATCCCACTCCTCCCCCACTAAAAGGCGCCCTTCTCAACGTCAGATCCCTGGCTGCCCACCCCACTGAAATTGCAGACATCATCCTTACCAATGACCTTGAATTCTTAGCCCTAACAGAAACTTGGCTTCATGAGGCGTCCGGACCTTATTTATCGCTAGCCATCCCAGACAAATACACTATCCTCAGAGCGGACAGACCTAACGCCAGAGGTGGAGGCGTAGCAATCATTTCCAAATCCGCTCTAGGCCTCAGACTAACCGACACAGTCGCATTCACCTCCTGCGAGCTACTCACAACCAAACTACAAACCTCCCCCACAGCCACGATAACTATCCACCTCATATACAGACCCTCAGGTCCCCCTGGGACCTTCGAAGAAGACATCACATCCCTCATCACCAAAATCTCCAAACCAACAGCACAATTCATGATCCTCGGAGACTTCAACCTCGGCTACCAAGACCCAAACGACGCACCCGCTGCTTTCCTGGCCAATGCCCTAACCGATCACGGTCTCACTCAACTCATTGTACTCCCTACCCACCAAAAAGGCAGAACCCTTGATTGGGTTTCAACCCACAATTGCAACACTACCTGCAAAGACCCCCAACCTCTGGCATGGACCGATCACCACATGATCCCCCTTGAGGTTAACACCAATCAGGTACTGCCCAATAAGCACCCCATGACACCAGCATACCCCACCAGGAACAAACGCAACATCACTGCTGAAGCCCTACTACCACTGGTCTTACCTACCCTCAATGCCCTCCCAGCTAACGCTGACTTAAACCTGCTGATTGACACCTTCAATGACTCCATGGCCAAAGCAATGGACACCGTTGCCCCCTTGAAAATACGCAAAGCTAAACCCAAAGCTCATCTGAACTCATGGTACACCCCTGAGCTCAAACTACTTAGAAAAAAGAAAGCTAAGGCTCACCTCACCTGGAAGACTAACCCCACTGCAGTAAACAAATCCAACCTCACTAACTTATCCTCACTTTACAAAAGCGAGATAATCCGGACCAAAAAAGATAATTACAACACCAGGATCACTCAGGCAGGATCCTCCACTAAAGAATTATTCAAAATTCTGAAGGAACTAGAAAACCCTACTTCGCCCCCGGAAACCTGCCCGAAAGACAAACCCTGGTGCACCAACATCCAGAACGCCCTCATCAATAAAATTTTAGGACTCCAAACTAAAATCAAAAACAAACGGCAACAACTCAACAACAATGTCACCAACCTTAGCCTACCCACACCTGTCTACACTAGCTCAGGCTTCTCGTTCAAAAAAGTCACCATACCGGAAGTTCAAAAAATCATCACATCCCTGAAACCCTCTAACTGTAAAGGAGACAGCTGCCCGGCTCAAATCATAAAAGATGCAGCCAGAGAGCTCTCCCCCTTCATCACCAAACTCATTAACCTATCCTTCACCAGTAGCTCCATCCCCAGCAACTTAAAACAATCATGGGTTCTCCCCCTCCTGAAAAAACAATCCCTCGACCCGGCCACACCCACAAACTACAGGCCCATCACCACAGTCCCCTTCCTACTGAAAATCCTGGACAGAGTCGCCTACATCCAAATTCAGGAATACCTAGAATCCAACCAACTGCTAGGAATACGTCAATCTGGCTTCAGACCTCAACACGGAACTGAAACCGCCCTTGTTGATCTCAAAAGCCAGATTGATGAAATTAAAGACAAAGGCAATGCCGCTATGCTACTCCTCCTAGACCTCTCAGCGGCCTTTGACCTGGTCAGCCATGAGGTCCTCTGTAATCACCTTGCCACCGCAGCCCACTTCTCCTCCCCTGCCATCACATGGATACAATCCTTCCTGGCTAACAGAACCATACGAGTCTATTCCACCACAGCTGCAGCAGACCCCAACCCCCATCACATGCGGGGTCCCACAAGATTCCTGTGTATCCCCCACTTTGTATAACATATTTACAAACCCTCTATTTGACCAACTGGATCATCTGGGTGTCACCTACACTAACTACGCAGATGACACCCAGATACTCCTCACTATCTCTGGTAATTACCAAGAAGACTCCGCCCGGATCAACAAAATATTCTCCATCATTCAGGCATGGATGGCCTCCCATGGTCTCTGCCTGAATGATGAGAAAACAGAGCTCCTAATTGTCGGCTCCCCCAACACTCTAACTAAACCTGACCCTTGCTATAATAACATCACCATCGAAGGTCATCACATTCTCATAGCCAAAAGCGTAAAAACCCTGGGTTTCTACCTAGATGCCAACTCCAACCTCAGCAAACACACCAATATGATCGCCTCAGCCGCTGCCTATACCGGCAAGCTCATTAGGGCCAGCAGACCCTTCCTATCACCCAACAGCTGCCTCACCCTTGCCAGGGCCTTAATACAATCCAAACTGGATTACTGTAACAGCCTGTACCTAGGTGCTAATCAATCCGTACTCAATAAATTGCAGGTAATACAAAATAACGCCTTACGCGCAGCCCTCAACATTCCCAGACAAGAGCACATCTCTGCCACTAGGAAAGCCTGCAATTGGCTCTCCATACACCAAAAAATTGATCTAAAAATCATCTGCCTCACGTACAAAGCCCTCAATCACCTAGCACCACCTTATCTAGCTAATAAACTCACCCTGAAACCTGCCACCAGACTCACCAGATCCTCCAACACTCTTTGCCTACTAGTGCCCAGGTTCCACTTAAAAAGAGCGGGAGGGGTAAGCTTCACAGTGCTGGCCCCCCAACTCTGGAACTCCCTACCGCTTAACATCAAAACTGTCGAATCCTTCCAGATCTTTAGGAAGCAGGTCATCAGATGGCTGCTAAACAAAGAATAACACCACTAACTCTAGTCCCGTGCGGATACTGGCTTAAACACTGTATTTATTCTGAAAATTGTATATTGTACGCACTGCATATGTTCTGTTTATTAACCACTGTATATATATGTATATATTATAAACCTGTACGAAGTATGCACACTGTAACCATATTCTTAAGCGCCCTTCTACCTCCGGGTTTGGAGCGCCATACAAATAAAATAAACAAACAAACAAACATGGGTGCAATCTGTGGCACCGAGCACTTTTGGGAAGTGTGCCACCCTGTAAAAGTCCTGGACCACGGCCTGCCTTTCTGCTGGTGTTCTGGGCATGTATATGTGCCTGTGGACTGAGGGGCGCGCAGTCATGATTGCCAACACTTGGTGTAGGCAGAGTGACTGCGTGGTCTGTGAGACACCCCCGACTATGGCAGTTGTCCGCTGAAATTACCCAGTGGCCAAAAAATGCAGGACATTGAGCACCTTCTCCAAGGGGCTCAATGCTTGGGAGCACAGGGTGGGTGATGTAAGGTCATCTTCCCACTCCCTGACAAGGTCTAGGATGATACGAGGTGGAAACCTATACCTGCCATAGACCTAGTCGTCAGGCATCCCAAAAAGGCTGGTCCAGGGCAAGAAAATGTGGGGCCTGGCTATTCTTCTCCTCCTGCGGTGTCCCACGATCAGTGCTAAGACAAATGGGGCATTCATCATAGCTGTATATACGTGTTTGTTGTTTGCGCACACTTTTATACTGCACGCGGGGACGCTTTCGCCTGCCTTCGTGTGGTGGACGTGTTGACGCCTGTGCGTGTCTTTTGGCATGCGCGGGTTTTTCGTATTCGATTCCATGAATGCGTGTTGTTCGCGTTCGTGTGGGCGTTCCATGTATTTCCCTGCAGTACTTCCCCAGTTACGCCTTCTTTTTCACGTGTTGTTCCCCATTCTGCGTGTTCCGCCCCGTGTTCTGCACCCTTTTTGGTGTGCACCGATGTTGTGTACTTTCGCTCTGCGCATCGCGCACGGCGTTTGGGATGTTGCTGTGATGTGTGCGCCCGTGTGCGCCCGTGCGCGCCACGCTTGGATTTGGCACACATCCCGGAGTAAACACGCGCAGGCCCTTCCATGAATCGCACGCTTTTTCATGCTTGCGCCAGCTTGCGCCCCGATTTTCAGCGCACATTTGTTCCATGAATCAGCCCCTTAGTTTTGAACTGGGCTAATGACAATCGACCAATTAAATACTGACCACAATTGAACATTTCTAGGTATTGGGCCTCATCATGAGTTGGCCGGTATCCCGGTGGTATTACCGCTGGGTTACCACCTGCACTAATAGCGTTACCACCAACCAGTCTGGTGATATTAGCGCTGAAGCAAGGGTTGGCCGGTAACTGTCATTCCCCAATGGGGAATTTTTGCCACAATTAGCACACGCTAATAGCGCTGTGCTAATTGCGCCCAAAAATGGGAATTTTTCCAGCGTGTTTACCCCCAGCTCTGAGCTGGAGGTAAACACGTCAGACCCATGTTTGGGAGGACCATTAAATGCAGCAGCAATAGGGTTACTGCCACATTTAAGTGCTACC
Organism: Ambystoma mexicanum; assembly: GCF_040938575.1. Taxonomy (NCBI): domain Eukaryota; kingdom Metazoa; phylum Chordata; class Amphibia; order Caudata; family Ambystomatidae; genus Ambystoma; species Ambystoma mexicanum. The sequence continues at coordinate 941,728,479 of NC_090926.1, read as the reverse complement.
GCCCAACTCGTGATGAGGCCCATTCACTTTTATGTGAGGAAAAACATGTGGGCATGAATTGTCTAAACAATTCTTTTTTGTTATATGTTATGACATTTTAGGAGCTCCATTAAAATATTTCTACCATGAACTTGAAAACTACTGAACTGCCTCTTTTTGAGACAACTTTCTGTGTTTTACAAACTGGTATTGAAGTATTTGTAACCAGATAAGCCTTTTGGCCATTGGCTGTATAAGTGAGCTAACCAACAACCATTTATAAAACAACCACTTTATACTCTCGCTGGGCATCAGTAATTATGTAAGCAGCAATTGAGCTTTCCTTTTAGAATGTGGCCAGTCAATTTGCTCATTAAAAGGAGGACCCCTTCCCAAATCTACTTAAAATAGGTAGCAGTCTGGAAATTAAAGGAACCTTTCTTGACTATTCCGTGGACGTGCGTTACCATAGGATCCATCAGCAGCATGTATAGAAGCAAAGTTACTCTAAATTACACATTTACCCTTTTTGGAAACAGATTGGTAACCCCATGAAAGTAAAGAAACAGTTGTCCATATATTGTACATGGGTAGGCCTGGTGGCAGTTTGATTAATAAATGAGTTAAACCATATCTTGTTCGAAATGGTCGTCCATGGGAATAGACAATTATAAAGAACTCAATCCTTTGGTGTCATTTTATTGTCATATTGGTTTCTAGTGATTCATTCAACTGACATGGCCTTATAAGTATCAGCCATCTGAGGATGGCTTATGCACAAAACAAACCATTGGGGTCACTCCTTAGAAAATCCCCTTTCTTCTCTCTGTGAATGCTTGTCTACTTCCCAAGAACATATGTCTAAGGGATTAGCTGGGAACACGTGTTTTAATGGTGATCCCTACCATGACAATGGAGAGGTCACATTGGTGGTAAGTGGTATAGATTATTTGATGCAGACAGTGGTGAATGGGAGTTACAGTAGTCTAGCAGAGTAGTTGTAGTCAAGAGCGGGATGTAACCATGTTAGGATTGTGTAGGCCACTCAAATGTCTGGTACCTCCTCGTCACTTCTTACAGACCAACCACTCTGGCACTAACATGACCAGGGACATATTCGTGTCACAGCACCAGGTTTAGAACTGCACAGAAGGCTTTAAATGTAAGAATCCGTTGAGGCAGAATGATTTTATAAGTGGGTGAAGCCCTGGTTCAGTCATTCTTAGCAACCAGAATAGGATAGATTTCCTTTGGGCCCCATTGGAGCATCTGTTTGCCTTAAGTCCATAGCTGTAGAGTTAAAGAAAATGACTTCTAAACAAGGAGGAGGACATTCCCCTCACTCATCGCAGATAGATATGTTCAGTGACCTGCTTATTGTACAAGTCTTGACTGATTCCTGAATACTGGAAAACAGGTCTCTCTGTCCAGTGAAACGTCCTGGCTGTCAAAGCTATTGTGAGGCCTTGGAGAGAGTCTCAAAGTAATGCAGGGACAGTGAAACAGTTATCGGTTCCAGCTCCTACTTCAAACTGCTTGGGAACTATGTTGACCTGGACATCATCTGCCTGACCCACGCTTCCTCATGCCAAGTGCTGTTGACACTTGTTGAACTGCTCAGAGTGTTGATCCCAGTAGACCTGCTTATTAACCCAATGCTGAATTGACCCCTCAGAATGTTCTTAGACTTACGGATCAATGCTGTTGAGCCAAAGAACAAGAACAGGCCCAGGGGATAGCTCAGGGGCCATTCCTTTGCCTTGGAAGCAAGACAACGGTCTCGTGCTTAAAAACTGCTCTCTGGTATTAAGCACGTTATAAAAGAACAATTAACATTATAACAAACGTTATTTGTAGTGTTTCTGATCCCTGTGCCATGTTTTTAGGGCCATATAAACATGTAATACCTTACACTTTAGCTTTTTAAAATACATATACTTTGAACTGACAACCCCTGTGTTCAGCCCCAGAGTGCCCGTTTTATCCAAAGTCTGTATAATCTGAGTCTTCCTTTACAGGGGAATTTAATAGTATTTTTGTGTAGTTTGTATTTTAAGTTTAATTAAAGAATCCTACATTTATATAGCAACTTTAATCTTTAATGGATATTCCTTCGTTTTTTTTTTTGTTTTGTACCAACGTGTTTAGTACACTTTGTGTGCTGGTTCAAATTCCTCTTGAAGAGTATTTGCCATCCCTCGACACATGTAACCCTAAGAGGCTAAGCGTGCTTTTCACCTTCATGGGTGATACCACTGCTGGGTTAGTAGTAGTGTGGTACAGAGTAGGATTTTTGACAATTTTTCATCCCTGTACTCCCTCAAAGCAACAGTCATTTCATCACAAGGACAAAACGACAATGAACAAGTCATGTAAACAGAAATGAAGTGAAAGGGCTTTCAGAGAGTACCATCATGACATAGCCGGTGGAGAGTCTGATACATGAAGCTGTGAAAGAAGATTCAGTGAACATCTAGAAATAACCAGCATTCATTGTGAGCCAGATTTAGAAGTGGCCGTTATAGTTTTCAAAACAATGGGCCTCATTCCGAGGCTGGCGCAAAGGGATACCGGGCACAGTTAAGGACATCGGTGCCGGTAACCCCTTTGCGCCCTATTCCGAGGTCCCTTTGCGGGTCCCGCTAAGGCCACCTGGTTTTACCAGGCAGCCTTAGTGGGAGCCGCAAAGGGTCCAGGGAGCAAATAACGATACTGCCAATTGTAGTATCGTTATTTGCACCTTCCCCATTCCCATTGAGCCCTATGGGGGCTCAAACGGGAATGGGGAATGGTATTTTCAATGGGGACTTAATGGTCCTGCAAAGGTCCGACTAGACCGGTAAGTCCCCATTGAATGAGGGCAGACTCGGTACCGTTATTGGAGGCAGCCATGGCGCTATTAGCACCATGGCTACCTCCAATCTCGGAATGCGGCCCAATGGGTGTAAAACATGGATAATATGTTCTGTGATTAGCTAGGCAGCAGAAGAAGGAAAGCGCGCATCCCCTTACCCTCAGAGTGAATACATATTGTAAACAATACCATTCAAAGTAATTAAAATGGTGGCAGCAGTCATCTGCAGCAAGTTATGCACTTTGAAGTATAAGAGACCATGGAGACGACCGAGCATAGAGGCTTGAACTTTCTTTGGGAGATTCGAGAGCACTTGTTAGCAGAATGAACTTTACGAATCAGTTGGAGAGGGCTCTAGTTAGCTGGACGAATTTGATGAAAAACCTGTAATTCTTCCCGAGAATGAAGGCTTCTGATTGGGTGACGAATCATTGCGAGAGACAAGGACACCTGCAGAGTTTGTTAGTGCCAGACTGAGTCTATTTGTGGGCCAGCATATACTTGGTGTATGTGGCTGTAAAGAGGAGGTGTGGCCCTGTTATTCAGGTTGGACCTCTACCATTGGTAGCAGAACCAGAGCTGAATTCCACGAGTAAAAGTGAGTAGCTGTGAGTAAATTGCACTTTTAATAACATACACCAAACAAGGCCTTGTTCTTGTTCTAATTGTAAACGTAAAATTGTACCTTAACCAAAGCGGCTTGCTCATAACAGTATGGCAGACCAAAGCTGTTGCCTATGCGCTGACAATTCATGCGTGTGTTTCTTCCAGCCACACCGTGGGACTGCGTTGCCAAGTAACTCTGTCTTGGCCCTTTCTAGTCTAAGATGTTTAATCATTCAGGGATGGGACTGGAAATACAGAGGACTCATTCTTGTACCCTCAGGATAAAGCCCAGATGCTGTCCCCTTTCGCTAATAAATGTTTTTTGAATGGAAAAAAAGGTCACTGGACTCCAATCAACAGACCACACACTCTCTCTAATTTATACTGCAAGGAGCTTAAAACGCTGCGTCATTTCTGCCGTTCTCGTTTATCCGCGTTGAGATTAAGGCATGGATTTATTGGTAAGCTTACAGTTCAAATTGCAACTAAAATCAAAAGTAGAGGTTTTGAGAACAGTAGCCGCAGCTTTATTTCTTCGTAGAGACAAAACAGCTGCCTGATAAGTTTTGCTTAAAAATAGACCATGTGCAACATACATGTAAAAAAAAAAGGTTCACGTAACGCTAGTGATGCGGTTGCTTTAAGCATGTAGTTCCTGTTGTGTAAGGGGCTCATCACGATAACATGTACTGTCGATGACAATGCATCCGGTGCTTTTTTAAAGGTAAATCTGCGTCTATGCGGATGGATAGAGGCAGGAATGTGTGGGTGGCGGATGAATATCAATGTGTGTCAGAAATGATTGAGTCGACGAGTGGGTGTACTATGAATGTGTGAGGGCATCTCTGTGGGTAGGAGACAGATGCATGGGTTTATTGCAGTCGACGGGCTTGTGTGTGTGCGTGATTGCAAGGATGGGAATTATGTTGTGGAGTGATGCATTCGATACTTGCAATGGCAGGAGAAGCCCCCCCCTTGTGGCTCCACAATGTGAAAGTTAAAAGCAGATTTGTAACAGTGTAGGTCACGCCAAATGCCACAGCACCGCGATACTCTCAAATACGCCTTTCGAATATCCAGCTGTTTTTATTAACTGTATCTATCGTACCTTCCGTGCCCGTGTTATGGCTGGTTCTGCTTTTGCTGTAAAGCCTGGCAAGCCTCTTCAGATTAAAGGCAATATGGTGGCTTTTCCCTCGCAGCAACTCACTATTGTTGCATTGACTTTGTATAGGAGTTGTTTAAGGCTGGGGCACTTTACATGCATAGCAGTGACACTAGGTGTGATTTTAATGTCTTTTGCAAACATGTAATCCCCATATTTAGATGGACAGTCAAAGGGATCGAGGGGCTGGGTTTCACAGAAAGGATTTCCCCATTTACAAAAATGTTTTACCCTCCAGCTACCTATAAACTAAAAGAGGACTGTTTTTTTTTTTATTTTATTAAGATGACAAAATCGAGCTCCTTTTCACATAATATTCTGTACAAAAAGATCATGTCACCTCTTAACTATTCCCTGATAATATCAACCTTCTTTGCTAACCAAGCACGACACACCAACTACAAGACACACTGAAGTCTTTTTTATTCTCATTGAAACCTCACAACAGAAATACAAAAATAATGTATCTTTTATTATACAATTATTTCTCTTAAAAAGACATCTCGACCACAAATAACAAACAATTTATAAAATTACTAAAACAATTTCTTGAGGGAAGAGGAAACAAGGAAAAAAGAGAGAAAGGATAAAGTGCATAAACAATTTGAATTCAAGTTTAACCAAAAAACCGAAAACCTGTTCACAAAATCACCATTTTATCCCAAACATGAATGTGCATAGAATCTAATTACTCAACAGATCAAGAATATAATACATTAATAAAAATGAAACACCTAAAAAGACACACTGAATGAAACTAGCATTTTGCACAGTAAAGCTTATTCATGGCTAGCATTACAACCCATGATCTCATTCTGGGGTTCTAAAATCAAGCTTAATTTTCTTTGCTTTCAGTGCTTTAGTAAACCTGTGTTATTAATCTCACAGCATTTCTAACCCGACATGTTTCATTACCATATGGTTCACATTAGTTCTAGGGAAATTCATCAGGGGACCACATTTCTACAACATTCTTTGTGTCATCAGCAACAACTTCTTAAAATCTGTAATTCCAACGTTGGGTTCTAATCTTTGGATCAATCCTCATGGAGTTTCAAACACTGCTATTTAGGGGGTCATTCATAGAAATCAGCGCACAAGTTGCGCACCCGGCTGGTGCACAGTGTGCACGTGGGGCAGTCTGCGCCACCCGCGTGCACCAAAACCCATTTCAGCGCACAGCGTATTCATGGATTTCAACATCCAGAAACAGCCGTGGCGCAGAGTGGCGCAGAGATCCTGCAGCAGCGCCAGTTACGCCACCAACCCCGCCCCATGTGTCATAAACATCACACAAATCCAGGCCAGTGGACCTGCATACATCCCCCCAACTAAGAAAATGTGTGTAAAACTCCCGATGCACCGCTCAGAATACACATACCCCTCTCGCGCTAGCAAAAACGCGTGTAAAACTCCCAGCACACCCCTCAGAATACACATACCCCTCTTGCGCTAGTGAAAACGTGTTTAAAACTCACCGCGCACCCCTCAGAATACACGTACCCCTCTTGCGCTAGCGAAATCACATGTAAAAATCCCTGCATACCCCTCAGAATACACATACCTCTCTCCTGCTAGCGAAAACACATGTAAAACTCCCAGCGCACCCCTTAGAATACACGTACCCCTCTCACGCTAGCGAAAACGTGTGTAAAACTCCCCACGCTGCCCTCAGAATACATGTACCCTTCTTGCGCTAGCGAAAACATATGTAAAACTCCCAGCGCACCCCTCAGAATACACGTACCCCTCTCGTGCTAGCAAAAACACGTGTAAAACTCCCTGCGCACCCCTCAGAATACACGTACCCCTCTCGCGCTAGTGAAATCACATGTAAAACTCCCCGAACACCCCTCAGAATACACGTAACCCACTTGCGCCATTGAAATCGCGTGTAAGACTCCCTGCGCACCCCTCAGAATACACATACCCCTTTCGTGCCAGTGAAAACGCATGGGAAAGGTCCCCCCTGTGGTGTGGGCTGCCTGTGAGGCATGGGCAGGGTGGATGTGCTGCATGCGTGTATCCTGAGGGGTGCGTGGGTAGTTTTACACGCATTTCTGCTAGCGGGAGAGGGGCATGTGTATTCTGAGGGGTGCGCTGGGAGTTTTACATGCGTTTCGCTAGCGCGAGAGGAGTATGTGTATTCTGAGGGGTGTGCAGGGAGCTTTACACGCGATTTCGCTAGCGCGAGAGGGGTACGTGTATTCTGAGGGGTGCACGGGGAGTTTTACACGCGATTTCGCTGGCGCGAGCAGGTTACGTGTATTCTGAGGGGTATGCAGGGAGTTTTACATGCGATTTCGCTGGCGCGAGAGGGGTACATGTATTTCGGGGGTGCGCTTGGAGTATTACATGCGATTTGTGCCCCCTCCCCCCTCCCCATGCCCTGCAGGCAGCCCACAACACAGGTGACTACCCTACACCCCTGGCCATGCCCTGCAGGCAGCCCATCCACCCCGGCATGCCCCGCAGGCAGCCCATCCACCCTGGGCATGCCCCGCAGGCAGCCCATCCACCCTGGGCATGCCTCGCAGGCAGCCCACATGGCACCATGCACTTGTGAGCCCCAACACATGTCCCACCCACCATTGATGGCCCTCTGCCAGCAGGCTCCAACTCTTGTCCCCCTGCACCCCCACCTACCCAGTAGTGACGGGCACCTGCCAGCAGGCCCTGACTCATGTCCCCCTGCACCCCCACCCACCCAGCAGTGACAGGCACCTGCCAGCAAGCCCCTACTCATGTCCCCCTGCACCCCCACCCACCCAGCAGTGACGGGCACCTACCAGCAGGCCCCTACACATGTTCCAACAAACAACATGTCCTACCAAAACAGACACATGTCCCTAAAGCCAAACCTAATCCCCCTTGCCCCCCAGTCCAAGCATGCAACCATCCACAGAACCCACTCCCAAATTACCCATGCCATCATAGTCTAAATGAACCACCATGCCCATGCAGGAATGCACAACGGAGCCACACAGTGGCAACACATGACCGAGGAAATGTTCAATGAGACATGCACAAAACCAATGACCGAACACAACACCAATTTAGAAGTTAGAAAAAATGTATTAAAAACATAATGAACTGACTTGGAGGAATTGTAAAATGAAAATCAATGTACAATGACAGATTTAGAAAAACAAATTTGTAAATGCAATAAAGTAAAAAAAAGCTAAATCATATACTATAAAATAAGTGGTCCATTGCCAATGTCCATAATAAAAACATAATCCAAATAAAAAAAATACCATTGATCCATGGGAATATAGAAAAAGAAAGTATGTACAAGTCTGCAACTATATACAATGGAAGTCCAAATGGTCCATGATCCACAAACAAAAGGAAACCTACAAAAAAGTCCTATGAAGAAAAAACTATATACACAAAATGGAGCAATGTCCATTAACTCCAAAATAAAAGAAAAACAAAGGAAACCTACGACTAATGAACTATATACAATGGCGGCGGGCAAGTCCTACGACTCACTTTGTGATGTTCCGGGCCAGGGCATCATCGAACTCCACGTCGGTGTCCCGGAGGCAGGCCTCTTCCCTGTCCTCGAGGTCTTGCAGGGATGCAGTCATGGCCTGTTTCAACTCCCTGCGGGTTGCCTCGAGGCACTCTGCCTGCCACAATGCCCTGCGCATGGAGTTCTCCGTCCTGACCATAGTGAGCCGTGCCTCCTCCGCCCGCCGCTGCTCCGCATCTATCTGCTGGCCCAACCGCTGCCACATGGAAGACACTCCCATTCCAGGGTCCTCCTGCTCTCTGGCCGATGCATGCCCCTCTGATATAGATGGCCCCGAGCCATGATGCCTCCCATGCTGAACATGCCGCTGCCTCCGACGCAACTGCCTCTGCCAGCACAACGGCATCTGGGCTGATGGAATCTACCGGCGCCGTCGTGCACGTGCCCTGCCCGATGATGCTGGCACATCCTCCATCTGCTGGAATCCAGTTGCTGGGGTGTCCACCCCTGCTGGACCTCCGATTTCTGACTGTGGCAGGGATGGGATCTCCACCAAGCTGGCTGTGTTGGTCGGGGCAGGTCCACAGGGGTCCCTGGCGGCACCTTGCCGGAAGACGGCATGTAGAATGACTGGCGCATAGCCTGCACAGAGGAGGAGAGGGTCGCCAGAGTGCCCGACACATGTAGGAAACCCCTGACCATGGCCCCTCCCAACTGGTGTATGTTGACACGCAGCTCCTCATGATGACGTGCATGGTCTCCCCAGGAAGCACACACGTCATCACGAATGTCACGCATGCGCAACGTGACACCAATCAGGACGGACTCCATATGGTCACGGGTCCCCTCGATCGCAGTTAGAGGAGTGTCAGATGACGTGGACCTCCCCCCTACCTGCAGACGGGCCTGGGATGGGGCATCCCTGCAGGTTCATGATGGTGCAGTCACAGTGTCAGGGACAGTGATTGCACAGGCCCCTTCACGGCGACCTGTGCTGCCCCCTGCCCCTGCCCCTGGACTGCACCACTTGCACCAGTTTAACCACCCCCACCAGGCACCATGTGCAGCTCAGTAGCGGCCTCCTCCTCCTCTGTGCACACCACCAACCTAGATGGCTCCACACCGTCTTCCGCCGTCACAAGCCCCTGTGGGGGCTCACCCGCCCCTTCCGCTGCAGCCGTAGTGGCAGATGCGGCACCATCCCCCTCACTCCCGAATGATGGTAATTCCTGGGAGGGTGACTGGCCCTTGCGGCACCGGCCGGTGGAGGCACCCCCGCTGCTTTGCTCCTCAGTGCCGTCTCCGCCCTCTACTTCACTCGCCGCTGTGTAGAGGGAGACATAGAACACAAGCATCAGGGTACTTTACAATAGTCCCCTAGACAGCAAGAATAGCACATGAGTGACACTGTCAAACATCACTTCCATCATGTCCCTCCACAACACATGGGTCAGTGCAGGCAACACACATGCAGGAACCGGCATGGCACATGCAACAATAATTTGCATCCATGTCCACCGCACCGTAGAAACATCCAATGGTGGCCTGAAATTCATATGCATCCTGACACATGCTGATAACATGAACACGCATCACCAGAGGGTCAGCAATCTGGCCCCGTATGCCCATAGACACAGTGGATACAAGGATGAGTAGGCTATATCAGTGATTCAACACATCATCACGGACATGTGTCATGCATCCATGGCGCACACACTACTCTGACACAGAGACATGTACATCATGCATGTCCATGACAGCAGCACACATCTCTGACACCCCAAACATGTCAAAGTACAGGCACAGGCATGCATAAATGTGTGCATTCCGCATGCTGCTCAGCATGATGCATTGTAAAACATACACCATCCATGTGGGTCACGCCTGATTAGACTCACATGCAGCACCATCATTTCCCTGCACACACACATCCATACATGACCCATGTCACACATGCAGCCGAGTAGCTAACTACCACCATGCTTCAACATGCACTGTTTCAAACGTGAATGCATGGGCACTTACTGCTTGACTCCAGATGGGCCTGCATCCTGAGGATCTGGTGGTGAAGCACTGGGTGATTGCGCTCCAGGACCCTCATCTGCTGGGTGGTAAGTGGGGCCCAGCGCCCCACTGCATCCGCTGCCTCCAAGTGGTACCGGGCCTTCTTGAGGGTCCTGGACTTGTAGTCCTCCCATCGCTTCAGGACGTGTTTGATGTCATGGGGTGCCACCCCCTCCGTATTGATGGCACCCACTATGTCCTTCCAGAACCTCTCCCGTCCTTCCTTGTCGGTGCGTGATGGTGTGAAGAGGGCATCATAATGCCCTAGAACTTGCTCCACCAGGATACCAACTTCCTTTTCACTGAAGCTGGTAGCCCTCTGCCTCTGTGGTGGGGGGTTGCCACTGGTGCCGGAAGGTGTTGTGTCGGACATGGCAACCCCCGAGGCAGGTGTGGGTGGGCAACTGGGTCCTGGGGCTGGGCTGTGGAGTGATGTAACACCAGTCGGAAGTCTTCTGTTCCAGCAGGGGTGGTCACATCAGCTGGACCCCTGCAGATGGCAGATGTGCAGGCACCAAATAGCAGGGCACGGTGGCAGCAGAAAGGCAGGCAGCAGCAGTTGGCTCGTGGGAGGCTGCTTGGGGCTCTGGGGGGCAGTAATTCAGCTTTCTGGGCAGGAGCATGGTCTTCTATGTGTTGTCGCGTGGCCAGCTTGATGCTGAGTGATTTGTCATGTGAATAAACTGCACGTCAGCGTGTAATTTGAGGAAAGGCCCTTAGCGTGTAAGCACGTATGTGACGTTACACGCGCGGGCGTTTCCCTGGCACGGGTAGAGGGTCCCATGTGGGTTTTCCATCACTGTGCACGTGCTTTTCGTGGAAAGCGGTGCGTGCCTTTTCCAGGCATTGGGGTTCACACGCGATTACTTCAAAGTGGGTGGGTGTTGGCTACCCATTCTTCTTCTACATGCAAGGCAGAGGATGAGTCGCACATGCTATTTGTCCCACTGTGGGTCTTCCTGTTTGTCGCATACACCCTTTTTCCCATACTAGCCTGCCTGATGATCACATACGTATTTTTTGGGTTCCTGGCTGCACAGCGTATTGCGTGTGTTTTTTTATATGCACATGGGCTACAGGGGTCGCTTATCTCTTTTTCTTGCTTTTATGGGATGCCTGTGCATTGCGTGACACGTCATTTCTCCTAGGGGGCCACAGAATTGGACATTCATCGTAGCTGTATATACATGTTTGTTGTTTGCGCACACTTTTGTAATGCACAGGAACGCTAGCACTTGCCTTCGTGTGGCGGACGTGTTTGGGCCTGTGCATGTCTTCGGCCGAGCGTGGGTTTCCCCTATTTGATTCCATGAATATGTGTGGTTCGCGTCTGTGTGGGCTTCCCGTGTACTTCCCAGTAGTACATCCCCAGTTACGCACTTATTTTCACGCGTTGTTTCCCATTCCGTGCGTTCCGCCCCGTGTTCCGCCCCCTTTTTGGTGTGTGCGCTAATGTTGTGCGCTTTCGCTGTGCGCGTCACGCACGGCGTTCTGGATGTTGCAATGACATGTGCGCCTGTGTGCGCGATGCACCGATTTGGCGCACATCACGGGGAAAACACGCGCAGGCCCATCCATGAATCCCACGCGTGCACTTGCTTTTTCACACTTGTGCCACCATGCGCCACAATTTTCGAGCACATTTGTTCCATGAATCGGCCCCTTAATGCTCAGTTACCACATTTCGGTCTTAGATCACTGATAACTGTGGGCAGTGGAACTTCTTATAATTAGAAGTCGGATCATTCTCACGCAGTGCTGCAGTTTATCTCTTTATCAGCAGACTTGCTCTTGTATATTCGTCCTGGGAACCGCTTTCAAATTCGCATGTTTATTTAAAATGGTATCGGGCTACAAAATTTGGTATACTTGCATCATACGTTGTTAGCACCAGAGTTTGTTGCGGGAACCGGTCGGTTGCTGATTACAACATGAAACTATATCCAGTTAAACAGATTGAAGTTCTCTAGAAATAAAATTTTGGGACTGAAGTCTTGGAATACGTTGGCAGGACAGACAGAAGGCTGCAGAAATAATGTAGGTCTGCCTGGTAAGCTTGAGAAAGCCATAACATTCTGTGTGAGTTTACGTTTTTACACCACCAAAGCTCCTTCTGCTTCTGCGCTGGTTGCCCCAGAACTGAATGAAACCAGCCTGTAATTAAGGTTGGGTTAGTCAACTGTGGGGTACGTTTAAGGTCCTTGCAGAAATCCCCTTCAAACAAAAACCAGCATGGAAAAAATTCGGAAAAACAGTTGTGTTTTTCTTTCCATTGCGCTTATGTGTGGCGAGCACTGAATACAAGAATGCCACCTAAAGAAGTGTTCTGCATTGTTTTTCCTCCATTTAAATCATCTGAAAATGACCCACATGCAGAACGGCACCACATTTGCTGTTCTGTTTTCTGAATACTAAAACTGCACACATGACATCCAAGACGGCTTGGCATGTGTTCTTGATTTCATTTTAAAACATCCCAAACTAGTGCCCTTAAATGGAAACACACCCTGGCATGCTTTATTTCTGCTGATTACCAAGAAGTGCGGCAATACATTTTCAGAACAGCTGATGTACTGGGAAATCACTTGAAAGGCAAAGGATTCTGTTTTGCTCTTAACACAGCTTTTGTTATTTTTTGCTATGAACCATCACACCCAAACTGCAGTAAATGAAAGAAATAATGCAGTGTTTCTTTTTCTCATGTTAATATCAAAGAAGTCTGGGCTGCATTCTTTTGAGTGCGTAAATCAACTGTATATGTAAAACCCCCAGAAGATTAAGTGAAGTGAAACTATGGTCTGCAGAAAAAGCATTGGGAATAGGAAATGTAAAGCTTGCACATGCGTTACTTTGTTATTTGCAGGACAAAGGAAAAATGACATTTAAAGTCAAATGTCAAATGACACTGTTGCTAGCACAAGAATATTATTGTATGTGTGGGTGGGGGGCTGCAAAGCAATTGATCCTATTCTCTTCCCCACAAGACTTCAAGCAGCCTGGCTGAGGCCCAAGAATTCTAGTCCAACCAGTTGGGCAAGAAGACTTGCCTCCCAATTTTCGCACCTAGCAGTTTACTGATGCTGCAAGGACATGTGGTGGGGCTGACAGTGTGATAATTACTAGTTCTGCTAGACTGGCCGGAAGGACTGCCAGAAAATACAAAGGAGGTGACTGGGCCCTGTGTTTTGACCCAGAGGTGCGATTTCCTTCAGCACACATTCCTAGGAGGTCCTTTGTGCAGGCTGACCCAGGAGGATACAATTTGGCTGTGGGGATTTGCTGCACCGCCCACACTTGTGACTAATCCAGCCCATTGACTTCATATAATAGTTGAACATTAAGACATTTTTCCCAATGCCCTGAATAAGCAGTAATGTTATTTTATGCCAGTATTTAATGTGAGTGATGGACAAACACAAAGAGACCAAGCACCTGTTTCTAGCACTTGGTGAACTGGAATGGCAGGAAAAATGCATTTCGGTTTGAAGTATAAATGGCACAGACATAACACTTGGTGAAATGTTGCAAAATATTAATGGGCATATGTGTAGCTATTTGCAGAATTTTAAGTATTATACCTTTCCTGAATATGATGAAATTGTGCCCGAGGGCGATGCAACATCACACAGAGTTGGTGATGGGTCTGTCCAATTCCAAGTGACATATGGAATCTGCATACCTATTGTTCATGTCAGTGGCTAGTGTAAATCTGATGGTTTGATCCATAACTCATTTTTGTCAAGAAATAGTCTTGGTGAGACAAATGCACACACATAAATGATGTCAGTTCCCCTGAACAAATCAGCTGTACAAAGGAGGGGACACTGGGAGACTTCCCTATCTCCGCAGAGGGGTAAGTCCAGGGTACTTCCCCCCAGTTTGTAAACCGATGATGTGATTCTGGCAATTTAAAGGATGGACAGGGAAACACAAAAAGACATTCAGACTAAAAAAAACAGATCCAGAGGCAGCTGATTCCATCCAGGCAGAACCACATATCCAGATCCAGTCATACACAAGCATCCAGGGAGAAAGGAGGAAAGGCAGCTGATCCCATCTAGGAGCGCCCAGTGACCAGACCTTGCACAGCTGACAAATCCCGCTGTCAACAGTGACCAGAACTTGCTCAGCTGATCCCATCTTGGAGAACACAGTTGTCCCAGTGACCCGATCTCTTGACCCTGCTGTCTCAGTAACCAGATCCCTTGGTCCCCACTGTCCAGAGACCTCGCTGGCTGTCCAAAGTCCCAAACTCAAGCTTACCTTGTAAGTATCACCTCACCCAGTATTCAAAAACTGCATATCCCGCTCTTTTAATTTTGCATCATATAGAAAATCCAAATGAAGAGTCCCATATTGCATACCCCTCTTTTTTGAATCCTGCATCTCTTAGAAAATCCTATTGAAAATTCCAAATTGACAGTATTATCTGTTCACCTTCTTCATTAAAGAATCTGTGTTAGTCTATGTCTGTTAGCATATTCCTTTTCTAATTCTTTCAGTTGTCTGGGTAACTCCCTAGCATTATTTGAAGTAAATCAAATATTTCCCCATTGAAAATTCATGTTCATTATTGTTGCCCTTTGAAAGTAACAATTTTGTCAAGTGTTTTTATTAATCATAGGAATTAAAATATATTCCCAACAGAAATAGTCTAGTGCAACAAAAAACAGATTTACATGTGAATTGTGCTTTTCCATAAATTCCGATTTGCATTTCCATAGAAAAACCCACACTATCATCCGAGTCATCCCTTTCCCTCAGAATCCTATCTGTTATGTACCTGTGTTTCTGATCCACAAAACAGATTTTCGATTTTTACAGTTCATCCCTTCTCTGTGGCTGCCTGTTAGCACAAGTTTGGTGTAGAAAAGAATTGACATTTTGTCGTTTGTGTCTTCTTTTGCATTTCTGTCTTTTTCCCCAAACCGATTTTCTTACCTATGCTCATGTTGCCTAGGTGCCCTGTTCAGTAGTCTGTACGTTCCTTATCTCTTAAGTGCAGCCATACGAATTTCTGTCCTAGCTATCCCACCACAATTGTAAACTGATGTGCAAGTAACAAGTAAAATCCAAAGCGGTTTTGCTCCTAAAACAAGTTTTAATTTTCTTCTTTGACCTCCTATCTTGGCGTGGTGGGCTAAAATCACAATGTGATTATTCCCTCTTCATTCTGACTCCTTGTTACTGCCTTCCATCCACAAAGAGTTTAGTTAGCTGAGGTTTGGAGGGGAGTGTTGCAGGGGTAGTACATAACGTGAGTGCTATCTATATAAAAACAATTGATTTTGCTTATGTTACCTATTAAAGTTTTCCATACATTTTGCTAGGGGTCTGAATTAACTGCATTGTGAGAGTCTTGGTATTTGTATTGTCACCTCATTGGTGACTGCTGCCTAATTATATGATTGTGTTGTGATCTTTCCTTGAATCCTAAATGTAATAAATATTTAATTGTTACACACCGGCCTGGTTCATAGTCCATTGCGACAGAGGGTGTTTGTTAAGGTGGGTGTTAGACAGGTTGGTGGCCTTCTCAAAAAATAATCCAGGGTTTAAATAAAAATAAAAAGCATGTTTATTTTACATTCATGGTCAGTGGAAGAAGTCCCTGGCTGGAGTGTGCAGTGTTATAAAACCATTACACAACATTCATTGGGTCTCCATGAAGCCATGAGCAATATGGAGGAATTATTGCAGGTGGTCATGTCACAAGTGATCATTCCTCCAGTGTTTTGTGGCTAAGTGGTGGAAATGACACTGCAAACCACCCACTCTTTAAAAAAAAATGTGCACATGTTTTTTTTTGTTTTTTAAGGTGTATCACAACTTACATAACATGAAAGAAAAATCCCATGACTTAATTGAAGGGTACTTAGGCAACGGATGGTAAAAGCTTACCTACCCTTATATATAGTGAAATACATGTGTTGCTTGTCATCGTGCAACGAGGACATGTGCTAGAAGTTATGGATAAAGTACTCAAATTAGTGGAAAGACTGGCACACACTTGCATATACCTCTTCCTCTTCAGTAATTGAACAGATGGACTCAAAAGGATGGAAAGTGGCTTAGAGTAATTATAGTTGCTTGGAAATACACACTGTTGTGGAGTACCAGTACTCCACTCATGTCAGCCTTGTTGAGCCTCATCAGTGAAGTTGTACTTGGTTCATTGTGGTGCAGTGAACAACGGGCCCATCTATCGGCATAACAGCTCTCACTTAGGGAAATAAGCTAAATGTAAATAAAATGTAGGGAAGAATGTTTTGAATTAATCATAACCATGGGCATTCTTCAGTGGGTATCCTTCTATATCATTACTATATGGCCTTTCTTTGCCTTCCTTTTGAATGTTCAAATTCCAGCAAGGGTGATTCAGCCCTTCATCCTTTCGAGGTTGGTTAATTGAATAACATTAAATTGAGTAATAGTATCAGCTCTTGTTGGGATCACGTACAGGGTACCAGCCAGGCAAAAAGGTTCAGGCTGAGGAAAACCTGTTAGTACGTACTGTCGTTGAAGCAGAGTGAGATTGCGTGGCAGAGGTGCATGTACCATTTATAATTACTTTTGACACATATTAGATACTCACATATAGCAATACAGAAAGAGCAACAAACATATTAATGTTGCAGTTGCAGAGTTAGATAGGGCAATATTTTATGACCTATGTTTAGTTGTTGTATCCAAAGTTATGTTTTTAGTGAGGTGGGCGGAATAGAACTGAAACAGGTGGTAGATGGAGTAAGAAAGGTAATGTGATAGAAGAGAGGTCAGTGAGTTTGCAAATGCATCATCATATTAGATGTTAAGGCCTAAGTATAAAGTGAACAGAATAGAATGCAGGCCCTGAGGTGGTGCTGCAGCTCCTTTTAGTTCAGTTCCAAAAACAAACCTACTTTTCCGTTCCCTAGGAGAAAAGCCGATTTCAGAAGCACCCACGGTGCACAGATAACGGTAATTGTATCCAGCTGCATAGCCTGAACCTGGTGGGATTGGAATGTTAGCTGCTGGAAGAGCTTTTGGAGATGCACTCTTTGAAGGACAAATTCATGACAATAGGGCATACGGTGTTGTGTTGTCACTGGGCAGGGAGAAGATTTAGAGCTTTACTGCCTTCACCCAAGTGGGGTCATCCCATTTGAATTAAAAATAGATGAAATATCAAAGTAAATAAATCCCTGAAATTCAGACTCAGGAGTGGAACCTTGGTCACGTCATTACTGGGCATCTATGGTTTGAAGGAGATAAAGGCAGAGTCATGTCTGGAACATTCTCTGATTTGGGAAAGGAGGAGCAGAGGTGAATCCAATATTTTTAGTACAAGGTTGGGCGTGCAGCTTGTGTGCGCTCCGGTGTATGGTTTAATAAGATGCCCTATTGTCTTATCAAAGCAGAGTTGGTCTCACCAGTTTACTTTGATCGTGTCTAGATTGGAGGGGTGCACATCACGTGATGTCACGATTTATTAATGTGTCAATATGTTCGAACAACCAATCCTGTATCTAGATTAAATAGTGATGTAGTGGGCCACATGTCTGGGGAATGGGTTTAGATAAGGTGTGACCAATCAGTCCAGTGACCATAGGGGAGTATTAGCATGTTCTATAGGTGGTAGCCAACGAGGGTGGTGGTATAGCATTGAAATCTATGTATTCAGATTGTGCGGTTTGCCGCTATATAACCTTTAATGTCTTGGGAAGCGAAGAGCCCTGTGTTATTTCAGCTCTACCAGACCGTCTGAGGCCTTTTGCATGTATCAAAGCTTTTCTTCCCTTGTAAAGAGGTATAGTGTTTATTTGGCCTGTTTCATTATTTTCCTCATTCGGGTTTTAGGTTGCCTTCCTCTTTACACTCTCTTGACTATGCTTAACAGCGTGACAAATCCAACATGATAGACTGCATAACAATGTGATATTGTTATGATTATATCATGTTAATTATGACGCATGGAAACAACACTTCAACTTTGCATTTGGTGATGGCGTATTCGATTGGAACAAAGGGATAATAGTGTGTGCATCTCTGAAGTGCACATTCAATGATAGTTCAGAAATGTGAAGGCAATGTGCTAGCACAACCCATCATTCCTAGAAAACAAAACGTTTTAGGAGAGTTGCAAAACAATAGTTTGAGGTCAAAACATATGTTTACCTTCACCTTTTTGGAGGCGGTGACATTTTACAGTGGTTTCCAGTCAGCATTTCAACCCCTAATCATGCAGTATTGCTTATGTGTACTCAATGCAACATAAAGCAAAGATCCTGATCTCTGCCAAATCTTTTGCAGATTTATTTACAGGGGTACAATCAGACCCATCAAGGACGAGTGCATTCTGCTAACATCTCTGTTCCAGCAGGGTTCATTTTTTAGACGATAATGTAGAGATTTGTGAATCATGCTTTAAGACACATTAGGCCTGATTTACAAAGTGCTAAATTGCTTTTGTTATAAATATTATTTTTTAGATGCCTCTGTTCTTGTTGTCAAATTGCATATGAACTAAGATCACACCAATGAGGTCCTGCACTGGCATTGGCCCTTCTGCAGTCCTGTCTTCAAAGGGACTTTGGACAGAAAAGTGCACTTAAAGTGGCACACACCGTCCACATGCATTTCACAAAAGCAAACTTTGCGCTACACCTTGTCAAAGCAGATTGTGCTACAAGGCATTAGTTCAACACTAGCACTCAGGAGCGGCCAATGCAAGGTGGGGCAATGGGGCGTAAAATGAAGGAAGCCTCACTTTATCAGGAAAAAGGAGACTGAAATGGGCGTGGGCAGGGAAGCACCAAGCAAACTCCCAAACATTCCCATCAAAGTGCAAAGTGAACCGAATTCGCACAAAAAACAACACTCTCACACAAGCCCCAAACACCCTGAAACATACTGGGCCTCATTACGACCCTGGCGGAGGACCATGGTGCAATTTGCACCATGGTCCATGGCGCAAAGCTGCCAACTCCGCCATGGGGGTTGGCGGACTTACCGCCCCATTCCGACCTTGGCGGGGCGGTAAGTCCCCAATCCCCATTTACCCTTCCCCATTCCCATTTTTGCCCCATAGGGTATAATGGGAGTGGGGAAGGTGTTAATTACGCCACCGTAAATTACGGTGGCGTAATTAACAACAAGTCCCGTAGCGCCATTGATTTTTCCGCCTGCAAAAAGCAGGCGTAAAAATCACCATGGCGCTACGGGAACTCGTAGTCTGGCGGAAAGGTATGCCATGCTTTACGCCGGCGTAAACCCCTTTCCGCCAGGGTCCTAATGAGGGCCACTGTCTAACTGGAGAAGGTGCAAAGTATAAATGTGCGGTTCAAGCAAAGTGAAACAGAGCGAGAATGGCCATCCATGCATTTCTCACACAAAATGTGAGGAGGAGGCGGAGTAGGTGGAAAAGGGACAGGGTATTCTAGAACCACACCACCTTTTTTGGAATGCCGGATATGTTGGTCTATGGCACATATAGAGTTCCGCACATTTTATCCTGGACATTTTCAGGGAGTGTTAGGCTGACTTAGCATCATACACCATGAGTTTCAATGCTGTACCTCTGCAAGTGAAGGTGTTAGCATCCCTTCACTTATCGGCCACCGATTCATTTCATTGGACCACAGCCACTGTAGGGGGCACATATCATCCCACAAAATCACACTGTCTGCATCAGCGATTGCAGAGAAACATACAAATTGGCATTCAATCAATGTACACGTCACCTGAATTGAAATAGGCACATAATGCACGTGATTGACAATTTGCTCGGATGCAATCATGATAGCTGCATCCTTCACCATTTCCATATCCATCATGCTCTGACATATGGAACCTTTGGCAACATGTGTCTATCTTTGCCATTATGACGGATCGCATACATCCAAACAAGCACACAAACGCATGCAAACATCCAATCACACCAGGAACCAAGATAGCCAATATTCACCATTGACACATTTGAATTGGACAGAGCATACTTAGTCTCACGATTCCACCTGACACCCTTCAGGAATCCAGCAAACCCAAGTGAGACCCGCCACTAAGCTGTACACATAGTCACTAGAGGAATAGTTGGGTGCACCTTTGGAGTGCTGAAATCACTGCTACCATGCCTTGGCCACTCCGTGGTGTTTTGCAATACACACCGCCATTGGTATGTAAAATCATACTGGAATGTTGTGTCCTGCCACACATAGCAACCCGCTGTGGCATACCTGTGGAGGTGCAGGAAGGCACGATTCACCCATACACCCAGCTAGGCAAAGGGTACAGAAAGAGGCCACCCAGAACCATGTGGTGCAAACATGTTTTGCATAAACCCCACCATTTGTTGTGAACACACAAGAAACCCCATCCCTGATGGGTTTAAATTATGAAAGAGGGCAAGTCGTGTCTGCCTAACATGACACCCTGAGAATGTGTGTCTAGGAGTGACAATTAGCGTGTGCACAATCACACATTGCAAGCTCAGCTGCCTTTACTTGCTACAAAACATCAATATTCATTCATAACATATGTACTTAATACAGTGATATCATCATATAATCCTAACTCCAAAATGACAACATACATCATGCAGACACATCAGAAATCCACATACATCAGGAGATGACTTCAACCGACACTTTAAGAACTCACCCACTAAAGCACCAGGCACCACAGCCTTTCAAGATAGAAAATAATTAACTAACATGTCCACACATCACACTGACAGAATCCTTTATCCATGATTGTGAGAGCCCATAACCCACACAGATTTTTTAAAAGGGCATCTTGTACGCCCCTATGCATGGCCTTGCAGGCAACTCACTGAGACAGTATGTGGGCTCCTACACATACAGCTGACTGTTCACTGTCAAGCCTGTGCCATGGAATATCACATTTATTAGGAGGGCCATATCTGCATTACCAAATATTTTGGCAACAACAAAAGCAGACCAAATCATATGTAGACCATCTCCTCGCTGTTGCCTGCAGGCACTGGGGATGTTCATGCTATCTGGCCTGGTGTTGGTAGACGGTGAAGCCAGAAATTTGTCTGGGGAATAATCACCTGCAGAAAAAACAAACAACAACAATCATACACCTCACTATTTATGCACATATGCAAGAATGTTTCAAAAATGGAATACAATAACTCAGCATCACATATATCTTAACAGGTTACTGGCCCCCTGGACCAATCCAATATGACCTCCATGAAATGCGGGAAAAGCAATCAAACATGCTATGTGCAATTTTCACTCAAGAAAAGTCTCATGCAGACCATCACATGTTTGAGTTGGATTTGGAAATGTCTGATATGAACATCACACTATCATCACACCAAACACATTCAATGACTATGAACAGTCAAAACATCCTATCGCTATGTACACCATGCAAGGCCCAAGCCTTGGAGCCAAACCTGCAACCATCAGTGGACCTGTGGTATGTCTTGCTATTTCCTGCCAAGACACAACTAATGCATGCATTGCTAAGGACACTGGCTACAATACCACTGACAAACAATGCCTGATGTCTTATTTCAACGCTCACCCTTTCTGAATCCCGTTGCCTGGCCATGCCTCAGTAGATACCCATCTCCTCATTTCATATCCAAATTGGTTGCTACTCTAACAAAGGCCATATTGTGCCAATCACTCAAAAGCAGAGGTTAGAAGAGTCTCTGATGGGGTGAGGGGGTGGATTGGCGCCAGAGGAAATGGCCACCTAATCAATATTTCTCCTGCCCCATGTAATAAAATATTTCCTACCGGAGTGAATGTTTATCCAAACATTAACAAAGATGTTATTGGGTGCTGTAAACTGGGGGAACATGAATGCAGAGTTTCTTCGTGCATGTTACTTTAACGGACGGTACTACAAACAGATCCAAGGTACTGCTATGGGGGCAACTTTAGCCCACAGTATTGCCAACTTGTATATGGAAGCATTTGAAGAAAATGCAGTCTATAAAGATACCAACCCATTCAGAAAACATCTACGGATGTGGAGAAGGTATATAGCCGATGTTTTTGTGTTGTGGAAAAGTAAGGAAGAGGAAGCTCTGAGCTTCTTCACATGGATTAATCAACACGACTGATATCTAAAATGTACTCATAATTACAGCATGGAAGAAGTCAGCTATCTAGATATCACCATTAAGGTTGATGGAGAGAAAGACAGACTCTTTGTAAAACCATAAAAGTAGAGTACTGATCGAAATTCATTACTTCATTACACAAGTTTCCATCTAGTGCATTTATGGGACAACTTGTCTTTTGGGCAATTTTTACGCCTCAAAGGGAATAGCAACAACAGAGTGGATTACAAAGAAGGAGCGACGATGCTGAGAGAGAACCTGCACGGGAGAGGGTATCCACCGAATTTAACGAGGAAAGCAATGGAAAGAGCTGACAATAACCATTGTGAAGCACTTCTGGGACATGAAACCAGAATTCAAGAAAAAAAGAAAGACACCATGGTCTATGTCAACACATACAGCAACCTATCCAGTTGCATCAAAACAATTGTGCATCGGAATTGGAAAATCCTTGAGAAAGGGACAACTCCTATTGAAAAGCCACTGATAGCCTTTTGAAGAAGTAGGTCAATCAAATGCCAAATTATGCAAAACATCACAAGACAGGTGAAAGACCACCCAACATTGACAGAATCCTGGGGTTTACAAGCACCGAAGGGACACTATCCATGTGGGAGTTGCTCTTGTTGTCAATATACAAAGAAGAGCATAGAGCCTGACCTGGGACTAACGCATACATGGAAACAAGAAACACTGACTAATTGCAATTCCAGACTAGTAGTTGACGTGATTTGGTGTCCCTGCAAAAGAATTTACATAGTGAAAAGAGAGAGGAAGGTAAAAACTTGCATTACAGAACACAGAAGTTATTCTAAAAATAAGATCCATGCGGCCCCATTAGTAGGGCACTTTATTTAATACATCCATAAAGTCAAGGAATTGAGCTGGTCTGTAGTATACCAGATAAAATCCAGTAATTATTCCAATCTGGATAAGAAAAACTTCTGAAAAAGGAGAAGGAATTAATATTCCTCATTAAGAGTATGGAGTTAAGGTTGAATGAAAGATTTGAGTAGATGATGCATCAAGCATCTGGAAGAAGTCTGTACGAGCTGTGTCGAAACAAACACATAAGAAGTAAAGACATAAAATACACCAAAAAAAACATACAAAAGGTGGAGCAATGGACTAAAAGAAAGACAATAGAGACAAGATAATGCAAATCCGCATATTGGTGCTGCTATGCTGCTTAGCCAGCTGTTTTTTTGGGGCATTAAGCGCTGTTTTTATCTACAGGCGGGCCATTGAACTAATGCTTATATTGATAATATACCGACCTGAATATAGGATGAGGTTAAATTAGTGCCATCCAACTATGGGGCAAAAGTTATTGGCTATCAGACACCTTGCTTTGGCCATCAGGACGATCGCGGTGAGAGGGTAGCACTTTTTTTAAAAGGACCTTACAGATACTTGCAGGAATGTGATCATGTAAAACGGACTGTGTAAGATGCTTTGACCGGAAGGAAGCCGAATCCGAAAGTAATCCGTGGGCAAGGCAATGTAGGAGAACCGTCCCACTCTCGCGTGGAGCCGATCGGAAGTGAGGAGAAGTCTGCACCTCGAATAATGAGGAGGACCGTGCCAAACGCATCAAGGTAAGCGTGTATTGATGATCGCGAAAAACTTAGAGCGCAATGTAAGTAGCGCAAGATGAGGAGACCCAAGTTTAGTATGGAAGATCGGTAAGGTTCATTGGTATATCTTCTTTAATTTTCTGGAGAGCGAGTCAACTTCGTGTATGGATGGGATGAATTTATGAAGGTGCCCTGACCCCGAGACAGCCCACCATTAGGCAGACAGCTACCAGCATTCAAAAGCATAATGAAAATACGGGAATAAAAGTGAAAGTGAACCCCCATACATTTTAAGTGAGGTATTAAGCTAGAGTAAAAGAACCTCAGTTAAGGGTTGGATTTATGTCCTAACCATACTGTTTGTTTTGTCATCCTTCCATATAGACCCAAGTGCAAGTGAAAGAGTAGTCTGCTATTAAGTTAGCATATAAGCATCAGGCAAATCACATTGAAAACAGCTGCATAAATGCCAACCCAGAAAAGAACAGAAATTGAGAAATAGGTAAGCAGACTAAAAACCTTAATAAAAGATGCAAATAGAGGTTTGATGAAGTTGACGTTTGTGACTAGAATAAAGGACTAGGCCCTAGAGTTATGACAGTGATACATGGAGTAGAGAATTTCTTAATGAGGCCAGTACCTAGAGGGTATAAGATGAATAAGCTACCTGTAGCATGCTGACCAATGCCTGTTGTGTAAACCAGTGGTGACCAAAGAGGTGGAGATTAGATAAAGAGAGGGAGGAATGCATTAGTTGTCCCCCTTTCTTGTGACTGATAGACAGGAGTATGCTGTACTGTACACATACAAAAGACAGGTGAATTCATTACACCATCTTGTGTTTCGCTTGTTTTTCCAGACCACAAACTATTGTTGGCCCAGAAGTGAAATAGGAAGGGAGTGGGACAGAAGATCACTGAACTGCCACGTTTAGAAGGGGAAGTTGTGTTTGTAAATCATAACCAACTGTTGTTGTACTTCCCCCTGATGAATTTCATCGAAAAATTGCAAATTGTGTAAATATTTGTATAAAGAATGAAACATGTTGGGAGTGAGATGAATGTGGAGTGTGTTGATGAATGATTGACTTTCACCATGTGTATATGAAGCTGTTAGACTAGTCTGCTACCTCCTAGCTTAGAGAGAGAACAGATAGTAGATCTAATGAATTTGTAAGTCTGATTAACATTGTGATTAATGAATTAATGTACAAACAGATTGTTTTTTGTGTTAAAACTGGAAAAGTATGTTTTCTTTTTAAAGAAAAAAGAAAAATAATGATGCTGCTGACAATATAGCTCATAAACAAATGATTACGTGATGATATACTATATTTTTTATATAAAAAAAAATGTGTATCTTTGGAAACAAAGTGGTTAGTAGTGTTTTGTAGAATTACAAAATATATCTACATAAGACATCTGACCCACAAAGGTCAGATGTGAAAGTCAAGGGACCCTTCAAACAAAGTTAACGTACAATAGTTTTATTGAAAAGAGGGCTGTTTTAAGTGGTCCGTATAAATATTCCCTCTGGTGTCTAGAGTGTTTGTGAGGTCTCCTCTGATGTAACATCTGCTGAGAAAGAGGACATAGATGGCATGATGATTGTGGACACTTCAGCATCAGAGGTTCAGGGAAGGGATTTTCCAGGAGACCGAGGAGCCACAGAACCTGGAGACCTCAGTTTTGGAGTCAAGGTTGGGTGTGGAGGGAGAGAAGGACAATGAGACCCTTCCCTCTGTGCTTGTCTGTGATTCTGAGGGGTATGTGCATTCTACAGTCAATGGTATGAGGAAGTAGGCTAGACAGAACACCTTGGAGGTGTCAGCACATCCTCCTGTCCACCGTCATCAGCTGTCATACCTTCTCCGACACCTCCACACCTACAAGTGCCAGTTAATTTGGCAGACGATACCATCCAGGCCACAGAGCTCCCACTTCTGATGGGTATAAGGCATTGGACCAATGCTCTCTGTACTGCTTTGCTTGCCACTCAACATCAGGCTATAGAGCATCAGAGAAAGGTGGTCATGGTGTTCACCCACTGGGTGGTAGCACTGAGCAGGGATGATCTCTGTGGACTGGCTACTTTAATGCCCCCCTCCTGAACATCGGCACTTTTGCCAAATTAGCTCGAGTGGTGCCTCCATGCCTGATATCTGCTCTGGCAGATCTGCTCCTGTCACACCATGGGTCTGTTTAGATGTGCCTTTGTCCCTGTGGAGGTGGAGATCTGTACTGAGTCAGATGAGATGGCATCCATGAATGAACTGCAGCATATAAGCATCAGGCAAATCACATAGATGATAGTTGCATAAATGCCAACTCAGAAAAGAACGGAAATTGGGAAATAAGTAAGCAGACTAAAAACCTTAATAAAAGATGCAAATAGAGTTTTGATGAAGTTGACGTTTGTGACTAGAATAAAGGACTAGGCCCTAGAGTTATGACAGCGATAAATGGAGTACATCATTTCTTAATGAGGCCAGTACCTAGAGGGTATAAGATGAATAAGCTACCTGTAGCATGCTGACCAATGCCTGTTGTGTAAACCAGTGGTGACCAAAGAGGTGGAGATGTAAGATTAGATAAAGAGAAGGAGGAATTCATTAGTTTTCCCCCTTCCTTGTGACTGATAGACAGGAGTATGCAGTAATGTACACATACAAAAGGCAGGTGAATCAATTACACCGTCTTGTGTTTTGCTTGTTTTCTAGACCACAAACTATTGTTGGCCTAGAAGTGAAATAGGAAGGGAGTGGGACAGAAAATCACGGAACTGCCATGTTTAGAAGGGGAAGTTGTGTTTGTAAATCATAACCAACTGTTGTTGTACATCCCCCTGATGAATTTCCTAGAAACATTGTGTAAATAGTTTCATAAGGAATGAAACATGTTGGGAGTGAGATGAATGTGGAGTGTGTGTATGAATGATTGACTTTCATCAGGTATGCATGAAGCTGTTAGACTACTCTGCTACCTCCTAGTTCAGAGAGAGAAAAGATAGTAGATCTAATGAATTTATAAGTCTGATTAACATTGGGATCAATTAATTCATGTACAGATTGTTTTTTGTGTTAAAACTGGAAAATGTTTTTTTAAAAAGAAAAAAGAAAAATAATGATGCTGCTGACAATATAGTTCATGAACAAATGATTAAGTGATGATATACTATATTTTTTATATCGAAAAAAAATGTGTATGGAAACAAAGTGGTTAGGAGTGTTTTGTAGAATACAAAATATATCTACATAAGACATCTGGCCCACAAAGGTTGGGGGTGTGAAAGTCAAGGGACCCTTCAAACAAAGTTAATGTACAATAGTTTTTTTTAAAATGCGGGCTGTTTTAAGTGGTACGTATAAATATTCCCTCTGGTCTCTAGAGTGTTTCGTGAGGTCTCCTCTGATGGAAAAATGCTGACAAAGAGGACATAGATGAGATGATTTTTTGTGGACACTTCAGCATCAGAGACTCAGGGAAGGGATTTTCCAGGAGACCCAGGAGCCACAGAACCTGGAGACCTCAGTTTTGGTGTAAAGGTTGGGTGTGGAGGGGGAGGAGAAGGACACTGAGACCCTTCCCCCTGTGTTTGTCGATGACTCTGAGGAGTATGTGCATTCTACAGTCAATGGCATGAGAAGGAATGCTATAGAGAACACCTTGGAGGTGTCAGCACATCCTCCTGTCCCACCCTCATCAGCTGCCGTACCTTCTCCGACCATTCCACACAGAAGATACAATCCAGGCAACAGAGCTACCACTTCTGATGGGTATAAGGCATTGGACCAATGCTCTCTGTACTGCTTTGCTTGCAACTGAACATCAGGCTATAGAGCATCAGAGAAAGGTGGTCATGATGTTCACCTACTGGGTGGTAGCACTGAGCAGGGATTATCTCTGTGGACTGGCTACTTTAATGCCTCCTCCTCCACATCAACACTTTTTGCCAAATTAGCTCGAGTGGTGCCTCCATGCCTGATATCCTGCTCTGGCAGATCTGCTGCTGTCACGCCATGGGTCTGTTTAGATGTGCCTTTGTCCCTGTGGAGGTGGAGATCTGTACTGAGTCAGATGAGGTGGCATACATGAATGAACTGCAGGTGAAGGTGCAGATCTCTCACCCTGCCAAACATGCCCAGTGGAGAACAGGCTGCATTGGTGGCCAAATTGGTCACTTCAAGACAGTGCCAGCATAGGTTCCTTTCTCTGCAGCCGATCTTCTTTGCAGATGCAGAATCCGAGGCTATAACAGAGTCCAATGAGCAGGTGGAGTTCGCCTTGGCACGGGCATTGGTGGAAGTGGAATAGGACAAGGACAATTGAAAATTGTATATAGCAGTTGGGGTTATTGAATATTTGGGAAGGGTCGATTCATTTTTGTTTTTATAGGTTTCCTTTTGGTTTGTACATATGTTCATATTTTCATACCCTCTCTGTTTCGTACATTACAATCCTTAATTCTCTATCACAATCCATGGTGTTGCATTGCATTGTTATTGGAGCATGTGGTGAATGTTTTTGCTTGATGTTGAATTTGTGGCTTAGTTGGTTAGTGACCATGTCGCTATGTGTTTGGCACAACTTCTCCATCTTCTAGGTTCTGATGAGTGTCACAAGGTTTGACACAATACTCTGTGGGTCAATCAGGTAATTCCTACATACCATGTGTCCATTGTTGATGGCAGTGTGCATGTAGATGGTCACTGAGTATTGTTAGCCTGTGGCGTGTTCACAGTTTTCACATTTCTGTGTCTCTGGGCAAAACATTTATTATATTGCTCCTTCTAGTGTATGGAATACATGAACGAGGTATATTCCTTTAAGTGGTTGGTGGTGGTGGTAAGGAAGTTATGTGGGCAGCAATATGTTTTGAACATTTATTTCTATTCTTTTAATCTGTCTGTATAATGATGGTGGAGCATTTTTCAGGAAGCTATGGTGCACTTACTTGGTCATATGGAGATGTGCGCATGTATACACGCAGTTGGTAAGGGATCAGTGGAAGGGTGTGGGGAAGAAACAGTAGGGCAGTGCAGGCACATTTAAAGCAAAGAATACATATGAAATCAGGTGATGTAGTGGGGCGATGAGATGGGCTAATATCAGGATTCATGTGGAATGGAGGTGTGTGGATGTAGGTGTTGTGGAGGAGCCATTACTTGTGGATGATGGTATTGGTTCATTCCTGACAGGTAGAAGTGTGGTGTCAAGTCATATGTTAATGATGATGTTGTGGCAGGGACTGTGGGCAGGGAAATGGAAGAGCGGTGTTCTAGTTCCTTCTTTCCTGGCCAAACGGAGTAGAAGCCTGTGCATGCCCTTGCCTCTTGTAGATTGTAGGGCTGAAGTAATGGATGGGTTATTAGAAATGCAGCTTGGGCAATTGAGGGTGAGGGAGACCAGTGTTTGAGTTCAGAGCCAAAGCTGTTCAATGAGGGTTGTTTAGCTGTGTTAGACTTAGCAGTCCTTTTGTGCATGATGGCTCAACATGTAGGATCCATTTCAGGTGTTTTCAGAAGGGATTCTAAGGGGGAATAGATCAAATCCAGTTGGGAGGGGACTAAACTTCATATGCTAAGTACAATTTATTTGATTGGATGAGAGAATCGTTTTTCAGTATTTGTGCATTTTGGTAGTGATGTTTTTCATACTTCATTGCTATATTCATCTTGAAGGAGGTGTGTCTGTAATTGTGGAAGTCAGGGTCCTTTGCACTTTTAGACATCTGGTGAAAGTGGCTGTAGTTGATGTGAACTCTGCTTCACCCATCTGTCTGTTCCTCCCGCTTGCTTAGTTTTTTTCATAGTTAATTCACTGTCCATCCCTTCCCCAGCCATCCTAAGCAGAGGACAGACATACTAAATGCTGATTCCTGTGTGGCTCAGTTTATTTCAGGAGGAACCACAACCAGATGTTCTACCCGTTACACGCTTGTTGTTCTCCCTATAATGAGTTAAACCAACTCTTCGATCACTCCAAGCTGGACACATCATCTCCACTGAATGGTGAGGTTAATGCTCACAAGCAACATCATGCACATAGCATCACTACTACATAGCAAATGTCATGATTCGGGCCATCAGGACTACAAATGCCACCATTAAATGAGGAGTGATATGCCCCTATGTGCACTCAACCACCTAACATGCATCCTATATTGCCAAGCTGTGCTCCACACACAAAACACACACTGTATTCAGAGCTGAGACCTGTATATTAGCCACTTTCACCAATATGCCAGAGATCCTCTTCCACAATGCCTACAACTTACTATATAGATACTGCCCATAGATGATGGTGAGATGCATCACCATCATTCACTTTGATTCATACACATGGACCCTAATAGTCCTCAACAGCAGAGGTGTTTATGAGTACTCAACAGCGACTTCATGCTTTCAACTACAGACACAGTCAGCTTGAACAGTTAACCTTCTATTGGAGACTTCACAGATTTGATCACAACAATGTCTCTGAATCACCCCCAACACCGTCTTCCTCGGTGTATTAGTTTAATGGCAATCCGGAAAAATTGGATGAAGGAAGGTTTGAACTTTGCATTCAGGGACAGCAAGTCCCGCATTTTTAAGCTAAACCGAGGACTGGACTGGCACCTCCCGAAGGGAACCGACAATGCTGATATGTACATAATCCTGTCAGATGTTTGGACAATGCAAGTGATTCAAGTAGGCCACAGTGTGTATGCTTTGGCTTCCCCTAAACATGTACAACTTCAGATCAGATTCTTTATCAGATTCAGCTTTTTCCATTAATAAAATGCAGTTACATTTAAATACTACATACATACATCTTCATACTTCATACCTATGAAACATTTAAAATAGAAGCCCTTCTATTAGATGCTCTAAAAACATAATTATATATATATATTAAACAAATAATCCTCATCATTATACTCCATAATTATACAAATTGCATCACGTTAACATCTAATATTTTGTGCTATAGAATAGTGAGCTAAAAACAGTTTACGCAAGTCTAAGTACCGTGGGCATAAAAGTAAAAAGTGATCCAAGTCCTCGACTCTATCCTGATTACAGAGGCAGATCCTAGACATTCTTTATGCTCCCACCTCCTTCTATCCTGCAAGGGCAACAGATTCAACCTTGTCATTATTATAATCCTTCTGCAGGGGCCCCACCTAACTGAGCAAATGTCACCACCCCTGTAAGTAAATGTCTTAAGGCTATAAAAGAAGCAGACGAGGGCAGTAAATGTGCCATCTCGACATTTCTCTCCAAATCTCACCTCCTTGCTTCCTACTTTACCATATCCAAGATGTTAGATAGCATATAGAAGGAGGGACAGTCCTTGTGAAGGATTTGCCAACTAAACAGCAACTTAATTCCCTCATTTTACCATTGCTAGTTAATAATTGCTCGGGATCCCTTAATTTACCCTACCACTCTCTTTACATTTGGGTTTATTGGTTGTCCCACACAGACTTTTAAAAAATAACTATCAAACCCTATTTGTGCCTTTGCCTCAAACAATGGAATCCCCAGTTCCAAACACAGAGCACTATTTAATGTACCTTGTGGGTGACCCACTCATTTTTTTCATTATTCTGGAGTTTCTCCAAAATGTTACAATTGACAAACCCCCAAATCTCCCTCCCATAGGTCATCTGGGTGTGCACCTTGGCTTTGTACACCTCCAGACACTTATCAAGCATATGTCCTCAATGCATGTCAAAAATTGTAAGAAGGCCACCCAACCTGGCAGAGTCCTTCTCCACAATGGCCGCAACGTGCTATGTCCATTGCCCATTCCTGGCAAATAACATACAGAGATAGCAATAGTGTTTTACTACCTCAATCGGTTCTACACCAAGATGCCATGTGAATCCCACTCTTCTCTTATTTTGTATTAGATCTGTTTAATTCCAACCCATGGGAAGAGACATATGCCTACAATAGGTTCTGCTGGAGCCCGCCTGGAGTTAAATTGATCAAAGTGCTATCATCGACAAACATTAAAACCATTCAGACTGGGGATGCTCACCCCTTTTCCCAAACCTGCTAAGTTAAAATCAGACAAATATAAAAATAAACAATATTGGGGCCAAAGGGCAGCCCTGCTTCACACCTTTATTAGTTGGGAATGTTTCTGACAACAGCCCATCCGAGGAGACAAGCACACACGCATGTTTGTCCCTATAACATAGTTGCAGCAAGTTTGAGAGACCTGCAGGCATATTCAAAGCAGCCAATTTCTCCCATTGCTTATGCTTGGGGATAGAATCAAAAGACTTTTCTAGGTCAAGAAAGGCCACATAAAGCCTCCCACCGCTGACCTCGCAATATTTGTTTATCAGGGTGGAGAGTAACAAGCATTGATCTATTGTAGAGTAGACTTTTCTAAATCATGTCTGCAATGACTCCAAAGGATTTATAGAATCTGTTGACTCCTCTACTCTAGTAAGTATGCACTTTGCAAATGCATTAGCTGGGATTTCAATCAGAGAGATAGGCCTTTACAAGTTAGGGTCTACATGGTCTCCCTTCTTAAATGCCGGGACCACAATGCTCTGTGACCAAGTATGAAAGAGTTCCCTGGATAAATGAACAGCATTAACAATTTTAAATAAAAACCGGGGCCCACCAATCTGAAAATGCCTTAATAATTTCAGTGCATATTCCGTCTGCGTCAGCTGTTTTCCCTCGTATTTTCTCATCAATCTCCTTAACACTAAAATAAATTCCATCCTTAGGCAGGGCACATCCATTTGTCATCTGGCCATATTAATATTTTAGTCCTGAAACAGCGTCTTGAAATGGGACCTCCATTTTTCAGCTGAGATGGGTCCTGTCTCCCTCACCCGCGAAACCTCAAAACCTTTCCTAACCATTTTCCAAAATTGTTTGCTGTTGTTAGTCAGCACTGCCCGTTCGAATTAGTCCCACTGTTTCATTGTGAATGCTGTTTTCTTCTGTCTCAACAATTTCTTGTAATGCCTTTTAACCTTATTCAGCAAGTCACAGTGCTTACATTTCTCCCTGTTTAGCACATACAGCTTTGTCTTCGCCGGTCTACACTCAATAATAATATGATAGTGTATTTATATAGCTCCTATACACAATGTGTTTCAAAGCACTTCAAGGGAGGGGACAAGGGAACATACAATGACATTCTTACAGGCCATGAACAGTAAGGATGTGAAATTAACTATTGTACTCAGCCTGACAACATTTCAGATAATGCAAGAGATAAGATATAGATAAGGAAGGAAGGGGGCAAGTGGGAAGGAAATGGAAACAGACAGGTGACTATCGTATTAGGACTGACAACATTTCTGGTAGAGCTGGAGAAAACATAAGGTGAGGGTGAGAGGTGCAGAAAGGGAGGGGAGGAACAAAACAAGCGACTATCGTACTAGGCATGATGACATTTAAGATAGATAGTGATGGGGGGACAAGTAAGGGGAGGGGGGGAGAAGACTGATGAGGTTGCTATCATACTAGGTCCAGGGACAATTGATAGAGTAAGTGAATAGAAGAAAGGAAGAGGAGGAGAGAATAGAGATTAAGCAGTCAAAAAGAGTAGAGAAGCAACAGGGGAGAGACAATACAATTGCAGAAGTCAGTAGTAACAAATAATGTTGCAAGCCTGGATACAAGATGAAGATGGGAACAACATGATTCAGGGCCACCATGGGAAATGGTGAGGCACTGTGAATCAATGAAGTCCATAAAAGTCAAATCCAGCATTGGCCACAAGACAGTGATGGTGAAACCAGAATGATTCAGGACAGACTCCTACAGAAGTAGGCTGGAGGGGGGAGGAGGAGCAGGGTGGAATAATCAAGCAAAACAGGCAACACCTGTGTACAAGAAGGGGGGGCATGAGGGATCATCATGGGGGGACCACAGGGGTGGGATGAGCAGGGGGTCGGGGCCTGGATCCTTCTGGTCTGAACAGGTTCAAAAAGGAAATGCCATTTTCTTTGTCTGCCCTTCACTTCCAATGCCGGGGCAAGAGACACCCTTGATCTAAGAGTTAAGAGCAGGAAGGAAAAGGTAGGGCTAAGAAGGTGGGTGGTGCTTAGGCCAGGTGACAAAGATCCACTTGCACCTGCTACCCATCTGCAAAGGAAAAGAGGCTGGAGGGCACCTTAAGTAGGGAAAAAGAGTGGCAACCAGGAAGGCACCAGGTGGGCGGGGCTTAGGCCAGGTGACAAAGATCCACTTGCACCTGCTACCCATCTGCAAAGGAAAATAGGCTGGAGGGCACCTTAAGTAGGGAAAAAGAGTGGCAACCAGGAAGGCACCAGGTTGGTGGGGCTTGCTAAGTGGGGAAAAAGAATGGCAACGAGGAATGCACCAGGTGGGCGGGAATTAGGCCAGGTGACCAAGATCCACTTGCACCTGCTCCCCATCTGCAAAGGAAAAGAGTTTGGAGGGCTTCTTAAGTAGGGAAAAAGAGCAAGAACCAGGAAGACACCAGGTGGGCGGGGCTTGCTAAGTGGGTAAAAAGAGCAGTAACCAGGAAGGCACAAGGTGGGCGGGGCTTAGGCCAGGTGACAAAGATCCACTTGCACCTGCT
The DNA here is from genome assembly GCF_040938575.1 of Ambystoma mexicanum. NCBI lineage: Eukaryota > Metazoa > Chordata > Amphibia > Caudata > Ambystomatidae > Ambystoma > Ambystoma mexicanum. Next base: position 941,694,100 of record NC_090926.1, on the reverse strand, counting down.
CCCCATCTGCAAAGGAAAAGAGGCTGGAGGGCACCTTAAGTAGGGAAAAAGTGCGGCAACCAGGAAGGCACCAGGTTGACGGGGTTTGCTAAGTGGGAAAAAATAGTGGCAACCAGGAAGGCACCAGGTGGGCGGGACTTAGGCCAGATGACCAAGATCCACTTGAACCTGCACCCCGTTTGCAAAGGAAAAGAGGTTGGAGGGCTTCTTAAGTAGGGAAAAAGAGCAAGAACCAAGAATGCACTAGGTGGGTGGGGCTTGCTAAGTGGGGAAAAAGAGCAGTAACCAGGAAGGAGCCAGTGGGGCAGGGCTTAGGCCAGATGACCAAGATCCACTTGCACCTGCTCCCCATATGCACAAGAAAAGAGGTTGGAGGGCTCCTTAAGTAGGGAAAAAGAGCGACAACCAGGGAGGCACCAGGTGGGGGGGGCTTGATGAGTGGGGAAAAAATGAATTGAATCAATAAATTCAATGTATACAACAACTACTCCCCTACCTAGATGCACATCAGCCAATATGTGCTCCCTAATTTGATGTGTCGTTGGTTAAGGAATAAGTTCTCTAAATTCTAGCATGCCAAGTTGTCTCTTTCGTCCTATGACTCCTTCTTGCAAAGTCATAACAGGCAACCATTTTGTCTTGTCCCCATACTTTATTAGATCAATTAGAAAGAAGTGGTCCCTCTTTACCTGTACAAACTTCAAATTTTAGGAAATAAATGGCAATCCACGATACAATAGTCAATTGTGAAGGCTTAAGCTCCCCTCGTAAATGTGGGGCCCGCGAGGCGGTCATCTACCATCCTGCCTAACTTCAAAAAGGGAGTATTCTCTACAAATACCTCTTAACACAGTTCCCCATGCATCAGTTATAGGGGAAAATGGCTTGCTACTGGGCATCCCACACATCTCTGCCAAAGTTCTAATCTCTTCATCTAAATTAGCAGAAGGCCCTAACTTAATACAATCACCAACAATAAAAAAATGCTCACTAGGGTTTGATAACAAAGATCGCTCAAGTGACTCAAGTAGAACTTTATCCTTTGCAGCACTAACTTAAGGGGGCAAATAGACATCTAAAACACTCAAATTTAAATCAAAACCCTGTCCTTTGAGTAATAAGAACATAAGAATATCCTAGTCACTAGGGTAGGGAGTTGGTCAATATTAGATGTCAACTCAGAACAAAACCATGTGGATCAACCTCCTCTAGAATGTCTCATGGGACTTTTCCTTGCATGCGCCGTAAAACCTCTCCAAAGTAACAGCCGACATTGCCCAAGTTTCCTGGAAACAAACAATATAATAGGAACGAATTAAAGATAGGTAGTCTGCATCAAGTATTTTCTCACTCAAACCAGCAATTTCCTAGAAAATTATACTTAGGCTCTGTGGCTGAATAGCCTCTACAAATTGTGGGTTAACACTGAGTCAGCGCAACTACATTTATACAATTGAAGACTACGTCGAAGCGTGCTTCAATAAACTTACAATGCTACGGTGAGTGAAGAAAAGGATATAACATTGCTGGAGGCATGTCAAGGGAGGGATTTAAAGAGGGAGTGATGGAACTAACTATCCCTCTAAAATCCAACTGATTATTAAAAGGAAAGGCTTCATACCATGCGTTATGTCGATGTCATTGCCTTGCCTTAACATCCAAAAATATCTCAATGTCATTATCCAAATGTGCTTTCCTGCACTTTATAAGCAAAGCCTTAAGTGTGGATTATTAAAACCAAAACTCACGCTACAGCCCCCAGAGTACATAAAGGCAGATAAAATATATACTCATGTGTAGATCTTAAAGGTAATGTTTGACACCGCCAGGATATTGTGCACTGAGCTAATGAGCTAGCGTTTACATATATTTTTGTTACCGTGATTGTTTACTTTAAATGTACAAATCAAATTAAGCTCCCTCCAACCTGCCAACAGGTCAGAAGAGGAGCAATCTACGTTTAGTGTGTGCTTTCCCTTCACTGTAGCTCCACTTGTAGCTAACCACGATGAGGTATGGATCCTCAGAGAAGAATTCAGTGGTCCGAAGGCTAGTCAAATGGCCTCTGCACCCTCTCCATGGTTGGAGCATGTGATTCAGAAAGAGCTCAAGCTGGCTAGGGCGAATCAGCATATGGAGGCAATCTAAGTGGATCTACTATAGACCCCCTCATAGAGACTGTACACAACTCAGGTAAGGTTTCAATATACAGCCCGATTACTGATGGCCACTGGTCTCCTGCCATGATTTAGATGTTCAGTCACTCTCATAGGGCCGCTATTAACCTGTTCATCCCCAGTTGTTGTGCCACGATTGGTGGGGATCCATATATCAACTGGTCTTCCTTCAAAATTGCAATTATTTTGTATATTTCCAAGCTTAGGCCCAACTATTAAGCCTAGGGCAACCTGCTCTTCCAATATCTTTTTGTGTGGTACCCTCTGGGCTGGGTCAGTTATTAGCCTCAGAGGGGAAAGATATACATCCACCCTCATTTTTCTGGGGAATATTCAGTGCTTTCTTCACAATCCTCAACAAAATGTCACTACATTCAACTCCTTGATCTTGCCTGACTCTTTAACGGAGGCCAGTTTTGCTAAAGTTCTTATAATTTCGGTTAGCTTATCCTCTACAAGAGAAATGCGCCCCAAGATGATGTAGGCAAAATTAATATCCACCAACAAAGCAGTTGAGGGGCATGGGGCAAAGGCAGGGCTCCTCTGACTACCACAAGCCACCTCCCCCAGGCGCTTTGATCTTGTAGGTTCAGCCATGATTCAGACGATGCCCGGTGAATAGTTACCCGGGGTTCTTGTGTTGTAAAAGTTGTCACATTCAGTGGAGAGCTACTGACCAACCCTGAATTCAAAACCCCTATGCTTTTTTATTTGGACCGACCTTAGAAATCACTGAGCCAATCTCCAGGACTCATGAGTAGAGCTTGCCTGCTTCCACCCTAGATCTCTCATCCAGAGGACCAAAACCTGACATGCTACCTCGGCAGCTCAATTCATAATCAGGGTCTTTTAGCAGCAAAGCCGGATCAGAGTCATTTGAAAATTAGAGTGATGAGGCAGGCACTGATGGCAGCTCAATAGGCTAATTTGAACTGTCAATAGTCACTATATCCACCTCAGCAAGAGAATCCCAATGAGGTAATCATTTGAAAGCCCCACACATCTCTCATTATACATTAGGTCTATATGTCTCTCCATTGACTCCAAGGTTAATCTTTCAGAATGGGCTACAGCAATCATAGGGTGTACCCCAGATTCCCATATTTCAGCACACAAAGGGGTTGAATTATTTTGACTAGTGCCCGTGTCGATATCTGTATAGATATAAACAAGCTCTGCTTCTGCCTCCAGATTGCCATCTCGACTTTTCTCCAGAACGGGACTGTTAGAAGCCTCCACCAAAGCTCCCAGGGCCATGGCTACTGGGTCGATGACTGATGTAAATTCTGCTTCATCAAGATGGAGTGTGCTGATCATCAATTTGATGTTGTTGTGAAAATTATAAAAGCAAGAGGTTTGAGGGAGGCCCTAATTGCTGAATGCCTATAGCGCCTGAGGTGCCTGTGGCACCGGCGACTGAATGCTCCCCTGACCCAATGGTAGGAATATATTCTGAGGTCGGCTCAAGGGGAATTTGGATACCAAAATCTGGGTCTAGGCCCTCTTTTGATGAGACAGGATCCAAAGGGTGAGCAGCTAGCCGACTTCTAAGGGCCCACTTGATTGAAGACTGCCGAACCCCTCTGCTAGTCGAGGTAGGGGTTGCCTTGCTGACTTTCCTTCTTCCTGTTTTGGGCATATGATTCTGGGTCCCACTCCCGTTCCTAGGCATTCTGCAGGTGCATACTAGTCATTACAGCCCCCCAGCCTTCACTGACTGCGCTGTCTGTTGATGCTGACACCAGTGCCTTCAGTACCTCCAGTACATGTACCAGACCTGAAAATGCATGCGAATGCCGTATGTACGGTGTGTACCTTACTGCCACCCTGCTAACAACCCCAGTTTTCCTCAGCTTGCCCGAGTTTGCTTCTAGTTCTTACTGACACTTGTGTTTCCCAAATGTACAACTTCCTTGGGGATTCAACCCAAGAAGCTTGAGGTCAACAGGTGCGACAACATGACTTCTGCTCTGCATTAGGATAAGGAGGAGCAAAACTGTCTACCTAGTCTGTACACTTCTACAAACTGTAAGGGCATATATATATTTTACCAAAATGTAATAGCATTTTTATTGCAAAATGTAGTGGCATTTTGTTGCCAGTAGTAATATGGCACATATATATATAAATATAAATATATATATATATATATATATATATATATATATATATATATATATATATTCAGTGAAAAAACGTTGTTAAAGGGACGTTATGGTTAAGTTGCGCTACTAAAAACCTATGAAATTCAGTGAAAAAAACTTTGTTAAAGGGACGTTATGGTTAAGTTGCGCTACTAAAAACCTATGAAATTCAGTGAAAAAACTTTGTTAAAGGGACGTTATGGTTCCAAGTAAAACCGAAAAACCCTTGAAATTCGCCAGTTATGGTAAGCTAAGCAACCATAACTCGCGCCACCACCGTGCACTGCTAAGACTAACACCCAGGACATCAAAAAAGTTTTGGGACCCCCCTATAACTTTTCCCCCCCTGGACGAATTCTCACAAAACTTTGCAAAATAAGTATATGGGTCACTCTGAATCTTTTTGAAAAGTTTGGTGAGGATTCGTCCAGGGGGGGCAAAGTTATATAGACTGAATGGGAAAAAACTTTGCGCACGTCCACAGGCCAAACTGCTGGACGGATTTACACCAAATTTGCGGCAGGAGTGGGGGCTTTGTCCCGAAAGCGTGCTTTTGCAAATTTGGTGTAAATCCGTCCAGTAGTTTTTTATAAAATGACCAAAACGTAAGGCAAAAAAATTAGTGATATCTGTGTTCGCTTCGCGGACGGACTTCCCTGTTCGCTCCGCGGACAGCACCCCGATTGCCCCATGGCCTTGCGTCATGTCCGCGGACATGCAATGTGTTCGCTGATTTGACGGCGAGGGGCGTGGAGCGCGTCACATTTTCTGTGGCGCCCGCCATCTTGTATTCGCCGTCGACCGCGTACAGCGCGGTGAAACGTGGATAAAAAATTGTATTTAGTGCCGTGTGTTGGTGTGTAAGAGTGTTTGGGGAGGGTGTGGGAGTATGAGATAGGTTCAATGTTTTGTTTTTTTATGTGCTAGACCTTTTTGTTACGTTCGATTTGTCCGCAAGGAACACAGCTGTTCTGACATTTTGTAAATAAACTAAATGGTGGGGTGTTTAGAGGACGGAGTATGTGTCATTTTTGTTCGCAGTGAAGGTAAAAATGAGCTATGAACACTCGCGGTGTACTTAATTGTTCATAAATACACAAACTGGGGGTGTCATCAGGACGCTGTCCGTATTGTAATCTGTCTTGTTGAATGTGTTCTAAGAACACTCGCGGTGTCCCGAAATGGTTGCAATTACACAAAATGGGGGTGTCCTGAGAACATTGTTTGTATTGTTCGTTGTCAGGGTGAAAGTGTTTTAAGACCACTCCTTTTGTTCGCTAATAGTACAATTTCCTATGGGCGTCAATCGACTTTTTGTCCACTAAAGAAACGATAAATCCGGCTGGTGTGCGCCGACATTATGTGATAATCCTATGACTGGCGCTATTGACCTGGCTGACTTGCTTTTGCGACACTAAATCATATCTCCTGCCCATAAGCCTGATATTAACAAAGCATTCATATTCCCCGCCTCTCTCCGTAACGTTACATGGTGCGTCATAAAACACGCTCAGTCCTCTGCAGTCCTAAGTGACTTTACACAGAACCCGGAAGACAACACATATTATGTCACAACACAGCACGCCACAATTCGGAATATGAAACAGTGATTTAAAAGCAAACAGCAAGATTGTAAATTTTGTAAAGTACATTTATTTGACATCACATGTTTAGAGAATATTCAGCAATTTGCATTTGTCTTTGTTGTCGATCCGCAAAAGTTCATGTTGAGGCACGCGATGTTCCTTTGCGGTACAGAGGGTGTTATATCAGCTTACAACTCAGTGCGCCACAATTCGGAATATGAAACTGTGGTTTAAAATTAAACAGCAGGATTGTACATTTAGTAAAGTACATTTATTTCACATGAAATGTTTAGTGAATATTCAGCGATTTGCTATTGTCTCTGCTGTCGATCAGCAAAAGTTTATTTTGAGCCACACGTCGTTCCTTTGCGGTAGATAGGCTGTTGGTTTATGATAAAAGCAGTAAATGGTCACTCTGATAATCGGAAGGTTGCTCCAACAACGAGCCATTAGACCACCCTATTGGTTGGTATGTTGTTTGTAGCCGCTAGTACTGCGTAAGGGCATATTGGTCCTTGGCGATTGTCCCATAAAATGGTGAGGGTCAAGAAGTTGCATATTTGGACCTGCACCTGGCAGTTGAAGACCCCATCCACTGGAGTCTGTAAATCGTGACATAGGCAAAATGGGGCCACATACCTGTTTTAAAAAACATAAATTAGTCTCACCAGCCGATCTTCATTAAAAATCATCATTTTATTTATTAGGGCGTGAAACTATTTGCTATCGAAGATAGTGCAACGGAGTATGTTAATAATAAAATAATAATATTTTCCCATTCATATAGCGCTAAGAACCGTGAGGTATCTAAGCGGTGCTTATTATTAACCACGGTGTGTGGTGCTCATTTATCTACCACGGAAGGATGAAATGCTGAGTTTGGCCTTGCCGGGATTTGAACTTGCGTTAGCAAGGTGTGCACGGATGTCAAAGCGAGCGTTGTACTCGCTGTGCCACTTGACAGGCTACAGTGAAGTGGCACAGCGAGTAGAGCGCTTGAACGCCTATAGACCGGTTAAATTATTTCTATTAACCCACCCTGTGTTGTCTGCCTTTTTCCGAGCCCTCTAAATGACAGGGGATCAATTTGGCGGTGATAGTGCGCGATAGAAAACATTATGCCACTTTCAACGAACAAGTTCAACTTGAGCGGTCTTTAATGCTACGCTATTGTAATTATATTTGGTATAAAATAATCTAAAGGGTTACTTACAGTACAATTGCAATTTCCATTGTCTACGAGCAGTGCATCCCAAAATACGACTCCACGTGTGCGAACGATCTTTCGCATAGTGATATAATATATAAAAGTGGTTTCGTTTCAGAAATGTCATCCTCATATTCTCTTACGTTTTAGCAACACTCCTTCAAGAGAAGTCTTTCATCACAATCTCTGTCTGTCAAGGTCAAAACACAAGACAACCTTATAGTCCGCTTCGTGAGCCTCTCCGGGGCCCGAGAAAAAAATGGAAGCAGCTGCCCTTCACTGTGAACGAGCATAAATTCTTACTTTGCAACATTCTGTGTAAAGCCATCTGTGAGAAGTTGGTTTTTGCACGCCATGTTTGTATATTGTTTGCGTGATATTAAAAAAAGTTTATTTAAGGGACGTTATGGTTCTAAGTACAGCCGAAAGACCCCTGAAAATCGCAAGTTATGGTAAGCTATGAAAAATAACTCGCGCCACCACCGCGCACTGCTAAAACTAACACCCAGGACATCAAAGATGACATCGCAAATGTCATTGATGAAATCCCTGATGACATCACATGTGTATGTACTTTTCATGGAATTTGTGTACTAGGGATTTTTATTATAATGTTGCGAAAAAAGTGTCAATGATATTGCAATAAATATAATACCGTTATCAGTGCTTTAAACAATGCATTGATATAAATAGCATTGTATTATGGGATTCTATCTAGTATACTGAGCTACTAATAGAGAAACATAGCATTATGTGCAGAGTAAAAGATGAAAGTATAATATTTGTAATGTTAATATGTTGAATAATGAAATGATAATTGTCCTGAAATGTTCGAAAATTCACAAAATGGGGGTGTTCAGAGGACGTTATTCATATTGTGTGATTGCTTAGCTGTATGCAATGAGGGAATGGCACAGAGAGTAAAGTGGACGCCGTCCGCGGACACCGCGGCTGTTCGTGGACAGGGCGTGCTACATCTGGGATTTTCCAGGAAATCCAACATGGAAAGAACACTGTACGGATCAGCCAATCAGATGTCGAGGTTGTGGATTTGTGTTGAAAGAGACTGTGTGTAGTGACGATGGCAGAAGTGGAGAACGTCAGGGTGTTGGTGCTCGGAGATATGTTTGTGCATGGTTTACAACAGTACGCTCAATGCAGGTATGTTGCAAAGAACTTTGATGTGAAAGGAGTGGAGGTGGTGTGGAGCACTGTGCCTGATTGCAATGTACAGGGAATTGTACAAGTTTGTGAGGATATGGCCACGATGAACAGTCCGCATGTGGTAGTTATGCACTATGGTGCTTTCCATTTGGGCAACGTCAGTGCTCCTACTTTGTTAGCTGATTTGGAACGCTTGGTCCAAGCCGTAATGAAGATCCTTCCAAATGCGAAAGTATTTTTTTCTGGATTACTACCTAGGGCAATATGGGACAATAGTTCAGTTTTTTGTCCTCAGCAAAACATTGCTAGGTGTGTCATCAACCCAGGCATGTGTGCCTTCATGCTTAGAGCTGGTATGTTCTTCTGTAATAATGAGAATATTGATGCCAGTAATGCTGTTAATTTTAAAGAAGATGGCATTTCTTTATCTTTTACGGGAAATGCCTTTCTATTTTGGAATGTAAGGGTTGCTTTGGAGAAGGTTATGTGAAGATTTTAGGAGTAAAGTAAGAAAAAAAACAAGAAAAAAATACAAAATAACAGGTGTCTGTCAAGCATTGTAAAAAAAAAACAGCTCTTTTCAGAGCCAACTTCAAAGGTGAAATGGGGCACACTATTTAAAAATTCTCATTCACCACGCTCAGATTTTCGATATGTCCGCGGACATGGCGGTAGTCCGCGGACATGAAAATCACTACGAGGGGGTTAGTATGTTCTATGTTACATGTATATGAAGTCAGGGATATTATGGTTAAGTTGTGCTACTAAAAACCTATGAAATTCAGTGAATAAAATGTGTTAAAGGGACGTTATGGTTAAATTGCGCTACTAAAAACCTATGAAATTCAGTGAAAAAACTTTGTTAAAGGGACGTTATGGTTCAAAGTAAAACCGAAAAACCCCTGAAATTCGGCAGTTATGGTAACATAAGCAACCATAACTCGCGCCACCATGCACTGCTAACACTAACACCCAGGACATCAAAGATAACATCACAAATGTCATTGATGACATCACTGATGACATCACATGGCTGGCTCTCCCTTTTTATCCTTTACTGACATATCGAAGCCACATAGTTTTCTTCAGTAACAGTCAAGAAGTAAAAATTTAAAAGGTACTATATTTGTAGACTTAGGGTCAAGTCACATCATACGAAACATATACATAGCGGAAGACACAGGCTTGAAAGAGAGCAATCCTTTCTGTGCATGAAGATAATCATTAGGGTTATCAGTACTTTCTCATAGTTTTTTTTGTATTACTCTACCTTCCCTGTATATGCTCATATTTGTATACATTATAGTCACTCTCCTTTTCTTTGGGTGCAGTCACATTATGTGATACACATACATATGGTAGGTAGCAGCTTTGAAACAGAGCAATAGTTTCTCTGCATAAAGACAGTCAGTTATGAAGTCTTTCTGCTACTATTTCTGCTTTTTTGTTTACTTCACTGTCCCTGTATATACTCATATTTGTATGTGTTGTTGTCGCTTTGTGTTTTGTCTGTAATATTTATGTATTAAGTGGGTTTTATTATTTACTTATTACATGTTTCACAATATGAAAATTCTAATAAGAAAGCAGTTTTCATTTCAGTATTCAACATGGCAAGATTATGAATATGGCACCTTCATCATGTATTCTGCATACACTGCCTATGTTTCTGCATGAGTAGCTTAGTATACTGGATAGAACTTCATAATAGAATGCTATTTATATCAATGCATTGCTTAATGCACTAATTAGCTCATGATATGTATCCCAATGATCCTTGACAGTTTTTGGTCAGCATTATAAGAATCCCTTGTACAGAGTTTTTATGAAAAGTAAATGCACATGTGATGTCATCAGTGATGTCATCAATGACATTTGTGATGTCATCTTTGATGTCCTGGGTGTTAGTGTTAGCAGTGCACGGTGGCGCAAGTTATGGTTGCTTATGTTACCATAACTGCCGAATTTCAGGGGTTTTTCGGTTTTACTTTGAACCATAACGTCCCTTTAACAAAGTTTTTTCACTGAATATATATATATATATTTTGACAGTATAACATGTAAATATGTTGTTGGTGGCATGCAAAGTACAGGTTTCACAACACAGCCAAGCCCATATTGAAACTGCAGAGAATGAAATGCATGCATAGAAGAGCTTAGTGCTGCCAGGCCAAATATTGAAGTGCACCAATTTTTTTTTTATGCCTTATACATGGAGACTACATTAATCATATAACAGACTAACTTAATTAACATTGCTAAATACTAATTCTAACCTCCATAACATTATAATGTAGTCTCATGTGCAAAATGAGGTGAAAATGCATGTTTTGATGGCACTACTGAAATGCATTTTAAATGCACACTGGCGTTGACTTTAGCTTGCAGGGAGCAGAAAGAATGCTGCAGCGGGAAACCAAAAAAGATACAATAATTCTATTCTGAAGCTCTCATTGTTCGGAACATATGGGTTGTTACATCCTTGTTAACCTGATTGGGGGAGAATTATAGGCAGACATGGCACGTAAAAATGGGAAGGATCTGAGCTGTGCTAATGGCAAAAATTGTGGAGAAAGTTAGTTCAGACTGGGCTGTGAAGATGGACGGAGTTCCAAGGGGTTATAGAGCACTGGCTATGAGAGATATCTCGCGGGGCACTCCCCACTCACAAGATTTACAGAAGCATTTTGCACTGTCACTGGGCCTGCCTTTGCGAGTGGAGCAAGGTCGTGCTGAGCACTTCAAAAAAGTGCTAATCTTGGTAAGATTTGTGCCAAGTGAGGATCATTTGAATGCCGTATGTTTGGCAAGATTTATTACAGTGTCGAAAGTTTAGGAAATCACTGCTTGTTTATTCTTATCATTTTCAGAATGTGGGAACATTAATTTATGTTTCATATAGACCTGCTTGTTCTGTTTTGCTTTCTTTTGTATTCCAGAGGCTGCTGTAAATAACCATGGTAAGACTTGATGACATGTAAATGTAATTCAATATAATAATTACCTATGAAAACAAATGGGAGTTTGTGTCATTCATGCATCTGTGAATTATTTTCAATAGATGATGTCTACAGGGGAGGCTCATATTAGTGCAGTAGTGCATTTGCCAATTTACCAACGAAAGTAAATAAACAGATAAGCGAGGGTTTGTGTATGGTATGATGAATGCCCTTTTCTTGCATGCAGATGGGAAAGGATCTGATTCATAGATTACTGGATGTAAATAAGCCAGTGATACTTTATGACACATAGATTACTAGATGTAAATAAGCCAGTGATACTTCATGACACATAGATTATTGGATGTATATAAACCAGTGATACCAGCCACACACTATAGGGGGTGCTCTAAATAATATCATTGGGTTATAACAGTGCATAATTTTGAGGCTCTCTATAGACCACTGGGAGGAATTCTAATAGAAAGGAAAGTGTTGTTTTATGATGGGGTTATAGTATAAGGAACAAAACCATGTTCATCACTATGCCACAGAAATAATTACCGCAAAACAAAATACCACTAAAATTACCACCAATATATGCTAATAAGGTATGGTCACTATCATAATGTGATGCCAAATCCAAGCTAAGTGCAAGACTAATTTACCACCAAATTACTGCCACTATTTTTACGGTAAGAAAATACCACCAAATCCCAAATATACCCCAGTAAGACAAAATATCTTACAAAACCAACAGTGATCCCAATCATAAAGGTAAAACAGGCACAGCCAAGAGCTATAACTCTTTTGTCTTTTGTATTAATGTGGGTCGATTGAAGGCTATACCCACAGAAGCGGTGTGAATGTGATCCAGGAGCAAACCAAACATCTATGTTAAACAGTGCAAAATAAATGTAATGCCCGAGAAAGTTTCTATAAAAAGTTCCATACTTTAATTAAATGCTCTAATGTACAAGTAGCTATACAAACTGGAAAAAAAAACACATAGTATGCAAAAGTTGAAAAATGTAGCACTCTGGGTAATGAAACAGGGGAGAGACAGCTATACAACCATAAATATTTTAAAGGGATATGTGTTTCAGTGGAAAACAGTGCCCTAACCAGTTTATTGGGCCCAACAATGAACGGGGGGGCAGGTATGGGTCAATAATTCCTTTCTGCTGCTCTTGGGTGGTTCAACAACATTGATCCAGGTTTCAAGAAGTGCTGTGGTGCAGTACGAACTAGGTTTGGGTGCAGCGTGTTTTGCTTGGTCAAGCGGTGAGCTGGCATCTCATTGGTTCAAATCAGGAACTCTGTGTGGCTCCACTGCAGCGTTTTGGTTGTGTAGTTCTGATGATGCACCAGGGTCATATCGGGAATCGAGTTGGTTTGAGACATTGGTAACCACTTGGTCGGGTTGGTGCTTGACGCAATGCTCCAGCAGTCGAGATACATCTGTTCTACGCAGTGACCTGGGCGATCTGATGCATGGTTTGAAGAAGCAGCAGTTCATGTTGGTTTGCAGCCGTTAGCACGTTGTTTGAGAAAAAACGGTGACATGCACCCTTGGCATAATGCAGTGGCAAGCTGCTTCAACCTGTGCGATGCAGTGGTATGCAACGTTTGGTGTGTCCCTCTGGTTTGAGTGCAGTGAATACAGTTTAAATGTGATTTGAAAGGATTGCTTCGGCAGAACAGGGACCTTCAGCTGATCTGCTCCTCCACAACCTGAGAGATCCAATGAAGGGGTTCAAGGACAGCATGAATTATTTCAGGTTCTCTCTCAGAATATGGAGGTTTGGTGCAGAGTGGCACATCCTGGTCCTCATATAGAGGGTATGAATCAGAGATTACCTCTGCCTTGGACTGTTCCTTCTTTACCTCAATGGATGTGGTCAACTATCCTAAAAGATGCCCAAATGAATGTTTTCTTAAGTGTTTATCCAAAAGTGAATCAAATGAGTGGGAGACTGCCTCTTTTACTGGCAAAGCCTAACAGGTGATTAGATTCAATCAAGCAAGCCTGCTTTAAAGAGTCCAATCCCTATCCTTGAGACAAGTGGTCTTTTCCTTTTGACATCTTACCCAAAGTGCTTTGTGCTAAGAGAAGTGGAGGGGCCAGGAATGCAAGAGAGAAACAGAGAAAAACAAGATTCTAGAATCTACCTGAAACTAGGTTGAGCTCAATCTGTCTATACTAACTCCACCCCCTATCCTTGTCTATAGATCAAAGGCACTTTTGGTGTCCATCACCCTGGTGTGAGGCTAGTCCTTTTGTGTAGGGTGTGCCCTGTGATTCCTCTTTTAGAGGGCAATTCCTGCAGAAGCTTCCAGTAGCTCAAATTCTGCTGGGTACAGCAAGACAGCCAGTCCAGGGAGAATATGCATAGCCTGTTCATGGCTGGGCTGGGCTCACAGGGTTGACATTAGTATGATACCAAGTTGATTTGGCTTTAAAAAGTATGAATGACACTAGCCACCACACCTTAAACTCGGGTATGTTTTATATTTATTTATTTATACACATTTAGCAACAAGTTTTGTGTATACAACATGACACATATAATAATTTCCAATTTAAAATACATTCCTAATACATTGTGTATTTCATTACAACAATATATGTATTTAAGATCACGATAAGAGAGCTTATAATTAAAAACAATTCACATCAATATCTTCATAATTTCCTTACACTTCTAGTAAAATGTTACTATATAAAGAAATCAAATTTAAATCATATCCTTTTAAAAAGGCCAGCCATATATTAATAAAATCGGCTGTACTTAATGTATTGTCATATTCCTTTAAATATTGCAAATGCAACCCAGCCAGACATTCACACTCCATTATAAGATGTTCAAAAGTTTTAGGTATATCAATTACACACAGCCTACAATAGCGTTTGTCATGTGTTAACCCCAGCTGAGCACCCATGGTCTGTAAGGCAATGGACTTGTTAAATGTAAGTCTTATGTATGGTTTTGGGGTATGCAGATATATTTTATATTTAAAGTATACAGTTGCCACCGGAATAGCAATGCTCATAGTAATGTGGTTTGGGAACAGAGGTGCAATCCTAGATGCAGCACCTTCGTTGAAGTGACTTTGCTGTCACAACAGCTATCAAGAGGGCACCTATGACCCCTGAACCTACTTGGTGCAACTGGAGAGCAGGCACTACAGATCCGGATACTAATTCAGCTGGGTATAGGTGTACGCTATGATTTTGGCATGGAGTTTACTGAAAGGGGGTTCTAGTTAGCAGGCCACTCTTTCTGAGACAGAATTATCTGCAGGTCCCCATAGGTGCAATTGGGAATGTTGTTGTGTTTTTTTTATTCAGCATCATAAGTTGGTTACAAGAAAAAAAGCCCAAGCACTTTGTGAGTTCTGTGAGAGTGCATGCCTAGCAGCAAGAACAGCAAGGGGACTTTTGGGTAGTGTGGGTGTTTTGAGGGTCCTTGTTTGTAAGTTCAAATGGGACCAATAACTATTCATGGGACACTGAACTTTTGTGTTGGTGATATGCCAAAAAATGTTGTTTTGTGAATGTTCGGCTAGCCTACTATATAAGGGGTGCTCTAGGATGTCTGCATGCTCAATACATGGAAAACAGCAAAAGACAAGAGGTGATAGCTGGAAGGTTTACAATTAATCTTAACCTCTGGCATTGCTCTGGGCAACCCTCCAGTCCATCGCTCTTCGCCTGCCAAGAAATTACAGAAGGGGAAAAACCATATGCAAATCAGGCTTGGAAAAGGAGCAGTTCAGCCCAAACTGCTAGGTCACATCCCTTCTGTACGAGGCCAAACGCATCCCCAGACATGTTTCGGCCTTGTTGGGCCTCATCACTGAGTAACGGTTGATTTGACTCCTGCCAATTATAGCTTGTCTTAACTTGTCAGAACTCGAGCTGGTCAATACAAAGTATGGATGTGGGACATGCTAACTGGAAGAACAATGGCGTTTTAACACATCAGTAAGCAAGCACCTGGCTGGAAATAATCTGATGGCAGTGTCTGCTGTGAGGGCATTTCCAGCAATCAGCAAAAGTGCAGCAGCAACAGAATTCCTGCATTGGTGTGCTGTCCTGTCTAGGCTGGGGGAAATGAGAAGGCAGAATGCATGCAGTGTGGCGATCCACAGAGAGTGAACGTTTGGGGATAAATTAATGATGGGCTGAGAGTGGTGGCAGGGATGAGTGTAAAGAACATATTGGGCTGAGGGGCAAATCCCCTCTCCCAGACAAAGGGACATATTAGATAGACAGGGTAATTGATGGAAAAGAAATGTTACAAGCATGCCGATAGAAAGGTGAGTGTTCTATTACGTAGTACCATATAGATGGTCGTTCTAGGGGCCCGTTTGATGGGTTCCATCTGCATATGGATGATCACAATGGCTCCCAGCAGTTTATTGTACTGATTGAATAGCGTAGTGCATCGGAATTAACCCCGGAGAGGGGAAATGTTAGCTGCATACATTTGGGGAAATTATCCTCTATTAATCAGGTAGTGGAATCATTTCCCCCTGATTATAAGTGTTTATAGTTAATTCATCTTGATGCTGGAGGAAGACTGTGGTGGCCAAGTATCTAGAAGAGATTGTTAAATCATTTGAGGAAGGTCTATGTGTGGTGTGGTGCAAAACATAGAATCATGCCTACTAGGTTTCTTTTATGTAATTGTTTCTGAAGATAGATAGCAGTTAATTCTTCTGAAAAGCTTACCTATAAATGGGTTGTGTGTGAGGGATCTTTGATTTGAACACCTGGTGAAGGCACTGGAGATGTTTTTCTTGTTCATAAAGTTAATGAGGAAAACATACCTGGAGGTCGTTTTCAAAGACGAATGCTATTGTATATTGAGGAATTACATCTTGTTGGAAGTTGTTTGACTTCATTAATTGCATAATTTCAGATAGTGATAATTCGGGCTTCATTAAGGTGAATTGTTATGTTTCCAGGTTCCCAGACGAATGTTATATTTAAAGCAAAGGTAGGTGTTCGATTATGTAAGTTTAAGTTGTTTTCCACAAGGCTATTGAAAGCAAAGGTGGGGGTTCGATTATGTAAGTTTAAGTTGTTTTTTACAAGGCTGAATTGTGTGCATTCCTTTCGTGAGTGGGAGGTGTGTGGGTTTATGGTTTGGTGGTGAAAGAAAAATTGATTCTTTGTAAAGATGTCAACTAGGAAAGTTGACATTGTTTATTTGCATACAGTTTGCTTCATATATATTTATTGAGTGTTTTCCTTTCAGTTTTGTATATCCAATTGGCCTTGTGTGAACTTGTAACAAAACACAATGGGCAGGGACCAAGGAGCTGCAACCTCCACCAAATACTCCATATAATATCTGGTGTGAACGTGCACTTGCCTAGAATGATATCTTATTAAAACATGTTGGTTTCATAGATGAACGAGCCACAGGTTCCTAGACATGCAAAATGCATTGTTCAGGTTTTGTCAAAACACACTGCATTTGTAAGGAAAAGGACATTTTGTGTTGAGCTGGTGTATAATAAAACACTGGTACCCTTGGAAACTAAAACTCACAGGGAAAACTGAATAATGTTCAGCAAAATGAAAGCAATCTTCGACATTCAGAAAAAGACTAGCAATCATCATGAGAATTAATCTAAGTGAAATTGATTCTGATACTAGAAGATTTGCTTTACAAGACCTTCTTAAAGAATTCTTGAACCTATATTTACTATGAAGTGGTAAGAGAGCTTCTCAGAGGCTTTCTCAAATTCTTTGTGGACAATCCCATATGGTGTTAAAGATTTTAATACTCAATGCGTAATGCTGCTATGAGAATATTACTTCTTATTTGCAGCTGTATAGGGGTGAGTAGTGAACAAACCATCTACTCAGGCCACACACTTCTATGTTCAAACAGTGATCCCAATGATAAAGGAAAAACTGATGCAGGGCCTCATTATAAGCCTGGTGGTCTGGAAATAAGGGTGCTGGTAGCAGTGTACCGGCTCCATTTCCTGGGCCGCCAGACTACAAGTATGCTTGCAGGGGCTGTTTCTCCTGGCAGGTCTGATCTGCCGGGGGCACCGGCCCCCTCAGGCATGGTTTTCACAGAAGCACCAACAATGTTAGCAATGGTACCGGCACATCCGTGCGCCCAGCCTGATATCTCGGGCCGCCAGGACATATGACCTGGTGACAAAGGGACATCAGGTGGTGGAACAGTGTTACAACTTCAGCTGCAAGGGTTACCGCTGAACTCGTAATGAAGCCGACAGTTAAGAGATATAGCTATGGTAATGTGGGCCAAGGGAAGGCCATACTCTCAAGAGGGCTGTGAATGTGATTCAGTAGCAACCCAAACAGCAAAGATTAACAGTCCAAAATAAAGGGAATATCCAGTGGAGTTTCAATATAACTATATTAACTTTAATTAAACACGCCATCTGCAAGATAAATACATAGAAAAACTTTACAGCCTCACCCGATTGAAATAAAAGAAAATATGCAAGAAAAGAGAGAATGCATCAGCCTCAGTAGGAATACAGGGGTGAATTCCAATTTTAATCACCACAATTTTTTTTAAAGGATATATGTTGAGGAAAATGCTGCGTAAGAGACCTAACCAGAAACTTGGGCTCAAAATTAACCTGCGGAGGAGGCAGTTATGTGTCAATAGTTCTGGTGGTTCGGCAATAGCAAACCTGGTTGTTCGGTACTGTGCACTCAATTCAAAGCTGTTCAAGTGCAGCAGTTTTGTAGGTTTATATGGGGAGTAGTGTCAAGCTGGGGTTGAACAGACGCTTGTTGTAGTTCGAAGGCAATACCTGAAGAAGTGCTGCCCTTGAGGGCCACCATGGTCAATTCAACCCGCAGTTCAACTGGAAAGATGCAGGTGACTGGATGTGCTGGTCCACAGGGTCAGTTTGATGAAGCGCTCAAGGATCTGTGGATCATGAGTGACACCCGGGTTAGTTTGATGGTCGAAGATGGCAAAGATGCTGGAGACTGGATGCACAATTCAGTTTGAGCTGTTAGATGCAGCTTCCAATGGTCAGAGCTCAGTGAACCCCCAGTGTTGGTTTGACTGGCTATGAAGATCAGCAGCGAAGATGCTGGTGAGCGAGCAGTGTTTCAAAGACAGCAGATGCAACAAAGAGCTTGTTGTTCTATCCGAGATGATGATGCGCTATACTAGTGTGGTGAGGCAGTGAACAGGTTTGAATGTTCAGATCAGCATTTTGACCGAACATATGAGTTTCAAAGGCAATTCTGGAGGGTCCTGATAGTATGACCAGTTTGTTGCAAAGAAAAAATTGGTTCCTAACTGCCTTAGATTATCAGGTGGGTCTGAACGACAAGTGCAACCCTTGTTCTTGTACTCCCAATGCCAGGGAGGCTGCCACACATTCCCAGGAGTCCTTCACCATGGGGAGTTTTTTGGCAGCAGTTTCACTGTCAGAGAGACAGGTATTGTACCAGAAGAAGGTTCACCTTGAATGGTCCTGGGGATGGATCGGGAACAGAGCTCACCTCTGTCTTGGACACTCAGTCTTCACCTCACTGGTGGATGGCCTTTGAAGGTCAGCTCTCCCAACAGATGTCCAATGACATTTTTTCTTACGTGTTTGTGTGTAGGTGCATCTGAGAAGGAGTGGAAGGCCCCTTCTTTTGAAGGAAAAAAGCCACTAGGTGATTGGACTATAGCTAGCCTGCTGTAGGGGTCCAATCCCTTTCTTGGGAACAAGGGGACATTGCCATCTTATATCACACACAAAGTGCTTTGTGCTACGGGAACTGGAGGTGACAGGAAGGAGAGATAGAGGCAGAGAGAAACAATCCATGGTGCTTTCCTCTAGCTGTAAAGAGTCCCCTCTATCTACCTTAAGCTCACACCCATCCTTTCACAATAGGATCAAAGGCCCTTTTAGAATACAGTCCCCTGTCCCTGGAACAGCTTTCTGTGGACAGGTTGTCTCTCCTGGGAGTGTGTTACCTGCTGTCACAAAGGAAAAATGAGATGCAATCACCTGTGGCTCCATTCCTGATAGTAGAAGCAGATGCAGCCTGTCTGGGGAAATTACACATAATCCTTAGCCACCTAAGCGGGGCTCACAGAGATGAAACATGTGATATCAAATTACTTTGGCTGTAATAATTATGAGAAATGCCATCCACTGGTACCATAACTCGGGTATGGCTTCTAAGATGTTTCTGCCACAGTAAACTCAAATTATGGGGTTTTGGTAGAGGGCTGATTACCTTAAAGACTTGGATGTCAATGCATCTGTCAGGTGAGTCCCTGTGACTAGTAAACTTGTGCTGTGCAACATGAGAGCAGCCACTGCAGATCAGGCTACTGATGCAGCCAGGAATAGGTACACAATATGCGTTTGGCATGGAGTTTAGGAAAGGGGAATCAGATTACCCTTTCAGAGACACAATTACTGGCATAATTGTATTATTTAATGCAAATAAAAAAGTCAGGACTTCTACACCCTTGCCAGATAGCAATATTTAACAGCCACAAAATAACAGCTGCATTGTGACACACCCCTGATGGGGAATGAGGCAAAGAGAGCAGGCTGCGAGAGTTCAAGTCAAGGTTTATGTAAGTAAATGGCATTCAAAGATCTCTGTTGCCTCTGAGAGCGCTTTGACCAAAATTAATGTTACAATACATTTTATAGGACAAATGACGCAACTAACATAATATACAACGTTGGTCCCGGATTGGACAGTCCATATGGTGCCCAAGATGTGGGTGGCATCTCTTCCTCCGGGTTGGATACTTGGTTGGCGGGAGGGTGGACGTCAGGCATCTGTGCTTCCGAATGGGTGAAGGTTAGGTCGCTGTGAAGCAGGGTGGTCACTATCTAAGCTAACATAATATATTCTCAAAATACATGCACTCAATAATAATCATTTGTAGTGATTGAATAAATCATTATATCTCTATAAAAGTCACACGTATATCTATACTATCAATTACATTGGATTATAAAGGCTTTAGGTTGAGGGTCTTGACCACCATAATAACACTGGTTGAAGTTAGGGTCTGCGTTCATAAGAATCTCTAGTATGTGACATTTGGTAGTGGTAGACAATGATATACTGCAGCAGGGGTCTAATGTTAGTTGGGGATCTGTTGGGTGGGCATCATGGCTTGGTCAGTGATCTGGCACATGAAAGGAATACCTTGCAGGGGCACAGGGCCACAATGGCAGTAGGTTTCCACTGGCAAGGGTGCGGGGGCAAGGACACGATTGTGGAGATGGACAAGCTATGTGCTTAGCTCAGGCTGGTTCACATGCAGGACAGTGATCTCAGAGGAAGAGTGATGTGTTACATTTATCATTTGTTGCAAGCACCTCCGGCTTCAGGGTGAGAATGGAGCCAGAGTTTTCCAGTCAGAGTGGGAACGATGGTGGGGGCATGTGCCCTGTGTGTCTGGCCCTTGCGAGAAAGGGATGAAAAGCGTTTTGTACTATCGCAGTGAGGCCTAGCCATCAAGATGGAGTCGAAAGGGGGTACAAAAATGGATGTCATGTGTCCTGCACAGTGGTCCCATCTACGCGAATGTTAACCGACGTCAACATTGCATAAGGGCGAGGGGCGTACCATCACTGGAGGCACTTGGTCCGAGTTTTGTACTGAGAAGTAAAGGACGCGAGGGGCCTGATGGCCGGTCACTCCCACACATTTGCACCAGCTGCATGGGGGCACAGCGAGAATATGGCTGAACCAGTCTTGTGCAATTGATCGACTTGCATACCACGTCCTGCACAATAAAGAGGGTTGGAAAGTCCTTAAGTTAGCTGAGTTTAGGTTTTCAGAATAGGAACAGTGGACACCCAAAGTAAAAATGCATGTAATGAATTGCAATATAGATTATTTGCATATGCTTTAACCATTCAGAAAAAACAACTTGATATTCCTATTGGTGGTGGACAAGCCAGGTCGTACAGCACACCTTCATTTTACTCACGACCGTTCAAAATATGTCTTCAATTCACGATACTCTGCAGTGATATTGGTTTGCAGAACAGAAAACGCATACCCATCCCAGGATGGGGTGTTCCCCACCACTCAGATCTGGTGGGAATATATTTGGAACAGCAAGCTTGAACAAGCAGTGGAAAAAAAGTGAAACCCAATCTTCTACAGACATGTACGTCTGCAGTCCTGCCTTTGTCTCAGAGCTTGGAAGGATATTTTAGTTGTCAGCCACCAGGAACAATCAGAAATAGCTTTCCAACTATTAGATGCTGTCTTTTGATGTAGATTTGACAGGTCTGCACATTTTATTAGAGATGCAGAGATAATAGGAAACTATTCTTAAAAACGGTAAAATGCCCCATTCTGTCTGTCCATGCATGTAGAAGCAACACTTTTGAAAACGTTGCAGAAAATGCAGGCTCTCTTGCTCATATTTTATTTGCATAATCGGTTAAAATTAAATGTCTTAATAATGTTAGTGCGAAGAGGCAAAGGCGTTCTGTGTGGGTGCTATATAAGTCGCCAAACTCACTTGAAATGCCCTGCTCCCAACTTAGATTTGATAGCATTACAATCTAGAATACATATTGACCCAGCTAAACACAGTCCTTCCCGCAGTAATACAACGTGTGCATTTGCAGAAGAGTTGGCAAACAACTCACACGCTCATCATTTTCCTGTTTAGAAACCCAATCACTTTGTTTTGCCTTTCACTGACTTTCTGAACTTCTTTTGACCCACTGTTATAAATGCCCTATGAAACCATTTATAGCACATTCTTTTTTAAATCGTGCAGAGCAAGTGTGGTATGTGTTTTTCAATTCCTCAATAGTGCCACTGCACTCCTTCTGACTTTCTCTTGTCTTTTCATGTATTCGTGCGTTAATGCTGCTTGCATTTCTGTCACATCCTTTATCTCCATGATACAAATTCTCTGGAAATGGCAAAAAACAAGCAGCCTATTTGGGGATCCATTGTACAATTCCCCTGCCATGCAAGCATGTCAAGAAGCATGCACAATCACAATGCAACCCTCCCCGACACGGGTTGACTTTCAATTGGGAACACTGCTTACTATGTAAATATATATATATATATGTCCGCATGGGGCAAGTAGTGTTTCCAGTTGAACTTAAACCCTCTCCGACGTGTGGTGATGTCAGTGACGAGGATTTATTTAATTTGTGAGAGACGCTTGCCTACATGCCAGGCAGCGTTTACTCACTTTGCACAGTGGAGTGTAAATGTGAAGAGCAAAAGACGATATTCACAATTTTATGCTGCCTTTTGCCCTTTACATTTGCACACCACAGTGCAAATGATGAAAATTTGGCAGCGGCAACCGCTTTTGTTTCTGTGTACATGTAACGGCTCCACGGGGTCAAATTACTCATTTGACCATCATGAGCCCCAGAGGCTCTAAGTAAGAAAGTATGTTTATCTCCACCATAGTAGATTCAGGCCCTAGTTCACTAACACATTTTATAATAGTGCAATCCGATGGGAAAACACTCTGTGAATCAGGCCCTTAGTATTGTCTACATTATATGGTGCAGCACAGTATGGTGAATGGGAGAGCTGTGTCATACTCTCAGGTCCTTGCTTCACTCTTAATTGTCCCTTTGTGTTATTTTCTCCACGCCTTATGCATAGTCACTCCTGCTCTTTTCTTTGCATACTGCTTCATTACACTCATGATACAAGATTTCTCTGTTTTGAGCTGCAGCCTGCTAGAACCCTTACAAAGAAAATCACAAGCATCCATTCATCCATTTATACATGGTTCTTCTTGAATGGCCCCCTTTCAAAATGGCTGTTTGGTTTGTCCCGTTGGAACATTCTGCTGCCATTTGTCAATGGCTGAGCAAGCAGGATAACATGTTGCAGATTTTTAGAGTAACCTGCTACATCAGTCTGTAAAATATGCCTTTCACAATGCATAGAAGGAATGATTAAGCTAAACTCAGGGAAATTTCCATTCCAGGATAATAGAGGATGCACATCGATCAACACTGATCAACACTGCACAACACTAGTAACTAAGAGGAGGAAGCACACAGGAACCACAGGTTTCAATGCCAGTGTTGTTGTTTAATGCTCTGTCACACTGCCAAGCTACAATTTACACTCCCCAGTCCCTGCCACACTCCAAATCATAATCCCAACGCACATTTTAGCGCTCCCCATTTCCTCCTACAGGATACAGTCTTTTAATCGTTTGTGCTACATATGCATCTTGCATACTTTCTCCCATTCTATCACAATCTTCACTCATCCTTTCTCACAATCTGCAGCTCACTGCCTCTTTCTGGCCAACCACTCCCTCTCTTTTATTTCTGGCCCACTGCTTCCCCTGAGCTCACGCGCCGGCTACTTTTGTACCTCTGCTCCCTCTCTGGTTTCTGGCCTGTCTCTGCCTCTGATTTTAGGCCAACCACTCCATTGCTTTATCTCTGCTCTCTTGTCCACCACTTCCCCTTCTGACCCGCTGCTCCCCCTCTGTTTTCTTGCCTATAACTGCACATCACTCCTCTCGCTTTTCCTCTTATTGTGACAATTTTTTTATTTTTCACTTTTCCAAAAATGGGCCCTCTAAAACTAGAGCAGAGGATATGCAATTTTAGATAACCTATTTTTGCAAATGATCAGGTCACCTTATTCTTAAAGGTGGCCTGTGTATTTCCACCGGGATGAGCTGAAGTGCAAATGGTGCGTTAGCCAGTCACCTTGAATATGTTTGTGTCAGAAACACTCTCTCACCATGTTCTATTGGCCCCCAGTGCATTTCACTGTGATGGGTCCATAAGGGGCCTTGAACTGTAAAATGTGACCAGAAAAAACTAATTTCCATCCCATATGATAAACAGAACTGCATGTGAATCAGCAGCAGTTCAAACCTCTGCACTCAGACTTAAAAATAAATTGAATAACAGGGTCTGGAAAGACCGTGTCACGCCGTGGCACACCTCTGCACCTTTTCAAAGTAGCCACATTTGTGTTCCCTACAATTTCTGCACATTTAAAAGCGCATCCTGTTTGGAAATTGGGAAGAGCTTTAAAATGTGCAGAAACTCCCCCTGATTTGCACCGATGTGAAAAGGGATGAAAAGGGCCGTCTGAATTTGCCCATTCAGATGTCATTTGTGGATCGGGCTGCTCTTTTTTTGTGCTATGATGAGATATGCTTGCACTTTTCATTTCTTGCGACAAAAAAAGTGTTCAGAACGTGGCCCCTTGTGCTTTTTTTTTATAAAACAAATTGTTCACTTTTCAAAAATGGCAGTTTTAACAAGTGTTTTGGCAAGAACATTAGTTTTTGCGCTTTAGTAAAAAAAAACTGCCATTTTCGCAGCATCTTGCAGGATTACAAAATCGCTATAAGCTGGAGGGTCTGCCTGGGCCTTAACATCGAAAATGGCAACACTCCTGCCATGTCGCCACTCCGATGTCGCACCTACCAAAATACCCTGCTGTTAAAGAGGCCTCAGTTGCAGACGTACACCCACAATAGATATGGAAATATTTCAACAGAAAAAGATTGACATTGTGCAAAGAACAAAGAGATTTATTGAAAAAAAAAATCTCCCATACAGTTGGGAGAAGTTATTCAAAAACAGCATGCTCTGAAACTGGTTGAATAAGTTCTCAACCACACCTTCACTTAAGCAAACTTTATAGACATAAATCAGAGAATTAAAATAACACATATTAATTACTTTGTCGGCAGGAAAAGCAAATTAATTGGTTAGGCCCTTTTAGACCAATTACATTGATTTCTTCCTATTGTGCAAATATATTTCCTAGACCCAAAACTCACACCGTCCACTTCTGGCATCATATTCTTGGAATTCCCCTCTCTTCTAATACATCATCATGTGCTCACCAGCAGAATATCTTGCAAAAGACTGTTTTTTAACCAGTTCTTGTCTGCTTGAAGACAGAGCGAGGCAAGGCAATGCAGTCCAAGGTCGAATGAGCTGAATAAATCATACCACTGCACTCTGATTGGCCTTTCTTTTCACTACCTTTGTGTTTTCTACTCACCTTTACAATATTGGACTGTGAGAGGGGCAAGAACTATAGGTGACATGTCTATCCGTCCATCAACAGGGGGAGGCGTTTTCCTCTGCCCTCAACAATGTTGAGTTCATCTTCCACCAAATTTGATCTTTCCCGCACATCACAGTACACTACATTACTATGAATATAAAACATAAACAACTGGCCTATATGCTGCCCTATCTATGACCTCTAGAACCACAGCAATGGTGCATGGTGTTGCTCTTCCTGTATTGTAATCTGTGACTATCTAATATGTGTCAAACCTAACTAAAACAATGTTTGCGCTTCTTCAGTGCAAACTTCAATCTGCTCCCACAATGGTTTATTTTAATAGGTCATTCTCAACCCGAATCATTTGGCCGGGCTGGGATGCTGTACATGAATCTCAACACCTTCAACCCTACCCCGAAACAGACACAGAAGTTAGCTTTGAACAATGTTTGACTCTGATCCCCCAGAGCAACAAAATGTTCAATATCATCAAGCAATTTAAGCTGTTTGAAATTTAGACACTAGGTAGGCATGGGTATACATTCAGGCCAGGTCTTCAAACTCTCATACTTAAAGGTGCCTGTCGAAACTTCAAGATTACATCTAACTTGGAGCACTTCAGCCAAAATCATTATGTTGAAATAGTCAACTTTAACATTTTCACTAAAATAAACACTATCCCTAGGCATTATAAGGGCATTATTCTCATTGATTTACATTGCAGAAAATCAAGATTGCAGTGAGTTTCCCAAATTGCCATCTGCTGCTCCAGTCTTTCTCCTATGTTTACAGCTTATTAATCAGACTAGATGATTTTTGTATGTGTATTGTTGCATTTAAGTGACATCCTTTGCTAATTCCACATTGTGCTTTCCACCAATGTTGCATTAAGTTGAGCAATATTGCACTGGCAAAGCTGCTTCATGTAATGGACATTACATAGCATAAGACATAGTGACTGCCTCAATGCAAAGAAAACGGTAACAATAGAATGCATCACTGTATTGATTAGCATTTCTCACAAGTCACGTCCTTCCATGACAGCAACCCATGAAGCATGACACAGAGTTGTCACATGTGAACACTGTATAGAATGCTAAACAAGCAACACCTGTTACAAACCAGGAAAACATGATTCATGTTTAAAATAACACTAGTCTGTGTATTGACCTGCACTACTCTAAATTAAGTATGTTGGTGGTATGTGTTTAAACCAAAGCACCACAATCACCTTTTCATATTATTAACAGTGTTTAAATCATCATGTAAATCTTATGCACATCATGAAACAAAAAGGAATGCACTATAAAGGATATTTAACAAGAGTGGTTTACATTTTGTCAATAAAATATAAGTAAAAAAGCCTTTTATGCACACACAGCCAATAGAGGTATTGAGATGGTTTTGGCAATGCTTGTTTTGTTATATTCTTGTTGAACTAACACAAAGGTAAAACTTCACTTCTGCCCTCATTACAGATTCCAGTAGGGTGGCTTATATTTCCATGAGACTGGCTTGAACATTTCGGAGTGGTAAGATATGTGGTCTATTGTCAAGAACGTCAATTACACTCGCACTGACAAAGGGCCATCTGGACTAGGCCCCTTCCACAGAAGCTTCGTTGAAGGATACATACTTGAAAATACATTTAATACAAAACTTCCAAATTCAATTTCATGGTGTGCTCACGAATAACCATTACTAATAATAATTTATTTTGTCCATTGATGATGGTTTGGTTGATTCTTTGCCAAATAGGATATTTTTTCTTCCAATTATAGTTATTATGTATTTCAAAAGGTTTATAATGAATCACATGTTCACCTATGCACAGGATACGCAGGAATATTTTGTGGGCACACATGACCTAGCACCCACAAATTGCAACTGGGACATATGCAACCAATCAGTTCGCAGCCAATGAATCCAGTCATTCATGACATGTCCCATAGCAATATTCACATGTGCATAGTGTGCTGTGTAGGTGCAGTTTGTACACAGCCAGTTATGCGGCTTACACATGACAGGGTTATTTTTCCAAGTACAATCCACTTTACATATGTAAAATAAGTGTCTCTGGAGGAGTTGTAGTAACTAGGCAATGTAAACAAGGGACAAAAAAAGCAAACACAGTTGGAGCTTCTCGACTATCAAACAAAAAATTGCAGATCCCTTGTCCCTGTAGCACTTTGCACCATTTCCAAGCTTGTATAAGTTCGTTTTGGCAGCGTGTACCAGTGTGTTTTGTGTTACTGGAGCCGAGATATAGTTCATACAGTCTTTTTTTCCTTGCTGTGCCTGAGGGAGGAGCTACACACTGGAGTGTCAGCACAGGCTATAAAATCCAAGCACATGCACGCAGCGTGCTTGGTGTGTGTAAGTGTGTTTGGTGTTATTTTGTGCAGCACTTTACTGGAACTGAGACGGAGTTGAAGCAGTCTTTTTTTCTTGCTGTGACTGAGGGAGGAGATACATACTGGCAGTGACAGCACAGACTTTCAAATTCAAGCACACGCTAGGAGCGTGCGTGCTGTGTGCCAGTGTGTTTGGTGTTTGGCGTGAGGCGGGACAGGCCAAGGCAGGCAAACCTATAGCACTGTGTGGCTTGATTAAGGTAAGTGCCAACACTGCTGTTGAACCACATACCATTCAAGGGATTTCCATCGAGTGGCTGGGCGAATAAAAGACATGAGTTTTCCCAACTTCTCAGCTCTACTTTTGTGATATCTGGATATTGTATTGGAGGGATTGACCGTACTGGGTGTACCGCATTCCTACAGTATTTGCTTTCTAGGGCCTGTAGTTGCCCGTAGGCCGGCTGGAATAACCTCCTTGAAACAAAGAAAAGAGCTAAGACCCTTAAAAACTAAAGCCCATACATTGAAAACGATGACCACGGAGTGCAGTAAACACAGCTCATGCCTCAGTATGAAATCATGAATCGGAAATATGTCCTATGGAGCAGTTCTATGCATCTTCTCGAAAGACCAAGAAGCACTGAAGCAAAAGCAAAAACGAGGAAAGAGAGGAGACTAGAGCAGGGCATAGAAACACAACCCCCAATTACTGCCCTTTTAAATACACTTCAAAAGTCTGTACAAGTGTATAGTGCATTGGCAGAAGTCATCTCTCTAACTCCTCAAAGTAACTCTTTGTCACCCATTATTGACAATAACCACTCTCTCCTAAATATGCGTTTGGGATTTCGGAGAGACTTTTGGGCGTCAGAGAACAAATTGAAATTCGCATAGATGGCCCTGCCAATTCAACTAGAACACACCTTTCAGCCTCTCTGGACCTGACAAGGTATGCTTTGACATCTGATAGCTCAGAAATTGCAACTAGTGATGACGACTCCGGAAGTGAGATGTATTGCGCTGAAGATAAGAGCATTTATAGTGATGAAGATAACCTCAGAGCTTGCATCCAGATGCAATGCTCTATTTCAATGAGTGCATCTATTATCATTCTCCGAGATGTATCTCCATTGGAAGACTTGCCATTCTGCAAAAAAAGTGTGGCTACTCCTGGCTTGTATGGTGGCAAAAAAAAATGATCCTAAAGGCATGGAAGCCTCCTTTTGTATTGATCACTGAGTGGATGAATTATTAACCAAATCCACATATGAGAAGGCCATTTACAAGCAGTTTGGAAAGACTGACAAGTTTAGAGACATTTGCGGATAAATTCTTGAGACATATGGATAATGTGTAAACTATGTAACCAATGTTATTATTTGTGTGCTTTTTTTCTGCTTTTTTCTCCCCTCCTCCCTTTCCCTTATCTCTGTCCTTTTTCTTATTCCTTTATTTTATTTTCTATCTAATTTAGGGAATTCTTGTTTGCTTGTTTATCTGTAATTGTGCATTGATTGTTGAGAATGTATTGTCATGTACCATTTGATGAATCTATTGTTTATTATGTACAAAATAAACAATGTGAACCCAGATTCAATGCAATTGGTTCATACATAGAAGCTCTGATGATATTATGTTCTAGCATCGCACAGGAACACATTTATTTAAACAAATCACTGTAAAGGTAACAGATGCAATCTTGAACAACTCTGCTCACCTGTAAATGGGTCTTTTTTCCAGTTCTAGTGGGGAAAATAATATTATATTACAACCCGAAATTTAAGACTGTCTACCCCAAAGACCTCATATTGAGAAATGTCATACCGAGCATGATAGACATGATACTGACTGTATTGACGTCCGTGCACCAAAAGATGCTGGTTGGGATTATGAGGAGGTAATACTCCCAGCTACTCCCATCACTACAAAAAGGAAAAGAAACATGACCTTTGGTACAGTTCCTAATGAGACAAAAGGAAAAGAATAAATTGAAAAAAAGAAGGGAATAGTTAAAATCTGGGTTATGGAAGATACACATGAGACATCAGCATCTGTTACACTCTCTGTATCTTTAAAACAAATCTTTGCACCAAAGACTATTGTCACACACATATTAAGCAGTGGTACCACTCGTCAAGTCCAACTGTGTGGCCCATTGCAAGGGCCTCTGGATTGCTGACTAGAGGGGTTGGAATCATATGGTAAATAAGTACCAAACCCGTCCAAACTAGGGCATCTTTTGTGTAGCAAAATAACAGCAGGGGACAAGAAAGCGATTAACTCTAATGTTGAATCAGTGGAGACTGCTACCATGGGGGCCATCTGTAATACAGGACCTCAGTCATTGGCAGTGAACCATACGAGGAGTAACAACATGACACAAGGCACCTCCACTGTGAAGCCCAGAAAGGCCCTCTTTACGGATGAAGATACAAGCAGACTAGGGAAATGGGTGAACGTGGAAGAAATGCGGCCGAAAGATCAAAGACCTTTCCAAATTAGGAAGATACTTCTCGAGATTTTTTCCCAGATTAATCGACTTAATATGATTAATTCGACCAAGATTGTCTGCATGGATGTGCCAAAATATGATAGCTATGCAAACTGGCCTATCATTGAATTGGTCTCGCCTCTGATGGTGGCGGTATTACAGCGAAGAGCTCCCAATCTGGAATCTTTTGATTTCAGATAGATGGTATGCATGTAGCAGCCGCCAGCATGGCATCCGAACGAAGGAACGCAGAGATTCAAGCACTGCCCATCTCATCCTCCTGTGCAGAGAACCATGGATCGCAATACAAATCTTTGCATGCTTCTATTGTTAATCCAGTGGTTCGCTGTGCTGGGGAAAATATGTCAGTGAAATGGTTTTCAGAAGCGATGACTTCAGTGTTGATGGATATACTAAATCATGTAGTTCAGCCACAAACCCTCCTAGAGGTGTCCCTAGTGGAGGTCTGGCCATTGGTGCGTAAGCAAATGTCAAGCCAGAACTAATCCACCCTTAGCTTGCCTCTCCCTATCTTAGAATGGCCACATTGCTCATGCCGGAAACCAGGGACAGTGCATTGCTGGTCAATATCTACATAAAGGCTCTGATGATATTATGTTCTTTCTTCACACAGGAGCACATGGTTTTAAACAAATCATTGTAAAGGTAGCAGATCAAATCTTGGACAAATCCACTCACCTGTAAATGGGTCTTCCTGCCTATTCTGGTGGGGGAAATAATATTATCTTACAACCCGAAAATGAAGACTGTCTACCCCAAAGGCATCATAGTGAGAAATCTTATATTAAGCATGATAGACATATTACTGACTGTATTGACTTCTATGCACCAGAAGATGCTGACTGGGAGTATCAAGAGGTAATGCTCCCTGCTACTCCCATTGCTACAAAAAGGAAAAGAATCCTGACCTTTGGTGCAGTTCTTAATGAGGCAAAAGGAAAAAAAAAATTGCAAAAAAAGAAGGGAGGTTATGGAAGATATACATGAGACATCAGCGTCTGTTACACTCTGTATATCTTTAAAACAAAGCTTTGAACCAAAGACAATTGTCACACACATATTAAGCGATGGTACCACTAGTCAAGTCTAAATGTGTATTCCATTGCAAGGGCATCTGGATTGTTGGCTAGTGGGGTTGGAATCATATGGTAATGAAGTACCAAACTCGTCCAAACCGGGCCATCTTGTGTGTAGCAAAATAACAGCGAGGGAAAAGAAAGCGATAAACTCTAATGTTGAATCAGTGGAGAATGCTACCATGGGGGCCATCTGTAATACAGGACCTCAGTCATTGGCAGTGAACCACATGAGGAGTAACAACATGACACAAGGCACCTCCACTGTGTAGCCCAGAAAGACCCTCTTTATGGATGAAGATACAAACTGACTGGAGAAATGGGTGAAAGTGGAGGAAATGTGGCTGACGGATCACAGCCCTTTCCTAATTAGGAAGATACTTCTGGAGATTTGTTCCCAGATTAATCAACTTGATATGATATATTCGAACAACATTGTCTGCATGGATGCGCCAAAATATGATAGCTATGCAAACTGGCCTATCATTGAATTTGTCTTGCCTCTGATGGTGGCGTTATTACAGCAAAGAGCTCCCAATCTGGAATCTTTTGGTTTCAGATAGATGGTATGCATGTAGCAGCCGCCAGCATGGCATCCAAACAAAGGAACGCAAAGATTCATGCAGGTACTGCCCATCTAATCCTCTTGTGCAGAGAACCGTGGATCGGAATACAAATCTTTACATGCTTCTATTGTTAATCCAGTGGTTTGCTGTGCTGGGGAAAATATGTCAGTGAAATGGTTTTCAGAAGCTATTCAGTCGAACACTGTTAGTCGTTTGCCTTGGTCTGGACATCGTGGCACGCCAGAGGGCATGCTTCATTTTTGGCAAGCAAGAGGGTTTTCATTATTTGATTTCATCCGATATTTTCCTGTTACAGGAAGCTGGGCATACTGATGACTTCAGCATTGATGGATATACTAAATCATGTAGTTCAGCCACAAACCCTCCCAGAGGGCTCCGTAGTGGAGGTCTGGCCATTGGTGCACGAGCAAATGTCAAGTTAGAACTGATTCGTCCTGAGCTTGCCTCTCCCTATCTTAGAATGGCTTATTTGCTCATGCCAGAAATCAGGGAAATAACATTGCTGGTCAACGTCTATGGCCCACTTGATGGTATGACCACATGTCAAATTTTATTTGCCATCTGAAGTGCTCTAACTAGGTGGTATAATAGATATCCTACCAGCAACGTTCTGATTGTCGGTGATTTAAATGTACATGATTTGCCCTCCCATTTATGCCCAGAAGCTGATATGGATGCTAAACAATCTTCTGAATTATGTGGAAAAGGTGTTTTTGATCGTGGCTTGTTGAATCCTATAAGTGAAACCGACCTGACATGCTTGAATGTTTTAAACCATGCCCTCTCAGAGTACAGCTATACCTGGACACATGGCCATGCTAAATCTTATCTAGAATATGTGATTGTGAGTCGAAAATTGGCTACTGGCTGTGACTCATTGAGCAAAACACAATCGCCTCAGTGATCATGCTAATCTTTCTTTGACTACCACAATGCCCTATAGGCACATGACCTCATACATTTCAATGGTGCCCAAATTCGACAACACAAAAAATTGAATATTGTGGTCCCCAAGAAACACTGTAGAGGTCAGTAATATGATTGTGAATGACAAAGTTTATCTCGAACCTTGGCTGGCCGCACATGAATGGAATATAGAGCTGATGACAACCTTGAAAAATTGATCGATGCCCAGAGACTAAAGGTTATTTGTTGGCACAAGAGGATTAATCATGCTAGATTTAAACCAGCCATTATGCATAGGACGAAGCTCCTTTAGGAAGATGGGGCCAAACCCAGGAAATCTGAGCAGTTCACAACAGAGGAGAACAAGATCAGGTTTACTCAATTAACGACTTGTTACAAACGGCCTGCCCAGCATAGGTACTCCCTGGACAGTGAAAACTGGTTCATTATGTTCAAAACACTAAAGACCAATGATCGCAAAACATTTTGGTCTCAGTTTAGGGAGCACTCTTTGGAACTTATGCTGTTTCTGAGCAACAATGGGTGGACCACGTTACACAATTATATGTAATTCCTGGAGGGGAAAATATCCCAACAACTAAGGGTAGGTATACACTGGAAAATACATTTTTTGGCCCGGATATCTTAGTGGAAGACATGGTGGCATTAATTGGTAGATTGAAATCATCCTGTGCCCCCGGCCCACACGGTATAGCAAATATCGTCCTGAAAAAGAAAACAGAATTCTGGGCAGCTGTATTGTTACATCTGTTTAGGCACATTCAGTACACAGGAAAATTGCCAGATAGTTGGAAGAGATCCATATTAGTACAAGTGCACAGAAAGGGACCCAGGAATTATCCACTTAACTACTGATTACTGGCCATGATGGACTCAAGCCAATCACTCTTCTCTACTGTTTTGCTTAAAAGACTAAGGGCCTCAGTACACGGACGGCGGTGGACCAAGGTGCTATTAGCACCTTGGTCCAGGCCGGTAAAATACCGGCACCGCCTTGGAGGAAAGGGGAATTACTGCCCTATTCCAAGGTTGGTGGGGCGGTAATTCCCCCTTCCCCCATTGCCCTTCCCCACTCCCATTTTTGCCCTATAGGGCATAATGGGAATGGGGAAGGTGCTAATTACGGCACCGCAAATTGCGGTACCGTAATTAGCTCCCTGGTCCCTTTGCGGGTTGGTTTTTAACGCCTGCAAAAAGCAGGCGTTAAATTCACCAACCCGCAAAGGGACCTCGTAGTAAGGCAGTAAGCGTTTACCGGTACCGGTATAATACCAGTACCAGTAAACCCTTACCGCCTACCGTGTAATGAAGCCCTAAGTGTGTGGGCACAAAAGCAGAGTTTGCTAAGAAAGTATCAAACATGCTTTCACAAGGCACATAGCACAATGAATAACATATGTCCCATACTGAGTCTAATGGCTGAAGAAAAGCGAGGATCTCTGTACTGCTTTTTGGTGGCCTACAGCAAAGCCTTTGATCTGGTATCGTGTGATGGCTGTGGTCTAAGCTTAAGCGATGGGGCATAGATCTGAGTCTATTATACTTTAAACGTTGCCTGTATTCAGACACGTTTGTAAGTGTTAGGTTAAATCTGGAGGAGGAGTTGAGTTTGTCCATAGTTAAAAACACAGGGGTGTGTTTGAGCCCCTTTGCTTTTTAATCCATATATATCTGATGTGGCCATCTAGCTTGAATGAGTCAGGAATTTTACACCTAAAATCAACGGTGTAGCTATATTATGGCTAGACTATGCCAATGGCAGGGTGCTATTTGATCAGATCCCACTGGGTCTTCAGCGGACTATAGATGCCCTGGCTGTCTTTGCCCACGAGAACAGTATGAAGATAAACACAAAAAACATATTCATGTGTTTGGGGGGCTCATTGCCGACAAGACCATCCTTTTCTTGGAAACTGGGCAAGGACAGCCTTGAGGTTATCGAAAGTGATATTTATCTGGGCTTCCCCCTAAGGATCATTCCGGCACCTCGAATTTATGGGGACATGATGTCCAGTAAGGAATCTAGAAAATGACTTACTGTTAAACGGTGTGTTTGAAGCACGGTGGGCAGCAGCTTGGAAGGGTTGATGCTCATTTTTATAACAAACATTCTCCCCACTTTGCTGTATGGTCTCCAAGCACTTTCTCATAAGTACTTTACCTGGATGACTATGCTTGAGGGGTAAAATCCTGCGGTCTGCAATGAGTCTACCCAGCTCAGTACCTGTTGAGACACTCCGTATTTTGTTTAACACTTGCTCTCTTACCAATCTTTGGCTAGTGCTGCGTGCTCTCTTACCAATCTTTGGCTAGTGCTGCGTGCTCTTCTGTATCTGAAGCCACGCTCTAATCAGAACAATGCTAATGATTTATTGTGGGTTTTGGGCATGCAACATCAGTATAGAAAGGACAAGGGGCCTCATTACGAGTCAAACGGTAACCGCGGAGGTAAAACCGCCTGGTTACCGCCGGACTCGTATTACCATTCCGCCTCCGTGATTACCGGAATTACCGGGCATTACAACCCCGGTTTTCCGGGAATCACGGAGGCGGAATGGTGTTAATCCCCATTCCCATCGAGTCCTATGGGACTCGATGGGAATGGGGATTCTGGAAACACTGGCAGCATCTCGTAATTCTGCCGGTGTTTCCTCGTCCGCCTGCAGGCGGGCGGTGTTAAACCCGCCAGGTCAGACCTGGCGGGAACATCACCTCCCGCCTGCAGGAGTGGGGATCAGACGGTCCGGAAACAACGGTGGCGGCGGGTTTACCGCCACCGTTATTTCCGGACCGCCTGAGTTATAATGAGGCCCAATGTCTTTATGCTTGATCTAGTGCAACCTGCTATGGGGTTGCTATCTGATCTGGACATAACTCTGACACACCAAATATTGAGCAGATACTCA
This sequence comes from Ambystoma mexicanum, assembly GCF_040938575.1. NCBI lineage: Eukaryota > Metazoa > Chordata > Amphibia > Caudata > Ambystomatidae > Ambystoma > Ambystoma mexicanum. The sequence goes on along the minus strand of NC_090926.1, from coordinate 941,658,477 downwards.
AGACGAAATCCAGAGAAAGGAACAGAATAAAGAATATAGATAAACTTCCTATGAATTAAAGATGTAAGGAATATTGAACACACAGCTTTTCATTGAATGTTTTGCCTACACATCTCACTAAGTTCTGTGATCAACCACTGAAGAGATTCATATTATATCTGCGTTTTAATAATTTGCCTACCTGGGAGTATTGTGGAGCATGGAGAGGTATATCGCATGATTTACAACTGTGCCTGCTCTATCAGTTAGAGGTTGAAACTAATCGTCATATATTAACTTAATGTAACAAGTTAAAACCATTGTATCTCAAGAGTTACTGGAGGCGAGTCACTACTGTAGAAAGGATTGAGTCTGATCAGTTTTGGAGCTGTATCTACAGAACAGAGTCTATTATCATCACTGCTGCGGCATATTTTATATGGAGGAGGGTGTTCATGATTTTAGGAAATGAAGTATGTTAGACATTGAAACCAATTTACTTTTATTTTATAAATGGGGAACTGTTGTAAATTATGATTCATAAATATCAATATACTGCATGTTTATGTGCTCCTCACTATGATTACATATATGATGATGAACTGCTTACATGTGCTATTACTGTACGTATTTGTACATATGTGCTTAAGATTTTGATGAACACGATGCACTAAATTATACTTTTCCCTTCATGTTTGCTATCACTATCAGGGAAACATATTGTAAGAAATTGTTCAGTTTTCGTCACCAAATGTAAAGTTTAACATCCATCGAATTGTACCTGGTGAGTTGGTATTTTTTGTGAATCAGGTCACTCGAGTGTGAAAAATGGGTCGGGCACATATTATGTATTGTGGTTAGTGGTCACTTTGTTAATCACTGTGCATATGTAATTTGCAAAGGTCTGTGCACATGATTTGCAACTGCCCTCAATAGAACATGCACATGGATTACTTTGTGAATCAGTCCCTGTGCATTGGAAACAAACCTACATTTAAAAGAGCAGATTTAACCATTTACACTTGTGTAGCTGCACTTTAACGAAAATTTAATTTTCTTTCTACTCTCATCTCCACATTGGACTTTTCACAAGAACAGGAAACTCATTTATTTGGTTGTCACCATACATTGATTGTCCCTATATTGTACTGACTGTCTCTCTGAGTAGGTGGCTGATTTTTCCCACCTTTGTAACTGGAGTTTTATTATACATTGTAGGGGGTTTCTGTCTAGGGAACCTATTATTTTGTACATGCTCTTTGAAGAGCATTAACAAACCTTTTTGTATGGCCTCGTTGTATTGAAATTAGTAAATTAAATATAGTAGGAATTTCTACACACTTGGGCTTCTTTACAAGATGAGAACATTTCTTTGCACAGATATTACCGTTGAGGAATGTATTCCTGCAATTACACCCGGTTCAGAGTTTAGCAATGGTGATGGTGGTTGTTTTCCAACAACACTACAGCTCCCAGTGATAACCTCTAAAAAGGTATATTGTTTTCATCCGTATTTTTCTCCATTTGCACCTTCAGTCTGATGGAGGAAATGTATAATGTACCATGGTGTTCGATACCACTCCTCTATATTTTAGTAATTTTAGTAATGAGCTCCATGGCTGGTCGAATTCTCTAATGTGGTTGTTAAACAAAACTCTGAAAAATTGGCAATTTTGCTGCTGAAAATCTTCTGTTCCATTTAGGAAAGCGGGGTAATACCCAACAGCTGGTGGAAGTCTATTTTAATACCTATTTTTAAAATGCTACACCTTCCGAATATCGGCTACTAGCAATGTCAGATTCATGCTTCAAAATCTTGAATACCCTAATACTGGATGTTATGAATAGGTGGATTAAGGTTAATTACCTTTTCCCTTATAAGCAGACTGGATTCAGGTCTGGCTATAGCACTCTCTACAAAATCTTTACACTAAATTACTTAATTGCAGACACTCTTCACTGATCTGGGCACAATCTGTGTATGTGTTATATAGATTACTCCGATGCTTTTGATTCCGTTAATCGAGAAAGGCTCTGGAGCAAAGTCAGAGCTGGGGTATCGGTCCATTCGATCAAATCTATGCACTCAGCCACTACAGTTGTTGTCCAGTTAGACAGGGATGCAGCACTTACTCTCTCTGTAGAGACTAATATGGGATTGAAACATGGCTGTGTGATTGCCCCTGTCTCGCATAATCTCTACATGGTGGATATGATCCTTGCCCTGTGGGGCACGCTTTCCTCCTAATATTGGTGGCGTAGGGATTATGTGGCGTTCATATGCAGAGGTTTTTAGATGCATGTTATAGTCATGCTACTAAGAACAACTTAGCTATCAATATAAAAAACACAAAGGTACTGATAATCGGGGCACTTACACAGAAAAATAAAACATCATCTTGCTGCTGGAGGGTTAATAATGACATGTTGGAGATGGTTGACATTTATCCATATCTGGGTATTCCCATTGTGTATAGACCTACGTACGGTCTCCAATGAAAATGCACTTTCAGGGTAAATGAACAATACATAGAATGTGATTTTAAAAAAAAGGTACCTAGCTAAAAGGGGTGGGCCTTACATCAAGGGGTTTCTTGAAATGTATCAAAGCAGTATTATCCCTGGTGTGCTATACACCTCGGAAACCCTTGAGTGGAGGTGTATATCATTGCTGACAAAGTTCCTTGTGGACGTCTCAAGTCCCTCACCACTCAGTGCACTTATTTATATATTAAGATCATGCATGGTCAAACCACACAAGAACGTTTTTACGGCATTATAAAAAATGCTATCCGTGGTGGTCATTACAACTCTTTAATGCTGTTCTTACGTTCTAATTTACATTGCTTCAGGACAATGAAGCTGATCCCCCAGATTTTATTTGATACATTCGTTTTAATATTCTAACCTGTGGTGATTATGTTGGGGCTTGGTGTGCTATACCACAAGAAGATAGAAAGTGCTTTTTATGTGAATATGAAATTGAAACGACTAGGCACATACAAACAACATGTCCTTGCCTGACATATTACTAATTTAGGGGTTATAATAGCTTGGTTAGATTTCTACCTGTGATTGCCTCTGATCCATTTTGGGTTACTATATATGCTGCTGATTCACTTTTTGGTGCTGCATATTACATCTAAAAAAGAGTTTTTACATGATGTGTTTTGAATGTTGGTAACATGGAATAATGTTATGTTTGTGTGTACTGTTGTTTTTATAATGTGCTGTATGAATGTAATCCTTTTTACTAATAACATGCCTATGCAACTTTCTTTTGCTTAACTATTTTATGTGTTTGTACCATGTATAAGGTTTTAATTAACCATAAGCACGTAAAAATAAAGTGATTGAAAAAAGAACATTCTTGACCCTTTCCTGTCTTGCATGCTAATGATGAAGAGAGAGTGCCCCATTTTCTTAACCCTAACACTTCCCTATTCCAACATTAAAAAAAAGAAAGAAACTTTTTTGGGGCATTTTAAAATATTTACCTCTGCCTCTTTTATAACACTTTATTGAGAGGCCGGCGGATACCATACCCATTGTATCCCTCCCCCTGAGCTACCAATGAGCCTAGCACCAGGACAGTGTACAGGAAATATATTTGTATTTATTTAAATGAAAAGTAATAGAAATCAAACTGAACTACACATGTCAACTTCTTTGTGGCTCACCATTAACCTCTTGTTACTCAGATCACTTATACAAATTAGTTTAAAAAACACAAATCACAATTTGTGTACTTTCTACAAATGTCACTTCAAGAAATAAATACACTTATCAATAACCAAAACAATTATCAATGTAGTGCTGTGCAATTTTGATTTTCCTGCAAGCTTAAAAGGCTAGCAGTAGGCTTTCAAGATTGGTACATATGGCAATTATGATTTCACCCAAACTTTTGGTTTAAAAAAACAGAGGATGAATTAGCGGTTTGTTTTTCAGACCCTGCCTACTTTGGTCTGCATTGGGGAATTCGAACAGAAACATTTGATGGTTTGGGGAACTTGGGATTTTAGACTCCCCCTCCACTAAAATAGCTGTGTTGGAGAAGCTGGATGGTAAAAACTGGGATGATTTGAGAATTTAGGATTTTCAGCCGCTCCCCCACTCAAGGCCTGTTTTAGGGGAAATGCTAGGCCCTGAAGACCCCTGCACATGGAAACAAGGCACAATCACCATACACCAAGTGATACAACTGACACAGGGATCAATTTCCTAGTACTAGGGTTTATTGCAAAGCAAATATTCTCAGTTGGCCGACTGGGTCTTAACGTCGTGCAACGTGTGTCACCCAAACCTCGTGAGACGCAAGAGAGTGAACATTCTGCAACTACATCATATATACAAAAAGACAATCATACAATCTCTTTGTAACACATCAAATCCGCCCACAATGTATCTTCTTGAGCTAGGGTTCTGTGATTGACAATTATGACAAATATGACACATTATGACTCATTTCTGACTTAATCTCTATTACTCATTTTAGCAACAGTTGCAATTTTCAGTAAGCAGACATAGTTCTTTGTTATGAAGAACACAAGGCACTTGTTCAGTGAGAATACTGTGTTCATAGGTGAGACTCATTCCCAAGTATGTTATCTGCTGCTTTCTATTCATAAACTAGGGGTCAGCCTGATCTAAAGAGGGCCCCAAAGGGGGGTCGCTTAGGAAAGCATAATTCATGCTTTAACCGCGTGTTTCTACAGTCTCAGTGAGACCGGCCGGCTCCTGGCTTGGTGATTAAAAGCCTCTCTGCTCGCCTTCAAGGACTTTTGAGGGAGGAAAACAATGTACTTCTTTACTATTGGACATTCCTGTCTGAGCCGGTCGCTCAACATGTAACCTGTGGCCTTGCTCCGTGCATGAGCAGAACAAAATAAAAATAGACTGTGCAAAGCATTTGAACAGAAAGGCAATGAGAGCAAATGGTGGATCTTACACAAAATGAATGCTCTATGGTTATGCTGACGATTCTCTATTGGCGATGTAGGGCATATGATGCGGTTGGTTTTTGGCCAACATAACATACCTCTATGTTTAGGTAGGGTAATTTCTAGACTCACAAACCCTCCTTTTGGCCATATGCCAAAAGCATCATCCATACATCACATCCTCCTCTGACCATGTATCTAGTTCTCAGCTATACATACTACCATAGTCGTCATCATCAATATTGATTGACATTAATTCTTTCATAGTTTGTGGTTCATATTGTATCCATTTTGAAAGATATTTTCTCTGTTATCATGTGTACACATCCATTTGTTATTTCAGAGCAAATGATTAGCAGGCAGTGTATGCAACAACAACATGTCATGAGGATTCCAAGTAATGTTACTAGAATTGCAATTAGTTTCCATCCCCATGAGCGCAATAACTCCCAAAACTAGGAACTTATATTCAGCACCCACCCACCAGCCGGGGTACGAAGGTCCGAGCTCAGGATGTGCAATTTCTTGATTGCCTCAAAAATCGTAGGAGAGGAGTCACTTACAAATACACAGCACGCTGACCCCACGATTTTGCAAACACCTCCGCGGTCAGCCAAAATTATGTCAAGAGCCATTCTGTTTTGGAGTGTCATTAATCTAACTGCCTTCTCTTCTAGGGTCATATCATACAATATGTCGGTCGTTCAATTGTTCTTTCTAATATTCCATGCTGGGGTAAATGGGAGCATACCACGCAGTTTGTTCTATTCAGGATAGAGTGAGTCATGTTCATGATCAAAAGCAACGTGTTATTGTCATAACCTTCCCGGTATCTTTCTTCTAGTGGAGGGAGAGTATAAGAGAGTACATGGACTGGACTGTCTGTGGCCGGTGCATTGGTAGCAGGCAAAAAGAAACTTAATGGATACACACTCTCCAAAAACCATAATACTGGGATCAGTGTACTCAGAATACAAAGTAGTATTATAATCATCAGCATGAATTTTCTATAGCAGATCCTTCTAGACATTTTTATAGTCTCTATATATATTACATCATCAGTATTGGTGCAGGAGGGAACAGAAGTGAGTATAAGCATTGCGTACAATCCTTCTTTCTACCAATGTTCGTCGTGAATAATTTCTTTACAGCAGCGCCCGTAAAAACAGCAAAGAGTTCAAAAAGGTCAGCAAAGCGTCTAGGCGACTTCTCATCAGCCCAAATTGCTAAACATGTAGCAAGATTATTGTGACCCTGCAGAGTGCTCCAAATATCTTAGAGCAGGCATCAAATCGTGTTTGTACCATATGCGTCCCGCTTGTTCGCACAGGGTGATCAACATATGTAATTCGCTTTTTCAAAGATATCACCGGGAAGCCGCTTTCCAGAGCTCCCAATTTGATGCAGGTTGGTACAGCTCCCACGCTCCACTTCCCTAGGCCTCCGATTCCCAATTCATCCATGTTGGGAATAGAGGCAAAATAAAACATGCAGATCAGATCACTTCCGATTTTGAGAACGTAGGTAGTACCGTATCGCTCCAGGTACTGTGTGATCTGTGAACAATGCAGATTCACTTCCAGATGCAGGCTCAGTGTTGGCCTGCGATGCAATGAGTGATGATGCATGCTTAATGTCAGCCTGCGATGATGCAGGTTCAGCTGGGCAATGTTGGGGCACCTTTAGCCCTTTTTCCCTTGAGGCAATCTTTTCGGGTTCTCCCTCGGACTTAGGCGGTATTTGTGGCAGAGAACTGGCGATTATGTCTTTCAAGTCAAATGGCATAGATAGGGGTGGGGGGGGGCACAACTACCTGCTGGTGTAGTTGCTCCTTTTCCAATGTTATGTTGCAAACACGTCTTCCAATTCTGGACTAGTCTTTCAGCAGTTTTTCTAATGTGTGGATTGTGCCCAAATGCTGAATCTTTTTTTTGCACATATGTGTGTGGGGCTGTGGGCCATGATGACCATCGCGGTTACATAGGAATTGGACAGCATCCACTTTTTACTTTCTTTGTCTACCCAGCAACCCGCCACGTCTAGTTCTGTGGAACCGTCAGCCCACGCTTTTATTTCATCTGCAGTTGCTTCCGTTTGCATCTCTTTAACGGTGGAAATCCCATTTTTTCTCATTCAAGGCACTTCTGACTGAACAATAAACATGCTTGTGTGAAGATCAGTTGCAGTTTGTTTCGTAATTTTGTCTGCAAATGCGTTCCCTTTTCCAACGTTACATGTTATTTTTTATGCACTTCGCATTTCATTATTGCTAGTCGCTTAGGATGCGCCAGTGCAGACAATAATCTTGCTATCAAAGGACCATGTTGAATCTTGGTTCCATGTGATGTTAGGAAACCCCTCTCAGCCCAGAGTCGACCAAAATTGTATACCACCCCAAATGCATACTATCAGTGTATATGTTCACATTTAAGTTTTCAGAAATTTCACATGCTCTTGTCAATGCTGTAATCTCTGCAGCCTGTGCTGAATTATATGGGATCCTTTTACTGTCAACAATACACTTCAGTGTCGTCATGGCATATGCAGCAGTTGATGTGCCTTCGGGCAATTTAAAACAGGAACCGTCGCAAAATAGTTCTCTGTCGAACTCTTTCTCTGGAGTGTCTGTTATGTCAATTCTTCCTTTCGTTTCTTGTTCAGTAACCAGTATACAACCATGGGGTGGTGATTCCTTCTCACCCATTCTTTCAATAGGAGGGGGCATTAATTTCACAGGATCTAAAGCGCAACATCTCAAAATTTTAATATGTTGTACAAACAGGACAATTTCATATCTCATTAGTCTAGCTGATGTGAGATGTTGCGTCTGCATTCTATTTAAAATAACGTCCACTGTGTGAGGCGACATCAAAGTTAAGGCGTGACCCAAAACCATTCCCTCGGTTTGTTTTACTGATGCGGCAGCCGCAGCAACAGCTCGCAAACAGCGCGGCAAAGCACATGCAACAGGATCCAGTACGGAAGAAAAATAACCGCATTGTCTATTTCTTCCTCCTTGTTCCTGAGTCAAAACAGCCAACTCACAGCCATTATTTTCATGCATGAATAACTTAAAATCCTTTTCATAATTTGGTGTGCCCAAAACTGGAGCTGAGCACAACGCAACTTTGAGCAGATCAAATGCATTCTGACATTCCACACTCCGTGACTGAGGCAAACCAACATCCTTCTTTGTTAGTGCCACCATAGGTTTTACAATCATTGCAAAGTTAGCAATCCACTGCCTGCAATATGAAGCCATGCCGATTATGGCTCTGACTTCCTTCTGTGTCTTTGGAATAGGCATACCAGAAATGCTTTCTATCCTTTCTGGTGTCAGTCTCCTTCCCTCTTTCAAACGTAGGTAGCCCAAATAGGCCACCTCCTTTGGACAATACTGGAATTTTTTAATGAAGCTTTATGTCCATGTGCTGCCAAATGTGTCAACAATTAAACAGTAATTTCCTGGCAAATGTCTTCTGTGTCAGCAGCAATCAATAGGTCATCAATGTACTGTAATAGTACACAACCCGTTGGCAATTCTAACATGTCTAGTTGTTCTTTAAGTGCTCTGCTATAAATACTCGGGCTCTCAGTGTAACCTTGTGGAATTCGTGTAAATGTGAAGGAACATCCTCCTAATGTAAAAGCAAATACATATCTGCTACCCGGATGTACTAAAATGCTAAAAAAATGCATTCTTCAGATCAACAACACTAAAATGCGAAACAGAGGCTGGAATCATTGTCAAAATTGTAGTGACATCTGGGACCAGTGGAAATTGGGGATCAACTACTTTATTCAATCAATGCGAAGCATTTATAAAACGGTATGGTATTTCATTTCCTCCTGTCTTATAAACTGGAAGAATGGGGCTGTTGCAAGTGCTACCAGTAATCTCTTCTATCACATTCCATTTAATCAAGTCAGAAACAATGCATTTTAATGCTTTTTCACCTTCCACTGAAATATTATACTGTGGGATATGTGGCAATGTGACTCCCTCTATTAAAACCATTTTCACTGGCTCTATTTTCAAACATCCAACATTGTTGTCATTCATTGCCCATATACAAGTTGGTACGTCACTTAATTCAGTCGGTAATGATTTAGACAAAAACTGTGATACTGTCATTTTTTGTGGTGACATTGTCAAGTACACTCCATCAGGAGAACAATGGATAACCGCACTTAATTTTTTCAACAAATTCAAACCCAATACATTCTCTCCACAATTTTGTGTCAAAAGGAATGGGCAAGACTCAGTGAATGGACCTAATGTTATAAGTAGCGACTGTGACACTGGGCTAATTGCTGGTGTACCTGCAAACCCTACTGAAACTTTATTTTGCCCTGACAGTGGTATCTCTGGAACCAAGTGATGGTCTATTGAGCACTTCTGCGCACCTGTGTCCACTAGAAAAGTATGCTCTCTATTCCCAACTTTCATCTCTACGTAGTGTCAATCAGGAAAAATGAATACCCTTCATTTGAATGATAGATGTAACTTGATGGCCGTGGGCCAACCATCTTATGCACCGAATTATAGAACTATAGACTGTTATGCTTGACCAACAAGCGGCCATTTTAAACGTAGCAGAATCGCCATTTTGCTTGTTAACCATTGCTCATTGCTTTCTGTCTAAAAACTGCTTTGCAGCTTGCAATTCTTGTGGATTCTGCTTACTCTGCTCAACTGTTAACATTGTTGTCTGAATATGAAAGGACAAGGTCGGGGGACTGAAGAGTTTGCTGAACTTCTCATGAGTAGCCCAGAAAGGAATGACCACGCTCCCTCTCTGTAGCCTTGGGAGGAAGCTGCAGGGCATTTAATCACTTCACAGCTGCCAGCCAGTCTCGTACGATGGTAGAATATGTTAGAATAATACAGTTAAATGCTTGAATTATGCTTCTCTTACGGCCCCCCTTCGGAAAAACCCTTTAGAACGTGTCGAGTCCCAGGACACAAATAGGTCCTCGTAGATAGCAAAGCTTGGAATGTGGCTCTTCCCCCGTGTACAGATGTCTTCCGAGAACAGAACCACCGTGTTCTAAAAGATCCCTCTGCACTTTCTTAATTGCACATTGTTACTAGAATAGACATCGAAAGCATTATGATTGTCATACTCGTCAGATATGTCCATCGCCATCCCGAGTTCAAAGGAACTTAATACAGAGGGGTGTTGAACATGACTTTGCTGATTGTATGATATGCATTTTGTATATATGTAACTGATGTATGTAATTCGCTCTCTTGCGTCCCTCGAGGTCTAGGAAACTCACGTCGTGGGGCGTGAGATCAGAATTGGCCAATTGATACTATCTTTTGCTTGCAATAAACCCTAGCATTGGGAATTTGAAACCTCGTGTCTGGCGCATCTTTTCGTGTATGGTCAGTGCCTTGTTTCCATAGCACGTGGGACCCCTAGGGGCCCCTTTCAGTAGGGCACTTTCTGATCAACGGGAATAGATACTGGTTCCGACCCCTGTCTTAGGCTGTCCTAGTAGTTGAACAATACATCATCTGATGTAAAGTCACCAGAATAGTATGAATTGGACTGAGTATCAAAAACATTTCCTTCTCCTGCACTATTCTGCTGATGTTGGTTTTGGTTCTGATTCGGGTTATTATTTCCTTAGTTATTCTGATTTTGTAGCATCTTTGTGTTCCTATTTCGTCCTTGCGTTCCCGGGCGACCCCTATTCTGTCTTCTCGGGGCACTCCCATTCCTATTCTGTAAATGTGGGCACTGTGCTCGTCAATGGCCGTCTTCCTTACAATATGCACATTGATTCAATCCAAGTGGACCTCCATGCATGTTGGAGAAATTCCCTCTCGTCTGTGCATTTCCTCTGCCACTATTATTTACTACCTGTTGCATTAATACTCTTGTTTTTAGATTCACCATATCCCTCACCTCTTTCTCCTTCTCCGCATTTACTCTATTTTCATAGTATTGTGCCATGTGTAATACTTCACTCTGTGATTTTGCTTGCCACGCGCTTTCAGACGTCATTATTAAATTTTGAATTTTCGGTAGCAACCCTCTCACATATTTGTCAACAAATAGTCTCTTCCCGGGTTCAGTGCTTAAATCTTGCCAACTCAAATCTGCAAATATTTCTTCAAATCTATTAAAATAGTCAGTAGCCAATTCATCTTTGCCTTGCACGCATGCCGTTAGTTTGTCCCAGATAATCCTCTTTTCAAGTACCAAAATCTTTAGTTTCTGTACTATTCGTGCTGGTAATGCCAACAGAGCTGGCGACGGCTTCTCGCCAGCTTTTCTGTCTGTATGCTCCTTTATGAAATGTTCACATGTATCACACAGAATATCAGTGTCATCTACATTCCTAATTTGCTTCCATATGTCTACAGGGAGAATCACGGGAAATAATAGATCAATATCACTCATTGTAAAAATGGACGATTTCAAATAGGACTCAATTTCCTTATAAAATCCTGCTGGATTCTTTCTGAAATGAGGGATTGTTTGTTTTATATTATTAACCTCTTGCTAGAAAAAGGGTCATGCATGAATTGTGCTGTATAATGGGCTTCTATTATGCTTGGTGGATTCCCATCAGCGGCAGGAATTTCTACTTTCGGCTCAAACATGCAGGGACTTCCCTCATGCGAAATATTGAGCTGGGCGTTTTCTCATTTGTACTTTTATTCAGTACTTTAGCTAAATCGAGGGAAAGAGCCAGTTTCAGGTGAAAACACTATTTTGTATATTGTCATTAAATTGGGGGGGTGGGGCAAAAATACTTGTTTCCAAAGCCTTCATCTTGTAAATACTCAACCATCACCTGTAATGCCTTTCTCTGCATCTCTACCGTATATTGTTCAAACGTATCATGCACCTCCATTGGAGAAATGTTAGCATCCATAATCCATTTAAGCGCTTCTTGTGTACATATTCTCATCTCTTCAATAACAGGTTTTGATGGCGGAAAAAATTGCTGCTCAACATATGGTACCACCTGTTGGTTCCCTCTCTTAACCTCTGCATGCAATTCATCCAGTTCATCGTTAAACTCAAATAGTCTGTCTACATGCTCTTTTATCTCTGCCGCATTTTCTCTCATATGAAAAAAACATTCAGATCCTGTAACTTCTGTGGTCTAATACACCAGTCAATTTGTTCCATCTGTCTATAAAATACTCCCCCATGCATTCTAACAATACCTATTTTTCACTGAGCTTCTGATAGTCATACATGGCACTCAGCGTGGATCCCTCGTCATCCCCTTCAATATATGTTTCAGTCCATTCTTTAAGTTCTTCCCTCCTCTCCCTGCTAACCTTGCCACAGGTTACTTTGGTGCTTCCTCTCTGTGTAGGCCCCACCTCTGTAAAGCTGCATCCTCTGGCAGCTGCTAATTCATGCTCTGTCGGCGGAGGGGGAAATGGTATCACGTGCTCAGGGGGAGATGGTGCAGTTGGAACAACAGGAATGGGGGTAGCAACTGAGGTGTAGCAATGGTTACTGGTGCAATTGCGTCAATATTACTTTGAGGGCGTTCTTGTCTTCTTTCATTCAAAATGTTATTTATTAGTTCATCTGATGCATGTAGCTCTTGTTGTGGATATGTCTTTTGTATGCCTAATTTGATACTCCTATCCCCTCTCCTGATATCCTCAGCCCATTTGAGCTCTTCTAGTTCTATCGCTTTTCTGTGTTTTATTTATGCTTTTGCGCATGTTTCTCCCTACTTTTTAAACGGAGGTTAACTTCTTTCCTCCAGTCTCTTATGACGTCTAATGTCGCAGGGCATGCTTTGTTGTGCAGCAGTACTGATTCTAAGTGGTCTATACAGGCCATCTCAAAAGTTCTGTCTTTTGGCCACTGCAAATCTACTACATGTCTGGTCTGCCTATGTCAAATTTCATTAAACAATATTGCTCCTATTCCATATTTCACATACATCTCAAACGCTGGCAACCCTATGGGTGGCGCGACCTGGCCAGTTTCCAATGATTGTCTACCGCATTGGAAAAACCCCACTAGACAGGAAGACAATTTCCCAGGCATGTTGATCTTATTCGTACACCATACGCCAAGTGATACGACTGACACGAGGATCAATTTCCAAGTACTAGGGTTTATTGTAAAGCAAATATTCTCTGTCGGCCGACTGGGTCTTAACGTCTCACAATGTGTGTCACCCAAGCCTCGTGAGACGCAAGAGAGCGCACATTCTACAACTACATCATATATACAAAAAGACAATCATACAATCTCTTTGTAACACATCAAATCCGCCCATAATGTATCTTCTTGAGCTAGAATTTGGTGATTGACAATTATGACAAATATGACACATTATGACACGTTTCTTACTTAATCTCTATTACTCGTTTTAGCAACAGTTGCAATTTTCAGTAAGCAGACATGTTTCTTTGTTATGAAGAATACAAAGCACTTGTTCAGCGAGAATACTATGTTTGTAGGAGAGACTCATTCCCAAGTGTGTTATCTGCTGCTTTCTATTCGTGAACTAGGGGTCAGCCTGATCTAAAGAGGGCGTCGAAGGGGGGCCGCTTAGGAAAGTATAATTCATGCTTTAACGGCCTGTTTCTACAGTTTCAGTGAGACCGGCCGGCACCTGGCTGGATGATTAAATGCCTCTCTGCTCGCCTTCAAGGTCTTGTAAGGGAGAAAAACAATGTATTTCTGTACTGTTTGGCATTCCTGTCTGGGCGGTCTCTCAACATGTAACTTGTGGCATTTCTCCGTGCATGAGCAGAATGAAATAAAAATACACTGTGCAAAGCGTTTGAACAGAAAGGCAATGAGAGCAAATGGCAGATCTTACACAAAATGGACACTCTATGATTATGCTGACGATTCCCTATTGGTGATGTAGGGCATATGATGCGGTTGGTTTTCGGCCAACATAACATACCTCTATTTTTAGGTAGGGTCATTTCTAGACTCACAGAAAGTTGGACAGAAAGAGTTGACTGATTTAAGAACAAAGCCACCCCTCTTCCTTAAATAAGTCGCGGTCATCAGGACAAACAGGATTACCCAATTAAAAGATGGACTATAGTTTTTCAGCACACACTGGAAAGTGAGCTTTGTTAATTTCGAATTTTAAAAATCACCCCATAGTGTTCCACCAAATGGGGAATTCATTAAATGAATCTGTAGTTAAGTAGATTAAGGATCTACACCGTTCCCTCCCCCCCTTCCCACCATTAAGGGAAAGGATTTAAGGAAAGCAGATTCCCCTAGCTTTTGGTTTCCCAGGGCTCAGTTCTACTTACTTAGAAATCCTCTGTTTAGAGTTCAGGAAAGCCAGCTGTGTTTCGGGACACTGTAGAAAGATAGGGCAGGGGTATGGTCACTCCGCTCTCAGGGATGGCCTTGCGCTCTTCATCATTGGGCCCTGTCAGCTTTTAGGCCTTCTTATCAATAAACAGCTCCACCCAGACACACTCTAAGCAATCTTCTCTGGTGTTGCCTTGCAGCTGTCTGATGATAAGTTGCGGCAGCACTCTTGTGATGGTAAATTGCGGCAGCTCTGTCTCTTTCTCCTAATGGAGTTCCCCTTATATTGAAGCGATGACACCACCAATTTTACAATATTGGGGGAGTACCCTGGAAGAGGTCACACAAATAGGATTAGACAGTTACCCTTCTATCTCCTCCCCACTATAGCCCCTCTCTCTTGATTGGTTTAAGAGTCTGAAACAGGCATATGGCAGCTTAATTTACAAGTCCCATTTGTAGTCATGTCAATTTTTTGGCATACACTATGTGGCAAAACGTAATTGTTTTACTAATAACTGCCATAATATCCATATTTTATGACTCAGCTAATCATGGGGAATTAAATAAGCAGGCAGAAAGGTCAGCACCATGTTGCATGGCCATGTGGAAATTTTCTGCTGTTTCTGTAAAAAGCATAACAGTTACGAATATGTAATTTATTACCCACGTTCCTAATTGTATCCTCCACCAGTTCAACAACTCTGACATTTGGAACTCTTTCAGATCAGCCAGAAACCCATCTTAGATGGCCATCACACGTCTCTGATTGCAGGTGGAGGAATTTAAATCCCTGCAATTGCCTGGAAATTACATAAAAAAATGAAACGTAAATAAAATAAATCTGACTTATGGTTGATGGGAAAAAATACCTAAATGATATTAGTCCTTTAAAATTAATAGTAAATCTTCATGTGGGACAAATGGCAATTCTCCTTCCTCCAGGCCATATGGTCTCACTGGGCTTGCCTGTAACCAGAGTTTTCATTTTTTTTTATCTGCCTTTTTGAAGTGGGTTACCTGATTGAAGTTGGAGTTTCAGCACCCTTAATGAATTTTCTTCATTGTTCCTCCCCTTCACACCTAGGGCCTGACACATGGAATTATCTGCATGGAAAATAGGGTACTTGCACATGCAACCGTGCGCAAATCCACCTCTGTCGATTCATGGAATCGAATGCGCAGTACTTTTGCTCAATATGATTGGAGTTTGTGCTCGCAAGGGACATTTTCCTCAATATGCATTGAGTTTGTGCTCGCAAGGGACATCAGTGCGAGCCATCGAGGGACTTGTGAGAGACTCCAAGCAGAGCATGGGCATGGCTTGCGCAGAGGGCAGGCAAGGGGCAATAATAGGGAAAAACCCACTAAAATGTGTTGCGAGGGATGTCCCGCAGGCAGTCCCTCACACACCCACAATTGCACAGCACGAGACATATTAATGAATGTGATCATGCACCTCACGGCTGAGAAATGGCCACCAAAGTCCTTCATGTGATCCGCCAGCCGAAGTAAGGCATAAATACACTTGTTATATTTAGAGTGCAGTGGTGGGGTTGCATGTCGGATTTTGGGGTGCATGTACTCAATCGAGGTTCTGATGTAAGGGGTGCGCGTAAGCAGTGTGGTGTGGTGCAAGAATGGTTTACTGGGGTTTGCACACAGATTTTCTAAGTTCAGACCAAGTTATGATTTTTCATACGTAGATTGTCAGGGTGCCGGGTACACTTACGGTGGACCCTGGGCAGGGACCCTGAAATGAAGGTCTGCTTGCGGGGGATGCCAGGTACTGTTTGAAGGGTGCATTTATTTGTGCAGGGGGAGCGCTCAAAGGTAGCTACTCTGGCTGTTTATGCTTTGCATGGGGGCGTGTTGGGAGAGTTCCAGCCGTGACTTGCGAATACAGTTAATTTGCACGAACAATTCCATGAATGAGGTCCATACTGTATACATAGTGTTTGTGCATCAGACAGGCAAAATGGTCCTGCAGAGATAGCCAGTCTACACAAAACTTGGTTTTCCACAACTTCCAGAGCAAGTCTCCGGAGAATAGCTCAGCGTGAACGTGTTTGTCCTGGAAGCAAGATGACACAGAGCCAAACAGGTTCAATCCCTGGGTCTGCACTTAGAAACCTATGAGTATTAGGCGCATTATAAATAAACTATCAATCAAAAGCAACATTTTATTGTAGTTGTACACACTAGGATACCAGCCTTCCAGTGTTGAAGATCCTTGTGACATGTGTCCAAGAGTCAGTAACAGGGTTTGCCTCTCGTCTAAAGACATTTTTCCATGGAAAACAAAATGACTTTTTAAATGTCATTGGTATTTTGTCGGCGAAACATAATATAAATTACTTTTTGTCAACACGCACCACGTCTTTTTCCCTGAGATGTTTCCTGTTTGCAGTGGTACATTTTTCACATTTAAACTGCAAAAACACAAGTCAAGCCATTTGCGGGTCAGTGTTTAACAATCCTGCTTCTCATGTGAAAGCGACTTCAATTTGGGGCCTTTCAATGCACGCCACACTGTAGTGGAGAAGAAAATCGGCAGACTTTCAATGTAATAATACAGTCGTTTTACATTTGAATACCTCCAGTAGCAATGATTCTAAACTCTGAATAGAGTAAATGCCACTGGCCCTCATTACGACCCTGGCGGAAAGTGACTGACCGGACCGCAACAGCGTAAATTGCGTTTCCGCCATTGCACGAAGGAGCAAAGAGCGGTCCATTCCGACCCATCGGGCACGAGCACCACGCCATGGCGGAAGTGCAAAGTCCGCGATGGCGCAAATGGCCCCAAAACGGCCCACACCGCCGCCGTACGTCGCCCTAGGTGCAATACCGCTACCCATCACAGCGGACACCGCAGAGTGCGCCTACCGGAAAGTACGGTGACCGGAAATATACGGAAACGGAAGTAAAAACATGGGCCCGGAACGGGAAACAACCCGCCGTACACCTATAAAACCACTAAAACCACACTACCACTAAAAACACAACCCTGAGACACACCCCAACCCGTCATCCACCCTAGCGAAACCAAGAAAAATGGGAAAAGTAGCGAAGAAAGCGTGCGACCGCAAGCGGCAGGTCCACTTCTCCCGCGAGGAACTCACCGTGCTAACAGAGACCCTCCAGGAGAATGCTGCCGTCGTCTTCTCCACGCAAATGACCAGGACGGCACTTGCGAACAAGAAGGCCATATGGGCTCTGGTAGCACAGCGGGTAAGCGCGGTGGGGACCGCACCCCGCACACCACAACAATGCCGAAAGCGGTGGGACGACCTGCGGATACGCGTCCGCAGCATACTCTCTGCCAACCGCAACATTGCCACAGCCACCGGGGGAGGTCCTGAATCACCCATCAAGTTGACCCCCTGGGAAGAAATCTGTGCCTCCACCATCGGAATGGAGAGCATTGAGGGAGTCGGAGGGATGGAGAAAGGAGTGCAGACATCAGAAGAATCAGGTAGGTGGGCCAGATAAAATAATGCTAAAACCACAATGTCCAATCATGTGAAGTACCATGTGTCCACATAGTGCAACAGGAACACATGTCCAGGAGAACGTCCACACACATCGCCCTCATAGCGCACCTTAAAACCACAATAAATACATAAATAATTAAAAACCCCTAAAACACCCACCACACGTCCAGCAGGCACACCCTAACTGCAGGCTGCCAAACAACTGCACCCTCACCCCACACACAAATGAAAGCACCTCTAAGGCCCCGACCCAAATCACCCTCATGTACCACCCCAATGCATGTGATACAATGCCATTCCAATACCCACAGACCCATTAATAACCCTCGCCCTCCTTTACTCCACCACAGGGTCCGATCCAAACGACGAGCATCAGGACACCCCTACCAGCACACCTGCAAAGAGGGCCAAGACCAACGGCCAAAGACCCTCCACCTCAGCTGCACGCATCAAGACACGGCAGCAGCACAAATCAGGTGGCAGCACAGAGGAGGGAACATCAACAGGCACCCCAGCAGCCAGCATGCCCACTACACCACCACCACAGGTCCCCCCAACGGATGCCACAGAAGGCACTGGCTCTGGTGGCAGCAGCACCATAGGTGACACCCCAATGATGGCAGCATGCTCCGACACAGAAGACGGAGATGTCGAAGTCAGATCCATCCATGACCTGTCCCAATCCCCCTGTCTGTCCCATCCCGTACAACATGAGAATACCACGCAGGGGCACCCACAAGACGACGACTGGCCATCCCCCCCAAGCCCTGTGGCAAGGCAACATGAGGTCAACAGCCCCTCTGTGACCCCCCCGCAAATGGCCATGGCCCAGCAGAGGCAACAGTCCCTCGACAAGTTAATCGGGCAACAGCAGCAACTGGCCACGCTCCTCAAGGACCATGCCGATGAATGTGGGGGCACTAAGGCAGACATAGAAACATCAACTGAGACACTCAGGGCAGAAATGGAGAGAGGTACAGAGACACTAAGGGCACAAATGGAGAGTAGCACCGAGAGCCTGAGAGTCCAAATGGAGAGAAGCACCGAGAGCCTGAGAGTCCAAGTGGAGAGAAGCACCGAGAGCCTGAGGGGGGAACTGCATGCGACGTCCAAAGACGTATGTGCCGAACTTGCTGCAGTGCGCCGTGTGCTCACGGAGCTCTCACAAACCCTTAGGGACATGCATGGACGTGAGCAGGCAGAGACATCTTCCGTTGCTAGTTCCGTCCAGGGCAGCCCCCAACGTAGATCTGGGAGGAACCTGCGCTCCACAGGCAGGGGTGCCCCAGACACCCGCAGAGGGGGCTTGCAATAGCGACAGTCCACTGACAATGAGCATCTTTGGACACTGGTGTTCGGGGGGGAGGTAGGAGGGTGGAGGGGGTGTGTTGGGCTCACTTGGGTGGCGGGTCGATAGGGTGTTCAACATGATATCACATATGCCATAAACAAGTGCACGATCAACCAATGAGATGTGTCGACAATGATCATTATGTACTAGGCCATCCTAGGCGTATAGTCCATATTGTGCATGTACCAGACACACACAGTGCCACGAGTCCCGTGTCCATGTATCAGCCACCAGGCGTGAGTGCTAGAAGCATGCATCAATGACATGCTGACGAATGTCACGGCCCTCCGGTGCCTCGCAGACTCCTTGAGGTGCTGCCACATCCCCACCCTCATCATGACCATCATCAGGTGCTTGCAGTTCTGCGTCTGGGGGCATGGGCACATTTCTACGTACGCACATGTTGTGGAGCCTGACACATGCCATCACCATCTTTGCAACCTTCTCATGGCGGTACAGGAGTGCCCCGCCAGACCTGCTGAGGCAGCGGAAACGAGTCTTCAGTAGGCCGAATGCCTGTTCAATGACTACACGGGTACGTGAGTGGGCATGGTTGTAGTCCTCCTCATGCTGGTCCCGTGGGTTCCGGACTGGTGTGAGGAGCCATCTCTTCAGTGGATACCCAGCATCACCTGTATGTGGACGATAAACGTATGATGTGGAATGCCATTGCTACGTACGCACACCCCCCCCCTTCCTGCCAGGTCATTGCCGCATCACATACCCCACATCATCATGCATGAAAAGAGACTCACCGAGTAGCCAGGATCTGTTCCCTGCGTGTCGCTCCATGTAGCGTGGTATAGTAGAGTTCCTCAAGACCATAGAATCATGGGTTGATCCAGGGAATCTGGCACAACAATGTGTAATGATCCTGTTGGAGTCACACACCATCTGTACATTCAGGGAATGATATTGTTTTCGGTTGCGGTACTGGGCCTCCATGGCATGTGGGACGACCAATTCCACATGGGTGCAGTCGATGGCACCAATGCAACCCGGTATGCCGGCAAGTGCATGGAATCCCACTTTAGTGTTGGTAATGTCCTGCTCCGAGCGTGGTAGAGAGATGTAGTCGTCTGCGTGCTTCAGGAGGGCATCGAGCACTTGCAATAGTGTCCGTGAGAACAGTGGCTGAGAAATGCCATGCAACTGTCCGACTGTGTGCTGGTAGGTGCCCGTGGCCAGGAAGTGGAGTACAGACACCACCTTCAGTAGGGGTGGGATGGCGGTTGGGCTGTCTATCATGCTGACAAGGTCAGCCTGTGTCATGTCCACTATTGCGGCTATGGTGTTCCGGTCCAAACGGTAGAGGGTGTGGATCTGCTCATCAGTGAGGTTGAACGGATGTGCTCGGAGGCGTGGGATTGCGGGCTGCCTGCGTGGTGGTAGTGGCTGTGCTGGCGGCCCTTGCGGGCCCTGCCTTGGCCTCCTCCTCCTCCTGCGTCTCCTCCGTGCGGCCGGTTGTAGTTGGTGTTCGTCTTCTTCTTGGAGTTGGAGTACTTGCAGTGCTATCAGGTCCCCCAGGGCAAACATCGCGAGTCCTGCCGGTAGCATTTCGGAGTGGGTGTGGTTGTGGGAGGAGACTGGGTGTGCACTTTATGTGTTTTCAGGCTGTATGGCCTCCACCTGTGGTGATTCATTCCACCTGTGCAAGCTGCTCTCCCCTTTGGGCGAGCACGTCCCGCACACAACGCTGCTAATCGAGGAACGGCATCTTGCTATTGCAATCATGTATTTGTACCCGATGGCCGTGTAACATTTGTTGATATGTACATTCGGCTATGGTCCCATTGTTTCACATACAATCTTTGCAGTCGCGAACAGACTTGTGATGGGTCAGTGGAACGTAGTACTCGAGTAACGGTGGGCCCTCATGCATCACTGTACAGGGTTGCAACGACGGGCGGGGCGTCCCATTAGTGGGTGATGGCAGTTGACATTCTCACACACAGCTGCACTAGCTGGATTAATTTGTGATTTCAAACGGCCACAGATGCCTTTTCGACGTGATGTTGCAAATGAGGAATTCGAAGGCCGGCGCTTTCGGTCTTCGGCTAGCTGAGAGGAGATGCCCACAGGTCTGACTGCAAGTATAATGTTCTATTGTTCGATGTCCTTGAGACAGAGGCCATGGCGAGGAAGCAATGATTGATGTGAATAGTTTGGGATGCGCTATATTGACGTGGGCGATGAGGCCGGACGTTCCCAAAATCATGTAACTTCACAACACAGAAATTACGGGCTGGGACACTGTGGATTTTGCAGGCTGCATAACGCACAGACTCAATGGAAATCCCGAATGTCTTGTGAGTAAATATTCCGGTGTATTTATAACAGGATGAGGGAATGATGAATGGATGCATGGCCAGCTGATTTGATACAGGGTTTGCCATGTACAGGGCTTGTTGGAATCTATCCGCCGCCCCTGCGCTATGTGATGCAGGGCTGCCATAGTGGCACCATCGTCTATCTGGCCTTGTTGAGCCCTCCCTGTCTCGACGCGCCTTCAGACACTTGTGTCCATGCACGTTGACATTCCCATCTGATGGAATCTGTTTTGACAGACGCATGCACAGGTACACTCGTTTGGGATGGTGTTTACACCTCGATATAGATAGTTATGAGTGGCAAGTGGTTTTGGGGTGGTGATGATCCTTTGGAGTGGGCTAGCATGCATATGGCTGTGGATTTAGTGTGGTCATTGGAGTGAGTTGTTCGAATGTACTTCTGATGGCCATTCTGTTCTTTTTCTTTTCTTTTTGTTGACAGGTATCTCCTACCCTTTTGCCACTGCCATCTGTATGCCACTCCTGCAGATGGCGTTTACTCACGACACCTGCTGCTTCGTGTTAATCAGTGGAGCAGCATTACGATCTTATGGGACGATCGCCAATGGGCCACATGCCCTTACGCAGTACTAGTGGCTCGGAGCAACATTTCGGCCTTTCAGTTGGACTAGTGCCTCCCCATTGGGACGGGCCTGCGGTTCTGTGCGCTTCCATGTTGCCTTTTCGTACGTGAATGTGGCTCTGTGTACCATGATGGGACAGGGCGTCACACAAGTAGTAGCTGGTCATTCCTTGCGGATGCAGCCCACAATGGTGATATGTGTTTTGGAGTTCATGGACTGATGGCTGTATGAGCTTGGTGATTTAGTTGTGCATTAAATTTCTATTCTGATATGGCCCGTGTAGCGTTCTTCTTTGCGAGTGATGTGGCATATTCCTATTTGGGGAGCGATGTTTTGTGAGGAGATCTGCATTGGGTTCCGGTTTCGGAGTATAGTCGCGTGGTACTGTGCTGGGCGCGTTTGCCTACGGAGCCCAGTGAGGTCAGGGATGGGGGATGCCAATATGACTGTTTGGATGTTGTCATGCTCAGGGGCGGGGGATTGGGTTTTGTGTAACAGACGACGGTCAGCCAGGTGGACTGGTGGAATGTTGTGATTTTCGGAATATTGCTGGTCACAGGTGCCTGTGTTTGCGTGCGTTTCGGGGGGGGAATGTGGTCATGTCCATTGGAATGGCTTCTGTATTCGTGCCATCTGTGCCCTGCAGCTCCCATTGGCCCCTCTTGTGGATCTTTTGTTCGTTGGCATGCATGGGTGACTTGTACATTTCACTGGTAGCATTGTGACTTCATTGCACCTACGAGGAGTTGTGCTTTGTGGGCAGGGAGCGGTGTACAGGCACTCAGTGGGGCCGTTTACGGTTGATTCGCGATGCCGTACTTCTCACCATGGCGGAATGGTGCTTTCCGCCATGCTTGATGGCGTTAGGTACATGTCCGCTAGGGTCGGAATTCGCGTACCCTTGCGCCATGGTGGTATTTACGGTTTGGCATGGCGCGCGCGCGCGTACTTGGTGCAGTTAGCGTTGGCGTTCACTACGGTGTCGCTAATGACTTCGTACTTTGCGGTGGCGGGTCATAGTCGCACCGAGCGCTATTCGATGGCGGTATTGCATCTCCGCCATCGTTTTCCGATTTCCGCCAGGGTCGTAATGAGGGCCACTGAAACTGCAATTACCACCAAACTCGTAATGACCCCCTTGGTGTGAAGGATTAGAATGACTCTCATTGGGAAGTAGGAATTAGCCACTAGGGTGAAAAAGGATCCACTAGGCACAAAAGGGCTCATATTGGAGTCCCTGTGTAATTTGTTGTGAGGGACCTGTGTGCATACACTTCGGTATGCACAGGTCCCTGCCACCAAATTTTGATAATTTTCAAGGAAGAGTGCATAAAAGGCGACGTACAAGCATGTGCGCCACCTTTTGCCCTGTCAGTTTGCATTCCGCCTTGCAAATTAAAATAACACTGCCTACCATGGCAGCTATGGCAGGCAGCATTTACTATGGATCCCTATGGGGTCCTCCTGCTTTTTGCTGCTGCAGAAAGCCGGTGGACTGACTATGGATCCACAGCATTTGTGCCCGGATTCAAATGCATGCGGATGCAAATGCTGGGTGTACTTGGGTGGCTCTCCGACACACAAATTGAAAAAATAGGGCCAAATAGATTTGAAATCATGAATGAGGCACTTGCTTGGAAGCAGGGAAAGCAACCGAGTATATACTCTGCCAGTCTGCCAGTCTCCTAAAAGACACCCGATTGCAAAGTCTAATTGTGCAGACATGCAAGCGTGACTCTAAGTGGTAACCACAGTCAGCGGTGACCCTGGATAAATGAGAAGGATCAGAGATCAAGCTTTTTTGGTTCTCTTCTATTATTGGCTGCTGAATTTAGGATACTGTAACTGGGTCTCTGCAGCACAGCCAAAGTGAATGCTGACTCATGGGAGCTAAATAAATCTTCGGATGTGTAATTGTGTTTTAGGCTTCATGCTGGATCCAAACTGGGAACCTTTTTTTACTGTCTTTAAATACTTGACTTCTATTTGAACCATGCTGCGGAAGGCTCATAAGCTTACCAGCTCGATGTGCAGTGCCAAGAGGCACCGGGGTTTTGGTACATACCCACCTGCACAGATTATGGTTTCTGCAAACTGATTGGATAAACACTTTCAGAAGCTAGTCCAGAGACTCGCGTTATTGGCAACATTAGAAATATTCTTTTTGTACAGTATTATTCAGATGCCAGTTCATGGAATGTATAACTATTATCATCGATTGTGTGATTGTGCGATCACATGAATTATGTTGCAGACACAAGGGCGTCAGATGCATGGGAAACACACTTGCATTATGGAATTGATAATGGATGGAAGCCTATTGAATAAAATGCAATTATGGTTAACGTGTCTTTATCAATGTGTTGGAAAACATATTCTTTTAATGTAAGGGGCACTTGTATGGCGCCTTTCACCATTGGTACGAACTCAATGGGCTGTAGGTTGAACGCCCTTGGACGAACCAAGTCCAAGTATGGAAAATATGTCAGAGAGGGTCTACAATCACGTTTCAGCGCATAAAATAATAAAAATATTTAGCTTTTTATATAACGCTTTAATCTAAAGCACTTTACATAGGACATACTTACATCCATTACTATTTTTACCCAATCGAATATGGTACTCATTTATTGACCTCAGAAGGATGAAATACTGAGTTAGCTTGTGCCAGGATTTGAACCTACACCCTGAAGATCAAACACAGATTGCAGCAACAAGTGTTTAACCCACTGAGCCATTTTACCGGCTTGCATATCAATTTGGTCCCACCATCCTGGATCGTCCAGCACCAAAATGTTAGGCAATTCTCCTCTGAACAAAAGTACCAACAGCAACCCCAGAGTTCAGCTTCACCTCACTGAAGATGCCTAGCAAGGCTGAACACGTGTCTTGGGTTGCTGTTGATTCTTGTTCAGAGGAGACTTGCCTAGCATTTCAGTGCTGGACTGCTCTTGTGGGTGGAACCAGATTGATAGGCAAATGGAAATGTCTTCTCTGTGACGGATGCAGTGTCCTAAAATGTGGTTATAGACCCTCCTGAGTGAGAGAAATTCCATAGAACAGTTTATTTGAACCGTATGTGCCTCCAATAGAGAGGCTCCCACACACCACATTTTAAATGGTGTCTACATTCCACACAAGAGAGCACATTTGCTAACTCTTGTATATTAAATTCCTCTACTTAACAGCTTCAATCTTTTCTTGAAGGTCTTTCAAAAAGACATAGGAATGTAAGCCATGTTTCCTCCTACAATAAAAGA
Source organism: Ambystoma mexicanum (assembly GCF_040938575.1). Classification (NCBI taxonomy): domain Eukaryota; kingdom Metazoa; phylum Chordata; class Amphibia; order Caudata; family Ambystomatidae; genus Ambystoma; species Ambystoma mexicanum. Next base: position 941,633,252 of record NC_090926.1, on the reverse strand, counting down.
AGCACAAATGGACGTCACACTATATATGCAGGGACTTCAATGAATTCATTTTGATCCTTTTACATTGGTGGGATGACATAGATGGTAAATAGATGGCATAGATGGCAAATAAAATAAGCAGAGACAAGTTCTTATACCTATAAAAAGAAGAGGCAATCCATAACAATGTGTTGCAATACCGGCAAAAATGCCATGTACAACTTGGCAGCTGGCTACATGCTTGTTCATTGGATAAGAAGCGAAAAAGGCACTACATACAACCTGGGAGAAGTCGGAAACCAATGTGTCCCTTTGCATTACATTGAAAGGGCCACATATGCATACACAGTCATGAGCCTGGACTTTTCCGCTGTCTTAAAACTCTACCTAAAATGAGCACAAAGGATTCCCCCTGCTTTGTACAGGTGTAGAGGTAGGTGGAATCCAAAGTCTTGATGCGGGTGGACATGCTGTCTGATTTCCGAATTTTCCTAATTTCCAACACAGAGCAAGGTTAAAACTTGAAGTGCTCTAGGCCCTGCCATGCTGAACCCTTAAGGGACGCGCATGCGGCAGCGTGACGTTGCACGCCGCGTGTGCATTATAAATAAAGGGGGTGCTCCCGGCCGCGATAGTGAGACCGGGGAGCCCGAGCTGAACAGATGTGTGTGCCTGGGTCTGTGAGGTTGGGGGCTCATGGGAACCGCCTAATGGGTCACAGAGGGATCCCCAAACAGTAGCGACGATGTTGGTGCGTTGCCCGGGCCTGGCGGTGAAGAGTTCTTCAATTTTTGATGCAGAGCCGATCACGTTGTGAACTCGTTCCATGCCGAGGGCATTGTGAATGCCACGCGACAAGCAACCATTTTGGATTCCTGGCAGAAGATACTCACGGGGCTCCGGTAGGGACTGTGCAGGGCATCCATGCCTAATTTATGGAAATATTGATAGCGGGCAGCTATACCTGCCCACACATGCCCGAATTTTGTTTTTTCATTTTTTTATTTTTGGGAGCGATACATCGAGTGAAGGTGAGGGGAGGGAGAAAAGATGCTTGGGCCTGCATAACCCCTACACCTCCCTGGCTCAATTTTTGGGACATTCATGCTGGATTACAGTTGCTCCACGACATCCTGCAGCTGAAAATCTCCATCTTCATTGTCACCTTCATCATCATGACCATCTGCTGTGTGTACAGGCACAAGTTGGACTGAAAACATTTTGTGGCCTGCTGTCTCTGCTGCTCACCATCATCGTCATCAGGTCTAGACAAGTGATTCCTGTGTGTTTCTGGACTGGTGCACACTATGGCCCCCATTGGGCCTGTGCTGGTTGGATGAGTTGCGGCCCCCAGTTCACTGTGGGGGTGCCTGTGCGCTCCAACCCATGAGTGCACCTGGTAACCAGGACGGTGGGCAGCCTGTGGACTAACAGCAGCCTCAGGTCCAGCCTCAGCCTGTGGCACAACCAGTCGTGCAGCCAGTTCCCCAAGTCATTGCGCAAATGGGGGCCCCTGCAGCGCTACAGCCTATTCCAGAATTTGACGTATCAGGCCGCCCATCCAGCATGGGGCCCAGGTGGAAACAGTGGGTGGACCGTTTGGACATGTACTTCAAGGCAACCATGGAGACAAATGAGGACAGTAAACGGGCGACCCCACTGGATGCTGCTGGGCCTGTAGTGCAGGAAATTTTCGAGTCACTTCAGACCACTGATGCATCGTATGGGGCTTCCAAGACGGCCCTTCACAACCATTTCCAGCCACTCGCCAATGCTGATTATGAGAGTTTTGTCATGCTGTCAGCCGACAGAAGGAAGATGAGACACTGGACACTTTCTATGGCCGTCTCAGATGCCTCTCCTGGGCGTGTGCCTGGGGTGACTCGGAGGACATGATCAGAACCATGCTAATACAGAACTGTTCATTGGGAAATCTGAGGAGACAGGTGCTGAGGGAACCAGGCACTACATTTGCCCGCATACTTGAACTTGGGTGCTGCCACGAGGTGTTGGAGGCCAGGGCATCCAGGATGGAAGCTGGGGCACACCCGGTGAAGATGAAAGAGGTATGTGCAATGTGGCAGGGTGGCAGAGGTGTCAGGAGGTCAGGTTCCAGTGTCCGCGACAGGTGCGGGAGAGCTAGTGAATCGTGCCAGAAGTGTGGCTATGACCTCCCCCACCCCGCGGATTGCCCAGTGGCGGGAAGGACATGCGGGAGGTGCGGACTTGCAGATCACTACTCCCGTGTGTGCAAGGCAGCCCTGCCTGTGATGGTGCCCAGGGGCCCAGTTCGGTCGGGGTTCCTGCGCCAAAATCGCCCTCCCAACGTGACACAGGTCGACCAAGAAGAAGATGGTGCCACAGCAGAGGAGGAAGAGGAAGAAGAGGAAGAGAATATCTTCTTTGTGTCCAGCATAGGGGCCCTAACGTCAAAGAGCAGACGCCAACCGAGATATGTGGTAGCAGTGCACAAGTCACCCGTCCCGGTGCTCATAGACACGGGGGCGTCGGTCAACATGATGGCCCGTGGACACTACGATGCTATGGACACACCACCAAAGCTGGCTAGTCTGAAGGCACGGACCTTTGCCTTCAGAGGGTTGGAACCAATTCCATTGGATGGTGCATTCATGGGAAAGGTGCAGCATGACGGATCAAAGATCACAGCCCGATTCTATGTCACACCGGTGAGCACGAATACCCTCCTGAGCTGGGTTGCGGCGGAGGCCTTAGGCATTGTGAGCTTTGCCTACTCTGTATATCTCGAGAACATACATGACCTGCTGGACAAGGAATTGGTCAGATGGCCGGTGACCCAGTGAGGCTGCGCATTGATGAGTCTGTGCAGCCCATAGCCCTGAAACACCGGAGGGTGCCGTTTCATTTCCGGGAGCAGGTAGACAAGGAGCTGGACAATCTAGTAAACCTAGACATTATTGAGCAGGTCGAGGGTCCCACACCATGGGTATCACCGATAGTGGTGGCGAGAAAACCAAAGCAACCTGACGCTGTCGGGATATGTGTCAACATGAGGCTACCCAACATGGCCATCAAAAGGGAAAGAAATTTGACCCCAACCATCGACGACATCATCGCGGAGGTACAAGGGGCTCGTTTCTTCTCAAAGTTGGACCTTCGAGCCGGCTACCACCAGGTCATCCTGCACCCGGAGTCAAGTTATATCACGACCTTCACAACTCACCGAGGCCTCTATAGGTACAAGAGACTCAGTTTTGGCATGTCATCAGCAGCGGAGGTGTTTCAAAACATCATCAGAGGTGCCCTCACTGACCTGTGCTAAATATTAGTGACGACATCCTGGTGTTCGCCAAGACTGAGGTGGATGATTTATGCCAGCTGGCTAGGACTTTTGAGAGGCTGCAGTCACTAGGCCTCACGCTCCACAGGGACAAATGCGAGTTTCTCCGACCGACCATCGAATTCTTTGGATTCCTGTTCAAGGAAGGGGGTGTGTCACCAGATCCGAGAAAAGTGAAAGACATCAAAGAGGCTCGACCGCCTGAGTCTGTGTTGGATTGTTAGGGAGAATTCTCATTCAATGGCTAATTTCCCTTACCTAGTGAGTCCCCCAGCAGCTTTGCTGGATTTCTGGAGTTATTTTTTCCACTTGGTAAGAGTGTGAGCTTTTCCCCCACTCTTACCCATGTTTTGCCATGTGTATTTCATCTGTTTTTGTGATTGTGGACTCTGGAGTACACCATTCCAGTAGCCCCCTTCTTGTGTGCGTTACACAGCACCTTCAGTGCAGTGACACAGGTTTGTCTTTTAGACTTCCCATCGACTCCATTTATGGGGCTGACTACTGTCCCCCAGAAAAGGGTAAAGTTGCCATTAACATTACCTAGTCATTTAACCACAGATCCAGTACACCCCATCTTACATGGAGTACTGGAAAGGGTTACTCCTTTGCCCTTTTTATCTGTACCTCCTAGAGCCGTATTTTGCTCTTTTAACATTTAGACTTGGCTGGTGGCAGTGGTAGCTGTCCTAACTTTTCTACCGCGTTTATACTATATAAACGTGGTACTGTTTTGGGCTATTATATTAGCCTCGAACATAAACCCACTTGACCAAATACTCTTTATTTTGGCTCTGATCGTGTTTAGTCACCATTTCTTTTTGTTAAAGTCCTTCTTTTGTTTTTTACTTTGCGTGCAAACCCAGTTTACCTCCTTTGTTCACTGTCTTTTGGCGGGCTTCTGCCAAGAAGCCCTCCTCTATGCACCTGGGTGTCTAGGTGGGCTGAATGTGAGGGAGGGGTGTAGTCACCCCCTGCACAGGGTATCCTAGGAAACCCAAGTCGCACTTTGCCATGATAGGCAGAAATGGTTGTCCGGGCTGGACAAACACCCTGCTGCATGATTGACAGCCAGGCTGTGTGAATGGCGGATTTTCGCATAAAAGGCAGGACTCTTGGGCTGGAATTCAGAGTCGCCACTGGAACTACAAGGAACCGAAGAGAAGCGGAGAAGAAGATGCTTCTGCAACTACCCCATCCCGGTGAAGCCCTGCTGTAGTCCTGAGCTATCTACCCTTCGACGACCAGAGAAGATCCAGCCCAGAGTCTTCTTCCCTTGAGTCTGGTGGGGTCAATCAGCTCATCTTCCACAGCCAGAGGATCCTCTTCATGGTCGAAATCGATGCACACTGTTGTAGTGGTCCGGATAGCCACCTGAAGAACCTCTCCTGTTTTAAAGGAGCGCACCTTTTATTCACCGTCGCTGCTGCTGGCTTCCTCCCTGTGTGGTGCAGACCCCTCCAGACGTCCTCCTTCTCGTCCCCACAACCAAAGCTCCAGGCACAATGGGTCTGCAGGAAACTACCAGGAACAACTGCGGTGGCACCAGTTTCTCCCTTGAATAAGGTACTTTGTTCTACTTTGATGAACTAGGGTGAATCCCTTTTCTCCTCTTCCAAGGCTTGTCCTTATCTTCCCTCCTTCTTATAACTTTTGCTTCCTCTGTTGGCAATATCTAAGTACTCCTGGCAACGTTGAATCTTGAACTGTACGACTGTGTGATCCGCGACAACAGGAACCCGGTTCCACTTGACACTGGCTCAAGCCTATTGACTCTTGTATTTCTGTCAACGAGTGTTCTCTGATTCTGTCTACCCTGACAAAAGTATTGCCTATGACTTTTGCCCCCATCTCTCTCTGGTTAACTCACGTGCTAAGTGTGTTTTTGCCCCGGTAACATTTCTCGCTGCGGATACGCGTATCTTTAGTAAGACAGAACTGTCATTACTGTCAAAAAGTTATCGCTTATGTATTCCCGGTAACGTCTTTTGTTTCACAACACCGGTCCGTTAAAACATAGGGTACTTACCTTGAGTTATACTGTAGCAAGTGAATTGGTTGTGTAGTGTATTCTATGTTGGTTTTAAATGTATAGAAGTGTTGTGTTTTATAACAGATGGTTTAAAAATAAATGTACTTATATTTTCTACCTGAAACTTTGAGTCAGTGTTTGCTTGAGTCACAGTAATTGCGGTCCCTTTGTGCCAACTTCCTGAGAGATTACTCTGCTACTGCTCATATACTCTTGAGATAAGCCTGGCCGCTCCGCTACTGCTACCACTTTAACATAGTAGTACAGGCTTGTACCAAAGGTGATCTTGTATTACCACTTGTAGTCTTAATTGTGTGTAGTGGTCCCTAAGGGCACTGCACAGGATTCTGCCTAACATGGATGTGCAGAGGTGGTATGGTGACATACTGTGGTTGGTTCATCCAGAACCTAGGGTCCAGGTCGGAGCCCCTGAGGGCCCTCACAAAAAAAGAAACAACGTGGCACTGGGGCCCTCTTGAACAGGCTGCGTTCAAGGACACCAAGAACGCACTCGCGGCCGAAGACACCATGGCTTTCTTCGACCCCACTCTCTCCTCGGAGATCATTGTTGACGCCAGCCCATTCGGCCTGGGGACCATATTGACACAAATTGTCCGGGATGGTGGTGTCCGCCCCATAGCATACGCCAGCAAGGCGCTGTCTGACACCGAGCAGCGCTATTCCCAGATTGAACGGGAGGCTCTGGCAGTACTGTGGCGGTGCAGGCATTTCAGACTCTACGTCCTAGGCCGGCCAGTAACGGTTGTGACAGACCATAAGCCCCTGCTGCCCATACTGCCGGGGTCCTCGTCCAAGCCACCGGGGAGGATTGAACGGTGGGTGCTCACTCTCCTCGAGTACAGCGTCACCCTAGTGTACAGGCCTGACCTGAACAATGCAGCGGATTACTTGTCCAGGCATCCGTGGATGACATCAACGAGGACCTGGACACATATGCTGCAGAGGTGGATGACCACGTTCGGATGGTGGTGGAAGTGGCCACCCTGAATGCCATGCCCCTCGAGAACTTGGAGGGGGCAGCAGCCCAGGACGAATGCTTTCAGATCCTGAAGACCGCAATGCAGCACAGATCATGGAAGACTGTGCTTGGGTCACTGACCGGAAGCACTGAAGAAGCCAAGGTGGGGCTTGAAGAATTGTGGAAAGTAAGGCATGAACAATTGTTCTCAGCGACGGGCATTCTGTTAAGGGGTTACCGGATAGTCGTGCCAAAAGCCAAGATCAAAGATGTGATAAATCTGGCCCACCACGGGCACCAAGGGGGTGTGAAGACCAAGGCCCGCCTACGCCTCAAAGTGTGGTTCCCCGAGTTGTAGCCGCATGTGTCTGGTGCCAGGTGGCATCCCCGATACAACGAGAGCCGGCGATTGAAACCATGCCCTGGGGGGCGCGGCCGTGGGAGGAGGTGCATGCAAACTTTGGGTCCACCAGGCTAGGCACTCACTTCCTGGTGGTGGTGGACGAGAACTCCCGCTACCCGGAGGTAGAGTTCATCAACTCAGTGGTTTTTGAACACATGGTGGTCGCCATAGAGAAAGTCTTTGCTTCCCATGGTTTCCCTCACACCCGGTGCTCCAACTTTGGGGCGCAGTTTCAGAGTGAGCCCTTTTCAGAACTGATGGAGGGGTATGGAGTTCAACATCGAAAGATCACCCCGCTCTGGCCCAGAGCCAAAGGTGAGGTGGAAAGGCTGATGAGAACTTTGAATAAGACATTTCGGATAGCGCAAGGCCAGGGACACTGCCTGCAGAGAGCGCTATATCAATTCCTGCGATTCTACCACACCACTCCCCATGCCTCTACGGGGGTGGATTCGGCTGAGGCCCTGTTTAAAAGGTGCCCCCGAGGGCTGCTACCCGATGTGGGGAGAAGGATCCCAGAGTGATCAATGACCAGCAGGTGGATCTGGATCGCAGGCTGCAAACGGAGCAGGAAAATCCGAGAGCCTGGAGATGAGGTGCTTATAGGAATAGACACCCCCAGGGGAAGCTCTTCCTCCCCTACGAACCCGAACCACTAGATGTGGTGGCTGTCAAGGGGTCAAAGGTGACGGCCTCAGACAGGAGGTCGGCCGTTACCCGGAATGTACGTTTCTTCAAGAAACTAGGGGACTCAAGAACAGAACCCCCTCACGAACCAGACAGTATGGAAGTGCCCAACGAGGACTGAGGTGCAGCCCCCCCTGCCCGCTTCCCCAGCCTGGGGGTTGCAGCCGGATGGACTGCCCATGTCGGAGGTGAGTGGGAAGTACCGCCAGAGGGCTGGGCTAGGGAAACCCACATACCTCAACAATTACATGCTGGCGAAAAAGTTTTCTGAACGGCCCGTGGACCGTGTGTAGCAGTCACAGGGATCCAGGGTGGTTGTGAATAAAGGGGAGCCATGGGGCCTTGTTGGTAATTGCACTGTTTGCTGTTGTTGTTGTTGTTTGGAACTGTTGATACACATTTGTTTGTCTTCATGGAAAAGGAGGATGTGGTGCTGCCCCCCCTATAAATAAAGGGGGCGTTCCCGGCCGTGATAATTCAACCAGGGAGTCTGAGCTGAACAGAGGTGTGTGCCTGAGTCTGTGGGGTTAGGTGCTCAAGGAAACTGCCTAATTGGTCACAGAGGGACCCCCAGCAGGCCCCTGCTCTATTCTTTCAAACACTGGAATGGCCTAGAACTAAATGAACAGGCAGTGTACTTGCCACTGCTGTTTAATTACTTACCAGTCCATTGGCACTTTGCGCAGAACGAGGGCCAGAGCAAGCACATGTTAGCAAGTAAGTAAGCCTGAATAGGCCATGCAACAGCTTACAACTTTGATTCCATGCAAGAGTTGGGATATGAGAACAGCAGAAAAAGCCCAAATGGACACACTCCATACAAAGCAGGCCCATTATTGGAGCAGCAAACCATTTCCTCATCTTGCAGCCAATGACATTATTGCTAAAAGCTACCATCTTGGACTAGCAGCAGTTGCTGGCCCCCAGAAGGTAGCCCAGGACTCTGAAAGCTTTGTATCTCCAGAAGTGTTGTTCTACAATGCCCATCATCCCTAGACAGCATAGTCAATGGTGAGAGATCCTGGGATTCGTAGTCCAGAACATCCAGAGAGCCATTGGTTGTAGTCCCCTTTGGAAGCCCATCAGCTGGCCCTGGAGTCCCATTCGACAGTATCAACAGAACAAGATGATGGGAGTCGAGTGTTAAAATGGTTTTTACGTCCCTGTTGTGACAGTTAGAGCTCATACCTCACAAAGTAATGTCCACCTACGACCTGGACATGTCCACTATGTTCACCCACCAGGCAGAATTAGTTGATTAGTTATAGCCAAATAGAGCAATCAACAAGTTCATATCCCTCGCCTGTTGAAACTGCCCACGGTCCTGTTCGGCTGTGCTAATGTCTAATTCCAGCGCACTGTGACATTTGTGAATGTCGTCACACAGCTTGCCAGATGATCCACTCCCAGGTCATACTAGCCAGTAATATACAATATCTAGTTTTATGACACATACATCAAAACCTCATATTTTCCACTGATCTGTTTCATCCAAAGTTATAAAGTGAAGTTTCTATGACACTGCTTTGTTTCCCAATGAGGTGTGTAATGAGGACTGCACTTATGTAGCTTATGTACCATTCAGCGCGTGAGAGCAGCTGTTCCATAGCATCAACATGCACATTTTCTGTGAAACTGACATATTTCTGTTTGTAAGTTTCCCTTGGTCAGCAGGTGACTCAAGTTTGCATGGAAGAAAACAATCGGACACGTATCAAGGAAGGATTGCAACAACCGGAATGTGAAATACATGCAGAACCAGTGAAGATACCAATACCAAGGAGAATCCTGGAAGCATGGTTCCCATTCAGAAAACCGTACCTGCATACACGACAATATTATGGCCATTTGAATGAAATCCCAGAAGAAGTGTGAAATATTAGCAAAAGTGAAGATTGGCAGCGTCACGCGAAGCAAGGCTGACGCACCCAGAAGAGATGAAGCGACAAGAGAACATAGAAATTCTATAGGCATTAAGACAAGTGTTGAAGATAAGCAACATTTCTGGCTCAAGATGAAGATGCTCATGCTACAGAAACGCTGAAGACATGATGAACTATGGACAATTGCACAATTTTCAGACCTGGATTCCGTGAACAGAAAGACTTTTTCAGTGTGTCGCACCTGAAAAGCAACTGAATTACAGAGGTGAATCAAAGAAAGCCGAGGCTGGACAAGCACCAAGAAGTCAAGGCTGCTCTGTGTCTGAATGATCAGACAAGTAGCTACAAAACGTGTGATAAGAACATTGAATACATCAGTGGTTCATCAAAGAATAGTACTTTAAATGCAGCAAGACTCTAAAAACATGGTTTTAGTCATGTGGATGAATGAAAATAGATAATCTTGACGTTCCACACCAACTCCAGGAGACAGAATATGCTATACTCCCTCATATTCTCCAGAGCAAAGAACATTGACAAGTATACTGCAAGGGTGATGCTATATGACATGCTAATTGGTGTGAAGCTATGGTCAAGACCAGCCCACCAGCACCTATATGTCAGCCTGCATGCTGCTGGCGTATGTGGAAAAGTACAGAGGGGTACACGAGTGCCAACCAATTACAGACGGCCACCTAATAGAGAGCCCTATAGTTTGTGTAACCAATGGGACGTTGTGTATTTGATGACATTCATAGTGACCTGTAAGGGGGGAGGGCTTAGTTGCCCCACCTGATGTTAGAGACCGGATCACATTCCCAGACAAATATGGAACGTATACCTAGATGTTCCCTTTTTACCAATCACTTTCCCAAGTAGTTATTTGTAGTTTACCACGTAGGATGGCGTCAATGATGATGGGTTTTTACTATATAAACCTATTTTTTTATTATACTTGCTGAGTGAGAAGATTTAGAGAATCTGTCGATGTTTGCTGTAACTCCCTGTTTTAGAGAATTGCTAATAAAACAGATGTGATTTGCCAACTTCCTGAGTTAGTTTGATTATTGATGTTTGAGTGTCTTCTGCATCCCCATCCATCACATACAATTTTGTGTACAATATAGACCTGGGTGAACTCACATTGATGCCAATGCCCTCTGTCAGAGGCCTCATGCTCAGCCGGATGATGAAGCTGGATCCACATCATGGAAGGAGTTGTTTTTTACCAGGTTGCAAGTAATCAGGAGTCAGACAGAGACATGGGCAAGGATTTCTTGGGATCCTCATCTGAGGTGGTGCTTGCCGTCTACTGCAACATCACCAGTCTGGAGGTATCTGAGCTACTGGGTCTGGGCCGAGATGAGATCTGTATGTCACAGCTAGGGAATCCTGAGATCGCTCTTTTACTGAAAGCCATGACCATGGGAACAGATGTCTTCAGAGACCTCTCACATGGCCCAAAGCAAGATGCAATGCTGGAGGAGTGGTAGACGCTCATGCAGAAAAGGTGAAAAGCAGTAAAAATAAATCATAGTTGGAGACTGGCTACTACATCGCCTGGTGTTGCCACAGAGAATCCGTCAGGCTGTATTGTATGGACTCTACAACCAGCATGGACATCTTTGCAGCGGTAGAACGTTTGAGTTGGTCTGTCAAGGTTTTTATGGCCCAGACAAGAAGCAGATGTTGAGTATTTTTGCAAGCACTGTGCCATGTGTGTTGCCTGGAAGACTATGGGTTGCATCAACTTCCTAAAGTTGCAGATGGACAGGAGAGATTTACAGAACATCCTGGTGGTGGCAGACCACTTCACTCAGTACACACAGGCATTTCCCACCAAAGTTCAGTGTGCCACCACCGTTTCCCGCCTGTTGAGGTAAAAATACTTCATGCACAACAGCTGGCCAGCCAGGATTCATTCCGAACAGGAATCAGATTTTGAATCGACACACATTAAGCAGATGCTGGAGCGGGTTACCTTCAAGAACACCTCTACAACTCCATATCTGCCCAAGTTCAGAGGATTAATTGAACCTTCTTGACAATGCTGGGCACCTTGAGGCCACTGGAGAAGAAGGAGTCAGAATGTGGGCACCATGAAACATGCTTACAACAGTACAATGGACTATTCTATCATGTTTAAACTGTAATTCCTGATGTTTCGAAAGGATGTTCATTGCTTGTATACCTGTCTTTCAGAGTGTCTGCAGATGAAAAAGGCAGCGAGAACTAGGCCAGATATGTAAAACAACTCAAGCTTCAATTGGAGCAAACACATCAACTTACCCGGGCTGACACACAGAATACAGTGGAAGGAAGGAAGTGCCTTTAGGTCTGGTTTTCTGAACTTCAACCTTGTGACCGTGTGCTGATCTGCAGCCTGGGTAATAGATGACATAACAAGCAAGGTGACAAGTGGAGGACTCAGCCATTCATCATCGAACATCAGCTAGAAGAGCTCCACGTCTACCCACTGAGAGAAAAAGAACAGCCAAGAAATATCAAGGCCTTGTACAGGAACCACCTACTCTGAGTCAGGAATGAGGCTGAGCTGACACCAGAAGTGACTGATGAAGAAGTGGTCAAGTGGCAGATGACAAGACAGCAGCTAAACTGCACTGAAAGGCCAAAGAAGATCATTTGAATGCTCAATCCCCAGAAGCTTCACCAGCTACAGAGAATGTCAGACCAGAAGAAGGCCAACTGGAAGCCAGTGAAGACACTGAGGGTGATCAGTTTGGTGTCTTCCTAGACCATTTCTTAGATCAGACAACCCTACACTCTCAGATCCAGAGAGAAGACTACTAGTGTAAGTACAAATTCACCTTTGGTACAAGCCCATACTACACAGTAAAGTGGCAGTGATGGCTTAGCAGCCAGACATATCTCAAGAGTAAAGTGAGCAGTATCAGAAGTTACACAAAGGACAGTCATTACTATGGTTCAAACAAACCATGACTCAAGGTTTCTGAGTAAAAGAATAAACATTTATTTCCACATTCATTTGTAAAACAGTTCACTAAATTAAGCAGCAGAAAAATCACACTCTTAATATACTACACAACACCAAATGAATTCTGGACAAGTTAAGCTCAAAATGAAGTGTGAGCAAAATGGCACTCCAGCAATTTTAAAAAGGGAGGGAACGACAAGGTTATACAAAATTAAGGTGCACCAACAAATAAGTAGGGAGGGCAATCTAGAAAAGGCTTGCCAGAATGAGGATTCAAATCAATAGGCCTGGGCCAATGTTAATGGTTCAGTGTCTTTGCAGAGGATCACACAGTTCAGAGTAGTTCACGGTTAAGTCTTTGCTAAGAGTTCGAAACAAAGTTACTTAAAAGAGTAGAGAAGGACAAGCCCTCGGATTGGCGAAAGATTTAAAACACTTTCACCGTGGTCGGACGGCATGAACGACCGAGTTTGAAAAGTACCTTTAGAAGAAGAAGGATGCTGTAGCTGAGGCAGAAGTTCCTGGCATATCCTCTAGGCTCACAGTTCCTGAAGTGACTGTTGGACTGACATGAAGAAGGAAGACTGAGGGTCCTGCACTGCCTAGGGAAGAAACCACCAGCAGAGCAAAGCAACAAATAAAAGGTATGCTCCTTAAAACCCAAACAGGGTCCGGTCCTCTGGGCTATCCGGTTCACTGCAGCTGTGCACAGAAAATTTGACCAGGGGAGGGAGGCCTTGCTTGGTGTTTGGTGAACTGGTTGGTCCCACCAGCTCAAGGGAAGAAGATTGCTTGCAGATCTTCTCTGTCATCGAAGTTTGGAGATTCAGACCCGCAGCAGGGCTTTCCCCGGGAGGTTCAGTCATGGTAGTGGTCTTCTTCCTTCAGCTTCTCTTCGGTTCTCTCGATCCAGTGGTGACTCTGCTTTCCAATTCCCAGAGACCTACTTTTTATGCAGTTTTCCCCCATTCACACAGCCGGGTTGTCAATCACACAGCAGGGTGGCTGTCCTGGCAGTACAGTCACCTTAGCCAATCAAACAAGAGTGTGACTTGGGTTTCCAAGGGAACCCTGTCCCTCATATCTTGCCGGGAACCCTGTCCCTCATATCCTGCCTACCCAGACTCTCAATTGCCTAAGTAAGGCATCTCTGCAGAAGCTCGCCAAAGGACGATGAACAAAGGAACCAAACCTGGTTTGGTGCGCAGAGTAAAACACGAGAAACCTTTACAAAAAGAAATGGGGAAAAAACTTAGCCAGAACCAAATAAAAGTAAATGTGGTCCAGCGGTTTTATGTTCGAGGCTACTAAAATAGCCTAAATCAGTACCAAGGCTATTTTCATAGACCACAGTAAGAAAAATATGGTAGATACCACTGCCACCATCCAAATCTTAAAGAAAGGGGAACAAAATAATGTTCCACGAGACACAGACATAAAGGGATAACTATTAACCATTTCCAGTATTCTATGTAAGATAGTTTGTGCTGGGTCTGTGAATTTAAAAAGACTAATAAAATCAATGGCATCTTTACATGTCCTGGAGACAGTAGTCAGTATCAGAACATGGAGTTTAAAGTAGGAAGTGGGAAGTCTGAAAAAGGCAACCCTGTGTCACAGCACTAAAGTTGCTGTGTGACAAACAGTAAAAATATGATGCCTATGGAGTAGGTGAGGCTCCACAGTCTATGAACACAAACATGTTAAACACACAGAAAAACACAGCAAAACACATGTAAAAGTCGGAAAAAAAGGCTCCAACTCTTACAAGGTGAAAAAAATAAATCCTAGAAATCCAGCAAAGCTGCTGAGGGACTCAGTAGGTAAGGGAAATTAGCCATTCTAGAGAATTTGCCCTAACAGAGCAGACCTGTCATGAAGTTAACTTATGATTCACGCAGGGTCGAGTGTGAGGTTCCCACTGCCCGTTCCTTTCATTCTTTTGTTCCTCTTTTTTTAAGAGCTGGTTCCTAGGAGTTCAGAGGCTCTGTGGGAGGTCCCTGAGATTTAGGGGAACCGGTGGCCAGCCTTTCTAAATAATGACTAAACATGCTTATAGTTCAGGCCAAGGCAATCTTGTCATGATGCCCGCTCCCGGGGAGCCGGTTCAAGCCCTGCATCCCCGAAAGCGGACATCCAGTCCCCAAGGAAGGACCCAGCAACCCCACATAGGGGCCCTTTGGACAGTGTCCTGGCGCCTATGACGCCAGGCTCATAAAAGACATCAGTCCTGGCGCCATAGGCGCCAGGCTCATTATGGGAGTGCTTGGGTGCACTTACCTGATGCAGACCATGCTGCAGGATCCCGGCCTCCTTGAGGCCTGAAAGGAACTACTTTACCTGTGGGACTAATTTACCATCCGGGCGTGGTCGGGGAAGGATACATACCTGATTGGAGGAAGGATACATACCTGGAACATCTTCCAAGGCTATTTAAACCCCACCCGAACAGCCACACGTGCTTCGCGTTGTTCTGCATCTAGCAGCTGGACGCTCACCGTGTCTGCTCCTGCATCCTGACTTCTGCCACGCCTGCCAGCATCCTGGATCACCTGCAAAGGAAGAGAAGAAGAGAACAGAAGAAGGAAAAATCCTTACCTGCTAAAACCGCATCCCGGAGACATCTCGCCGACAACCCTGAAAACGAAGACTTTTATTTAAAAGCTCATCGCGTCGATCGCTGCAGCGCCGCATTCCACTCACCTTTACAGGGCGCCTCCATGTTCAGCAGCGATCATCCGGATTCGCAGTCACGCCCCAGCGCCTAGGGAGAAAAAGACCAGAACAAAAGGTGAGAGAGAGAAGGGAATAAGGAAAGCTAAATCTCCATGTTAAGACTTACCTGTTGATTCATTCCCTCTCCATTTCGGGTCCGTGCCGCATCCTGGCATTTCCGGACCCCAGCCCCCGGCCCCTAAGGGGAAAAAGAGACATCAGCGTTAATGAGCGAATGAAAAGACATTACCAAAAACCGCTCATTAAAGACTTACCTGATTTCTACAAGGATTTCACCTCTCATCTCGGGTCGGTGCCTGTTCCCCGGCATTCCGTACCCCGGCCCCTATGGGGAAAAAGACACTAGCATTAGTACATTGATGCATGGACACAAGGGGAATCTCTTATCAAAAAACTTACCTTGAAGCCAAGCAAGTTTGGTTCTCACCAATCCGAAAAATCCAGTGAAGTAACTGGATACCAACGCGCCCCTGCATCAGAAGCAGGATGGAGAGCTCGTCCTTCCAGACCCTAAGAAGGATACTTCTGCGAGCCAGACAAGCCAGATTTGGGGGCCCGGTCCAGTCCGTCTTCCGAACCCTGCGCATCACCTTAGAAGAGGTCACAGCAGCGCGAACCAGGCCAGCGCCTCCGTGGGAGTCAGGTGAGCGTTACAATCTTCAGGGCCAAGGATAGTTCAAGGGGAGAGGGGGGGAAGCATCGTAAACCCTTTTCGGGGGATAAAAAACACATAAGTTAAAGCTAAAGGATCCCTGATGTGAGATACTGCTACAAGGATTCTTAAAACAAAAGGAAAAAAAATAGAGTAGAGGACTCTAATGTGAGATTATGTGAGGGACCCTTTACTCTAATAAAAAAGAAGCCGATTGCAGGCATGAGCTGAGCACCAGGGATAACGGTTTCAATCCCCTAAGGGTTGAAAGGCACTCCACTCTGCGCCCATCACTGCCTCTGCCCAGGACGGCATTGATTTGCTCCCCTGACACCCAAATGAGTGCCCATGATCAGTGCTAACCCCCAAGTGGCCCCTAGCCACCACAGCTGGCCCCAGAGTACTCATAATTACCAGTGCACAGCACAATGGGGAATGCACAACATTTTCAACCTTCCCAGACTGCATATAATGAAAGGGTTCGCACCCCTGTCAGAATGGCCATCACGACTCCTTGTGCTGTATTTAGAAGAAGTTGAGATGGAGGACAGTTGTGTGGGGCCCTCACAAATTGCAACTGATTGCTGAGTTGTGCCTTTTAGGTACACCACAGCCCAAGTAAGGTCTGTGGGGCCCCCACACCTTGCTGCTGCTGCTTTCTTCTGTCTGCCTTTCAGAGTACCACCAGAAAAGAGTGTCAAGGAAAATAAGAAAAACTAAAAACTGGAGCTATAACCTTGAGACAGTCTCGGCCAGTCTGCATCCGAAGTAAGGCATTTTTATATATGGTTTCTGTACAGTTCTCTTTATGGATGTTGCATATATATTTTAAGGACTTTTTCAAACATTTTCTTTGATTGAAATTGACTATTCTTTTTTTGTTTGTTTAGGTCACTTCTACTCAGGGTTAAAGTGTTTGTATGCAGTGTCTCGTTATTTGCCCTCCATTTCTTTTTACATCGCTTTAAAATAAACTGCTAGTGTACTGGAAGAGAAAAGTACATATGAGCACATAACAACTAATTGAACCATACACCAGCATTCCTTTGTTCGCCTTTCCTATTGTGTGCCAATTACTTTAACCTAGAGTTTTTTTTTTTTCCTTTGGGGTATTTGGAGGAAATCCTGCCCTTATCTTTGCATTTTCGTCCCTTCCCCACATCACAGCGGGGCTTATCAGGGTGATCTTGTACGCAGGTAAGTAGGGTTGGAGACAACAAGAGACAGGCCAAGTATTCAATAAAGGTAGTAATAAGAATATTGTCTACCCGCCTACAACTGTCTCCCTATGAAGTGCGTGGTACTATCACCGCGCTGCAGTTGTGCTGCTGAAAATCACGATCTGATGATTGCACAATAGGGGGGACTTAAAGCCATTTTATAAATTTGGTGGTATCTCTGCAGTAATACCAACGAGATACCACCAAATGGTATTACCATTACCACCACTTGGTCTGATAGTATTACTACCAGTGGTATTACCACTGGATTACAAGTGGTGGTAGGCGATGTTAGTCCCCATTAATTGGAGTCAAATTGGACTCCATGAGGAATTTGGTGGTATTAACACTGACGGTATCCCCACTGGCATTAATACCACCGATTTGGCAATTTTTCAGGCAGTAAGGTGAATGAACTACCTCTAGCATTCTGCTCTAAAACTGTAGTTCAGTGGTGTCGTAATGTAGGGGTAATGCAGTGGTAACAGAGATGTGTCTGTCTTACCTCCAAATCTACAATACGGTGATGTGGTAACAGAGTTACAATGGCATTACCACAATTTTTCTCACACCTCCAAACTCATAATGAGGTCCTAAATGTACACACCGGAAATGGTGTGCCTCATTATCACTAGGTGTTGTTTAACGTACCATGTTTAAATGAGGCGCTACCCGATGATGGAGGGGATGTTGATGACAAAGACAATTGGGAAGGTGGACATGTTGTGCAAGGAAATGTGTCTGAGTGGCAATGATGGGAACTTATGGAGAGAAGACATCTAATAAAGGATATTGCAAATGTTTTTATGCCTAACCACCATACACCTAGCCTTCAAGCACAAGTAAAAAAACAGACAAATGTACAAAAAAAATTCCAGGGGTGCAACATTTGAAAAGAACATGGACTAAAGTTTCATTCCAATACAGGATTAAAATGGAAAAACGTCCAGGCTGCAAAGGGAAAAACAATCCAGAATTCAAATTAGAAAGACAATACAAGTTTCAAAGGAAATAAATCCTGTTTGGCGGTATGTGACTAGGTGTGCCTTGTACATATGGTGTATGAGGAAGAGGTTGGAGAGGGTCATTCAGTGCACGGACGCAGAAGTTCTACAAGAATGTTGAATTCAGAGAGGTTTATTTCTAGGGGCTTGCACTATAGCTTACACTTTTGTGCCTGCATATCTTCATGAGCCACACAAGTCTGTGCAAGCGCTTCAGCACATGCCTTCTTAAAAGAGGATGTTAAAGCTTCTTCCTGACCCACAGTTCCCCACCGGAATTCCTCAGCTGTCTTGCACCATTCCTTCTCTGCCTCCGTCAACATCAAGGATTCTGGTTGCTTAAATTATCAGGTGTCTCTGAGGTTTCACATATGACTTTCTGCAGTTGGAATTTTTGCCAGACCTTTTTTAACTACACAATTACATTACAGAGCACACTCTCAATTGTATACACTTGCATTTGCCACTACCTTTACAGACTGTTGCATTATTTGTGGGGAAAGTTTTGGTGGTGGTAGACTATGTGTGTGATCTAACACCTTTTGTTCAAGGATGTTGTGCCAGCCAGTTTATCAATAAAATAATAATAATAATACCAAACGGATGCTAAATATGGAAGAATATGATTATATCACAACTTCTGAAAATTATTAAAGACAAAGTTCTCTCTGGATTTGTATTTTCCCAATGTATGGGGCATGTATTTTTGAGCATTTATCAATCAATCTGAAAAAGAATATCTAATGTATATCAACTTCAATTGTTTCCAATACATCTTAGCTTCAATTCTCTGACATTTAGACATGTGAACCTCATGGATCGTATACTACTATCTTGTGTTAATATTAACTGCTGATCAATCGCCCTAAATCCAAGTGCCCTTGTGGCAGTAAATCATACCACTTGCCCTTCAAGCTATTATTAGCAGATGCTAATTTTAAGCTTACGCCCCTTGTCACTATAGCAGTGCACGTCTCATATGAATGTCCTCTGTGTGAAATCTATGGACGTGTCTCCATGGAAATTACAAGATGCCACATTACTCGATAAATAGCAACAAACCCTCTCTGATCAGACAACATTGGCGTTTCTTCTGCCTTTGAGTCCATCTATATCATTCCAAGATTCCAAAAATCCTTTTTGCTCTGTTCAGCTACCTAACAACTGCGACGAATAGGACCTAAAAATGTACTTTTGTAGACTTTTCTCTACAAGAGCTTTTACTTTCAATAAATATTACATAAATGACATATGTTTTTGCTAAACACAATACCAATTGTATTCTTAGATCAGTTTTTAATGTGCAAAGGCAGCTTTCCAACCTTTTGGCATATTCCTGTTGTCTTTGCACTATGGGTTTTTTATTACACGTCTGTTTCTTCTCCGAATTTCACAGTAATTTTTAAAATAAAACATCAATGCATATTTGTTTCCACATTACTATATTTTTCTTTCTCCCACAGGTAATTTTCTTCTTCATCAATCCTTAACAATTATGGCTTCAATTAAACCATGCTGCTGGATAAATTATCCGACTCAGCTGTGCTTTACTACAACACTTTGCTGCAGTGGTGCAAGAAACAGATTAATGGCCGCGCTGACTCCTGTGCACACCAGGATCTCTAAACTGCATTTTTGCAACAACCAGAAAATGGCTGCACCACCCTGCCACACACATTTCAGGTGGGGTGGAACAGAGTACTCACTGCAGGAATGTGATAGTGTGCTCTGCAACATTTAACATGGAGTGAAGTGAAAGAGGCAGCATTACTTTGCTGAAAACCCAAAATGCCTCTTTAAAATGACACCTCTTTCAACCTTTAAAAGTGCTGCTTGGCGTTAAACTCATCCAGTCCTTATGAACCACTCTGATTAAAAAGGCCCTGCAATGCCCAACATCATCCATTGTGTCTCAGAGGAACGGGCCTCATTTGAATGACAGCTCCTGTCAAAAGTATCTTTGAAAAATCAACCAGAGGCTTTGTTTTCATTTTACATAGGAAACATATCTATTTTCTTTGCAAAAGTATCTAAATCAGCTGTTCAGAGAAAGACTCTAAATAGCTGCCTGTGTAAATGTATCCATGCTGCAAAACGACTCCAGCACTCAAGAAAAGAACTATAGCTACATAAAGTGTGTATTTGCTGGAGTTGAAAACCGGATTTAAAGAAGTAGAAAAAAATGTCTTTGTCTGACTGAAGAGAGAACATCGCCTATGTAAAAGTACATTGTTGTGTGAAGGCCTGTTTACTTATCAATGTAAAAGGATTTATTGCTAGTTAAAGTACACCTATAAACTGTTTTGATTCCACAGGTTCAACTCAAGATGTAATGCTGATAGGGTAAGTTGTCAAGCTAAAAAAAAAGAACTTGCTCTGCCAGTTGCTACCCTTGAGAAAGGGTGACACAACATAAACTTCTGGCACAGGAAAGCGCTAATTGACAGCTTGAAAGAATTTGAATGCACCAGGACAAAGAAACTTCACAAGCTCATCAGACATTCATCTTTGCTCCAGGCTGGGACAATAGCAGGCTGAGACTATCACCTGTCAAATGGGAGGAGCAATAAAACCTTCAATCAAGAGAGAGGCCCCTTATCCTGCTTCAAAGGAAGTGACAATTAACAGCAGTTGGGGAAAAAAGTAAAAAAAAACTGATCAAGTGACACTGGACTTCCTTTTGGTTTTAAAGGCTATTTTGTAACTGAAATTTAAAGACATTTAACTTTGCAGCAATAATTAAGAAAACTATGAAAAGTTTGTAGTTCTAAATCTAATTGTATGCTATTTCTTTGCAAACTTGGTAGAACTCATTACTGCATAAGGAACAGAAGTTATACAAAAAATGACAGATTACGGGAAAGTATTGATGTTGCGAACAAAACATTTTGTACATACACCTGTGGGATAAATGTGCATCTGTGTACAAAGTTGGGGAATTTTAGGCCAAATCTTTCATGTTTAAAATTATCAAAATGTGTCAGCAAGGCGAGAATTAGGGTTTGGATTGAAATATGACACACAAGATATGTAACCTGTGTATATGATTTTCTCAGAGGTTGCAACTGCATAAATATGTGTTTGTGGCAAAATTAGATTTTGGTTCCAGTAGCTAGTGGAGGTTTCTAGACATTGTATAAATCACCACATAAACATGACATACTTTTTCTGTGATCCAATCAGCGAAGATCTAGGAGGAGACTTCTACCTTGCCCAATCCTGTTGCTAGAGGCGGGAGTAGTAAGCCTACCCGGGTCATATACTTTAGTGATGTTATCTGGCAGGATAAATAAGGGCCCTTGAAAGCACTACATAGACTGACTCCTGACATTCTTTCTGAATTCCTGCGTGGCGTCCGGTTCCTGATTTCTTCATCCTGTTTGATCCTGATTCCAGATTTTCATTAGAAAGCCAAGGCCTATGCATTGCTGACCCCATTTTCAGCTAGGCCTCAAATTAAAAAAAAAAATCCCCAAAACCCAAGTGAAGCACCCTGATGCAGCCTGGCTTGCTGCCACTCAATGCATGAGGCTGCTATCCTACCCTGATGATCTGTAGTATCCAGTAACCAGAAGTACTACCTGTTATCAAGTCCATGCCTGCTGATTTTGCCCGACTGCCCTGTGTTAGACCAGATCTTTGTGGTGATCCAGAACCTTTGATGGTCCAAAATTCTAAAGTAAATTGGACTCTAAGTATTAATAGGAATCATAGAAAACCATAGCATACCTTGCTTTGCCCTATTCCAATCTCTAAACCACCCTATCCTTACCTTAATAAATTGTAACATTGTCAGAATCCTTATTGCAATCCTGTCCTTGATTTATCTTGCTAAGCACCATTTCTTTAGTCATTTTTATCTTGTGTAAATCCTAAACTATCAACCGTATTTCGAGTGATCTGACTGGTTCCGCCAGGGTGGGCGCTGGGGATCAGGGTTTGAAGTCATGAATCAACTCTAGAGCTTACTGTGTCCCTCTTTGGTATTCTAGCCAGGATGCTCCAGTATAGAGTAAAACTTAGAGAAAAACTATTGTTGTCCAAACTGAGTTTCTTTTCTCTTTTCACTACCTGAAGTTTCTAAAAACGCCTCTTATTCTACATTGCATATCTCCCTCTGTTTAATAGCTAGAGACCTCATTTAAATTCTTGATTATACCTAAGACCTATAGCTACACCCCAAGTCAAAATCAGTGAATTTCACCCGTTTTTATTGAAAACCATTTGGTTAATTTTAGGCGGGAATCAACATGTTTGCAAAGTTTTACACGTTTTATTTTTATTCTAAATTATTTTCAACCTTCCATCCAAATTCAAATTGTTTGTTTTGCTCAAACTATTGCTTATGACTGCTAGTATCTTTTCAATGTTGCTCCCATAGAAATGTGTACTGATTTATGTATTTTTGCACACTTTCAGTGTTTTATACAGCCATTTTCGAGTGTCAGTTTATCATGGTAAGGTTTCAAATCCATTTTCCTCTCTTGTTTGAGGAGGGAAGCATGCTGCTTCCTTATAGCTCTTTAGAATTGACTATTTGTGGGTTGAGGTATATTGCAGGGGGGCATTATAACTTGAGTGCTATCTTTCCAAAAATTCAAAATGTTCCTATTTCTCTGGTGTTTTTTTATTTTGTGTTGCTAAAGAGTGAATTTAAGTGTATTACATACTTTCTTATTTGTTATTGTCACCACATTGGTGATTGCTGCCCCATATATTAAAAAGTATATGTTTGTTTTGAATTTTAAATACATAAATAAATATTATCTTTACCAACCTGCCTGATTCCTGGTCCATCGCAACCCGGGGTATTTGAAAAGGGGTGTGATATGAGTGGTGTATCTGTCAATTATTCAACCTACCTAAATAACAAAATAAGCATTTTGGACGTGCGTTGCATACTAGGCTGAGACTAGGTATCGCCTGATTGAAATACTTAACAACGCCTTCACAAGGCAGAGTATAGTCAAGAGGAAATGCGTCAATGAGAATAGCCGAAAATATGGTGAATCGAGTTAAAGTCATGACGATCGCTTGCAGGATCCTGATCCTCATCGCATGGAAGACATTTCCGTTTTATTACGTACCCCTGATGAAAGGTAATGCCAATTTTGTGGAGAACAGTTGTTGCTGAGAAATCTCTGGCTGCTTGGCCTACATACCCGAAGAAGAGCCTCCAACACTTTGTGTTACCCAGCGGCATGTTGAGTATGCTGATTTGGAAGGTGAAGATCGTGGTCCTGGTAATAAGTATTTATTTTTCTGTGACAACGTTGCACTACAGTTGTTCTCCTAGGCCATTGTGATATCATGGGTTCACTCACGATATATAATTTGATATATTGAAAAATATATTATTCTTTTTTCACACATAACAATTCCATCTTCTATTTTGAGAGTCAACAATATAATTTTTCTCAATTGCAAGCTATGAACAATTATAATACCCTTGCTTCATAAATATTGGACTATGACTACTTTACTCACAATTGTTTTTTAAATTCCTTCCAATGCCTTATTTTTTACAAAATAGGCAACAAAATATAAATGTAATTATTGGATTAATTCAACAAAACAATGTTTCTATATTTTACACAGATGGTACAGGCTTGTGTCCTACCGGGTGTGCGACGTGTCAGACTTTCCTGTGTGGTTCGAGCCATACGTGAACAGTTTCCTAGTGCCTCTAGACAATACAAGGAATTTTTACAGGCAGTACCACTTCCACATCTTTATAATGTGTAGTTTGTATATACTATCCATTGTTTTTAAAATGTACCTTTCATTACAATATTTCCTTTCAATAAAATATATATGTATCCAATTATTTGGCATTGTTTACTTTCTACTTCTTTCAAATTAGTGTATTTCATTTCAGGTTTTTAGTTTTCCTTGTGAATTTCAGGCTTTCTCATATGTTCCCCAACAACATACAACATGACACAAACCCTAAAGTCAAATTACCAAATTCTCTATACGTAGATTATACGGGTGATTTGAAAACCCCATCTCCAAAAAGAACTCCATGTTCTTTATGGGGTAAGCCACACAAGAGGCTTGGGAAAGGGTTTTCTTTAGTTGTTTTACTGCCTTGAATTGTTCCAGACCCCACTCCCACTTGAACCTGGCCTTTAATATATGGCCCAAGGGTTGTGTCACCTCTGCGTAGTCTTCAATTAACATTCTACTATGATTAGGGAGTCAAAGAAGGCTTCTTAGTTCTCGATGATTAGTAGTGTCTTTTTTTAAAAAATTGCAATAATACTTCCACCGTTTTCGCCTGGGGAATGAGACCCTCAAGGGTGGTTTCGTGCCCTAAGAAGTTCACACAGGTCTTAAACCACTGTTCCTTCTGAAAGGACAGTTTTGCTCAGGCTTTCTGCAACTGGGTCAGAACATAGTATACTTCCGCTATAGTTTTCCTCCACAGTTGAGTTCCTGATTAAGACTTCATCTACATAGGCCAGGTTTCCCCTTTCACCCAATTCGGACATGGTCTTATGCAGGAGGATATTAAATTAATTTCCAGAGTTTATGTATAGAAAGGGGGTTTGGGTCCACGTGTATTGCTGCCACCCGATGGTAAAGGCAAACTTACACTGGTCATTCCTACTCACGGGTACTGTCCAGTAACCATTGGCCAGGTCAATGGCGGAATACACCTTTGACCCTTGGATCTGGGCCAGTATCTGATCGATATAGGGAAGGGGCCATCTTGGACCCATTTGTTTAACTCACTTAGGTCTGCGAAAAGTCTCCATCAGCCAATGGTTTTGAATATCTCCAGTACCGAGTTCTTACAGGTACTGTGGATTGGACAAATTATCTCACGGGATTCCATGTCTTTAAAAATCTCCTTGAGTGACTCCACAGACATGCAAGATTACCAGTATTGCTTCACAAATACTGGAGCCATCTCGGGGTCCGTGGGTATGGTAGTTGAATGTATCTCTGTGCGTCCACAATTATATGAATCCACTGCAAAGATTTCTGTTTTTGCTCCTCAGTCTCACAGGCATCAGCGAGATTGATTTGTTCTTTGTCTATCGGCTTAAAGCCTGGAAAGACCTTGGGCTTGGCAATTTCGTGGTATCCTCTAGTTGGGTGGAGAGATCTCTTGTTATGGTGTGATGGTAGGTAGTCATTGTTGACTCGGAATACCACCTCATCCTTCCTGAAGTCACAGGTCACCACTTTCATACCATAAGGGCAGGAACAGTACACCTCAAGAAATTCCCTCTTGCCTGGTGAAAATCTTTTAGGAGGCATAACGTTGTCTATATGTACGCAGTCATTTGGAATTGGTTCAGTGATCTCATTGCTTAAATCAATAGAATGTTGGGCAACAACCGCCATTCCAATAAAGGTGTCTGCACCCAAAGTGATACTTCGAGGGTCGGTGTTATCCAGCAATATTCAAATGGTTTTGTGTTCTAGGCCAACTAGGGATGTCAGATGTAAGTACTAACCTTGTTGTTGGAGATGATAATTTCAATTCATATAGACATCCTGTTTTTTGAGGTTCTGTCCTCGCTTCATTTTTTTTAGGGGAATTGTAAATTGTTGCACCTGTCCTGGGATGGTTAACTCTTCTCTCACTTGATCTTCATTTGCATACAGCAGCAATTGAGCTGACCAAAATGCTTTCTTAGTGTTGTCAAAGCCCATGGCCTTACCCCCCAGTCGGGACCAGGCTTTGTTATTAATTAGGTCCAAATTAATTGTGAATCAATTGAGAATGTCACTGCCTAAGTAAAAGGTGGAGGGGCCATCCCTCACAACCAAAAAATTAGGTTTTATGCTTTTGTCGGCAACGGACATTTTTAGCATACACCTAGGCAGGAGATGTTTGGAAGATGGAGTTTCCAGGCCCATTTCCCACTTATTAATCAATTTAAGTGTGGGAATGGTCTGATCTTTTGGTAGTTTCCTGAATAATGCTCCACTGATGAAGATTTTTCCATTTTTAAGGCATACTCTCATGTGAACAGACTCCTCCCCATTTATCTGAATGTGAAAAAACAGCTCTTCACCCTTTATCTGAATGTCAGTCAAACTTTGAGCTGGTTTTTCATCATCTTTTGTCATTGGATTTGGATTTTCTTCTGATTGCCGAGTGGTATAAAACTTCAGAATATTTCCCTCCAGTATGGAAAGCCACTTAAAACTGGGAGGAGTTTGATTTTCAAGAATGGAGAAGGGCTCCCATCACCAGTTTTTTCTCCTGCAAGGATAACGGTGATGCCTGGCAATTGATTGTTCTAAAATGGAATTCTATTTTGTCAGACCGTTGTTCAATCATGTGACATGTGCCATTTAAACTCATGTAATGTGTGCTTTGTTTTAGTATAGTTGGCCAGCAGGTCTGGGACCTGAGGCTGAGGGACGTTTTTTGAGGATGTTTTGAGGGAGGTTTCCTGGGATGGTACTTACCTGATCGGGCCCCCCTTTCTGTGTCAGGGAAGTGTAGACATACCCCAGGATGGGTCTGTTACCCTTGTATCTCAGACTGATGCAGGTGGCAGGGCCAGATTGAGTGCTGGTCTGGTTGGGTTGAATCTGAGGGTCTCCTCTGTCTCTCGTTCTGCTGATTAGTGGGAGCAGTATTTTTAGGCTCCCGTCTTCAAGTCCAATGGGGGAATATTTTTCACCTCTGTTACCTTTGCAGCAGCAGGTGTGTTTGATGGTTTGGGTTTTTTAGGGCCTCATAAATTCAGGTGGCCTGTTTTTTCACCCAAACCAGGGTCCTATGCGCATGGAAATCCCTTACTAATTGTGTCAAAATGTATTTAGGGAGCACATGAAAATAGGTGTTGATGAACTCCCGGCTGTTGGTGTTTAGCCACGTCAGCTCCTGCACAAACTCTCTAGGTGCTAAATGTCCCCACTGCAGGTTGTATGCTGCCTTGTGAGTCTCCTGTGGGTTTATATGAATGAAGAAGTGTGTTAGAATGGCTGCCTTGTAGGTGCACCATTTTTGGTGATCTTGGTCCTTCGAGCTCAGCAATGAAGCTGGATTATTCAGGGGAGAATGTCCATTTGACAAACTCCATGGAATATCTATCATTCTTAGTACCAAATGATGTCACCATTTGGTCATAAAGATCTACTTGCTCCCATACCAAATATTTGGTGTTTCTATGATAGGGAGTCATAAAGCTCTTTATGACCTTTATCTGCTGTATTTGGTTTTCACAAGACCTCTCTTCTGTGTGGCAGACTTTCTTTTCTGCTGCACCTGAGTCCACTCACCCTCTGTCTCAGAGCTGCTGCTGTTGGTGGTCCATTCCCTGTCCTCTAGGCGCTCCCTACCTCTATGAGACTGGGAATACCTCCAATAATTACGGAGTCTGGACTCTTCTCTCCTGTGGTGCTGTGGGCTCTCAGGGTCATTTCCCTTGTACTCCCCTTTTTGCACCAGAGAGTACTCATCCTCCTCATCCCCCCTCCCAGGAATGGTGGTGAATACCCCCTACCTCCCTGAATGTGTGGAGGTTATTAGGAAGCGCGTTTGATGCCTAAATTCTGTTTTTTCTCTTTCTGTTAAGCGGACCAGGTGGTCCCTTTGTAACTTAATTTTATGCCAGTCCAACTCCCTGATATTTTATCATAGGAGCCCTCCTTATCAGAAATTCCGGTCTGTCCATCTTCCCTTCTACTTGCTAACCCTGAACCCTCATCGATGTCAGATAAGTACTGGCCTTCTGGATCAGTTGGACTGGGCCTGGTTGACTCTAGCTGCCTCACGTTTCCCTGTTCTTGAGGTCCCTGGTAAGGAGGTCATCACTCCATAATCGGAGGGCGCTTTTTCATACACTGACTGGTCAGGGTACCTCAAAGCATGTTTATATTTGGCTATTTCACTTTCCAATCTCTCACATTTGTTTTTCTCAGTACCTATCTCCTGGTGATATGCAGAGGCCTGAGATTTCAATTATGACACCAGTGCTTGAGAGGCTTTTAACACTTTATTTTGTGCCCTTAATCAGTCTCTTAGTGCCTTGTTCTCTTCACAATGGGACTCAATTTCCTTCTGTGAGGCTTGCATTGGCTGTGCATATTCAGAGTATTTCCTTTTTCAGGAGACTAATATCCTCCCATTGTGCAATTTTGACCTGTGTTGCCTGCACTTAGTCAATCCCTTCATGCCTCACAAGTTCCATTAATTGTGCATTTTGTAATCTACTGTCAGTCAGTTCCTGAGAAGAGGACTCGCTTTTATCCATGTCCATCCTTAACTGACACACTTCATGAAACAGGGCACTATTCTCTTGACTTAATGTGTTATATTCTTCCCTCTACTGCTCTCCATGCAGTGTCAAGGTATTCAGATCTTGATGCATCTGATCAAGCTCACCCTGTGAATCAAACCCCTTAATGATTAACTGGATGTTTTCAGCTTCCAGCTGTTTTACCTGCGATTGAAATGTGAAAATGTCCTCTAAGCAGGCTCTATTATGAACAACCTTCTCATTTAATTTGTGTTGACTTGTGCTCAGATTTTCTTCAACACATTCTTTATTCTTCCAGTGCAATGCAGAAAAATTAGCCTCTCACTCCCCATTTTCTTGCTGCTGTGTTTTCAACTCATCCTTTGGCTGTTCAATAATAGTTTCTAATTTTAACTCCAAATTGTGGCTCTATTGCACTTTTGCTTCTAATTTTTTCAGCTCTTTCTGGGATTGATCCAACAGTTCAGCCTGGTTTTAAACAGAGGCCTCACTATTATGGAGTTTTTCTTCCAAGATTAGCATATGGACATTCATATATGCTGTGAGCTGTGCCATTTTAATTTGCTCATTGTTGCTGGTCTTTGTAATGTAAAAGTTTGTCTGAGCCATTATACTGCCACATGTCAACATTTGCAGAGGTAACTTCATGCATCATTCTGGCTTGCCACATTTCATGTTCTTGTTCTACCCCTTCACCTTTAATGAACAAATTGTATAGGAGGTGCTTCCTGGCCATATTGATTTCTACGGTGCTCATTCTGAAACGTGTTCTGTACCTTATATTCTCTCTATGCAAGGGCAAAAATCTAAACCCAGGGTACAGTTCTGAATGGCATCTTTCCAATGCAACACAACTTGCCATCCACTGCAATGCAATTAAACTCAAATTAATAGTCTTATGCTACTGCAATGTCACAAGTGAAGACTCTCAACCAAACCTCAGCCACGAGCCCCCAGCTTTGTCACGATATATTAGGTGGTCACTCCCACTCAGTGAGTTCCTTTTCCCCCAAACCAAGGTGGCACATATACAGATTCAACTTTAGTGAGGCCTCCAACCCATCTCGTACCACCCTACCAAATGCCCTCTATACCACCAATGAGCTAGGAACCAGGCTGGTGTATAGTAAGAACATTCATTTATTTAAATTTTGACTAGCAACCAAAATGTCAACTACCAATGCTGTGGCACTACACACAATCAAAAATTACTACAAGATACAGGTAAAATGTAGAGATGGACATGTATCACTTTACATCAGATTTCTTTCAAATTAACCAATAGGAAACATACAAAACACAAAGTTATTGCTTAGTTTGGCACAATACTAACTTTTCCCAGCAACCCCCACCCTCCATTCAACAATTAGATATGATGCCTCTCATCGGAAGGCAAGGTATAGGGAGTGGGTATGCAGTAGCAAAATTGTTTGCAGTTTTTTATTTGAAAGACAAAGTCAAGAAAGGAATTCAAATGGAAATTTGTTTTGGGCTTTTTATTTGCATGAACTTCAGGGATTTGGGAAAATTGTTTTGGGATTCAAGTAAATGAATGGGACATTTTGTTTTGCACCCTATACATTCACTTGAATAGCAGCATTTTAGGGTTACTTATTTTGGGATTTTGGAACCCCGCCCCCTTCTACACAGAAGACAGGGGTTTCAGAAAGGTAGTGTCACCCAAGTACTTTATTGTCTATACCGGCTCTAACACACTGGACATGAACTTTGGTCGTTTCAAACTCTAACAACACTCATCCTGTGATTTACAATATGGGAGTTAACTGAGTTAACTTCAATTCTATGAGCTAAGGATCTACACAGGTTCCCCCCTCCCCACAACTGAATGGTAAGGATTAAGGTGGGGAGTTCCCAACACAATTCAATTTAAAAGGATAGGGCGATTTTCTATAGTGGAATAAATTTGAATTGGATCTAATAAAACGTGCCAAGGGTCTCCGCAGTACCACCCCCCTACCTGCTATGCAAGATAGAAATGAAGGCTGGCAGATCCCCCGCATGCTTGGGTTGGCATTCAGTTTAATATACTTACATGGGAGGATTTGATTTTGGGGCATCCAGGGAGACAGCAGGGCTTCTCTGAGGACAGCACAGACCTGGCCACAGGTTTCAGTCAAGGGTAGACCCCAGCACACAGACTTCCTGTTTCCTCAAATGACAGCCCTATCTAGCTTCTAGATTTCTCATTTTCTGTCCCCCACACAATGTTTAAGGCCCATAAATAGAGTGGGAAAGTCAAGGGAAAAATCAATAGGGCAAGGAAAGGCCCCAGAGTCGAAGAGTCAAAGAAAGATCATTAAGTCAGTCCCTCTCAAACAGAAACCTGATCTCTTATAGGGCTGGTGACACACAATTATTATCAAAATAAACACGCTACGGATCGGCCAGCTCTCTCCCTAGGACAAGGATTTAATTGGTGTGAATGATGGGGGCTAAGGGAGGAGAAAGATACATCATCCAAAAATTACAGGTGGGTTTTACATTTTTGTGTTGAAGGATCTCACAACGTGGAAGCTACCCTAATTTCTCAGATAACTACATGACCCAATATATTTTTGGATTCTACATTGTATAGCGAGTCGGATCAATTTTATGTTGGCATGCCCTCCTGGGTGGAGCTACTATTCTTTGTGATTTGCTGCTGTGCTGTACTAGTGACACATCTGAAACTGCACCCTTCACATCTTAATTTCACAATCTAACACTCAATTTCCCAGTTCCTCACAATTATGAACATGCCAGAAGCATATTTTTCTCCTAACTGAAGTTGTATCTGTTAGGGAGAATTCTCAATATGTGCTAATTTCCCTTACCTTTTGAGACCCCCATCAACTTTTCATAATTGTTCTCCTAACTGAAGTTGTGTCTATTAGGGGGAATTCTCAATATGTGCTAATTTCCCTAACCTTTTGAGACCCCCAGCAACTTTTCCTGGATTTCTAGGATTTGTTTTTTTTTTAACCTGGGAAGAGTGAGCACCTTTTTTCCCACTCTTCCATGTATATTGATGTGTGTTTTACTTTTGTGTTCTTTGGTTATGGAGTTTTAAAACTCTATAGTCATCATCTTTTTCTGTGTGTCACAAAACACCTTTAGTGCAGTGGCACAGGGTTGTCTTTCAGACTTACCAAGGTTTAAACATCTTCTCTGGGCTGACTACCATCTCCCAAAGCACATAAAGTTAAATTGACTTCACTTGTCTCTTTAAATTTACTAACGCAACACCCTATCTTCCTATAGAGTGCTTGTCAAAACACTCATGTAACAGAAAAAATGTTACTCTTTCCTCCTATGACTGGTGGCAGTGGTTTAGATCAAACTACTATGATTTTATTTCTGACCGCTAACAACATTAGCTAAAAATTGGGTCAGCCATGTTTTTCAATATTATATTGTGTTTGTCTCTGTGTGCCAAACCAGGTTTGGACCCTTTTTCATTGGCCTCTAGCGGGCTTCAGTGCTGAAGCCCTCCTCTTGCACCAGGGTGTCTGGGGTGGACAGGATGTGAGGTAGGTGCCCGAAACTCCTTGTGCTTAGTCTCCTAGGAGACCTGAATGCACTCTGGCATGATTGGCCGGCAGGCTGTCTGGTAAGGACAGCCACCCTGCTGTGTGTGTGGCAGCCAGGCTGGAATTAATGGGGAAAACTGTTTAGAAGCAGGTCTCTGGGACTTTGAAAACAGAGTCGACCACTGGAATGAAAGAACCAAAGATGAGCTGAAAGAAGAGGACTGTGGCAATTCCTGGACGACCGGTGAAGCACTGATGCAGGTCCGAATTGCCTGAAACTCCATTGACAGAGAAGCCCTTCAAGGTTAACTTCTTCCCTTGAGTTTGGTGGGAACAGCCAACTCGCAAGCCACCTGGGCACCGTCCCCATCTGGTTGAATTATCATCAGAGTGCTGTTGAAAACCGTATAGCCAGAGGGAAGGAAATCAGCTTGTGGACTTTAAGGCACTCACACCCCAAACCGACATCTTTCTAAAGTTTTTGGCTTCATCCCTGGGCAGTGCTGGAACCTCCCGACATCCTCCTTCTTGTCCCCACGACTGAAGCTCAGTAACAGCGAGATCTCCTCAAACTGCCAGGAACAACTGCCTCAGCTACAGCTCTTCTTCATTTACAAGGTACTGTGCAAACGCAGTCCAGAAATCTTTTCGGCAATCGAGAAAGAACGTGAAACTTTCCTCAACTACGAAGGCTTGTCCTTCCCTTAACATTCGTAAAACTTTTTGCCTAGCCACATTCTTCTAATCTCCGTGGCAAACAAAGGCTTAACAGTTTTCTACCACTGGTGTGCTAACCTATACAAAAGATTCTGAACCATTGACACTAGCCCAGGTCTATTGAGAATAATTGCCGGTTGTATTTAACTGAAACCCTTTGCCCTGCATATGCATATGAATGTATTTGGGCTGTCTATTCTTATAACATTGTCTTTTTACCCCTTGATTAAGTATCTGAAGTGCCATTTGGCTTCCACTTCATTTGGAGCTAAACTTGTTCATTTACTTACCGGTTGTATTTTTGTGGATTATTAGTGTGTGATATTGAGCTGCTTATGTTAGTGTAAGGTTTTCTAACTAATTGAGTAAATAAATGTATATTATTTTACCAAGAAACCTTGAATCACTGTATTTGTGGGTCCTTTGTGTAACTTGTGCCACTGCTCACTTAAACTCTTGAGATAAGTCTGGCTGCTCAGCCATCGCTACCACTTTACTGTGTAGTACAGACTTGTACCAAAGGTGAAATTGTGCTTACACTTGTAGATCTAATTGGCTGTAGTGTTCCCAAAGGGTACTGCAGGTGATTCTGCCTAACACTATCCATCACTCAAAATGTGCTTTTGCATGGTCCTGGCTGTCTTTGTATTCCCTTTAATATGAGTCTGGGCTAAGCTCACTGGGATGCATGGTTTGTTTAAGAAAAGGTGGCCCAATGTTAATTGCATTATATGAGAGGTAGTGTCATATCGGGCCCCACCTTTTCCACGGTAAATTTTCATTTCTCTTTGTTCATGTGACCAGGCCATCTGCTCAGCCCAATATTTATTCTACTCACTTCCTACTTGGCTTCAAAGGACCCTGTTCACAGGTAATGAAACATGAAAATGTTATCTTAAGGGTAATTTTGGCTAACTGGCTTATCTGTATCATCGCTGTTCAGATCTCTCTTGCAAGATTTCTTTATATTTTTAATGGAAGCTCCAGGCCTGTTTCCTTCATAAACATAGCCCAAAGGTCTGGAGGTCACAGATCCAGATACAACCAGTTCAGATACATACACAAATCTAAGAAATAGCGTTCAAATTTAAGAAACATAATTACATATGACATTTTGTATTGCATCCAGGCTTGTTGGTAAAATATAAACTCTGTCCCTACAGAATGATTGAACAGAAATAAGTCCACTCTTGGTATTATTTACAAAGGTAGGCCATAGTTAACATAGGAAACCAGTGTTCACATTTACAAAAACAACATAGGCCTTTCTCGTTGCAGACTGTTATTTTATATGATTGAATTTAACTCTCTTTATTCCTGTTAAACGCAATCTGTCACTTGACTTAAATGTCAGGCATCATTCTTCCTTTTTATCTTCCAAAAGTGCAGTGTTTCAAATGTGTCTTTTCTTCCCACGTGCACTGCTGAAGTTTTACATAATTTCTTTCCATTTCACTAAGCAGTATGTTGAAATCACTGTTTTGTACTGGCTTTTATATTTCCATGGAAATCCACATTAGCCAGCTTCCTTCCCACAATAGGGGACTAGCATGGCCTCTCCATCTCCATCATTCTGGGGCTGTCTCTTCACCCCACATCCTCTGAATTACTCAAGTAAATAAAGTCCCCTTCCAGCTTTTTTATCACTTGCGCGAATCTTTTTGAATTGGGCCCTGTGATGCTGAAAACACATTCGTGGGACAGGGCCTTCATGTCCTTGTCATGTATTCCTTTTATCATGTGTGTTCTGTGTTATTTTCTGCACAGGAGTCTATGTGGTACTCCTGGAAGTGCAGCTCTTCCTCTTTTTGGTTTGGTGAACAGACGCTTGGGATACCCTTATGGCACCCATGGGTGGGGGTACAACTCTGTACTCCTAGTGTATGTTTTGGGGACCTGTGTGTGGCCCAGAGAGCATGGTATGGGCTGGTGGCCGCTGCATGCTGAATTTGAAAGGTGCTGCGGGTATCCTCCATTTTGCTTTCTTTTGCCTGTTAACTTGTGTTCCCAAAGTCCTGGGAAGCCCTGACTCTGTCCCTTCCCCTGACTGGCTGTTGGGTGGAAGTTCCATATATGGTATTGTGGGGAAGTCCAGGCCTGACTTGCTAGAGCCTTCCCAATGACGTATGTTGTGTTTAAACCCTTGGGGTGGGACCTGGGTAAATGGAGCGTGTGACCAATATTCAATTCAAGGTTATGGGTGTCTGGTTTCTGGTATAAAACACAATGAATGACACAGCCCTTCCCGAAACTGGTATGAATGCAGTGTGGAGTGCTGGATGGCTGGGTGCTTGTCCCAATCCACATTCCTTATTGTGAGTGTCTGGGAGGTGAAGAATTGCCTGAATGCACTGTGAGCCTGATTGGCTGCCTGCCTGCTGAATGCCCTTCTGAACGATTGGTTGCCTGAGTGTGACCCAGCAGACTGAATGAGAGACCAAACAGTATATCTGATGACCTCTCACTGATGGAAATTGTTCAGAAGCTGAAGTCGAAACTTGATGCTTAATCTTGAAGCCGAGCCGAAAGAAGTAGATTAACTGCTGTTTCCCTTCAACGCAATCTGAAAGCTGCCGTGCAGTTGAGGACAGATCCAAGAGAGGAACTGGCTAGGAGGCCTTTTCACGAGCTGTGAAGGAACATTGTACAGACCGCTTACCTTCGCCGAAGCACCCTGGAAGCCAGCCTTCGAAAGACTGTCGACCAGAGACGGGGACCGCCGAGGAAACTGAATAGAAGCGCCTGGACATTTCATCCAAGGTCGTCAACGAGGGTTTGGAGGATCTCTGTAACCGCTGGAGGACAGTCAAAGCCATGTTGGCCAGAAGCGGGGAGAGCTTGGAAGCCATGCCGCCGACAACCGGAGCTGCAATGCTCCATTGCCTAAGAACACTTTGAATCAAGGGCTCCCTTGCTCATCACTGTCGACTGCTTTGTCCCGCCGGAGAAAGTCAAGGTCGCTGACGAACCGAGGAGAATCCACTGGTGGGGTTCTCGCCACCCGAAGACCACAAAGACACAGACAACCCGACGCCCTTTCTGAGCCAAAGTTCTTCATTGATTTTCTGCGACAACAAACTATCACCGTCGAGGTGCACCTCCCGGCCCAAAGCTGCTGCCTTGATGGCATTGTTCACCCTTTTCTTCGAGGGATCTCGACGATTAGTGGCACCTGCTTGAAAGGGAGTCCACTCAAGAAGCATCCGTCGATGACCCGACGTTGAACTCTGCTAAACCAGGTACATTGGGGTAGTAGAACTTTTATAGAAGGAAATAAGACTCGTATAAGCAATATATGGACTGGGCTTGTCAATGATTTATTTACAGGTTGCCCAAGTGGGGGGATCCTCACAAACAACTGTGTCTATTGGTAAGGGCCAGAATTCTGGCAATATTTTAACCAACTTGTTTTCTTCCTCAAATCAATTGTTGGTTCACTTTATTAATTGATTTGTATGCCATTTTGAAACTGTCTACAGTTGATGCATTTTAATGCAATCTAAGAATAATCATGGTACCACATAGAGTCTGTATATATTTATCATTTTAGAATTGCCTGAGCACAAAGTGTGTTATTGCATGTGTAGATGATCAAAACCTTATTTTATATAAAGAACTGTATTTTCATTAACATAGTGTGTGGACATTCCTTTGTGGGTTCTTGGGGACTACACTTTACTTAAGAACCAGACTACATCATCTCCTGAGAGCATAAGGCTTGATTGCTCGTCCAACGTTACCAAATAGAGAAACTTGGCTGGGGTGCTTTGTGCTTCTACTCTGCCATATAGAGAGGAGTACAGATACCCCCCCCAGTCTTTACAGGCACATTGTGTCTCTTTTCCATGGCAACAACTGCAAAATATTACCACCTGAAGATGACCCTTTCAATTGATATTTCTGTTTGTAGTTGAAAATTAAGATCGTATTTGTGGATTTATACAGAGGAAACCCTGCTAGGAATTAACAGAGCGCTGTACATAGTGGATGTGATGCAGGAACTTGGATTTGATCATATTTCGTGTTGGATACTAATCCGCAAAGCCTCTACAACTGGACATGCATCAGTGATCGAAGTGGGCGGGAGCAAATGAGAGCAGTGCTCCTATCTTTTGGTTTTAAGTTTTACTGTTTTTATACTTTATTTTAAAAAGAATGTTCTGGAATGGTTTTGTTTTAAAATAAATGTGCACTGAATTTTCCAATAAACAGCAGGAATGTTTGTTTGGGGGCCAGGACATCCTTAGCTGTGGCAGCACCCCGGGCCATTTAAAAATAATGTTGCGTCCCCTTCCTCCCCGAGCACCCCAGGTCAATGGGGGGGCTCTACATTTTTTTTCTAACTTCCCGCTCTGGCACCTGAGCAGGGGGTTAATTATTGGAATAAAGCACTAATGCTAATGCACGAGCACCCTATTCCAATGAAAACCATCTCCCACCAACGTTGGAGCAGGGAGGTAATCATCTATCATTATTAAATACCTCCCACCACCGTAGGAGCATTTAATAACAAATGGTTGCCTGCCACACCTTCTCCCACTACGCCAGCTCTGGGGAGCCCTTGAAAGACTCCCCCCCGAGCTGGAGTGGCGGGGGCTAATTGTGCCCTGGGGGCATGGCTGCCCGGGCAGACTCCCGGCTCGGCCTGCCATAAGGCCGGCCCTGTTTGACGGTTTGGTAGGGGCTTGCAGGGGACGTATCAATGGGGTTTATGGGTGGTGGGTGCAGGCCAGCATGTTCCCCTACTTCTTTTCGTTCATTTCAACCACTGATATGCGCGGCCATTGGAATACTTGTTACCTTAGGAGTAAAGAGACTCCATAACCATTTTACAGGCTAACAGAATTAAATGAGCAGATCTGTAACTGTGAGCAGCAAAAAATAAGCTACCATTGGACCGCAAATCATATAGGTCCTCATTGCGAGGTGGGCGGTAAGGGGTTAACGGCGCCAGTAAAGCTGCCGGAGCTGTTAACCCCTTACCGCCCTATTACTTGGGCCGCTCGCAGGACCCGCTCTGGATGTCTGGTTTTACCAGACGTCCTTAGCAGGTCTCTCGAGCGGCCTAGCATGCTAACAACACGCCCGGCATTAACAGGCCTGTTGTTAGCATGTTCCCCATTCCCATGGCGCCCTGTCAGGGCTCAATGGGAATGGGGATGGTCCGGGTCCGGGTTCCCTGAATGGGGAAATACTGGGCCCTAAAAGGTCGGAATGGCCCGGTATTTCCCCATTCAGGTACCACGGGCCTGGACATGAGTTTGGAGGCAGCTATGCGCTTATTAAGGGCATGGCTGCCTCCAAACTCGTAATGTGGCCCTATAGTCTTTGGGGGAAGCATCAGGAATTCATATCATGCCTTTACACGCGAGAACCTAAGCAACGATCAACAAATAACATCTAGTTATGTGCAAATGCTTCTGGATGTATGCAGTTGTAGTTGAAACGTCTAACCACATGTAAAGAATGGAGCACAATGGCGGCACACAGCACCGAGGCATCCCCGCCCTTAAAATGCTTATCAATGCTAATTTCCTGGAAACCGAGCGATAATGGCTTTCCTGTTACTGCATACAGCACACCCTGATACACGGTGCATGCCAAAGCACGAGGAACATTTCCGAATCTGCACGAATCAGTGTTAGAATATTTGTTTTAGATTGGCTCACTGCATGTGCTTCGCCAGCAGAGGAAAACAATGTGAAATGCCCTTGAGGAGAACAGGAGCTCGTTAGGCAGGGCTAATGCCGTATGACACAAGCATAGCTGCCCCACAATCACACTGTTAGCATGTGTGTTGCTGGTACATATGTAGCCAGGGTTATGGTGTATTGCTTCGTGTACCGGACTCTTGGTACATATCACAACCGCAAGTTCCAGCATCCCCTTTTGAAAGGCAACTGGCCTCATGGCGAGTTATGCATGTTTAGAAGCGATAACACCGTAACAAATTGCAATTGCCATTTAGCGGCGGTGCTGCCGCCTAATGTGTGATATTTTGTCATTTATCATTCGATTTCTTTGGCAATTGTAGATACAAACATGGGTGGTAAAAGCGCCTGCACCATTGCCACCATATATATATATTTTGAATGTAATACCGTCGTGATTATTTAGGTAGACTGGAGAAGAAAAAAAAAACATAGTAATCATATCTGCTATACCTCAGACAATCTCTTCACTTCTGGACCTGTGGCCTAGTGAATAGGACACACATGTTCAAACTATGTCTTGGTATTGATTTGCAAGAGTGAATACCTGTAAACATTTAAGAAGTGCTAGACTCTGAGATGCAAGCATTTCTTTTAACACACCTAAAAGTGCAGTGTTACAGATAAAGAGGAACTGTAAGACCGCACAGGGCAGATGCAATCGTAGCCATTATGTGACTTTATATGTTCCTGTTGAAGACGTGTGTGTGTGGTGTTTTTTCTTTGGCCTCTCCCTTCTTAATGATCTTTTTTCTTTTGCCCGCTCCCCATGCCTGGTTAAGCATTCATCTCTCCAGTATAGCAACCCTTCTATATTCCCCTGATAGCCTGCCAGTATTAGACCCTCCTCCCGGTAACCCCCGCCCTTTTCCTCACACCCCGGTGCTCCTACGTCTAGCTGGCACCAGCCAACTGCTGTCTGCATCTGTCTGGATTGTCTCCCCACCCCTCTAATCACTCAGGCCCAGCTCCTATGACATATAATTTGTATATGATATGATATTGCATTTATAACGCGTCTATACACAAGTGTAAACCCATCATTACAAACCTCCACTACCTTGTATCCCCTAAACTTACTAGAGCTGTGCGCTGCTTTTCAAGTTACGTTTCAGTTCAATAAATACCTACAAATAATAAACACATGAATATGTTTCTGCTAGCAGACCACCCCAATCCCTTTTGTGGAGCAGAACATTTATTCTTCGAATTCTATCCTTTACGATTTATATGTTGTATCAGATTATTTCCTGGTTTGCAAACATTTTAATGCCCAGTTTATAATATGTCCGTGATTAAAATGGAAGCAGTTTCTCCCTCTTCCGTTTTCGTTTGTCTGGACTTATGAATTATTGTTTTTGTGTTTTTTTTTTTACATTTTCTTTATTGAAAAATGCAATGTAGGTGACATCAATGTTCACAGTGAAAAGCATGCTTATATAATAAAATACAAAACATGTTGTATTGTCAATACGTGTTTTGCTCTACATAACAAAGCACACATTATATTTGATGGGGCACCAGTGTCTGAAAAAAAGGGATGTCAAATCCGTTACTGTCAGGGAGAATTCTCCAGGATGGCTAATTTCCGTTACCTGTTGAGTCCCTCAGCAGCTTTGCTGGATTTCTGGGGTTTAATCTTTTTACCTGGTAAGAGTATAAGCCTTTTTTCCCACTCTTACATGTGTTTTGCTGTGTGTTGTACATTTTATGCTCATAGGCTATGGAGTCTCAACCACCCCATAAGCATCATTTTTTTACTGTGTGTCACACAGCACCTTCAGTGCAGTGACACAGGGATCTTTTAGACTTCCCAGTTTAAACTCCATTTTCTGGGACTGACTGTTGTCTCCCAGAACATGTAAAGTTGCCATTGACTTTACTAGTCTTTTTAAATCTACAGACCCAGTACACCCTATCTTCCCATAGAGTACTGGAAGGGTTAATAATTATCCCTTTTTGTCTGATTCTCATGGAACATTATTTCGTTCCCCATTCTCTAAGGTTTGGCTGGTGTTAGTGGTATCTACCATTTTTATTCTACCGCAAGCTATGAAAATAGCCTCTGTACCGTTAGAGGCTATAGTGGTAGCCTCAAACTCTCACCCGCTGGACCCCTTTTATTTTTATTTAGTTCCAGGTGGTTTTATTCACCATTTCTTTTTGGAAAGGTCTTTCTCGTATTTTACTCTGCGCGCCAAACCAGGTTTGGTTCCTTTGTTCGCTGTCCTTTGGCAGGCTTCTGCACAGAAGCCCTCCTTAGGTGCCTGAGTGTCTGAGTGGGCAGGATGTGAGGGAGGGGTTTGATTCCCCCTGCACAGGGTCTCCTTGAAGACCCAAGTTGCACTCTAGTTTGTTTGGCTAGGTGACTGTCCTGCCAGGGCAGCCACCCTGTTGTGTGATCGACAGCCAGGCTGTGTGAAGGGGGGATTTGGTGCATAAAAGCCAGTTTCTAGGATTGGAAGGCAGGGTCGCCACTGGATCGATAGAACCAAAGAGAAGCTGAAGGAAGACGACTGCTGCAATTACTGGACATCCCGGTGAAGCCCTGCTGCAGGTCCAAATTGCTCGGAACTTCAACGACAGAGAAGATCTGCAAGGAATCTTCTTCATTTGAGCTTGGTGGGACCAACCAACTCGCCAAACACCGGCCTCCACCTCCTGGTCAAATCTTTTGTACATCGCTGCAGTGAACCGGATAGCCAGGAGGAACGGAACCTGTTTAGGTTTTAAGGAGCGCACCATTTATTCGACATTTTGCTCCACTGCTGGCTTCTTCCCTGGGCAGTGCAGGACCCTCCAGACATCCTCCTTCTTGTCTCCATGACAGTCGCTTCAGAAACAGTGAGGCTGCAGGAACTGCCAGGAACAACTGCCTCAACTACAGCATTCTTCTTCATTTAAGGAACTGCAAATCCGGTCGTTCGTTCCGTCTGACTGCTGTGAAAGTGCTTGAAATCTTTTGCCTCTCCGAAGGCTTGTCCTTCCCTTCTCCTTTGAATGACTTGGCAAAGACTTAACCGTGAACTGCTCTGAACTGTGTGATCCTCTGCAAAGGCTCTGAATCATTATCATTGCCCCAGGCCTCTTGACTTGAATCCTTGTTATAGTAGTCTTTTCTAGATTGCCCTGCCTATCACTTGTTGGTGTTGTTGATTTTGGATAACCTTGTCTTTTTCTCCCTTTTAAATTACTGGAGTGCCATTTTGCTCACACTTCATTTTGAGCTTAACTTGTCCAGAATTGATTGGGTGTTGTGTTGTGTATTAAGACTGTGATTTTCTGCTGCTTTATGATAGTGAACTGTTTTATAACTGATGGTGTAAATAAATGTATATTCTTTTACTCAGAAACCTTGAATCAGTGTTTGCTTGAATCATAATAATTGTTGTCCTTTGTGTAACCTCTCGTACTGCTCACTTTACTCTTGAGATAAGTCTGGCTGCTCAGCCATCATTACCAATTTACTGTTTAGTAAAGGCTTGTCCCAAAGGTGAAATTGTACTTACACGTGTAGTCTTAATTGCGTGTGGTGTTCCCAAAGGTTACTGCATATGATTCTGCCTAACACTGGTGTACAGTGGTTACTCAACTAACCAGAAGGCTAAACACCACTATAAAGCAATTTTAATCATGTCTGATGTGGAAAGCTACTTACACTGTTGATCATTTGAAAAATCTGTGTAGAGATAGGAATCTCTCTGTTAAAGGCAAAACGTCGGAATTCATTGAAATGTTGTTTGAGAACCAAAGTCTGGGGAGTGGGTCTGAAATACCTACCCCTCCAGCAAATGTGGAAAATGATGAAGAGGATAATGTGTCAAATATTAGGGATGATTTAGATGAGCCAGATGAGTCTCACAATGTAGGGCCTATTGCTCCTCTACTTGCTCAGCAACCTCAACCTTTGTCCACTGGGACCCCTACAGGTCCTACACTCAGTCCTGAATTCATTGCTCTAGAAAAGATGAGGCTTGAATTGGAATTCAAAGGTATTAATGCTCAAACTGAACAAAAGCACTGAAGCTCAGAGAAATGGAGTTGAACCATGCATTAGAAATGAAAAAGTTGTCTATTGAGAATGCTTCTATCCCAGACCTGTATGCCTAAATAAATTGTTGGTATGTATGAGGCTAA
The DNA here is from genome assembly GCF_040938575.1 of Ambystoma mexicanum. NCBI lineage: Eukaryota > Metazoa > Chordata > Amphibia > Caudata > Ambystomatidae > Ambystoma > Ambystoma mexicanum. Next base: position 941,591,075 of record NC_090926.1, on the reverse strand, counting down.
GCTTGATATTTTGGAGTGGTTGGCAATGTTTGAAAATAACCATGGGATTCAAGACATTACAGGGAATAAGGGCTAATATTTCTGACCAGGAAGACTCCTATGAGGGGAAAGTCAGGGAATTGGATCCACAAAAATACTGCCTTCCAAAAGATCAGTTTGTGAAATTTGGTGGGGAACTCCAGGAAATAAGGCTCATAAAGAGTTTACTGAAGACCGCTACCCAGTTAGGGCAGTGGGGGGTTGGAGAGGGACTCCGCCAATCCTTGAAGCAGGGGAGAGTCAGAAGACTCTTCGGAGCACCACAGGAATAAGGAGACTAGGACCCAACATTCTGCAAGCCCCTCTTAAGGTGCAGAATCAGGGAGTGCCTAGAGGATCAAGAAGCCACATCCAGTAGCAGTGCCTCTGAGTCTGAGGATGAGTAGACTCAGGTGACTAAAACCAAAAAGGCAAACAAAATTAAGAGAGCTATGCAAAAAGATCCCCTTAGGCAGATCAAGACCTTTAGGAGTGTTATAACTCCATATCATAAAAATGCCAAGTATTCTGTCTGAGAACATATGAATTATATGAACAGATGATGGACACTTTCCATCTGAAGGACAGCCAGTACCACATAAAGTATGTGAAGTGGACATTTTCTCCTGAATACTCTGGTTTCTTTGCGGGACTGGAGGATCAGAACCACTCAAGATGGTCCACCTACAGGGTGGCCATCTTAAAACGTTTCTCTGCACATAGAAATGTGCAGACCCCACAAGCATTTGTGCAGGAGCTCAAATGTGCCTTTGCACAGACCACCAGGATGGTGCGCACAGATAGTCGGGAGTGCATCCCCACCTTCTTCCATGCACTACCAAAATATATAATGACCCAGCTGGTGAGGCACTTTCATGAGAAGAGATCAGTGGACTGGGTCATAGAACAGGCAACCCGTATTTATGAGGTACAAAAACCTGTGAATAACAAGAACACAAACAAAAAAACCAAACCAGCCAACACCCATGCTGCTGCTAAGGTGGCGGAGGTGAAGGTTGCCCCCATTTTAGATCTGGAGATAGGGGGGCCTAAAAATATCCCTGTACAAAATCTATCCAGCCAAAGAACCAGAAGGCCCTCCGGCCAATCCAAGAGAGGTGGTAGTTAGGGAGGTAATCCCATCAATGGGACCCCTAACTCCCCTGATTACATCAGCCCCCGATACAAGGGTAACAAACCCATCCTGGGGTATGTGTGGACTCCCCCAGCCTAAGGTGGGGATCTAACCAGGTAGGTACCACCCCATTAAACTTACCTCCTAACTTTCCCCATGAGGGCAGTAATCCCCCAAATGCCGGGTTGAGTTTCTTTCCCCCGTACCCTCAAAACCACAACCTACAGAACAACCCCCCTTTCTTTTCCCACTTTCCAGAGCCCAGAGAGCCCAATCCGGGAGAGGGGAGGCCAAGGGTGGAGGGTTACCCAAATTCCAAACCCAGGGTACTATGGGAGAAGGGATAGTTACCCTTCCTATGATTCCCCTAGGATTGACCAGAGACCCCCGTAGTAGCCGGAACGGGTGTCTCACTGGAGCACCAGGTCCAGAACCTGTCCCTGTCAACAGAACCCTCAGATGAACATGGCAGCTCAGAACCCCACAAACCAAGGGTCTGGTACTCCAAAACAATGGCTGGGAGAGAACCCCGACAACTCACCAGTTCCAGAGGAGGAGGCACAGGGGAAGGGAGGTGTAAAGCCTTAGAGGAAGCTTCCTTCTCCACCTGTGAAAAGCCCCCAGACACCCAGGAACTGGAACCAAAATCTCCTGCCCCTGAAAGTCTGCAACCCAAGGAACAGAGGGCGGGTAGGAGAAATAAAGAATCCAAAAAGGCCCATTTTGCGGAGGAGGTTAGTGTCCTCCAATTTGAAGTAGAGGGGTCCTCAGAGGATTCCTGAAAAAAAGATCTTCTCCTTCAGGGACAGGGGAACTCCTCCTGAAGAAAAATGTGTCCCAAGAGATCCTAATGAAGACTGGATGAATGCGGGGACTGAGTTAGAATCACCCATCATTGAATCCCAGAATAATAATCCAGAAAACCACACTGTCCAAACCAAGTCTGGGTACTGCCTCCAAAAAGGAGGGAGCAGCCCAGAATCAGAAAAAGAAGATTCCCCAGCTCCCCAAAGCCATTCTGGTGACTGCCTCCAAAAAGGGGGGGCAGCCCAGAATCAGAACCCGGGGAGCCCAAAACTCCCAAAGTATGTAACTATCACATTTTTCTTGCAGATCCCAAAGCTCCCACACAGAATCATGCCCAAACTACCGCTGTGTCGGAATCAAAAATCAAGAAATTGACCAACCAACTGGCCCAAAATGCACATTATCTCTGCCCCTTGAGGAGAAGGAGGGAAGATTTCATGCCCCGGTCCAAATACAAGGGCAGTGTACAGTGTCGGCACTGGTGGGGGGGAGATACCAGATCCCTCTCACCCCTCTTCCTGGAAACTTCAGAACTTCGATGGGAATGAAATTCCTGTCGAGGGGACTTTGGATCTGGAAATTAAAATTGGGCAACACAAGGTGAAACACCCGGTCATAGTAAAGACTCCGGAGGGAACACCCTGTCTACTGGGGAATGACATCCTGCAAAGGTTGTCCCCCCTAATAGACTGTGTAAACAAGGTCCTCTGGTCCCAGACTAACCAGCCAATAAAATTAAAACATAGTGTCAACCATATTAGTTTAAATGGCACATGGCACATTGTTGAACACAAACAGCATCATCTTGAGTTCCATTTTCACAACAACCAAATCCCTGATGTGACAGTAATTGCTGCAGAACAACAAACTAGTGATGGGAACTCCTCTACATTTCTGAAAATCAACTTTCCTTCCAGTTTCAAGTGGCATTGCACACTGGAAGGAAATACTCTGAAATTATATATCAATTCACAATCTGAACATCCCAATTCCATAGCCAAGAGTGATGAGAAACCAGCTCCAAGTTTATCTGACATCCAGAAAGTTAGAGAACAGGTATTCATCCCTATTCAGTTAAATGAGGGGAAGGACTCTGTTCTCGCCCGAGTGTGTGTGAACAATGGTAGGAGCTTCATCAGTGAAGCCATGTTCCGAAAACGCCCAAAAGATCCAGCCATTCCACACATTTAAAATGAATGACAAATGGGAAATGGACCTGGAAACTCCCAATTTCAAACATCTCCTGCCTAGCAGGTTTATGCTCAAAATTTCTATAGGCAACAAAAGCATAGTGCATAATTGTTGCGTTGTGCGAGATGTCCCTTCTGCATTCTATTTAGGCAGTGACATTCTCAATCACTTTGCCATTAATTTGGAACTGAAAAACTACAAAGCCTAGTGTCCCGATTAGGGGGTAATCCCATGGACTTTGATTATTCAGAAAAAGCATTTCAGTCAGCCCAATTGCTGCCGTATGCAGTTGAAGTTCAAATTGGAGAGGAAGGCACCATCCCAGGATGGACACGACTATTCCCACTTGAAGTAAAACTTTAAAAAGGACAGAAACTGCAAAATCCTGACGCATATGTTCACTTCAATGACCATCTCCAACAGCAATGGTTGGGGTTAAACCCAACACCATTAGTAAATGTAGAACACAACACCATTCCAATATTGATGGATAACAGCGATTTAGGAGTATCACTCTGGGCGCAGGCACCATTATTGGAATGGTGGTTGATGACCAACATTTTTCCATAGGTTTAGGTAATTAACTGATAGGACCAATTCCCAATGACTGTTTTGACAATGATAGCTACAAGGAAGTAACACCAACAAGATCTTCACCCAGCAAGGGGGGAATTTCCTAGTGTACTCTTCCTCCTCTTTGGTAAGGAAGAGGTGACCCATGACTTCAGGAGGGATCAGGTGATCTTCCAGGTCTTACAAGCACTGCCTCCCCTGCCTGGAACCCTCTGCCCAGGTCAATACTTTAACCCGGGACCTCTCCACCCAGCCGGAGGAGGCAGCTCAAATAGCCAAACCACAAGTGTTTCTGGGCTTCAGGCAAATGGTTGAAGAGAGAGTCAACCTAGCTGATGCCTGTGAGACTCTGTTCAGGTTTTCTTAGATTTTCAGGATCTGTTTGCGGTGGACTCTTATGACTGTGGTAGCACCGAAATCCATACAATAATTCCCATTGACCCTGGTATGACTCCAGTGTTTGTGAAGCAATACCGCTTGCCTCTCGCATCTATGGTGCCCCTCACAGAAATAATTAAAAACCTTGAGTCCCGTGGGATAATTAGTCCAGTCCACAGCACCTTTAATAATCCAGTGCTGGGTATTTTAAGACCCAACGGCCAGTTTAGACTCTGTGCTGACCTAAGGGAGCTAAACAAACAGGTCCACATGTCCCGATGGCCTCTCCCCTACATTAACCAGGGGCTGGCCCAGATCCAGGTGTCAAAGGTATACACTGCCATTGACCTGACCAATGAGTACTGGACCGTACCTGTCAGTAGGGAGGACCAATACAAGCTGGCCTTTACCTTTGGGTGCCGCAATACACTTGGACCCAGACTCCCTTCGGATACATCAACTCTAGCAACACAGTTAACATATTCTTAATCAAGGCCATGCCAGACTTGGGTGAAAGAGGTAACCTGGCCTACGTAGATGATGTTCTGATCAAAAGCTGAACTGTGGAGCAACACATAGCGGAAATCCGTTATGTTCTTACCCAGTTGAAGGTTGTCAGAGCAAAACTATCCTTGCAAAAGGCACAGTGGTGCAGGACCTCTGTCAATTTCTTGAGCGATGAGATAACTCCTGAGGGTCTATGTCCCCAGGAAAAGAAAGTGGAAGCACTGATGAAACAAAAAGTTCCCACAACTCTGCATGAGCTAAGGAGCACACTTGGACTGACTAATTACCGTAGGAAGTTCATTGAGGATTATGCAGAGATCACAAGACCCCTGATCCATCTGTTGAAGGGAGGCTCAAGTGGGAGTGGGGAAGACTCTCACAAGCGCCTTGTCTAGCTTACCCTGTCAAAAACAAGGAGTTATACTTGGAGACAGGGTTCTCGAATACATGCTTGACATCAGTATTATATAAAAAGCATGACAAGGTCAATAAAGTAATCTCCTATGCAAACAAGACTTTATCCTCTGTGGAGGAAACATTCAATGATTGTGAGAAGGCATTCCTGGCAAAGGTGTGGGCATTGAAAATGTACCACCCGTTCATCCAGGTGGAACACATCATAGTGGAGAATGCCCAACAGCCTCTTAAATATCCACAGAGTGACAGAATCTGGGCCAGAAATGTGAGTAATTCCAGAATTACTTCCTGGATTCCGTTAATGCAAGGCTTTCCTGTGGAGGTCAGATATGCCCAAAACAAGAAGAGTCCCCTCGCGCAACGTCTGGCTGCCATGCATGATTGTGCCAGAGAAAACTGTCTCGAGGACGAAAGTCTTAATATCCAGGACAACATGGAGGTGTACCTGAATTCCCTGCACAAAGCCTATGAAGAAGACAAGTGCGAGGGAATGCCCACTGTTTATGTGGATGGGTGTTCCTACCATGTTGACAACAACAGGGAAAATGAACTGGTCGCCGGCGTTGGGAATGCCTGGGTGAATGATGCCCCGGAACCCTCCGCTGGGTAAAAAATTGGTCCCTGTAGTAGTCAGGTGGCAGAGCTGATGCCAGTTCATCAAGCCATCCTCACTGCTATCCAACACCAACTCCACAAACTGGTCATAATCACTGATTCAGATTATGTCCGGAACCGTTCGTGGAGCACCTGGTTAACTGGAAAACCAGAGTCATGCTATGTGCTGACAACAAACCACTCAAGCATGGCAAGATAATACAAAATATTGATGATCTGGTCACCTCTAGTGGGATGACCATCTACTGGAAAAAGATTAAGGGTCATTCCAGAATAGAGGGACCAGACAAAACTGGAAATTACCTTTCTGATCAGAAGGCCAAAACTGGAGCCATCCAGGGGAATCTCCTTGAGATCGAGTCCCTGTTGGGGGAAATCCAGGTCACTGCTATCACCAGGTCCCAGACAAATGCTCACAATGAACTCTCAACTGCCCAGCGGAGTAAGAAGACCACAGATGCTGATTTAATCACGTCTCAAAAAGGGGATACAATCATTGGTACTTTTTATCACACAGTGAGGACCCTGAGATCTTTCCCCTGATGGATACAGATTGCATTGGGAAAGAGGACCTCAGAGTGTTGATGAAATGTCCAAAAATGTTACGAATCCAAGACGGTTTGTTGGTGAGGAGATCCATATGTGACCAGTGGGTGGTCACTACCTCATTCTGAAGCCTGATGCTAACTCACGGCCATGATGCAGCTACAGCCAGTCATTGTGGGTTTCATACATTTGAAGTCTTGCGAAAGGTTGCATACTGGCCACACATGGGGCAGGACCTCAACCAATACTTGAATGGTTGTCTTATGTGTGCACAATTTCAGCCAACATCACTCACACACCAAGCTCCCCTCCAAAAGAGCGGATGACACTGCCTTGGTCAAATTTACACGTAGATTTCATCGGGCCCGTGATTCGCTCCTCTAGGGGGAACAAGTACATGTTAACCGTAACATGATTGTTTACTAAATGGGTAGAATGTCTCCCGACCCCAAATTGCAAGGCAGAAACAGCAGCTGCCCTGATGATCAATCATATCTTCTCACGCTTTGCACTACCCCAAAGGATTGAGTCAGACCGAGGTACTCACTTCACCAGCGAAGTGATGACAAAGATGTGGGAGATACTTGGGGTGAAAAGGAAACTACACATTGCATACCTACTGTCCTCTAGTGGGGGAGTTAAGAGGTGCAATAAAACCATTGTGAGCATACTAAAAATGTTTGTGGCAGACTCTAGGCCAAGTTGGGATATTCGATTACCACTTGTCCTGATGGCCATCAGATCTACACCTTCTTCTGCAACTAAAATGTCTCCATTTGAGCTGATGACTGGACGAAGGATGGTGCTACCCCAGCATCTGCTCTATAGAACACAAGAGCAGACACTAATAAATGCCTCCACAACTCATGAGTACATTGAGAATCTGAGAAAACATCTTCAACATGCGTTTGCGTATGCTCAGCAGATCCTAGAAAGATCTGAAGACAGCATGAAAACCCACTATGATCTAAAGACAACCAAAAAGGAATACTAAGTAGGAGACAGAGTCTACTTGTACAATTTCCAAAGGATCCAAACCAAAGAGCGAAAATGTTGCCTAGCTGGCGGGGACCTTTTGAAATTGTGGACAAAATCTCAACAGTCGCCTACAGAATCCACATCCCCAAGGGCGACTTGAAAGGAGAGAGGTGGTTCCACATCAATCAGTTAAAGAGTTGCCACACCAGGCACACTTTGTAGAAAATAGAGGAGTCTACAGAAAGCCCAAAGGGGGATATATCTGAAACATAGGAATATTTCAAATTGTCACTGAATGCATTCGTATATCCCATGGCTGTCATCCTGATTGGAGGACAGATAGTGGGAAAATTGTCATAAACGGCTTGTGTTCTATTTTACAGATTTGCACTGATTATACCATTATAACTAGGGAGGAGAAATCCAAGGAAATCTGCAGTGTCGCTCCACACTAAAAAAGAAAACCTGAGAGAAGGCTGGGGGTATCGTGCCACATTTCAACCAGAGGCAGCGAGGAGAGCGTGTCCCATCATTTGGTGATGGAAGAATGACTCATACCCGACTGAACCTGCTTTTTCAAGAAAAGAATAAAATCCTACTTGCCTGACTCCCCCACGACTGGAAGTACCTACGAAGTCTGGGGGTGGGTCTGTGGGATATTTTGACGCACACAGCTGTGCTATGCTACATCACTTTGCTGCATTGGTGCAAGAAACAGTACAAAATGGCCGCGCTGACTCTGGTGCATGCCAAGATCTATAAACAGCATTATTGTAACAACAGGAAAATGGTTGTGTTACCCTGCCACACACATTTCAGGTGGGGTGGAACACAGTACTCACTGCAGGAATATGCCAGTGTGCTCTGCAACATTAAACATAGAGTGAAGTGAAAGAGGCAGCATTAGTTTGCTGAAAACCCAAAATGCCTCTTTAAAATGACATCTTTTCAACCTTAAAAGTGCTGCATGGTGCTAATGTCATCAATTTCTCATGAACCACTGTGATTAAAAAGGCCCTGCAATGCCCAGGATCATTCATACTGTCTATGAGGAACCGGACCTCATTTGAATGACAGCTCCTGTCACATGTATCCTTGAAAAATCATTCAAGGGCTTTGTTTTCATTTTACACGGGAAACACGTCTATTTTCTTTGCAATAGTATCAAGAATCAGCTGTCCAGACAAAGACTCTAAATAGATGCCTGTAACTGTATCCATGCTGCAAAACAATTCCAGCACTCAAGAAAAGAACTATGGCTGCAGAACGTATATTTGCTGGAGATGAAAACCGAATTTAAGAAATAGTAAAATGTGCTTTTTCCTGACTGAGGGGGGGGAAATCACCTATTTTAAAGTATATTGTTGTGTAAAGGCTTGATTATTTAGAAATGTAAAAGTATTTGTTACTGAAAGAAATACAGTTATAAACTGTTTTAATTCTATAGGTTTAAAGTTAAGATTTAAAAGGGGAAAATCAAAGTTAAAACCCAGGCTGAGTTGTCAAACTATATGCAACAAAAAAAAACTTGCTCTGCCAGTTGCTAGCCCTGAGAAAACAGTGACACCTCATAAACTTCTGGCACAGAAAAGGCTAATGTCATCCCAAGTTGTCATCAGACATTTCGTCTTTGCCGCAGGCTAGGACAATACCAGACTGAGACGCTCACCTTCCAAGTGTGAGGGACAGTAAACTTCAGTCAAAAGAGAGGCCCCTCATCCTGCTTCAAAGGAATTGACATTTGCTTGCAGTTGGGGAAAAGAAAAAAAAAACTGATTAAGTGACAATACACTTCCTGTTGGTTTTAAAAAGCCTATTTTGTAACTGAACTTTAAAGACATTGAACTTTGCAGCAAGAATGAGGAAAAATATGAAACGTTTGCAGTTTTAAATCTAATTTTATGCTCTTTCTGTGAACACTTGATAGAAGTCATTACTGCATAAGGAACAGACGTTGTAAAGAATGACAGATTGTGGGGAAAGTATTGATATTGCAAACATAACATTTTGTACACACATTACAGGGGTAAATGTGCAAATGTGCACAAAGTTGGGACATTTTAGGCCACATCTTTCATGGTTAAAACTGCCAGTAGCTAGGGGAGGTTTCTAGTCACTGTAAAAATCATCCCATAAACATGACATCCTTTTCTGTGATCCAATCAATGAAGAGCATGGCGGAAACTATGCTCCTGCCCAATCATAGCATTATGGGTGTGGGTAGTAAGCCTGCCCCTGCCATATACTTTAGTGATGTCATTTGGCATGATAAATAAGGGTACGTGACAGCACACAGACAGACACTGATTCCTGACTTTCTTCCTGATTTCCTGTGTGGCGTCCTGTTCCTGATTTCTTCACCCTGCTTGATCCTGACTCCAGGTTTCATTGCAAAGCCAAGGCCCATGTATTGCTGAACGCCATTTCAGCTAGGCCTCAAATTTTCAAAAATCCCAAAAACCCAAGGGAAGCATCCTGATCCAGTCTAGGTTGCTACTACTGGATGCATGCCTGCAAACTCGCCATCCCACTGATCTCCAGTCTCCAGTAACCAAAAAGGCCAGTCCAGTGCAGTCCAGTGACCAGAACAGCCTAGATGATCCTGTCCCGCCAGAGCTGCCCAGCTGTCCTTGGTTAGACGTGATCCTTGTGATCCTTGTGATGACCAGAACCCTTGACGGTCCAAAATCCTAAATTAAAGTGGACTGTAAGTATTAATAGGGACCATAGAAAATCATAGCATACCTTGCATTGTCCTACCTCTAAACCATCCTAGCCTTACCTTAATAACTTGTTACCTTGACAGAATCCTTATTGCTATCCTGTCTTTGATTTATCTTGCTAAGTGCTGTTTCTTTAGTCATTTTTCTCTTGTGTAAATCCTAAACTATCAATTCTCTTTCGAGTGGTCGGTCTGGTTCCGCCAGAGTGGGTGCTGGGGATCTGGGGTTGAAGTGATGAATCGACTCCAGAGCTTACTGTATATCTCTTTGGTATTCTAGCCTGCCTGCTCTAGTCTAGAGTAAAACTATAGTAAATATTTTCTTGTCCAAACTGAGTTTATTTTCTGTTTTCACTACCCGATTTTTCTAAATACGCATCTCATTGTAACGCTTACCTGACTCTGCGGGGACACCACTCCCTATAATATAACTTTCTTCTCAGAGTGTGTTGTTCTAACCCTTTATTTTTTCCGGACTCTCAAGCTTCAATAGACTAGGAATCTATGAGTAAACCCAGGAATACAGATAAATGTAACTTTCCCAAGGTAACTTGGCACTAACTACTCTCCTTATCTATCTCCCCCTTCAAATCTCACTACTCTTACCTTTGATTGGTATATGGTGGGCTATCCATCCTGCTTATGCGCAGGGGCGCTAGTCCTGAAGATGGAAGGAGTGGCAACTAGGGTCTTACTGTAGAAGGGTGATTGGAGGGAAGGCAATAAGGCACAGGAATGGAATCAATAAGCCACTGTATAATAACCACCAACCAACTATCACACTGGAATGACTCCTAAACCCTCGGACTGGATTGAAACGGGACCCTGAGGTGAGGTGCACGCATGACAATAAAACCTGAGGAGAACTGAAAAAGGGAGCTCAATTTTAGAATGCCACTGAATTTCCTAATGACGTTTTCCAAAAAATAACATTGACTAAAAATGAAATGGAGAGAATTAGTTAACAATTGAGTATTCAATGAAGTGTCACAGGTCAAAGGTATTTCACAAAGAAGACATAGTGACAGGGCATCTAAGGCAAGAGCCTGCATGTCACAATTGACAGACTCCTCATACGCGTTCGAGTGCCGGAGCCCCGACACTCGACACCTGACTGGAACTGATAGTAAGTTCAAGGCATTACGCGCACAATCCACCACAATAAAGATACACAAAACTATACTGGCGGAAAGCGCAAGCACAGAAAAGCGTTGCCGCTAACTTACTTCAAATTAGAAGAATTCGCCCAAACGTGTAACAGAAAACTAAAGGCAAGTATGGCAAGGGGCAAGGTAAGGAATGCTATGAATTGAATAACGGAAGCAGTGGACCAGGAACTATAAACCATGAAGAAAGGACGGGGTTCTGAGGTGAATCTTGACAGGATCCGTGGTAAGCATCCTTTGCAAACAAACAGACGCGAAGCGTGGATGTAAAGGGGGAGGGGCTTAAATACTGAAGGCATGACAACAACTAGGCTGCACAGCCCAATACCAGGAATTTCACTGGGGCCATGTTTGAAGGATGAGGAAGTGTTAAAACTACATAGCCAAGGTCCTACTTTCCCTGAGCGCAGGATCTATATGCAGTTAGCCAAGACACTTTAGTAGACCCGGTGAGGGGAAACCCAGTGGTCATGACACTCATTCACCCTTGCATATTTCCATCATTGTAATAGCTAGAGACTTCATTTCAACTCTGGATTATACCTAAGACATATAGCTACATCCCGTCCCAAAAACCGCAATCTTTCTTAAAAATCGTTTGGTTAATTTTAGGCGGGAATCCACAATTTTGCAAAGTTTTACATGTGTGATGTTTATTCTAAATGATTTTCAACCTTCCATTCAGATTCAAAGTGTTTACATTTGCTCAAACTATAGCTCATGATTGTTAGTATCTTTCCAATGCTGCTCCCATAGAGATTGGTATTGATGTAAGGATTTCTGCACACATTCATTGTTTTACCCAGCCATTTCCAAATATCATTTTAAAGTGTAAAATTTCATATCTGTTTTTCACTCATGTTTGGGGAGGGAAGGTTGGATTCAAATTCTATTTTCTATTCCTTGTTCCTGATTACCTGCTGCTTCCTTAAATATATTTAGATTTTAGAATTATTTGTGTGTGGGTTGAGGAATATTTCAGGGGGAAATCATAATGTAAAATGCTATCTTCCCCGATAAGCCAGAAGTGTTCTTTTCTATGATGTTTTCCTTCTGTGTTGCTAAAGAGTGAATTTAAGTGCATTACATACCTTCCTATCTGTTATTGTCACCACATTGGTGATTGTTGCTCCCTATTAAAAATCTATGTTTGATTTGAATGTTAAGTAAATAAATACATATTACCTTTACCAACCAGCCTGATTCCTGGTCCATCGTGACCTTGGGTATATGAGAAGGGGTGTGATATGAGTGGTATGTCACTCAGAATATTGAACCTATAGATATAATATAATAAGCATTTCAGCAGTGCTCTGCATACTAGGCTGAGACCAGGTTTTATCGTCTGATTGAAATACTTAACAAAACTTTCACCTACTTTGTGGGAACAACAGAATTTAGATGTCCATAATTCCATCCAGGATAATACTAAAGAGTATTATAAATATGGTGTTCTCGTGAATGGCCAGGATACTCCTGCCATCAGAGACACTGGAGCCAGCATAACTGTGGTTGATGAACCATTTTTCAAGGTAGAGGATGTTGCTTAGGCACCAAAACTCCTACCAAAGTTAGCTGGAGGCCCTGTGCAAATGCTTCCGCAGTTACCAGCTCTCATCCAATGCAATGACATGACTGTCAAGATACCTGTTAGTGTGCAGAGTGAAGTGCCTGGGAGGGTCCTGTTGGGTAATGACCTGAAAACTCTTGGAGTTGTGTCCAGGGATGTCATTTAGGGGTCACCAGAGGTCGCAACTGTGACCTCTGAGATCTCACTTGCGACCTCTGAGGTCTCCCTTGCGACCTCTGGTAAAAAAAAAAAAGTAAAAAGAAAAACGTGTTTTTTTTTTGTAATGCAGCCTCCTGGCCTGTGGGCAGCACCATGTGGCTCTTTACTTCTGGGGAGACTGGCTTTCTTTTTTAGGCCCCTTAAAAAATATATAAGAACAGGAGTGTCACAAGTCTAACACTTTCAGCACTGCCCCTAAATAAGAAAGAATAGGAATAGAAAATGATGTATCTTTCTGGAATTCTATACAATAATTGCTAGACTCATTAAAGGTTTATTTCAGGCACACTTCAGGGGGTGAGTCACTGATTTAGTCTATTCTTAAACGCCTCAACTCAGCTTTTCATCCTTCTGAGGTTGATAAATGAGTACCAACACAGGTTGGGTGAAATTGGGTGTATATATTTTTTTATATAAAGCGCTTAAGCGTAAGTGCTATATGATAACACATCATTATCATTTGGTCATGGACGTCTGCTTGCATTCACAGTAATTTGGTAATGTGGGCCTATTCACACTGATCTTAATGATACATATGGCGATCCATTCTTGTATGAAATGTACATCACATTATGGTGATATCTAAAACCATATTTTTCATAGTGTACAATGCTATGTGATGCCACTCCTTGTTTTGTCAAGGGCTGAAAGGTCGTTTTCCATAGCATTCCACGATATCACTTCGGGGTGGGTCAAATGACATAATTTCTGGTGATGTCATCAGGGGGTCAAGGGTCATGTGATGTCATTTCTGCTACCTCTGGCATTTTGGTGAAATGACGTCCGTGGTTGTGTCTAGTACCCCCAGGCCTCCCAGTAAAAGGAAACATGAGCTCACTAGGCCTGCAAGGGAGAGAACCTTGGGAGGCTCCCCAGGGCAATTGATAGAGGAAACTATCACCCTCAGTCCACAGGACTTACTAACTACTCTTTCAAAAAAGAAAGAGGCAAAGGTGAAACCTAAGATCCCCCAGAAGAAAGCAGATAGCACCCCTGTGCTACCAACAAGGACATCCCCAAGATTGTCCAAAGTAACACCTGTGACTCCTCCCCCAGCTGAGGCTGAGTGTGAGGTACAACCCTGTGTGGTTGATCCATCTACTGAAGAATCAGATCTGGAAGAGGACCTTACTCTAGTTGGAGAGGTGGATCCGGCTGACACTGACCATCCTGAGCTGCAGTCTTTACTGGCAGAAGGTGGACCCAACAGGGCAGACTTCAGCAGAGGACAAAGAGAGTGTCCTACTCTTGAAGGTACTCTTCGCCTACACGCAACTTCTCAGATCGATGGGCAAAAGCCTGGGAAGCACAGGTTGCATTGGGAAGATGGCCTCTTCTACAGTGAACCGAATGAGTCCATCCCTGGGGACTGCAAAAGACTTGTAGTGCCCATAGAAAACAAACCCCAGTTCCTACAGTTGGCCCATGAGATACCTTTGGTTGGCCACTTTAGTTTCAAAAAGACCAAGGAAAGGCTCTCTTTATACTTCTACTGGCTTAAGATGGGTACAGAAGTTGACACCTTCTGTAGGAGGTGTCACACTTGCCAAACCTCTAGCAAGAGTGGAGCCAAGAATGTGTCAACGTTGGTGCCTCTCCCAGTGGTGGGTGTTCCTTTTGAGAGAGTGAGAATCAACATTTTTGGTTCCCTTGAGCCTCCCACATCTTCAGGAAACAGGTTTATCCTGGTTGTAGTAGACCATGCTGCTAGATAACCTGAGGCGATACCTATGAGAACTGTTATGGCCCAGGCTGTGGCTAAGGCTCTACTTGGTATTTTTACCAGAGTAGGGTTTCCTAAGGAAGTGATATCCAACAGGGGGTCCAATTTTATGTCCCACTACATGCAAGCCATGCGGAAAAACTGTGGTGTCACTTACAAGTTCTCTACAGCCTACCATCCACAAACCACTGGACTGGTTGAAAGGTTTAATCATACTATGAAGAGCATGATAGGTGCTTTAGAAGAACCCCTTAAGAGAAAGTGGGACCTTCTAATGCCATGCCTTCTCTTTGCTTATAGAGAGGTCCCTCAGAAGGGAGTTGGATATGGTCCCTTTGAGCTTCTTTATGGCCATCCAGTCAGAGGTCCTTTGGCCGTGATTAAGGAGGGGTTGGAGAGAGCTCCTTCCCCCAAGCCAGTCAGAGTGACTGACTATGTGATAAGTCTCCGGAGGAGAATGTCACACATGATGGAAGAAGCAGAAGCTAGTGATAACTTGAAAGCAGGTCAGGCTCTGGTCAAACATTGGCATGACCAGAAGGACAACATGGTTGAGTTTGCTCAAGACCAGCTTGTGCTAGTTATGGTGGAAAGAAAGCAGAGGTCCTTGCAGGACAAGTGGAAAGGAGCCCACAATGTGGTGGTAAAACCTGGAAAGGTGAAATATCTGGTGAATTTAGGCAGACCTATGGAGGCTCCCAGAGTATTTCCCACCAACTGTTTGAATGCCTATTTCTCAAGACCAGAGTTTTGAGCTTTGCTTCTAGCTTCAGCTCAAGAGTGTTACAGACAGATTCGTGTTTACGCATTTGTGAGCCTTGTGTGCGTGCGTGTGTGACTGCATGAGGCTGCCCGAGGCATCCGCCGATGACAACATTGGCGACGAGGACAGCTGCTCGTGGGAGGATCACGTTAGTTTGCACACGCGAACGTAGTGTCATTGATCCTTCAACCGATGCCGCCGAATCCGATGCTGAGGAAGGCGGCCATTTTGAAATTTGCTTGTGGTGCAGTTGCGGCCTGCGAGGGTGCTCGTGCACTGTCCACGGGTCATTCACCGAACAATTTGTGGAACTTTTCGTGGTTCTCTGAGCTGGGGAGCCACGATTTTGGCCAGAGAGGCCCATTTCTTCAAGTTGAAGATGAGGAGTCGGCAATTCAAATCCAAAGTCCCAGCTCCAGTGGGTCACTGAAAAAGGAACCTGCATACCACACAGGCAAAGCACACAGGTCAGTGATTAACAGGAAAGGGCCACTCCAGAAGAACATGTTTGCGGCCTCAGTTGCATACATGAGGGGCCTCTACGACCTGCGACGATGAGTGACACGGATGGGGAGACTGTGGCACCTGCTAGAATGCCACGTCGGCAGCATGGCTCTCTGGCACCCATGCCAGAGTTCGACACCTCAGGCCCACCCTCCAAGTTGGGGCCCAAGTGGCTCATATGGATTAAGAAGCTAGACGTGTTCTTCAGAGCGACAGTGGAAGATGATGCCGATGCCAAAGTTGCTACGCTTCTGTACTCAGCAGGAACTGAGATGCTACACATCTATGAATCCCTAAACGTTCAAGTGGTAACATATGCCACCATCAAGACTGCCCTTTGTAATCATTCAATTCCGCTGTCGATTGTGGACTTCGATAGTTTTGTGAAGTGTGGGGAAAAACAACACGACGATGAGTCCCTGGACCAGTTCTGCGCACGACTGCATCAACTCTCGAGCACATGTAGGTGGGAAAATGAGGAGGTGATGATCAGACATCAGCTGATACAAGGATGCAGCTCGAGCAAGTTACATAGGCAGATCCTGCGGGAACCGGGAATGACCTTAGTCCAAATCCGAGACAATGGCAGGATATATGAACTGGCAGAAAGCAGGGGGGCAAAAATGGACGCAGCAGTACGCCCCAGCAAAGGAGAGGAGGCGTTCGCTCTAGGGAAGCCTTCCATGTCAAAGTCCTGATGGAGCCAAAGGCGCCAGGATACAACGCCCGCCCATGGGTCCCCAGCTGTATGCCAGTATTGCAGGTATGATCTACGTCACGCCGTGGACTGCCCCGCGAAATCAAGGGTATGTGGGAGGTGCAACACACCGGGCCACTACGCGAAAATGTGTCAAGCGGCAGCTCCAGTGACGATGAAAGAGGTCCTGCAAGAGCGAGTGGGAGTAATTTCAGGAGCCGAGCATTGCCACAGTATAACAAGAGACACAGAGACTCAATATCGCTGAGGAAGAAGAAGACGAGGAAGATATTTTCTTCATATCTAACATCGCCACGGGGCCAAGAAAAGGAGGCAGCCCACCTGTGTTGTGGACATCAAGGGCACACCAACACCGGTCCTCATTGACACAGGTGCATCGGTGTGTGTTCTGGCCACGGAGCACCACAAGGCAATCCCGGGCCCACCGCTGCTAGACCAATCCAAAGCCAAAATGTACATGTTTGGAGGAGACACACCTCTGCCGATACAAGGAGTATTCGTTGCACCGGTTACCCACAGACCCAATGCAATCAAAGCGCATTTTTACATAACAGACGTCAGCCCCCATTCTCTCCTGAGCTAAGCAGCGTCAGAGGCCCTTAACATCGTCCATTTTACATTGGAAGTATATCAGGTGGACATCAAACAGCTTCTGAGCAGGTTTGAGAACATTTTCAAAGGGGTAGGCAAGCTGAAAGCTGCACCACTTCGCCTGCATATCGACAAAACCATAAGACCTACTGTGTTGAAGCATAGGAGGATTCCCTTTCACCTCAGACCCCAAGTGGAAAAGGAACTGCAGAGTCTAATCGAGATGGACATCATCGAGAAAGTGGAAGGGCCCACACCATTGTAGTAGTGCCTAAACCCAAGCAACCAGGTGCTGTCCGCATTTGCGTGGACATTCGGTTACCTAATGCGGCAATAAAAAGGGAGCACCACATCAACCCTAAGCTAGACGCCATAGTCAGTGAACTGCAAGTGGCCAAGGTCTTTTCCTAGTTAGACCTACGTTCTGGGTACCATTAGCTTGAGCTTCACTCAGAATCAAAGTACATACCAACCTTCACCATCAACAAGGGGCTATATCAATTAAAGCGTCTAAGTTTTAGCATGTCCCCTGCAGCGGAGGTCTTTCAGAACACGATCAGGGGTGTGCTGGCTGGCTTACGTGGGGTCAGCAACATGAGTGACGACATTTTGGTGTTCGCGTCATCGGAAATGGAACACATGAAGTGACTGGAACTGACGCTGCAGAGGTTGAACGATCTTGGTTTGACACTACACCGCAGCAAGTGCGAGTTCTTCAGGGATTGCATAGAATTTTTCAGATTCATCTTTCACGCAAGGGGGATCTCGCCTGATCCAGAAAAGGTTTGCGACATTCGCGAGGCCGCGGCACCAGATTCGCCAGCAGAAGTGCGTAGCTTCCTTGGAATGGTGAACTACTGCTGCTGTTTCATAAAAGGACTTGCGTCACTCTTGGAACCCTCCGAGCTCTGACAAAGAATGAGGCATCATGATGTGAGACAAAAAGGAACAAGAGGCGTTCCAAGACATTAAGATGGCGCTGTCTGATCAGGACAGCATGGCATACTTTGATCCCACGGTTGAGTCCGAGATCGTGGTAGATGCCATCCCAGTGGGGTTGGGTGCCGTACTGATGCAGGCAGGCACGCAAGGAAACATGCGCCCAATCATGTACGTGAGCAAGGTGCTGTCAGAGACAGAAAGGAGTTATTCACAAATCGAGCGTGAAGCGCTTGCAATTCTGTGGGGCTGCCGGCACTTCCGCCTCTACATCCTTGGGAAGCCGCTGGTCGTAGTCACTGACCACAAACCCCTTATTCCCATCATGGCTGGGGCGTTGTCGATAGCTCCTCCACGCATTGAACACTGCATGCTGTCACTCATAGAATATGGGGTGAAACTCCTGTACAGGCACGGAACAAACAACCCCGCTGACTACCTGTCCCGCCACCCTAATAGTAAATGGGATCAAGACCAAGGGGAGATTGTGACATGCCAGTAAATCATACACAACATCGTGGAAGCAGCCATGCCCGTGGCACTGTCAAGAAAAGCCATCACAAGGGCCTCCAACAATCATGAAATCTTCAGAGTGATCCAGGCAGCCATCCAGAGTGGTGAGTGGAAGGAAGTCCTGAACAACAATGCCAGGGGGGAAGCGAGAGCGAAAAGGGATCTAAAGGCTCTGTGGAAAGTGAGGGATGAATTTTCGATATCAGAAGACGGCCTACTCCTGCGGGGCAGACAGATAGTCGTTCCCAGCACACTGGTATCCATAGTACTCGCACTCGCTCATACAGGCCATCAGGGGTCGTTGAAGACGAAGGCAAGCTGAGACCAAAGGTGTGGTCCCCCAACCTGGAAGACCGGGTGGAGGGAAACGTGCGGAGATGCTTACCGTGCCAAGCACCACCCATCAAATCTATGGACAGAAGTGAACTCCCCTGGGGGACACCACATGCGGACTTTGGCTCAACAGGCAGAGAGATGTAATTCCTGCCTGTCGTGGACCAGTGGTCAAGGTACCCCGAAGTAGAGCTGGTAGACTCCACAGTGTGCGATCACACCATTCTGGCCCTCGAGAAAATGTTTGCCACTCACGGGTTCCCGACTATCCTGTGCTCAGACAACGGGCCCCCGTTCATGGGGAGTCAGTTTGCGAAGTACATGGAGGAGAGCGGGATACAACACAGGAAGATAACACTCCTATGGCCCAGGGTGAACAGGGAGGCGGAGTGATTTATGAGGAGATTGAACAAAATCTTTCGGATCTCGGCGAATGGAGGGGGAGATCTGAGAACAAACCTGTTTGAGTTCTTGCGATTATATAGAACCACTCCCCACCAGTCGACGTGAGTTTCTCCGGCTGAAGCCCTGTTTGGAAGCTGCCCCAGAGGGCTCCTTCCTGAACTGGAAGGACCAGAGCCAGGCGTGATCAATGACACCTGGATCCGGCAGGAAAGAGTGACCAGGAACGAGAAGGAGAGCGAGAGAAGAAGCCTACAGGAAAAAGAGGTGACGGTGGGTGACACTGTGCTGGTCAGGAACGGTCACCCGGAAGGGAAACTGTCGCTCACGTATGAGCCCCAACCCTGGACAGTGACTCATGTCAAAGGGTCGATGATAACAGCGGCAAATGAAAGGGGAAAAGTAACACGAAATAAATCACTTTTCAAGAAAGTAGACTTGAGTCCTGCTGAAGGGTCACTGGAAGAGAATTTGTAGCCAAAAGCACAAGGAGGCATCCCTGAGGCCGACGGAGAAAGGGAGCTTGCGACGTATGATGTCGCACCACTGCCAACCTCTGGGAGCAGCAGTCGATACCCGACAAGATTCAAAGACTACAAAGACTACATCATGGACTCAGGGGACTGAGTCGGTAGCACACTGATTTACGTGACTCACATTGAGTCCTGTTTATGGTACATTAGGTTACATATTTCTGTTTAAAGAAAAGGAGGGATGTTACGGACAGATTTGTGTTTACGCATGCGCAAGCCTCGTTTGGGCTCACGCATGCGCTGTTTAATAAAATGCGTCCCGAACGGCAGTTGCCTCCGGGACTTCAGCAGCACCAGCCGTGTCCACTGGTATTATTCAGTATGCATGTGTGTGACTGCATGAGGAGGCCGGAGGCATCCGCCAACGACAGCAAAGAGGAGGACGAGAGGGAACCTCTACCTGACCTACTTAGAGGCCAGCCTTTAGATGAGAAAATAGAAAGAATTAATCTCTCTTCTAATCTGACATCAGAACAACAGGGGGAGTGCACACTTCTGTTAAATCAGTTTGCCTCCCTGTTTTCACTATCAACAGGATTGACCCCTTGGGGCCAGCATGAGATTCTCACTGGTGACTGTCTAGAGGTTACAGAATGTCAGACCATGTATGTACCCACATAAAAGAGGAGGTCAACAAGATGCTTGATCTTGGGGTTATAGAGCCATCTACAAGTCCATGGTCTAGTCCAGTTGTTCTTTTACCAAATGCAGTATCCAAGGAGTTGAGATTCTGCGGGGACTATAGAGCTCTAAATGCAGTCACAAAGACTGACGCCAATCCTTTACCAAGGACAGATGAACTGGTGGATGAATTTGGTGCAGCCAAGTACCTCTGTACATTTGATTTTACGTCAGGCTATTGACAATTAGCCCTGACAGACCATGCCAAGGAGAAAACTGTATTTTCGACCCCAGGAGGCCTCTACCAGTTTAAGGTTGTACCTTTTGGATTAAAGAATACACCTGCTACATTCTGAAGGATGGTTAATCAAGTCCTGAATGGGATGGAGGACTTCTGCATGACATACTTGGATGACATTGCAGTGTTCAGCCCTACTTGGAAAGAACTTGTTGACCCCTTAGGATATGTATTGCAGGCTCTTGAGGAGGCCCATATGACCATAAAGGCAAGTAAATGGAAAATTGGTCAGAGCAAAGTGGTCTAAATTGGTCATGAGGTAGGAGGAGGTGAAATAAGGCCATTGCCTAGCAAAGTACAAGCTGTACAAAACTGGGCCACCCCTACTACTCAAACCCAGGTGAGAGCCTTACTAGGTCTCACTGGGTACTACAGGAACTTCATAGAGAACTATGGAACCATAGTTTCTCCCTTGAATGTAGTCTCCACTCCAAAATTCCCTAAAACGGTCAGATGAATGAGGAGTGCACTCAAGTCTTTGGAAACCCGAAGAAAGCCCTTTGTCAAGCTCCATTCCTAAGAGCTCCTGATTATCACCAGCCCCTCATTGTCCAGACAGATGCCTCCAATACTGGTATAGTTGCAGTCCTTAGTCAACTGGAGGAGAAAGTTAGGGAACACCCCATTTGCTTCATCAGCAGGAAGCTGAAGGAACCAGAAACAAGGTGGTCAACCACTGAGCATGAATGCTTTGCTATTGTGTGGTCTCTGAAGAGGTTTAGACCATGCTTGTATCGATCTACTTTTGTTTTTCAGACAGACCACCAACCCTTGAGATGGTTAATGCAAATGAAAGGGTAAAACCCAAAACTACTAAGATGGTCAATCTGCCTGCAAGGGTTTGATTTCACCATTGAGTACAGGTCAGCATGTCACCACCAAAATGCTGATGGTCTCTCTAGGATGTTTGTGACCGACTAGAGTGAAGAGATTCATCCAGGAGTAGATGAAATCATCCTGTCCCTTAGTCTGGGGGGGTCGAGTGTTAGGGAGAATTCTCCACAATGGCTCATTTCCCTTATCTGTTGATTCCCTCAGCAGCTTTGCTGGATTTCTGGGGTTTAATCTTTTTACCTGGTAAGAGAGTGAGCCTTTTTTCCCACTCTTACATGTGTTTTGCTGTGTGTTGTACATTTTATGCTAATGGGCTATGAAGTCTCACCCACCCCATAGGCATCAACATTTTACTTTGTGTCATACATCACCTTCAGTGCAGTGACACAGGGTTGTCTTTTCCGACTTCCCACTTTAAACTCCATTTTCTGGGACTGACTACTGTCTCCCAGAACATGTAAAGTTGCCATTGACTTTACCAGTCTTTTTAAATCTACAGATCCAGTACACGCTATCTTCCCATAGAGTACTGGAAGGGTTAATAGTTATCCCTTTTTGTCTGATTCTCATGGAACATTATTTCTTTCCCCATTCTCTAAGGTTTGGCTGGTGGCAGTGGTATCTACCATTTTTATTCTACCACAAGCTATTAAAATAGCCTCAGTACCGTTAGAGTCTATTGTGGTAGCCTCAAACTCTAACCCGCTGGACTCTTTTTATTTTCGTTTGGTTCCTGTAGGGTTTATTCACCATTTCTTTTTTGTAGAGGTTTTTCTCGCGTTTTACTCTGCACGCCAAACCAGGTTTGGTCCCTTTGTTCTATGTCCTTTGGCGGGCTTCTGCACAGAAGCCCTCCTTATGCGCATGAGTGTGTGAGTGGGCAGGAAGTGAGGGAGGGGTTTTATACCCCCTGCACAGGGTCTCCTTGGAGATCCAAGTCTCACTCTAGTTTGATTGGCTAGGTGACTGTCCTGTCAGGACATCCACACTGCTGTGTGATTAACAGCCAGGCTGTGTGAATGGGAGATTTGGTGCATAAAAAGCCAGTCTCTGGGACTTGAAGGCATAGTCACCACTGGATCGAGAGAACCGAAGAGAGGCTGAAGGACGACGACTGCTGCAACTACTGGACATCCTGGTGAAGCCTTGCTACAGGGTCAAATCACCCAAAACCTTGACGACAGAGAAGATCTGCAAGGAATCTTCTTCCCTTGAGCTTGGTCGGACCAACCAGCTCGCCAAACACCAAACGCCAGCCTCGCTCTCGTGGTTGAATTTGCTGTGCATCGCTGCAGTGAACCGGATAGCCAGGAGGAACGGAACCTGTTTGGGTTTTAAGGAGTGGACCTTTTATTTGATGTTTTGCTCTGCTGCTGGCTTCTTCCCTGGGCAGTGCAGGACCCTCCAGACGTCCTCCTTCTTGTCTCCATGACAGTTGCTTCAGGAACCGTGAGCCTGTAGGAACTGCCAGGAACAACTGCCTCAGCTGCAGCATTCTTCTCCATTTAAGGTTCTGTGCAAATCCGGTCGTTCTTTCTGTCTGACCGCGGTGAAAGTGCTTGAAATCTTTCGCCTCTCTGAAGGCTTGTCCTTCCCTTCTCCTTAGAATAACTTTTCTTCTGACCAACTTCGTTTTGAACTCTTGGCAAAGACTTAACCGCAAACTACTCTGAACTGTGTGATCCTCTGCAAAGACTCTGAACCATTAACATTAGTCCAGGCCTCTTGACTTGAATCCTCGTTGTAGTAGCCTTTTCTAGATTGCCCTACCTATCACTTGTTGGTGTTGTTGATTTTGGATAACCTTGTCTTTTTCTCCTTTTAAATTACTGGAGTGCCATTTTGCTCACACATCTTTTGAGCTTAACTTGTCCAGAATTGATTGGGTGTTGTGTAGTGTATTAAGATTGTGATTTTCTCCTGCTGTACGATAGTGAACTGTTTTATAACTGATGGTGTAAATAAATGTATATTCTTTTACTCAGAAACCTTGAATCAGTGTTTGCTTGAATCATAGTAATTGCTGTCCTTTGTGTAACTTCTGATACTGCTAATTTGCTCTTGAGATAAGTCTGGCTGCTCAGCCATCGCTACTACTTTACTGTATAGTACAGGCTTGTACCAAAGGTGAAATTGTACTTACACTTGTAGTCGTAATTGTGTGTGGTGTTCCCAAAGGGTACTGCATATGATTCTGCCTAACACTTACCTCCATTTTTACCAAAACTCAGATCTGAGTTTGTAAGTAATAATGATGGAAAAACCTCCAGCGCCCGGCTAGAGTTTTTTTCCTTCACGTTATTTCCGAAAAAGGAAGGAATTATTACTGGTAACATGATAATTCCTCTGAAACCCCAATGGACTTCATAATGGGCAATACGACTGCCATTCCACCATTTGTAATGGGGCGGATTTACCGCCCAAATGAGTTTAGGTACGGCATTTGAGTATGTGGCTATTTCCATTGGAAATACTGCCATACTTGTGATGATGTGTCATTCGCATTTGTAGGCTGACCTAACATCGATGTTCAACCTTAAAAGCACTATGAAAGATGGGTATATTCTGCGTGTAAAAAAAATGTATTTATAAATAACCCAATGCGCAGTATTCTTGTGAAATGCTGATGGATTTCCGGGAAGCTGAACCCATTGATATCATTAGGCATGCCGACTAACGTGCTTCTCTTTCCGATGCACCCCTTGAAAAGGTTCAGCTCTCAGTACAAGCAATGCACTGAATATTAAGCTGTCAGTGAACTGGATTCCTGTTGAAACATTCATGTTTCCGTGCTAATGAAGCCTTCTCGGTACTTGCCCTCAGGTTCCCTTCGCTCTTTGTGAAAGGTCTGTGGCCATGGCCCAAGGTATAAGATGTATACTATTACCATGTCCTGAATGTAGCAGCAAACAAACGTGTGTTTTACAAAAGTGTATCCAGCACAATTGCTTGATAGTTTCAGGACATTGAGATGAGCTATAATATGGAAAAGCAGTCAACTCTTCCCAACGTATGAGAATCTACGAATTGGAGTATGCCAATTATTGAAATGTTGCCTATTTTGACAATTTTGCAGGATAGCTCCAGAAAGAACATCCTTAAATAATCCTCTTGCTTCCTCAGGAAAACTCTTTGAGCCTGATCAATAGAACGTTGCTTGCTGTAAAGGCACTTTGCACTGAAAAAGTGCACTCTGCACTGAAAAAGTGCACTTTGCAGCGCGCAAAGCTCATGTTGCCGATTCATGGATCAGACTTTGCATGGCTCCTTCCCTACCTTGAGTGATGATGAGCACTTTGCATGACGTACTGCGCAAAGAGTGAGAAGCCCCAAAGAAAAGAAACGAATAGAAGGCGGAACAAGCATATTCCATATTCCCTGCACAGAATGAGGAAGAAGGTGGAATAACGTGGACGTGTTGAGGGACACATAACGTGAAAAAATAACACGCCCAATGAACACACATAAACCTCGCAATCTCAAAGACACATGATACACGATGCAATGCACAACCCTCAAATGACACATATATAAGCATGCAATGCACACCATTTCAAAGTTGCACTTCCAGGATGAATCCAGCTGTAGTGGCAGCTATCGTACATGTTCATGGAAGAAGGAGGAGGAGGATGCTGAGGAACACGATTTTCCATCCTTGCACAATGCTTTTTGGGATGTTGGGTGATGAGGTGTATGCAAGGTACAGATTCCCTCCCCATTGTGACAAATCAACATCGGGGCACAAGTGGTCCAGTGATGAATATTGGTTTCTAAACCATCAATCAGCCCCACACCTCTAGTACACCAGAAGGGATCTGAACAGACTGGAAGCACAAGTAAATAATAAATCTCCTTCTCCTATTTTGGTCATGTGGACGGAACGGCGGGCTTATCTCCGCAAGGCGGTGGATCGTTGGTTAGTTGCAACACAGCGAAAATACAATTATTATCCAATGATAAAAGGGACTGTCCTGTCAAGGTTGTATACACATATCAACTTTACTATTATCACATCAGACAATTCTAGCACAATACAAAATACAACACACCCTTCAAAGGAACACAGAAGACAGTTTCACAAAGCAGTGGGGTGCACTCTGGGTATTGACGGGAGGGTAGTTGGTAAAACAATCTGTCTTAACTGTTGAAGGTTATTGGGTTTCAGCACCAATGGATCAAGGGGTTGTACATGTGACAAGGGGCCTTTGGAGAAGGGCCATGGGGGCAGAACCACAATATGCCTGGTGCATGAGATGATCTTGATACTCGACAGCGTTGAGTCGGTTCCAGGATGCTTTGCAGCTCCTGTGACAGAAATGGGAGACTGCTGGGGACATCAGGCGGCAAGCAATTCGGCAAGCGAGGCAGGACAGATGGCTCAGGGTGTCTCAGGGTCAGGTTCATAGTCAGGAATCGCTGTCTCTGGGCTGGTTGGCTGATCTGGAATGCTGTTTTAATGACCACAATGTGACATAAGTCAGTGGCACAAATTTCCTTAAAAGATGGATGTTGGTTGATGCTTGTTGTGGCAGTCTTCCTAGCTTCTTCTCAGGGCTTGTGTCGTCCTTTAAGGAGGATGGCCCAAAGCTGAGAAGAGTGTTTGAAGGCAGCAGCCTTGTCCTTTATTCAGAGACTCTCTGGCACTTCCCACCTAGGAAGCTTGCTGGCACAATCCAGCAGGAGACGCTGTGTGCTGGCTGGGTACCGGTTCTGAAGCTGCTGGATGGGTCCTCTGAGTCGGGTATCTCCCTCTGTTGTGTGGGAGATGTTTAGGGGAGGGATCTTGCTTGCCTCTTGGAAATCCTGGCCTTCTTTCACTGGCAGAAAATGTAAGGCAGAGTGTACCTTCAGCCAGGGCCCAAATTAGTCCTTCTTCTTACTCCTTTCATAGTCGTTGGATGATCTGCTAAGTGAGGGACTCAGCCCTCTTTTAAAGCCACATGGGCCTCAGTGTTTGGTGCAGGCTAAGCCTACCTTAAGGAACCAATCCTGGGTCCCCACCAACAATTTTCTGTTATGCATGAGGTTGTAACCAGAGTGCTTTGCAATAGGAAAGGTAAGGGGTGACAACATGTACTACTAAGTCCCTCCCATCTTCCTGTCTGCTGTGGATCAAAATAGCTCTCTGGTTAATTGAGCTCTCTGTGACTCTTGATCAATGCGCAGGTCTCCCTTGAATTTTGTTTTGAGATAAGACTTCTGTCTTCCTCAAATCACTTACTTCGTCCTTCTGAAAGAGTTTCCCCAGCAGGGGTTACCAACTGTAAATAGTTGTCGCAGATATGCAGTTCACTGCTCTTCATATAGAGGGGTGTAGGCTAGCTTCAAGTTGACACATTGCATATAAAAGAGGTATTAATGTCCTGCCCCCTCTGTCAGCTCTGCGTTCAGGCCTATCGCAAGCCTGTTTCAATTAGCTCTCATTAGTTTGCGCTGCCACCAGCAGAACTCTAGTCAATAGAGAGGGCAGATCCATGGGGCCTTTGATATTTTAATTAGGCTGGCCATGGCCGGAGGAAGGTGTTGCTTTCCCCCTACATGAAATGCTTTGATATACCTCTGGGTGTCACGTTCCATCTAAATGTGATAGCGAGGACTGTGCCTGAAGGCTGTGCCCCCAGGAGTACACTTGACTATGTTTTTGGTGGGCAGTGAACAGAGAAAAATATGTGCAGATTAGCCCCATCATTAATTTTAATTAAAAAAAAAACAAAGCCCAGGTGAACACACACTCCCCGTGAAGATGGTAGATTTCCTCACAGCCATGTCATACTAGACCTTGTCGGGGAGTGGGAGGAAGACCTTGCATCACCCACTACCTGCTCCCATGCACTCACACCCCTGGAGAAAGTGCTGACAGCCCTACGTTTTGTAGCTACGGCTCATTCCAGCACACCTCTGCCATTGTTGGGGGCATATCACAGACCACACAATCCTGATGCCTACACCAGGTATTGTGCTGCATTACATAATGTGTGTATAGGCACATATACATTCCAAGTACAATGCAGGCAAGTCAGATAGTGTGCCTGGAGTTTTATGGGAAAGCACTCTTTCCATGGGTACTTGGAGCCATTGATCGCATATGTGTTGCGCTACAGACTCCCCCCCCCCCAAGCGACCATTCACATGTACCACAACCGCAAGCATTGGCATTCAATCAATGTACAGGTCATCTGCGATGCAAAGTGAGTCATCATGCATATGAATGCCAATTTTCCTGAAAGCACATATGATTTATTTACTGCTGGTCACTACTATACCAGGCCCTGGCATCAGAAACCTTTGGCCATGCATGCCTCATCAGTGAGTATCAACTATCATGTACATGCAAGCAGTCACATGACACACAGAATAAGAGACCATGATAATCAATGCTAACAACTACCATATCCATATTTACAGTGGACAGTGCCCACTTGTTCTCACCATTCCTGCTCATACCACTCAGAAGTCCTGGCACCCCAGCTGAGGTAAAGTATACCGCATCACTAATAGCAACTAGTGGCATAGTGGAACGGATGTTCATGGTACTCAAGTAATGCTTCCGCTCCGTTGACCACTCTGGCGACATATTGCTGTATGGCCCACCAGTAGTATGCAAAATCAATGTGGCATCTTGTGTCCTGCACAACGTTGTCACAAGGTTTGGGATACCACTAGAGCTGCAGGAGGGATATCATCCACAGCCTCAGGCATTACCCATCCCCTTTGTAGGGCAAAGAGCCCAGGGACAAGATACACACAACCAGCTCATGTGAACATATTTCACATGATAGCAGCCCCTGTGGAGAACACAGAAAAGTGACATACCTGGTGCCCTTCAATGATGAATTGGAGCTAACCCACCTTGCCCATAACAAAACTCTGTAATCTGTGGTTGAGAGAGGCAAACTGTGTGTGTGTCCAAAGCCATCAAATCAAATGCGCAAACCAGTGACAGAGTCATAGCAAGTCGAAAAAAACCAGTATCCTTGTTGCTCACGCAAAAGCACACAGCATAATCAATGAAACATGTAATCACTTCCACATGCACACCACCAACAATTGTGCACTCAGACCTCCAACAACACACAGGAGAACACAAGTAGAACGGCACAGCATATAATGTAAGCAGGAACAAACACGTATGAGCATTGCTCTGGCCACCCTAGGTGTGTCTCACCCCAATAAACAGGTGGAGCGACTACTCCATCCCTATAAACAATACAGCTCATACAACACATTTACATATACATAGTCATACAGACTGAGAAAAATGCAAGTTCCCTTCAAGAACGATGATCATCTCACCTTTCCCTTGAGAGTCTGCTCCAGACGTCCGCAGTCATTGAGCAATTCACTACTCTATATGTTCAAACCAGCCTACACTGACGAGCAGTGGCATGCAGTCATTCCACAACCCTGTTTCCTTGCATAGCAGCAACCATCTCCCCAGCAACATTTCTCAAAAGAAAGGAAAACACAAGGTTAGAGCAGGTAACACATCCCTGCACCCAGTACCAGTGTACCCTAGCCAGCCTTCCATCTCCATGCAGCTGGACCTGCTCACCTCACGACCAACACACTGAAAAAACACCCCACACAGTAACAGCATCACCGCTCACAAAACCACCACTGTGTGCCCCCCGAATGCCATGCAACAACTGCAAGCAATGGCTCGCCAGCCTCCAATCTCCAAGTCACCATATGCACCCTTGCAGCTGGACCTACTCACCTCAGGCCAACAAACTGAAAAACACCCCACTCAGTGATACCGTGCCCAGTCCACAACACCACCTCTGTGTGCCCCCCTGAGTGTCATGCAACAACTGTAAACAATGACTCACCAGTATCCCATCTCCATGGCTTCCCCCACACCCATTCAGCTGGACCTGCCCCCCTCAGGCCAATGCACTGAAAAACATACCACACAGTGACAGCATCACCACCCACAACACCACTGTGTGCTTACCTGAGTGCCATGCAACAACTGCAAAAAATGACTAATCAGCCTCCCATCTCCATGTATCCATGCATCCATGCAGCTGGTCCTGCTCACCTCAAGCCAATGCACTGAAAATCAGCCCACACAGTGAACACATCCCTGCAACCAATATCACCATACCCTGTACTCCCCTGAGTGCTATGAAACAACCTGCACAAAGTACACAACTGCCCCCATCCACCGCATTTCACCATAAATCACATGCTCAACTTGCATAGACATGCAGTGCATGAAAGTAAACCAACTGGACAGCCCTAATGTGTACTGTATTGAACAAGGTTACTTGACAGCTATGGTCTACCCAGTGGCACCAACAAGTGGGTTATCACCCCAAGCCATCCCTGCCTTCGATGCCTTTGAGCTTTGACCTCCAGAGTGGGATAGGTCTGCTCTGCAGAAAACTGCAGCGTAATGTTGCTGGCACACTGCATCAGAGTCAGGTGCACAATGGATGGTTTAGCAGCACTGGATGGCCACGGCACTGACTGGGACACCTCTGGCCCATGCCATCTGTATAGGCCTGGGCATGGCCTGTCTAACCTTCTTTTCTGCTCACCTAGGCTTGTATTGCGGAATACAATAAGGACTGCCATCTGTGTGCCTTGGGTGTGCCCCTGTCCCCGCAAATCTACAATGTGTTTAGCAGATGCCTGCCCTGCCAAGGTACCTGCAGCTACTCCCTGAACCATAAACCCACCAGGCTTTTCACTCATGAGGCCCTGCATAGGGTGTTGTTCTGTGCCAGGCAGCCAGGGGCTGTGCCTGCTCATCTGGCTCATTGGAAGAGCTATCTTGTGCCCTGGCCTGATCACCATGATGACTCGGTGTGCCACCTCCTCCCCTGGGAACCTGCCTCGAATGTGGGTCAAACCTTTGTCTGGCCAGCAGAGGAATTGGGGCATACTGCTGGGGTCCCAGTCCCTCTCTGGAGTGAAATGCACAAATGCGTCCTAGACAGAGAACCACTGCCAAAACTCTGTGTCTGTGACTCGTGTGAGCCTAGATCACATACGGGTCGTCTGTGGCCCCTGCCCAGCGGGTGTTGCTCTCCCTTAGTCACATGGACCTTCCAGGCCAGGACCATTGGAATGCACTACACTACCAGATGGCTGGCCTCTTCTGGAAGTCCAGATGGCTAACAAGTGAACAAACTATTTCAATGTGTGTCTAGAAGGCTACAGGACACTCATGGTCACCTAGGGTACCGAATATACAAGGAAGCTTATTTACCTTCCTCGGGATTACTGTACGCAGTGGGTCATGGACCTGTCTGTGCGCCTGTTAGTTCTTGCTGTCCCACCTGTTCTTTGTGGTGAAAACACCATGCTGGTGGATGCTTCTAGCCTAACACTATTCATGTGGTGTTCCTTGAACAGAAGGACATGGGTCCCCTGAACAATGCTGTAGACTCGGTGTTCTGCATATGGCATTCCCTGCACACGCCACTGGATGTGTATGTAGTGCTGGGCTCTTCCCTCCCTATGTGCTGTTACTGAGGGAATCCTGACCAGTTACTCCATCCCTGCTTAGTGTGATGGCTGCATGCCACGTCTACATGATCTGAGGCATGGTACCTCTTGTTTTGTCAAGTGTGTGCTGTCCTGATCTGTAACAAACATCACCTGGAGAGTGCTTGCCTGAAGGATGTGGTTGCTAGGCCTGTGCCCCACACCTGTTCCATGATGACAGCTGTGGAACACCACAGACATCCCGATGTGGCACAGCCAACTACCCTTGGGAAGGGGAATATGTGTTTTGGGTTTCCATCCACCACCAGGTGCATGCTGTGGGCATGCCTCACCTGTCCCCATGAGGAGTAAAACTGTGAGGCCAGGAATCCCTGGAAACAAGTAACTGCACCCAGTCCATGGATTCAGTGATGGTGCTGATCTGGTTCTGAGCTTAGGGGGACAAAGGCAACAGGGACCCTGTGACAGGTACAGTTGCACACCTGGAAGTGCCCTGGGACAATTGATGTAAAAGTGAAACTCAGACCGGTTTAGCATCAGGAGGAACACAAATCTGCAAGGTGAGATTGAAGTGACAATGATCAATGTGATCACACATACAAATTGCACCTAACTGCATCTTTAATTGACGTGTGATCTGAGTGATCCACCAATTAGAGTCACAGACAACCTACATCCATCCAGATGTTGGCAAGAACCTGCTGGTGCATGAGAGGCTGAAGAGAGGCAGCAGCAGCCATCCTGCCCTCATGGCGAGATGGACCCATGCCCTTTTCAGCATCCACACTAAGGAGTCCAACAAGAACATTGTGTAACACAACAAACATGTTCCTGGTGCACTTACCTCTAAGTATGCTTGCTGGTCTCTGTGGCAGCAAGACGGCCATTCATATGGTGATGGTGGCCAGGGATGGGATAGGCATATGTGTTACTTGTGCAAGGCCACCAGTCCCATCACAAGATACTACAAGAACCAATAACAAGTTCAGCAACTGTAACATGTACTTGTGGACCTGGACTCACCATGGATGCTGTCACCAGACTTGCCCCCGAGGATTTCTTGTTAAAGGATGTGAACTGAACCCATTCTGTTCACAGGGAATCATGTGACATCGATTGAAGATACTACCTCCCCAAATTGGTATTGACCAATTAACATGACTGCTACCTTCCTTGGGTGTGGTGGCTGTTTGGCCGGCTCATTCACTTGAACTGAAACATGATTCACCCTTACCTGTGAGCACTGCGGTAAGCAAAGGAAGTGACTTGCCAGACATCACTATGCCATCGCGGGGAGTTGCAAACTGACCAAATGTAGCTGCAGTCACTGAAGCGGTCATGAAACGCCATATTTTTCTAGGTCTGATTAATGCACGCATCCCAGTAAGGTCAGCATCTGATAGCATGTATTAGCTGTACATCCACCACAGAAATTAACAAAATGGAGCCAGCCATCAAAGGGGACATCACTATCTCATTGAGACATTTGCACTGTCACTGTACTAGCCATGCGTATAAACACATATATGGCTCATACATTGAAACAAGCACATGCCACTGGCTGGATACTCACAGTAGTTGAACCTGCCTGTGCATAGCAATGTGGCTGCATTGCCACTACCTCAGGATGATCTGCACGCACTCAAGGACTTCTGTGGGACAGAAGCAAGAGAGCATTCAAAGCCCCAACACTTGAGGGTGGACAGGTCAACCACCCATACTCCAACAGGCCAGCCTGCACCGGGGGTGTTGGTGGAAGGGAAGATACTGCCTCAGGCACAAATGAAAGTGGGAGCGGTCATGCACGTGCCACAAACAGTGTGGTGACAGGGTGCGTTAGCACCACACTGAACAGTTGTTCTGAACTGCTGCACATAGATTTTGGGTGGCATCTAAATACTAAGCCACATTCTTTAAAATATGCAAGGAGCTGGCCAATCATGATGCAGTCTCTACCTTGACTGTCCCCTCCCAGGCCCTGTCTTCTCATTTCATTTCTAAAACCCAGGACATCCTGTCCACCCTCTTGCCCACTCCTCCTCCTCCCTCTACTCTCTCCTCTACATACGGCCACCGTGTGGCAAACTATCCTCTCTCTTTCTCTTCCTTTCCTCTGTTCTCCCCTGACAAAGCTTCTAGACAAGTCCGATCTATGAAAGTCTCGTCAAAACAGGTTCTTCCCTGTTCTTCCAAAACCATCCAGGACCACATTGACAGCCTTGCTCCTGCCCTAGCTGACTTCTGCAACCACTCTTTCACCAATGGAACCTACCCTTCCCCCCTGAAGCACTCTCTTGTGCACCCTCTTCTCAAGAAACCCTCAGCCGACCCCCTACCCGGCTAACTATCACCCTATCTCTATCACTCCTTTCCTGGGCAAATTCCTGGTAAAGCTGGCCATCTCCCAGCTTAATCTTCACAATGAATCTGTTACTTGTCTTCATGACCATCAGTCTGGCTACAGAGCAGCCAGAAGCACAGACACTGCTCCCCTGAATATCCGTGAAGACCTGCTCTACAACCTTCATTCTAATCCCCCTTCTGTCCTCATCTAACTCAATCTCTCTTCTGCCTTTGACACAGTTAACCATGCCATCCTGCTCAATCGTCTCTGTGATAACCTGGTTATCACTGATCAGACCCTGGCCTGGCTGACCTAATTCCTCTCTGATCGATCCTCCCAGGTCCAACCTGGGCCCTTCCTTTCCTCTATCTCACTCTCTACCTGTGTGTTCTCTGAGGGTCTAACCTCTCTCCCTGGCTGTTCAACCAATACATGGCATCTCTTGTTCACTGCATTGCCGCTCTCTGCTCCAACTTTTAGTGCTATGCGGATGACATTCAGCTCGTTTTCAGACACCCCTCTGCCACCTCTTTGCCTTCTCTCATCTCTGTCTGTCTGCTATCCATGAGTGGTGTGCCGCTAACGACCAGTAAGACGTAGATTATCCTTTCCTGTCACTCTCTGGCCAGCCTCACTTGGCCCTTTTCCTGCTCCCACCTGTGAGGCTAAGAACCTTGGGGTCATCTTCGACTCCACACTCTCCTATTCTCCTCACATCTCTGATGTCTCTAAGAAGTCAAACTTCCAAATGCACCTCTTCTCTCTAGATTGGACTACTGCAACAGCCTATTTCTAAATCTGCCTGCTTCTGCTCTCCGCCGCTGCAACTCATCCATAACAGGACTACGAGATTTGTCCTTGGCCTCAACCCCAGGGATCACATCTCTCCAGCTCTGCAATCTCTGCATTGGCTTCCAGTGGCTTCAAGGATTAAGTTCAAGACCCTCTGCATTGTCCACAAGGTCTTCTGCGGCTTGGGTCCTCAATACCTTCAACTCGCTCTTTGTAAATACGCTCCTACTCAAGCTCTTCTCTCCTCCACCTCCAACTACCTCAGGGTCAGTCGCTTCTCTAAGCAATGAGTTGGTAGTACATCGCTTTCTTTGAATGGGGCCTCCCTACCTCTCTGAAACTTTAGGAGAACCATCTCTCCATCCCAAAGCATCTCAAGACCTTCCTCTTTGCATGTGCCTTCTCTCCCCTGCTGATTTCCTGTCTGATACTGCACTGGGCACCTGGCTACCCTCTGATTTCGAGCCAAGGTCCCTGCCGGCTCAGTTACACTCCCACACTGCCTCCTGCCAACCCTTCCATTTCAGTCTGTATCTGTAACCCTAAAGTCTCCCTACTTGCACATGTGGACACCTGCTGCCTGCACTTACCCTTGCACCTGCCACCTGCTGGCCACACTTGTTGTTATTGTTTTGATCCCTGTACAGCACTGCCCCCTTCCCTTTTCCCTGGCACTTTTCAACTCCCGCTTAGCCTGCACTTGCGCAATCTCAATGTCACTTGGCCTAGTATGATTGTTTTCTCTGTCCTCCTTTTGTTCTCCTTTCCTTGCCTCGATGTGCCTTGAAACACTTCTGTATAGGCGCGTTACAAATGCCATATCATCATATCATATCATATCATGACTGGCTTGCGGCATCAAGCATACAACTGGGTGTGTAGAGGAGCAGGTGGACAATTTATCCTAGCTCCCGCCCCTTCACCAGTATCATACTGGAACAGCAGGAGAAGAGCTGTATGTTGGTCCCAAAGTGTTATCCTTATACCACATTAAATGTATAGGAGAAGACATGCACTCAGGCAACCATGCCACATACAGTAAGAATGGAAGGATGTCAGCAAGCACCATTGGACATCATGTAGTTCTGAGTGAAATCTGATGATGGTAGAGTGATGTCATGAAGAAAATATATCAGGACATACATAAATGATGTGAAAATACTTAAGAGTGATGATGTTGAGAGGCCACCAGGGGGCGCACAGGCAATGGCAGCCTGAACACGCCGCTCCCGCCGTAACTGGGCTACGCAGAGGGATTGAGCCCCCCCCGCGTTCCCCCCATGGGACATTCAAGGTCCGCGGAACCCGTGAACCTCGGGTGCCCCCCGGGGCGAAAGAGCGGCATCTGGGAACCCCCGAGAGCCCGAGAACGAGCTCTGCAGCCCGAAGGGAGGAGCCCCGGAGAGCCCCAGGCAGCGTTCCAACCATCGTAGGAGGAAGTGGCGCGCGCTGGCGGCCTGGATTAGTGGGAGCGCACGGCCCCCTCTCCACCCCGAACATGGAGCGCGCCGGCGCCCCGGCAGAAGACCCGCCGGCAACACCCCTGCAGCACCCGAACAAGGAGCCGTCGCGGAGGGGAAGTCCCCCGTTGAGGAGCCGGACGAGACGCGGGCCGCGACCCGCTTAAGGAAAGGCGGCCTGCCCGCGCTCCCGAATTCGGAGCCGAGGTAGGTGGGGGGAGCCCGCCCCAGCCCCCACGCAACCCTAAAGGACTCCGGGGGACCAGTCGCGGGGCGCATCGGACGGCACGGAGAAAAAAATAATAAGAAAAAGCAAGGAAGACGAGGGGGAAAAAACATCCCCAGTCCATTCGGAGGAGAGTACCCTCAAACACAACACTTCCCTGGGTGGTGGCCCCTGGGTTCCTTCCCAGGGCGAGTGCCCGCCTGGGAGCTCTCGCTGGAGGAACCGCACCAGAGAGCCCTCCAACAGACCGCTATTGGACATCATTAACCACCCCCCCACCCTAAGAACTGCTGACCAAAAACAGAGGACACAAGGGGGGGAAGGGGTGTGAGGCCCCCACCGGAGGTCTGGTGGGGCGAGTGCCCGCCCACGAGAGGCCCCCCACAAAGGGCCACACCAGAAGGAAAGAGAGCGCGCTCCCCGACAGGGCTCTACCCCCTGCCCCCAGGGGTGCATCAGCAGAGGGGAGCAGGAGGAGGACCGAATGAGTTGGCGCCATACCCTCCTGGAATACCGCTACCAAGTCTCCAGCAGGGAGAACAGCGACCCGGGCTGACGGACCGACATGGCCCATTCCGAGACCCCACCCCTGCCCGCCCTTACCATGGAAAAGGGCTTTGCCTCGGTCTTGCAGGAGATTAGGGACATGCGGGCAGACATTGCCCAAAAAATGGAAAACATGGACCGCAGAGTGGACAAAGTCGAGGATAGACTGTCTCAACTAGAGTCCAACCAGTCCTCAACAGCGACCCAGGAGCTGGACACGGCTCTGAGACTAACGGCCCTGGAAAAGAGGGATGAGGAGAGGGCTAGACAAATGGACGACTTTGAAAACAGAGAGCGGAGGAACAACCTCAGATTTTTTGGGGTGCCGGAGTCGGAGGGGGAGACGGAAAGAGACTTGACCCGGGTGGTGAGGGACATCAACGCCCTCCTCTTCGCGGATGAGATGACAACCGAACCGACGTTTGATCGGATCCATAGAGCGGGGGATGAAGAGCCGGTGGCCCCCGGTCTATTCTGGTCCGCTTCCACTACTACACTGAAAAAGCGAAGGTCCTGGAGGAGGCCAGGAAATCCCGAGAGATAACTTACAACAACGCACAGGTGGCCATTTTCCAGGACCTCTCATCATACACGCTGGCCAAACGTAGGATGTGCCGCCCGCTGACCCAGATGCTGAAAATCAAGGGGGTGCGCTACAGATGGGGGTACCCCTTTTCCCTCACGTTTGAACACGAAGGCCAACGAGTGAACCTGATTACAGAGGAAGATATAAGGGGAGCCATACAGGAATATGCAACGGACCCGACCCCGCGGAGGGAACCCTCCGGGTTCGCCGCAGATGAAGCCAGTGCGCGCCGATCACAAGGAGAGAGGAGAAAAAAGACAGGCCCACGGAAATTTAAAAAATTGAACCCACCGTCCCCATCGACGGACCGGAATGACACGGAACCCGGCCAGGGTGGAGCAGCCTGTCGGACCTGGGGGAGGAAGGGTGCTGAGGCATCTCACGGCAGGCAACATCAGCCTGGGGGGATATGTGTAAAGATCTCACCACGGGGACTCGCCATCTGATCCGTCCCGAAGACAGGCTGAACTCCAGGACCAGGGGGTCCGAACTTATATGGATCCTCCCGGAACAGCAAGTATGAGAGTTACATTGAGGGGGGGGGGGTGGGGTAGGGGGGGCTCACGGAGGATCGAATTTGGTTATTCACCCAGCATGAGGCGGTAGGCTGGTGGTCCGGCAGGTTACCAACAATGGTAGAACTGTCTGGCTGGACGCCGGGGTGGGGGGAGGGGGGTAGGGGGTTTGTTGATGTGGTTACATTCACAGCGGGGACCAGGGGTCAGTTGGGGAAAGGTTTCAGGACCACCTGGGGGGGGAGGGTGGGAAGGAAAACGGGAGATCAGAGGATAACACGAAAAGAGCCGGACAAGGAAAGTGCCACGAGTCAGCTATCCAGTAGCAGGTTTTTTTTAGACAATGGCTGAAGATCTACCTACCCTGGGCGTGGGCTCCCTAAACGTGAGGGGGCTGAACACCCCCACCAAAAGATCCCTGGTCTGCAGGGAATTCAGGAGGGCTAAACTAGATGTGCTTTTCCTTCAGGAGACGCACTGGGCGAGGGGGAAAGAACCGAGGCTACGGGGGGGGGATTGGGGAAGTCCTCAGCGCCTCCCACAAGACCAAGAAAAGGGGGGTGGCCATAGTGCTAGTGAGGGACATTGGATTTGAAGTAGAAGCCACATTGAAAGACCCGGAGGGGCGGTTCCTGTTGGCGAGGGGCTCCCTGCGGGGCTCCCCCTTAACACTTGCAGTTGTGTACGGCCCCAACGAAGGCCAGGCGCAATTCTGGGAGGGAGTGAAGAACAGATTGAAATTATTCATACGCGGGTTGATGGTGGTGGGGGGGGACTTTAACATGGTACTGGACCCGAAAGTTGATAGGAAACGCTTGGAACCCCAACCCACCAGGGCTGCAGATGAAATTATGGCCCGCTCCTTCCAACGGATCAACACAGAGCTGGGCCTAGTGGACACCATCCCGACCCCTAGGGCAGAACACCCCTCCTTCACATACTATTCTGCAATCCACACATCATACTCCCGAATAGACTACATCCTGGTAGACGAACCCCTGCGGCCATATGTCTCCGGCTATGAGGTTGACCCGGACCCCTGGTCCGACCATGACCTGGTCCGTACCACCATTATAGGGGAATGGCGAGGTGGCAGAAAAGGGCGATGGAAGTGCAATGACTCCCTGCTGAAGGACGATGTCCTGGCGCAGGAAGTGCAGGATGCCATTACGGAATACTTCACGCTGAACGACAATGGCGAGGTGGGTGCGCATGTGCTGTGGGACGCCTTCAAGGCAACCTTACGTGGGGTTCTCATAAGAATGGGGGCACAGAAAAAAAGGGGGAGAGAGGCCCAAGAAAAATCCCTTAGGGAAAAGATCGCACAGCTCCAGCCGGGAGGCCCCCCGGAGGCACCCTTAGCTATGGATCAAATCACAGCCCTAGAAAATTACAAACTACAATTGAAAGATCTCTTGTTGCACAAAACTGAGCGCAACCTCCAGCTAGTGAAACAAAAATATTATGAGAAGGGGGACAGAGCCGATAAAATCCTGGCCTGGAAACTTAGAGAGGTCCAGAGGAGCAGAATGGTGAGGGCAATCAGGAACGAACGGGGCTCACTAGACCATAGCACCTCAGTCATAGGAGCGGCCTTTCGACGCTACTATGAACAACTATATTCGTCAGAATATGCCGGGGAAGACACTCAGATTGAGGAGTTCCTGGACTCCATCCAGATCCCATCCCTGACAGGCGAGATGGCAGAGGGTCTAGAGGGAGGGGTCACAGAGGAGTGGGTGGAGAATGCAATCGGTGGAATGAAGGCGGGAACGTCCCCGGGGGAAGATGGGTTCTCAGTATACTTCTACAAGAGGTTCCGGTCCATTTTGGCCACACACCTGGCGAGGGTATTCAATGCAGTACTGGAGGGGGGCACCCTGCCGGAAACGATGATGAGAGCCATCATAGTGGTATTGCCCAAGGAAGGAAAAGACCCCACTGACTGCTCCTCCTACCGCCCGATCTCCCTCCTAAATACAGATGTCAAGATCCTAGCTAAGGTGATGGGTAAACAGTTGGAGGGGATAATGCCCAAGTTAGTACACGGGGATCAAGTGGGGTTCGTGAAGGGCAGGCAGGGCTCGGATAATATCAGGAAGACCATAGACGTAATCCACTATGCCCAGGAATCAGACCTGGAGGCGAGTTTGCTTTCCTTGGACTCCGAGAAGGCATTCGACAGAGTCGAGTGGAGGTACATGCAACTCCTCCTCCATCGAATGGGCTTTGGGCCTCACGTTAGGACCTGGGTCTCCGCCCTCTATAGAGCCCCAACAGCGAGAGTGCAGGTGAACGGGGAACTCTCCGACTCATTCCCCCTCACGAGGGGAACACGACAGGGGTGCCCACTCTCTCCGTTAATCTACGTCCTGACGATGGAACCTCTGGCCATAGCAGTTCGGGCCCGCCCTGACATCAAAGGGATCAAAAGGGGAGAAGTAGAGTTCAAGCTCTCCCTGTTCGCTGACGACATCCTAGCGTACTTGGTGGAGCCCAGCTCCTCGCTCCCCCCCCTCCTGCGTCTGATGACAGCCTTCGGGCAGTTCTCGGGACTAAAATTAAATGCAGCCAAGTCAAAGATCCTACCCATGAGGGCCCAGGACCCGTGGTTGGACCCCCGGGACAGGTGTGCGGGGATTGCGGTGGGGAGGGATTCCATCAGGTACTTGGGGGTAACCCTGACTAGAGATCTCTCGAGAACTATGGGCCTATCCTGGCGGGGGTTACGTCTGACCTGAGGAGATGGGATGGTATGATTCTGTCCTGGTATGGGCGCATGACAGCGATAAAGATGAACGTACTACCGAGATTACTATATTTATTCACTGCGCTCCCAACGGAGGTCCCCGCCCAGTTGCTCCGTGATCTACAAAAAGCAATACGCGAGTTTGTATGGCAAGGGAGGGCCCCGAGAATAGGAAAGGCCACCCTAACGCTACCCAGAGAGGAGGGCGGGTTCGGACTACCGGACTTTCTCCTTTACTACCGGGCCGCCCAGCTGCGGGTCTTGCTGGAGCACATGAAGGAGGGGATGGGCACCTACTGGTCATACCTGGAGGACATGGACGCCCACCCTCTGAAAGTGCGCGACCTCCTGTGGCTGCCGCGTAGACTCATCCCTAGCAAACTGAAAGCCCACCCAACCCTGGGAATACTTTGGACAATCTGGAAAGAGGGACCCACAACCTCACACCTCACGACATGGCCCTCTCCAATGTCTTCGCTTTGGGGCAACACGCTCAAATTAGGTAGCAGGGGATTCAGGAATGCCCAGTCATGGTCGGACGGGGGTCTGGAATGGGCGGGACAACTGTTCAAAGAGGGCGAGTTCCTCGAATACAAGGCCCTGCGAGATGCACTGGGGCGGGAGTCCCTTTCGATCTTAGAATATCTGCGCCTGAAGGGCATCCTTTGTGCCAAACATGGGGCCAGAACCTACGGAGACAGCTGACCCCCTTCGAAAAGTTTCTGGACACGGCCACATCAAGGAAGGGGGCGGTCTCCAAAATGTTCCAAATACTGAACACTGTTAACTTGGAGGGGAGAAGAGGGTTCCGGGGGTTTTGGGACGACCTGGCAGGAGAACCACTCACGGAGGAGGCGTGGTCCAAAGTCTTTAAGATAGCATTCCATGGGAACCTATTTACATCGGATATGGAGCACAACTTCAAGATTCTACAGGGCTGGCATAGGGACCCGTTGAAACTGTCCAAGATGTTTTCGGGAGTGTCCCCCAGATGCCCAAGGGGTTGTGGCCAAGTGGGATCGAGGGGGCATATGTGGTGGTCCTGCCCCAAGGTGCAGGAGTTCTGGGAGAAGGTACGGGGGTGGATGGCCGAGGTCACCGAGGAACTAATCCCACTCAACCCCCTAACAATGTTGCTGGGCCTCCCCCCGGAGAACACTGAACTGTATAGGTACCCAAAAATGTGGGAGACGATGTTGCGAGCGGGCAGAGTGGCCCTGGCACAAAGGTGGAAGAGCCCAGAGACCCCATCCAAGGAAGATTGGCTTAAGAAACTAAAAACATGTTCTTAATGGACAAATTGACGGCCATGCTAAATAACGAATTGGGCTCCTTTCAGGCTAACTGGTATGGGGTCTATGGGGCATGGGGCTGGGACCCCCACTGACAATAGGAGTACACTCTGGCAGAATGGCGGGGGTGGGTTTAGAATGCTTTACTCAGGGATGTAGGAGTAGCCCAGGACCCGGGAGATGCCGGATCTCACTCAGCCAATTTGGACGCGAGAGTATAGCACACCTCTGTGGCAACGCACAACGAGCGACGACGACAGCTCCAGCTGTTCGACTTTTGAAGTGACTCTGATCTGGGGGGAGGGGAGGAGTTGGGGTGGGGGGGAGGGGGGAGAGGAATCTGGGGGTTTAATGACAATGTTAAATAATGATGATTACAACGCTCCCAGCGTTGCCGTTTGTATTTTTCTTCGAAAAACCACCAATAAAACCAAAGTTAAAAAAAAAAAGAGTGATGATGTTACTGCAGTGACAAGAAAACATGTGTGAAATGATAAAGTAATCATATATACAAAGAAAATAAACTAGCTTGCTGACCAATAGTTGGTAACACAAGGTAGATGAGACATATGGAAGCTTGCTATAGAGAAGAATATAGCGTGGCTAAGATGGCCATGACAGGAAAATGGACATCGGCTCGTGTTAAGACTGAACTGAGCTACTGCAGAGGCAGACCATGGATGCAGAGTTAGGAGACGTTGGAGAAATAGCTTTGTGTGAAGAATAAGAAGAGCCTATGTTGGCCTGAAATCAAGGGTGCTATTGTAAGGAATAATTGCAAGGCACAAATGGAGGCAGAATGATACCAAGTATTGGTCAATTATCAGTGAATGAAGACCATACAAGATGGAGTGAGCAAGTCTCATGAGGAGCAAGAACACCCAGTATAATTAAATCTAAAACAGCACATAAGAGGTAGAAAAAGACAAATTAGTGGTCTCTTCACATGTGATTCAGAAGTCAAAAACATCCCTCTTTGGCGAAATTCCTGTTCGGTTACCACAGGTGCCCCGCAGACTGAAGGCACACTGGTCAGTTGATGAAGGGTCAATGCCAAGTGACTCTAGCTGAGCCACGGATGTAAGTAGAACATTGAAGATGACAAAAGTAGGGGAAGGGATTGTGTTGTAAGTAAAAGGTGTCAAAGTAACAGGATGTTTTGTAATAACTAGTACAATCTTCGTCTTAACAAGGCTCAAACAATGATCCTGATTCACCCACCTGTATTCTTCTCTGGCGCAGAACTCCTCTCAGCCAGAAGACAATGGGGAAATACCTGAAAATCCCTCCACTGACCAGAACCAAAAGATTCAGCCCGCGGTGAGACCTCCAGGGAAAACCCCCCGAAAGGGGAAAAACCCTGTGCTGGGAAGAGCTGCTAGAGTTGGAGGAATCCAGTCAGTCTCCCTCTTCTTCTGGTCTGAAATGTTCTGCTTTCCAGGTGAGCTGGTTGGTTAGTGCTACGTAAGAGTAAAAGAACAATATTCTGTGTGAGTAGTAAAAATCCCTGAAGAGAACAACCACCCGGTTGACAACGAGCAGTGATAGTTGGAAATAGGATTCGTGGCTTACCCTATAAAGCTACTCAAAATGCTCCCAACGACAGAGGAGGTGGAAAAGAGAAACCTGACCCCAGACTGAAAATAGGGAATAAGGAATCAAAAGGGTATTAGACATAGACTCAAGAACACAAAGGTGAAAGTCTATCGGGATAAATATGAAATACCAATTACCCTTGGAGAGGGAAGGGGAGACAGTAATGTTGTTCCCGAAGTCAGTCGGGACTGAAAAAGAGGTTGGCACTATTCTCAGAGACTGGACGCTAGAGGCAAGAAGGAAATGAAAATCAAAACTACTCAGCCCAACTACCCTGATTTCTAAGAGAGAGGGCTCGACTACTAAATACTCAGAGACACCTACCCAAACTCGTTGTGCTGCTTGTCATGCGCGGCGTCTCCATGACGCAGAGAAATGGAAAGGGAAAACAGTCGTAACTGATCCTTCATTTCCCCTGGCTCGAACTACAGAAAGAATAGAATTCACACAAGATGAGAATTGGAATTTCGGAATCTCTACCTAATCCCCAATTAAGTTTGTAAAGTAAGTTTCAGGAAGATTAGAGACAAACTCACGGAGCGTGGCTGGAGAGTAGCAACGCATCGAAGAGTGTTTCGTGTATCTAGATAAGCGTTGTGCACGTCGGGGGGCAGGGCTCCCGGCACGTCTATGGACGTCGGGAATACTAGACTTCTGCGATCAAACTGAGGTTCCTCCATGTTGTGATGAGGATAAAAAGGGCTTGTTGTCGTGTCATCCTCGTGCTGCGCTCTTGTATAAATCCCATTTATCACATGTTTTGAGATTGTAAAGAAGAGAAGTAGATTCCTAGATTCCCGGTTCCAAGGTGATGGAAGGGTATGCACTAAAAAGACTCCAAACAGGGTTGTTAAGGATTCCTGAGGCAAAGTCAGCAAGAAGAGTGCATATCAAACTCCAAGATGGAGTAAAAAAATGAGCTGAAATACATTTACTAAAGGCAGTAAAGGTAGGTGTACGCAGGACATTTTATTTAAGTGCACATGTGTATGGCGTTATAACATGCCAGTTTAAAACGTCTTTTGTGTTCAGATGAATAGATATAAAACAATAGTAAAAATCAAGGTGAGTATTATATTTTTAATCAACAAATTGACATCACTCAGGAGGATACACATCAAAGAAAAAAAATAAATAAAGAAAACATTCTTAAAATATCAATGATAAAACAACAAAATACAAAACATTGATAGAAAGTGTAAATGAAGGAGCAAAAAGAACAATGTTGCATAGATTTTAAAAGTGGTTACAATATTTTCATTTTTTGGATAATAAGCAGCGATTGATGGTGCCTGCTCAAATTGATCAGTGTGGTATATTTGATAAAATAAAGAAATGAATAAAAAGTAGTATATATATGCAGTCGAGATCGACTTGTCATTATTGGAGACACTCCTCTTCTATACTTTTGTAGGATATTTCAAAATATACCGCCAAGATAAAGAAG
Organism: Ambystoma mexicanum; assembly: GCF_040938575.1. Taxonomy (NCBI): domain Eukaryota; kingdom Metazoa; phylum Chordata; class Amphibia; order Caudata; family Ambystomatidae; genus Ambystoma; species Ambystoma mexicanum. Next base: position 941,546,452 of record NC_090926.1, on the reverse strand, counting down.
TATCATTTGGAGTGGGTTCAAGGCACGACTAATAAGACATTCATGCAACGGCCTCAAGAAGTTTTGTTGTCAAAAACAGTATTGCCACATATGACAACATATTTGTAGGCTACATATTAGGGAAAGAATTTACAGAAAAGGTTGGCTATTTCCAGCTGGGAATTAGTGGATGCTTACTCAGCATAAAATGAAGGCTGTAACGGCTTTGCCACCTCTTTCTTCTCCTGAAAACAAAAACGCAGATACAGATTAAAGGGGATTTTATCCCTTAAAGGAATTGAAAGCAACAGCACAATACGTTAAATGCGCCATACACGCCCCCCGCTTATAACAGTGAGGACAAAGCAGAAGAGAGCAAAAGTAGAGAAGGCAAATATATATCAACACGCAATGAAAGTAAACAGCATGATGAGAGCCGGGACAGATTAGATCGACAGATGGAGATAGAGTAAGATGCAATGAAACAGAAAAAAATAAAGAACAAAGCTAAGGGAAAAACAATAGTACAGAATGAATGTATGGGAGGAGAGATATTACTTAAACTGGCCAATAAGGGTATTGATTGGTTTTGAGAAAGAGAATAAAGAGAAGAGCGGAAAAGAAAGAAAAGGTAGAAGAGAGAGCATATAAGGAAGAGAAGGAAAGAGAAAGCAAGCAAAGGGACGAACAAAGAAGATACAAGGTGGGGACAGAAAAGGAGAGACTAGAAGAGAAGAAATGAGAGGAGGTAGAAGCAAAACAATGAAAGTAAATAGGTTGCAAAGAAGGCGAGAGGAAGATGAATTAAGGGAAATTAGGACAAGGGGACAAGAAATGAACAGAAGTAGAGGACTAAAAGATGATGAGATAGATTAACTATTTCATAGTGCTGATTGAAGCACAAGACCGACTTGAGGAAGAGAGAGGGTCACAGCAGCCCCGCAGGGAGGTGCAAAGGATACCAAGATTACCGACATGGGTGGAAGGACAAGACATAGAAAATGTAGGTAAAATAATTGGGGATTTAAATAGACAAATGAGGGATAAAGAAGGGTATAAAACAGAGAGAATATAGAAGGATCCCTTTCAAGGCAAACAGGAGGTAGGTCAGAAGACTTCATAGCAGACAAGCACAGAACGCTGCCTTTAAGAAGACTGGATCTTTATGATGGCGAAAAAAGATAATAGTCATACAAGCTGGGGCATGATGATGTCAAATGAAGAAAGAGAAGAAATGTGAGAGTGCAAATGTAGAGTGCATGCAGATTTTCAAAAGAATCGAGAAAAGAGAAAGGGGTAAAATGGTCAGATATAGAGGACCCCAGATAAAGAACACTTTATGCTTAAACGATGATAAGACAGAGTTGATAATTTTGGGTTCTCAGGCGAACATCAAAAAACTAGGTCAGGAATTTGCCTCATTCAACATTGATGGGAACTCTATTAAAGTATCCAAGGAGGTAAAAACCCTTGGCTTCTATTTGGATTCCACATTGTCATTTGATAAACAGATCAAATCCCTGACTTCCACCACAGCCTATACGTGCAAGCTACTCAGAGCTTGCAAGCCCTTCCTCTCTGACGACAGTTGCCTGATCCTGGCTAGAGCTCTAATACTCTCCAGAATCGATTATTGTAATGCACTTTACAGTGGTGCTAATAAAACAACCATCCACAAACTCCAAACCCTACAAAATAACGCTTTAAGAGCAGCCTTAGGTATAAACAAAAGAACCCACATCTCCCCTATCAGACACCAACATAAATGGCTATCCATGGCCAACAAAATACAATTGAAGACACTTTCATTGACACGCAAAGCCCTTAATAACTCTGCCCTAGCTATTTTACAGCTAAATTTCAGAGAAAAACTGTCCATAGATTAACCAGAGCTGGTAATGCTAATTGTCTTACCATACCTAAACACAAGTTTACCACTATTGGTGGCAACAGCTTCCCTGTAAAAGCCGCTAAGTGTTGGAACGCTCTGCCTCAAGATTTGAGAGCTGACCAACTCTTCCCACACTTCAGAAAAAAGGTGATAAAACACATCATCGCCACAGACCCTTAGCCTCAGACCGGATAGATTATGCCCGTTGTCCCTGCTCACCTGCGTGCCTCAGTAATACCGGGAGGCTCTGACTAAGTATGGCACATTTGTGCACACTGCTCATGCTCATTCATGCAACTAAAAAGGTCACTTTATCACTGTACATATCTGCACATTCTGTATAGTCTGTACTTTTTTAATTTTTTGTGTATATTTTTGTACATGTTATGTATATTTGTAACTATGTAAGCTTTGCATTTTCATACTGCTGCACCCTCTTACCTACGGGTCCGGTGCGCATAACAAATAAACAAACAAACAAACAAACACCAGAATCAACACCATACACTGAATGAACACTAGCACGATTGCACAGTGCAGGGGATGTATCCAGGGCTTTAAGTGGGGTACGAAATCGAGGGGGGACCCTCATTTGGGGGCGTGGCTTGTGGGAGGGGCGTGGCCTAAAATGTACGCAAATCGTAGGGTATACACACAAAAATATATAAATGTTATATATTTGTGTGCGTACCTTACTATGGTGTGTGTACTGTGCAAGCCATCTATTTCTATGTTTAGAAACGATGGCTTGCACAGTACACACACCATAGTAATGTACGCACACAAATATATAACATTTATATATATTTGTGTGCATACCCTGCGGTTTGACTAGTTTTCAGGCCATCTTTTTTAAACATTTCGAGTTTATAAAAGATGGCTTTGAAAGTACACAATTCAAGCCGTCTTTTATGAAGCTTTCACTACGGACAAAATTGTCCATCGGCAAAGCTTTATAAACGATGGCTTGAAATGTCAACGCCATCTTTTATAAACCTCGAAATATGTCGAGGAATCCCCAGGTCGCCGAGGGTTAAAGACGCCTCGGCGACCTGGGGAAACAAAGGGACAGCAACTGCCTCTGGTGACCTCTCGCGCGAGGGGTCACCAGAGGCAGTTACTATGACTGACAGAAGTGGCAGCCAGTCACAGCGTCGCTGTGGTTGGCTGCCACTTTTGTCAGATCGCCTGACTTCATGGCAGGCGCATGCATCTTCCGGGATGTTGCGGGCGGTGGGACGGGGCCCCCGCAGGGCCCCTGCTCAGCCCCACTTTTTGGAGACTGTCGGGGCCCGGCCCCGAAGGCCCCGGCCCACTTTAAGCACTGGATGTATCCCCGCCTTATGTAAGCAGTTTACGGGCAATACTAGGACAGAGACCAACAGGCGAGACTTGCCCCGCCAGGAAAAGAATAAGTGCAGGCATGATTACCGATCATGATTTTCACAATTCCCATTATTAGTGAAAGGGGGAACACAAGCACAATATATTCCATGGCCACAAATGGATAAAGATAATATAAAATGTAAATTACTGAGTTTAACTTTCGGTGCAGGAAAGATTGATTCATGAGCTAGAAAGAATGACATCAGGAATGACGCTAGCCATAGGTGACATAAAAGTCCTGCTAGCAGCCATCAAAGGGGAGATGACTGACGACATTTGGAAACAAGCAGGATACACAAGTGTGACTGCACAAAACACAACACATAAGGCAGGCCATTTAATAATTGTATCGCAGACATTTGTCATGCACTCAGAGAACAATAAGCATATACATCAGATATGGGTGCAATTATGACTAGGAAAATGGGTGAGGATGAAGGCCCTGCTGCTTTTATCCAAGATATTGAAGAGAGATAGGTCCTTGAGATGAGAGAACCGTGGGATAAAACTGTAGCATTATATAACCACATTTTACGTCAGGGCCTGCCTAAGCTAGTGCAGCAGCAAATGAAGAAACATGTGGTAATGGAAGCGAAACCATGGCCAGAATTACAGTTGACGATAGTGCATCACTGCCGATTGTTACAAGAGAAGAATAAGCAGAAAGTCGAGAGCAGAAAGCAGGAGGAGGTGAAGTAAGTTAGGAAGAAGTTATCAAAATTAGCCATCGAGGGAGCAGAATGGATGAGGAATGAGGGTGTGGTGACACAAGAGATGTAACCAGCGCAGCAAAACAATGTAGTCTATTCCACAGATCAGACTGGGTACAATTCTTGGCCAAGAGGAAGAGGGAATGGACCTAGAGTAGGAGGAGGAGGTTTATTTCAGAACCCTCAGGGAGGAGCATTCAATGGCGGACAACCGCAACAATGCTGGAATTGCAGGAAAATAAGACACATGGCCAGAACATGTAGAAGAAGAGGAGACATGCAGCAAAATAGGTAAACTCCAAAAAGGGGGATGGGCTATGTTCCACAATACAATACAGAACCTCAGGAGTATCATGGGAGTATTATGCACAACATCACATGCAGACTCAGATGTGTGTGCCAAAATCACAGCAGATACAGGAAGCACCATTACAAATGCAATTGCCACAAGGGCAACCTCAGAAAGCACCAAGGCAAACATAACAGGTACAAAAGAAACAAGTGCTGGACAGGACATGATACCGCAATGGAATATGAATACAGAGCCCAGTAAGCATCTGCACCCAAATTAGAGAGTGTTACTGAAGTAGGAGGAACTCCTTTCACAGGTAAAGGGATGCATTTATATCCACAACAGGATAGCCCACAGAGAGACCTGATGTGTTCAGTGATATCTGTGACACCAGAACCCCAAGAGGAACCAAGGGTCAAGGTAACAATAGGAGGCAAGGCATTTTCATTTTTTGTAGACACTGGAACAACTTGTTCCTGTGTCCGTTGGGGAAAATACCCAATGTCAGGTATTGCCATGAATGTGCATGGATTCTCTAGGGCAATGAGCTTAGTTCCTTTCACAGACAAATTACTAATCTAGGAGAACATTACGATATTCTAAGCAGACGCCAGTCAACATATTAGGGTATGACTTGATGACGAAACTTAACATGACAATGGGCCTCTTAGGACCCTGGTGGCCACAGAATTAACGGTGCCGGTAAGGGACCAGCACCATTCATTCCGGGCTGCCTCATTTAGAGGTCTGCTGTGGGTCGCGCTCAGAATGCCTGGCCAGAGCAGGCATCCTTAGCATGTCCCGCTATCAGACCAGGATGCTAACAACGGGCCCGTCATTAACCGGCCCATTGTTAGCATCCTCCCCATTCCCATTGAGCCCTAGGGGGCTCAAATAGGAATGGGGATTAATTTTTACCGGAGCCCAGAAAAGGGCAATTATCGGGTCCGCCAAGGTCGGCATGACCCGGTTATTGCCCTTTTCTGGGCTCCGGTAAAAAATCATTACCGGCGGCAGCCGTGTCCTAAGGGCACGGCTAGCGCAAGGGTCGTAATGAGGCTCAATATCTTTTACTGATGAAGGAATAGTACGTTCCACTCTAGGGATACATTTTATGAATGTGAGAGAGCTTATATTAGCCTTCACCTGCAGAAGTCATTGCAAGGAGTTCCCTTCGATTGAGAAGTATTTGTATATGGAGTGACTGTTCTGTTATCATGGTTACCCAGATTGACAGGTAAATTATTAAGAATACCTGATGAGTTTTCTCAATCCCCATGGATGATGAAGAAGGGCAGACTATTCCTTTGGAGTTAGAAAGTGCAGTGTTCAGAGAGGAGAGGGTGGTTCTCCATGGGACAGATAATGAGGGAGAGGATGGAGAACACTGATAGCCCTCATTAAAGGATGCAGGTTGACAGATTTGACAGATGAGCAGCTGTTTAGGGATGAGTAACCAGATGATGAATCAGTATTTTTCATAAGTCTCACTTATTGGATTAAGGTAGAGAATAGAGAAATACTGCAGAGAATGGTGCTGGTAAAAAGGAAACCATATGTTTTCCAAGAAGATTTAGAGAAAGTGCCAAATATTTTATTGACCATACATACATATGATGTTGGTCTATTAAAAGAAGTGGGGGCAGTTAAAAACAAGTTTGAAAAAGGAGCTATTTTTCAATGAGCAAAGCTATAACCAATGTCTAGAGAAGCAGATGAAGGTATATTTGAGACTATTTCTGCTTTAATGAAGCAAAGAATATTGGTAAAATCTGATTCTCCATGTAACACTGCTGTATACCCAGTGAAAAAATCAATGGGGGCGTTGTTGAGATTCATACAGGACATTCTCCCCTAAACAATATAGTCAAAGCCGGATTTCCTTCAGTTCCAAATCATGTGACAATAGTGTGCAACATCCCATTTAACGACAGATATTTCACAGTTATAGATTTAAATAATGCACTAATTTCAATTCCCCTCCATGAAGACTCACACGATTTGACTTCCTTTTCTTATAGAAATATTCACCTGAAACATACTTGTTTGCCCCAGGGGGACTGTGATCTTTAACAGAGTCCTTCAGATGGACCTGGGTAATGTTCAGCTCTAAAATGCAATAATTCAATAAATGGATGACATTTTGGTGTGCAGTGATGCAGAAGAAAGATGGAGATACTATTTAGTTAGGCGTATGACCATACTTTCAGAGAAAGGGTATAAGGTGGACAAAGAACAGTTACAATACTGTCAGGAAGAGGTCTTGTATATAGGACAGTTGAGTTCTCATTAAAGGAGGAAAGTGACACCTGAGAGAGCAGAAGCAATCATGAAGACTTCAAAACCTAATAACAAGGAGGGTCCTGGGAGACTCTCTGTCAGACATGAGTCCTGGTTACAAGAGCCTTGCCCAGAGTCTTTAGCTCGCTATCTTTCACAGAGAAGAAATATCCCAAACATATCAGTCTTTGTCCTTCCCTGGGGCAGTCCAGCACCGAAATGCTAGTCAATTCTCCTCTGAACAAGAGTACCAACAGCAACCCCAGACACGTGTTTTGGTCTGGTTGAACCTCATCAGTAGGGTGTAGCTGTGCCTATCTAAGAATAGTGAACAAGGGGTCAATTTCTGGATTCCCCTAGTAACTTAGGGTGAGACCCAAAGTTACTTGGAATATGCAAATAACCAGGGGGGTCCTGGGAGACACTCTGCCAGACATGAGTCCTGGTTACACAAGCCTTACCCAGAGTCTTTAGCTCACTATCTGTCACAGAGAGGAAATATCCCAAACATATCAGTCTTTGTCCTGCCCTGGGGCAGTCCAGCACCGAAATGCTAGGCAATTCTCCTTTGAACAAGAGTACCAACAGCAACCCCATACACGTGTTTTGGTCTGGTTGAACCTCATCAGTAGGGTGTAGCTGTGCCTCTCTAAGAATAGTGAGCAACAGATCCAAGTCTGGATTCCCCCAGTAACTTAAGGTGAGACCCAAAGTTACTTGAAATATGCAAATAACAAGGGGGGGGGGTCCTGGGAGACTCTCTGCCAGACATGAGTCCTGGTTACAAGAGACTTACCCAGAGTCTTTATCTCACTATCTTTCACAGAGAAGAAATATCCCAAGCACATCAGTCTTTGTCCTGCCCTTGGGCAGTCCAGCACCGAAATGCTAGGCAATTTTCCTCTGAACAAGAATACCAACAGAAACTCCAGACATGTGTTTCAGTCTGGTTGAACCTCATCAGTATGGTGTAGCTGTGCCTCTCTAAGAATAGTGAGCAAGGAGTCCATGTCTGGATTCCCCTAGTAGCTTAGGGTGAGACCCAAAATTACTTGAAATATGCAAAAAACAAGGGGGGTCCTGGGAGACTCTCTGCCAAACATGAGTCCTGGTTACAAGAGCCTTACCCATAGTTTTTAGCTCACTATCTTTCACAGAGAAGAAACATCCCAAACATATCAGTCATTGTCCTGCCCTGGGGCAGTCCAGCACCGAAATGCTAGGCAATTCTCCTCTGAACAAGAGAACCAACAGCAACCCCAGACACGTGTTTCGGTCTGGTTGAACCTCATCAGTAAGGTGTAGCTGTGCCTTTCGAATAATAGTGAGCAAGGGGTCCATTTCTGGATTCCCCTAGTAACTTAGGGTGAGACCCAAAGTTACTTGAAATATGCAAATAACAAGGGGGGGTCCTGGGAGACTCTCTGCCAGACATGCATTATGGTTACAAGAGCCTTACCCAGAGTCTTTAGCTCACTATCTTTTACAGAGAAGAAATATCCCAAACATATCAGTCTTCGTCCTGCCCTTGGGCAGTCCTACACCGAAATGCTAGGCAATTCTCCTCTGAGGAAGAGTACCAACAGCAACCCCAGACACATGTTTCTGTCTGGTTGAACCTCATCAGTAGGGTGTAGCTGTGTTTCTCTAAGAATAGTGAGCAAAGGGTCCACGTCTGGATTTCCCTAGTAAATTAGGGTGAGATCCAAAGTTACTCGAGATATGCTTCAAAACCTAAAACACCCGAGAGAAATGCAACAGTTTCTGAGCCTATGTAACTATTGTAGGGCTTGGGTTTTAGATTACAGTACATGTATAGGTGACCACTTTTAAAATGACTTAAAGAAGCACAGGTGGACAAGAGTAAAATAACAGGAGCAGATGAGATGACGGAAGGCTTTGAAGAATTAAAAAAGGCAATCAGTAGAACCCCTGTGTTAGGAATTCCAGACTTATTTTCTCATTCAAATGGGGTAATGACAGCAGCCCTTACACAGAAAACAGCATTAGGACATGGAAATAAACGATTGGCTTACTATAGTAGTATTTTAGATCCAGTTATGAAAGGGCATTTCTGTTGTGAGCAATCTTTATCTGTTGCTGCATTTGTAATTGAAAAAGCTTCAAGTATAACAATGGGGTGTTCAGTAACATTATTTGTAGAGCATGATTTGTAGAGCATGCATTATTGACGATTTTAGAAAACCCAAAAGAACATTAACAACGCAAAGAACATCAGGATAAAAGGTTATTATTTTAAATCCTGCAATCAAAATTGTTAGATGCAAGACAGCGGGCCTCATTACAAGTTTGCTGGTTCGGAAACAATGGTGCAGGTAAGCTTCCAGACCGGCAATCTATGAGTCTGCTGGCAGGACTCGACGGGAATGGGGATTAACACTACTGGGATAGCTACCACCGGACTCGTCATGAGCCCCAGTGAAACCAGCAACATTCAGAGCAGAATCAGTAGGGTAGGATAATTATGTACATGATTGGACAACATATACTGAAAGCTATAATGATATTCCCCAAACTAGAGAAAATGCTCTCGGGAGGGGGGAAATTCTCTTTAATTGATGGTTCTTCAAAAATTGACCAGACAACTGGTGAAAGGCATACTGGATGAGCGGTAGTGAAGCTGAAATGAGAGGCTGAATTTGAGGTAGTAACAAGCATGAGATTGCCTTTTCACAGGCTGCAGAATTAGTGGCACTTATTGCCGCACTTCAGAGATTTGAAGATGAGGAAGTGACAGCGTACTCTGACTTGCCTATGTGACGTCAACTGTACATGCAAAAATAGGTGCTTCCTCCACACAAGTGGCACTCTAATGCAACAACCAGCCCTAATGGATAAACGTATTGAAGCATCAACTCACATTGAGACTCACAGTCATAAAATGTGCAGCGCACACTAAAAAGGCAGACGTAATGTGCTGAAGAAATGAAGGCACTGAATAAGAAACCAAAAAGGTAGCCTTTTACCCAAATATTTGTAATTTTGAAATAGTAGGTGTTAAACAGATGACAGGATGATGCATGTTGGTAGAGCAAGGCTTCTACATGCTGTCTTTTGTCCAGTTAATTGAGATACAAGGACGAGCACCACAAGAAGAGCAGGATTTATGTAGGAAACAGGAGTGTTCTTTGTCCCCCACATAGTCAATTTGGAGGCATGATAGTGCTGGAAAGCCAGTTATGCCTCTAGCATTATTGAGGGTAGCGCTGGAGCAGCTTCACTATCGTGCTCATACGACTCAAGAGAGTCTTGCGGCTACAATTGCGAAGATTTTTTTGGGAAATATGTTGGTGTATGTGGCACAGTTTACTGTAGATTGCATCATGTGCCAGAAATGTACTGTAGGGCACAATCTGCGAACAGTGATAGGAGAAACCCCTACACCCACAGCTCATTTCAGCATCTACATATAGATTATGTAGATATGCTGCAGACATGCAACAGTTACAGATATATGCTGGTAGTGATATGTTGTTTTTCTAGATGGATCGATGCAGCTCAATGCAAACACACTGATGCCACATGCACCGCCAAGTTCCTTGTGCATGAGGTATTCTAAAAGTAAAAGTGCCGTGATGCCCCTGGATGTATGTGCGCTATACAAATGTAAAAAATAAAATAAATAAAATAAAATAACCGGTCCATCAGGCGCTTCAGTACCAAGCTGGTGTTTGCCGGCCATCAATGTTCACAGCGTCACAGGGAAACTCTGCACAATTAAGTGCTTTCTAGACTCTAGACTCTCCTTGGATTTTTCCCCTATCTCCCTTCTATTAGGACCCCCGTTGTAATTATGGGCTATTCACCTAGAGCCCCATTATCTTTGGCAGCACTGCGAGCTAACCAGTTTGTTTAATTAAAGTTCATCAAACTTGATAGTTTCCCAACACCCTCATCTGGTGCTAATAACACTTGCACTGACAACGGACAGCTGGACCCTTCAACCCAACAGAGACAACCATAGCAGCTTTAACGCACCCTAGCTACTCGGAACAACCTCTAACTCCTTAATTTTACTTATCAGACATCTCAGATTGCGGGCAATCAAATCATGACCCTTTACTTCATGGCATTCACCCTCCAAACTGCACTAATCACACGATGTCTGATGCTGCCATTTTTTCCTCCCCTCCTTACCCAATCAATGGTATTTCCCTGTGCAGTTCCATCAACTCAGATGAAAACACTAAAAACAGAAAAGCTCACACCCCCATAAAAAGGAGACCACATTAAAAATGGTGCTGCTTAACACAAGATCACTGATCAGTCACGCTTGAGATCGCCACAATCTGGTAATATGGTAATTGACAACAAGTTAAACGTACTATGTATCACTAAAACTTGGATTCGGGAAACAAGTGGACCATCTATCAGTCTAGCAGTCCCTGTAAGCTTCTCTTTTTTATGTGCCAACTGCAGCTCTGGGTATGGTGGGAGAGTTTCAATTATTGCCAAAACTGAACTAGGACTCTTTCCAGCTCTTGTTAATGCACCAGCTGCAAAGTCCTTCTTTTTAAAATGACCCTGACCACCATTAACTGTATAAACATTGTCCTTATCTACAGGGAAACAAACCTAATGCTAGACTTCAACAATGAAATTATCAACATTTTAAACAGTCTGTCCAGCTCTAACATGGGTACTCTCTTTCTGGGAGAGAGATTTGATTTTCTTAACATTGAGCACAAAGTCCAGAATAATGAACCTACCACAGCAAGCAAGCTTGCACCCATAACGGAGTGTGAGGGAGTGTGTTTCCTGTTACTGGCGAGTCTGTTTGCCATTGCTATTGCTGTGACTGGAGGCGGAGCAAGCATTCAAAAACTCCCACTGCTACGGAGCGAAGCGTAGCGGAGTGTGAGGGAGTGTGTTTCCTGTGTTCCCTGGTGGTCCTGTGGGATCTGCAGGAAAAAGCGACGGATCCAACACCAACAGAAGGAACACGGTAAGAGCTGGTGCAAGGGCGCGTGAACAGACGCTGTGCGCCGTGTTAATAATATCAACAACAATAAAGGCTGCTACAATCAAGGCAAACACTTGTGCGCAAGCCAAGCGAGGGTTGAACGTGGTGTGCACCACAAAAGTAAAGCTCAATGTAAAAACAAGAACTTCAAAGCATATCTCTGATGCCACCGCCGCTGTGGGCGTTGAGAGCTCGGCTCCTTGGGATGATGGATCTGGGACAGTGTCCGCTGCCTCCTCCTTGCAGACGCAATTCCTTCGAGGAGCCACCCGAGAGGCCTGAGGCAGTGGTCTCCCTGGGGGGGGGGGCTGTGGAGAGAAAAGGATGTTAACGATACAATAGAAACTCTAGACTTAAGGAGTGATCAGGATGAGGATGAAGAGAGGGAAATGAGGCGTGACCCAGAGAAAGAAAATGAGGGGTCAATTGAGAGGGGGAGGAAGAACAACGGGGACAAACACATGGGAACCCCCCGGAGACACTTAAAACAAACCCCATCTTGACGCCGGAAAAGGGAGCGGGGGGACAGGCGGGCGGCGCTCACGGAGTGAGTCGGAAGACAAGAAAACTGGAGAGAAGAGTGCAGAAGTATGCGCTGTAATGATTCACCAGGACCAGAGTGCTCAGTCCTCCCTGACATCCCCTCTCCTTAGGCCGATGCACGAAGACCAGACACAAGACTCGGGGCAAATGACACAAAGCAAGAACAGAGGCATAAATAACAACCAGAAGATTCCAAATATGGAGGAGCAAATAAAGCCGAGCTGTTCTTTAAAATTATTGGCATGGGCAAAGGTAGCCGAGATGCATAAACCAGAGGCAAACAAAAAGGAAACCCTGATTATGTCGAGAAAACACGATGATCAAATTACTGAGACAACTTAAGATATGAGGGGGTGCTTTGTCAACCCAAGAATAGAAGAAAGCCTCAGTACCCCTAATAAAATGGAAGAAACGGCAGAGACGTGGTCACCCCATGACGAATGGATGAAAAGATCTGCACTGCCAAATATTGCACCGCAAAATAATACTAAACCAGGAGGTAGAAGAAACTCATTAGAGATAGCAGACCAAGTGCTAAAAGATTTAGCAAGGATGAATGCCAGCCTAATGCAACCTCAAAAAGCCTCTCAACTAAGCTCCAAAGGGGGAAGTCCACGACAAGCGGAGATACAATATCCTAAGCATAAGAGCATTCATGAAGTAATGAATCTTGAATCAAACTCCCCAGCATTTGAATCTAGAAATGAAGAGATCATAGTGTCTCAAAAGAGGAGTCGAAGAAGAGAAAGTTCAGAGAGCGAAGAAGGAAGCTTGAACAAACGAATCAAAGGCAGAACATCAAGGAGAAAAATTGGCAGTAATAAAACAGGTGAGACGTTATCACCCAAAAGGACAAAAAGGTGTCCCCCCAAAAATGAGTCCGTGGTAGAGGACGGCGGAATAATTTGGAGAAATGTAAATCTGCAGAAGCCTAATGAAACACCTTCGAAGGATAGAAACAACTTAGAAGGCATCCTGCCTGGTGTCGAGACCATAATCTCAAAGCTAAGCCCTATTCTGATGTCGGCTACAACTATAGCTGTAGCTCCTCTGATGAAGCTGTATATGAACCTAAATGGGAATTGCAGAGACCAAACTACCTTGATTGCCTTATTAAACTCTAAAATGATAAAACTAGAGACAGACCTAAAGGAAATGACATCTGAGGTCTTGCTGACTAAAAGAGGGAACGATATTTCGCTAACAGCATTGAAGGAATCGCTAAGAAATAACTCTGAAGACAAGAAACTTCTAGCAGAAGTGACGAGACAAGCTCTCACGCTGCTACAAAATGAACAAGAAGGAAAGAGTGACCTAAATAAAAATTGAGTCTCTAAGAAAGTTCAAACGAGCACGATTACAGTGAGCACCTCGGAACTACTAGAAACGTCAGAGAAATCTGGATTAAATAAACACCCTCATAAGAAAAAGAGAGAGGAGGAGAAAAAAGATCTCCCAACAGAACTGTTGTTATGACAAGGTTCTACTAATTAGTACCCAAGATAGTGACTATGGAGAGAAAGATCCCAAGGTCGTCGAGACGGTTAAGAAAACAAGGTCACCCACATTGATGGTACCAATGGAAATGCCAGAAAAAGAGGTGGAACTTAGTAAAACTCAAAATGAACGAGAAGCTGTCAACGAACAAGTCCCCCCACGCCTAGATCTACCCGCAGTGCAAAAAAACCAATGAAGCCAATTTAAACGCCAAAAGAAGCAGTTCTGCTTCAATAACATCAAAAAAGAATGATGGAGAGTGGTTCGATATATTTGAGCACCCGAATGCGCAATTGGGAATGTGCAAAGCGATGAAGACAAAGAGGGACAATTCAAAACAAAACGATTGTAAAAAAAAACGAAGAATCAACAAGTCCAAAAGAGTAAGAACCCTCGGAGTTCAGCAAACTTCTTTAGGAATATTAAAGCATGAATATAACAGTGAATAACTCTGAGCAACCGGCATCGAAGGGGAAAAAAAAGACTGAAGATGTAGTAAATGTGGGCGAAAAGGCTCAATCAGAAATTCAGAATGAGGACAAAAAGCTGCAGATGGAGAGCATAGTTGAGCTAGACTCTGAGGACGTAGAAGGTGACGATGAGGAGCTGTTGAATACGTCAATCTACAGCACATCTGACACTGATGAACATAAGGAAGATAACAGGGCGGGGAAAACCAAAGACGCCGTCAATAGCAATGGGCAAGGTGTCCTCGAGCCAGAGGCAATAACTCCAACACTATCCACACAAGAATGTGAGAAAGAGAGAGAGGAGGAAACGCCAAGGAAAAGAGTAATTTCTTGGCCTGAAACACCTAAAAAAGCCATGTCTATATCAAAGAAAGTTGCAAAAAATGTTGAAGACCCTCTAATCTTCCTAACCTTGGAAGAGAAAAGGTTAAAGAGTATGCTGAAGTCGAAAACTAACCTTAAGAACAGGGATGAAATGCAAGGCTCTCCATCAGAATGAGAATCGGAAGAAACCAACAAGAGAAGAAGGGGTGACAAGGGAAAACGCAGATGAGCCTGTCAAGCCACGAAAAACCACTATGAATGCCGTCAGTAAAGCAGCAGTAATGAATCACCAGTACAGAATTCTAGTAAAAAAAATAGACAGTAAAAAAAGCGACACTCCTCTGAATCGATACACAATTTTACAGATATTCCAAAAAATATCGGTGTTAAGAGCGATAAAGAGTCCACAAATTAATTGTGTGGAAATCATCGCTGACATGAACCAGAAATTTGTGCTGTTGCATATCGACGACAAGAAAGATGCAGAATTGATCATGATGTGCGAGAGGCAGCTCCTGGATTTTGGATACCAAGTGTACGAAGTAGACAATACATTAAGGGATAAGGACTGCGAAAAAACAAACGATTCAAAAGAAACAAAAACAAAGGAGAAAGAGCCACTGTCAAATAAAATAAATGATAAAAGCTCAAAACAGGAGCGTGAGACTAATGTCAAGTCCAAAGGCGATGAGAGTGATGCAGAAACCCCATGCTCACCTGATGAGATAAGAAAAAAGAAAATCAAAATAACAGTGGAAAACCGTGGAAAAGCAGATGCTGCGAGACCCAAAGACATAGTCTTGAATGCAGGAGAAGAAGAGATGAAAAAGTGGACCTGGTTAGCAAAGTCACTAAACACTTCAAGGAAGAGCTAATGTCATAACGAGATAGCGAATTTGATGATAGCCTCGTGGAACACTAGAGGATTCTCACATCTTCTGAGAGCCCCTTCAGAAGCATTCAAAAAGGCCGACTTGATATGTTTACAAGAGACATGGGTTACTAATATGCCATGTGTGGACGGATTTGAAGTAGCAATAAATCCAGCCATAAAACAAAAAAAGGGCTGCCAATGTCGGGCCAACTGACTCTAATTAAAAGAACATGCGGTCTAAGAATCAAAACAGCCCGAAATGTGTCATTCTTTCTTCAGGAGGTCTGTTTAGAACAAGTGGAGCAATCAGAGAAGTATCCCCACCTGCTGTACATACGAAATATATACTGGAACACAACACCAAAATCCAACCAGAAGCTTGAGGATGACATTATTGAAGCCATAGACATTCTAATAAACGACCCAAAGGCTTCAATTATGTTGTGTGGAGACTTTAATATGAAATTAATCGAACTGGAGCAACAGAATACAACGAAGACCAGTAGTGAGAGATACAAAAACGAATGTTGGCTAGAAGAAATGTCACTCAGAACGTTTTCAATGCTTAATGGAGCAATAAGTGGAGACATTCCGGCTAAGCCGACATGGGAAAGAGGAAATCAGTGGTCTGTATTAGACTACATTTTTGTTTCTGATAATCTAATGCAAGAAATAGTCTCCTTTAGAGTCATTAAAGATAACCAAAGTGACCACAATATTATATCGACGGAATGGAAATGGAACAAAGTTGTGAAAAGGGAGCAGTGGAGATATCTCAGTGGAACCAGTGCGAAACAGATTAAGGCTAAAGAAAACTGACATCAAAGTGGTATCAGAACAACTGCAACGAGCCCAGGAAAAAGGCCTAACTGAGGCAATGGAATACCAGCAGTTGCAAGAAATGTATAAAACCAAGAAGAAGATCTCTTCAAGGAACCAAAATTATCTAAAACAAAAGTATGACCCGGAGGTTGCGCAAAAGAAGAGAGAACTAAGGAAAACCTTAAGAGAAATTCTTGCGACTAAAGGTGCAATGACTCAAGGCTTGTCAAAAAAAGCGAAAAACCAACACAATAATTGGTGTAAACAACACAGAGCAAAGATGGAGTAAAGAGATGCCGAAACAATTTTGAAGGCGCTGAATCAAAGGAACTCCAGAGGCTTCTGGGCCATAATAAATGAAACAACTAACTCAGAAAAGGCCATAATAACCGACATGGTAACAGAAAATGACTGGGAATGCCACTACAAAAATCGATTTAAAAGAAGGAAAAGCACATGTACAATTGAGTTCCAACCAAAAGTACCATGGGAAATTGAAATAGATAGAGTGGACATTCGAACTTCAATTCTGAAGAGTAGTGCATCTAGAGCCGCAGGACGTGATGGCCTGTCCAATGCCAATTTAAAAGAAAACATCGAAGAATGGTCAGAATTTTGTGATATTCCATTCCAGGCAATAATAAAAGAAGGAAGGATCCCTGCACCCTGGAAATCAGGATCATTGTTCCGATATTCAAGAAAGGAATACGATCTGACCCGGTTAACTATCGGCCCATAGCCCTCCTTGACGTAGTAGAAAAAGTGTTTGCAACCCAGCTCCTCAAACAACTAACAACATGGATTGGCCAAGAAAAGATCTATGATGAGCGCCAGTCCGGGTTTGTCAAAGGAGTGGGTTGTAGCACGAACCTCCTAATACTAAATCTATTGAAAATTGATGCCATCCGAGCAGGTCAGAAAATCTACCTGGCATTCATTGATATGGCAAACGCGTTTGATGGAGTAAATAGAGAAATTCTGTGTTGCAAATTAAAGGAGAGGGGCTGCCACGAAAGTCTAATTTCTGCCATCAAAGAACTACATTCAAGTACCGTTAGATAGTGAAGGACATTTGTCAAAACCAATACTCACCGAGAGAGGTGTAAAACAGGGGTGCCCTGTTTAACTTTTACATCTCAGAAGTGGGAAATGCCCTGGCAAATGTGACTTCATTCCCGCCGTGCATTAATGGATTCCAGTTGCGACACATCCTATACGCAGATGATATGGTGATCTTAGATCGTACACCAATCGGTTTAAAGCGAAAATTGACAGCATTGAAGATCTATACAGAAGATCGCGGGCTAGAGATAAATGCTGCTAAATCAGAAATCCTAGTCCTGGAGAATAAAAGAGGAAGGAAGTCACTTAAGTACAGAACAAGTTGGTTCGTGGGGAAGAAGAGACTGGAAAAAGTGTAATATACAAGATATCTGGCCACAATGATCAACTCCAGCTTAAACGATGAACCGATGGTGAAAAAAATGTTAAACAGCTGCAGACAACTAACCTCACAGGGAATCATAATGCAAAAGAAATTTGGGCAATTCACGTGTGAGCCAGTGAGAAAATGTTATCAAAATAAAATCACACCAATTCTAACCCTCGGAGCGGAGAACATGTTTGGCTGCGACCACAAGATATGGTCCAGGTGTGAAGGATTTTTTGGGAAGAAAATCCTTCAGATACCCCAAAGTACGCTGACTGCTTGTGCCCTTTATGAAGTAGGGATCTCCACCCTGAATGCAAGGATCACATGGAATAAATTACTATTATTCAGAAAAACCCATGAAGACGCGAATTTACCAACGTTTAAAATCTTGTTGGGAAATGAGATAGGAAAAAAATCAGCCTTAAGAGACTGGAAACACCAATGCAGAGAGATTCTTAATCAACTGGGGACGGATGAGACAACACTATGGTACAATCCAGAGTTCGTGAAAAAGAAATTGCTAGATCTCGACTGGATTGAAATTGGTGAGAAAAGAGCAGCACAACGGAACACACTCTAGAAATATCTGGCTCTATCGCCGTGCAAACGCCTAAGAAGACACTACTTGACGTTCTGCCTGAACATTATAGAAACAAAAGAAATTCTGAGGAACAGGCGTGTGATCCCATCAGGAAATGTACTGTGTAGATTCTGTGCAAAGGAAGAAGAAAATCTAAAACATCTCGTCCTAAACTGCACCGAACTAAATGTTCATTGAGAAAACTGCCTAGGGAAGGTGATGACAAGCTATCAGACGCTGAATGGGGAGGAATGGTGGAAGCAATTACACCTGACTGAAAGTAACTCAGTGTTGATTGCGCTGATGAGATTCCTGGAGTTATTACAGAATCAACTAGAAATGAGACCAGCCGGTGCCAAAAGAGAGTCAGACACAGCTGCAAGTTAGGAGAGCAAACGCTCAGAACAGGATGACAAGCAATAGCAAATGCAGAGACTAAGCAATACAGAACTTAATGCAATGACAATGTGTAAGCAATAAGTTCAAAGCAAAGTTATAGAGACGCAATTAGTAAAGATGATAAGTTTTTTTTTTTTTTAATGTACGATTTTTCAAAAGTTTGTATAAACTAAATGAAAATAAAAAAATTAAAAAAATAAAAAAAATAATATGGTATCATCTTTTTCTGATATATTTACCAAAATGCTAGACCAATCAGCCCCTTTAAAACCCATACAGGTTATGGACAATTCAACTCATCAAACTTGGTTTACTCAGGAACTAGGGCTTCTGAGGAAACAAAAACAAACAGTAGAAACTTGCTGGCTCAAACACCAATGATACCAGAAATGCCTGGAAGGAGGCTGATAAATCCTATACATCTCTAATTCTGGACACAAAAAAAAGTTCTTCAATGCCCAATTTGAGTCATCTTCCAATCATAGAGTGGAGCTTTGCAAAATCCTGCAGGCTCTTGAATAACCCAAGGCATCTCGGATCTCTTGTAAACCTACTAGCCTAGACTGTTCAACAATACAGGCTGCCCTCGATGCAAAAATATCAAATGCTCAAAATAAAATAACAGCCCAAAATTGCAACTCCTTTATCATGAAACAGGCCTATCTAGAACCCAAAGGATGAGATTTCTAGGAGTTTACTTTCACTCAAATATCTGTCCAAGATATGTCCAACATGTTATCCTCCATGCATCCTACCTCTTGCACATTCAATCTACTCCCATCAAAACTGATTCTGGAGTAAAAAGACTTATTTGGGCCATTCTTGACAAGTCTAGTCAATGCTTCTTTTAGGCACATTCACACACCTAATGACATCAAAAAAGTCACAGTCACCCCCATTCCAAAAAAACCTAATATTGATCCCAGAGAACCAAGTAATCTGAGACCCATCACCAACTGTCAATTTCTTCTCAAAATACTTGACAAATTCGCCACCACTCAGTGTTACGCTCACCTGGACCCCAAAGGGGTGTCGATCGGACCCGGACAGATGCGGTCTCCTTCAACGTGATGCGTAGTGCAGAGATGACTGTCTGGACTGGCCCACCTAGTCTTGTCTGCTGGACCCGAAGAAGTATTTTCCTGCAAGTGGAGACAGGGATTAACCACCTGTGGGTTTTAGTGATGGCCTCCCAACTGTTCTCGCTCTCCCCCACTAATCACCTCCGATATCCCCTTAGTAACCTCACCTTATGTTCGTAAAAGATGAGCTCTCCATCCTGCGTGTCTTGCAGGGGTGCGTAGATACCAGTTACTTCACTGGTTTGAAGGCGTTGGGAGAGTTCCGGTAAGTATTGACTCTGAAGTCCCTGGCAGGATTGGTAAGTATCAAGTTCAAAGAGTTCAATGTGCCCAATGTTCACTCTTGTCCCCTTCCTTCCTTAAATTGCAACTGAGTTCGTGAGAAGAAGGTCTCGTAGCTGCTGCTGGCGTTCAGGTAAGAGTCTGTGTTACCCAACGCTGTCCGGTAACTATTGCATGCGTTAACATGTTGTTTTTCTCCCTCTTTACAGATGCGGCATATGAAAATGTGGAGAGTTATGGAATAATACCGCCGGTGGTAAATCAGGTAAGTCTATGGTGGTAAGAGGTTGTATTTGTTGATTCCCTTGGCTCACCTTGTTTTTTCTTGTGTACCCTAGGTGCTGGATTACGGCGAAGAAATGATGGAGACAGTGCTGGATCGAAAGATGCTGTGATAACTGGTGAGTATGGCGCCGTGCTGGAGCTAGCGAAGCGACGCGTGCAGGACTGATGTACTTTCCAGGTCCAGAGATTAAATGGTTCCGGAATTAGGTGAGGAATTTGAAATAAGTTTGTTTTCTAACATTGTCCTTTTCTTCTTCTTTATTCTAGGAGCTCCGGATTCGAGGCCGGCGTGGCAAAAGACTGGATGCTGGCTGCAGGCACGCGGGCATGGCAGAAGACTGGATGCTGGCTGCAGGAATGGTGAGCGTCACACTGCTGGATGCAGAATAACACGAAGCATGTGCTGCTGTTCGGGTGTGGTTTAAATAGCCTCCAAAGTAGTTCCAGGTAAGAAGTTTCCTAGAGCCATGCCCAAGTTAAAAATAGTCCCTGTAACAAAATAGTCTCATCAGGCTTCATGTAGGCTTGGACTCTTTCACAGCATGGTCTGCATCAGGTAAGTAAAGTCTATGAGCCTGGCGCCCATGGCGCCAGGACTGATTTCTATGATGAGCCTGGCGCCTAAGGCGCCAGGACTGAACCCAGACAGCCCCTAGCCGGGGCTGCTGAGGTTTAAGCAAATGTCTGGATGCCTGCTCCCGGAGCTGAGGGCCTTGGTCCTGATGCCAGGGGGTAGGCATCATGACACCCAGCTACAAACTTTGGTGGAGACAATTTCATCCTACATAACTGGCAATCTTGATTTGAACCATCATTTCGCACTGAGACTGCCCTCATTGACCTTCAGACTCAAATGCTGGAGATCATGGCCGGGATGTTGATTTTATTGGACCTCGTTGTGGCCTTTGATCTGATAGAGCATGAACATCTTCTTACTTTTGCAGAATCGTCCAGGTGCTGCCTTCGTTATAGGGGATAGTACTTAGCTTCACCCGGGTGCTTCTTTGAGTTACGGGGGAAAGTACGCAGTTTCAGTAGGGTGTTGCCTTGAGTTACAGGGAATGGTACTCAGATTTGCCCGAGTGATGCCTTGAGTTATGGGGGCAGTACGCAGTTTTGCCTGGGTACTACCTTGCGAGACTGGGGACAGTACGCAGTTTCGCCTGA